>NC_092722.1:41357974-42557974 GCF_047496885.1 Scyliorhinus torazame
AGTTGGTGATTGGGGGAGGGGGAGAGTTGGTGATTGGGGGAGGGGGAGAGTTGTTGATTGGGGGAGGGGGAGAGTTGTTGATTGGGGGAGGGGGAGAGTTGTTGATTGGGGGAAGGGGGGAGAGTTGTTGATTGGGGAGGGGGGAGAGTTGTTGATTGGGGGAGGGGGAGAGTTGTTGATTGGGGGAGGGGGGAGAGTTGTTGATTGGGGGAAGGGGGAGTGATGTTGATTGGGGGAGGGGGAGAGTTGTTGATTGGGAGGGGGAGAGTTGTTGATTGGGGGAGGGGGAGTTGTTGATTGGGGGAGGGGGAGAGTTGTTGATTGGGGGAGGGGGAGAGTTTTTGATTGGGGGAGGAGAGAGTTGTTGATTGGGGGAGGGGAGAGTTGTTGATTGGGGGAGGGGGAGAGTTGTTGATTGGGGGAAGGTGGAGTGATGTTGATTGGGGAGGGGGACAGTTGTTGATTGGGGGAGGGGGAGAGTTGTTGATTGGTGGAGGGGGAGAGTTGTTGATTGGGGGAAGGGGGAGTGATGTTGATTGGGGGAGGGGGAGAGTTGTTGATTGGGGAGGGGGAGAGTTGTTGATTGGGGAGGGGGAGAGTTGTTGATTGGGGGAGGGGGAGAGTTGTTGATTGGGGAGGGGGAGAGTTTTTGATTGGGGGAGGGGGAGAGTTGTTGATTGGGGGAGGGGGAGAGTTGTTGATTGGGGAGGGGGAGAGTTGTTGATTGGGGAAGGTGGAGGTGATGTTGATTGGGGAGGGGGACAGTTGTTGATTGGGGGAGGGGAGAGTTGTTGATTGGGGGAGGGGGAGAGTTGTTGATTGGGGGAAGGGGAGTGATGTTGATTGGGGAGGGGGCGAGTTGTTGATTGGCGGAGGGGGAGAGTTGTTGATTGGGGAGGGGGAGAGTTGTTGATTGGGGGAGGGGGAGAGTTGTTGGATTGGGGGAGGGGGAGAGTTGTTGATTGGGGGAGGGGAGAGTTGTTGATTGGGAGAGGGGGAGAGTTGTTGATTGGGGAGGGGGAGTGTGGTTGATTGGGGAGGGGGAGAGTTGTTGATTGGGGGAGGGTGAGAGTTGTTGATTGGGGGGAAGGGGGAGTGATGTTGATTGGGGGAGGGGGAGAGTTGTTGATTGGGGGAAGGGGGAGTGATGTTGATTGGGGGAGGGGGAGAGTTGTTGATTGGGGGAAGGGGGAGTGATGTTGATTGGGGAGGGGGAAGAGTTGTTGATTGGGGGAGGGGGAGAGTTGTTGATTGGGGAGGGGAAGAATTGTTGATTGAGGAGGGGAGAGTTGTTGATTGGGGGAAGGGGGAGTGATGTTGATTGGGGGAGGGGGAGAGTTGTTGATTTAGGGAAGGGGAGTGATGTTGATTGGGGGAGGGAGAGAGTTGTTGATTGGGGGAGGGGGAGAGTTGTTGATTGGGGCAGGGGGAGAGTTGTTGATTGGGGGAGGGGGAGAGTTGTTGATTGGGGGAAGGTGGAGCGATGTTGATTGGGGAGGGGGAGAGTTGTTGATTGGGGGAGGGGGAGAGTTTTGATTGGGGGAGGGGGAGAGTTGTTGATTGGGGAGGGGGAGAGTTGTTGATTGGGGGAGAGGGAGAGTTGTTGATTGGGGGAAGGTGGAGTGATGTTGATTGGGGAGGGGGACAGTTGTTGATTGGGGGAGGGGGAGAGTTGTTGATGGGGGAGGGGGAGAGTTGTTGATTGGGGGAAGGGGGAGTGATGTTGATTGGGGAGGTTGCGAGTTGTTGATTGGGGGAGGGGGAGAGTTGTTGATTGGGGGAGGGGGAGTGTGGTTGATTGGGGAGAGTTGTTGATTGGGGAGGGTGAGAATTGTTGATTGGGGGAAGGGGGAGTGATGTTGATTGGGGAGGGGAGAGTTGTTGATTGGGGGAAGGGGGAGTGATGTTGATTGGGGGAGGGGGAGAGTTGTTGATTGGGGGAAGGGGGAATGATGTTGATTGGGGGAGGGGGAAGAGTTGTTGATTGGGGGAGGGGAGAGTTGTTGATTGGGGAGGGGAGAATTGTTGATTGAGGAGGGGGAGGAGTTGTTGATTGGGGGAAGGGGGAGTGATGTTGATTGGGGGAGGGGGAGAGTTGTTGATTTAGGGAAGGGGGAGTGATGTTGATTGGGGGAGGGAGAGAGTTGTTGATTGGGGGAGGGGGAGAGTTGTTGATTGGGGGAGGGGGAGAGTTGTGATTGGGGGAGGGGGAGAGTTGTTGATTGGGGAAGGTGGAACGATGTTGATTGGGGAGGGGGAGAGTTGTTGATTGGGGGAGGGGGGAGAGTTGTTGATTGGGGAGGGGGAGAGTTGTTGATTGGGGGAAGGGGGAGTGATGTTGATTGGGGAGGGGAAGAGTTGTTGATTGGCGGAGGGGGAGAGTTGTTGATTGGGAGAGGGGGAGAGTGGTTGATTGGGGGAGGGGGAGAGTTGTTGATTGGGGAGGGGGAGAGTTGTTGATTGGGGAAGGGGGAGTGATGTTGATTGGGGGAGGGGGAGAGTTGTTGATTGGGGAAGGGGAGGAGTTGTTGATTGGGGGAGGGAGAGAGTTGTTGATTGGGCGAAGGGGGAGTGATGTTGATTGGGGAGGGGGAGAGTTGTTGATTGGGGAGGGGGAGAGTTGTTGATTGGGGAGGGGGAGAGTTGTTGATTGGGGGAGGGGGAGAGTTTTTGATTGGGGGAGGGGGAGAGTTGTTGATTGGGGGAGGGGGAGAGTTGTTGATTGGGGAGGGGGGAGAGTTGTTGATTGGGGGAAGGTGGAGTGATGTTGATTGGGGGAGGGGAGAGTTGTTGATTGGGGGAGGGGGGAGAGTTGTTGATTGGGGAAGGGGGAGTGATGTTGATTGGGGAGGGGGCGAGTTGTTGATTGGCGGAGGGGGAGAGTTGTTGATTGGGGGAGGGGGAGAGTTGTGATTGGGGGAGGGGAGAGTTGTTGGATTGGGGGAGGGGGAGAGTTGTTGATTGGGGAGGGGAGAGTTGTTGATTGGGAGAGGGGGGAGAGTTGTTGATTGGGGAGGGGGAGTGTGGTTGATTGGGAGGGGGAGAGTTGTTGATTGGGGGAGGGTGAGAGTTGTTGATTGGGGGAAGGGGGAGTGATGTTGATTGGGGGAGGGGGAGAGTTGTTGATTGGGGGAAGGGGGAGTGATGTTGATTGGGGGAGGGGGAGAGTTGTTGATTGGGGGAAGGGGGAGTGATGTTGATTGGGGGAGGGGAAGAGTTGTTGATTGGGGGAGGGGGAGAGTTGTTGATTGGGGAGGGGAAGAATTGCTGATTGAGGAGGGGGAGAGTTGTTGATTGGGGGAAGGGGGAGTGATGTTGATTGGGGGGAGGGGGGAGAGGTTGTTGATTTAGGAAGGGGGAGTGATGTTGATTGGGGGAGGGAGAGAGTTGTTGATTGGGGGAGGGGGAGAGTTGTTGATTGGGCAGGGGGAGAGTTGTTGATTGGGGGAGCGGGGAGAGTTGTTGATTGGGGGAAGGTGGAGCGATGTTGATTGGGGAGGGGGAGAGTTGTTGATTGGGGGAGGGGGAGAGTTTTTGATTGGGGGAGGGGGAGAGTTGTTGATTGGGGGAGGGGGAGAGTTGTTGATTGGGGGAGAGGGAGAGTTGTTGATTGGGGGAAGGTGGAGTGATGTTGATTGGGGAGGGGGACAGTTGTTGATTGGGGGAGGGGGAGAGTTGTTGATGGGGGAGGGGGAGAGTTGTTGATTGGGGAAGGGGAGTGATGTTGATTGGGGAGGTTGCGAGTTGTTGATTGGGGGAGGGGGAGAGTTGTTGATTGGGGGAGGGGGAGTGTGGTTGATTGGGGAGAGTTGTTGATTGGGGAGGGGTGAGAATTGTTGATTGGGGGAAGGGGGAGTGATGTTGATTGGGGGAGGGGGAGAGTTGTTGATTGGGGGAAGGGGGAGTGATGTTGATTGGGGGAGGGGGAGAGTTGTTGATTGGGGAAGGGGGAATGATGTTGATTGGGGGAGGGGGAAGAGTTGTTGATTGGGGGAGGGGGAGAGTTGTTGATTGGGGAGGGGGAGAATTGTTGATTGAGGAGGGGGGAGAGTTGTTGATTGGGGGAAGGGGGAGTGATGTTGATTGGGGGAGGGGGAGAGTTGTTGATTTAGGGGAAGGGGGGAGTGATGTTGATTGGGGGAGGGAGAGAGTTGTTGATTGGGGAGGGGGAGAGTTGTTGATTGGGGGAGGGGGAGAGTTGTTGATTGGGGGAGGGGGAGAGTTGTTGATTGGGGAAGGTGGAACGATGTTGATTGGGAGGGGGAGAGTTGTTGATTGGGGGAGGGGGAGAGTTGTTGATTGGGGGAGGGGGAGAGTTGTTGATTGGGGGAAGGGGGAGTGATGTTGATTGGGGAGGGAAGAGTTGTTGATTGGCGGAGGGGGAGAGTTGTTGATTGGGAGAGGGGAGAGTGGTTGATTGGGGGAGGGGGAGAGTTGTTGATTGGGGAGGGGGAGAGGTTGTTGATTGGGGGAAGGGGGAGTGATGTTGATTGGGGGAGGGGGGAGAGTTGTTGATTGGGGAAGGGGAGAGTTGTTGATTGGGGGAGGGAGAGAGTTGTTGATTGGGGGAAGGGGGAGTGATGTGATTGGGGAGGGGGAGAGTTGTGATTGGCGGAGGGGGAGAGTTGTTGATTGGGGGAGGGGGAGAGTTGTTGATTGGGGGAAGGTGGAGTGATGTTGATGGGGGAGGGGGAGGAGTTGTTGATTGGGGGAGGGGGAGAGTTGTTGATTGGGGGAGGGGGAGAGTTGTTGATTGGGGGAGGTGGAGTGATGTTGATTGGGGAGGGGGGGGAGTTGTTGATTGGCGGAGGGGGAGAGTTGGTTGGGATTGGTGGGAGGGGGAGGGGAGAGTTGTTGATTGGGGGAAGGGGGGGAGTGATGTTGATGGGGGAGGGGGAGGGTTGTTGATTGGGGGAGGGGGAGAGTTGTTGTTGGGGGAGGGGGAGAGTTGTTGATTGGGGGAGGTGGAGTGATGTTGATTGGGGAGGGGGGGGAAGTTGTTGATTGGCGGAGGGGGAGAGTTGTTGATTGGGGAGGGGGAGAGTTGTTGATTGGGGGAAGGGGGAGTGATGTTGATTGGGGAGGGGGAGAGTTGCAGGGTTTTCACTTGTCAGTTGGCATTGCTGCCTCGGAGCACACAGCCCATGGTTTGGGAAGCCCTGGCTGGGGTGCTTATAAAATCAAACCCATTGTTAATGTTAACTTCACCTGCCAATGGGTTGCAAGAGTTTGTTGTTTGCGTTGGATGCCTTGGCACTCCATGAGCCCCAGTAAACATTTTTATCATAACAGCTCCTTTTCACGTCCCTTCTGTAATTTTAAGGTCTTCCTGTTCTGCTGAACTCTCCAATTTTTGTCACATTTCCGGGCAGTCTACAGATAACTCTCGGCTATTTTTATTTCTATCCAAACATTCCCAACATGCTTCAGGTACCAGAATAGAAAAAAAAACAAATATCGAGGAAAAAAATGCTCTGATAGGACATGGGAAAAGCAAAGTTATATAATATATATAAAGAAACAAAATGCAAAAGCATTTGGTCTCTCTTTTTTTCATGAATTTAGAGTGCCCAATTATTATTTTCCAATTAAGGGGCAATTTAGCGTGGCCAATCCACCTACCCTGCACATCTTGGGTTGTGGGGGTGAAACCCACGCAGACACGGGGAGAATGTGCAAACTCCACACAGAGAGTGACCCAGGGCCGGGATCGAACCCGGGTCCTCAGTGCTGTGAGGCAGCAGTGCTAACCACTGTGCCACCGTGCCGCCCCTACAGCATTTGGTCTCCGAAGTGTTGTTTCACTTGGAACTTTACGGCTCACCAACACCAGATGGGAAAATCCCACCGGTGCCATCCATGTCTCCAAGAGTGGAGAAAGAGAAGAGGATTTGTACGAGAGGTAGTCAAAAGTAATGGAGGGTTTCCGAGAGGTGATAGGCCGTGGGGAATCCTGAGGCTATGGGAAAGCTATGGAAGGATTTAAATACAGGGTCACTTTAAACTTGAGGTGGCGGGAAACGAGAGCCAACATGGGTTAATGAAGGAGAGAATTGGTGAGTGGGGCTTGAGGTGGTCTAGAATGTGGGCAGGGGATCAGGATGAGCTGAAGCTTACAGAGTGTGGACAATGGGAGAGCATTTGAGTCGTTGAATCTGGACGTGGGAAAGGCACAGATGAGAATTTCAGATGAGAAAAAAGAGAATAATGGGAGGCAGGGAGAAGTTGCCCCTGGCATGTTTTGGCTAAAAGTGGAATCATCAAACTGGGCAACAGGCAGCACGGTGGCGCTATGGGCTAGCACTGCGGCCTCACGGCGCCGAGGTCCCAGGTTCGATCCCGGCCCCAGGTCACTGCCCGTGTGGTTTGCACATTCTCCCCGTGTTTGCGTGGGTTTCGCCCCCACAACCCAAAAATGTGCAGGGTAGGTGGATTGGCCACGCTAAATTGTCCCTTAATTGGGAGGGGAAAAAATGAATTGGTATACTAAATTTTTTTTAAAAAATCAAACTGGGCAACAGAGGCCTTCGGGAATGGTACAGTCAACTATGTCAAAGGCTGCAGAGCGACTGAGGAGGGAAAGTGTATCACGGACCCAGCTGCAATGAAATATCGGGAAGTGGAGGGGGTTGGTGGAGTTGGCCCTCAAAGGACTGCTCTGGGCTGGGAGGTCAGTGAGAGAGGATGGTAGGGGCATTGTGATTGCTGCTTGTAAACGGTCTGCAACGGGTGTCTCAATGGCTCACTAGAGAACATTAAGGGGCACAGAGGATGGCTGTGAGAAGGAGTGAAGCCTTTGATGGAGGCAGGAGAGTAGGAAGGCAGAAGAGTAGTGATGGCTGAGGTAGGGTTCGAGGGTCAATATGTCCTCAGCGGCAGAAATGATAGTCTGGCTGGTTAACAGAAAGGAGAGGAATAGAAACAGAAGGGGAGGGGGGGGGAGCATTGAAATAGACTTGTGCCTGTAGGTTTAACACTGTGCAGTAGAAACTTGGTTCATGCCTTATTCCCATATGTTCCTCACAGATCTCCCATGCGGCATTATGCTCACACTGGCGCTGCAGATTTCCTTAATGTACCAAATTGAAGACATAATCACAGTTACTAGGGAAGTGCTCGTCAAAAATCAGAAAGCTATAAAATGATTCTTGAAATGGTTGTGTTAAACCCATAATTAAGTTGGAAGGCATGGTAAAATAATTCTGTGGGGAATAGTAGAGAGAAAATTATGCAAATGTAAAGCTCATACAGCTTAATGACATCTTGCTTGATAGATGGGTGCTCCCCCCCCCCCCCCCCCCCCCAATTTTCTTCATTCATCTCCTGAGGATGTCAACTTGTGCCGGTGGAGGAGGTGGGGCAGCGGGGGTGGTGGCGCTCTCAATGACCCGCTGAAGGCAAATGAGACTAGTGACTATTATTCACCAGACAGCCAGGGTGGCAGGTATTCTCCAACTGCCCATGAAGGAGCCCAAATCTATTCCAACTCACCACGTACATTCACATAGACACAATTCAGCAGGAGTCACCGGTTAGTGGTCAGGAGCAGGAATCCTGTCCGACTGGAATTGAATCGGGGAGCTGTTACTCAGCTGACAGCTTTGTGAGTACAAATCTGACACCCTAGCGCAATACTCGAGGGGAGTGCTGCACTGTCAGAGGTGCCTTTAAACCAAGGCCCATCTCCCCACTCAGGTGGACTAATAGATTCCAATTTATTTCGAACAAGAGACCGGGAGTTATCTCCCAGTGTCTGGGCAACGTTTAATCCTCAGCTTATCATCATAAAAACAGATTACCAACTAATTGTCACATTACTTGTTGTGGGAGCTTGCTGTGCACAAATTGGCTGCCTGCTTTATAAATACAATAGGAGTTCATTGGTTGCAAAGGGATTTCCAGTGGATGTGAAAGGTGTGGTACAAATGCAAACTTTCTCCTTTGGCCCCGAATCTCGGATCACTATCGAGTGTGGCTCGGAAAGGAAGCAGCGGGGATACACTATATGTCAAGAACCTCAAATGGCAACTCACTTCCCACAAGGACATCACTCGCAGCCTTTCCTGAAAGATTCTGTCGGATGTCTAATCTTCAGCCCAAACCGCTGGTTTGTAAAATGAGCCTGAGGCTTTGATGAACCTTGAATGCTCCCTGCTATGTTCGCAGAGCTGAAGGAAGCTCGTCTGGATTTTCCAACTCTGCTTCCTGTGGCAGGAAGCCTGCACTTTGCGAAAGGGAGCATCGATTGGATTCAACACCACCGAAATTGGAAGGAATGCTGGGTGGAGCTGGGAGGGCAGGTTTTAGCGAAAGTATAAGAGTGATGAGGCACTCTACTCACAAGGCACTCGGCTGGATACCCAAGTCAATAGTTGCTGCACCGACTGTCTACAAGCAGGAAAAAGAAAAGGGGCCAAGAAAATTGGAACTGACCAGCGCATTAGTCAGCGAGTGAGCATTGTCCAGCTATTTGTCAACAATCCAGGCCCGGGCTGACCTTTACCTCATGCCCACCCAGGCCAAACTGATGTATCAGTTCTCAGAGGTAACAGAGTGCCTACGTCTCTTAGTAAGATCAGACAAGAGAAATGGGCCAACGATCTGCTGACTTATGTAGATTTTCTGCCCATGCCGTCAGCAGGATCTTTCAGTCCCACCGAAGCCGACCCCCAGCTGCGGATTCCCCGGCAGCGTGACGGGTGAGCCATGTAAAACGGCATAAACTTCGGGATCGGAAAATCCCACTGGTGGCGAATGGTGACCTGCAGCAAACACGTAACCCGGGCGGTGGGGGGGGGGGGGGGGGCGGCGGGGGGGGGGGGGGGGGGGGGGTTGTGTGTGTTTGTGTGGGTGAAGTTCAGGGTGACTCTTTTGCAGCCACTTACTCGCCATTGAGCCATCAACCAGCTTGAAGCAGCCCTTCCATTCCCATCGGAGAGGACAACCCGTCTCCAGCGTGAGGATTGGGTGGGGGGGGGGGGGGGAGTTTAGCATTCAGCAAAGAAGAACCAAGAGATTGTTTCAGAGTAAACTTGCAGGTAACGTAAAAGCAGACTGTTAAACCTTCCATGAATATGTAACAAGAAATTGAAATGAAAAAGAATGAAATTGATTCGTGAAGACAAATGTAGGTCCCTACGGCGCTGAGAACCCAGGTTCGATCCCGGCCCTGGATCACTGTCTGTGTGGAGTTGGCACATTCTCCCCATGTCTGTGTGGGTCTCACCCCCACAAACCAAAGATGTGCAGGGTAGGTGGATTGTCCACGCTAAATTGCCCCTTAATTGGAAAAAAAAATAATTGGGTAATCTAACTAATTTTTTTTTTTTTAAAAAGAGATTAGTGTGCATAATTAAAGCATACGGGTTAAAGAGTAATATACTGCCATGTATTGAGAGTTGGTTAGCAGAAGGGAAACAGAGAGTAGGAATAAATGGGCCTTTTACAAAGTGGCAGGCTGGGACTAGTGGAGTTCTGCAGGGATCAGTGCTTGGGCCTTAGCTATTCACAACATACACCAATGATTTGGATGAGGGAACCAAATGTAATATGTCCAAGTTTGCTGATGACACCAAACATGGTGGGATTGTGAGTGGGCACTCAGGGGGTTCCCAGGGGTGGGGGGGGCAACTTTACGACCCTTGGCATTGGTTTAATAGTGGGCTGTTAACGGTGTGCAGAGCTGCTTGGCTGCCTTGCCGGCTGCGGCAATGGTGCTCCGTCTCTGTCCACCAACCCCACAGCCCACCTCCTGACCACCCCCACTACTCCCCCCGGTCCTGGCAGAAGCCCCCCGGCCAGCGACACGACTTTCGGCAAACTCTGGCGATGTTGGACACTGTCCGTACCCACTCTCTCTCAGCAGCCACCACGCCAGGTTCACGATTTTTGAAAGCTCCAAGTGACCCAAGCCGTCGGGAACTCGGCCCATCAGAGGCGGAGAATCGAGGGTGGATCTTTGACATTTCTAATGAGTCAGACTATATCTCAGGCAACTTTAAATGCTTATCCACCGCCATAATTACCTCATCTTTTCGCATTTTGTCAGGTAATGTTAACTGAAATGTCTTTGCCAAATCTAACAGTCTGCTTTTAGTCTCTCTCCGTAAGGTACTGCGTGTGAGCCTCTGAAAGAGCCATTGCCCACAACACACTCCTCACTTAAACTAAAATACCACACCTGAAAAGCAACCACAATATGCTCACCCCTAACTGTCTTTAAGTTCACTAAAGCCAATCCAATAGATCTCAAGCCCCCAATTGTTATGGGTCAGGGTTTAGAGAATCCCAAAGTGTATCATGGAGTTCACCTGACTCACAACCTTTAATAGATTGTGGTATGGGGAGCACACGGCTCACTCTACAGGTGTGGTACAGCAGAAATGGACCAGTATTTTTTAAAGCAAAACAATGTTTATTCTATGAACACAAGTTAACCTTTCTAAAACAAACAGTGAACACCTTAGAAACCAGTAAATCAAATACACCCCCCAAAGAATACAACACCAAGTACTCTGTATGCTGTCCTTTTCACCCAGAAGACTCAACAAACCTTTAAACAGAAGCACATCAGGGTTTACATTCAATACTGAAAACATTTATAATTCTGAATTCACCAAATAATTAAGAGATAGTCCTTCATGGCAGAGAGCTCAGCAATACAGCTGCTTTTTCTGACTTCAGCTGCAACACACTGAAAAACAAAACCAAAATGACAGACACACCCAAGCTTTTCTCAAAGTGAAACTAAAAAGCAGAACCAGAGCTCAGCTCCACCAAACTCTGACATCACTGCAGTAACATGAGCAGCCAAACATTTCTTAAAGCGACATTCTCATGACACAACATACTGCCAGACATCCATTATCCTGTCGGCTGTAGCCCAGCTCCTCACTATTCAGTGTCTCATGCAGATAGGAAATAAATGCGAAATTAGATTTAAATTGCACGGGTCAACAAAATCTAATCAATTAAATAATTCCCCAGTCATTTTCCCTAGATGACACACGATATATGGTATACCTGTATGATGATGTACATATATACGATATACAATTATACAATACCCAAAATATTGAGAATTGAGGTTTGTAAGTGTGTTAAATTCATCGAATCATAGAATCATACATGGCAGAAGGAGGCCATTCGGCCCATCGAGTCTGCACCGGCCCTTGGAAAGAGCACCCCACCCAAACCCACACCTCCATTCTATCCCCGTAACTCAGTAGCCCCACCCAACCCTTTTGGACACTAAGGGTAATTTATCATGGCCAATCCATCTAACCTGCACATCTTTGAAATTAGTGAAGAATCATTTTTAAAAAGGAACTTGATGGTTACACTAAACTTTGAGCTACAAAAATAGCACAGCGGGGTAACTTAACTCTTGGGTGTATTCTGAATCCATCACCTGAGGTTTTTCTCACCTCCGCCCCTGTGAATGACTGTGCCCAACAGGACTTTACCTGTGACCAAATGCCCTATCCAGATTCAAATCAGAGCTGCGAGGACAAAATCTGCAATCTGTCAGCCACGGCTAAATCAGCAACAGAGTCACCTCCGAACCACAAGTTTCTGGGTTCAAGTCCCACAAGTGCAAATATCCCGGCGGACATTCCAATGCCTTACTGAGGGAGTGCCGGACTGTCTTTAGGATGAGATGCCCTGTCTGCCTGCTCGGCTGCATGTCAAAGATCCCAGATTTTGAAGAAGAGGAGTGGGAGTTATGCTCTTCTGTCATGGAATCATAGAAACAGTACAGTGCAGAAGGAGGCCATTTGGCACCTCGAGTCAGTACTGACTCTCTGAAAGAGCACTCTACCTAGGTCCATGCCCCCACCCCATCCCCATAACCCAGTAACCCCACCAACATCTTGTAGCCACCTGGGTTGGCCACTTCCCGACTTAAAATGGAGAACCGCAAAGACTGCAGGGAAATTCAGCCAACACAGGCAAAAACTAGCAGGTGCAGAGCTCCTGTGTATTAAAACTTGCAGAAGCCCAAACAGCACTGAAACGCACAGCCATCTGCATATTAATGAGCGATCCCCGGGACCAATTGAAACATGTAAGGTGAATAAGGCCAAGCCAGACTCCTCGGCGCCAGCAGGAGCCAAGACAAAGGAAGGCCAACGGACACTTAGGGACCGCCCAGCGATCAGGGAACAACTGCAGTATTGGAAAAATCGATCCAAGTGATCAGAACTTAGTGCAATCACTTGGAACCAGGTACGGGGTCTGCCCAAAGGGGCGGGAAGCCCCTGGGGACTATAAAATAGAGTCCCCAAGTTCACTTCGTCCTTCTTGGCAGGGTCACTCAGCAGCGCGAAACAACCCTCGACAGTGACCTGCCTAGCTGCCGCACCAACCAAGTAAGTCTCCAGTCAACGCACGCTACGAGATAGGCGCTCCTAGCTACCAGTCCATATCAGCTTTTGAATCCTGCAGGCTCAGAATCGAACGAAAGGCCATTTGTTCCCCTAACCTGGTGGGCCAGTTCCAAGCTAAGTATAGGCCTTTTAGTGTTAGAGATAGTCTAGTAAGTAGAGATTTATGCATGCGTAGTGATTGACTGTGTATAATAAATGTGTTTTGATTTGAAACTTACAAACTGGTGTATTGAGTTATTGATCAGTACTTGAACTTGAAACTCGTGGCGGTATCATAAAGATACCTGGCGACTCTCGAGCAAAGGTTATAGAAACAGAGCAAATTAAGTAAAGATACAACGGGCAACATTTAAGAGCCAACCAAAAGTTAGCAACACTCTTTGGACACTAAGGGCAATTTAGCATAGCCAATCCACCTAACCTGCACACCTTTGGACTGTGGGAGGAAACCGGAGCACCCGGAGGAAACTTCACGTAGACATGGGGAGAATGTGCAAACTCCACACAGTCACCCAAGGTTGAAATCGAACCCAGATCCCTGGCGCTGTGAGTCTGCAGTGCGTCACCGCTGTGTCACCGTGTCCTGGCCCTTATATATCAATCATTACAAAGACAGATTGTCTGGTCATCATCACTTTGTTGTTTGTGAGAGTTTGTTAAGTGCAAATTTGTTGTCATATTTCCTATGTTGCAGCAGTGACTGCATTAAAAAAAGGTACTTCATTGGCTGGAAAGCCGGTGGTCATGAGAAGCGCTATATAAATGCAAGTCTTTCTTTAATGTCGCCAGTGCATGTTTTGGATCTCACTGCTCAAATAGAAGCATATGTGAAGTCTCCACATCCCACTGCTACACTTTACTGAGATCCTCCTGGCAACACAGCAACAGACTTTCAGTACTGAGAGCTCATGATAGACAATATTGGTTGTTAAGCTGAGCCCCCTGCTGTGCAAATGAATTAAAACCATTCAACCCCAGGAGGGAATTGATATGGCATACACTCCGTACGTACCTGGTAAACCAACCTGGGGGGGTCACCTTAGCCGCATTTTAAATGGTTCTAAGTTGAATCTGACTTTGTCTCAATGATGTAACATAAATCGTTCAAAATCAGGGGGGCGAAATTTACGGAAATTACGAAATTCTCCGTAATCGGTGCGATGTCCGGCAGCCGGCGCCAAAAACGGTGCAAATCAGTCCGGCATCGCGCCGCCCCGAAGGTGCGGAATCCTCCGCCCTTTGAGCGGCCGAGCGCTAACCTTGAGGGGCTAGGCCCGCGCCGGACTGATTTCCGCCCTGCCAGCTGGCGGGAAAGGCCTTTGGTGCCCCGCCAGCTGGCGCGGAAATGACAATGCCGGGCAGCGCATGCGCGGGAGCGTCAGCGGCCGCTCACGGCATCCCCGCGCATGCGCAGTGGAGGGAGTCTTCCGCCTTCGCCACGGTCTCCAGAAAGAGTGCCCCCAGGGCACAGGCCCGCCCGTGGATCAGTGGGCCCCAATCGCGGGCCAGGCCACTGTGGGGGCACCCCCCCGGGGCCAGATCGCCCCACGCCCCTCCAGGACCACGGAGCTCGCCTGCGCCGCCTTGTCCCGCCAGTAGGAGAGGTGGTTTAATCCACGCCGGCAGGACAGGCATTCTAGCAGCGGGACTTCGGCCCATCCGGGCCGGAGAACTGCCGGGGGGGGGCCCGCCAACCGGCGCGGCGCGATTCCCGCCCCCGCCGAATATCCGGTGCCGGAGAATTCGGCAACCGGCGGGGGCGGGATTCACACCAGCCCCCGGCGATTCTCCGACCCAGGGTGTCGGAGAATCTCGTTCCAATTCCTGGACGAATTGGTAAAGATCCACAAATCTTCCAGGGGTTTCTTTGAGGTTTTTTATGCCAAGATTCAGTTTCCCACACTGGTCAGTGATCAGTTTTGGGTTTTTGTTTATTTACTCACCAGGATATGGACGGCCCTGGCAAAGCCATCATTTACTGCCTATCCGGAATTGCCCTTTAGAAGGTGGTGGTGAGGGTGGCATGATGGCACAGTGGTTAGAACTGCTGCCTCACGGTGCCGAGGACAGGGGACCCGGGTCACTGTCCGCGTGGAGTTTGCACATTCTCCTCGTGTATGCGTGGGTCTCACCCCCACAACCCAAAGATGGACAGGGTAGTTGGATTGGCCAGGCTAAATTGCCCCTAAATTTAAAAAGAAGGTGGTGATGGGGCCAATTGCAGATGGCAGTTAAGAGTTAACCACATCCGGACTTCCGGTTGCGGCGATGCGGAGCTAAGTCGCACATTCGGGGACTCCTGCAAAAAACAGACTTTTGGGCTCTTTTCAGGGCCCCCAACGGCATTTTTTCGACGTTTCCTGGTGTGGGAAGGAGATTACAATAGTTCCCCGACAGCGCATGGCTTTTACCAGGAGCGGGGCGACTAAAAAGGTGGTGGTGGACCCGAAGAAGGTGCGAGGGAAGAAGAACAAAATGGCGGTGGGCGGGGACCAGGCAGCGTGGATGCAGTGGGCGCAGGAGCAACAGGAGGGTATCCAGCGCTGCTTCAGGGAGATTAAAGCGGACCTGCTTGAGCCGATGAAGGCTTCTATTGATAAGCTGCTGGAGACACAGACGGCCCAGGGGGTGGCGATCCGCGAGGCCCGACAAAAGATCTCCGACAACGAGGACGAGATCTTTGGCCTGCCGGTAAAGGTGGAGGCGCACGAGGTGCTCCACAAGAAATGGCAGGAGCGGTTCGAGGAGATGGAGAATCGGTCGAGGTGGAAAAACCTGCAGATTCTGGGCCTCCCAGAGGGGCTGGAGGGGCCGGATGTGGGGGCCTATGTGGTCACCATGTTGAATTCGCTGATGGGAGCGGGGACCTTCCAGGGGCCCCTGGGGCTGGAAGGGGCCCATAGAGTGCTGGCGAGGAGGCCCAAGGCTAACGAGCCTCCGCTGGTGTGGTTTCATCGGTTCGTTGATCGGAAGTGTGTGCTCAGGTGGGCCAAGAAGGAGAGGAGCAGCAGGTGGGAGAACGCGGAGGTTCGAATATACCAGGACTGGAGTGCGGAGGTGGCGAAGAGGAGGGCCGGGTACAATCGAGCGAAGGCGGTGCTGCACAGGAAGGGGGTGAAGTTTGGCATGTTGCAGCCGGCGCGACTGTGGGTCACCTACAAGGACCGGCACCATTATTTTGAGTCTCCAGAGGAGGCGTGGGCCTTTGTTCAGGCCGAGACGTTGGACACAGATTGAGGGTCGGGATGGGCGTTTGGGGATTGCGGTTGATATGTTACTTTTTGAGGGGGGGTCCTTTGCTCTTGCTTTTTTCTTTCTGGTTTGGTGAGGGTGGTTAGGGCGGGTTGGGCACTGTTTTGGTTGGGTTGGTCGGGGGGGATCTTGGAGGGGAATAAGCAAATGGAACAGGGGTGGATGGCCGGCAGTGTGATGGGGCCCCGCGGGGGAGGGGGAGGCCCGAGTCGGAGGTGAGGGGACTGGGCCTGTAAAAGGAGCTGCGTTAGAGGTGGCGGGGCCGGGTAGGTGGACAGCGCGGGCTTTTTCCCGCGCTGAAGACTGGAGGGGGCGGGGCCGGGGCAGGGAAGCGAGGGTTGTTTCCCATGCTTGGGATGGAAGGGGGAGGGGGAGAGCCTGCGGATGGGGAATGGAAGAGGAGGGTATGTCACACAATGGGAGGAGTTGAAGGAGAGTCAGGAATGGCCGGGGTCAGCAGGAGTCAGCTGACTTGCGGACATGCAGTGGGGGGAGTAAAGCAGCTAGGAGGGATACTAGCCGGGGGCGGGGGGGGGAATCGAGTTGCTGCTGCTATGGTCAAGGGGGAGCTGGAGCGAGTGGGGGGGGGGGGGGGGGGGGTCGAGACGGGGGTCTGCTGCCGTGGGGAACGGGCCGGGCGTGAGGTGCGGGCGCGTGGCTGGCCGAGGAGAGGTTATGGCTAGTCGGCGGGGGAGGGGGGCAGGTAGCCCTGATCCGGCTGATAACCTGGAATGTAAGGGGACTGAATGGGCCCGCGTGTTCGCGCACCTGAAGAGGCTGAAGGCGGATGTGGTCATGCTCCAGGAGACATACCTGAAGGTGGCAGACCAGGTAAGATTGAGGAAAGGGTGGGTAGGTCAGGTGTTTCATTCGGGGCTGGATGCCAAAAATCGAGGGGTGGCGATCTTGGTGGGAAAGAAGGTGTCGTTCGAGGCGTTGAGCATTGTGGCAGACAATGGCGGTAGGTACGTAATGGTAAATGGTAAGTTGCAGGGAGAGAGGGTGGTACTGGTCAATGTGTATGCCTCGAACTGGGACGATGCGGGTTTTCTGCGGCGTATGTTGGGTCGGATCCCAGAAATGGAAGTGGGGGGCCTGATAATGGGGGGAGACTTTAACACGGTGTTGGATCCTGCACTGGATCGCTCCAGGTCTAGGACGGGTAGGAAGCTGGCGGCGGCTAAGGTGCTGAGGGGGTTTATGGACCAGGTGGGAGGGGTGGACCCTTGGAGATTTGCAAGGCCGGGGGGCTAGGGAATTTTCATTCTTCTCACATGTCCATAAGGCTTATTCCTGGATCGACTTTTTTATTTTGAGCAGGGGGCTGATAGCGAGAGTAGAGGATACCGAGTACTCGGTGATAGCCATTTCGGACCACGCCCCGCATTGGGTGGACTTAGAGCTGGGGGAGGAGAGGGACCAGCGCCCATTGTGGCGTTTGGAGGTGGGGCTGTTGGCGGACGAGGTGGTGAGTGAGCAGGTCCGAGGAAGTATAGAGAGGTACCTGGAGGCCAACGATAACGGGGAGGTCCGAGTGGGGATGGTATGGGAGGCGCTGAAGGCGGTGGTTAGGGGAGAGCTGATCTCCATTAGGGCCCATAAGGAGAGGAGGGAGCAGAGGGAGAGGGAGAGGCTGGTGGGGGTGATGGTGAGGGTAGACAGGAGGTATGCGGAGGTGCCTGAGGAAGGACTGTTGAGGAAGAGGCGCAGCCTCCAGGCCGAATTCGACCTGGTGACCACCAGGAAGGCGGAGGTGCAGTGGAGGAAGGCCCAGGGGGCGATTTACGAGTATGGGGAAAAGGCAAGCCAGATGCTGGCGCATCAGCTTCGGAAGCGGGACGCAGCTCGGGAGATCGGGGGAGTTCAGGACAGGGGAGGGAGTGTGGTGCGGAGTGGGGTTGGCATCAATGGGGTCTTCAGGGACTTTTATGAGGAATTGTATCGGTCCGAGCCTCCACTGGAGGAGGGAGGGATGGGCCGCTTTCTGGACCAATTGAGGTTTCCGAAGGTGGAGGAGGGACTGGTGGCAGGATTGGGGGCCCCAATTGGGCTGGAGGAGCTGACCAAAGGGATAGGAAGCATGCAGGCGGGGAAGGCACCGGGGCCGGACGGTTTCCCGGTGGAATTCTCTAAAAAATATTTGGACCTGTTGGGCCCGTTGCTAGTTAGGACATTTAGTGAGGCAAGGGAGGGGAGGGGCTTTGCCCCCGACGATGTCCCGGGCACTGATCTCCTTGATCCTGAAGCGGGACAAGGATCCCCTGCAGTGTGGGTCTTACAGGCTGATTTCGTTGCTAAACGTAGATTCTAAGGTGCTGGCGAAGGTCTTAGCCACGAGGATTGAGGATTGTGTGCCGCAGGTCATCCATGAAGACCAGACGGGGTTTGTGAAGGGGAGACAGTTGAACGCGAATGTGCGGAGGCGTCTGAACGTTATCATGATGCCGGCAAGGGAGGGGGAGGCGGAGATAGTGGTGGCGATGGACGCTGAGAAAGCCTTCGATAGGGTAGAGTGGGGGTACCTGTGAGAGGTGATGAAGAGGTTTGGGTTTGGGGAGGGGTTTGTCAGGTGGGTCAGGCTGTTGTATGAGGCCCCGATGGCGAGTGTGGCCACGAACAGGAGGAGGTCCGAATACTTTCGTTTGCACTGAGGGACGAGGCAGGGGTGTCCCCTGTCCCCCCTGCTCTTCGCACTGGCGATTGAACCTCTGGCTATGGCACTGAGGGAGTCAAGAAACTGGAGGGGGTTGGTGCGGGGTGGGGAGGAGCATAGGGTGTCGCTCTGTGCGGACGACTTGCTGCTATATGTGGCGGACCCGGTGGGGGGAATGCCGGAGGTAATGAGGATCCTCAGGGAATTAGGGGATTTCTCGGGTTACAAGCTCAATATGGGGAAGAGCGAGCTGTTCGTGGTCCACCCAGGGGACCAGGAGAGGCGGATTGGCGAGCTCCCACTAAAAAGGGCGGAGAGGAGCTTCAGGTATTTGGGGGTCCAGGTGGCCAGGAGCTGGGGGGCCCTGCAGAGGCTTAATTTCACAAGACTGGTGGAGCAAATGGAGGAGGAGTTCAAGAGGTGGGACGCGTTGCCGCTGTCCTTGGCGGGTAAGGTGCAGTCAGTCAAAATGACGGTGCTCCCAAGGTTTTTATTCCTGTTCCAGTGCCTCCCCGTGTTTATCCCGAAGGCCTTTTTTAGGCGGGTCAACAGGAGCATAATGGGGTTTGTGTGGGCGCGAGGGACTCCGAGGGTGAGAAGGGTGTTCCTGGAGCGGAGTAGAGATAGGGGGGGGCTGGCGCTGCCCAACCTCTGTGGGTACTACTGGGCCGCCAATGCGACAATGGTGCGCAAGTGGGTGATGGGGGGGAGGGGGCTGCATGGAAGAGGCTGGAGACGGCGTCCTGTGTGGGTACGAGTCTGGGGGCGCTGGCAACGGCGCCGCTCTCTCCAAGGAGGTATACCACGAGCCCGGTAGTGGTAGAGGCGGCTCAGGGGGGAAGTTCGGGCCTCGGTGTGGACCCCAATACAGGGGGACCACCGGTTTGTCCCAGGGAGGACAGATATAGAGGGTTTTCGGGGTGGCACAGGGCAGGGATACGAAGGCTTGGAGACCTGTTTGTGGACGGGAAGTTTGCGAGCCTGGGTGAGCTGGAGGAGAAGTACGGGCTCCCCCCGGGGAACACCTTCAGGTACTTACAGGTAAGGGCGTTTGCCAGGCGGCAAGTGGTGGAATTCACATGGCTGCTGCCACGCACAGTACAGGACAGGGTGCTCTTGGGGGGTAGGTGGGAGTGAGGAAGATCTCAGAAACTTACCAGGTGATGCTGGAGGAGGAGGGGGCCTCGGTGGTGGAGGTGAAAGGTAAGTGGGAGGAGGAGTTGGGAGAGGAGATCGAGGAAGGGACATGGGCAGATGCCCTAGGGAGGGTGAACTCTTCATCTTCGTGCGCGAGGCTCAGCCTCATACAGTTTAAGGTGCTGCACAGGGCACACATGACCGGGACAAGGATAAGCCGATTTTTTGGGGGTGAGGACAGGTGTGTTAGGTGCTCAGGGAGCCCAGCAAATCACACCCATATGTTCTGGGCGTGCCCAGCGCTGGAGGAATTTTGGAAGGGCGTAGCGAGGACGGTGTCGAGGGTGGTAGGATCCAGGGTCAAACCGGGCTGGGGGCTCGCAATATTTGGGGTGGCAGAGGAGCCGGGAGTGCAGGAGGCGAAAGAGTCCGGTATTCTGGCCTTTGCGTCCCTGGTAGCCCGGCGAAGGATTCTTCTTCAGTGGAAGGATGCGAGGCCCCCAAGCGTGGAATCCTGGATCAGCGATATGGCGGTGTTTATTACGTTGGAGAGGGTGAAATTCACCTTGAGAGGGTCGGTACAAGGGTTCTTCAGGCGGTGGCAACCGTTCTTAGACTTCCTGGCAGAACGGTAGACATTGGTCAATGGAAGCAGCAACTCGGGGGGGTGGGGGGGGGGGGGGGGGGGGGGGCGGGAATTCTTTCTTGCTGATGGCAAGAGTCCAATTTGAAATGTGTTTGGACAGGCCCGATCCAGCTCCTCCTTTATTTCTTAAATTTACCCATTGCCTTCTCAGCGTCTGAGAATAGTCCCATCCTCTTTAGTGCCTGGACATATCTCTGCACATATCTCTGACGTCCCTCACTTCTTCTCTGAAAAGGATCTCTCCCACCCTTACACCAGCCATTGGCGTGTGAAAAGAATTTTGCAGGTTGGTACTCAACCTGTTTGGGCCACATCATGAACGCACTTCCCTTGGCCTTCAAGTCCTGTGTGGGACTTAAACCTCAAGCTCCTGGCTCAGGGGTAGGGGGCTAACCCACTGCGCCACAAGTCTGCCTCAATCTAGTTCTTAGTCAGCATCATCCAACAGCATGAAAATGGTACTGATTGCGTAGGCACGATAGACTGAATGAACCTTTTTGAGAGAGAGAGAGAGACAGAGAGAGAGGGGGAAGAGGGGATAACTAGTGTGGAAAATAAGAAAAATAGTCAGATTTTGGGAGTAGACCAGTGTTTTTCAAACTTTTTTTCCGGGGACCCATTTTTACCAACCGGCCAACCTTCGGGACGCAACCCGGCCGACCTTCGCGACCCACGCAGGCCGATCTTCACGAACAACACCGGCCGACCTTCACGGCC
The DNA here is from genome assembly GCF_047496885.1 of Scyliorhinus torazame. Taxonomy (NCBI): domain Eukaryota; kingdom Metazoa; phylum Chordata; class Chondrichthyes; order Carcharhiniformes; family Scyliorhinidae; genus Scyliorhinus; species Scyliorhinus torazame. Next base: position 41,378,769 of record NC_092722.1, read on the forward strand.
CACGCCGGCTGACCTTTTGCGACCCACGCCAGGTGACCTTGGCGGCCTACGCCGGCTGCCATGCGCGACCCACCATTATCTCTTACCTTGTTTGCTGCTGACAAAAACGGAGGAAATGGTATTGGGTCTCTTTGGCCCTCGTACACGCTCCTCCAATGCAACCTGTTGGATGAAGGTGAAGCCTTCCGGTGTCGGAAGGTATGGAGTCTCCATCTGTCCAAAGTTCTGCATTTTTTTCCCGTAAACTTTTATCAAATAAAACCCCCCTGAACTTGTAAAAAAAAATGAATAAAAGAAATGAAAAAAACCCCAAATGAATAAAATAAATGGATAAAATTAATAAACTCCCCCGAACTTGTAAAACAAAAAGCTGCGACCGTTTTAAAAAAAAGTGGCCTCACTGCACATGCGAGCCCAATCATCGCGTGCATGCGCATAGTTTTGCGCATGTGCGCCGATGATCTGGCACGTATGCGCAGTGCGGCCACATTTTTTTTTACATGTTCGCTGCCATTTTGAAGGCCGCTGCTGCGGCTGTTGCGCGCAGATTTGCGCGATCGGGAGAGCCGCAACGGATGGCTCCGCGACCCTCTCTACACCCGCCCGCGACCCACCCGCGGGTCGCGCCCCCGGCATGAGTTACCCTCATTCTGCATCTGGTCTTATTACACATGCTGTAACAATGCATAACACTAGGTCCATGAGGTTCCATGCCCCGCACGAACATTCTTCACCTCAATGAGCACAAAAATGAGAACATAAAATAAGCCCTTGATGACTAACAGCACAGCGACATCGCAAAACGCAGCAGGAAAGATGGGGAAATGATTTGTTTCAAAATAGGTTTCTTGTTGCAGAACGTAAATCTTATACATTTCTGGGCAATTCACTCAAGACACTAAACTGGTCTGTGCAAAACCAGCAATCAAAAAAAAGCAGGCAGCAGAGAAGGAGAATATTCAGCTTCCATTGTGCCTGTTGGAGAGGGGCATGGCAAAGTTATAAGGCTGGATTTCTGGGACTATGCCCCCACGCCGGCATAGGAGCTGTGGCATTTTATGCTAGAAACAATGGTGTAAAACGGCCACCGATTCCCCGTTTTGCTGGGAGCTAGCATGCCGGCAGCGTAGAGTACCCTGCTCCAGCTGCCGATACGGCCCGGAGAATCGCAAGGTCCATGGCCGCGCATGTGCACGGCGGCGGCTGGCCTGCGACATGGCAGAGGCTACTCGCGGACCGACCCACAGAATAGTGCTCCCCCTTTGGCCAGACCACCCCCCACAGTGCCCCCAGCCCCTAATAAAGTCCCCCTCTGCCCGGGAATCGGCCCTCCCCCCGACTGTGGATCGGGTTGGACTGAGTCCGCTAGACTGAGAAACTCAGCCTGTCGTGGGCGGAGCAGCGGGGGGCGGGCCTCAGGCAACGTCCTGAGGCCGTCGATACATGGTGCGACGTACTCGGAGTATGTTGCTTTGGGGGGGGGGGGGGGGGGGGAGCATCGCGAAACCAGCGCCGCCCTCGATTTGGTCGGGAACTGCGATTCTCCGGCTGATCGCCGAACACTATTTCGCCGTCGGTGACTGGAGCATCCAGCCCATTATCTTGCCCAATTAAATAAGATGGGGTACGTCAGAATTGCAATGTGCAGCTCAAATAACTCCCCGAAGGTGAGATTTTTTCAGTGAGACCTTCTTGAAAATTGCAAAGGCCAGTGGCGGTCGGGAAAAGTGATGTCGAAGCCGCCAACAGCGGCTTCCCTCTGCCGAGTATTCTGGGGCTCTCATAAAAAACTTCCAGGATTGGATCCCATGATGTACCGCTGGCGGGGAGGCCTTTGATTTGACTGCCTTGCCATCAACCTCGACAGCCAAGGGTCAGGAGGCCATTTTGAAATGCTGCCACAGCGCAGAGGGAGCAAAGCAGCTCACCTTGGAAGCCCCCCTGGAACTGCCCCTTGGCACTGCCAAGGCGGTGCCAAGTGAAGTGCCCAGGTAGTTCTCAGGTAGTTACCCGGCATGGCCCCCGAGCACTGCACCAACCTGAGCTCCCCTGGGAGGTCTGCTTCCCGGGTGCATTCCTGGGGAGACCAATCGTAATTCACATTGTTCTCCCATCACGTCACCGTGGATGGATTTTCTGACAGGGAGGTCAAACTCGCGTTTACACTGATGTAAAACATGACTTTGCAGTTCATAGAATACTACAGTGCAGAAGGAGGCCAGTCGACCCAACGAGTCTGAACCGACCCACCGAAAGAGCATCCTTCCTAGGCCCACTCCCCGCCCTATCCCTGTAACCCCACCTAACCTGCATATCTTTGGACACTAAGGATCAATTTAACATGGCCAATCCACCTAACCTGCACACCTTTGGACTGTGGGAAGAAACCCACACAGACACGGGGAGAACGTACAAACTCCACACAGTGAGTGGCCCAGGGTAGGAATTGAACCCGGGTCCCTGGCGTTGTGAGGCAGCAGTGCTCACCACTGTGCCACCATACTGCGATCTTTCCCATTCCCATCAGTGAACCCACCCCACACGAACGGGAGTGAAAAATCCCGGCCGTGGAGTTTGGGAGTTCTGATTATGTGGAGACTAAACAGAGAGAATCATTATGGAGCAGACACATTATGGTGCAGAAGTTTAGAATTCCAACAGCGCTTTGCAAAATGGTACAATCCAGATTTGTTACTGCATTTCCCAATACCAGTATTGCGTTGTGCAGAGTTCCAAATCCAGTTACTCACTTCGATTCCCACAACATGTTCCTTGTTCATTGTTGGTGCGATCTACTGGCCCTGCCCGAACCAGGGGGTAACGCTGCCGGTAGATCCCAGGAGAGGATTCCTCCAGGATTTACCTGGCTCGCCACTATGTCATGAGATCTAGCAGGATCTCGCGAGACGTCACGATCTGGATGCTGCCCATTGTGGGTGGGAGTCGCATTTGGCAAATCTGAAAATTAGAGCGAGCAGCTAGTCTCAGTTAGATATGCACTCGCCTGATCTAACTGAGGCTTTGGGATCTAATCTCTTCGCCTCGGAGACCTTAAACGAGCGCTGTTTAGCACGGGTCCCTACAAACGGGGATCGAGGGGTTTCCCTGGCGATCGGAAGCGTGGGAGGGGGTGTCTCGGTTATCGGAGGCCCCGGGTGGTTGGCCTCGGACTAAATTGCGGGCGTTCCAATATGTGTCATTGGATAGCAATCAGGAGCAGGAAGCTTGGGGGATTTGCCCCCACTTCAACTCCCAGTAACACCAAGCCGAATGGTTCACACCCCTCGTCTGATCTTCATGGTTCAGTACCCACAGCAGGCAGTGCCTCTACCCACACGGCAGAGTTGGGAGATGAGATGAAAGACAATATTACATTACCAGATGAAACATTTGCAACATTATTCGCTATGTATCTGTTACTTTAATGTGGAAGCACATTTGTTAGCCTCCGAGGAATTGAGAACTGCTGGTAAAGCCATTACACACAAACAGGATTTAATTTGCAACACATCAGTGAGCAGAACTGCACCACTTTGAGAGACTGGCGATGACTCATAATGTGACTTTAATGAGTGGCTCTGGTGGAGGCGCAGTCTGCTGGTACCTGGGTACCTGTCCCTTCGAGGAGCTGCTTGGTGCTTTAATTTACTGACAGCACCAACATCAGTCATGTTTTATTCTTATTAAAGGCGTGTTTTATTCTTGCGCCCAAAATTCATGTTTGACATCAGAAAAAGGAACATTACCCGCCTGCATTCCTTCCACTGAGCCCCTGAAAACACTTTATGAACTGAATTTTAGGATTCCCCTCACACACTGGGAGGTATGGCAGCCGGTGAGGCTCAGAATGCCTCCTCGGCTGCTGTTCAGTTGCCATGGCAGAGGTTGGGGTTGGTCAAGAATGGAGGGGAACAAAACAGACCCGAAGCCTCGTGAAATCAACAAAGTTGTTCAGAACCCGGTGTATCAGGCTGCACGCTGGCATTGCAGGATGTGCCAGTGGCCCAGTGCAGTGCCCGCACACTCCAGGGGGTAGGTCAAGAGTGGGGGCAGGGCAAGGGAGACCTGGAGCGCTGTGGCCCCAAAGCGGAGGGCTTCCCAAATCTGAAAGGGCCTTCAGATTGAGGCACACCGCCCCCCCACCCCCCACCCGCCAGCCATATTTCTGCCCAAGATGGAGAAATTGTTTTTGTCAGTTTCCACCCTACCCACACCAGCTCCCACCAGCCTGCAAATTGAGGCTGGGTGAGTAAAAGCCCTTCAGTGGCCTCTTAAAAGGTCTCAATAGGTGAAAGGGTGGGATTCTCAACTGGGGCCCCATCTGTCCAACCATGAAATTGCGTCCAGATTTGGGTGGGTTCCTGGGGGCAATCTCGTCCATTCAATTTTATACTCCCTCCCGACCCCCACCTCAGAAATTCTGCCCATGGAATGAACAAATGGCTACAGCACAGAAGGAGGCCATTTGGCCCATTGTGTTTGTGTCGATTCTCAGCTAGCTCCAGTCCCCTGCTTTTCCCCTCTGGCCAGGCACAGGTAATCTTCTCAGGTAATTAGCCATGGTAGAATGGTTCGGGTCGATCAAAAACGGAGGGGAAATCCAGGATTGAATCTGCTTCCAACACACTCTTATGGCAATGCTTTCTCGATTCCAACCACTCGCAGTGTAAAAAAGGTTTCCCCCGTGTCCCCCATTTCTTCTTTCACTTAACTTAATTGCCTTAAATTAAGTTTCCCCTGGATAAAGGACAGCAAATCATAGACTGCGTTTATGCGGTTTCCCAAACCATGCTCCAGGCTCAGAATGGTAGATTGCGGAGTCAGTTCTTGAACATTTTCGAGCAGGTTTCTATTCACAGACGGGCTGAGACCTCCCCTGTCTCCGAACAGCACAACACTCATGATCAGGTTTACATAAGCCCCAGTCCCTTCACCATTCTAATTCAGAATAAATATGCACAGACAGGACACGGAGCACAGACCCGGACTTGTGTTCAGAAGGTGTGTGTACATAGGTACAGAAATAGCAGCAGGTAATAAAGAAAGCAAATGGAATATTGGCATTTATAACTAAAGGAATGGAGTATAAAGGCAAGGAACTGTACAAGGCATTGGTGAGAGCGCACCTTGTATCATGCGTAGCTTTGGTCCCCTTATTTGAGGAAAGTTGTAGGGCAGGATTCTCCACCCTGGGACGCCTGGAATACATTCCCCGATGGGACGGAGAATCGGGCATCAGGGGAAAATCAGGATCTGCACTTGGCAGCGGTCCAAACGCGATACTCCGACCCCCCCACTGGTGGCATGAACGAGGTCCACGATGTGCGCTGGCGGGGGGTGTAAATAAATTCTGGCAGGCCCGGTGCCCTATGCTCTTCCATGTGGCCGGGAATCACATGGACGCGGATCACTTGTGGTCTCAGCAATTGTGAACCTGACGTGGTGGACCTCGCGGTGGGCCATGGTGGCAACAGTTGCCCTCTTGGCCCACTGTGGGTCACCGTACCAGGGCCACGCTGGTAGAGAGCATTCGAGCCCATCCAAGGGCCACACACCCCCAACAACGCACTGCCTGCCCATGCCTCCTCCAGCAGACCATGCACCCCCATGCCTTCCTCCCACAGGAACCCCTATAACAGGGAGACCCCTTCCAGGGACACCTGTAACAGGGAACCCCCTGGGGACCCCTGTAATAGGGATACCTCCAAAGCGAGCTTCAGTTATGTAAATGAACCCCCCTCCACAGATCTCAACCATACAAACAGACCCCCCAACACACACCCTACACTCCCCAGCTACACAGACCCCCCCCCACACACAAAGACCCCCCCCCCACAAACACAGACTCCCCCACACACATACAGACCACCCCTCCAGACACACAGTTCGCCCCCACACACACAAAGACCCCCCCAGACACAGAACCCCCCCCTGCCCCGCTCCACCCCGGAAAAGGAACCCCTGTCTGGAAGGTAGAGAGCAGTCCAGATGGAGCCGTGAGAATCATTACAGCTGTAATGCAGCTCCACGTGTGCATTCCTGGAAGGAAGGTGTAAGTGCATTCAAGCATTCAATCAATTAGTGCATACCAATCACTCGAGCGTGGATGTGGCCTAATTCTGTTCCAATATCTTATGATCATATGGTAATAGGCTGTCCAGCCCTGCCTTCCCATATCCAATGAACGTCATTGCTTCCCCCCTCTGCAAGACAAGGTGGGTGGCAGCAAAATGGGAATGGCGCTGACAAGAAACCATCGAGAAGCAATGCCCTTCACAGTATGATGGGTGTTCCAACCGAGGAGACACAGCTTTAATTTCTCATCACTGCAGGGCACTCAACACAGAGCTTCTGTAACTTCAGGAAGGAAAAGCTAAACACACAGCATTTTCTTCTCACTTTGTCCCGTACTTCCTTGAGTGTGTTGCCTCTTTGCTGATTTCCTAAAGCTGCCGGGTGCTGACAACCCTCTACTGCCTCACAATGGGCATAAGGTGACAGTTGTACATCAATTGTGTTTTCTCCAGGTGGAAGGCATTAATTATGCACCTTATAAAGAACCCCCCACTGAAGCCATAAGTGATTGAGATAGGAGGTGCATGCATGTGGCGTTTCACTCTGCAAATAAATACAAAGCTGAGTGAAGATTGGCTCCAGTACTAACCATCGCCAACTGGCTATCTGGAACATAACAGTGTATGTTGATTAATTGATTGTGGCAGGCAAAACAATCAAGCCTGATCCTGTATTCATCCAAAATCGATACAAATTAGCAGGGTTATCAAGATAGATGTTAACAGTGGGAATCCTAGACATTTGTGTCCTCCTTCGACCAGGACCAATTCCAGTACCAAACTTGCTAGTTGACTCAACCTAGCCCTGGCATTGAATCTGGGGACTTCTGGTCTGAATGACTTGCTGTTAAATTGGGTGGTATTTGATACTCTGCAGACTTTGGACATTAAGACAACCCAAGGTGTTTCTATGTTTATTGATGTTGGGGAGATGTACTGCAGACGTCCTGCATTATCATTGTCCTGTCAAGTACAGTAATTGAGCATATCACAACAAGTTGAAAAGGCTGACATTTTTCACTGATCCACTATACCTCCAAAATTCTGGAGTATTGCACAGATCTGTAATGAAGAACAAGGTCAGCAGCGCGGGTTCAATTCCCATACTGGCTTACCCGAACAGGCGCCGGAATGTGGTGACTGATGTGTTACGTACTTTGGGATAACACAGGCTGCAACTCGATGCAGCTTTGACCAAAAGATACTCCAGATGTTGAAGTAAGTTCAATGTGTTTTATTGAACCATTAGCACAGTTCTCTATGAGTTCGATTCTCCTGCTAATCTTGCTACAGTAACTCAGTCTAACTAACCAGTCTGCTCTAAGCCATGTGGTGGGTGTGATGCTTCTGATCTGTCCCTGTCCTTCTCTCTGAGTGCCGCTTGTGGAACGAGACAGAGCATGTTGCCCCCTTGTGGTAGTCTCACCTCTGGGTGTCTTGATTGCCCATTGGTTGTGTCCTATTCGATGTGTTCATTAGCTGTATGTCTGCATGTCATGACATCTCCAGTGCTCCCTCTAGTGTTTACTTAGTTCTGTATTTACCTTAACCCCTTGTGAATTTACAGTGATGCATATCACCACAGTGACTAGGGGCTTTTCACAGTAACTTCATACTTGTGGCAATAAAAGATGATTATTATTGGATGGATTCACACAGAACTATAATTAAAGTCATGCTCCTTGCTACTGTACATTCCCTCAATGATAGAGGGAGGTCAGCATAAGACAGAAACCAAAAGAAAAACCTCATCACTGTAAATTCAGGGTATCCAAATATTTTTTTCCAATTAAGGGGCAATTTAGCGTGTCCAATCCACCTAACCTGCACATCTTTGGGTGGTGGGGGTGAGACCCACGCAGACACACATGGGGGAATGTGCAAACTCCACAAGGGCAGTGACCCGGGGCCGGGATAGAACCCCAGAGCCGTAGGCAACAGTGCTAACCACTGCGCCAAAGAGCTGCCCCCTCATCACTGTACTGTATCATGAGCTTCTCAGTTTACTCAATATGGATCGACAACATGGCTGCCTCCGTCAGTTGCTGCAGGAGATGACCTCATGAGGGTGCCAGCAAAAAACGCTTGTGAGGGCAGCACGGTGGCGCCGTGGGTAGCACTGCCGCCTCACGGTGCCGAGGTCCCAGGCTCGATCCCGGCTCAAGGTCACTGTCCGTGTGGAGTTTACACATTCTCCCCTTGTCTGTGTGTGTCGTTCACGGGATGAGGCATGAGAGTCAAATCTGCTTAGGCCTCAATTCAAAATCGGGGGACCGTTATGCCGGCTAGATCCAGCAGCTTTGGCAGCAGTCCCAAAGCCTTCCCGATAGCACCACTGCCCCAAACTGCGCGTGCAAGCAACACCCGTGTAACCAGAGGAACAAACCACTTGCCCACAGTTGGCAGTCAGATGCTCTCCTTCCCTCACCATCCCGGGGGGCCAAAGTAAGCAAACATTTCCCTTGGGTATAAAATCGGCTGCTTACCAGGAACCTTATAACGTATCATCACTAACCCTTCACCGTGTAGCCAATTAAACATTTAGTCATATTTGTTTCTTTGAAAGAAAACAACAGTTCCTGGAGTGCAAAAATCAAAGCAACGTTGCCATAGAAACTGGAAGTTGCTTAGTAAAGAAAGCATGTTCTAGGCTCTGCCGTCTGAGGCCTGATTGGTCCTTCCAGACATATCTCTCCTCTCATTAATACATTGCTGCTGAAGTCAGCAGTCATCTCCCTGATAATTCCTTGTGTAGATAAATGCGATAGAAACGTCCAGAGAAAGGCCCAGGCGCACGATTAAATGGCTAAAATATTTCAGTGCGAGGTGGAAAATCACCTTGGTGAGAATGTCGGTTACCTTGAAAAATAAGACTGGACCACACGGACTGTAGCAGGGTGAAGGCTGCTTGTCAGCACCTTCACCAAGGGCAATAAATGCTGGACCCCCGGTATGCAAACACCAAGTGTCACTACATCCTGAGGTTCTACCTGTCCCCGGTGTTACGAAGGATGGGCCTGGCCTCATTGCCGCGGAATGCTCCAAGTAGTTGGACCGTGCCGTATCACCTGTCCCTCGTGGAAATCTTTTTTCAGAAAAACACCTTTGACCACAAGGCAATGAAGCAGTGGTCAGCACGTAATGTCCTCAAGGCCCTCAGGGAAAAGGAGACTGTGGAGGATGTTGGATGGTTCCCTGAGCAGACTGTCAGAGTCATCTAGCAGAACGCCTCTGTTATGTTGGGTGTTCCGCTATACAAAGGAACCAACACGGTTGTAGATGGTACAACTCTGTTTTATTACTCTTGATAACAACATCTGTTAACTCATGTCTGTGGTTCGTACTTTACCCGTTAACCTGTGGACCCAGCCCTAACACTATCTTAGAGAGGCACTCAGCACATGGTGTATGTCTGAGTGGCACGCTGTGAGCTCCCGGTCGTCGGTATCACCGGTCTGTACATCGTCAGGGTATGACTCGGTGTATGGAGGCTGAATGGCCCGCACGTCCCTGCGAGGCTGGCGGAATTGGGGAGCGTTGGCAGGTTGAGCTGCTCGACAGCAGGCAGTGTAGTGTCCCATCTTGCCACAGCGGAGGCATTGTCGATTTTTTGCTGGACATTGCCGCTTTAAATGTGCGGATCCACAGTTGCCGCATGTCGTGATGTCATGGCGTTCGTTGCACCACTGCGTATGCGCAGTTTGGTCCTGCGTAGAATGCGCCTGCGCGTCACGTCCCTCTGCGTCGACGTCTCTTTTGGCGCGAACAAGCGCGAGAGGCCACGGAAAGCGCGCAAAATGGCCGCCCTCGTCCGGGCCGCGGGCCGGGAGGAACTCAATCGACTGGACCCACTCGGCCTCGTGGGACCCTTGCCGTGCCGATTCGGCCGCCTGGAATTGGGAGTACCGGCTGGTCGCGTTTTCGTGGAGGACGCAGGTTTCGATGGCGGTGGCTAGGGTGAGGCTCTTGATTTTGAGGAGCTGCTGGCGTAGGGTGCCCGAGGTGACCCCAAAAACTATCTGGTCCCGAATCATGGAATCGGAGGTGGCCTCATAGCTGCAGGACTGCGCGAGGATACGGAGGTGTTTGAAAAGATTGAAAAGGCTCATCCTTACCCTGCAGGAAGAGGTACCTCTCGAAGCTCTCATTCACCTCGACGCTGAAGTGTTGCTCAAGTTTTAGAAGGACCGTCTTGTACTTCGTCTTGTCCTCACCTTCCGCGAATACCAGGGAGTTGTAGATGTGGATGGCGTGTTGCCCTGCCGTGGAGAGGAGGAGGGCGATCTTCCTGGTGTCTGATGCTTTCTCTCTTTCTGTGGCTTCTAGGAAGAGCTGGAAGCGCTGTTTTAAACAGCTTCCAGTAGACGCCGAGGTTTCCAGCGATTTGGAGCGGCTGCGGCGGGCTGATGGTGTCCATGGCGCAGGATGGCGGATCTCTGAAGATGTGCAGGTAGGTCTCACAGTTGCTGGGTTCCAATCCTGGTACTATGTCGTGTTGGGTTTTCCGCTATACAAATGAACCAACACGGTTGTAGATGGTACAACTCTTGTTTTATTACTCTTGATAACAACATCTGTTAACTCATGTCTGTGGTTCGTACTTTACCCGTTAACCTGTGGACCCAGCCCTAACACTATCTTAGAGAGGCACTCAGCACATGGTGTATGTCTGAGTGGCACGCTGTGAGCTCTGTGCTCTGAGCTATCTCCTGCTGGAATGAGCGGGAACTGTGGTGTTCCCTGTTTTATAGTGCGTGTGCTCTCACTGGTGATTGGCTGTGATGTTGCGTGTGTGTTGATTGGTCCGTTGATCTGTCCATCAGTGTGTGTGTGTGATTGCACCATGATATGTTTATATGAATATCATGACAGCCTCATCACCAGAACTGTCAAACAAGCACCAAGACCTAGCTTGGCTGGTGGTGAGAAGGGCCCTCCCCGTTAGATTCTTCATGTACACCCGAAGGCTCAGCGCCGTTGCACGCTGCCCTCGGAGTGACTGCGGGGGAGATGAGACTGTCACCCACCTCCTTGTGGAATGTGCCTTTGCAAAGAAGGTCTGGAGAGAGATGCAGTGGTATTTGTCAAGGTTCATCCCGAGCAGCTCTGTGACACAGGACTCTGCTCTACGGACTGTTTCCAGGGACACACACTGAGACAAATATCAACTGCTGCTGGAAGGTCATCAACTCGGTGAAAGAAGCTCTTTGGTCTGCCCGAAGCTTGCTGATCTTCCAGTGCAAAGAGCTGTCCTCGACCGAGTGTTGCAGACTGGCACATTCCAAGGTCCAGGACTACGTGCTGAGGGACGCACTCAAGCTTGGGGCAGCTGCCGCCAAGGCGCAATGGGGAAAGACCACAGTGTAAGGTCTTTCCAGCAAATGTACACCGAGGGGCGGGTAACAGTGTAAACCCCCCTCGGTCTGGGTCATTAACACTCCAATGTATAAAAGTATTGAAAGAAACATGACGATGTAAATATTTAAGAAAGAATTGTAACGTAAACAGGGAAATGTGTTGAATGCCATCCCAATTGAATGCAAGAAAGTCAAGTGAATGTAACTTTGGAGGAAATGTAGTCATAACAATTCAAAATGTTCTGTAATGTTTATTAGAGATTTTATGAATAAAGTATATTTTTGGAAAAAAATAAATAAATGCTGGCCTGGCACGGTGGCGCAGTGGTTTGCACTGCGGCCTCATGGCGCCGAGGTCCCAGGTTCGATCCCGGCTCTGGGTCACTGTCCGTGTGGAGTTTGCACATTCTCCCCGTGTTTGCGTGGGTTTCGTCCCCACAACCCAAAAGGTGTGCAGGGTAGGTGGATTGGCCACGCTAGACTGCCCCTTAATTGGAAAAACATGCATTGGGTATTGTAAATTTATTTAAAAAATAAAAAATAAATGCTGGCCTGGCCATCGCTGGCCATATCCATAAATCCCACAACATCCATTGTTGCAACAGCTTTGTGGATTTTATACAAGCCTTTGTCAGGTTATGGCAAGAAGGGAAAGAATGTGCTGAGGGAGTGTGGTAATCCTGACTGTAACAAGTCCCAGAACACCATTAGAGTGGACAGGAAACTAATGGAGTGGTTTAGCTCAACAGTTGCAGTGAGACAAGGTTGTACAATGTCTCCTGCTTTATTTAATCCTAATACTGGAAGCAGTGATAGAGGCAGCACTAAAAAAGATCACATTGGGGTGGTGGGGTGTCTCCTTACGCGAAAAGCCTTTAAACCATCTCCAGCTCACTAATGATAGTGACCTTCGAAGAAGATCAATAAACAGATTTGCAGAAACGAATAAGGTGTACCCGCGTGTGTGCGCGCATGTGTGTGGAGCGAGCAGAAAATTTGGATTGCAGGTGAATGCAAAGATGAGAAAGGTCACATCATTTGGTAAGTGCCAGGAAGATATATGCGTATTACAGTTGGAGGGACTGCAGCAGGAACGGTGGAAAGGTTTGTATAACTCGAAAGAAAGCAACATCAAAGGAGCACTGGCTCAAATTCACCGTTTCATGAAACATGCTCCATCATTTTTAACATCTAGATCAAATCTCCTTTAACCTTGTCTTTAAAACCTTTTGATAAAGCAAATGGTTTCCTAGGATTTATACATTAAGTACAAAAACCAGGAAGTTATGCTAAACCTCATCATACACTAGTTTGACTCTTGTTGGCCTAATGTTAAGGACGTGATGGTTTTGGAGGGGATTTAGGAGATTTAGTGGAATGCAAGGGATCACAGTTACATGGATAAAGTGGAGATACCATAAGGGTTGTTCCTCTCAGAACTGGGAATGCTACAAGATGATTTGATAGAGGTGTTTAAACCCATGAAGGGTTTGAACACAGTAACTTCATTGCAGTGTTAATGTAAGCCTACTTGTGACAATAAAGATTATTTATTTATTTATTTTTCTGTAAATAAAGAGATTGTCCCTCTGGGAATGGAACCAGTTTTCAGGACCAGATCTGCACCCTGAACCCAGCCCAGCCAGGGTGGGCGGGTGTAGTCATCCAGTGTGAATTTCCCCAGACTGGCCAATTGAGGATCAGGAATTTGGGCTCGTCGTCGACCCCTGACCTGCTCTTGTAGCCATTGAACCTCTGTGGCCAATCAGAGGCCTCCCAACTTGAAAGACGCTGTAGGCTGCAATGGAAGGTGAGTGAGAGAGAAGGTGCTTCAAAATGGAGGTGCCCTCTCTCCATCCTTTTTGAAACACAGTCAAATATAGATCTGTGCAAAGATGGCGCCGAGGCTGGATGGAACCAGGAATGGGTATGCCAGCTGGAGGTGTTGTTTTTTTAAGGTCCTGACCTCCTCCGTTCCCAGCCCTGGCAGGAACTCAGGACCCTGCCCACAGTTTCCAATTGTTGAGAGCACAGAGGTTGAAAAGGGGACCAGCAAAAGAACCAGAGAAAACATGAGAAAACTACTTTTGTTTAAATGCAACAAGCAGTTAGGATTTGAAATGCACAGCCTAACAGTGAGGTGAGCACACATTCAACAGTCCTGTGACATATGAAGAAAGACTGGATCGATTGGGCTTGTAGAATCATAGAATAATAGAATTTACAGTGCAGAAGGAGGCTTTTCGGCCCATCAAGTCTGCACCAGCCCTTGGAAAGAGCACTCTACCCAAGCCCACACCACCACCCTATCCCCGTAACCCAGTAACCACACCCAACCTTTTTGGACGCTAGGGGCAATTTAGCATGGCCAATCCACCTAACCTGCACATTTTTGGACCGTGGGAGGAAACCGGAGCACCCGGAAGAAACTCAGGCAGACACGGGGAGAAAGTGCAAACTCCGCACAGACAGTGACCCAAGCCGGGAATCGAAACTGGGACCCTGGAGCTGTGAAGCAACTGTGCTAACCACTATTCTACCGTGCTCTCATGATACTCACTGGAGTTTAGAAAAATGAGATGAGATCTCATAGAAACATATAAAATTCTGATGGGACTGGACATGCTAGATGCGGGAAAAATGTTCCCGATGTTGGGGACCTCCAGAACTAGGGGTCACAGTCTAAGTATAAGGGGTAAGCCATTCAGGACTGAGATGAGAAAGAACTTCTTCTTTCAGAGAGTTGGGAACTTGTGGAATTCTCTCCCACAGAAAGCTGTTGGGGCCAGTTTGTTGGATATATTCAAGAGGTAGCTGGACGTGGCCCTTGTGGCTAAAGGGATCAAGGGGCATAGAGCGAAAACGGGAGTGGGATACTGAATTTCCATGATCAGCCATGATCATATTAGGGTAGCACGGTGGCCTAGTGGTTAGCATAGCTGCCTCACGGCGCTGAGGTCGCAGGTTCAATCCTGGCTCTGGGTCACTGTCCATGTGGAGTTTGCACATTCTCCCCGTGTCTGCGTGGGTTTCGCCCCCACAACCCAAAAATGTGCAGAGTAGGTGGATTGGCCACGCTAAATTGCCCCTTAATTGGAAAAAATAATTGGGTACTCTAAATTTATAATAAAACCCCAAATAAAACCCATGATCATATTGAATGGTGGAGCAGGCTCGAAGGGCCAACTGGCCTATTCCTGCACCTATTTTCAATGTTTCTATGTACTTTCGAAAAGGAATTGGATAAATACTTGAATGACAATGAAGAGGACAATAGTAACAATATAACAGAATCCTTCAGCACAAAAGACCATTTAGTCCACAGTGTCTGTACTGGCTTTATAAAGATTTAATTAGATTAATTACACTGCTTAACAGTATTGGCCCTCTCCATAGCCCTGCAACCTATCCCTCTTCAAGTATTTATTCAATTCCTGTGGTGATTGTCCCCTTAAGAGAAACCTTACTGAATAAGGAGCACTTGGTTTGAACAACTGTGATATTTTTAAAGCATAGGCTTGCAGGCCTCGAAGATACAAAGCAACCAAGAACTTTATTGGACAGATGTTTTCTCACTGGCTGTTAGGATAGACTGACTGTTAGCCGCCCAAACCACCGATGACATCATCAGTAAGCCATGTGATTGAACTCTTAAAGTGACCTTGTTCCATAAGTTCATAAGGTATAGGAGCAGAATTAGGCCATTTGGCCCATCGAGTCTGCTCTGCCATTCTATCATGACTGATATCTTTCTCACCTACTACCTACAATGTTACAGGCCAAGAGCTAGATTGCAAAATCAGCCAGAAAATCTCCTCCCTAGAACACATGACCTAGGAGCGCAGGTAGGCAATTTAGCCTCCCGAGCCTAATACCCTCAATGTGATCATGGCCGATCCCATCCTGGCCTCAACTCCACTGTCCTGCCCGTTCTCCATAACCCTTCAACCCATTACCAATTAAAAACCTGTCTAACTTCTCCTTAAATTTGCTCACTGTCCCTGCATCCACCACACTCTGGGGTAGCGAATTCCACAGATTCACAACCCTTTGGGAGAAGTAGTTTTTCCTCAAATAGGTTTTAAATTTGCTACCTCTTATTCTAAGATTATTATTTTTTAAAAAACATTTAGAGTACCAAATTCATTTTTTTCCAATTAAGGGGCAATTCAGCGTGTTCAATCCACCTACCTTGCACATCTTTGGGTTGTGGGGGCGAAACCCACGCAAACATGGGGGAATGTGCAAACTCCACACGGTCAGTGACCCAGAGCCGGGATCGAACCTGGGACCTCGGCGCCGTGAGGCAGCAGGGCTAACCCACTGCGCAACCGTGCTGCCCATTATTCTAAGATTATGACCTCTCGTTTTAGAATGTCCCACAAGAGGAAGCATCCGCTCCACGTTGACTTATCCATACCTTTTAGCATCTTGTATACCTTAGTTAGATCTTCCCTCATTCTTCTAAACTCTTGAGAGTATAGGCCTAAACTGTTCAATCTCTCCTCATACGGCAAACCCCTCATCTCTGGAATCAACCTAGTGAACCTCCTCTGAACTGCCTGCAATGCCACTACATCTTTATTCAAATAAGAGGACCAAAACTGTGCACAATACAACAGGTGTGGTCTTACCAATGCCTTGCATAGTTGCAACAACACTTCCTTATGTTTATCCTCAATTCCTTTTGCTATAAATGCGACATTCCATTTGCTTTCCTTATTATCTGCACCTGCATGCTGGTTTCTGTGACTCATGCACAAGGACACCCAGATCCCTCTGCATCGGTGCACCCCGATGTCTCTCCCCATTTAGATAATAAGTTACCTTTCCATTTTTTCGACCAAAATGCATGACCTCGCATTTATTCTCGTTAAACTCCACCTGCCACATTTTGGCCCACTCTCCTAACCTATCTATATCCATTTGTAAGGTTCTTATCTCCTCCGTGTAACTTACTGTCCCACCTATTTTTGTGTCACCTGCAAATTTGGCTATAGATCCTTCCATCCCTGTATCCAAGTCGTTAATATAGATTGTAAATAGCTGGGGCCCAAGGACTGAACCCTGTGGCACCCCACTAGTTACATCTTGCCATCCAGAAAAGACCCATTTGTCCTGACTGTTTCCTGTCTGTCAGCTAGTCTTCTATCCAAGCTAATAAATTACCCCATATCCCATGTGATCTCACATCTGTGCGGCACCTTATCAAAGGCCTTCCGGAAGTCCAGATATACTACATCTACCGGATCCCCATTATCCACTTTGCTTGTTACATCTTCAAAGATTAGTCAAACATGATTTGCCCTTCATAAAACCATGCTGACGCTGACGGATAGCGCTTTGGCTTTCCAAATGCTCTGATCTTACGTCCTTGATAACTGATTCTAACAATTTTCCAACAACAGATGTTAAACTAACTGGTCTGCAATTTCCAATATTCTGCCTCCCTCCCTTTTCGAATAAGGGTGTTACGTTAGCATTTTTCCAATCCATTTGCTCCAACTAGGAACAAACATGAATGCACAACAACAACCGATCAGGGCCTAGAGCAGGGACTCTCTCCAGGAGGAGCAGTTTCTATGTTGTACAGTGTACAATGGACCAGCGGCAAGCTGGCAGCTCATGATGCAGCCTTGTCATTTTGTTCTGCTAAAGAAGCCTCTTGGAGTACATTGTTACAATTGCCTTTTGAAAGTTATTAGTGAATCTACTTCCCCCTGTTTTTCAGACAGTGCTTTCCAGATAATAACAGCTTGTGGAAACAATCTTCTTAACCTCCTTCCAATTAACTTAAAATATATTAGGGCAGCACAGTGGCGCAGTGGGTTAGCCCTGCGGCCTCACGGCGCCGAGGTCCCAGGTTCGATCCCGGCTCTGGATCACTGTCCGTGTGGAGTTTGCACATTCTCCCCGTGTCGGCGTGGGTTTTGCCCCCACGACCCAAAAATGTGCAGAGTAGGTGGATTGGCCACACTAAATTGCCCCGTAATTGGAAAAAATAATTGGGTAATCAAAATTTATTTTAAAAAAAGAAAAAAACAATCCCACCGAAGTAGGTAGGAAAATGTGAGAGTGCCCGCTGAAGAATTATAAAAGTACCAACGGTAAGTGTGGCCAAGCCATTAGTGTGGTTGGGAAACTCCTCCATGGGATGGTCTGCGGCTACAGCTGTGCACATCCGCTGACATATCCTGGGATCCGGGATGGGGCATTTAAAAAAGGAGCCCCCAAGAAGAACGTGACCGGCGACCCACCACAGCTATTTCTGGGCTCTCAACCCAGAATTGAGTCCAGCATCAGGTTTCCGGTGATGTTGCCAAACTCCAGCCCACGGTGTACACCAGCCCTGTATTGAACAGACAAATGCCTGAACACTTTAATTGCAGTACGTTTGTAAACAGCTCTTCCAGGTGGTGATATGCTTAATTCGAGATATCCGTCAAGAATAGGGAAAAATAGACAATTTACAGATTATTGTCCACAGTCTGCGGAGTCATTCATTCGTTAAATCAAATTGAACAGAAAACACTTAACAATAGAACCATTCACACAAACGTTTAAACCTGGCAGTACATTGACTCTCTTTAATGAGCCGGGTTGCAGATCTGGGTAAATTGGTCAATATTCTTTCTTGCATCAGGGGGTTTATATTAATTGTGCAGATGAGAGGGTCTATTGGAATTCTATAAATTAAGGTACTGAACGGTTCACGTGAATGTGGATGTTTTGGCCCATTGATTTCTACACACTGGGACTGAATGTGGAATAAATGTTTAGTCAGTTGGGATTCTGTCGAAGGGGCAGTCTCGCCCACTCCCTGTGCCCGTAGGCCCCAGCACTAACCTGCTCACGGACAATCAGCTTGGATTCCACCAGGGTCACTTAGCTCCATTACAGCCTTGGTTCAAGGACAAAGGGCTGTATGGCAGAGGTGAGGTAAGAGTAACTGCCCTTGACATCAAGGCAGCATTTGACTGAGTATAGCATCAAAGAGCTCTAGCAAAACTGGAGTCAATGGCAATCACAGGGGAAACTCTCCGCTGGTTGGAGTCATACCTGGCACAAAGGAAGATGGCTGAGGTGGTTTGAGGTCAATCATCATAGCCCCAGGACATCACTGCAGGAGGTCCTCAGGGTCATGTCCTAGGCCCCACCATCTTCAGTTGCTTCATCACTAACCTTCCTAAGGCCAGAAGTGTTTGCTGATAATTGCACAATGTTCAGCACCATAAGCGACTCCTCAGAGACTGAAGCAGTTCATGTCCAAATGAAATGAAAATCGCTTATTGTCACAAGTAGGCTTCAATGAAGTTACTGTGAAAAGCCCCTAGTCGCCACATTCCGCCGCCTGTTCGGGGAGGCTGTTACGGGAATTGAACCGTGCTGCTGGCCTGCCTTGGTCTGCTTTCAAAGCCAGCGATTTAGCCCTGTGCTAAATGCAGCAAGACCTCGACAATATCCAGGTTTGGGCTGGCAAGTGACAAGTAACACTTGTGCCACACAAGTGCCAAGCAATGACCATCTCCAACAAGAGAGGATCTAACCATTGCCCATTGACATTCAATGGCATTACCATTACTGAATTCCCCATATTCAACGTCCTGGGGGTTACCATTGATGCCAAACTGAACTGGACTAGCCATATTAATACTGTGGCTACCAGAGAAGGCCAATGGCTAGGAATCCCCCGGCAAGTAACTCAGCTCCTGATCCCCCCAAAGCCTATCCACCATTAACAAGGCACAAGTCAGGAGTGTAATGGAATACTCTCCACTTGCCTGGATGAGGGCAGCGCCAACAACACTCAAGAAGCTCAACGCCATCCAGGACAATGCAGCCCGCTTGATTGCTCCCCCCTCCACAAACATTCAATCCCTCCACTACTGAAGCACAGTGGCAGTCATGTGTACCAGCTACAAGATGCACTACAGGAGCTCAACAATGTTCCTTAGGCAGCGCCTTCCAAACCCATGACCACTACCATCTAGAAGGACAATAGCAGCAGATACCTGGGAACCCCACCACCTGGAGGTTCCCCTCCAAGTCACTCACCACCCTGACTTGGAAATATATCGGCGTTCCTTCACTGTCGATGGGTCAAAATCCTGGAGCTCCCCACCTAACAGCACAGTGGGTGTACCTACACCTGAGAGACTGCAGTGGTTCAAGAAGGCAGTTCACCACCACTTTCTCATGGGCAACTCGGGATGGCCTAACCATCGACCCCCATGTACTGTAAATTAATTTTTAAAAAGGAGTGCCCTCAGCACTGTGCATCGTCGTCTATCCCATTAAAAGGATGGTTAGTGCGAAGAATTGACAAGTCCCATCAGCACTTTGGGGGCCAGGGTTAAAGGCAGATGTCAGAACAGGGCATTGGAGGGCAGCAGGGTGGTGCAGAGGGTTAGCCCTGCTCTCTCACGGTGCCGAGGTCCCAGGTTCGATCCCAGCTCTGGGTCACTGTCCGTGTGGAGTTTGCACATTCTCCCAGTGTCTGCATGGGTTTCGCCTCCACAACCCAAAGATGTGCAGGGTAGGTGGATTGGCCGCACTTAATTTCCCCTTAATTGGAAAAAATGAATTGGGTACTCTAAATTTATTCTAAAAAAAATCTTTAAAAAAAGAACAGGGCATTGGAGCTTCCTGTATCCTAACTCATTATATATTACTGCCAATTATAAGGGCAGCATGGTGCTGCAGTGATTAGCACTACAGTCTCCCGGCGCCAAGGTCCTAGGTTCGATCCCGGCTCTGGGTTCGATCCCGGCTCTGGGTCCGATCCCGGCTCTGGGTCACTGTCCGTGTGGAGTTTGCACATTCTCCCAGTGTTTGTTTGGGTTTTGCCCCCACAACCCAAAGATGTGCAGGGTAGGTGGATTGAACACGCTAAAATTGCCACTTAATTGGAAAAATGAATTTGGGTACCAATTATATTTTGAACAACCTCAGTGATCTTCTCTCTATTACTTTACTACTTTACGTTATTCCAAACATTTTTCTGATTAAAACATTCTTTCTTGCTACCTGCTTGAAATGCAACTCATTAATTTCCATTTATGCCTCTTTTTTGAGCTAAATTATAAAACGCAGAAGGCTATTCAGCTCATTGTGTTTGTGTTGGCTCTTTGAAGTAGCTATCCAATTAGTCCCACTGCCGTGCTCCTTCCTCGTGGTCCTGCAAATTTGGCTTCAATGTACCCCTTTGAAATTTACCATTGGAACCTGCTTCCACCATCACTTCAAGCAGTGCATTCCAGATCATCAGAACTGGCCGTGTAAAATCATTTATGCCAATTTCACAACTGGATCCTATTTATCAATATAATTACATTTGTTAAATGCTTCAAATAAATTCTTCATGGCAGGCATTCAAGCTTGGCTTTCTCTAATCTCTTGCTGTAGCTCAATCTCTGACTGGAGACCAGTTTGGTTGGACTTTTCAGCCCTCCTTTTATTTAAATGTCTTGATTGTGTGTTGCGGTGACCATTGCTGAGTCACCCACTATCAACATCCTACGGGTAATCATTGTCTAGAAACTGAACTGGACTAGCCATATAAATGCGATGGCTACGAGAGCAGGTTGGAGGCGAGGAATCCCCCGGTGAGTAACTCATCTCCAGACTCCCCAAAGCCCCTCCACCATCTACGAGGCACAAGCCAGGAATGTGATGGAATACTCCTCACTTGCCTGGATGAGTGCACCTCTAACAACATTCAAGAAACTTGACCGCCTCCAGGACAAAGCGAGCACTCGGAAACACGTGGCTAAACACACTCGCTATGGGACTTTGTTCCCTTTTGGCAAAATCGCACCCGTAGTCTTTTATATCGAAATAATCCTTTGTGTCACAATTGTCAAGAATTGTTACAAATCTGGATCCATGTTCATTTGAAGATTACTTGACCAAGGTCAATTTTACTGAAGTGTTGGCCTCTAGCCAACCAAGCGAATAAGTCATCACTCAACGGGACAGCATACTGCTCTGCACACAGTACAGGATTAATAGTGACTTTAAAATTGCCACAAATGTGTACAGTTTCCATCTTTTCTCATCACGGGTACAATCGGCGTGACCCAATCACTCACATTAACAAGTTCAAATACCACTTCCGGTAGCGGCCATATCCGAATAGGTCACGCACACGGCAGCTCCCACCGGGATCGGAGTTTCGGGCCTATAAACAGAGCGGCAACGGCACTTTGGCGGTGATTCCCGGCGTGGCAAAGGACGCTGGAGAGGTTCCCTCCACTGCTGTATGGAAGGAACCAGGAGCGGGGCCGTTAAAAGAGCGATTGCGGGGAAGCGAGCGGTGCGGTCCAGGAGGACAAAATGGCGGCCGGCGCGGACCAAGCAGCGTGGGCCCAGTGGACGAGAGAGCAGCAATACTTTCTGAGAAGCTGCTTCGCAGAGCTGAAGATGGAGATGCTGGCCCCTATTAAGGCCTCCATGGAAAAGATGGTGAAGACTCAGAAGGTGCAGGAGAAGCCGATTAAAGAGGTGGAAAAGAAGGTATCTGACAATGAGGATGAGATCCTGGGCCTGGCGGTCAGAGTGGAGGCGCACGAGCCCGACACAAGAGATGGCAGGAGAGACTGGATGACCTTGAATATATGTCTAGGAGTCACAACCTGCGGATTCTGGGCCTCCCTGAAGGTGCGGAGGGGGCGGACGCGAGCACGTACGTGACTACAATGCTGGGGATGCTGATGGACGCGGGGGCCTTCCCACGGCCCTTGGAACTGGAGTCCTCGCATAGAGTCCTCGCGAGGAAGCCTAGGGCGAACGAACCACCGAGGGCGATGGTGATAAGGTTCCACCGCTTCACAGACAGGGAGCGTGTCTTGCGTTGGGCAAAGAAGGAGCAGGGCAGTAAGTGGGAGAACGGCGAGATTCGCATATACCAGGACTTGGGAGGTGAACTGGCTAAGAGATGTGCGGGATTCAACCGGGCTAAGGCGGTCCTCTACAGCAAAGGGGTGAGGTTTGGGCTCCTGCATCTGGCGAGGCTTTGGGTAACGTACCAGGACAGGCACGATTACGTTGATACGCCGGACGAGGCGTGGACATTTATTAAGCACGAAAAGCTGGACTCAAACTAAGGAGCAGCTGTACGTGGGTGAAACGCGCTGGCGGGGATGTGTAACCGGGTGTTGGCCTGATGTAGGATTGTTAGTAGAATTTAAGTTGTTTGCTTTTCTTTTTCTGTTTTTGTTTCAGGGGCGGGGTGAACGCCCGGGTTGTGTTTTTCGTTGCACGGGAAGGATCTGGATGGCTCTTGCCCTCTTACCCTGTGGGGGAGGGGGGGTTGGGGGCCCGAAGGAGGAGACAATAGTAAGTTTGGAGATAGAGGCGGGAGCGGCCGGGGTCAGCATGGGTCAGCTGACTTACGGAAGCATAATGGGGGAGAAATCAGTGCTAAGCGGGTGCTTGGCATGGGGGTTTGGGATTGGGGGGCTGGCGGGGGGGGGGGCGCTGCTCTGCTGACTGACGGGGGAGCCAGCTGTTGGGGACGGATGGAGAGCCGGGATGGGGGTCCTCCGGCGGGAGGGCTGGAGCGAGCGGGGGGCACGGGCACGTGGCTGGCCGAAAAAGGGAGATGGCTAGTCGCGGGGGGGGGGGGGGGGGGGGGGGAGGGTGTCAACTCCCCGTCCAGGCTGATCACGTGGAATGGGAGGGGTCTGAACGGGCCGGTCAAGAGGGCCCGCGTGTTCTCGCATTTAAAGGGATTGAAGGCGGACGTGGCCATTCTACAGGAGACGTACTTAAAACTTGCTGACCAAACGAGATTAAGGAGGGGATGGGTGGGCCAGTTGTTCCATTCGGGGCTAGACTCAAAGACCAGGAGTGTGGCAATTCTGGTTAGTAAACGGGTGGCGTTCGAGACAGGGAGTACTGTGGCAGACATGGGGGGGGCAGGTACATTATGGTGAGTGGTAAGCTGCAGGGGGCCCGGGTGGTGTTAGTGAACGTTTATGCCCCGAACTGGGATGATGCAGAATTCCAGAGGCGCATGTTGGGTAAAATCCTGGACTTGGAGTCAAGTAACTTGATCATGGGGGGGGGGGGGGGGGGGGCTGCTGGCGGATGAAGAGGTGTGTGGGCAGATAAGGAGGAGCATTCAAAACTATGTGATAACAAATGACACGGGGGAGGTAACAGCAACAACAGTTTGGGAGGTTATGAAGGCGGTTATCAGAGGGGAGTTAATTTCTATTAGGTCCCGCAGCGAGAAGAGGAAGAGGGCAGAGAGAGAGAGGCTGGTGGGAGAGATGCTTAGGGTGGACAGGAAGTACACGGAGACCCCCGAGGGGGAGGTGGGCTGCTAAAGGAGCGCCGGAGATTGCAGGCGGAGTTCGATTTGCTGACCACTGGGAAGGCGGAGGCACAGCTGAGGAAGGTGAAAGGGGCAGTCTACGAGTAGGGGGAGAAAGCAAGTAGGATGCTGGTGCACCAACTTCGCAGCAGAGAGGCGGCCAGGGAGATCGGGGGAGTGAGGGATAAGGAAGATAATACGGTGTTGGACCCAGAGAAGATCAATGAAGTCTTCAAGGAGTTTTATGGGAAGCTGTACGAGTCAGAACCCCCGAGGGGAGGGGAAGGGATGAAGCAATTTATGGATCAATTGAGGTTCCCATGGGTGGACGAAGATCTGGTGGAGGGACTGGGGGCCCCGATTGAGTTGGAGGAGATAGTTAAGGGCCTAGCAAGTATGCAGTTGGGGAAGGCCTCGGGTCCGGACGACTTCCCTGTAGAATTTTACAAGAAATTCTCGGAGCTACTGAGCCCACTCCTGCTAAGAACCTTTAACGAGGCAAAGGAGAGAGGAACCCTCCCCCCAATTATGTTGCAGGCATTGACCTTGCTCATTTTGAAGAGGGAGAAGGATCCGCTTCAATGTGGGTCCTACAGGCCGATATCGCTAATGAATGTGGATGCCAAACTGCTGGCAAAAGTTTTTGGCTACCAGAATAGAGACTGTGTGCCGGGAGTGATTGAGGAGGACCAGACGGGTTTCTTCAAGGGCAGGCAATTGAACACAAATGTGAGGAGGCTCCTGAATATTATTATGATGCCCTCAGATGGAGGGGACGCAGAAGTAGTGGCTGCAATGGAGGCAGAGAAAGCCTTTGACAGGGTGGAATGGGAGTACCTGTGGGAAGAGTTAGGTAAGTTTGGATTCGGTGAGGGATTCATTGGGTGGGTCAAGCTACTGTATCAGGCCCCCATAGCAAGTGTATCCACGACCGGCTGAGGTCGGAGTATTTTAAATTGCACCGAGAGCCGAGGCAGGGGTGCCCCCTTTCCCCGCTACTATTTGCCCTGGCAATTGAGCCGTTGGCCATAGCGTTGAAGACTTCAAGGAACTGGAGGGGACTGGTCCGGGGGGGGAGGAGCACCGGGTTTCCCTCTTCGCAGACGACCTGCTATTGTATATTTTGGACCCGCTAGAGGAGATGGGGGAGGTCATGCGGATCCGAAGGGACTTTGGGAGCTTCTCGGGGGGGGGAAAAGTCAGCTGTTTGTAATCCACGCTAGGGGTCAGGAGGAGAGACTGGGCGAGCTCCCGCTCAAGATGGTGGAGAGGAGCTTTCGTTACCTAGGTATACAGGTGGCTAGGAACTGGGATGCCCTACACAGGCTGAATCTATCTCGGCTTGTCGAGCAGATGGAGCGAGACTTTAAAAGGTGGGACAGGCTCCCGCTTTCCCTGGCAGGAAGGGTGCAGACTGTGAAGATGACGGTTCTTCCCAGATTCCTGTTCGTATTTCAGTGCCTCCCCATTTTCATCCCCAAATCCTTCTTCAAGCAGGTGAACAGGATTATCACGGGATTTGTGTGGGCAAACAAGTCCGCGTGAGTTAAAAGACTGTTTTTGGAGCGTAGCCGGGTGTTTATAGATGGGACTTTCCCTAGCTTGAAGACGCTGGCAGAGAAGTTCAGCCTCCCCCCTGGAAATGCCTTCAGATACCTCCAAGTCCGCGACTTTCTCAAAAAGCAGGTGGGGACATTTCCGTTGCTACCCCCTCGAAGGATACAGGACAGGGTGGTGTCTGGCATCTGAGGAGACGAGGGGAAGGTGTCGGACATCTACCAAGAGCTGTAGGAGGCGGAGGAAGCCTCAGTGGAGGAACTGAAGGGCAAGTGGGAGGAGGAGCTGGGTGAGGAGTTAGATGAGGGCCTGTGGGCTGATGCCCTGGGGAGGGTGAATTCTTCTGCATCATGTGCCAGGCTCAGCTTATTCAGTTTAAGGTGGTACACCGGGCTCACAATAACGACGGCAAGAATGAGCAAGTTCTTTGGGGTGGAGGACAGGTGTGCCAGGTGTTCAGGGAGTCCGACGAACCATGTCCATATGTTCTGGGCATGCTCAGCGCTCAAAGAATTCTGGCAGGGCTTTGCGAGGGCTATGTCCAGGATTTTGGACCCCCGGGTGAAGCCGAGTCCAGAAATAGCGATCTTTGGGGTGTCAGAGGATCCGGGAGCGCAGGAAGCGAAAGAGGCCGAGATACAGGCCTTTGCCTCCCTGGTAGCCCGGAGACGGATCTTGTTAATGTGGAGGGACTCGAAACCCCCGAGTGTGGAGATCTGGGTTAGCGATATGGTGGAGTTCCTCAGCCTGGAGCGAATAAAGTTTGCCTTGAGAGGGTCCTTGCTGGGCAGTGGCAACCTTTCCTTGACTTTCTAGGGGAGCGGTAAAATGTCAGCAGCAGCAGCAATCGCGGGGGTGGGGGGGGGGGGGTACTCAGGTGGGGGAACTGTCTATTTAATGTACATTTTCTTCTTGTATAATGATAACAGCCACCTAGCTTTGTTAAATATTTTTCGTTTATTTTTCTGTTATTAGTTATGTAAAAATTCTGTTTGAAAAAAGCTTTAATTGAAACAATTTAAAAAAAACAAGTTCAAGGACTCACATTCTGACCAGCTGTTCTAATTCTGCCTCTACCTTAGATCTGATTGCGTACGGCACAGCCCTAACCTTTAAGCATCCCACCTGACTTTCTTCCCTCATCTTCAGCTTTACTGAGATTTCCTTCATGCTTCCCAGCTCACCGTTGAAGACAATGGCATGTTTCTTCAAGGCTTTGGGAAGAGCTCATTCGGAAACTGTCATGAGATTTACCTTGGCCCAATTTAATCTGATCTTTTCCAGCCAAGTTCTTTCCATTAATGCCGGATCAATTCCTTTCACTATGTGCAAGGACAAATCAGCTGTCTGTCCATTTAATTCACTGTTGCATCAATACGGCCTCTCAACGGAATCACTTCTCCAGTATAAGGTTTTAACACTGTCTTCGAGGGTTACAAAGCAATATGTCGGAGTTTTTCTTGATAAACCGTCTCTGGCATCTCCATCTCCATCCTCACCAGCTGACCATCCAGTAATGGAGTGACCCACTATCAAACTGTTGCACCAGCAATAGCCAGCATCTTTAATGACAATTCATCTTCGGACTGGGAATCGAGTTTCTCCTCGCATCCTTTTTCTACCACATGGATGCTTTTTCCTGTATTCAGTTTCCTATTTGATTATTTGGCTCTTGCTTTTTGCAACTTTTGCTTGAAGCTTGTTTCTTCTTCCAACAAGTACGTTCAATGTGGCCACTTCTGCCACAATTCCTGCACAAGATGGCTTTGCACCAACAATTTGCTGCTGAGTGTCCAGCTTTTGCACACCAATGGTTACATGCGAATCTGTAGTTGCGTTCGGGTTTCAGCCGCCATCTTGTGAATCCTTGTGTTCAATCTGAACTGGGTTTTTTTTCTGTTAAAAAAAATTTTTTTTTTCCTTTTCTGAGTTACCAAGCCAAGGCTCAGAGTGTGGGTCAGGGGCGAACCCCTAATCCAGTTCCTCGCCTGCTCCAAAAAACTAATTCAAATTGAATCAAATTCATGGTCCCCACAAGAGAGACATATCAGATCTGAACCAAAGGCTCAATCTACAGACACTTGATCTTCGCCAAAAGGCCGAGAAGCGATCAATCTGAACTGTTGAGCTTCTTTGGCTACTAATTCTATGGATACAACAATTTCAAAAGCTTTCTTTTAGGTCAAGTTGCTTTCGGTTAGTTAGTCTTTACAGATTAGCTACAAATTGTATAATTGATTCCCCTTCTGCTTGGTGGCACTGATGAAACTTCAACCTTTCTGCGATGAGCAATGGGTTTGGTGAATAGTGGCCCTGCAACATTTCCACTATTTCATTGTAGGTTTTCACATCCAGCTTTTCAGATTACACAGACTCATAAGGAGGTTAAATGTTTCCCCCCCTCATTCTGCTCAGGAAATTTGGGATTTTTATATCTGTTGTTGCCTGTTCACTTGGACAAAATAGTCTAATCTCTCCGTTTACGAGCTCCATCGCTCTGTATTCTCATTAAACGGTGGTTTTTCACGATGGAAGGACCTGTGTGTGCACGATGTGCCATGAATTTTTAGCACTACCTTGCTTCCTTTCTCCCTGAAACAAAGCAAACCTGAACTCAGCCTGTTTTCCTTTCATGTTGTAAAACAACCCCCAGCTCTAAATTTGTTGTTGCAGGGTACTTGTTACTCACGCTTGCCCAATCCAGTTATAGATCGTTTCGGGCAGAGCACGTGGCGAGCTTCTTTTCAAAGTTGTTTTCTTCAGATTTCTCGATACGTTTCCGGTTCATCCAGCGGCAGCCATCCTTGTTTGGCTTCCCCGCCACCAGCTTTCGTGTGGTGGTGATTTTAATGATTTTCTTTTTGGGTGCCGACAAACACTGTTCGCCTCCCTCGTCGCCAGTTTTTATGTGGCGGTTTTAAAATTAAGTCTGCGTGCCTTGGAGGTTCAACCAAACAAAGAGCTTCATTAAGAAGATGTGAACACTACAGGCCAATCTGCTACACTGCCCATTTGCCCATGCAAACGCCCGATGACCTCGTGTGATCGGTCTCTTAAAGTGCCCTTGTTCCACCGTAAGGTTGCTCGTGAGGAAACACAAGAAATATCATGAATACTCAATAAAAAAACCTTGCGTGATATAACATACCATTACATTGAATGGCTTCTGCCAGACCTTCACTGTTTCCGATCGGAGAGCTTTTGTTGTTACTGTGTACGTGGGACTTTAATTCAGAGGCTCAGTAATCGATATACAACTGATAGGGTTGTTCCATTTCCCTGTACTGGCATTACTTCCTCACCTTAATAATCACAAAGTGCGGCAAAAAAATAATTAAACGCGGTCAAGATGGAAATCTTCAAGCTATGATAGAAATAGAGTAAAGCACTGGCTAATTCATCTGCTTCTGTTTCATTTTAAGCAGTATACTGGGTAAGGATCATATTAATTTACTGTGAGTGGAGGGGTTCAATGACAGTGTTACCAGTGGCACTCATTCACTTGCTCACCAACGCTCAGTTTTGTGCTCTGCAAGGACCACTCAGCTCTAGATCTCGGGCGGGGATTCTCCGCCCCCCCGCCGGATCGGAGAATCGCCGGGGGGGGCGGCGTGAATCCCGCCCCCGCCGGCTGCCGAATTCTCTGGCACCGGGGATGTGGCTGGGGGCGGGAATCGCGCCGCGCTGGTCGGCAGCCCCGGCGATTCTCTGGCCCGCGATGGGCCGAGTGGGCTCCCGTTTTCGGCCTGTCCTGCCGGCGTAAATTAGAGAAGATCCTTTACCGGCAGGACTTGGCGGCGCGGGCGGCCTCCTGGGTCCTTGGGGGGGGACGCGCGGGAGGATCTGGCCCCGGGAAGTGCCCGCAAGGTGGCCTGGCCCGCGATCGGGGGCCCACCAATCCACGGGCGGGCCTGTGCCGTGGGGGGACTCTATTCCGCCGTGTCGGCTGCTGTGGTCCTCCACCATGGCTGACGCGGAGAAGATCCCCTGTGCGCATGCGCTGCGATGACGCCAGCGCACGCTGGAGCTCACGCGCATGCGCCAATTTGCGCCGGCCAGCGGAGGCCCTTCGCCGCCGTTTGGCATGGCACCAAGCCCCTTCCCCGCCGGCCAGCACGGCGCAAACCACTCCGGGGCCGGCCTAGCCCCTGAAGGTACGGAGGATTCCGCACCTTTGGGGCGGCCTGGCGCCGGAGTGGTTCATGCCACTCCTCGGCGCCGGGACCCCCCTGGGACACCCCCCCCCCCCCCCCCCCCCCCCCCCCCCCCCACCCCCCCCCCCGGGTAGGGGAGAATCCCACCTCTCATTACAGACTTGATACAAATGCGTGAGTGGGCTATGTGGGGTGCGGTATCACTAGCCAGAACTGAACTGGATGAGCCATATAAATACAAGAGCAGGTCAGAGGCTGGGAATTGAGCAGTGAGTGACTCACCTCTTGACTCCCCAAAGTCTGACCATCATCCATCAGGCAGAAGTCGGAAGCATGATGGGTTACGCTCCACTTGCCTTGGTGAATGCAGCTCCAACAACACTCAAGAAGCTCAACACCATCCAGGACAAAGCAGCCACTATTGGCAATCAGTCTACTACTTTAAACATTCACACCCTGCACAACTGATGCAGTGGCAATAGTGTGTGGATTCAACAAGATGCACTGCAGGAACTCACCTAAGCTTCTTAGGCAGCACCTTCCAAGCCCGCAACAGCTACCACCTAGAAGGACAAGGGCAGACACCACAAGTCCAGTAGTGGCGGCGACCCTCAAAATTTGGGGCAGTGGAGACGCCACAGGGGGGAGGTGGAGGCTTTGGTGTGGTCCCCGATCCGAGAGAACCATCGGTTTGTCCTGGGGAGAATGAGCTGGCACAGGGCAGGTATTAGAAGGATAGGGGACCTGTTTATAGATGGGACGTTTGCGATCCTTGGGGTGTTGGAGGAAAAATTTGGGCTCCCCCCTGGAAATGCCTTCAGGTACATGCAGGTAAGGGCGTTTGTAAGACGGCAGGTGAGGAAATTCCCGCTGCTGCCAGCATGTAGGATCCAGGATAGGGTGCTCTCGTGGGCGTGGGTTGGAGAAGGCAAGGTCTCGGCGATCTACCAGGAGATGCAGGAGGAGGAGGAGGCCTCGGTGGAGGAGTTGAAAGGCAAATGGGAGGAGGAGCTGGGGGAGGAGATAAAACGAGGGTACGCGAGCGGACACCCTAGGTCGGATAAATTCTTCCTCCTCTTGCCCCAGGCTTAGCCTGATACAATTTAAGGTTCTGCACAGGGCACACTTGACTGGGGCAAGGCTGAGTCTTTTTTTTGGAGTAAAGAACAGGTGTGTGAGGTGTTCGGGGAGCCCAGCAAATCACAGCCACATGTTCTGGGCGTGCCCAGCGCTGGATGGGTTCTGGAGGGGCGTTGCGAGGACGGTGTCTAAGGTGGTAAATACCCGGGTTAAGCCGAGTTGGGGGTTCGCACTATTTGGGGTATCGGACGAGCCGGGAGTGCAGGACGCGAAAGAGGCCGGTATTCTGGTGTTTGCCTCCCTGGTAGCCCGGCGGAGGATTTTGCTACAGTGGAAGGAGGCGAGGCCCCCAAGCGTGGAAGCCTGGATCAGCGACATGGCAGGGTTCATTAAACTGGAGAGGGTAACATTTGCCTTAAGAGGATCTGTGCAAGGGTTCTTCAGGTGGTGGCAACCGTTCCTAGACTTTCTAGCGGAGCGCTAGGAGGTGGACAGCAGCAACCCGGGGGGGGGGGGTACTTTGTGTTTACTACTGCGTTTATTATCGTTTAATGGGGGGCTTGTATATTGGGGGAATACGTGACATAGCTATAAGATGTTTATTTATGTGTTCTTTGTTTTTTGATTATTTCTGTGAGAGGGGGTTTGGTCGAAAATCTGTAAAAATTTGAATAAAAATATTTTTTTTAAAAAAGGACAAGGGCAGAAGATGTATAGGGAACCCCACCACCTGCAAGTTTCCCTCCAAGTCACACACCATCCGGACTTGGAAATATAATCGCTGTTCCTTCACTGTTGCTGGGTCAAAATCTTAGAATTCCCTCCCTAACAGCACTGTGGATGTACCTGCACCACATGGACTGCAGCGGTTCAAGAAGGCAGCTCAGCGTTAACTTCCCAAGGGCAATTAGGGATGGGCAACACACGTTGACTATACCAGTAAGACCCATACCACATGAATGACTATCACACCAGCCGAGCCCAACACATACCCACCCAACATGCTGGTAGTGACCCAGGTCAAATCATCATGTGGACACATTCAAAGTGTAGAAAGCACAGTGGGAAATCGCCTACAGAATTTCGAGTCACTGCATTTTAAAAGGGCCAGACGTCTAGATCAAAACATCAGCTTACAGAATGGTGAACAAGGGGAGCAGGTATGCTACAAAACAGCTCAGCTCTCCAATGGAGCTGTAGAGTTTCACCTAAGGATGCGATGCAGAGGGGACACTCCCTCCACAATTGACAGCCTGTGGTGATTGTCCCTTTAAGGGCAACACAACAAAGCAATTCTCCTATGTGTTGTGGGACTCAGACCTGCAACCTGATTCACAGTCTTACACCCCCAAGGACGCCAGACTCCAAATAATTTAGCGAGCTTGTGGGTTTAGTGAAGGCTTGTTTGCAATCTCAACCATCAGTCATACTCTGGAGATTCAAATTTAATTTAAGGGTCAGAGCCCCAGGTGAATCGATCTTGACTTACATTGCTAAACAGAAGCAATTATCAGAGTATTGTAGTTTTGGAGCCACCCGAAATAGAACAATAGAACATTACGCAGTACAGGCCTTTCGGCCTCGATGTTGCGCCGACCTGTGAAACCAATCTAAGGTCCATCTACACTATTCCATTATCATCTATATGTTTATCCAATGACCATTTAAATGCCCTTAATGTTGGCGAGTCCATTACTGTTGCAGGCAGGGCATTCCACGCCCCTACTACTCTCTGAGTAAAGAACCTACCTCTGACATCTGTCCTATATCTATCTCCCCTCAATTTAAAGCTATGTCCCCTCATGCTAGACATCACCATCCGAGGAAAAAGGCTCTCACTGTCCACCCTATCTAATCCTCTGATCATCTTGTATGCCTCTGTTAAGTCACCTCTTAACCTTCTTCTCTCTAACGAAAACAGCCTCAAGTCCCTCAGCCTTTCCTCATAAGATCTTCCCTCCATACCAGGCAACATCCTGGTAAATCTCCTCTGTACCCTTTCCAATGCTTCCACATCCTTCCTATAATTCGGCAACCAGAACTGCACTCAATACTCCAAATGCGGCCTCACCAGAGTTTTGTACAGCTGCAACATGACCTCATGGCTCCGAAACTCAATCCCTCCACCAATAAAAGCTAACTCACCGTACACCATCTTAACAACCCTATCAACCTGGGTGGCAACTTTCAGGGATCTATGTACATGGACACCGATCCCTCTGCTCATCCACACTACCAAGAATCTTACCATTAGCCCAGCACTCTGTATTCATGTTACTCCTTCCAAAATGAATCACCTCACACTTTACTGCATTTCCCACTTCTCAGTCCAGCTCTGCAGCTTATCTATGTCCCTCTGTAACCTGTAACATCCTTCCACACTATCTACAACTCCACCGACTTTAGTGCCATCCGCAAATTTACTCACCCATCCTTCTACGCCCTCCTCCAGGTCATTTATAAAAATGACAAACAGCAGTGGCCCCAAAACAGATCCTTGTGGTACACCACTAGTAACTGAACTCCAGGCTGAACATTTCCCATCAACCACCACCCTCTGTCTTCTTACAGCTAGCCAATTTGACATGTTACAGGATAGGTTAGTCTGTGGCGTGAACAACAATGCTTTTCAACGCAGATTGCTTGCAGCAGTTGGCATAAATTTAACATGAGCAATGGAGATAGCGCTGGCGATGGAAAGCAATTAAAAAGATGCACAAGAGCTGCAGTGTGCACAAAATGGCACCGTTCAACAGTTCGGACTGGAACCTGCAGCCAGACATAGTGCCAAAACTGCTGAAGCAGTTGTGAAGCAGGAAATAATTTCAGGCACAAAAGAACAAAAAAGGTGCAGAATAGGCAATCGGTCAGCAAAGCTGAAAGGGAAATGTTACCGACGTGGAGGTAACCACACTCCTGAATCATGTCAGTTTAAGGAGGCTGAGTGTTTTTATTGTCACAAAAGTGGACATCTGATAAAGTGCTGAAGAACTAAGTCAAGATCGCCGAGTAATTAATCAACCAAGATGTTACAAGTATGCAATGTGATTCTGGTATTCACTCTCTGTTTAATCTATAAACAGGCAAGGTAGGCCCTATTACTGTAAAGCTCCAGGTAAATGGGAAGCCTCTTAAGATGGCTGTAGATACAGGGGCATCAGCCACTGTGCTTAGCGAGCTTACATTTCAGTACCTAAGAGAGGGTGTCCTATCATTGAACTCGAAGAGCACTTCTGCAAAGTTGAAGACTTATACGGGAGAAGCAATAAAAATAAAATTCACCACCATGGTACCTGTAAGCTATGGACAGCAGTCTACACCACTCCCAGTGATGGGTGAAGGACCAAGCCTTCTCAGCCATGATTGTCTGAAAGAAATCAAGTTGAATTGGGCTGTGATTTTTCAAGCATGAGAAAGGGGGGGGGGACTGCCCGAACTGATAAGAAAATCCGAGACGGTCTTCTGTCGTGAATCAGGCAAAATCAAAGGGCTGCAAGGAAAGATTAATGGGCTGGTTTAGCTCAGTGGGCTTCGACAGCTGGTTTGTAGTGCAGAACAAAGCCAGCAGCGCGGGTTCAATTCCCGTACCGGCCTCCCCGAACAGGTGCTGGAATGTGGCGACTAGGGGCCTTTCACAGTAACTTCATACTTGTGACAATAAAAGATTATTATTATTAATAATGTGGATCCAGAAGCAACTTCCCAATTCTTTAGGGCAAGACCGGTACAAGATGATTTACAAGAAAATGTGGATCCTGGATTAAACAGGTTGGAAGAACCTGGCACTACCCAGCTAGTTCAGGTCTCGGAATGGGCAGCACCAATAGTCCTCATATTGAAACCTGACAAGACCATCCACATTTCCAACAATTATAAGCTAATCGCCTGCCAAGCTGGATAAATATCCAATCCTGAGAACATTTATGCAAAGGCTGGCAGGAGGTCTATCTTACACAAAGGCCTGTTCCAATATGCACACCTGCCTTCTGGCATGTCTTCTGCAGCCACCTGGGTTGGCCAACTCCCGATGTAAAATGGAGAACAGCAAAGGCTGCAGGGAAAATTCAGCCAACACAGGCAGAAACCAACCATCTACATACTAATAAGCAATCCCCGGGAACAATCGCAACATTTGGGACAAACAAAGCTAAGCCAGACTCCCCGGCGCCAACAGGAGCCAACACAAAAGAGGTAAACGGACACCTCAAGACGGCCCATCGATCAGGGAACCGCTCCAGTATTGGAGAAATCAAACCAAGCGATTGGAACAAAGTCCAATTACCTAGAACCAGGTATAGGGTCCGCCCCGAAAGGCGGGAAGCCCCTGGGGGACTATAAAGTTAAGCCCCCAAGTTCAAATCGTTCTTCTTGACCGGGTCACTCAGCAACGCGAACTAACCTTGACTGTGACCGGTTCAACTGCCGCCGATATCCAGTAAGTCTTAAGTCAATGCTCGCTACGAGATAGGCACTCCTAGCTACCAATCCGTACCAACTTCAAATCCCGCAGTCTCGGAACTCGAACGAAAGGCCATTTGTTTCCGTGACCTGGTGGGCCAGTCCAAAGCCAAGTATAGGCCTGTTAGTCGTAGAAGTAGCTTAGACGTAGAATTTGTACATGAGTAGCGATTACTGTGTATAATAAATGTGCTTTGATTTGAATCTTACTAATCGGTGTATCGAGTTATTGATCATTACTTGAACTTGAACCTCGCGGCTGTACCATAAACATACCTGGCGACTCGAGAGCAAAGGTTATAAAACAGAGCCAATTGAACCAACCAAAAGTTAGCAACACTTCGGCATGTGCAATATTCCAAAGGTCAATGGAGAATCTACTACAGGAGCTAAAGCAGTATACCTTGAGGATGTCCTTATAACTGGATCGATAAAGGCCGAGCATCTGACAAACTTCGAAGAGGTGTTAAAGCGATTTCAGGAGGCTGGAGCTCACGTCAAGAAAGAGAAGACAAGGTCCAAGGTGATAAAGGAGGCCCCTGCCCAACAAACACAACTGAACGTAAATCATTTGGGGGGATGGCAAACTATTGTGGACAATTTTTACCAAACCTATCGATGGTATTGGTCCCCTTGCATATTCTGCTAAAGAAACATCATGATTGGTCTTGGAAGGCTCCTCAGGAAGAAACTTTCAACAGTAAAGGAATTTCTGCAGTCCTCAAACCTGTTACTACACTTCAACCCATCTTAAGAACTGATCTTGACCGACAACGCATACAGTGTCGGTGAGGTGTTGTCCCATGAGATGGACGACAGCTCTGGAAGGCCCATAGGGCATGTGTCAAGAACCTTCTCAGAGGCTGAAAAAGAATACTTACAAATCGAGAAGGAAGAACTATCAATGGTCTTTGGCATCAATAAATTCCACCAGTACTTACATGGGAGACACTTTCAGACCACAAACTGCTCTTGGGTCTCTTCAAAGAGGACAAGACTATCCCGCCGATTGCTTCGGCAAGAATTCAACAATGGGTGTTAATTCTGTCCGCCTATGAGTATATTTTCAAGCACCAAAGTACCAGATCGACCTGTTATCGACATAACTGATGTCTCTATGGAAGCAAATTGTGATGAATTGTCTGTTATTGAAATTCCTGTTAATGTCGACCCTGTGTAATCATCTCAGACAACAGAATTACGTCGCTGTACAAGAAACAGAAAACCCTCTCATAGACTTGATTTATAATTGTCCAACTCCTGTGTATAATGTTTAGTTAGTATTTAGGACAGAGTGAATTAGGGCAGCACGGTGGAGCAGTGGTTAGCACTGCTGCCTCACGGCACCAAGGTTGGAAAAAATGAATTGGGTACTCTAAATTTATTTTAAAAATCGGACTGAGTGAATTAGTTATCGAAGATTGTATAAAGGACATAAAGGGAGAGGGATGTGGTGATTGCCCCTTTAAGGGCAACACAGCAGATTAAGGGTCACATGGCCTATGCGACCAATCGGGACTCCAGAGTGTGGAATCACCTCATGGTGAGAGAAGGTCCTATGCAAACAGACATTTTGCCATGACGCTATTGAATAATTCTTATTAATAAATCATTTTAGTGTTCATAAATGAAGATTATGAAAGTGCATCTTTACAGAGTCACAGATACCTCAGTAAAGCAGCCGAGGGAAAAGGGAAAATGAAGGAGGTCTCCAGTGTTGATGACGTCTCTCTAAGAGTAGGCTCCTGACTGTGGAAGGAAGAGATCAATGAGCTTATTATGCCAACCAAGGTAATAGAACTCCGCATCACCTCAGTGTAATGCACTGAATTAAGCACGGTGGTTACTTACAATGACCTGGTCTTCATGGTCTTACAGACCTTACCATGGATCCTAGCAGGGTTTTTCCTTTACATCCCAATCCTTTCCCTGAAAGCATTCTGTCAGGTGAACCTTTGCCAAAAAGAAAACAATGAAAGTCGCTCTAGTTTCAGAGGACCGCAGGCTGCTCTCCCTTTTGAGAAATGACTGGTGGTGATTTAACCTGAGGGTCATCACACCTCAGGCGAAGGCGTTCATGAATGAAGGCGGGACTTTCAGGAATAACCTCAGCCGGTACGGGAATCGAACCCGCGTGGTTGGCGTAGCTCCGCATCCCAAACCAGTCATCCAGCCAACTGAGCTAAACTGAGGGAGAGAGAAAGGGTCAAAATGAGAGAGAGGGGAAGAGGGAGAGAGAAGGAAGGCGAAAGAGAGAGCTCGAGATGAGAGAACTCACAAAAGCAGGGGCGGGGGGGGGGGGTGGGGTGTTGATGTGGAGGAGAGCGAGAAGGAGACAGGGAGCATGAGGGAGGAGAGCGGAATGAGAAAGGGGAGGAAAGAGGGTGAGGGAATTAGAGACAGAGAGATAGAGCAAGAGAGAGAGAGAGATAGTGTGTGAAAGAGAAAAGGCGGATAGAGAGAAACCAGTGTCACAATATACTGCACACAATGTTTGCGATTAGTGTACGCTGCCAGAATGATATTACTCACCGATGTTGTTCTGTAATCAGAGGAATGCAGTGTGCGACTTAAACACCCCCATTTATTGGTTTCAATCCAACAGGAGTTTTTCTGAGGTTGTGACAGAGAGAACAAGTGGCTGAGAATTTAGAGACATGAAGAGACTTTGAAAGCTTAAACAGTTGGGTTTTGCATTGATCCCAGTGATATTGCCTCAGGGTAATTGTATCAGGCCTGCCCAAAGTCCATACACAACGGCTGCTGGACAGTAATCAGGAGCAGCACCTCCACTTGGGTTTGAGCATTTTGAAATTCCTGTCTCAGAGTTAGAAAGCCATCGTGCAGAGCGGACAGGACATCTCCTTGCTTTCTGCAAAAAACAATTAAAATTCAAATTGAATCCAATTCTTGGTCCCCGCAGGGTCATACTACATCCAAGCTGACAAGAACAGGCATTGCACCTAATCTCGGGCTTGATCCTACGCTTGACCTTTGCCAAAAGGCAGTTGTTCCCTCATCGAGCCCAAATCTAACTTCCTGGCTGTTACCTTGGCTGCTGATCATCTGACTCAGTTTCCTTCCTGGTACCACATCAGGTGGAGCGTTACTGTTTCTCAGTGTTTCACTGCCGGCAGTCTACACGGGAATCAAACTGGGCAGCCTGTGTGTCATCACCATTTCTACATCATTCCAATACTGTGGAGAGACCTATCCAGGCTGGGCTGCCTCTCGCTTCCAGGTTTAATAAGATTCTTACCTTCTCTTCACACCCTTGCTGGTTTACTCATGTGCACAGCACCATCTTGTGGTGAAGGCCTACAAGGATGTTGTTCCCATCCCACCAGCCCTTCATTTGGAGGAAGGAACAATTTGCATTTATATATTGTACACCTGTAATGTAGGAAGTGTCACAAAGAGTTTCACAGTGACAAGTAAAATGGACGCTGAGTCTAAGAAGGAGACAAAATCAAATATAGCACCAAGACATGGAAGGAGATATTTGATGTGACTTGGTGCGGGCTTAGCAGGGTCGTTCCCGGCACTTCGAACGGGACTCTGGTTATTTCTTCGGCAGGGAATGCCCCCAGAGGCCAGATTTAGCGTCATTTCCTGCACTGAGGAACTCTGCTCGTCAGTGCAAGAAGAGATTGGGGTGTCATTCGCCCCGATCTCTCGACCCCCCTAACGTGCCCCCTCCCCCCATGCCCCAACTCACCTGTTGGGGGGGGGGGGGTCCTCGAGCCCTCTCCCATCCCAAACCCCCACCTCGTATGAGCAGCACATCCCCGGGCCCGATCCCTGGCACAGGGAAAATTCAACATGATGAGGCTGATCCTCTACCTCAACACCATGTCTTAACAGAGGAAAGTGAGTTAGAGAGGTGTCAGGAATTCCGCAGTTTGGGGCCTAGGCTATACTGAAGGCACAGCCATCAAAATGGAGAGTTAACCTTGATAATGCACAAGAGGCCAGAATGGAGCAGAGAGGATTGTGAGGCTGGACAGAAGGGGCAAGGCTATGGAGAGATTTGGAAGCAAGGATGAGACTATTTAAATGCAAGATGTTTGTTGACTGGAAGCCAGTATGATCCTGCGAGCTCAGGGTTGACAGGGGAAAGGGACTTGCTGTAGGTAAACACATGGGCTGCTGAATTTTGAACTCTCTCAAGTTTGGGAGGGCGTGGGTGAGGGGTGCGAGCCGGGGGGGGGGGGGGGGGGGGGAAAGAGAACTTGAAGAGGGTGAACCGATAGCTAAAACCACAAGCAACAGAGTTAGGAGTGGTGGGGGGAGGGGGGGGCCTCAGGCACCATGGCACTGCCAGCCTGGCACCCTGCAGTGCCAAGGTGGAGTTGGAGCATTGAAGAGAGAGGGCGGGGCAAGGCATTAGAGGGATTTAATCACCAGGAGGAAATTCTCACATTTGAACAGTTGTGAAAGCCAAACCGTTCTACCCTCTGAAATACACGTTACAAAGCTTCAACATTATTTCATTGTTCTCCAAAAGAAATACGACTTCACCCACCAGTGACCTCACTGGAGTACTGGGGTAATTGGGAGGTCAATCAGAGTGTCAGGCAATAGGGACATCACAGAGGCATCCATTTTATCTACCTGTTCTCATTAATACCTATACACCCTACTGAGTTTTAACTTTGATAAAAATGTTAACGAACAACATCATATTCGCAGAGATAATGGGTTGTAAATACATGCTAAATGAAGAAATCAACAATCTCATTGGGGTGGGCAAACATCTGTGAGAAAATAAATGTATGTTCTCATCTGGAAATTCCCACAAGCATATTAGACTATCATGATGCAGCCCATTCACCTGAAACAGGAGTGTATTAATAAAAACAACACTAACACTGATGTACCCCACACCCCTCACTGTAACACTGATATACCCCACACCCCTCATACTAACACTGATATACCCCACATTCTCACTGTAACACTGATATATCCACACCCCTCACTGTAACACTGATATACCCCACACCCCTCACTGTAACACTGATATACCCCACACCCCTCACTGTAACACTGATATACCCCACACCCCTCATACTAACACTGATATACCCCACATTCTCACTGTAACACTGATATATCCACACCCCTCACTGTAACACTGATATACCCCACACCCCTCACTGTAACACTGATATACCCCACACCCCTCACTGTAACACTGATATACCCCACATTCTCACTGTAACACTGATATATCCACACCCCTCACTGTAACACTGATATACCCCACACCCCTCACTGTAACACTGATATATCCACACCCCTCACTGTAACACTGATATATCCACATCCCTCACTGTAACACTGATATACCCCACACCCCTCACTGTAACACTGATATACCCCACACCCCTCACTGTAACACTGATATACCCCACACCCCTCACTGTAACACTGATATACCCCACACCCCTCACTGTAACACTGATACATCCACACCCCTCACTGTAACACTGATATATCCACATCCCTCACTGTAACACTGAAATACCCCACACCACTCACTGTAACACTGATATACCCCACATTCTCACTGTAACACTGATATATCCACATCCCTCACTGTAACACTGATATATCCACACCCCTCACTGTAACACTGATATATCCACATCCCTCACTGTAACACTGATATACCCCACACCCCTCACTGTAACACTGATATACTCCACATCCCTCACTGTAACACTGATATACCCCACACCCCTCACTGTAACACTGATATATCCACACCCCTCACTGTAACACTGATATATCCACACCCCTCACTGTAACACTGATATATCCACATCCCTTACTGTAACACTGATAGACCCCACACCCCTCACTGTAACACTGATATACCCCACACCCCTCACTGTAACACTGATATATCCACATCCCTTCCTGTAACACTGATAGACCCCACACCCCTCACTGTAATACTGATATACCCCACACCCCTCACTGTAACACTGATATATCCACATCCCTCACTGCAACACTGACAGACACCACACCCCTCACTGTAACCCTGATATACCCCACACCCCTCACTGTAACACTGATATATCCACATCCCTCACTGTAACACTGATATACCCCACACCCCTCACTGTAACACTTAAATACCCCACACCCCTCACTGTAACACTGATATATCCACACCCCTCACTGTAACACTGATATATCCACATCCCTCACTGTAACACTGATATATCCACATCCCTTACTGTAACACTGATATATCCACATCCCTTACTGTAACACTGATATACCCCACACCCCTCACTGTAACACTGATATACCCCACACCCCTCACTGTAACACTGATATACCCCACACCCCTCACTGTAACACTGATATACTCCACATCCCTCACTGTAACACTGATATACCCCACACCCCTCATTGTAACACTGATATACCCCACACCCCTCATTGTAACACTGATATACCCCACACCCCTCACTGTAACACTGATATACCCCACACCCCTCACTGTAACACTGATATACCCCACACCCCTCACTGTAACACTGATATACCCCACACCCCTCACTGTAACACTGATATACCCCACACCCCTCACTGTAACACTGATATACCCCACACCCCTCACTGTAACACCGATACACCCCACACCTCTCACTGTAACACTGATATACCGTACACTCCTCACTGTAACACTGGTATACCCCACACCCCTCACTGTAACATTGACAGACCCCCACCCCTCACTGTAACACTGATATACCCCACACTCCTCACTGTAACGCTGACAGACCCCACACCCCTCACTGTAACAGGCAGACCCCACACCCCTCATGATATCAGATGGACCCGATACTTCTCACGGTAACAGACAGACCCCATACCCCTCACTGTAACAGACATTCTCCACACTCCTTATTGTAACACACAGACCCCGCAACCCTCACTTTATCATGCTCTTCTATTACACTGAGCACAATATCCACTATTACACTGAGCACAATATCCACTATTACACTGAGCACAATATCCACTACATAGACAAAAAATGCATCCACCTAACAACCATTTTGGAGTGCTCTATGGGGGAGAAGAGGTAAACCTGGAGCAGGAAGGTAGAGAAACATGTTTTTCTTTTGACGGGTCGACTGAGGGAACAATGGATTGGATTATTGGGAGGTTATTAAAGAATTCCAGAGGACAAGGGCACTAATTAAATAGTTGTCTCAGACGGACTGGAAAAATTGAGAAACACGCGGCAACCTTGAGTTAGAAGAGAGGAGTCATTGGGAAATGACTCAAATGGAGACAAACTACCAGAGCATCGGAACAGGAGTGGGCCATTCAGCCCCTTGAGCCTGCCCCACCGTTCAATAAGATCACGACTAATCAGTGTCTCAACTCAAATCCGTGCTTCCATATCTCTTTAGGTCCCTGCCCAGCATAAATCTATTGATCTCTATTAAAATGATTACTTGAGTTATTTTTTATTGTTCCTTTGTGGGAGAAAGTTTGACTTCTACCATCCTTTTTGCATGAAGATGATTTTTAAAAACGTCTGGCTTTTTTATTGAATGTTCTGTTTCCATTGGCGGGATTCTCCCCTTCCCGGCGGGGCGGGGGGTCCCGGCGGGATGGAGTGGCGTGAACCACTCCGGCGTCGGGCCACCCCAAAGGTGGATTTCTCCGCACCTTTAGGGGCCAAGCCCTCACCTTTAGGAGCTAGGCCCGCACCTGAGTGGTTGCCGTCCCGCCGGCTGGTGTGGAAGGTCTTTGGCGCCACGCCAGCCGGGGCCGAAAGGACTCCACCGGCCAGCGGAAGTCCGCGCATGCGCGGGAGCATCAGCGGTTGCTGACGTCATCCCCGCGCTTGCGCGTGGGGGGTCACCTCCGCGTCGACCATCGCGGAGGCTATGGCCGACGCGGAGGGGAAAAAGTGCCCCCAAGGCACAGGCCCGCCCGCGGATCGGTGGGCCCCGATCGCGGGCCAGGCCACCGTGGGGGCACCCCCTGGGGCGGCCTGCAGAGTCCTCGGGGGGGGGGGGATCCGGCCCTGGGGGGCCCCCCATGGTGGCCTGGCCCGCGATCAGGGCCCACCGATCTGCTGGCGGGCCTGTGCCGTGGGGCACTCTTTCCCTCCGCGCCGGCCACCTCTGCGCCGGCCAGTGTAAAGCTCCGCCATGGCCGGCGCGGAGAAGAAGCCCCCTGAGCGTGTGCAGAAATCACGCCAGCAGTTCTGGGAACACGCTGGCGCTCCTGCGCATGCACCAGCTCGCGCCGGCCGGCGGAGGCCCTTCAGTGCTGGTTGGCACGGCACCCATCACTCCAGCGTCGGCCTAGCCCCCGAAGGTGCGGAGGATTCCGACGCTGGAGTGGTTCACACCACTCTTTGGCGCCGGCATGGCCCGCCCCACCGGATACCGGAGAATCCCGTCTCTTGTGTGCCAAACCACAGAAGCAGCAAGTAACAGACGGTTAAGTGATCCCACAACCAACAGATCAGATCTATGCTCTGCAGTCCTGCCACATCCAGTTGTGAATGGGGTGGACAACGAAAGAACAAGTGGGAGGAGGGGGTTCCACAAAATATCTTCATCCTCAGTGTAGGGGGAGCCCAGCATATAAGTGCAAAAG
Source organism: Scyliorhinus torazame (assembly GCF_047496885.1). Lineage (NCBI taxonomy): Eukaryota > Metazoa > Chordata > Chondrichthyes > Carcharhiniformes > Scyliorhinidae > Scyliorhinus > Scyliorhinus torazame. Next base: position 41,422,414 of record NC_092722.1, read on the forward strand.
ACATTAGCAAACATCTTCAGCCAGAAGTGCCAAGTGGATGATCCAACCTAACCTCCTCTGGAGGTCCCCAGCATCACAGATGCCATTATTCAGCCAATTCGATTCACTCCACATGATATCAGGACACGGCTGTAGGCACTTGTGATGGCTCGAGGCAATACCAGATAGACATCAGAAAGGAAGAACAAAATGTTTATTGGCAACTAACAAGGGTAACTTATATATAGGCACAGAGTCTCCATACAGGTGTTCACATTCTTGCTCCTGGTTTCACTCTGACCAGAACACCGCTCCTTGTTGCCCATGTTTTCTCCTCATTGGTTGGCGACCGCGCGCTCCCGCACACTAGGCCGCAAGCCGGTCACATGGAGCGTGAGGGCACACCCCTTAAAGGGGCCACGTTGAAACAGCACTGTGGGTGTACCTATGCCACAGGGACTACAGAGGCTCTAGAAGGCGGCTTACCACCAACTTTTCATTGACAATTTGGAATGGGCAATAAATGCTGGCTAGCCAGCAGCACCCAAAGGCCCAGAACAAATACATTTTTAAAATACTTGACCTATCAATGTCTCTTTGTAATTATATGGTCCTGCCTACGCTACCATACTACAAGACCACCAATCCTTGTCATCAGAACTAGGAATTTTTGGCTCTCTATTGTGTTATCCAAGTCTTTAAAGGATGAGCCGATTGTTTGAGGGGGTGGGGAACATTTGTGAACAGTGTGGGAGGGGTCCAGCTAATCACGTGCCTATGTTCTGGTCCTGCCCGAAGTTGGAGAAATTCTGCAGGTCGCTTTTCAGCATCATGTTGGCGATTCTGCACGCAGACTTGGAGCCTAGCCCTCTGGGGGGGGGCCTATGATATTCAGGGTGAAGGTCTTACCGGAGCGGCAGACGGGAGCAGGGGCAGATGTTTTCGCCTTCGCCTCGCTGATTGCTCGCAGGCAGGTCCTGTCGGGATAGACGGCAGCTTCATCGACCCATACCTCAGTATGGCGGGGGATTTGATGGAGTTTCTGTATTGGGAGACGGTTAAGTTCACTTTGAGGGGGCCAGTGAAGGCTTCCACAAGAGATGGGGTCTGTTTATATTACACTTTAAAGAGCTAGTTACCGTCAACGGCTGGGGCGTTTGTTTCGAGTTACTGCGGTGTTGGACGGTGGGGTAGTTTGGGTTTTTTTGTTGTTTTATTTTGTTGTGTTGTATATTTAAAATGTTAAAAATTGAATTAATATACTTTTCAAAAAAAAAGATGCGTCACTATTAACAAACACTCAGTTATCTAATTTCACCTAAAGATAGGAATTTCCAAACACAATTCTCCAATTTTAATTTCACCAATGTTTTGTTTGCTCGACTAATTTCTTCAACCTTCGAACTAGGCACTAAAACGAATGATCCTAAAACATTAAAACCGCCGTCCGGTCTGGTTTGTCTAGCTAACCAATTCAGTTGCCCAATTAAACTTCAGAGTTTCTCTTTTTCCTTCTTAGAAGCTGTCGTATCCTTTTGTGAGGCTAATATTCTCCAAGTTAGGCTGCTGATGTCAAGTGTAATGTGAACCATTCTGACCGATTTCTAACCCAACGTATTTGAATGCGCCAGAGGCCTGACTTCCAATCTCGACCTCCGTTCTAAGTCCGTTAATAACAGTATTTTCAAATTTGCTACCACCGCCCCACAAAAAAAAACATCTACATGCACCATGAAGAGCTTGACGGTTTCCCTCCATGGTGCCAATAAAACACTGCAGGGTCAGCTTTCAACTAAAAATAGCCGAAGTTTAACAAAACCAACCTCACTGAGGAGTACCAAACTCTGGAGGTGTCATTAACCCGTATACATGTTTTTTTAACTTCCAGAGTACCGTTTCTGTGTTTGGTGCCTCTCTCAGAGGACGAAGAGAATTTCTCTTTGAAGCTGATATACCTATAAGAAAGCAGCTTTAATATCTACCGACTTGCATTCTCAAGCATTTGTGGCTAACAAAGTCAAGAAGATCTTCAAAATAACCATTCCTGCCGTATGTGAATCTGCCCTTACAACTTGGTCACCAAAGATCTCTTCAAAATCTTGTGCCACCAGCTTGGCTTCAGCCTTATAAGATCCATCAGGAATACCTTTCTTATGCATATCCACCTATGAGATAAAACTTGTTATTCCCTACCTGGGACCTCTGTGCACACCCCAAATTCTTTCCAACTTGGCAATTCTTGCTGTTTTTCAATTAATTCTTAATTTATGATCTAACTTTTTGGAAGCCACTAAGACCTCTCGATCATATAGCATTGCTAGTCTCTACGTATTTCTTGACCTTGTTAAGCTGCACCCTCTATCCTGCCTTATATCGCGGTCTGGACTGCTACTGCTTGATCTATGCCTCCTATTATGAGATGTTATTTCAACAGTTCTTGATCTCTTCCTATGGACATTTCATTGCCAGACCTACTGCCCGAACTGACACTATATGTGTGTGCTTTCTATCTTTGTACATGTTCGCACTCCATGGGTATAACTTCTTCCCTTTATTTTGTACATTAACCCAGTTTTTATATTTTCCAGTGGCTTTCACTGCTCTGCCAACGATGTTGCATCTTCTTTTTAAAAATAAATTTAGAGTACCCAATTCATTTTTTCCAATAAAGGGGCAATTTAGCGTGGCCAATCGAGCCAGCCTGCACACCTTTGGGTTGTGGGGCGAAACCCACGCAAACACGGGGAGAATGTACAAATTCCACACGGACAGCGACCCAGAGCCAGGATCGAACCTGGGACCTCAGCGCTGCGAGGCAGCAGGGTTAACCCACTGCGCCACCGTGCTGCCCTTATGATTGTTGCATCTTTCTACTGTCTGTCTCCTTCTGACAAGTATGTCATTTTAGAGTCAACATTTGGCAGTTGCCCTTTGGGAAAAATGGCCTCATCCGGTTCCTCTTCAGACCCCCTGTCAATGGTCCCCATAAGTAACATGTGGTTCCTCAGCATGTTCAATAACCCCTTTTGAACCTGCAAGCTTGTGCCCACTAATCTTGACAAGTGTACCCCAAAAGTCTGGTTTCCATGCTGCAAAATTATTGTTTCACCATCTGTCCCTATATTTTTTACATATATCACATCGATCGCATATGTGTTCGTAAGGGCCCTTCTTGTTGATTCCATGAAAGTTAACAATGTATCCAAATCAAATCTTCAGCAGAGTTGAAATGCTCCGTCTCCAACTCTGAAAATACCTTATGCCTTATTTTGCTTATGTACGGTAATGAAAGTGCCGGGGCTATTCTCTTGGGCAAGGACGTAGCCCATGTCCAATTGGTAACTTAATTCTTCCATTGGTCATAGTGTTGAAATTCAGAAAACAATGGTGGGTAGTCATAACCCAACACTCTACACTTGGATTCAGCCATTTGTTTTCCAAGTTACTTTAAATCACTCTTCAGGTTAGAATTCAGAATATGGGGTGAAATTCTCCGGAAACGGCGCGATGTCCGCCGACTGGCGCCCAAAACGGCGCAAATCAGTCGGGCATCGCGCCGCCCCAAATATGCGGAATGCTCCGCATCTTTGGGGGCCGAGCCCCAACCTTAAGGGGCTAGGCCGGCGCCGGACGAATTTCCGCCCCGCCAGCTGGCGGAAAAGGCCTTTGGCGCCCCGCCAGCTGGCGCGGAAATGACATCTCCGGGCGGCTGACAGCATTCCCGCGCATGCGCAGTGGAGGGAAAGAGTGCCCCCACGGCACAGGCCCGCCCGCGGATCGGTGGGCCCCGATCGCGGGCCAGGCCACCGTGGGGTCACCCCCCGGGGCCAGATCGCCCCGCGCCCCCCCCCAGGACCCCGGAGCCCACCCGCGCCGCCTTGTCCCGCCGGTAAAGTTGGTGGTTTAATCTACGCCGGCGGGACAGGCATTTTAGCAGCGGGACTTCGGCCCATCCGGGCCGCAGAATCGCGGGGGGGGGGGGGTGGCCCGCCAACCGGCGCGGCGCGATTCCTGCCCCCGCCGAATATCCGGTGGTGAATTCGGCAACCGGTGGGAGCGGGATTCACGCCAGCCCCGGCGATTCTCCGACCCGGCGGGGGGTCGGAGAATCTCGCCCATAGTCTTTCGGCCAAAGAAATCTTACTTTGCAATCCTTTTTACTCACAGGCAGAAACCATCCTCTGCTACCATTGTTAAGCTCCATTGGATAAGGGCGGCGCGGTGGTACAGTGGTTAGCTCTGCTGCCTCAAGGGGCAGCACGGGTGGTGCAGTGGTTTAGCACTGCGGCCTCATGGCGCTGAGGTCCCAGGTTTGATCCCGGCTCTGGATCACTGTCCGTGTGGAGTTTGCACATTCTCCCAGTGTTTGCGTGGGTTTCGCCCCCACAACCCAAAAATGTGCAAGCTAGGTGGATTGGCCACGCTAAATTGCCCCTTAATTGGAAAAAATGAATTGGGCACTCTAAAACTAAAAAAAAAGCTTTGCTGCCTCAACTCCGCGGTCCCAGATTTGATCCCGGCTCCGGGTCACTGTCCATGCGGAGTTTGCTCATTCTCCCTGTGTCTGCATGGGTCTCACCCCCACACCCCAAAATTGTGCAGGGTAGGTGGAACACGCACCCGCATGCCCACCCGCACATACACACGCAGATCACAGAGACAGACAGAGAGAGATAGACACACAAAGAGAGAGAAACAGAGAGAGAGAGAGAGCAAGACACAGAGAGACAGAATAGAGAGAGATGTACAGAGAAAGAAAGAGAGACAGAGTGTGTCAGAGACAGAGGGAGGGAGAGTCAGAGAGATAGAGAGAGTCAGAGAGACAGGCAGACAGAGAGAGAGAATGACAGAACGAGAGAAAGAGACAGAGGGATAGAGAAAGAGAGAGTAAAACTGCGCCAATAGCCTGTTTTGTCCTTTTCGATTCTTCTCTCCTGTTTTGAGAAAGGTTCCCTTGAAATATCTTGCTGGTGGTAAATTCCAGATGGGCTTGATTAGTTCATGGGTCTGCTGCAGTTATTATTTCAGAACATGGGAATTGAATTCATCTGAGAAACATTTACGTCTCAGTGTGGTGTGAATAGCCAGGAGATGGGGGCCGAATGTTTTGTCGCAGCTCGGCCTGCCTGGGCTGTTTCTTTTAATCAAAAGACAATTGTCTGTACGGGGTTCCAATTTAAACCCCAACCAGTGAAAAAAATCAGAAATCATAATCTTTAAAGAAAAAATACAGGAGCTGATGACACCTGTTGCTCAAATTTATTAACGTGTTGTCTAACAAGTATCAAAATATTTAACATGAATGAGTCAAAATATAGTTGCTTGCAGACTGAGTTTCTTTAGGTGAACTTCATAACTTCCTCTGCAACGTTCATCTCAATTTTGGCCAATTAAGATTTGCAATAAAAATATACACAGCACCTCCCGAGATGCTCAGTCAGTAGGTACGTTGTCCACTGTGGAAATCATGGCTGGACTCAATGGCTGTCGCAGATTAAATTTAACTCATTTCCACTAGGCCTGGAAAAGAAAGCGAGGTTGGGATTTTCCTGGGAACATGACTCAGTTCCTTGCCTAAGCCTAGCCCCCTGCCAGTTAAACAGAGAGGGAACCCATCAGAAAGTGTCGCTGCGAGGACAGCACGGCGGCACAGTGGTAAGCACTGCGGCCTCACGGCGCCGAGATCCCAGGTTCAATCCCGGCCCTGGGTCAGTGTCCATGTGGAGTTTGCACATTCTCCCTGTGTTTGCGTGGGTTTCGCCCCCACAACCCAAAACAAGATGTGCAGGATAGGTGGATTGGCCACGCTAATCTGCCCCTTAATTGGAAAAAAAAATGAATTGGGTACTCTAAATTTATATTTAAAAAAAGAAAGTACCGCTGCTGCAGGTCGTTCTGGTCAAAGATCTCGTACGCCCTGCATAATTCCCAAGGCAGACTTCCTTCCATCCAGATGGGATTCATGAGGATTACACGGTTACTGGATGTTGGTTACTGCTCTTCCAGTTAATAAATGATTTCCGAGCTGAAAGTCTGTTGAGTGTCAGGCCAGTCCTGAGTCACCATCCTCCCCCCCCCCCCCCCCCTCCCGCCCCTCCACCCCCCCCACAGCCTGGAATCTGCTCTGTCATGTTTAAGACGGGAGGCAGCATCTGTCCCCCATCAATCCCACCGCCGCTTCCCTGGGGGAAAAGTGTTGAAACCTCCCGGCCTGAATTTCCAGAAACTAATTACTGAGCGTGTTAATTTTCGCAACAGCCATTGGAAATGCAGCTACAGAAGCTTCAGTAACTTTGTCACATCCTGGCAGCTGTACAGCAGGCTAGACATTGCCAGCTCGACCTCGTTCATTTTGTTTATGGCCAACCTCGCAACCGCCAAAGAGTATAATTGTTTGTGATAGCGAGAAGAACATTCAAAATACAAACAGAAGAAGATGCCGGAAATACACCCGGAGATCTCTCAGTCTCTGAGGAAAAACAGGATAGGGTAATGGTTTGGGAGATTTAATCGACATTCCTCCCAACGATTGGAGTATCACAGAACCATACTGCATAACTGGAGAGGCCATTCAGCCCACTGTGCCTGTGCTAGCTCTGTAAAATCAGCCCCTACACCATCTCTGAAAATGTCCACTTTTCAACAGATTAGTTCAACATTTTAGGCAGCACCTTCCAAACCCACGACCACTGCCTTCTAGGGCAAGGGCAGTAGGTACCTGGGGGCACCACTACTCTGGAGGTTCCCCTCCAAGTCACTCAACATCCTGACTTGGAAATATATCGCTGTTCCTTCACTGTCACTGGGTCAAAATCCTGGAGCTCCCTCCCTAACAGCACTGTGGGTGTACCTACTCCACATGGACTGTAGCGTTCAAGAAGGCAGCTCACCACCACCTTCTCAAGGGCAATTAGGGATGGGCAATAAATGCTGGCCTAGCCAGCGACACTCACGATTGGGGAACTTGGGCTCACTTTATAAAACCTTAACATCCTCTGAAATGTTGTAACTAAACAGCTGAGAATTACGAAGAGCTCTGAAGGAGGGGTGGGAGATCTGGTCAATGGATGGGGGGACGGGGGACGGGTGGAAATGCAAAACGAGCTACCAACTCGCTATCATCTATTTTATACCAGCGGAGATTCAAGTCCGTGATATGTCTGCAAGAGGACGATGACTTGGCATTTATTTAGAGTCTTTCACATCCCCCAGACACCTCAAAGCACTTTACATACGAACGAGTAGGCCATTCAGCCCCTCGAGCCTGTTCCAATAGTTAATAAGATCGTGGCTGATTTGATAGTAACCTCAAGTCTGCATCCCGCCCACTCCCCGATAACCCATCACCCCCTTGCTGACCAAGAATCTATCCATGTCTGTGTTAAAACTACTCAAAGGCTCTGCATCCACTGCCTTTTCCGGAAGAGAGTTCCAAAGACTCACAACCCTCAGAGAGAAAATATTTTGCCTCATTCCTGTTTTAAAAGGGCGATCCCTTATTTTTAAACAGTGACCCCCTACAGAACAGGTTCTCCCACAAGAGGAAACATCCTCTCCACATCCACCCTGTCAATTCCCCTCAGGATCTTCTATGTTTCAATCCATTTACAACCAATGAAGCATCTTTGAAATGTAGTAACTGTTGTACGGTAGGAAATGTAGCAACCAATTTGTCCACAGCTAACTCGCAAACAGAAGCTGATAATCTGCTTTTGCGATGACTTTTATTGGGGGATGTATATCGGCCCGGACCCCGGGGATACCTCCTCTGCTCATCTTTGAAACAGTGCCTAGGGATCTTTTCCATCCACTTGAACAGGCAGATGGAGGGTCTCAGTTTTAACATTGCACCCAAAAGACGGCACCTCCAACAGTGCAGCACTCCCTCAGTCCTGCACTGGAGAGTCAGCCTAGATTTTTGTGCTCGAGCATTGGGGTGGGGCTTTACCTTAGAACCTTGTGATTCAGAGGCAAGAATGCTATCAACTGAGTAGGGAAATGTTTGTCATTCATCTAAGTTTCTATAGTTCTACTTTATAATGTACAAAATATTTGTCAAGCCTTTAAAAAGTGTGTTTCTTGAAAGCGAACACTTAAATCAGAAAACTCCAATTTGGGAGAAAAATCTGTCCAATCTTCTCTGCTCGGCTCCTGAAGAACTTGGGTACGTTCTCTTTAGCTGCAAGGTGGTAGCAACATCAAACCCTGGAGAGTGAGCGAGAACGGGCTTCTCGAGTCATGGAGGTCATCACAGCCAAGCAGAATCTCACGGTGGTCCTGTGTCTACACATTTTACACCAGTGGTTACTGGAAGGTGAGACTGAACCTACTAACCTGTTGCATCCTTAGGGGCATCAGTGGCAGCAGAACTTGTGGGAGATGCACAACATAAAGAACCCAAATTCATCAATGGTACTGAGATAGATGGGCTCGGTATAAAACAGGCAAAACACAGGTCACCCAGACTCAAAACATTCGCCCCGTTTCCCTCTACAGATGCTGTCAGACCTGCTGGGCTTGACCAGCATGTTCTGTTTTAGCTTCAGATTCCAACATCCACAATAATTTGCTTTTTAAAAAAACACACCTTTCAATCAGTCAACAACCTGCATTTGTATAGCACCTTTTCCTCTTCATGTAGTGTCCTCGTTATCGGAGGGTTGCTAAGCATGGCTTACGCCGTGGAACAAACAGAGGGGGATAGACCCCAAGAACCAACTCAGCCAGGGTAGGAATTGAATCCATGCTCTTGACATTATTCTGCACCACAGTGCCCCCTCTAGCCAACTGAGCTAGCCAATGCCTCATTGTTCCTCCAGCGGAGTGAAACATCACAGGGTGCTGCAGTTGCTTAGCATCCCTCCATTGCCTCTCCACCAAAATAGGCAGAAACAAAAGGGGATTTCCATTTGACTTCCAACCAGAGCAACAGAAAATCAGACGGCCAACATTCTTGGCTCAAGACGTGCAAACATAACCCGCATAAAAGCAGCTTCAGATTCAGTTAAAATGCCAGTCTCCTTTAAAGGCCGGGTCAAAGGCAAGCAGTTAATTGTAGACGGGGGGGGTCCAGTAATGAGGCCAGGAGGAATGGCCCTGTAACATTGAACATTATCACCATCTCCTTGGTAGGTAAGTCATGATAATTTTCGCTCACTGGTTTTGAATGGCTCATTTGTAACAGTCAATAAAAGCCATCGACTGAAGTTACCTTAACTACATGGTTAGGCAGCACAGTGGCACAGTGGTTAGCACTGCTGCCTCACGGCGCCGAGGTCCCCAGGTTTGATCCCGGCTCTGGGTCACTGTCCGTGTGGAGTTTGCACATTCTCCCCGTGTTTGCGTAGGTTTCGCCCCCGCAACCCAAAAAGATGTGCAAAGTAGGTGGATTGACCGCGCTACATTGCCCCTTAATTGGAAAAAATGAATTGGGTACTCTAAAAATACACGGTTAGGAAGTTTAAGAGTTGTACATGAGGAGATGTTAGCCCACACATCGCCTGAACTCTGGAAAGTTTACCTTGCACAAAAGCAGAATCAGTCCCTAACTCGGTCCTGGGATTCTTTACTCTCTGTACAAACCATCCAAATCTCTTAATTAGTTACTAGGCTGTAGAGTACTCCTGCGTATCTATCCCTCTCCATGTAAACCCCTCTAATGGACTCAACGTGTAACTCACCCTGTTAATTATGAATGGCAGGCATTAGGTGAGATGCTCAGCAGTGACCAGTCGGGATCTGCCCGAAGTTAAGAGTCAGCTCCTTCTGGAGAGCAGCTGAGAAAAGTGAAAACACTTCTAAAATAGCAAAGTGCAATGAAATGCTGTGGCAATCTCCTGCTTGGCACACAGAGTGATGGACCTATTAATGTTGCTTGCAGTAAATAGGTTTGCAGGAGCTGCTTTGTTCACACCTGTGAGGCATTCAATCGAAGGACCAACTTAAAACCTTAAATGCTGTGTTAGATATACACACATACAAACAACACACATATATGTACACACATTCTCTTTCTGCAGTCATGTTTAATAGGTCTCCTCAGGGAACTGGCATGACTGCCCCCCGCCCCCCCCCCCCCCCCCCCCCCGTTACAGGAACAAAGGTTAGTCCACTTCAGAGCAGTAATAAATAAGATGGAGCTCTTTCCGTCTGACACGTCATGTAGTTAAAAAGCTGCTGTGGTTGTCAAGGAACAAGAGAGATCAGCTCCCCCAGGAGAACGGGATTAATAATTTAACCTCAGTTGAGATTTTTGTTTTTAACAGGCAAGCAATCAATTTGTTCAAAACAGTCTCAGAAACAAGCCATTAGTTCCTGGAACAAGTGAAAACACCGAACCATGGAGCTTTGCAAGGTATCCCTGGTGGAAGGTGAACTATTTTAAGGGCAGCAAAAGGTTCTTAACATTGAAGGGGTAGCTTTGCAATCAAGATAGTTATCAAAGTCCCCTAAGAACATATAGTGCAGAAAGAGGCCATTCAGCCCATCAAATCTGCACCGACCCACTTAAGCCCACACTTCCACCCTATCCCCATAACCCAATAACCCCTCCTAACCTTTTCTGGGGGGCACAAAGGGCAATTTAGCATTGCCAATCCACCTAACCTGCACGTCTTTGGACTGTGTGAGGAAACCGGAGCACCCGGAGGAAACCCACGCACACACAGAAAGAACGTGCAGACTCCGCACAGACAGTGACCCAGTGGAAAATTGAACCTGGGACCCGGGCACTGTGAAGCCACAGTGCTAGCCACTTGTGCTACCATGGTGCCCTAATAGAAAACAAAAGTTATACAGAGCAGGAGAGTCCCCGGTTTAATCCTGGACATGTTGATTGAGCTGGCCTCAGCTCCCCTGGGGGAGGGGGGGTGTAAGTGCAATCATCCTCGATAAGGTAAAGGATCCGGTCGGTGATCATGCTTGGGATATTGGGTGAAGGCGCCATGGCCGAATATTCAACAGAGGATTCCAGCTTAGGCCCACATAAGTGTCATGATATTTAGATCAGCATATCATGGTGCAATCACACACACACTGATGGACAGGTAGTTGGACCAACCAACACACACACACACATCGCAGCCAATCACCAGTGAGAGCACACGCACTATAAAAACAGGGGACACTACAGTTCCTGCTCATTCCAGCAGCAGGCAGCTCAGAGCACCGAGCTCAGAGCCTGCCACTCAGACATTCACCATGTGCTGAGTGCCTCACCCAGATAGTAATAGGACAGGGTCCACAGATTAGCTGGTAATGCACGTACCCAAGTTAGCAGTGTGCTGTTATAGTTAAGTAGTTAATAAAATTGAGTTACACCATCTCCAGCCGTGTTGGACCGTTTGTACACCAGAACACCCAACACGACAATAAGGAGAGTGGTCGGTCGGACAAGCGAGAGGGGGCTGCTGGTGCTTCAGGGGAAATAATCACTTCCGTGAGAAAAGCCAGAGGGGGAACACAACAGCTAAAATGTAGGGCATTATCTACCGGCCATGCTACGCCCGAAAAGCAGTGCGCCACGGTGCAACGTGGCTGGTAAATGCCAAGAGACCCGACTTCCAGGATCTACCCGGCTTGCCACGCTTCACGAGATCTAACCCGATCTCTCAAGTTGTTGTGATGTGAAGCCTGCCCATTATAGGCGGGATCACGATTTGGCAAATCTGCATAACAGAGTGAGACAGCTAGTCTCACTTTAATATGCAGTTTCCTGAGGTAACCAAGGTATTGGAATCTATCCCCTTTGTCTTGGAGACCCCAGGCGAGTGCCGTTCAGTACTGGCCTCCACAAATGGGGCCTAGGAGGGGTTTGGGGCTGAGAGATCGGGACACCATTTTTAAATGGCATCCCGATCTCGCCCCTGCACTGAGGAGTTTCGGCAAGTGGGGTTCCTTGGTGCAGGAAATGGAACTAAGTGCGGTCTCGCATTCCCGGCTGAGGCCCCATATCTAACCAGACTCACGTTAGATAACCTATGTTTCTCGGCGCTGCGAGCACTGCGAAACCCGTGGTTAAACATGCTCACTCGGGGACATAGTTCCCATTTGGTTCGATCGTGCCTGTAATGTTAATATCCTGGAGGGGCCCTGCGCACTGAGGCAATGTTATTCAAGGGTCTGGCAGGGAGGCAAAAACCATCAGTTTTCTCCACACAGGAAACTCAGTCACCCCCAAAAATGCTGCAGCGATGATGAGCAACATTGCATGTCGCCTTCCATTTAATAAAATAACGGCAGTCGTTCTCACCAAACCTCAAGGAGTTCCCAATCTTGGCTGGGCTGCCAGAGTAAGGACTTGGCGTGAAATTAAGGAATGATTTTCTCTTGCATGACTTATAGACAGGATTGATTAAATTGCGTGCTTCTCTTCTATATACTTATTGTCTATGCTTAGACCATTGATGTTCCCGTTATAATTAGTCAGGGTTCCACGTTGCAGATAAAATGGCTTCTGCCTCAATCCTTTACTCAGAGGGATGACATCCGAGGTCACATGACTATGGCAAGTCATAGTACCAAATAGGCAATTCTGCACAAAGGCAATTCTCCAAACATCCTCCCTTTCATAAAAACACATTGCATGCATGATCATTTGCAGTTGCAAGTTACCCACATACACGGTGAAGAAAGTCATCACGCTCGAACAGAAAACTATTCATCCCAGCCATAGAATTTACAGTGCAGAAGGAGGCCATTCGGCCCATCGAGTCTGCACAGGCCATTGGAAAGATCACCCTATCTAAACCCACACCTCCACCCTATCCCCGTAACCCAGTAACCCCACCTAAACTTTTTGGGCACTAAGGGCAATTTAGCATGGGCAATCCACCTAACCTGCACATCTTTGGACTGTGGGAGGAAACCGGAGCACCCGGAGGAAACCCACGCACACACGGGGAGAACGTGCAGACTCCGCACAGACAGTGACCCAAGCCGGGAATCGAACCTGGCACCCTGGAGCTGTGAAGCAACTGTGCTAACCACTGTGCTAGCGTGCCACCCCTGTCTGTCTCAACGCATGCATTGCATAAATATATATTTTTTAAGCATTCAGCCTTTTAATGGTACACGAGCAAGATGCTGTTGGTTGTTCATCTGGTGTCGGCTCTGTTGTGTTATGCTACTTCGTGTAACATAAGCTGCTTCCTTAGCCTCTACGAAAGGATGCTCCAGACTATGAAATGAGTTCAACGTGTTTATTGAACTATTAACACAGTTCTTAAATGAGATTGACACTCTGCTAATCTACCTCACTAGTAACTCAGTCTATCTGTACCAGCTTGCTCTGAGCCACGTGCTGGGGTATGATGCTGCTGATCAACCCTGTCTAACTCTCTAGATGTCTGTCTGTGGAAAGAGGCAGAGCCTGTGTGCCCTGTCCTTTTATATGGACAGTGTAGTGCCCCCTTGTGGTAATGCCACCTCTGGGTGTCCTGATTACCCATTGGTTGTGTCCTGTTCTAATGACCCATTGGTTGCATGTCTGGACATCTCTGGTGTTCCCTCTAGTGGTTACTTAGTTGTAGTGTATTTACATTAACCACTTGTGTATATGTAGTGATGCATATCACTACATCCCCCCCTTTTTCGTGTTACATATTTTCTGTACTTTGTTGAAGAAAATTGTACGAAACATGTAGATAAATGACGACATGTACAAGCTGTGATGACATTGATGATTATACAATACCAATTGACATTTAGGAGTCCAAACTTTAGGAATTGGTACGGGCGAGTGGTTTGCTTGTTTTGTTGTTGAAGTGGTGATGTTGATGCTGTCATTTTCTTGTGAACGACGTCAGTGTTCCTGTGATCATGAGGTGTTTGAATGGTAATTCACTTTGTCGTCTGATTTGGACTCTTTTTTTTCCCCCTATGCTTGTGGTAGCGATTCTGTATGTCATCTTTCCCGAAAGTTGGTTTGCTTGTTTGTAGTGGAGCAAACGTGAATCGGTGAGATTCGTTGTCATGCCGTGGTATGTTTGTACTCTTGCCATTGTCTTGAGCTGTGCTGTCACATTGTCTTTCATGTGCAGAGTTGTACCATGTTGTACAAGCTGTTGTTTTATTGTTGTTGTTTTTGTTGTGCTTGTTGTTGCTGTTGTAGCCTTTGTTATGCTTCTTGTTGTTTTTGTTGTTGTTCTTGTAGTTTTTGTTGTTGTGCTTGTTGCACTCAATGACCGTTCTGAGTGGATAAGTAGAGTCATTCTCAAAGTTACTTGTGTCAGTGTCCTTTGTGGTATCTGATGCTTCATTGAGCATTTCTTCTTGAGGATTGTGAGAATGACCTGATGTGGCATTGATCTTGGAGACATCACTCCTTTGTGGCTGATGTGATTCCCCTTTGATTCCTTGGTGCTCCTTTTCTGGAGTCATGTCAGGTTCACTTGAATCATCTTTCTTTCTTGATGCTCCTCTTCTGGAGTCAAAATCTTCAAGGTTTCATTTTCTTGTGGATAGGTTAGAGTAGATGAGGTTTTAATTGACGTGGTCGCACTGGACTCAAGAGTAGTTTCACTTTGATTGTTGAGTGCTTCTGAACATACGAGCGGAGATCTGTCAGTCTCGCTGTGATCTTGCACATCTTGTATGGGAATCGTAATTTCTTCGTCATTTGTCTCACATACAGTGGGGAGACATTCAGTGTCTACTTGTTGGTTAAATGAACTGGGTAGACTTTCATAGTCTTCTTCTGGTGGCTCAAATAAGCAGGATAGACCTTCATGGTCTGGTTCATGCATGGACTGCGCTATGGAGTCTTGAGTTGCTTCCATTGTGGAGTCTGTCAACGAGCTCGCTGTGGAGGCTTGTATCGCTCTCTGTGGAGTCTGGCATCGTTCCCTGTGTGGAGTCGTGCAGTGGTCTCGCTGTGGAGTCTTTCATCGCTCTCTGTGTGGAGTCAGGGACACTTCGTGGTGCGTGGACCACTTTTGGTGATGCATGGGCCACTGGTGTGGCGTCAGGCCGCTCTCTGTGGGCTTTGTCTTCTTCTTGGGTATTTGACAGATTGCTGTCATCCAATGTATCGACGAGCTGCCATGGCATCATGGTATTGGATTTGTCTACCATGAGTAGAGTCGTGTTGAGCTTTGCAACCGTGTTGCTGATGCAATGATTATCAAATCCGAAGAACTCATCCATGTCGGAGTAGTATTTTTCAATGAACAAATCATCTCTTTTTGTTTCGGATTTGTTATTGTGCTCGCTATGTCCAATGATGAAATCATCTTCTGAGTAGTATTCTTCAATGTACAAATCATCCCTTTGGGTGGTGCTAACTGTTTGTTCCAGGGTGCTGTGGAGGTTTTTTTCAACTGCTGGTAGAAGTTCAGGCATCGTTCCGTCTTTCGAGGTGAAAGAAATGTGCTTTGTGGCTTTAAAACTCTTCTTTTTAATTTTCGGACATTTCCCCTTGAAGTGGGCGTGGTCCGGGGTCGCTGACGTCATGACAATCGTGACGTCATGCGTAGGACTCCATTGCGCATGCGCACGCCGAGGTTCCTTTACTGTGCGCTCTGTTCGCCACTGCGCATGCGCGGCTTATCGCGCATGCACAAAACACCGTTTTGCTAGTTCTCGGGAAATGCGCATGTGCGGACTGGTCTGGCTGGATACGCGCAAGATGGCTGCCAATCAAAACTGCCGTCTGCTCCTGTTGCAACTCTGCCTCGTGGTGAGTATTCACGCCAGTTTTACCAATTTCTTTTGTGTCTACCTTGCAGTGCCTGTCAAATTTGTCCAGGATGGTCTGGAATTCCGCTCTGTGCTGCCCGTCGGAGTATTTAAAGGAGTTGAAGATCTCTGTTGCCTTCACCCGCAATGGTGAGTAGAAGAGCTATCTTCCGAGCATCGGTCGCGCCATTGAGGTCGGATGTTACCACGTATAGTTGAAATTGGCACTAAGATTGCTGGTGGTCCTGAGCTGATGAGGAGCCGGAATCTTGTCCATTGTGCTTGTATTCAGTAGCTGGTTATCACGGATCTTGCCGAGTTGAACTGAATAGATTGAACAGTCACTCCTGGTATCATGTTGTGTTATGCTACTTCGTGTAACATAAGCTGCTTCCTTAGCCTCTACGAAAGGATGCTCCAGACTATGAAATGAGTTCAACGTGTTTATTGAACTATTAAGACAGTTCTTAAATTAGTTCGACACTCTGCTAATCTACCTCTCTAGTAACTCAGTCCATCTGTACCAGCTTGCTCTGAGCCACGTGCTGGGGTGTGATGCTGCTGATCAACCCTGTCAACTCTCTAAATGTCTGTATGTGGAAAGAGGCAGAGCCTGTGTGCCCTGTCCTTTTATATGGGTCGTGTAGTGTCCCCGTGTGGCAATGCCACCTCTGGGTGTCCTGATTACCCATTGGTTGTGCAGGTCAAAGAGACACAGCCTGAGTGAGTGAGACACATCCAGAGTGGGAATTTGAAACTTGGCAATTTGGTGCAGTGAGGTAACCAGGAAAGGTAAGTGGTAAATCTAATTCTGCTGTTTTTCAGTTAAAAGTGCCGTGTAGATTAGTGTCTGATTGGCTGAAGCTGCCCCCACCTAATTGCTGAGAGGCAGTTATCTGGCAGTCACCTGAGGCCTGTTTAGGTGATTCTTCTCTTTGAAGTTAAAGTAGGGTGAGTCATCCTGAAGTCTGTATAAAAGACAGGCAGAAAGCGCACTCAGTAAGCATTGCGCAGGTCAAAGAGAGACAGCCTGAGTGAGTGAGACACATCCAGAGTGGGAATTTGAAACTTGGTAATTTGGTGCAGTGAGGTAATTCGGTGCAGAGTGGGAGAAGGTGCTTTTTCCCTACTGTTTTGTTCTCTTTCTTTCTTCTGGCCTGTAGCAGGGAGAGAACCTGAGAGCATCTGAGACCCTCAGAAGATAAGTAAGTGATTTTTACTCATTTTTACTTTTATTACCTTTTCAAATTGTGTGTGTGTGTGTGTGTGTGTGGGGAAGGGGAGGGGGGGGGGGGGACTGAAGTGAAATCACAGAAAAGCTGTGACCTGATTGGCTGGTTGGGAATCTACACAAAATTAAAAAAATTAAGCATTGGTAAACTAATTAAACATAATTACTTAATTATAATTTAGATGGGTATCTAAGCCAGAGATCGTAATGTACTGTATTTAGCTTTCACATTTATAGTAGAAATCTAGTGCTAGGAAACATATAGTTAACAGTAACTTTAAAAAAAAACTTTTAACTTTAATTTACTAATTAATTGACGCAATGTCAGTTAGAGGGGTGCAGTGCTCAGACTGTGAGATGTGGCAGGTCCGGGAGGCTTCCAGCGTCCATCTGCAGAAAGTGCACCCAATTGGTGCTCCTCACAGACCGCATGGTTCGGTTGGAGCAGCAGTTGGATGCACTTAGGAGCATGCAGGTGGCGGAAAGCGTCATAGATAGCAGTTATTTAAATGTGGTCATACCAAAGGTGCAGGCAGAGAAATGGGTGACCACCAGAAAGGGCAGACAGTCAGTGCAGGAATCCCCTGTGGTTGTCCCCCTCTCGAACAGGTATACCCCTTTGGATACTGTCGGGGGGGATAGCCTATCAGGGCAAAACAGCAGCAGCCAGAGCAGTGGCACCACAGCTGGCTCTGATGTTCAGAAGGGAGGGTCAAAGCACAGAAGAGCAATAGTCATAGGGGACTCTATAGTCAGGGGCACAGATAGGCGCTTCAGTGGACGTGAAAGAGACTCCAGGATGGTATGTTGCCTCCCTGGTGCCAGGGTCCAGGATGTCACCAAACGGGTAGAGGGCATCCTGAAGGGGGAGGGCAAACAGGCAGGGGTTATTGTACATATTGGTACTAACGACATAGGCATGAAGGGGCATGTGGTCCTGCAGCAGGAGTTCAGGGAGCTAGGCAGAAAGTTAAAAGACAGAACCTCTAGAGTTGTAATCTCGGGATTACTCCCTGTGCCATGTGCCAGTGAGGCTAGAAATAGGAAGATAGAGCAGCTAAACACGTGGCTAAACAGCTGGTGTAGGAGAGAGGGTTTCCGTTATCTGGACCACTGGGAGCTCTTCCGGGGCAGGTGTGACCTATATAAGGACGGGTTGCATCTGAACTGGAGAGGCATAAATATCCTGGCCGCGAGGTTTGCTAGTGTCACACGGGAGGGTTTAAACTAGTATGGCAGGGGGGGTGGGCACGGGAGCAATAGGTCAGAAGGTGAGAGCATTGAGGGAGAACTAGGGAATAGGGCCAGTATGGCTCGGAGGCAGAGCAGACAGGGTGAAGTTGCTGAACACAGCGGGTTTGGTGGCCTGAAGTGCCTATGTTTTAATGCAAAAGTATTACGGGTAAGGCAGATGAACTTAGAGCTTGGATTAGTACTTGGAACTATGATGTTGTTGCCATTACAGAGACCTGGTTGAGGGAAGGGCAGGATTGGCAGCTAAACGTTCCAGGATTTATATGTTTCAGGTGGGATAGAGGGGGATGGAAAAAGGATGGCGGAGTTGCGCTACTGGTTAGGGAGGATACCACAGCTGTACTACGGGAGGACACCTCAGAGGGCAGTGAGGCTATATGGGTAGAGATCAGGAATAAGAAGGGTTCAGTCACAATGTTGGGGGTTTACTACAGGCCTCCCAACAGCCAGCGGGAGATAGAGGAGCAGATAGGTAGACAGATTTTGGAAAAGAGTAAAAACAACAGGGTTGTTGTGATGGGAGACTTCAACTTCCCCAATATTGACTGGGACTCACTTAGTGCCAGGTGCTTAGACGGGGCAGAGTTTGTAAGGAGCATCCAGGAGGGCTTCTTAAAACAATATGTAGACAGTCCAACTAGGGAAGGGGCTGAACTGGACCTGGTATTGGGGAATGAGCCCGGCCAGGTGGTAGAAGTTTCAGTAGGGGAGCATTTCGGGAACAGTGACCACAATTCAGTAAGTTTTAAAGTGCTGGTGGACAAGGATAAGAGTGGTCCTAGGGTGAATGTGCGAAATTGGGGGAAGGCTAATTATAACAATATTAGGCGGGAACTGAAGAACCTAGATTGGGGGCGGATGTTTGAGGGTAAATCAACATCTGACATGTGGGAGGCTTTCAAGTGTCAGTTGAAAGGAATTCAAGACCGGCATGTTCCTGTGAGGAAGAAGGATAAATACGGCAATTTTTGGGAACCTTGGATAACGAGAGATATTGTAGGCCTCGTCAAAAAGAAAAAGGAGGCATTTGTCAGGGCTAAAAGGCTGGGAACAGACGAAGCCTGTGTGGAATATAAGGAAAGTAGGAAGGAACTTAAGCAAGGAGTCAGGAGGGCAAGAAGGGGGTCACAAAAAGTCATTGGCAAATAGGGTTAAGGAAAATCCCAAGGTTTTTTACACGGACATAAAAAGCAAGAGGGTAGCCAGGGAAAGGGTTGGCCCACTGAAGGATAGGCAAGGGAATCTATGTGTGAAGCCAGAGGAAATGGACGAGGTACTAAATGAATACTTTGCATCAGTATTCACCAAAGAGAAGGAATTGGTAGATGTTGAGTCTGGAGAAGGGTGGGTAGATAGCCTGGGTCACATTGAGATCCAAAAAGATGAGGTGTTGGGAGTCTTGAAAAATATTAAGGTAGGTAAGTCCCCAGGGCCTGATGGGATCTACCCCAGAATACTGAAGGAGGCTAGAGAGGAAATTGCTGAGGCCTTGACAGAAATCTTTGGATCCTCACTGTCTTAGGGTGATGTCCCGGAGGACTGGAGAATAGCCAATGTTATTCCTCTGTTTAAGGAGGGTAGCAAGGATAATCCATGGAACTACAGGCCGGTGAGCCTTACGTCAGTGGTAGGAAAATTACTGGAGAATTCTTCGAGACAGAATCTACTCCCATTTGGAAGCAAATGGACGTATTAGTGAGAGGTAGCAAGGTTTTGTGAAGGGGAGGTCGTGTCTCACTAACTTGATAGAGTTTTTCGAGGAGGTCACAAAGATGATTGATGCAGGTAGGGCAGTGGATGTTGTCTATATGGACTTCAGTAAGGCCTTTGACAAGGTCCCTCATGGTAGACTAGTACAAAAGGTGAAGTCACACGGGATCAGGGGTGAGCTGGCAAGGTGGATACAGAACTGGCTAGGTCATAGAAGGCAGAGAGTAGCAATGGAAGGATGCTTTCTAATTGGAGGGCTGTGACTAGTGTTGTTCCGCAGGGATCAGTGCTGGGACCGTTGCTGTTTGTAGTATATATAAATGATTTGGAGGAAAATGTAACTGGTCTGATTAGGAAGTTTGCAGACGACACAAAGGTTGGTGGAATTGCGGATAGCGATGAGGACTGTCAGAGGATACAGCAGGATTTAGATTGTTTGGAGACTTGGGCGGAGAGATGGCAGATGGAGTTTAATCCGGACAAATGTGAGGTAATGCATTTTGGAAGGTCTAATGCAGGTAGGGAATATACAGTGAATGGTAGAACCTTCAAGAGTATTGAAAGTCAGAGAGATCTAGGTGTACAGGTCCACAGGTCACTGAAAGGGGTAACACAGTGGAGAAGGTAGTCAAGAAGGCATACGGCATGCTTGCCTTCATTGGCCGGGGCATTGAGTATAAGAATTGGCAAGTCATGTTGCAGCTGTATAGAACCCTAGTTAGGCCACACTTGGAGTATAGTGTTCAATTCTGGTCGCCACACTACCAGAAGGATGTGGAGGCTTTAGAGAGGGTGCAGAAGAGATTTACCAGAATGTTGCCTGGTATGGAGGGCATTAGCTATGAGGAACGGTTGACTAAACTCAGTTTGTTCTCACTGGAACGAAGGAGGTTGAGGGGCGACCTGATAGAGGTCTACAAAATTATGAGGGGCATAGACAGAGTGGATAGTCAGAGGCTGTTACCCAGGGTACAGGGGTCAATTACTAGGGGGCATAGGTTTAAGGTGCGAGGGGCAAGGTTTAGAGTAGATGTACGAGGCATGTTTTTTTACACAGAGGGTAGTGGGTGCCTGGAACTCGCTACCGGAGGAGGTGGTGGAAGCAGGGACGATAGTGACATTTAAGGGGCATCTTGACAAATACATGAATAGGATGGGAATAGAGGGATACGGACCCAGGAAGTGTAAAAGATTGTCGTTTAGTCGGGCAGCATGGTCGGCACGGGCTTGGAGGGCCGAAGGGCCTGTTCCTGTGCTGTACTTTTCTTTGTTCTTTGTTCTAATGACCCATTGGTTGCGTGTCTGCATTTCTTGACATCTCTGGTGTTCCCTCTAGTGGTTACTTAGTTGTAGTGTATTTACATTAACCCCTTGTGTATATACAGTGATGCATATCACTACAGGCTCATTCCTGTCAGACGATTCCCGTCCGGGGAATGTCGTTGCCATGGCGAGATACTCAGCTGATCCTTTGCATTTGTTGGGCAGTGGCTGACCTCTGGGACTGATTTCCATTCCTTGTTCAGCTGGCAAAATCTTCCTCATCAGCTGCCTGGGGTGAAAGAGCAGTTTCGACAAAATATCTGCTCGTTCAGTTTCACCAGGTATGAACAAGGTGACAACCGTTTTCCACAGGTTCCGTGTCGCCAAGTGGCCTGACCTTTGTTGAATGTTTGCGCTCTCTGCTTGCCAGGTTTTTTCATGCAAAGACTGTTCCGGTAAGCTGGGCAGAAGAAATCTGATTGATTCAATGGTCAGGAAGGCAGCCCAGCATAGTGCTGTGGAGCGTGAAGAGCTTGGCCAGGCAAAAAAAGACATCATGGTCATTCACTGCAGCCAAAGAATCTCTCAGTCGTGACGGATCTCTATGCCACTAAACCCAGGCCTCTGCAGTTGAGAGAGTGGGATTTCTCCGGTGAAAAGGTTCTCCGACTTCTCGCACAGGTTTTGTGCAAACACATCTTTCTTCCAAAGTCCTATGGCAATGGGGGCGTGATGAAGTAGAGGTGACCACTTATGGTCATAGCTGCACGTAGACTAGTGGCTACTCAACTCTGTACCCGGGGCAGACGAGTTCAGCAGCAGGGTAACTGGGCAGCCATCTTTAGGGCCACTCTGCCCACCCTTTCTGAGAGCGGGGGTTCAAAAAGGTACTCCAAATATTGCCTGTCTTACAACAACACAACAAGACCTGATAGGAGAATAGCTTTTCTATCCAAAGAACTAGCACGCTATCACACCGACACTATGGCATGGGGTAAGACAAGGCCCACTGATGAGGGATCACTATGAGAGCGGGGGTTCGAAAAAGTACCCCAAACATTGCCTGTCCTAGAACAGCTGAACAAGACGTGAAAGGAGAACAGGATGTGTAGGATTTGGAATTAGATGTTCTTTGATGAAAGGTGGACGGCACGGTAGCATAGTGGGTAGCTCTGTTGCTTCACAGCGGCAGGGTCCCAGGTTCGATTCCCGGCTTGGGTCACTGTCTGTGCGGAGTCTGCACTTTCTCCCCGTGTCTGTGTGGGTTTCTTCCGGGTGCTCCGGTTTCCTCCCACAAGTCCCAAAAGACGTGCTGTTAGGTAATTTGGACATTCTGAATTCTCCCTCTGCGTACCTGAACAGGTGCCAGAGTGTGGCGATCAGGGGCCTTTCACAGTAACTTCATTGCATTGTTAATGTAAGCCTACTTGTGACAATAAAGATTATTATTATTATGTTAATACAATGTCTGTGTGGAGTTTGCACATTCTCCCCATGTCTGTGGGTCTCACCCCCACAACCCAAAAGATGTGCAGGGTAAGTGAATTGGCAACGCTAAAATTGCCCTTCATTGGAAAAAAAATTGGGCATTTTAAACTAAAAAAAACATCACTTACTACAATCAATCTCAGAACATACTTGATCAAAAGCTCAAAGCTAAATGGAGACTGCATCAAGAAGTGGAACAAATTTATTTTTTATTTATTTATTTTTTTAAATTTAGAGTACCCAATTCATTTTTTTTTTCAATAAAGGGGCAATTTAGCGTGGCCAATTCACCTAGCCTGCACATCTTTTGGGTTGTGGGGGCGAAACCTACGCAAACACGGGGGGAATGTGCAAACTCCACACAGACAGTGATCCAGAGCCGGGATTGAACTCTGGATCACTGCGCCACCGTGCTGCCCTGGAACAAATTAATTTTTTATTTTTTTAAATACATTTAGAAAAAACAAAACTGAGACACTCATCCAGGGAGTCCTTTTCGCTGATGATTGTGTCCTAATGACTCACAAAACACAGTTTGCACATCATGATTGATAGATTTGCAGAGGCTTCAAAGCTGTTTGGAAAGACTGAGGTTCTGTACCAATCTTTGCCAAATTCCAGCATTGTTCAAACTGACATCTCCATCGACGATACAAAGCTGAAGAATGTTGATAGCTTCAAACATTTTGGAACTATTATATCCAACGAAGGTTCACTTGATAATGAAATATCAGCTGCGATCAGCAAGGCGGCCAGGCGTTCGGAAACTTCACACCAAAAGAGTAAATCACCACAGTGTTAGGCTGTCCATGAAGATCAAGATGTACAACATTCTTGTCATCACTTCCCTCCTTTATGGCTGAGAGTCCTAGACTGTACAAATGCATTATGTAGTTGGAACAATTTCACATGTGCACTCTTCCCTCCAGCCTCAACATCTGTCAGCAAGACCGGATCACAAACCTCAAAATCTTAGACCGAGCCCAGATGGCAAGTATTGAGGCAATGCTCCTGACAGCCCAACTGCACTGGACAGGCAAGGTAATTAGAATGGAGGACCATCACATTCCAAGACAGCTGCTGTATGGAGAGCCAGCGTCTGGCGAAAGAAACCAAGGTGGGCTGCGCAAATGCTGCAAAGACATGCTTAAGGGAAATCTGAAGTGGTAAGGCATCAGGAGCCTGAGGAATCAGCGTGAGAAGGAACTCATTGGAGAGCCCTGACCTGTAGAGCCTCTGTCACTGTTGAAAAGAATCAACATCAACATCTTATTGTTGCCTGTGAACAATGTCACAGAGCAGCATCTGTCCCATGTCGCAACATATACGTGTCCCAGTGCCCCAACTGTTTACAACTCTGCATCCAGACTGGGAAAATAACCATCTCCATCGTTGATGAGTCTGCACATCCATCGTCTTCTTCAAGCTCGAAGGACAACCGCCATCTTGTCTTTCAGGCTGGATCAGGCTGGAACTCTCCTTGAAAAGGTGAGGAGTTGGTCTCACTACTTCAAGATGACATTCACCAGGAAGACACCCAAGAACCTGGCAAACATTTTTTTAATTTAGCAGGATCTGTTCAGCGGTCAAAGGTTTGGGGCCATGCAACACACATGGAGGGTTACCAGTCCAAGCTTTTGACTTTTTTTCAGCTGATAGGAGAGGATTTTGCTTAAGTGTCTATTATCTGGAACCTTAGATCTTCTTTCTTCCCATTGCATTGGGCTCTCAGCTTAGTTTGTCCTCTTGGGGGGGTGGGTGAGCATTCTTCCACCAGATCGTCTCAACTGTACCATCGACGACTTCAGTTTTGGGTCACTATTGTGAACCTCTTCGCATAGGTCTGTGAATCTCATGATGTTGCATCATGTGTCTAGCTGACATCTCACATTCAGTTGATGCTCTCCTTCTGCAGTTATCATTCCAATAGTCACAAACCATTTTGTTTTACCTCGGTGCCAAACTAAGGCAGAGAACGGTTCCTTAGGATCATTATCCAACATCGCTCCAGCAATTATCATTCTAGACATTTTTTCTTTCCTGCAAAACATTTGCGTGCATAGAAATTCAGTTTCTTGCAGTTAGAACACAGCTTGCCACACGCTAGGCAAACTTCCTTTTCTTTTGTGTGGTGTTCTCCAGTACTCCGGCCTTGATCTTTCTGCTGGCCTTCTGTAAATAGTTCTTCTTTTTCCTCCATTATCTGGAGTTTGATAGGCCTGGTCTGCCTCTCAGCAGAGTGCAAAGCCTCCTCAGTTCAGTTGCTCCAACTCATAAGATTCAGCTAGATGTCTCAATGCAGTCACATACTGATCAATATTCTCCCGAGTTCTGGTGTTGAACACGTAGCATCCTTAAGTAACTTTAGTAGAGGGTTCAGAAGGGTCTTCGAGGCCTCCTAGAATATCACAAGCCTGGCTTCTTCTGCTCCTCAGTGCGGCCTAGGCGCTATACTGTTTATAACGCTCTTTTCCAGCACTAATAACAGAGTTTCAACTCTCATTTGCTCAGGTATCTTGTTGAACTTTGTGGCAATTTCATAATCCCGCTATTGGGGTGGGAAGAATCTGCCTTCATCTCCATTGGAGCTAATACTGGAATATTCAAAGATACTGACTCGCCCAGCAGTCACTGTCCTGTATAAAGTTGCCGACTGAAGTTAAGTACTCCCTGTAGTTTCTTCCAGAAGCTGGCTCTCTTATCCAAACAATTTTAGCTGCACACTCCTGTGTTCCATGTGGTAAAATGGAATCCGTCTCAATCCTTTAGTAACAAAGGAATGACTACAGAGGTCTCAGGACCATGGCACACCTCAGCTCCCAATAGGCAACTATGCAAAAAGGCTTTTCTCCAAACAGTCTGGGCTGACAAATGGAGAATTGGTCAATTTGGGAGTGGAGAGACTGCTATGTGCCTATGGAACTGCTCATTATGAGATAATGGGAAACACTCTGTCTTAGAAGGTTCACCATCCATTCACTTTTGAACTGGACTTTGATGTGTCTGGGAATTTCTAAACAGAAAAGCAAATCCCAAAAATTCTCCAGATTGTGTGCGGTGCAGCTAATACTTAGGTTTCTCCATCGGCAGCAAGACAGACAGGAGCTACAATCCCATGTCTATCGCACCATAGTGTGCGCTCTCTGTCCTGGACAAAAGATAACAATCCTATCTGCACACAATGTACCCATACATGTCTCCTTTGTCTCCAGCTTATCTACTCATACATGCATGGAAACTCAAGCAGGTCAGCGAGTCTCATTACTAAATCCTGATTTGCTTGCTGTCGGGGGGGGGGGGGGGGGGGGGTCTGCTTCTGCCATCTTGAAGTGACAGACCGTACTTTGGGAGTCTGAATCGCTAATTATTTTAATTTTTACCCGTCTCTCCATGATTCATTTCGACAGCTCACTCAATATCCTCATCTGCACAATGCATTCAATTAACTCAAGAAACATGCTGGCCAACCACTTTAATCAATAGCTCCACTTCCTGGGGTTTGGGAGGTCAATGAGGGAGCCATCTGCCAGAGCTTCGGTTATGCCTGTTAGATTCATCCCCTCGCAGCCTGTCCTCCACCAGAAGAACTCAGCCTACTGCAGACAATGGTTTCCCCAAAGACACAGCAAAACGTCCACGCAGATTGCACCTCATCGGCACAGGAACACCTTGAACACTTTGCGCACGATTAATTGAAGTGCCGTGACTACGGGTACCGTTCAGCTGGACTGACAGGGAATGCTGGACAGCACTCCTAATTATAAAACAAAGATTTTGGATAAATTATAGAGCCCCTAAAAATAGGAACCATAAGATCAGGCTAGTTGTCGCAGAATAAGCAAGGGAAGGTAGTTCTGTGAGTTGGGCCTTGGTCCTTAATCAAGGCTCAACAAAACTGCAGGGAAGGAGATTTTTAATAAGATTTATAGAAGGAGGAAACATAATATAAGTGTATGTAGGAGAAGTCAATCCCTTAGGTCCAGAGGAGAGAAATAAACATTACTTTGACTTAAAAAAAAAACATTGGGGGTTCAGACACAGTGCTATGAAGGTCAGACTATTAATCACAGGAAAGCATGCTTTAAAATCACTTGCTTTTAAAAAAGAAATTAAAAATAGTGCATTCAAGATAAACAGATGAATCAGTCTTGCACATCCCATCAAGAATGATTATTCTTTGATATGTGTGGTGACTCTGGAAAATGAGTCAGTTACACGCAAGAGATTCCACCTCAGAAAAACACCATTGCTGCAATATAAATAGGCAAGACCTCCTTTCAGAAGGAAATTGAACAGTTAGATTTTGAGATTGTTAAGTGGACCAAAGCAGCCAGCATGGAAAATATTACAGGCCAGGTCAAGGCAGGCTGTTCCTTCCACTATAGTAGTTGTTTGCTGTCCCCTACACTGGAAACCTACATTCACCCCTTAATCAGGTGAGGCAGGCCAGGTGAGAATAGGTTTTCCTCCCCACAGGATGCGAGTATAACAGTTCGATTGTTTGAATTTGCGGCAGCCCCATTTACCAATTACAACTCTCCCCATTCTCCCTCCCACTCCCAAGGACTTGACCCCTCGCCTTTTATGAATACCCCAAAAAACACCAGATGGAACGTTGCAACAGGCTGTTGAGTTTTTAAAAAAAACATTTAGAGTACCCAATTCATATTTTTCCAATTAAGGGGCAATTTAGCATCTCCAATCCACCTACCCTGCACATCTTTAAGTTATGGGGGTGAAACCCACGCAAACAGACTGTTGAGTTCAGATATATTTTCTTAACAATGAAGAATTCCTCTTGACAGTGAAGGGAATTTCTGACATACTTTATTCTCCAACTTGATTGCAAGAAAGGCATCAAATCAAATAAGAAGACATGTTAGAAACGTGAAACCAGTCATGGTGTCAGGCAATAGCTGACTGGGTTAGCGACAAATGTAACTAACTGTCCTAGGATATTACTGGTAGTGCTATTTAAAGAAAGATGACTTCATCTGTTATTCTGAGGGAATGTCAACAGCCCCTCAATGAGTGGGCAACCCACAGGTAATAACAATCCATTGAAGTAAGCTCATCAACATGTGATAAATACATAGAATTAGAATCATTATAGCACAGGAGACCATTCGGCCCAAGAATTCTATACCCGCTCTCTGTAGAGCCATCCAATCAACCTGATTCTCCAACATCAGCAGCAGATTGTATTTCTACAGTATTAACGAATGTGCATAGGTTTGAGACCAGGGGCGAAATTCTCCGGAAACGGCGCGATGTCCGCCGACTGGCGCCCAAAACGGCGCAACTATGTCGGGCATCGCACCGCCCCAAAAGTGCGGAATGCTCCGCATCTTTGGGGGCCGAGCCCCAACCTTAAGGGGCTAGGTCGGCGCCGGACGAATTTCCGCCTCGCCAGCTGGCGGAAAAGGCCTTTGGTGCCCCGCCAGCTGGCGCGGAAATGACATCTCCACGCGGGAACGTTAACGGCCGCTGACGGCATTCCCGCGCATGCGCATTGGAGGGAGTCTCTTCTGCCTCCGCCATGGTGGAGACCGTGGCGAAGGCGGAAGGGAAAGAGTGCCCCCATGGCACAGGCCCGCCCGCGGATCGGTGGGCCCCGATCGCGGGCCAGGCCATCGTGGGGGCACCCCCCCGGGGCCAGATCGCCCCGCGGCCCCCCCAGGACCCCGGAGCCCGCCCGCGCCGCCTTGTCCCACCAGTAAGGTAGGTGGTTTAATCTACGCCGGCGGGACAGGCATTTTAGCGGCGGGACTTCGGCCCATCCGGGCCAGAGAATCGCACGGGGGGGCCCGCCAACCGGCGCGGCGCGATTCCCGCCCCCGCCGAATACCCGGTGGTAGAGAATTCGGCAACCGGCGGGGGCGGGATTCACGCCAGCCCCCGGCGATTCTTCGACCCAGCGGGGGGTCGGAGAATCTCGCCCCAGATCATCGAAAGCACGCCTTAACCTTTTCTGCATTCTTATTAAACCGTTCAAAGAACACCGACAAGCAACCTGTAAATCCTGCATTGTGATTGACTCTGAAATCTGACCACGGAGCGCATTCATCAGCCAAGAATAATGCAAGCATCAGGCTAATTATTGCACTAATTGCTGGATTGTTTCATTGGGCGGCACAATAGCACAGTGGTTAGCACAGTTACTTCACAGCGCCAGGGACCTGGGTTCGATTCCCGGCTTGGGTCAATGTCTGTGCAGAGATTGCATGCTCTCCCCGTGTCTGCGTTGGTTTCCTCCGGGTGCTCCGGTTTCCTCCCACAAGTCCCAAAAAACGTGCTTGTACGGTGAATTGGACATTCTGAATTCTCCCTCAGCATACCGATCAGGCGCTGGAGTGTGGCGACTAGGGGCTTTTCACAGTAACTTCATTGCAGTGTTAATGTGAGCCTACTTGTGACACTAATAAAGATTATTATTATTATTAGGTGTTGGGGATGGGGAGACGGGTGAATGACTTCCCTGCATTGCTATTTTCGATTCTCTTAACAATTTGTCTCCTGACTGGAAATAGGCCCTGAACTCTCACAAAATATTTCCCAGCCTCAAGGTTAAACATCTGACTGGGTTACCGGAGAATAAGCACTGAGAAATTAAAAGAAAACCTGAGCACACAGCCCACCCTACCTTAATAATAATTAAACCCTCATATGTGTTCATCAGAAAATCAGTAAAGATGGAAATTGCTGCATTTGAGATGTCCTTATCCAATTGGATTGACACTCGAGTCCTGCCAAGCAGACTGTAAAAATGGCCACAGTTCCAAAAATGATAAACACTAAATATCAACAGCAATTAAAAGGATTCATGGGGAAAATCCACCTTAAGCTGGCTGTGTACATCACAGGTTTACAAGCTGGTGTTTGCAGACTTGGAGAGATCCACTAAGAGTGTCCCAGGAATACGGAATTTCTGATCTTTTTCCCACCCAAGTTATTAGCTTTTCCATTGCTGTAGACTGATATCTGACATAGATGCCCTCTTTTGGATGAGGAATTACCAAAGAGAAACATCCCGTAAAACTTGGAAATGAAAGGTACCAGTAAAACATGCTCGAACTGGTCTTGCCTATCTCAAAATGGAACTCCTTATTTTAAAATTCATTACTGGCTGGGCCAGGATTTGGAAATAATAATAATCTTTATTGTCACAAGTAGGCTCACATTAACACTGCAATGAAGTTACTGTGAAAAGCCCCTAGTCGCCACATTCCGGCGCCTGTTCGGGTACACTGAAGGAGAATTCAGAATGTCCAAATTACCCAACAGCATGTCTTTCAGGACTTCTGGGAGGAAGCCGGAGCACCCGGAGGAAACCCACGCAGACATGGGGAGAATGTGCAAACTCCGCAAAGACAGTCACCCAGCCAGGAAAAGTGGCATTTCAGAGTCAACCACATTGCTGTGGATCTGGAGTCATATGTCGGTCAGAGGAGGTAAGGACGGCAGATTTCTTTCGCGAAAGAACATTAGTGAACCAGATGGATTTTTAATAATAAATTAACAATGGTCATTAATAGACTTTTACTTCCAGATTTTTATGGAATTCAAATGTCACCGTCTGCCATGGTGGGGTCACCAGAGCAACATCCTGGGATTAATAGTCCAGTGATAATATCACTGCACCATCGCCTCCGGCCTCAATAATTTTACTCGGATTTAAAGGTTTTGAAATGGTTTTTCCCTCTGGGTGAGCCGAGGACTGCCTGCCCTCTCAAGGTGGGCACAAAAGACCCTGTAGCACTATTTTGAACAGGGCAGGAGCATTCTGCCTGGTATCCTGACCAATGTATGCCATCCATCTAACTCCGAAAGACAGGTTATCTGGTCATTTCACTGCGGGCCAATTGGCTGCTGGTTTCTTTTTTAAATCAAATCATTCATTGCAATAGTGATCCAATTCCCTTTGAACGGCTAAGCAGTCCTTCCGATATGAATTTATTTATTGTGGGTCCCTGGAAACCACTGAATAAATGGAAAGTCTCTGATATGCTCTGACAGTAGAAGAATTTTACAACCGACAGACTCTTTTAACTTTCCAATGACTAACAGCTGAACCTTGGAAATAGATTCCCACCTTTAAATTATTCCCTGGTGCCCATTATTGTGAATGAAGACATTTTCAGGGCTGTTTTTAATAAATGTTATGTTCATAGATGACTGTATCAGTTTGTTACTTCTGAGTTCTGTTCCAGGCAGCCTGTGCCCTAGGCCCGGTACAACAATGTTAAAAAAAGAGCAGCACGGTGGCGCAGTGGTTAGCATTGCTGCCTCATGCGCCGAGTTCCCAGGTTCGATCCCGGCTCTGGATCACTGACCGTGTGGAGTTTGCACATTCTCCCTGTGTTTGCGTGGGTTTTGCCCCCACAACCTAAAAGATGGGCAGGTTAGATGGATTGACCATGCTAAATTACCCCTTAAATTGGAAAAAATGAATTGGGTGCACTAAATTTATATAACAAAAACAATGTTAAAAAAAAGGAACACATGTGTCATTGCAATGAAGTTACTGTGAAAATCTCCTACTCGCCACACTCCGGCGCCTGTTCAGGTACACCGAGGGAGAATTCAGAATGTCCAATTCACCTGGCAAGCATGTCTTTCGTGATGTGTGGGAAGAAACCGGAGCATCCGGAGAAAGCCCATGCAGACACGGGGAGAACATGCAGACTCCGCACAGAACAAGCAGGAATCGAACCTGGGTTCCTGGCGCTGTGAAGCAACAGTTCTAACCATTGTGCTACCATGCTGCCCAACTGTAAATCTGTGATGGCATCAGACAATCCCCCCCCCCCCCTCACCCCCCACCCCACCCTCTCTAGCAATGGTAATGCACTGTCTAAATGTGTGATTTATTTGACAGACAGGAAAAGTCCTTTGGTTCATCCACCCTGTCCCAGATAACCGTGATACCTTATGTATTACAATATATACATTCCTTATCCCACCCCGATCCATAGGATCTTTCTGAAGAGATGATTCAATTGGTAAAACCCAGGACAATTTGTAAGACAGTGCGAAAAAAAACACTATAAAATTCCTCTGAGCCCCTAGATAATCAAAACTAGTTTAGATGGTCACACTAACCCTGAACTGCTTGCAGTCAGTACCTTTTGTACAAGATTACCTCCATCCCAGCTAGGAACAATCTGACTTTCGCTTGAAGGAATTCAGTGAATCTGTTTCCGCCACATGAAACTGCAGCCTGTTCTAGAGGTTCCTTATTCTCTGGGAAGCAAACCAATCTTGTCAGCTAACCTTGATGTGGCCTGGTCTAGGGCTGGATTCTTCAGCGCGCCCGTCGCAAGATCGCCACGGGTGAGACGCGGACAACGGAAAAGTCCATTGACCGCGGGTGGGATTCTCCGGTCGCCGGGCGGGCAGGACCAGAGGATCACGCCCATAATTGTCACCCCTGGTCATCTCGGCTGCTGGTACCATGCCCAAAATGGCGATTGGCGACCATGGACTTTCACTGGATGCTTCCATCATTATGCTCAGCAAAGTACTGAGTGGTTTGCCGTTGCCTTCTGTGGTGTGACTGACTGGGAAACGCTCTTAGTGTCTGGATTTATAGGCTGATGATCAACCTGTTTGACTAAGTTATGAGCGCACCTTCCATGGCCATCAAGTTCCAGAGTGGGAGGGCAGCACGGTGGCGCAGTGGTAGCACTGCAGTCTCACGGCGCCGAGGTCCCAGGTTCGATCCCGGCTCTGGGTCACTGTCCGTGTGGAGCTTGCACATTCTCCCCGTGTTTGCGTGGGTTTCGTCCCCGTAACCCAAAGATGTGCAGAGTAGGTGGATTGAACACGTTAAATTGCCCCTTAATTGAAAACAATGAATTGGGTACTCTAAAATTATTTTTTTTAAAGTTCCAGAGTGAGATTTGAACCAAGAGCCTCGGGCCCAGAGGTAGGGTCACTGCCACTGGGCCACATGACCTCCTCATGGTCATTTGTAACCTATTCATTTGAAAAAAGTGGTCAATTCCATGAAGAGTTCCAAGGAAAAATCATATTGGGCTGTAAACGTTAACTATTTCTCTCTCCGCAGATGCTGCCAGACCGGAGTGTTTCCAGAACATTCTGCTTTTATCCCTGAAGGATGTTTGTAAATTCACCCTGACCACACGCATAATTCTGCACTATTCCAAGTTAAACATCATGGGCGGGATTCTCCGACCCCCCCGCCGGGTCGGAGAATCCCCAGGAAGGCGGCGTGAATCCCGCCCCGCCGCGGCTGCCGTATTCTCCGGCGCCGGTTTTCAGGCAGGGCAGGATTCACACTGGTCAGGGGCTGTTGGCAGCGGCCCTCCTGGCAATTCTCCAGGCCCCGATGGGCCGAGTGGCTGCCCGTTTTTGGCCAGTCCCGCTGGCGTGGATTGACATGGTCCCACACGGCAGGACCCGGAAGGTATGTTGGCTGGTGCGGTCCTCGGGGGGGGGGGCACGGTGGCCTGGTCTGCGATCAGGGCCCACCGATCTGCGGGTGGGCCTGTGCCGTGGGGGCACTTCTTCCTTCCGCGCCGGCCCCTGTAGGGCTCCGCCATGGCCGGCGCAGAGAAGACACCCACCTGCGCATGCGCCAGAATACACTGGCCAGTCTGCGCATACGCGGAACCACGTCGGTGATTCTGTGCATGCGCTAACTCGCGCAGTCCCTTCGGCGCTGGTCGGCGCAGCGCCAACCCCTCCGGCGCCGGCCTAGCCCCCGGAAGTGCGGAGAATTCCCATACTTCCAGCCGGCCCGACGTCGGAGTGGTTCGCCCCGTTTTTGACGCCGGCGTTGGGCCATCGCGCCGATCCCGGAGAATCCCGCAACACGAGTCCAATCACCCCACTGCAACAAGATCCACCTGAAGTGATCAAGCATCATTTAGAATCCAAATACCCGCATCTAGATTATTAATAATAATGATCAACAAGGATCCTGGTGGGCACCACAGGTGACCAGTCTCCAATCATCCAAGTCTATGCCCAACTATTAACTCCTTATGGCTGTTCAGCCAATTCTCAATCCAAGACAACATGGGCCGGAATTTACAAGTCATTGTGATTCATTTTTCCCGCTGGCAGTGCATCCCCGCCAGCGGCTTTCCAGTGGCGAGACGGGGTTGCAATGAGAAATCCCATTGCCAAGTAGTGGGAAGATAGAATCCTGACACCAGCAAATGGCACACCTCCGAGAAACACGCGGCTGGGGACTGGAGAATTATATTACCTATATTACCACTGAGACTAGTGACTTGAATCTTGAAGAGAAATGTCTGTCTTACATTGTCAAAGGCTTTTTGGAAGTAGACAACTGAACTATTCCTCCCTCATCCACCATCTTGGGCTTCTTTGAAGAATCTAATCTAATCTGTGTATTTGCTGAAAAAAGAGACAGGCTATCAAAGCTTTTCATCGTGCACTCATCAGGCCAGCTCCAACAGATAAGTGAACAACAATTTCTACTGCATGGGCAGAGATTGCCGAGTGGTCAGCAAGTTAGGTAGAAGTGTTGCTATGGAGAATGCAGCAGGGAACAGTTACTGCCAAACTTTTGTTCAAATTCAAACCTTGGAGGTAGCACGGTGGAACACTGCTGCCTCACGGCGCCGAGGACCCAGGATCAATCCCCGCTCTGAATCACTGTCCATGCTGGGTTTGCATATTCTCCCCGTGTCTGTGTGGGTCTCACCCCCCCACAACCCAAAGATGTGCAGGGTAGGTGGATTGGCCACGTTAAATTACCCCTTAATTGGAAATAAAAAGAAAGAATTGGGTTCTCTAAATTTATTTTAAAAATTCAAACTTTGGCAGTAACTATTTCCTGCTGATTGACCATGGAAATGCCTCTACCAATCAGAGTCCACTTGCCAACCAATCAGCATTCTCTTCTCATTCAGTATTGTTTCCTTTACCATTGGCAATTTCTTATGAGCTTTCGTGATGAGTGCAAGATTAAACACTTTGACAGCATGTTACTATTTTCAGTAATACTCCGGTCTGTACAACCGAACAGCGATACTTTAATTTGTAAGACATCACCTTTTTTTGACATTGTCTCCAATATGTCTTTGTAATCATATATTGCATTCCTGATGATTTCCTCAAGCATTTTCCTATTACTAATGTCAAACTCATGTTGCCACAGTTACTCGGGTCCATCTCTCCTTGTTTAGACATTAGCCTCCTTCTGGCCAATGGGAACCAACCCTGAATGCTGAGAGCAGTTTTTAAAAACATGATCAAGGGGCTTGCAAGGCACGTGTCCCATCATCCTGAGAACTGGTTTCCCATCATTCCTGCACTGGGCAGGAATATTCCTGAATTGTTCACTGGTCACCCAAGCACTGTGGGAGAAATAGTCATTGTCGGCACACCTCACACCCACGTAACATTTCACATGTCCTAGCCTTTGCGGCTTGTAACCCAAACCTGTTATCTGAATCCTGCTGGTCTCCTTGTTTACCGGTTGTGAGGGTAACGGGATTGGGACCAAGGAAAAATCGTATTGAAATTCTTGAGTTCCAAGAGAGAGAGAGGAAGGAAAACACAATGAGAGAGAGCGAGAGAGAGAGAAACAACCTGGGAGGAGGAGAAAGAGAGAGAGAATAGCATAAGCTGGGGAAGAGAGGGAGAGGGAGAGAGAAATAACCTGAGAGGAGGAGAGAGAGGGAGAGGGAAAAGCACACACTGGAGAAGGGAGAGAGAGAGAGAGAAAGAGAGAGAAAAGAAACTGATGGAAAAAGAGAGGGAAAGAAAGAGAGAAAAAGCACAAATTTAAGGAAAGAAAGAGAAACACAAGCTGGGAGAGGGAGTCATTCCACATTGGGCACTTGGTTCTGATGTGTAGTGCCTCCTTGCTGTGCAGCTTATAAAATGTAGAAGCGGCAACATCATCGAGAGGAGCATTAGAAAACTGTGCCTTGGTTGATAAAAGGTGTGGATTTAGAGAGTTTCCACAGCAATGAGCAATGAAGTGGGTGCAGGAAGAAGCGGCAGACGTTGAGGAAATTGACACAAGTTGCTCGTGACAGCTTGGCTGAGGGTCAAGCAGCATGGGAAGGCCCTACACATCTGGGCTAGGCCAGTGATGGTAACCAGGAGGGACATGGAAGTAGAAGTTGACAGATGTAGGTGTTGAGGTACAAGAATAGCGTCCAACACACTGCAGCTTTTGAGTAATGGGGTTTGACACCATTTAGTCGAAGTTGCGCAATATTGTACAACAATGGTATTTGCAGTTGAGCAGGAGTTCCAATTCTGGGTGGCATGGTGGCACAGTGGTTAGCACTGCTGTCTCACAACTCCAGGGACCCGGGTCCGATTTTGGCCTCGGGTGACTGTGTGGTGTGTGGAGTTTGCACTTTCTCCCCGTGTCTGCGTGGGTTTCCTCCGGGTGCTCCAGTTTCCTCCCACAGTCCAAAGATGTGCAGGTTAGATGGATTGGCCATGCTAAATTACCCTTAGTATCCAAAAGGTTAGGTGGGGTTACTGGGTTATGGGGATAGGGTAAAGGCTTGGTCTTAAGTAGGGTGCTCTTTCCAAGGGGCGGTGCAGACTTGATGGGCTGAATGGCCTCCTTCTGCACTGTAAATTCTATGGTTCTTGAAACAAGTACCGTGCAATTGCCAGAAAATTCTATATCCAGTATATACGTTCAAAATATTTATTATGGGACCCAAAATGTACTCTTCCAGGTCACCTTCAGTCACATCCCCTGACCCTTACCAGTCCTCCAACTTGGGTTCAGAAAGGCCAGGAGGATAATCCCCCGATATGTGGAGAGTATAACGTTTTTGTACGCTATCATTCATGCATTATAATTTGAAGGCTGTTATTTTGACACTTGGCACTGGTTCCTAATCTTAATTCTATCCTGAGAATGCATTTAAAAAAAATGTTTTATCCCATCCTTAAAGTTCAAAGCCAATGTGCAGAGTGGACAGGACAAACCTTTAATCCATCACATTGCCTCCTTCAAAAACCAATTCAAATTCAAATTGAAGCCAATTCATGGTCTCCACAAGAGAGACGTACAAAATCCAAGCTGACAAGAAAAGGTGGTGCACCTCATCTTGGGCTTGATGCCCAAGAATGAGTTATCAGTGGCAAAACCTAATTACTCTTCACTTAATACAATCAACCAGTAAACTAAATCAAAATTACAGAGGCAGAGACAACAGTCAGTAACAATGAATAATACGACCTACAATAAATTTGCACAGATTCCATCTCAGTCCACAACAAGACAAGGCACTCCATCAGGGTAGAGTAGATCATGTTAAAGGAGTCCATATTTGACAAGTAAGATTATTCAGAGTTCGGTATTATTGTTTATTGCCCAGCAGGTGGTGGTATTTATTTGCAGCTCTCATGGTAAACTTCCTTGGATTCTGAACCACTTGTATAATTTGGTTGACCATCTGGAGTCAAACAATTCTCCGTGAGTGCCCTCAAATCAGCTTCCCCTTCCGTCAGCTCCATTCCAATAGTTTATACATCCAACGGCTAGCTCAGTTGGCTGGATGGTTGGTTTGTGATGCGGAGCGACGGCAACGTATTGGGTTCGATTCCCGTACAAGGCTGAAGTTGTTCTCAACCTTGGTCCTCGCCGGAGGTGTGGTGACCCTTGGGTTAAATTACCACCAGTCAGCTTTCGCTCTCAAGGGGGAGAGGAGCCTATGGACTGTGGCAACATTAAATTCTTTCTAGAAAGGAGAAAGCTAGGGGCTGCCCTAATTGTGATTCAATAAAATTATGAAAGGGTTTTATAGAGTGTACATAGTGGGGTTATGGGGTAGGGCGGGGGAGTCGGCCTAGGAAGTGTACTTTTTCAGAGGGTCAGTGCAGACTCGATGGGCTGAATGGCCTCCTTCTGCACTGTAGGAATTCTACAGTTCTACGAGTGGAGGACACAAAATTTATTTAAAATTAAAAAAATTTTAAATTTTTTTATAAGAGTACCCAATTCATTTTTTCCAATTAAGGGGCAATTTAGCGTGGCCAATCCACCTAACCTGCACATCTTTGGGTTGTGGGGGCAAAACCCACGCAGACACAGGGAGAATGTGCAAACTCCACACAGACAGTGACCCAGAGCCAGGGTCGAACCTGGGGCCTTGGCGCCGTGAGGCATCAGGGCTAACCCACTGCGCCACTGTGCTGCCCTTGGAGGACACAAAACTAAAGGGTGATAAATAGACGAGAATCACCAATAAATCCAATAAAGGATTATCAAGTAACTTAATTACCCAGAGAGTGGCTAGAATGTGGAACTAGCTACCACACAGTGTAGAGGACGTATATGTGGAACATAAACACAGCACAGGCCAGTTAGGCTGAATGCCCTGTTTCTCTGCTGTGGATTCAATGAGCTTAATTCCATATAATTAGCTGTCCCAGAGTGGCCACAGGGTCTGCTCTTTCTTCGGGATACTGACCTCACCAATCTTGCCATCATTTTTTTTGGGCTGCATCCAGAGATACACCCATATTTCAAAACATCTTTTAGTATCATTTGGAGACAGAACACAAGCTGACCAAATGTGACGGTGATGAATAGAGAATCTGTAAATGTCGGGAATGTTCAACATCAGAGTGCGGGATGGGGTTGGGGGGAGGATGATTGCATTTGTGTTGGGACTTCAGTTCTGACAAAGGGACTACACCCAAACTTGAATCACTTTTTTTCTCATTCTGACCTACTTTTGTATTTACAGCATTTACGGTTTTCAATTCACCCAAACAAGTTGGCTGAGAGATTATTGGAGCGGTTTGTCCCTCAGTGAGTGAGACAAATTCGGCTTTTCCCCGCACCCTTTTAGATTGCATCATTGAATGTCCAGAGATGTGTGGTGAATTGGGCTTTCTGGCGTATCACCTCATTGCTGCCAACTGTTGGAATTTGTCATGGCGGATGCTGTGATTCTCCGGGTCATTGACCCAAAGAGTTTTATGGGTGCACCATCCCAATCAACGTTCCTTAGAGATCACGGGGGCATGTTCTCCCGAAGTTCCATGCAGTTGTAAAATGAGCCCCCAGGGAGTTCGGAGGTAGAAATTGGTCTTGTCAATATGTTACCTTCCACTCGTTCTGCCCCCCCCGCCCAATATTCGGTTCCTGCACCTTCAATGGAACTGGACCACGTGGTCAACACAATGCCACTTCCTTACTGCACAAGATGGTTTTCTACCTCCCCCAACAGT
This sequence comes from Scyliorhinus torazame, assembly GCF_047496885.1. Taxonomy (NCBI): domain Eukaryota; kingdom Metazoa; phylum Chordata; class Chondrichthyes; order Carcharhiniformes; family Scyliorhinidae; genus Scyliorhinus; species Scyliorhinus torazame. The sequence continues at coordinate 41,461,226 of NC_092722.1, forward strand.
CCCGTACACCCCCCCCCCCCCCCGCCCCCTCTCCGGCTAGGTTGTGACAAACCCACTTGCTGAAGGCTCTTCATGGAAGGGCATTAAGCGCATTAATTGGTTCATCTTTCACGGTTAAAATTGGGCAACAGCAGAAACAGGGAGCGTAAGTTTTCTCAGAGCAGCCGACCAGGAGATGTAGGTTGGAAAATGGCAGGTCTACTGACCAATATTTCAATGTGCGCTGGCAAAGGGGGCATGTTCCTCACCACTGCTGCAAGCCCGAAACAATTAGCTGGCGAGTTGAGGTTTTACGGTTACTAATAATAATCTTTATTTGTGTCACAAGTAGGCTTACATTAACACTGCAATGAAGTTACTGTGAAAAGCCCCTAGTCGCCGCATTCTGGAGCCTGATACACGGAGGGAGAATTCAGAATGTCCAATTCACCTAACAAGCACGTCTTTTCGGGACTTGTGGGAGAGAACCGGAGCGCCCGGAGGAAACCCACGCAGACACGGGGAGAACGTGCAGACTCCACACAGACAGTGACCCAAGCCGGGAATCGAACCCGAGTCGCTGGAGCTGTGAAGCAACAGTGCTAACCACCGTGCTATTCATCTGGAAATCTCAGAAATTGTGGAACTCCTTCCCTCCCTCAGTCTTACCTTCTCCTCTCCCACCCGCACTCCCACCTTTCAATCTTTAAAACCCAGTCTTAGTGTCACCTAACCACTGTGGTTTAAACTTATTTCACCCCCCCCCCCCCCCCCCCCTGTTCCACTCTAGTGCTGCCATGCCCTTTGGCCCTCAGCTTTGTCACCACTATTTACTTATTAATTAAAAACTAGCCATACAGGAAGCTTTGAGATGGTGAAACAGAGCAATTGGTTAATTAAAAAATTGTTTATCCAGCCCTGCACTGTGCTCACTGCCCCCACTTGCCCCCACTGCACACTTACATGACAATGCTTCTGTTACAGTTCTGAAAGGGTTAAACCATAGGCCTTGAAGCAAATTCTGGGTGTTTCTCAAGGTTTCGTCTGTGGCTCAATGTAAACGTGACTTGTTTATCAGGTGGAACTTGGCTGCTACGAGCACAGCGTGGTTATTGAGTAACCAGTGTTCTTGCACCATGTACTGACCAGTCCTTTATGGAGAGTAAATGAATGTTGTTGTTTGGTAAGTGAAGGTTTGGGGAAGGGGGGAGTCAATTAAATGCTATGTGCTGAATTCCATTGACTGCACCATCCGTGTATACTTCACAATGGAATGGCAGTAAAACGGGGAATCAAGATTACTGGTCCAAACTGTTTCCTGGTCCAGCAAAGTTGGTGATTGAAATAAGGGTAGATAAGAAACATATTTACAGGAATATTTTTGTTAAGGTCTGTGGCTACATTTCCATCTTAAAAACGTCATTCTGCGAGTGCAGTCCAAAAGGTGATTTTATTGAACCTTTACAGAGATGTCGCGGGAGAATGCATCCCATGCCAGTTTTGTGCAGTGGAATGGAATCCATTCCCAGCGTCCTTCCACCTTCCAGATGGTCATAGATGGCAGGATCAGGGAATTAGCTGTTTTAGATGGAGGGGGGAGGGAACGGGAGTAGCTTGTAAAGAATTCACAATCATTAAACATTGGATGAGATTCTCCAGCTTCCCCAAGGTGTGCTTCCCGACAGCAGGAGGCAATCCCGTAGTTGTCAATGGGATTTTCCATTGAATCCACCCCATGCTGCTGGGAAACTCATGCTGGGGGTACGCCTACGGGAACAGCCGGAGGGTCTCACCCACAGCATTTTTCTTACAAAATTCAGATGTAATTTTCAAGCATTTATCAGTCATTGTCAGTTCTGGGTGTATCTCACTGATTGAAATCCAGAAAGAGGGTGTCAGCCTTGCGGTCAGTGCTTCCCTCAGTTGTTTTGTTGTTAGGACATGGGGCAGTAAATCCCTCTTTCCCCACCCCCCATCTCAAATGTTGAATCCTGTTTGTCCGCACTGTTGCCCTGCCTCTCTGTTCCGTGATTGTTCTAAGCAGTCTGCGTTTCTATCCCCCTCTTCTGAAACATTCCGCTCTGCCCTGGGCGAGCTCCTACCAATTCCCAGTGGTTCCCATCCTGTTCTCAGAGGGATGACACCTGTCTTCTTGTCTGCCACTTGCTTCTAAAAGGTTGCGCCACATCTCCTTCAGAGTTGTCCTCCAATTCGAAATCTATACCAAATGCAAGGCCATAGGCTACAATCCCTGAGCACCTATCAGAGACAACCTACGAACATCCCCATCACTCCCAATTCTGGGATTCCCAATCCACGAGGCAACAACAACCTCACTTTAAAGGCGCTACATAAATATATGGAACACCCCAAGGTGCTTCGATAGTGTGGCTACCTAAAATGGTGTCCAGCAAGGGATGCTGGGAAAAGTGGTCAAGGATATGGACAAGCAGGCTTCAGGCAGATCAAATAAAGCTACCGGAAAAGGCTTTGCAGACTTCAAACAATTTCACAGCTTGATTCGAATAACATAAGGGCAATCTCCAGGCCACCAACAGGATCAATAGAGCTGTCTTATTAATCACAATTGTTTACCAGACACAATGGCACCTAACTTCCTTATTTGAAAGGGCCTATATGTTTCCAACACCTTCAGGTATGGCACTGAGTGCCCACCCCAAAATTGATGTGGCAGCCCCTGATTAGACTTTAGCGATCAGGCTGCTCGAGCCCTGATCAATTGATTGACAAATGACCCAGAGACCGCCCACCAAAAGAGTCACGAAATTCAAACAGCACAAGAGTTACTGCACGGATTCATTCTTTCTCTGGAGCAGCAGCAACTAACAACGGTGACTTCCACCAGCCGACGAAGGAGACCACCCACACTACCAACAGAAGGATGACCAGAGCCAGAAGAGAACCAAATTGATAACCAACTAACAGAAGACTACAAGACCGGAACTACAGATAACAGGCCTGTATCTGCTCAGTACTTGTCAGTCAATGCCAAGTTAAGTTAAGATCTTGGAACTATTGGGGTATAGTGTAACCTATGATTGGGAGTGTGTGGGGGCAGCACGGTGGCGCAGTGGGTTAGCCCTGTTGCCTCACGTCGCCGAGGTCCCAGGTTCGATCCCGGCTCTGGGTCACTGTGGTCCACTGTGGTCCGTGTGGAGTTTGCACATTCTCCCCGTGTCTGCATGGGTTTCGCCCCCACAACCCAAAGATGTGCAGGTTAGGTGGATTGGCCACGCTAAATTGCCCCTTAATTGGAAAAAGAAATGAATTGGGCAGTCTAAATTTATTTTTAAAAATGATTGGCAGTGTGTGATTGAATAGCCATAACCACTGTGACCGCTTGAATAAATATTGTTCTGTTTTATAAACTGAACCTCAGTCATTTGCCCATCGTAAAGAGACACACTGTGGGCAACAATAGGGCATTATAAAGCATCATAAGGACATATTAGGCAGATAACCAAAAGCTTGGTCAAAGAAGCATCTTAAAGGTGGAAAGTGAGGCAGAGGGGTGTAGGGGGAAACTCCGGAGCTTGCGGTCTAGGCCGTCACCAATGGTGGAGCAACTGTAATCTGGAATGCACAAGAGGACAGAATTAGAGGAGTGCGGATATCTCAGAGGTTTTGTGGGGGTTTGAGGACATTACAGGGATAGGGAGGGGCAAGGCCATGGAGGGACTCGGACAGGCGCGGGATCACAGACCACGTACAGCGCAGCAAAAGGTGCAGTCCCCAGCACAGATTGGTGGAAGCCACATTGGATTAAAGAAAGCTGGTGGCGTTGAGGGCCACTGCTGTGTTTGGAAACCGGGGAAGGATTATTGAGAGACAGAAGGAAGCATCGTGTGAAACCATCGAAGTAGACAGATTTGACTTTAAGATGCAGCTGGTGATTTCAGGAGTAACTGTCCATCTGCTTACAACAGACAGAACAGAAATCGGGTCCTATGGCTCCTAATGAACAATTCCCCCTCCCTTCAACATCAAATGCTTACAGCCTAGCGCATTTATTGATTTCCCCTTAAGGTGCCTTTATCTCATTTGTGGTTTATTGTGAGCATTTATAGACGGTCCCTTAAGAATCAGTAGCAGCCGTTTTACAATTAGGCAGCAGTTAGAATGCAAACAGCAATAAAAGAGCCAGTTTGTATAGTGAAGCAGCACCTGCTGCATATTAACTTATTTCAAATCTTAAATCAATCCCTTTATCATTTAAAACTTGGATTTTATATTAACCTGAAAAAACTTCAATATTTGAACAATGCAGTACCTGGAGTACGTTTACACAGATAAACAATTAACCTTTTTACTCGGTATTACAGGCTACCCAAAAAAGCACAAATGAATTCTCCGCCGGCGGGATTCTCCGTTCCGCCAGCACTGCACTCTCGCCCGCGGGTTTCCCGGCGACGTTGGGTGGCAACAAGAGGAAATCTCATTGGCCAGCCGCTGGAGTAGCGCGTCACTGAGAGACCCGTGGTTGGGGAGGCGGAGAATGCACCCCGTAGAGTTAGGAGGAGATATAGACCTATCCTCATGCCTCCTGTATTGTGCCTTCCCCACATGTTCACAGACTATTCAACTATGCAAGCCATCACGGGTAGGATTTATATTGTCTGCATTCGCTGGCACATTGACCTGCCGCCAATGGTTTCCCTCATTTTCTACACTGATTTGTTAATCCCAGTTTTGTCAGTTTCAGCTGGGATTAACAAAATAAACACAACGGGCGTAATCCGCCGGCCTCGATGCGCCAGACTCAGGACGCTAAAAAGATCTTGCACGGTCTTGCAATCTGCCATTGGGAATGATCCAGATGTGCATATTCAAGAGTCTCACTTCAATGCGCCTGCGGCGGAGTTACCCAAGGCGCGGAATTGAACGCCCTCGCCTTGGAGACCTCGACCGGGCAACATTTACCACTGGTTTCCACAAACGTGGACCAAGCGAAATGGCACTTGGGGGGGTGGTCTCCAGGCAAATGGGGGCCCCCAGGTGGTTGGGCGGTACCCTGGCACTCAATGCCACCCATGCACCGTGGCACTGGCAGGGTGACAGGCTGACAGTGCCACCCAGGCATCCTGGCAGTGCCACCCAGGTGCCAATTAAAAATGGTGCCCCGATCTCTTCCTGCACTTGCAAGCCGAGCTCGTTAGTGCAGGAAATGGGTCTAAGTGCGGCCTTGACAGGGTGTTCGTCACTGAGGTCCGAAAAAGAAGCCGTTAATAGCGGGGTGGTTCTGGGCACTACCAGCGCTGGGAAACACTGTTTTCCATTTAATGGCGCCCCGGGTTGGTTTAGCACAGTGGGCTAAATAGCTGGCTTGCAATGCAGAACAATGTCAGCTGCGCGGGTTCAATTCCCGTACCGGCCTCCCTGAACAGGCGCCGGAATGTGTCGACTAGGTTTTCACAGTAACTTCATTGAAACCTACTTGTGACAATAAGCGATTATTATTATTATAATAATAAGGACTGAACTTGGGTTGGCATGTCTAGACAGTGCGTTAACAAATAGCCTTTGTGGGGTGGGTGCATAGGGGGCAAGGTGACATGGGTCACACGTGACCCGTGTACGTCCTAAGAGTCAATTCAGGGTCACCAACTATTTCCAGTTGGAACACGTTTATGGAGAAGCGAATGGCAAAGTTGCCTTTACATCGAGACACCAAAGAGCCTCGCAGCCCTGCAGAAACATGGGCCCTTAAACTGTTGACAGACCAAACACTTCCCGGGAGGTGGACTCAACACAGGATTCAGGTCCTCTGCGCGTGCACGCTCATCTGCAATCAGGCTCAGCAATCACGGGGAGCTCAGCGGGCAGACGTGGCTGGGCCCAAACAACAGAGACAATTCTCCCAGCCCACTGCCCAAGCAGGGAGCCAGCCTTCCCCACAAAGCCCTAAGACAGACACATTTTCATTAGGGACAGACATCAAGGGATATGGGACAAAGTGGGTACAGACTGCTACAATCTAAGTGAATGGTGTAAGGGACTGAATGGCTTGCACCGCCTCTATGTCCTTATTGCAGAGCACCAACCCCATAACAAGACGGCTAAAATAAAAACACACAATCTCTAGAAATCGGTATGAATGTACCTAGAGGGGTGGCACGGTGGCGCAGTGGGTAGCACTGCTGCCTCACGGCGCCGAGGTCCCAGGTTCAATCCTGGCCCTGGGTTACTGTGTGGAGTTTGCACATTCTCCCCGTGTTTGTGTGGGTTTCGCCCCCATAACCCAAAAGATGTACTCCAAATTTATTTTTAAAAAATCAATGTATCCAGAGTTTAATTACTATAAAACTAAAGCAAAAGGAAAATTAACTGACCCGCCTGCATGACCTCACACTGATGCCCAAAGACCCGTGTGAAGGTGGTGCTGTTCTCTCCTGGGCTCGTGGTTGTCGACATATCCATGGCTTCTAGTCTTGGTCATATATTGTGCCTTGCGTACTGGTTCTCAAGGCTCCCGTGTGGCCAACCTCACAATCCCACGACACGGACTCCCAAAGTTTCCTGACTGAAGTTGCGGCAAGAAATTCAGAGCAATTGGTGAGTGAAGCTGAGGCTGACAGACACTGACTGATCCCTGAACACCACAAAGAATGTCTTTCCAGCACTCCCCCACTCTCTCTCCTCTCAAGCACACAAGCGGCAAAGCTCCAGTACTATACAACTGCTTTGAAGTGCGACACACTCTATATTCCAAACATTCCCTCTCGGTAATAATTTTCCTAATGTTTGGCCAGTCAGTCCTCACAGATGGATCTGTCTCCCTCGCTGTTCTGCTGTCAACATTCAACAGTAGCTCTGTGATCGTTCACTGCCGTCCAGAGATTTGCCCTTCAGACCGGCTGTTTCCCCAGTCGGTGTGTTGCCTGGCCTTGGCAGCGGCCTGGAGATTAGCTCATTGCTGAAAGGCCCTTCTTAAGGAGGGAGAGCGGGTGGAGAACGTGGGGGCCACCTAGTTACGTTGTCTGCTGCTCGCCCAAAGCAGTAACTCACTCCAACGGCTGTCAATTAAACTGTGGATAGACAGGAAGGTGGAAACTCAGTTTGGGACTGCGGCCGCGATGCAAGGATTGCAGCTCTGTCCCTGCACTTAATAATCATTAATTAAGGATGAAGATTGAATACTGAGGACAGCTGAGGGGATTAAAGACGTTGCAATTTTCGAATGCCTCCCCCCATCAAACTACAAAGCCTGCTTGTTAATTTTTGATTGATTGGTAAATTTATGACAGTTCAAAATCAAAAGTAACCCTTTCACTGCTGGTACCGCCCCCCCCCCCCCCCCCCCCCCCCCGCCCCCGCCTAACCCCTCAGCTTTTTAAAAGTGTGTACTTTGCTGTTTCACATCAAAACCACCTTGGATTAATCTCAGATTCTATTTTAGGTGCCGCTATGCACATCATGAACCCCCCCCCCCCCCCCCAAGCCCCCAAATGTTGAAAGATTTGTTCAGTCCTGGAAAAAGAGACGCCAGGCTGGAAAGATGGTGTGGGAGAGAGGGAGGGCCTCAGATTTCCGGGCCATTGGGACCAGTTCTGGGGAAGGTGGGATCTGTACAAGTCAGACGGTCCACACCTAAATAGGACTGGGACAGATGTCCTTTTACGAAGACAGGGAAGTCTGCACCGAGTTGTAACTGAAGAAACAAAGGTTTATTTACAAGGTTTAACTGGCTGCCCTTATATACGTGAATTGAGCCCCCCCCCCGCCCCCTTAGCAGAGAAGCCTGTATTCTGCAAGGGACAAGGGGAATACACTCGTTCTCACCCTGTGTGGTACAATTTAATCCCGAACAATTTAATGCACTAAATATCTAATATGAATTCATCACTCCAGCCTGGTCGCCTGGAGCTGGACCCACAGGCAGCCGACGCCACTCCAACTTTCGAGCACTGGCTAAGCTGCTTCGAAGCGTACCTCGGATCCTTCACCGAAGACTTTACCGACCTCCAAAAGAAGCAGATCCTCCCCGCACGGGAGGGGATAATGCTGCTGAAGGGACAGTATGTTAAGAATGTGAACGAGGTGTACGCTAGACACCTTCTTGCCACGAGACTACAACGCCCTGGGGAGTCACTAGCAGAATTCCTGCGTGCCTTGCGGGTACTCTGCCGGAGCTGTGACTGCCAGGCGGTATCGGCTACCCAACACGCGGAGCTGTTGGTCAGGGACGCTTATGTCGCGGACATGAAATCAAGCTACATCCGCCAGCGATTGCTAGAGGGGGGGAACACTTGGCCTCCCAGAGACAGTGCGGCTCTCAAACTCGCTGGAGGTGGCCTACCAGAACATGGAGGCCTACACCTCCGACCGTGCGGCACCCACGTGGGCGCCGCCATCATCTGACCCGGGAGCGGCGCAAGCCTGTGCCGCGCAGCAGCTCGCCAACGCCGGAAGCCCCAAATGCTACTTTTGCGCCCAGGGTAATCATCCCCAACAACTCTGCCCTGCGCGGAATGCAACTTGCAATGGGTGTGGGAGCAAGGGCCACTTTGCGAAAGCCTGCCAGGCTCGATCTCTCCCTAAAGCTTCTAGGCCCAGCAGCGCTGACTGCTGCCTGTCAGGGCCACCCCAGCTGCCGTGCCACCCGCCATGTGCGACCCGTGGGCGCCACCATCTTCGCTGCCATCTTGATTTCGGCTACCACGTGTGACCCATGGGGACCGCCATCTTTAACGCCATTTTGTACTTCACCCGCCATGCGCGACCCACAGGGGCCGCCATCTCCGATGCCACCGCCACACGCGACCCATGGGGGCCGCCATCCCCGATGCCATCCACCACGCGCGACCCATGAGAGCCGCCATCTTGGGACCACTCCGCAGCCTCCCGGGAGCCCTGCTCACCTGATCGTATGCTGGCCGCCGCTACCTCCGACCGGCCTACCCATCACCTTCCGAAGCTCGCCTCCATCACGCTCGACCAGTCCCGGCCTCATCACCTCACTAAATCGACGATGATCGTCCGGATCAACGGGCACAAGACGGCCTGCCTTTTCATACACCCAGATACGGTAAGGAGCTGATCCCTCCCAATTTTACCTGCGACCCAGAAAATCTCCCTGGCTTCCGGATCACATTCAGTAGCAATCCGGGGGTACTGTGTCACAACCCTTACAATACAAGGCGTAGAGTACGCTAACTTCAAACTCTACATCCTTCCCCATCTCTGCGCTGCCCTATTACTGGGGCTCGACTTCCAGTGCCACCTCCAGAACCTTACTTTAAAGTTCGGGGAACCCCTGCGCCCCCCTCTCACCGTCTGTAGCATTGCGACCCTTAAGGTCGCCCCTCCCTCGCTCTTCGCTAACCTCACCCTGGACTGTTAAGCCCGTCGCTACTAGGAGCAGACGATACAGTGCCCGGGACAGAGCCTTTATCAGGTCGGAGGTCCAGCGACTCCTACGAGAGGTGATCATTGAGGCTAGTACCAGCCCCTCGAGAGCCCAAGTGGTTGTCGTCAAGAATGGGGAAAAGCACCGGATGGTCATCGACTACAGTCAGACCATCAACCGGTACATGCAGCTCGATGCGTACCCCCTCCCCCGCATATCTGACATGGTCAATCAGATTGCGCAGTATCGAGTCTTTTCCACAGTTGACTTGAAGTCCGCGTACCAACAGCTCCCTATCCACCCGGAGGACCGCCAATACACTGCCTTCGAGGCAGATGGCCGCCTCTGCCACTTCCTCAGGGTTCCCTTCGGCGTCACCAATGGGGTCTCGGTCTTCCAACGGGAAATGGACCGAATGGTTGACCAGTACGGGCTGCGGGCCATGTTCCCGTACTTAGACAATGTCACCATCTGCGGCCATGACCAGCAGGACCATGACGAAAACCTCCGGCACTTCCTCCACACCGCTAAACTCCTGAACCTCACTTACAATAAGGAGAAATGCGTTTTCAGCACAACCCGCCTAGCCATCCTTGGCTACGTTGTGGAAAACGGAGTCCTAGGGCCCGACCCCGACCACATGCGCCCCCTCCTGGAACTCCCCCTCCCCCACTGCCCCAAGGCCCTGAAAAGATGCCTGGGGTTCTTCTCCTACTACCCCCAGTGGGTCCCCAATTATGCGGACAAGGCCCATCCGCTTATTAAATCCACCGTTTTTCCCCTGACAGCTGAGGCCCGCCTGGCCTTCAACCGCATCAAGGCAGATATTGCCAAAGCCGCGATACACGCTGTGGATGAGTCCATTCCGTTCCAGGTGGAGAGCGATGCGTCGGACTTTGCTCTGGCCGCTACCCTCAACCAGGCGGGCAGACCCATGGCTTTCTTCTCCCGTACCCTCCATGCCTCCGAAATTCGACACTCCCCCGTCAAAAAGGAAGCCCAAGCCATTGTAGAAGCTGTGCGCCATTGGAGGCATTACCTGGCCGGCAGGCGATTCACTCTCCTCACTGACCAACGGTCGGTTGCCTTCATGTTCAATAACACACAGCGGGCAAGATCAAGAATGACAAGATTCTGAGGTGGAGGATCGAGCTCTCCACCTACAACTACGATATCTTGTATCGACCTGGGAAGCTCAATGAGCCCCCAGATGCCCTATCCTGCGGTACATGTGCCAGCGCACAAGTTGACCGACTCCGGGCCCTCCACAATGACCTCTTGTCACCCGGGGGTCACCTGTTTTTTTCACTTTATCAAGGCTCGCAACCCGCCTTACTCCATCGAGGAGGTCAGGACCGTGACCAGGGACTGCCACGTCTGCACGGAGTGCAAACCGCACTTCTATCGCCCAGACAGAGCGCACCTGGTAAAGGCCTCTCGCCCCTTTGAGCTCCTCAGCATCGATTTCAAAGAGCCCCTCCCCTCCACTGACCGTAACGTGAACTTCCTCAACGTTGTTGACGAGTACTCACGATTCCCCTTTGCCATCCCATGCCCTGACATGACCTCTGCCACCGTCATCAAGGCCCTGCACAGTCTTTTTACCTTGCTTGGGTTGTCCACCTACATCCATAGCGATTGGTGTTCTTCCTTCATGAGCAACGAGTTGCGTCAGTTCCTGCTCAGCAAGGGCATCGCCTCCAGCAGGATGACCAGCTACAACCCCCGGGGCAACGGACAGGTGGGGAGGGAGAACGCGACGGTCTGGAAGGCCGTCCTCCTGGCCCTACGGTCTAGAAGTCTCCCAGTCTCCCGCTGGCAGGAGGTCCTCTCCGATGCGCTCCACCCCATCCGGTCGCTTCTATGTACTGTCACTAACCAGACCCCTCACGAGCGTATGTTTGCCTTCCCCAGGAAGTCCACCTCCGGGGTCTCACTCCCGTCCTGGCTGATAGTCCCAGGGCCCGTCCTCCTCCGGAAGCATGCGAGGAGCCGTCAATCAGATCCCCTTGTCGAGAAGGTCCTGCTCCTCCATGCCAATCCACAATATGCCTACGTGGCACACCATGACAGGCGACAGGACACAGTCTCCATTCGGGATTTGGCACTTGCAGGTTCCCCAGCGACCATCACCACCACCCCTGACCCTACACCATCTCCCCCCCACCTCTACCCACCCACCTCAAGAACTGGCACCCGCAGGCCCACTGGCGACCATCACCACCACCCCTGCCCATACACTGCCACCCCCTCCACAACCGGGTGAAGAAGAGGACGACACGCTCCCGGACGCACAGGTCTCCACACCGGTGCCCACACCACAGCCGGGACTGAGGCGATCACGGCGGAAGGTCAAGGCCCCCGACAGACTTGATCTTTAAGCCCACTTCACCCCCGCTGGACTCTTTTTTTTTTTAACAGGAGGTGAATGTGGTAAACCACTGTATTGTATTGTATTGTTACATGCCTGGGCTTGTCCCTGCTGGCTCCACCTGTGGCTCCTCCCCTCAGGCTCATGTATAAAGGTGGTCACCGCCTCTGATCCAGTTCGGGATCCGAGGCCAGGAGGCTTTCTGTATAGTGTATTAAAGCCTCAGTTATGTTCACCACTCGTCGTGTGTTCATTGATGTCATATCACACTGCAGGTTATGACATGTCCCATGCACAGAGATTGGCTAAGTGTTGTTGGGAGGGTTTGAACTGGATTGGCAGGGGGTTGGAAACCTCAGGGCCGATTCAGATCGGTCAAATTCAGAGCAGGAGTCAGTAAATTGGCGAGTGCATCTGCGAGAGAGAAGATGCAAAGGTTAAAAGATTTAGCACACAGAAAATTAGCAATGTTAAAACATAGAAAATAGGAGCAGGAGGAGGCCATTCGGCCCTTCAAGCCTGTTCCATCATTCATTATGATCATGGCTGATCATCCAACTCAATAGCGAAATGAAATGAAAAGAAAATCGCTTATTGTCACAAGTAGGCTTCAAATGAAGTTACTTTGAAAGCCCCTAGTCACCACATTCCGGCACCTCCCGCTTTCCCCCCATATCCTTTGATCCCCTTCGCCCTAAATGCTAAATATAACTATTTCTGGAAAACATGATCCAGATTCTCCGATTCTGAGGATAGGTGCGGAGGATGTGTGGCGTTTTACATGGACAAAATCGGCGGCACCGATGCTGCGACGGGCAAGGGACTAGCAGCCGCGCCACTTAAAACACCCGGCCTCCACAAAATAAAGAGCCGAAGAAAGGCCGGGTCCATGGCCATGCATGAGCATGGTGACGACTTGCAGCAGTCGCACCATAAAACATGGCGCCGGCCGGGCACGGATCCGGCCGGCCAGATAGTGCCCCCCTGGCCACCCCACACCAATCCTCCCAGCCCTCGTGGAAGCACCCCCGTCCTGTAGCACGGCTCCCGCCCAACTGTGGTGCCGCTGGACACAGTCCGCAGCCGCTGCGTCGGGTTCCCGCACGGCTGAGAACAGAAGTGAACCGCGCCGTCGTGAACTCGGCCTATTCAGATGACGGGTTGAGGCCGTCTCAACGGCGTGCACGCCGCGATGATCCCATATCGGGGGGGGGGGGGGGGGCGGAGCAAATGAAACCTGCTTCAAACAGACGCAGCCCCCGATTTCGGCATCGAAAGAGATTCTCTGCCTGATCTCCGATTACAAAATCGGCGTTGGGAACGGAGAATCTCGCCCCTTATGTTTTGGCCTCAAGACTTCCAAATGCTCACCATTCTCTGGGTGAAGAAAGACGCTTTCCTCATCTCGGGAACATCCTTTCTGCACCTACCCTGCCTAGTCCTGTTAGAATTTTATAGGTTTCTATATCCCCCCCTCATTCTTCTGAATGCCATTGAATGCAATCCTTTCTTCTTTGTAAATTTTTCCAATTAAGGGGCAATTTATTAATTTTTTAATATAAACTTAGAGTACCCAATTATTTTTTTCCAATTAAGGGGCAATTTAGCGTGGCCAATCCACCTACCCTGCCCATCTTTTGGTTGTGAGGGTGAAACCCACGCAGACACTGGGAGAATGTGCAAACTCCACACACAAGTTGCAGAAGAGATTTACCAGAATGTTGCCTGATATGAAAGGCATTAGCTACGAGGAGCGGTTGGATAAACTCGGTTTGTTCTCACTGGAACAACGGAGGTTGAAGCGCGACCTGATAGGGGTCTACAAAATTATGAGGGGCATAGACAGAGTGGATAATCAGCTTTTCCCCAGGGTAGAGGGGTCAATTACTGGGGGCATAGATTTAAGGTGCGAGGGGCAAGGTTTAGAGTAGATGTACGAGGTAAGTTTTTTACAGAGGTTAGTTGGTGCCTGGAACTCGCTGCCGGAGGAGGTGGTGGAAGCAGGGACGATAGTGACATTTAAGGGGCATCTTGACAAATACATGAATAGGATGGGAATAGAGGGATACGGACCCAGGAAGTGTAAAAGATTGTAGTTTAGTCGGGCAGCATGGTTGGCACGGGCTTGGAGGGCCGAAGGGCCTGTTCCTGTGCTGTACTTTTCTTTGTTCTTTGTCAGTGACCCAGGGCCGAGATTAAACCCGGATCTTCAGCGCCATGAGGCAGCAGTACTAACCACTGCGCCAGTGTGCCACCCAGTAGCAAAAACAATCCTAAACAATTCAATCTCTCTTCATATGTCAGTCCTGCCATCCCAGGAATCAGTCTGGCAAACCTTCGCTGCACTCCCTCTAGAGGAAGAACATACAAAACTGCACACAATATTCCAGGTGTGGCCTCACTAAAGCCCTGTATAATTGCAGTAAGACATCCCTGCTTCTGTACTCGAATCCTTTCGCAATGAAGGTCAGCATACCATTTGCCTTCTTTACCGCTTGCTGTACCTACTTGCTGACCTTCAGTGACTGGTGTACGAGGACACCCAGGTCTCGTTGCACGTTGCCCTCTCCTAATTTATGGCCATTCAGTTAATAGTCTGCCTTCTCGATTTTGCTGCCAAAGTGGATAAACTCACATTGATCCAGATTATACTGCATCTGCCATTCATTTGCCCACTCACTCAACTTGTCCAAATCACACTGAAGGATCTCTGTATCCTCCTCGCAGCTCGCCCTCCCACATAACTTGGTGTCATCTGCAAATTTGGAGATATAAGATTTTGTTCCCTCCATCTAAATCATTGATATATATTGTGAATAGCTGAGGTCCTTGCACTGATCCCTGCGGTACCCCACTAGTCACTGCCTGCCAATTTGGAAAAGACCCATTAATTCCTACTCTTTGTTTCCTGTCTGCCAGCCGGTTTTCTATCCATCTCAATACATTACGCCTAATCCCATGTACTTTAATTTTATACACAAATCTGTTATGCGGGACTCTGTCAAAAGCCTTCTGAAAGTCCAAATATACCACATCCACTGACCCCTCCTCGTCAACTCTACTAGTTACATTCTTGAAGAATTCCAGAAGATTTGTCAAGCATGATTCCCCCTTCATAAATCCATGCTGACTCTGTCCGATCCTGCCACAGTTTTCTAAGTGCTCTGCTATAAAATCTTTTTTATATATAGATATGGAGATTTTATATAAAATCTCCACATCATAAAATGACAATGGATTTTAGAATTTTCCCCACTACCGATGTCAGGTTCCACAGGTTCACGGATAAGGAGCATGTCCTTCAGTGGGCAAAGAGCACAAAGAGCTGTACATGGAACAACAATGTCCTGCGCATCTACCAGGACCTGAGTCAGGAGGTGGCCAGGCGACCAGCAGCCTTTAAATGAATTAAGGAGATTTTGTTCAAAAAGCACGTGAAGTTCGGTCTGCTCTTCCCGGCGCGTCTTTGGGTCACGCACCAGAGCCAGCATTACTACTTTGTGGACCCCGATGAGGCGATGGAGTTCGCAAAGGATCAGGGACTGGTACCGAACTGAGGACCCACGGACTCAAGCCAGAGTCTGAGTATTATTGTTTATGTGACTTCTATTTTTCTTGGACTGACTTTCTATTTTTTTGTTGCTTCACAGGTATTTTGTACTTTTTTCGCTGCCTTTGGTTACACTCGGCGAGGGGGGGGACAGGTGTCCCCTCCCCCTTTTCTTTTTTCGGTTTGCTTTTTCTTTGTGTTTTTTCTTTTTGCAGCTTCCATCGTAACAGAAATTTGGCCGGGAAGCAATGGGGGTTAAAGTTATTTGATGCAGGGGGGTTACACGGGTACTGTGTTGCTGTGTTTTTCTTTTCTTAATGCGCAGAAAGGGGCGATTGGTATCACTCAGCTGTGTACACAACTGGAATAGCATTACAGCTGGAGCGGTCTCGGTTCTTTGTTTGAATGCCCTTTTTTGTTCGATCTTCCTTATCTCAGAGGGACTGCTCGAGCAGGACAGACCAGGGGAATTGGTGCGGGATGAGCTCGGGGGAACAATGGGAGCGAGACACATGGGCGCCGGAGAGATGAGTCACCGGGCTAGCAGGAAGCTAGTCAAGGAAGTCAGGTGGGGGGTATGCATACAGCCAGTATATGGCAGGGGTCGGGTTTCAGAGGGTTGTTTGGGGAAGCTATTCTGCTGACATGGGAGGGATCTAAATTAGGTAACAGAGAGGAGGTCGGGGTGGGATTTGCCAGGAGGTGAACCGGGAGGGGCGAGGCATATGGGCTGGGGGCGGGCCCCAAGAAGGGTTATGGTTGACCGGCACGGGGGGTGGGGGGGTGTTCATGGAGCAGATGGGGGGGGGGGGGGGTAGACCCATGGAGAGCCAGACGGCCGACGGGAAGGGAATATTCGTTCTACTCGCATGTTCACAAAATATATTCTAGAATCGATTTCTTCATCATGAGCAGGGACTGTGTAGGCGGGGTAGAAAATACGGAATACTCGGTGATCACCATCTCGGATCATGCCCCGCACTGGGTTGACCTGCAGGTCTGCAAAGGGAGTTACCAACGCCCGCAATGGAGGTTAGACGTAGGATTGCTAGCAGATGAGGGGTGTGCGAGAGATTGCGGACGTGCATGCAGGACCACCTGCAGGTTAATGACACAGAGGAAGTCTCAGCAGCGACCCTGTGGGAGGCGCTGAAGGCGGTGGTAAGGGGGGAGCTGATTTCAATCTGGGCCCACACAGATAGAACGGACAGAGTGGAAATGGACAGACTGGTCAAGGAGATTCACCGGACAGACAGGGTATACACAGAGGCCCCGAGGGAGGACCTACTTAGAGATAGATGGAGTCTGCAGGCCGAGCTGGGAGAGTTGTCCACGAGCAAAGCCGTGGAACAACTTAGGAAGGCAAAGGGTGTGGTACATGGGGAGAAAGCTTGCGCAGCAACTCAGGAGGAAGGAGGCAGCCAGAGAAATAGGCAGGGTAGTGGACGGTATGGGGAACAGAGTGGATGATCCGTCAGGGCTGAACAAGGTGTTTTGGGAGTTTTATAACAAGCTCTATACCTCGGAATCCCCTGAGGAGCCGGAGGGGATGAAACGTTTCTTAGACGGACTGACCTTCCCAAAAGTGGGCAGGGGGCTAGTAGACGGACTGGGGGACCCGATTAGAGCTGAGGAAGTACTGGGGGGGCTCGAAGGCCATGCAGTCGGGTAAATCCCCGGGGCCGGATGGATACCTAGTGAAGTTCTACAAAAAGTTCTCGGAGATAGTGGGGCCGGTGCTGACTAGGGTATTTAACAAGGCGAGGGACAGAGGAATTCTACCCCCGACGATGTCACAGGCTACCATCTCGCTGATATTAAAACGGGAAAACACCCGGAAGAGTGTGGGTCATACAGACCAATCTCCCTGATCAATGTCGACGCCAAGCTCCTGGCTAGGGTCTTGCCGCTTAAAATTGAGGACTGTGTCCCGGTGGTGATCGGGGAAGACCAAACAGGGTTTGTTAAAGGCAGACAGCTGGTAGCCAACTAAAGAAGACTACTCAATGTGATCATGATGCCCCCGGAGGGCAGAGAGGTAGAGGCAGTGGTGGCAATGGATGCCGAGAAGGCCCATGTGGAGTGGGACTATTTGTGGGAGGTACTCGGGTGGTTCGGGTCCGGAGAGGCCTTTGTCGACTGGGTCAGACTATTGTACCAGGCCCCAAAACCTAGCGTAAGGACGAATAGGACAACATTGGACTATTTTAGACTACACCGGGGGACCAGACAGGGTTGTCCACTCTCCCCGTTGCTGTTCGCACTGGCTATAGAACCTCTGGCGATTGCCCTGAGAGCTGTGAGGGGGTGGAAGGAAATGATTAGGGGAGGGGTGGAACACAGGGTCTCGCTTTACGCGGACGACCTGCTCCTGTACGTATCGGACCCACTGGCCGGGATGGACAGTATACTGGGAATATTGAGAGAATTTGGCCGGTTCTCAGGGTACAAACTGAACATGACTAAGAGTGAGATGTTTGTAGTCCAGGCGAGGGGCCAGGAGAATAGGTTGAAGGGGCTGCCATTTAGGTTGGTCGGAGAAAGTTTCCGATACTTGGGGATGCAGGTGGTGCGAGATTGGGGCAGGCTGCACAAGATAAATTTGACTAGAGTGGTGGAACAAATGAAGAGCGGGTTTCGGAGATGGGATGCACACCCGCTATCACTTGCAGGGAGAGTGCAGACGGTAAAGATGACAATCCTCCCAAGATTCCTGTTTATTTTTCAGTGCCTCCCGATTTTCATCCCGCGGTCCTTCTTCAAAAGGGTCAACAAGGTTATTATGGGCTTTGTCTGGGCGGGAAAGTCCCTGCAGGTGAAGAAAGCAATGCTTGAGAGGAACCGTAGCGAGGGGGGGGCTGGCGCTGCCGAACCTCAGCAACTACTACTGGGCGGCCAACATAGCCATGGTAAGGAGTTGGATGGTGGGTGCGCGGTCTATTTGGGGGCGAGTGGAGGCGGCTTCGTGCAGGGGCACCAGTCTGGCAGCCCTGGTCACGGCTCCCCTACCGCTCCCGCCGGCCAGGTACTCCACCAGCCCGGTAGTGGTGGCAGCCCTGCGGACCTGGGACCAGTGGATTAAACATGTAGGGGAGGTGGGAGCATTGGTCTGGTCTCCATTATGCGACAACCACCGATTTGCCCCCGGGAGGATGGACGGTGGATTCCGAGCATGGTGGCGGGCAGGGGTGGGAAGGATGGGCGATATGTTCTTTTGGGGGGGGGGCTTCGTGAGCATGAGGGCCTTGGAGGAGAAATTCGGACTAGTAAGGGGGAATGACTTTAGGTACTTGCAAGTGCGTGACTTCATACGTAGACAGGTCCCATCCTTCCCACGCCTCCCGCCAAATGGGATCCAGGATAGAGTAGTTTCCAGGGGAGAGGTAGGAGAGGGGAAAGTTTTGGATATTTACCAAGAACTCATGAAAGGGAAGGAGTCCCAGACGGAGGAACTGAAGCTCAAGTGGGAGGAGGAACTGGGCGAGGAGATGGAGGAGGGGGTATGGGCGGAAGCCCTGAGTAGGGTAAATTCAACTGCAACATGTGCAAGGCTCAGCCTGATTCAGTTCAAGGTCGTACACCAGGCCCACGGTGGCTCGGATGAGCAAATCTTTTGGGGTGGAAGACAAGTGTGCGAGATGTGCGGGGGGACCAGCGAATCACGTCCACATGTTTTGGGCATGTCCAAAACTTAGGCGATACTGGGAGGGATTTGCGGACGTCATGTCCCAAGTACTGAAAACTAGGGTGGTGATGAGTCCAGTAGTGGCAATTTTTGGGGTCTCGGAAGACCCGGGGGTCCAGGAGAATGAGGCCGACGTCTTGGCCTTTGCTTCCCTGGTAGCCCGGCGACGCATACTGCTGGCATGGAGGGTCTCAAAGCCCCCGAAGACCGAAGTATGGCTCTTGGACATGTCGAGCTTTCTTGCACTGGGAAAAATTAAGATCGCCTTGAGAGGATCTGTATTAGGGTTCGCCCGAAGGTAGCAACCATTCATCGACTTCTTCGCGGGGAATTAAACGTCAGCAGGGCGATGGGTGGGGGGGGGGGGGGGGGGGGGTAGATTAGAGTAGAATAGGGGGGATAAATAGGCGGGTACTGTTTATGAGAGAGGATTGGTTATTTGCACTATGTTTTTGTTGATATTCGCACATTACTGTACACTGTAACTGTTTGCAATGCCAAAAATACCTCAATAAAATTGTTTATTTTTTAAAAATTAAAAAAATTGTGGTGTTAAATAATCAATTACAACTGTGAGGAGGGATGATATATTGAATGAAGTCAAATGGTTTGGGCTCAGTAATAAAAAGGGGGCAGCCACATTACTAGGAATTTACTACAGACCCCCAAGTAGTGAGAGGGAGATTGAAGAGCAAATATGTGGCAACATTTCTTAAAAAATATATATTTTTATTAAAGTTTAACATTTTATACACTGTACACTCGTTAAAGTTAGATGTGATGGTTACAATATGCACGTTGTTCTATTTCGGTGTCCGCTCCCTCCCCCCACCCTCCTTTTGCTGTTTCAGGGTCCTCGTCTTGGCCCTTTACTTCGCTGTGGGTAGTTGTTTGGAGTTTATCTGTGGGCAGTGCTCTCTTTCTCCCTTCCCCCTCCCTCCCTGTTGCTTGGCTTCCCCTCTCTTCCTCCCCTCTTCCCATCCTGTTGTCGGCTTGCTTTGGAGGGATCTATTTTGTGTGTCCTTGTGTCGGACCTTCTGGTCTCATAGAACATAGAACATTACAGCGCAGTACAGGCCCTTCGGCCCTCGATGTTGCGCCGACCTGTGAAACCACTCTAAAGCCCATTTACACTATTCCCTTATCGTCCATATGTCTATCCAATGACCATTTGAATGCCATTAGTGTTGGCGAGTCCACTACTGTTGCAGGCAGGGCATTCCACGCCCTTACTACTCTCTGAGTAAAGAACCTACCTCTGACATCTGTCTTATATCTATCTCCCCTCAATTTAAAGCTATGTCCCCTCGTGCTAGACATCACCATCCGAGGAAGAAGGCTCTCACTGTCCATCCTATCCAATCCTCTGATCATCTTGTATGCCTCTATTAAGTCACCTCTTAACCTTCTTCTCTCTAACGAAAACAGCCTCAAGTCCCTCAGCCTTTCCTCATAAGATCTTCCCTCCATACAGGCAACATTCTGGTAAATCTCCTCTGCACCCTTTCCAATGCTTCCACATCCTTCCTATAATGCGGGGACCAGAATCGCACGCAATACTCCAAATGCGGCTGCACCAGAGTTTTGTACAGCTGCAACATGACATTATGGCTCCGGAACTCAATCCCTCTACCAATAAAAGCTAACACACCGTACGCCTTCTTAACAACCCTCTCAACCTGGGTGGCAACTTTCAGGGATCTATGTACATGGACACCGAGATCTCTCTGCTCATCCACACTGCCAAGAATCTTACCATTAGCCCAGTATTCCTTCCAAAATGAATCACCTCACACTTTTCTGCATTAAACTCCATTTGCCACCTCTCAGCCCAGCGCTGCAGCTTATCTATGTCCCTCTGTAACTTGTAAAATCCTTCTGCACTGTCCATAACTCCACCGACTTTAGTGTCATCTGCAAATTTACTCACCCATCCTTCTACGCCCTCCAGGTCATTTATAAAATGACAAACGGCAGTGGCCCCAAAACAGATCCTTGTGGTACACCACTAGTAACTGGACTCCAGTCTGAACATTTCCCATCAACCACCACCCTTTGTCTTCTTCCAGCTAGCCAATTTCTGATCCAAACTGCTAAATCACCCTGAATCCCATGCCTCCGTATTTTCTGCAGTAGCCTACCATGGGGAACCTTATCAAACGCTTTACTGAAATCCATATACACCACATCAACTGCTTTACCCTCATCCACCTGTTTGGTCACCTTCTCAAAGAACTCAATAAGGTCTGTGAGGCACGACCTACCCTTCACAAAACCGTGTTGACTATCTCTAATCAAATTATTCCTTTCCAGATGATTATACATCCTATCTCTTCTAAACCTTTCCAAGATTTTGCCCACAACAGAAGTAAGGCTCACTGGTCTATAGTTACCGGGGTTGTCTCTACTCCCTTTCTTGAACAAGGGGACAATATTTGCTATCCTCCAGTCTTTTGGCACTATTCCTGTAGACAAAGATGACTTAAAGATCAAAGCCAAAGGCTCAGCAATCTCCTCCCTAGCTCCCCAGAGAATCCTAGGATAAATCCCATCCAGGGGATTTATCTATTTTCACACTTGAATGAAAATGAAAATCGTTTATTGTCACAACTAGGCTTCAATGAAGTTACTGTGAAAAGCCCCTAGTCGCCACATTCCGGCGCCTGTTCGGGGAGGCTGTTACGGGAATTGAACCGTGCTGCTGGCCTGCCTTGGTCTGCTTTCAAAGCCAGCGATTTAGCCCAGTGCTAAACAGCCCCTCTTTCCAGAACTTTCCAGAACTGCTATCACCTCCTCCTTATGAACCTTAAGCCCTTCTAGTCTAGTAGCCTAAATCTCAGTATTCTCCTTGACAACATTGTCTTTTTCCTGTGTGAATACTTATGAAAAATATTCATTTAGCACCTCTCCTATCTCCTCGGACTCCAAGCACAACTTCCCACTACTGTCCTTGACTGGCCCTACTCTTACCCTAGTCATTCATTTATTCCTGACATATCTATAGAAAGCGTTAGGGTTATCCTTGATTCTACCTGCCAAAGACTTTTCATGTCTCCTCCTGGCTCTTCTTAGCTCTCTCTTTAGGTCCTTCCTAGCTAACTTGTAACTCTTGAGCACCCTAACTGAACCTTCATGTCTCATCTTTACATAAGCCTCTTTCTTCCTCTTGACAAGTGTTTCGACTGCTTTAGTAAACCACGGTTCCCTTGCGCGACCATTTCCTCCCTGCCTTACAGGTACATACTTATCAAAGACATGCAGTAGCTGTTCCTTGAACAAGTGCCACATTTCCATTGTGCCCATCCCCTACAGTTTTCCTCTCCATCCGATGCATCCTAAGTCTTGCCTCATCGCATCATAATTGCCTTTCCCCCAGATATAACTCTTGCCCTGCGGTATATACCTATCCCTTTCCATCATTAAAGTAAACGTATTCGAATTGTGGTCACTATCACCAAAGTGCTCACATACCTCCAAATCTAATACCTGGCCTGGTTCATTACCCAGTACCAAATCCAATATGGCCTCGCCTCTCGTTGGCCTATCTACATACTGTGTCAGGGAACCCTCCTGCACACATTGGACAAAAACGGACCCATCTAAAGTACTCGAACTATCGCGTTTCCAGTCAATATTTGGGAAGGTAAAGTCCCCCATAACAACTACCCTGTTGCTTTCGCTCCTATCCAGAATCATCTTTGCAATCCTTCCCTCTACATCTCTGGAACTTTTCGGAGGCCTATAGAAAACCCCTAACAGGGTTACCTCTCCTTTCCTGTTTCTAACCTCAGCCCATACTACCTCAGCAGACGAGTCCTCATCAAACGTCCTTTCTGCCACCGTAATACTGTCCTTGACTAACAATGCCATCCCTCTCCCTCTTTTACCACCTGCCCTGAGCTTACTGAAATATCCAAACCCCGGCACCTGCAACAACCATTCCTGTCCCTGCTCTATCCATGTCTCCGAAATGGCCACAACATCGAAGTCCCAGGTACCAACCCATGCCGCAAGTTCACCCATCTTATTCCGGATGCTCCTGGCATTGAAGAAGACACACTTTAAACCACCTTCCTGCCTGCCGGTGCACTCCTGCAACTTTGAAACCTTACTCATGACCTCTCTGCTCTCAACCGCCTGTACACTGGAGCTACAATTCAGGTTCCCAAGCCCCTGCTGAACTTGTTTAAACCCTCCCGAAGAGCATTAGCAAATTTCCCCCCCCAGGATATTGGTACCCCTCTGGTCCAGGTGTAGACCATCCCGTTTGTAGAGGTCCCACCGACCCCAGAATGAGCCCCAATTATCCAGAAATCTGAAACCCTCCCTCCTGCACCATCCCTGTAGCCACGTGTTCAATTCCTCTCTCTCCCTATTCCTCGTCTCGCTATCACGTGGCATGTGTAACAACCCAGAGATAATAACTCTGTTTGTCCTAGATCTAAGTTTTCACCCTAGCTCCCTGAATTCCTGCCTTACATCCCTATCCCTTTTCCTACCTATATCGTTGGTACCTATGTGGACCATGACTTGGGGCTGCTCCCCCTCCCCCTTAAAGATCCCGAAAACACGATCCGAGACATCACGCACCCTGGGAGACAACAAACCAACCGCGAGTCTCTCTCGTTCCCACCGAATCTCGTATCTATCCCCCTAACTATGGAGTCTCCAATGACTAATGCTCTACTCCTCTCCCCCCTTCCCTTCTGAGCAACAGGGACAGACTCTGTGCCAGAGACCTGTACCCTATGGCTTACCCCTGGTAAGTCGTCCCCCCAACAGTATCCAAAGCGGTATACTTGTTACTAAGGGGAACGACCACAGGGGATCCCTGTACTGACTGCTTCCTCCCATCCCCTCTCACCGTCACCCATCTATCTTTATTCTTCAGAGTAACTACATCCCTGAAGCTTCTATCTATGACCACCTCTGCCTCCCGAATGATCCGAAGTTCATCCAGCTCCAGCTCCCTAACGCGGTTTCTGAGGAGCTGGAGATGAGTGCACTTCCCACAGATGAAGTCAACAGGGACACTGAGGGTGTCCCTCACCTCAAACATTCTGCAGGAGGAACATTGTACTACCTTCCCTGCCATCTCCTCTAGATTTAAAAAAAAGAAAAAGAAAGAGCTTACCTGTTATTCACTCACCTTCTCAGCAAGCACTCACTCAGCAACCTCTGCGCCCCGCATGATAACTCCTGAGGGAAAATAAAAGAAAAACTACTTACCAGTCACCAGCCAATCCCTTACCTGCAGGCTGTAACGTCACGGTTCAACTTCTTTTTACTTCTACCTGCCCTCAAGCCTTCCTCTTGATCTTTACAGCGGTTCTTTTTTGGTTAGAGGAGGGGGAAGGGAGGGAAACACTGAAGAAGTGTTTTGGGTTTAAGTGTCACTTGACAACAGCTCCTCTACAAACCACCTTCAAGTTAGGGTGAGCACACGGCCGTATGCAAATTTCCCCCACAACAGCCAATCAGCAGCTCCGCTCTACTGCCCTCAGCTGGATGCTTGTCTTCACTTGAACAGCTAGGATCTCTTGCTCAGATACACCTCTAAGTTAGGGTGAGCACACGGACGTATGCAAATTTCCCCCACAACAGCCAATCAGCAGCTCTGCTCTACTGCCCTCTGCTGGATCTGTGTTGGCCACTTTCTGGTCTCCCCCTTGTTATTTTCTATGGTCTCCCCCACCCCCCCCATTTCACCCCCTCCCATTTCTGTCTGCTCTCTGTGATCCCGATGGCTCCCGTGTGTCCCTCCCTCCCCTGCTCTATTGTTTTTTTGGCTTCGAACAGGTCTTGGAACAAGTTGGTGAATAGCCCCAGGTTTTGTGGAAGCCCTCCTCTGGCCCTCAGATGTGGCAACATTTCTGAGGGCAAAAACAATAAGGCAATAATATTTGGGGACATCAACCTTTGAGGCGGCACAGTAGCACAGAGAATGGCTCCAGCGATGAGGGAACAGCTGCAGCTGTTCTCATTAGAGGGTGGCATGGTACACAGTGTTTAGCACTGTTGCTTCACAGCACCAGGGACCCGGGTTCGATTCCCGGCTTGGGTCACCGTGCAGAGCCTGCACGTTCTCCCCGTGTCTGCGTGCGTTTCCTCCGGGTACTCCGGTTTCCTCTCTCAAGTCCCGAAAGACGTTAGATGAATTGGACATTCTGAATTCTCCCTCCCAGTAGTCGAACAGGCGCCGGAATGTGGCGACTAGGGGCTTTTCACAGTAACTTCATTGCAGTGTTAATGTAAGCCTACTTGTGACAATAATAAAGATTATTATAATTATTACAACCCTAATGTCAACTGGGATATGAACTGTCTGAAAGGAACAGAGGGCACAAAATTCTTGAACTGCATTCAAGGGAACTTTTTAGCCGGCACGTAATAAACCCAATGGGATTAGCACAATTCTAGATTTAGTCTTAGAAACTTAAACTGCGTCAGTGGATGAAGTAGCAGTGGGGGGACCATTTTGGAGATGGTGACCAAAATATAGTTAGATTTAACATCATTATGGAAAAGTATAAAGCGAGAACAGGAATAAAGCTGTCAAATTAGGGAAAAACACATTTTACAAAGCTGAGAGATGATCTGGTAGGTGGATTGGTAACAGCCACTAGAAGGGAAATCAGTGACCGGCCAGTCGGAGGAATTCAAAAGTGAGATTCAATGGGGAGTGTAGACATGACCCCACAAAGGAAAAGGCTGGTGTCGCCAAATTCTCCTGCCTTCTCCCCATAACCCCTCATCCCCTTATTAATCAGGAACCTATCTATCTCTGTCTTAAAGACACTCAGTGACTTGGCCTCCACAGCCTTCTGCGGCAAAGAGTTCCACAGATTCACCACCCTCTGGCTGAAGAAATTCCTTCTCATCTCGGTTTTAGATCGTCCCTTTAGTCTGAGATGGTGTCCTCTGCTTCTAGTTTTTCCTACAAGTGGAAACATCCTCTCCATGTCCACTCTATCCAGGCCTCGCAGTATCCTGTAAGTTTCAATAAGATCCCCCCTCATCCTTCTAAACTCCAAAGACTACAGACCCAGAGTCCTCAGCAGTTCCTCATACGAGAAGCTCTTCATTCCAGGGATCATTCTTGCAAACTTCCTTCTGACCCTTTCCAAGGCCAGCACATCCTTCCTTAGATACATGGACCAAACTGCTCAATACACCAAATGGGGTCTGACCAGAGCCTTATACAACCTCAAGGGACATCCCTGCTTTTGTATTCTAACCCTCTCAACATGAATGCTAACATTGCTTTTGCCTTCCTAACTGCCAACTGAACCTGCTCCTTCCAAAGTGCATAACCCCACACTTTTCCACATTGTATTCCATCTGCCACTTCTTCGCCCACTCTCCTAGCCTGTCCAAGTCCTTCTGCAGCCCCCCTGCTTCCTCAATACTACCTGTCCCTCTACATATCCTTGTATTATCTTCAGACTTAGCAACGGTGCCTTCAGTTCCTTCTTCCAAATCATTAATGTATATTGTGAAAAATTGTGGTCGCAGCACAGACCCCTGAGGCACACCACTAGTCACCGGCTGCCATCCTGAAAAAGACCTCTCTATCCCCACTCTCTGCCTTCTGCCAGTCAGCTAATCCTTTATCCATGCAGATATCGTACCCGTAACACCATGGGCTCTTAACCTATTTTACAGCCTCCTATGCGGCACCTTGTCAAATGGCCTTCTTGAAATCTAAATAGCTCACTTCCACTGGTTCTCCTTTGTCTAACTTCCTTGTTACCTCCTCAAAGAACTCTAACAGATTTTTCAGACATGACCTCCCCATGACGAAGCCGTGCTGACTCAGTCCTATTTATCGTGCATTTTCCTCAGTCCTATTTATCATGCACTTCCAAGTACTCCGCAATCTCACCTTTAAAAATTGGCTAAAATCTTATCAATGACTGAAGTCAGGCTAACCAGTCTATAATTTCCCGTCTTCTGCCTCCCTCCCTTCTTAAACAGCGGTGTTACATTAGCCATTTTCCAGTCCTCTGGGACCCTCACTGGGGAAGTTCGGATCTTACTAATTTAATAGAATTTTTGAGGGTCACAAGAATGATTGTTGAGGGTAGCGCAGTGGATATTGTCTACATAGATTTCAGTAAGGCATTTAACAAGGCAGACAGGTCAAAAAGTGAGATCTCATGGGTTACAGGGGAATGTGGTGAGTTAGATCCAATGTTGGTTCAGTGACAGGAATCAAAGGGTAATGGTCGATGGATGTTTTTGTGAATGGAAAGCGGTTTCCAGTGATGTTCCTCAATGTCGGAGCTTTTTGTTGTATGCATTAATGATTTGGACTTAAGTATGGTAAGAATAATTGAGAAAGTTGCAGATGACACAATAATTGGCCATGTAGTGAATAGTGAAGAAGATAGCTGTCGGCTCCAGATTGATATCTTATAGCACCCTACAGTGCACAAGGAGGCCATTTGGCCCATCGAGTCTGCAATGACCCTCTGAAAGAGCACCCCAGCCAGGCCCACTGCCCTGCTCCATCCTGAAAATCACTATCTAACCTTTGGACACTAAGGGGCAGTCTGGGACACTAAGGACCAAACCACTTAACCTGCACCCTTGGACTGTGGGAGGAAACCTGAGCATCAGCAGACACACAGAGAATGTACAAACTCCACACAGACAGGTCACCCGAGGCCAGAATCGAACCTGGGTCCCTGGCGCTATGAGGCAGCAGTGCTAATCACTGTGCCCCTCCAAATGGAATTCAATCCGGAGGAATGTGGGGTAATGCATTTGGGGAGAGAAAACAAAACTAAGGAATACATAATAAGTGGGAGAATATTGAGAGGGGTTGAGGAAATGAGCGGCATAGGAGTGCACGTCCACAGGCTCCTGAAGGTGGTGGACAGGGGGACAAGGTGGTTGGGAAAGCATATGGAATGCCTTCCTTTATTGGACAAGGTATTGAATACAAAAACAGGGGTGTAATGATGGAACTGTGTAAAACACTGGTTAGGCCACAGCTGGAGTTTTGTGTACCTTTCTGGTCACTACATTACTAGAAGGACATAATTGCTCCGGAGAGAGTGCAGAGGAGATTTCACCACCACCACCACCATCACCACTCCCAGCGTGCTCCTTACTGTTCTCGCAAAGCTGAGTGTGAAATTATAGATATTCTGTGTGGATTCATGCTGTAAGTGCGACAAATGTTGTTCTCGCTGGTTCTACAGCAATGACACACAAGTGGAATTATCACCTTGGCAAACACGTTAACTGTATACTTATCGATTGGTCTGTGCTCTGTTCAAATTGAGTTTGCCTACAATACGCTTCAAATGGTTTTTATTGGCTCGGAAGTGTTTCCTGTTCCAGAAATGATTGGAGAAAACAGCAATATCACAATTGCACTCTCGTGTTCACACTGCACACAGCAATCATACCCAAGGCATCCTCACGCTGACATCATACAGCAGTTTAAAAAACAAAATATGTTATGGGATGTTGGGGGGGGGCCCTGTTGCCCATCCCTAATTGCCCTTGAACTGAGTGGCTTGCTCGGCCACTTCAGTTAAGAGCCGACCACATTGCTGTGGGTCTGGAGTCACGGAGGCCAGACCGGGTAAGGACGGCAGATTTCCTTTCCTAGACCCCGTGGGCTTTTATGACAATCGATGATAGATTTGAGGTCCCTGTGACTGAGATTAGCTTTCAATTCTAGATTTAATCCATTGAATTTAAATTCAACCAGCTGTTGTGGTGGGATTTGACCCCACGTACCCACAACATTAAGCCTGGGCATCTGGATTATTAGTCCAGTGATATTACCACACTCTCCCCCTACTTTGAATCTTATATTCCTAAATAAGTGTACGTCAGCAAAGTACGTTGTCCCTCATTGAGCAGGATGGAATATAGTTGCCTACCCAAGGATTTTCTGACTGGCGAGTTAGTGGAACCACAAGGTCAGTAGGGGAGCCATGGCTCCACTTCATGGATGCTTGCCAGCGTGACATGAAGATCCTAAACACTGATTCTCTCACCTAAGAGACATTAGTTGATGACGGGGGTGTGATGATATGCATGAAGCAATTCTTTTTTTTAAATATTTCTTTATTCTCCTTTTTCGCATTTTCTCTCAAATTTACACCCACCAACACTAAACAATAATCAGTAACAAATATGCCAATCCCCATATCAATAACAACGATCCCATCCTCCCACCAAACCCAAAACATTCGCCCACATGTTCACACAGACAAATGACAAAAAGGAATCAGGAATCACCCATGGCCACCATTAACACCCACCACCCCCCTTCTCCCCCCCCCAACCCTCCCACCCACCCCTCTCAATTAATGTTCGATGTTATCCAGTTCTTGAAAATGCATAATGAATAATGCCCATGAATTATAGAACCCCCTCCATCCTTCCCCTCAGTTCAAACTTAACCTTCTCAAGAGTCAAAAATTCCAACAAGTCCCCCCGCTACGCCAGGGCACAGGGTGGAGAGGCTGCTCTCCAACCCATCAGGATCCGCCTTCGGGCGATCAACGAGGCGAAGGCTACAACATCTGCCTCCGCACCCGTTTCCAACCCTGGCTGGTCCAACACCCCGAATATGGCCTCCCGGGGGCCTGGGTCCAGTTTCACATGTGCCACTTTAGAAATTATCCTAAAAACCTCCTTCCAGTAATCTTCTAGCTTTGGACAGGACCAAAACATATGAACATGATTGGCGGGGCCACCCCACAACGTTCACACAAATCTTCTACTCCTTCAAAGAATCGGCTCATCTTCGCCCTCGTGAGGTGTGCTCTGTATACCACCTTCAGCTGTATCAGCCCCAACCTCGCGCACGAGGTGGAGGTGTTCACTCTTCGGAGCACCTCACGCCAGACCCCCTCCTCCATATCCTCTCCCAACTCTTCCTCCCACTTTGCTTTGATCCCTCCCAGTGGTGCCTTCTCCTCCTCCAAAATAGCTCCGTAGACCGCTGACAGTACCCCCTTCTCCAGTGCCCCTGTCGTCAGCACCTCCTCCAGCAATGTGGAGGCCGGTTCCTCCGGGAAGCTCTGTATCTCCTTTCTGGCAAAATCTCGAACCTGCATGTATCTAAACATTTCCCCCTGTTCCAGCCCATACTTCGCTTCCAGCTCCTTCAATCCTGCAAACCGACCCCTAAGAAACAAATCTTTTAGTGTCTTAATCCCCTTCTCCTCCCATTTCCGAAAATTTCCATCCCACCTCCCAGGCTCAAATCTGTGGTTCCCCCGAATCAGCATTTTCCTTGAAGCTGCCCCCAACCCGAAGTGTTGGCGAAACTGACTCCAAATTCTCAATGAAGCTGTTATTCGCGGATTCTCTGAGCTGAGTACTTCCCCGGGGCTATCGGGAGCGAAGCTGTTGCTAGTGCTTTCAGTCCCGACCCCCTGCACAAACTCTCCTCCATTCTGACCCACTGGGAATCAACCCCTCTGACCCAGCTCCGCACTTTCTCCACATTCGCTGCCCAATAGTAATACATCAGGTTCGGAAGACCCAAACCCCCTGCCTGCCTTCCCCTCTGCAGTAGCACCTTTCTAACTCTGGCCACCTTCCCTCCCCATATGAACGTAATCCTTCCCTCAATCTCTCTGAAAAAAGCCTTTGGCAGGTAAATCGGCAGGCATTGAAACATAAACAGAAATCCCGGCATCACGTTCATTTTAACCGCCTGTACCCGACCCGCCAGTGACAGAGGGAGACCATCCCACCTTGCCTGATCAGCTTTCACTCTCCCCACCAAACTAGAAATGTTGTACCTGCGGAGCCCCCTCCCCACTCCCGGGCAACCTGCACCCCCAGGTACCTAAAGTGAGTCCCTGCCCTACGGAATGGCAGCTCCCCAACCCCTGCCCCCACCCCCGGCCGAGACACCACAAAATACTCACTCTTGTCTAGATTCAGTTTGTACCCCGAGAAAGACCCAAACACTCGAAGCAGCTCCAATATTTCCCCTATCGACAAACTCGGTTCCGACACGTACAACAGCAAGTCATCGGCAAATAAGGACATCCGATGCTCTATCCCCCCCCCCCCCCCGCACTATTCCTTTCCATACCCCTGAACTTCTTAATGCGATGGCCAATGGCTCAATCGCGAGTGCAAACAGCAGGGGGGACATAGGACATCCCTGCCTAGTCCCACGGTGGAGAGAAAAGTATCTCGAGCTGATGTTGTTTGTGTGGACACTCGCCCTCAGTGCCTTATATAGTAGCTTTACCCAATTTACAAATCTTGGGCATAAAGCAATTCTGTATATAATATTATACACGACCTCCGACCAGCAGATGACATTGTGGCAGTAAGTCTACCATGCAGCTCTGTGCCTCGAAGCAGTTGGGATTAAGTCGTATTGGAGGGTAGATGTATTTTGCAGTAGCTCTATAGCAGTTAGTTAGTGTTAGTAGTTTGTTATTTATTTATTCCAGTTTTGCTAACTTTTGGTTGGCTCTTAATTTGGCTCTGTTTAATCACGTTTGCTCAAGAGTCGCCAGGTATCTTTCGACACCGCCACAAGGTTCAGAACCGAATACTGATCAATGACTCGATACACCAGTTAGTAAGTTCAAAAGCAATGCTCATTTATTTACACACAGTCAAATCTACTCATGGATAAACTCTACAAACTAAACTACCACTATCACTAAAGCCTATACTTAGCTTTGGGCGCCCACTCAGTCAGAGGAACAATGGCCGTTGCTCGGTTCTGAGGCTGCTGGGTTGAGCTGTTTGCAGGGTAGCAACTAGGAGCATCTATCTCGTAGCGTGCGTTGACTTGGGACTTACTTGGTCTGATGCAGCTGCTAGGCTGGTCTCTCTCTTCGGTGAGAGCCAAAGCCAAAGGAGGAAGATTCTCCCTTGGGGAATACCTTTTATACCCAAAAGGGCTTCACGTGCTTTTGGGCGGGCCTTGAACTTGGCCTCAACTAATTGGGTCTTTCCCAATCACCTGTATCGATTTTCCTCCAATAGAGGGGTGGTTCCCTGATCGCTGGGCGTGTCCTGGTGACTGTCAGTCTGCTTTGTCTTCGCTTCTTCTGGCGCCAGGGAGTCTGTCCTAACATTGTGTATCTAAATGTTTCCCTTTTGTCCCCGGAGATGGCTCATTAGTATGTAGATTGCTTGGTAGTTTCTGTCCTGTCTGAGAGTTTTAAGGTTCTAATCAACACAGAGCTTGCACCTGCTTGTTTCTTAGCAATGTCCAATTTTCCCTGCATTCTTTGCAAGTGTCCATTTTGTAATCGGGACGTGGCCATCCCAGATGGTTACACCAGTTATCTTTACCAGGCAGTTGTTACGTAATAAATTATTTAAACAAGATGATCTGTAGTGCATCATTCATATCAGCCAGTCTATAGAACATGATGGTGGGGGGAGGGGAGTGGGGGGTGGTAACTTGGCGTGTGGGCCAACAGAACCACCATGGCAATCAGCGGCTACACTGGCTTGGCAACAGGTAGCACTGAGTACAACAATCCGCAGTAACACCTAATAACGATTTAATCTGCAGCATTTGTGAGAACCTGATTCAGCAAACGTGCACCATATGAAGCTACCTCATCTGCAATGAATTTGTTTTGCTGCATGGGATGTGGGCAGCGCTTTGTGCCAGCATTTATTACCCATCCCCAATTGCCCTTGAACTGAGAGGTCATTTCAGAAGGCATTTAAGAGTCACATGGCCAGACTAGGTAAGGATGAGATTTCCTTCCCTAAAGCAACCAGTTGGGTTTAAAAAAAATACATTTAGAGTACCCAAAGCGGCACAGTGGCACAGTGGCTAGCACTGCTGCCTCACAGCGCCGAGGACCTGGGTTAGATCCTGGTCCCCGGTCACTGTCTATGTGGACTTTGCTCATTCTCCCAGTGTCTGTGTTCGTCTCACCCCCACAACCCAACAATGTGCCGTGTAGGTGGATTGGCCACGCTAAATTGCCCCTTAATTGAAAAAAAATTGATTTGGGTACTCTAAATTTATTTCAAATTTAGAGCCAGGATCGAACCTGTGGCCTCGGCACCGTGAGGCAGCAGTGCTAACCACTGTGCCACCGTGCCACTGCAAAGAGCACGGGAAAGACAAGCATTCCGACCCCATAGGTCCCATACGGAAATTACAAAAGGGAAATTTTGTTTGATGAATTCATTATTCTTTGAGGAAGTAACAAACAAAATGGATAATGGGGAACCTGCGGATGTGCTGTACTTAGATTATTACATTTGACAAGGTATGACAAAATAAGATAATAACAACATATTAGCATGGATAGAGGATTTGTTAGCTAACTGGAAACAGAGGACTGCACAATTGATTAATTTTTGGGTTGGCAGGGGCAGCACAGTGGTTAACATTGCTGCCTACGTCGCGGAGGACTCGGGTTCGAATCCCGGCCCTGGGTCACTGTCCGTGTTGAGTTTGCACGTTCTCCCCATATCTGCGTGGGTTTACCCCTACAACCCAAAGATGTGCATGATAGGTGGATTGGCCATGCTAAATTGCCCCTGAGTGCCTGCTGTCAAAATCTTATTAATGTAATGTTGGAGAAAAAAAAACCCAAAGGAAAGTATTAATCATATTGTCGAGCATCAATGGCTTGAACAATCAAATTAAATATATCCTAAAATATTAAAAAGGCGTCTTCCAGCGCTGGAGGATGCTTTTTTTTCGGTCTTCCCATATATGGAACCCGGCCTATTGGGCCCATGGACCATATATGGAATTAATCGGCCCAGATTCCATATTTGGTAGGATGGTGCTGGGTCTTCCGAATGGTAAGCCCCCCCCCGATGATCCCCCAGATAAGGAGCATCCCCAGATGAACCCCCAATAAGGCCCCCCAGATAAGGAGCCCCCCCGATAAGGAGCCCCACGAGCCCCAAATGACCCCCAAGGATACCCCCGATCAGCATCCACCAGATAAGCCCCCGAGGATCCCCCGGAGGTCCCCCGAAGCCCGCTTCCCCAGATGTCCCCCGACAAGCAGTCCCCCAGATGAGCCCCCCCAGATAAGCCCTAGGAGCGCCTGAATGACCAGATAAGGAGCCTCCCAGATAAGCACCCCTGATCAGCATTCGCGATAAGAAGCCCCCAGATGAGGACACCCCCGATGCCCCAGATAACCCCACTTCCGTGACTAGCCAGCCCAGTTAGTTTGACGCCTAGCATCCAACCCCCACTGATTTCCCTCCCTGTCCAACCAACCCGCTAGTGCAGACAAAAACAATCCCACCCATCTTCCAAGAACAAACAAACCTGAAGAAAAACAGTGGCCCCTAAACAAATTAAACGGCGCCAAAGCAGCTCCACCAAGTTGTCCTCCTGCCAGTCCATTGTCTGATAAACACGCCTCCTCCGACGTCCTGGTCTAGTTCCCGGACTTCAGCCGGGTACAGCAGCCGTAACTTCACTCTTCTTGAAGAGGGCCTCCTTGGCCTTATTGAAACTCCGAAACCTTTTTTCCTAACTCACCTTCGCCCGTTAACCGGGGAAAAGGTCCGATAAAACTACCACGAGTGGGACCACCAAATGTGCGACCACATATTGATGCACAATCAATTACTCTCGAGGCAAGGTGACTCATAACTAATAGGCTTTAATCAGCTAGAACTGTACCCAGCAGCTTCGATACAGAAAGTGAAGGCTGCTGGGATGGCATTGGTTCTTATACCCCGCCTCTCAGGGCGGAGCTATGTACGTTAGCCAATGGTAGACTCCTCGGTCTAGCCAATGGTCATCCACCTCTCAGGTACTGCCACATTCTGGTATTACCACATTCACAAAAAAGAACCCAGCGGGGTGATGGCCAGCGTTACTGTTGCCTTTTTACATGGTAGGACCAGGTATGGAGGTACCGTGATGTCGTGGGTAACAGAAAAAGTTTTTTTTTTGTATTATGGTGCAGCAATCAGACGATCAGGTGG
Organism: Scyliorhinus torazame; assembly: GCF_047496885.1. NCBI lineage: Eukaryota > Metazoa > Chordata > Chondrichthyes > Carcharhiniformes > Scyliorhinidae > Scyliorhinus > Scyliorhinus torazame. Next base: position 41,496,117 of record NC_092722.1, read on the forward strand.
CCTGGTCGTCCTTCTGGAGCGTCTGGGCTTCGGCGATGATCCTGGTGGGGGCCCCGGCGGTTGTGGCTCTGGGAACGTGGTGGTGTCGTCCTCCCAGGCAGCTTCGTCACCCCTTTCGCTGTTGGGGCGAAAGGTGGGTAGGGGGAGGGGCGCCTGTAGGGGGCGTTGGTACCTGTTCGGCGCTGGGTAGGGGCGGCGGCAGTACTGACCCTCCGGTCAGATGCTGCGGGGAGGGTGGGGGTGGGGGCAATGGTGCAGGTGCGCGTGGGGCTCCGGCGGGCGCCAGGTCCCGAAGGGAGACCGTGTCTTGGCGGCCGTCGGGGAACGCTATGTAGGCGTACTGGGGGTTGGCGTGCAGCAGGTAGACCCTCTCGATCAATGGGTCCGACTTGTGTGCCCTCACATGTTTCCGCAGCAGGACGGCTCTGGGTGTCGCTAGCCAGGTTGGGAGCGAGGTCCCAGAGGAGGACTTCCTGGGGAAAACAAGGAGACGTTCGTGAGGTGTCTGGTTTGTGGTAGTACAGAGCAGTGACCGAATGGAGTGCAGGGCTACTGGGAGGACTTCTTGCCAGCGGGAGACTGGGAGATTCCTGGAACGAAGGGCCAACAGGACGGTCTTCCAGACTGTTCCGTTCTCCCTTTCTATCTGCCCGTTTCCCCGGGGGTTGTAACTGGTCGTCCTGCTGGAGGCGATGCCTTTGCTGAGCAGGAATTGACGCAGTTTGTCGCTCATAAAGGAGGACCCCCTATCACTGTGAATGTATGCGGGGGAACCGAACAGTGTAAAAATACCCTGGAGGGCCTTGATGACGGTGGTCGTGGTCATGTCCGGGCAGGGGATGGCGAATGGGAACCGGGAGTATTCGTCAATCACGTTCAGGAAGTACGTGTTGCGGTTGGTGGAGGGGAGGGGGCCCTTGAAATCCATGCTGAGGCGTTCAAAGGGATGGGAAGCCTTTATCAGATGCGCTCTCTCTGGCCGGTAGAAGTGCGGTTTGCACTCCGCGCAGATTCAGCAGTCCCTGGTGACTGTCCTGACCTCCTCGATGGAGTAGGGCCGGTTGCGGGTCTTAATGAAATGAAAGAAACGAGTGACCCCCGGGTGGCAGAGGTCCTCGTGGACGGCTCGGAGGCGGTCCACTTGAGCGGTGGCACAAGTGCCGCGGGACAGGGCATCAGGAGGCTCGTTCAGCTTCCCCGGACGGTACAAGATCTCGTAATTGTAGGTGGAGAATTCTATCCTCCACCGTAAGATCTTGTCGTTTTTAATCTTGCCCCGCTGCGCATTATCGAACATGAAGGCCACCGACCGTTGGTTCGTGAGGAGAGTGAATCTCCTGCCGGCCAGGTAATGCCTCCAGTGTCGCACAGCTTCTACTATGGCCTGGGCATCCTTTTCGACCGAGGAGTGGCGAATTTCGGAAGCATGGAGGGTACGTGAGAAGAAGGCCACGGGTCTGCCCGCTTGGTTGAGGGTGGCTGCCAGAGCTACGTCGGACGCGTCGCTCTCTACCTGGAAGGGAAGGGACTCATCGATTGCCTGCATCGTCGCCCTGGCGATGTCTGCTTTGATGCGACTGAAAGCCTGGCGGGCCTCCGTCGACAGGGGGAAGGTTGTGGACTGGATCAGGGGTCGAGCCTTGTCTGCGTAATTAGGGACCCATTGTGCATAATAGCTAAAGAAGCCGAGGCAGCGCTTAAGGGCCTTGGGGCAGTGAGGGAGGGGGAACTCCATGAGGGGGCGCATGCGTTCAGGGTCGGGGCCTATGACTCCATTTCGCACTATGTAGCCGAGGATGGCTAGACGGTCGGTGCTAAACACGCATTTATCCTTATTGTAGGTCAGATTAAGGATATTCGCGGTCTGGAGAAATTTTCGGAGGTTGGTGTCGTGGTCCTGCTGGTCATGGCCGCAGATGGTGACGTTATCAAGATACGGGAACGTTGCACATAAGCCGTACCGGTCAACCATTCGGTCCATCTCACGTTGGAAGACCGAGACCCCGTTCGTGACACCGAAGGGAACCCTTAAAAAGTGATAGAGCTGCCCATCTGCTTTGAAGGCAGTGTACTGGCGGTCACCATGACGGAGGGGCAGCTGATGGTAGGCAGACTTGAGATCCACCGTGGAGAAAACCTTGTATTGCGCAATCCTGTTTACCAGGTCGGCTATACGGGGGAGAGGGTACACGTCCAGTTGCGTAAACCTGTTGATGGTCTGGCTATAGTCGATGACCATCCTGTTTCTCCCTGGTCTTTACCACCACTACTTGAGCCCTCCAGGGGCTGTTGCTCGCTTCGATGACCCCTTCCCTCAGCAGCCTTTGGACCTCGGACCTGATGAAGGTCCGGTCCTGGGCACTGTACCGTCTGCTCCTGGTGGCGACGGGTTTGCAATCCGGGGTGAGGTTCGCAAACAGGGAAGGCGGGTCGACCTTAAGGGTCGCGAGGCCGCAGACAGTAAGGGGGGGGGTATAGGGCCGCCAAATTTAAAGGTCAGGCTTTGTAGGTGGCACTGGAAATCCAGCCCGAGAAGGGTGGCTGCGCAGAGGTGATGTTCGCAAGGCAGAACCCCTTTATCTCCACTGCGTGTGACCCGGAGGCCAGGAAGATCCGTTGGTTTACGGGATGGGTGACAAGGGAACAGCGCCTTACCGTGTCGGGGTGGACAAAGCTTTCCGTGCTCCCGGAGTCGATCAGGCACGACGTCACGTGGCCGTTGATGGCGATCGTTGTGGTGGCTTTCGCTAGCATCCGGGGCCGACTCTGGTCCAGGGTAACGGAGGCCAGCTGCAGCAAGGGGAAGTTCTGGTCAGGCAGCGTGGAGTCGGCTGTGCTGGGGGCTTGAGGTCCCATCCAAGATGGCGTCAGCCACGTGTCGCACATGGAGTCCGGGGATGCTGAAGATGGCGGCGGCGAGGGACAAAATGGTGGCGCCCGCCCATCCAGCGTGGTGGCCGTGGGGCAAAATAACCGCGCCCGTGGATCGCACGCGGCCAGGGGATAGGAGGGCGCCCGTGGATCACACGCGGCCAAGGGATAGGAGGGCGCCCGTGGATCGCACGTGGCCAGGGGATAGGAGGGCGCCCGTGGATCGCACCAGACCAGGGGATAGGAGGGTGGGCTTTGGACGGCCGGGACCTGAACTAAAGGCGGCCGATAGTCGCTGGAGACTGCGGCCACGGCGCGGGCCTGGCAGACCCCGACATAGTGGCCCTTCTTGCCGCATCCTTTGCAGGTGCCGGTGCAGGCCAGGCAGGGCGGGCGGGGATGATTCGCCTGCCCGCAGAAAAAGCAGCGTTGGCCGGTAGCGATAGTGGGCCGTCTCGTCGCGCAGGTTTGCAGGGTTAGGGGATAGGTCTGGGGGGCTGCCGTTACGGGGTGCCACGCAGCCCAGGGGGCGCGTTGTTATACGCAACGTCCATAGACCCCGCCAGGGCTCGTGCCTCAGAAAGTCCCAGTGTGTCCATTTCTAGGAGCCTTCGGCGGATATCGGGAGAAGTCATACCTGCCACAAAAGCATCCCTAATCAAAAGTTCTGTGTGCTCGTTCCCCGAAACTGGCGGGCACCCACAGTTCCGGCCCAGCACTAGCAGTGCCCGATAGAAGTCTTCCAGTGTTTCTTCAGGGCTTTGCCTTCTAGTTGCCAGCAGGTGACGGGCGTAGACCTGGTTCACAGGCCGGATATAGTGTCCTTCTAGCAGCTCGATAGCTGCAGCATAATTCTCCGCCTCCTCGATCAGAGGGTAGATCGCAGGGCTGACCCAGGAGCGTAGAAGGTGCATTTTCTGCCTCTCCGTGGGGGTGTCGGCGGCCGTGTCGACAAAGCTTTTAAAACACGCCAGCCAGTGCTTGAAGATAGCAGCGGAGTTGTCGGCGTGGCGGCTGAGCTGAAGGCATTCCGGCTTGATGTGGAGATCCATCCTTTCAGAAGTAATAGCTGATTAAATTGATGCACAATCAATTACTTTCGAGACAAGGTGAGTCATAACTAATAGGCTTTAATCACTAGAACTGTACCCAGCAGCTTCGATACAGAAAGTGAAGGCTGCTGGGACGGCATTGGTTCTTACACCCCGCCTCTCAGGGCGGAGCTATGTACGTTAGCCAATGGTAGACTCCTAGGTCTAGCCAATGGTCATCCACCTCTCAGGTACCGCAATACCTGGTATTACCACACATACCATGACCGCCACCGGGTCGGAACTTCTGAATGTTTAACCCATCCAGCAGGCTCACAGAAAGACACATTCCGAAACAATGGTGCTGCCAATATTTGCTGAGAGGGATGCTTGGATGTGACAATCTGACCGCATCACCGATGATCCCCCAGGTTTGATCATGTGGTTGGATTATGACACCAGGCTCTGTGGGAAATACTGGGCCCCATCTTCAACCCGTTCCACCCCAGCAGTTTCCCCCCACCCCCCAATCCCAATTTGCAGTCTTAATCACTGCTACATTCCCCAACTGTTCCCCCCCCCCCGTCATCTCAGGTCCCTAGCCCCCGTTCCCCTCCTTCCCATACCTCTCCCCTATCCCCCAGACCCCCACCTCCCCCTCAAACACCCTGAGCACCAAACCCATCCCGGCCAACACCAATCCCTGACGGTCAGAGCTCTCTGAGTACCGGCTCAGACGTGACGTTCAAAATGCAGGCTGTTTAGTCTTGTTTTGTCTCCTGCTGCCAATGTCATTGTTTACAGCACCACGCATACTGCTCTGTGTATGGTTGCAGACTAGCAGGAAATTTAAATTACAGATCTCCCAGGCTAGGCTGAGGTCGGGGCTGGCAGTGCTCCTCGCAATTTCCAGGAGGTTTGGGGGTGGTTGTGAAATCAGTGGGTTACCCAGAGGGGTGTCGAGGCTATCTTTGTTACCTCAGGACCTTGGGGTACATAAGTATTGCAGAGAAGGGTGTAGTGTCTAGCAGTTGTGTATGATATAATTACTATGATGATATGGGTGTATGGTATATCTTTTGTGTAGGGATATCGTCTGATGTAGTGTTATTCAGGAGCTGTGGGTTATGTAGTTGTCCTCACTTGAAACCACAGCTACTTATCGACCTGCAACCAAACCTCTTGCAAAGGTCATCCCCAAAGACGTACGCCCAAATCCTGACCTCTTTAATTCTGTTGGTAGTATTTTAATGATTAGGTTTCATATGGTGTCTCTGTTCTGAGCTTTGTTCACCATATTCATTAAATCTGTTTCCAAAATTGTTGCTTGCCCTTAATTAGAAAGCATGGAAGACCCATATTATGGACTTTACGACTGTAATTATATTAATTTTGATGGTTAATTTCTAAACTTGCTTCTGACAGCAGCCTTTTCTTTATGAAGAACACCACGTCTCAGGTCGATGGAGATGGTCTTTATTTTCACGGTGAAGACAATTACACTCCAATCAAAACCCACATTAGAGTTTCCATTTAATAAATGGAGTTCGAGTTTCTTCCAATTCTGTGCACTTTTATCCCAGTGAATAATCTCACAACACGCTGGCAGTGGGGATCCCTTACTGTCTATGCCAATGACTGGAATGGGTCATGTATAACTGTACCCCTTTGCAAATTGTGGACTATAAAAAAACATTCCAACTTAAGACAAAGTGCTCTGGTGCAGGGAAATGAGTTGGGACTGATTTCAGCACCCGTATCCAGTCACAGTTGTGGGGGGGGTCACTCACTTTGGGATTTCAATGGAGGCACCCCCTTAATTGACATGGAGCTTTGTGGCCGTGAGGGTGAAGGGTGGGCTCTCAAAGGCCTTCCAACTTGAGCAGGTTCCGAAAACTGCCTGGAATGGCATTGGGAAACCAGCCCACTAACTAGTGCTGGAAAGTTCAGGCCCCACCCCCACGGACATTTCTCGACTCTCCCTGACATTCCCCCCCGCCACACTCCCTGATTCCGTCCTGCTCTCCCTGACATTCCCCCTGCTCTCTCTGATACTCCCCTGACACTCCCCAACATTCCCCTGCACTCTCCCTAACACCCCTACACTCTCCCCGACATTCCCCTACACCCCGACATCCCCGTCACTCTCCCTAACACACCCCTACACTCTCCCCGACACCACCTCAATCTCCCTCACACCCCAATACTCTCCCTCACACCCCTACACTCTCCCTGACATCTCCCTTCTGCATCTCCCCCACCATCCCCTCACCCTCCCCGACATCCCCCTCACTCTCCCCAACATCCCCCTCACTCTCCCTAACACACCCCTACACTCTCCCCGAAACCCCCCTCACTCTCCCTAACACACCCCTACACTCTCCCCAACATCCCCCTCACTCTCCCAATAACACCCCTACACTGTCCCCGAAACCCCCCTCACTCTCCCTAACACACCCCTACACTCTCCCCGAAACCCCCCTCACTCTCCCTAACACACCCCTACACTCTCCCCAACATCCCCCTCACTCTCCCTATAACACCCCTACACTGTCCCCGAAACCCCCCTCACTCTCCCTAACACACCCCTACACTCTCCCCAACATCCCCCTCACTCTCCCTAACACACCCCTACACTCTCCCCAACATCCCCCGCACTCTCCCTAACACACCCCTACACTCTCCCCAACATCCCCCTCACTCTCCCTAACACACCCCTATACTCTCCCCAACATCCCCCTCACTCTCCCTATAACACCCCTACACTGTCCCCGAAACCCCCCTCACTCTCCCTAACACACCCCTACACTCTCCCCAACATCCCCCTCACTCTCCCTAACACACCCCTATACTTTCCCCAACATCCCCCTCACTCTCCCTAACACACCCCTACACTCTCCCCAACATCCCCCTCACTCTCCCTAACACACCCCTACACTCTCCCCAACATCCCCCTCACTCTCCCTAACACACCCCTACACTCTCCCCAACATCCCCCTCACTCTCCCTAACACACCCCTATACTCTCCCCAACATCCCCCTCACTCTCCCTAACACACCCCTACACTCTCCCTGACATCCCCCTCACTCTCCCTAACACACCCCTACACTCTCCCTGACATCCCCCTCACTCTCCCTAACACCCCTACACTCTCCCCAACATCCCCCTCACTCTCCCTATAACACCCCTACACTGTCCCCGAACCCCCCCTCACTCTCCCTAACACACCCCTACACTCTCCCCAACATTCCCCTCACTCTCCCTAACACACCCCTACACTCTCCACAACATCCCCCTCACTCTCCCCAACACACCCCTATACTCTCCCCAACATCCCCCTCACTCTCCCTATAACACCCCTACACTGTCCCCGAAACCCCCCTCACTCTCCCTAACACACCCCTACACTCTCCCCAACATCCCCCTCATTCTCCCTAACACACCCCTATACTCTCCCCAACATCCCCCTCACTCTCCCTAACACACCCCTACACTCTCCCCAACATCCCCCTCACTCTCCCTAACACACCCCTACACTCTCCCCAACATCCCCCTCACTCTCCCTAACACACCGCTACACTCTCCCCAACATCCCCCTCACTCTCCCTAACACACCCCTATACTCTCCCCAACATCCCCCTCACTCTCCCTAACACACCCCTACACTCTCCCCAACATCCCCCTCATTCTCCCTAACACACCCCTACACTCTTCCCGACACCCCCTCAATCTCCCTCACACCCCTACACTCTCCCCAAAACCCCCCTCACTCTCCCTAACACACCCCTACACTCTCCCTGACATCTCCCTTCTGCATCTCCCCGCCATCCCCTCCCCGACATCCACCTCACTCTCCCCAACATCCCCCTCACTCTCCCTAACACACCCCTACACTCTCCCCAACATCCCCCTCACTCTCCCTAACACACCCCTATACTGTCCCCGACATCCCCCTCACTCTCCCTAACACACCCCTACACTCTCCCCGAAATCCCCCTCACTCTCCCGAACACACCCCTACACTCTCCCCGAAACCCCCCTCACTCTCCCTAACACACTCCTACACTCTCCCTGACATCTCCCTTCTGCATCTCCCCGCCATCCCCTCCCCGACATCCACCTCACTCTCCCCAACATCCCCCTCACTCTCCCTAACACACCCCTACACTCTCCCCAACATCCCCCTCACTCTCCCTAACACACCCCTACACTGTCCCCGACATCCCCCTCACTCTCCCTAACACACCCCTACACTCTCCCCGAAACCCCCCTCACTCTCCCTAACACACCCCTACACTCTCCCTGACATCTCCCTTCTGCATCTCCCCCGCCATCCCCTCACCCTCCCCAACATCCCCCTCACTCTCCCCAACATCCCCCCTCACTCTCCCTAACACACCCCTACACTGTCCCCGAAACCCCCCTCACTCTCCCTAACACACCCCTACACTCTCCCCAACATCCCCCCTCACTCTCCCCAACATCCCCCTCACTCTCCCTAACACACCCCTACACTCTCCCCAACATCCCCCTCACTCTCCCTAACACACCCCTACACTCTCCCCGACATCCCCCTCACTCTCCCTAACACACCCCTACACTCTCCCCAACATCCCCCTCATTCTCCCTAACACACCCCTACACTCTTCCCGACACCCCCTCAATCTCCCTCACACCCCTACACTCTCCCCAAAACCCCCCTCACTCTCCCTAACACACCCCTACACTCTCCCTGACATCTCCCTTCTGCATCTCCCCGCCATCCCCTCCCCGACATCCACCTCACTCTCCCCAACATCCCCCTCACTCTCCCTAACACACCCCTACACTCTCCCCAACATCCCCCTCACTCTCCCTAACACACCCCTACACTGTCCCTGACATCCCCCTCACTCTCCCTAACACACCCCTACACTCTCCCCGAAACCCCCCTCACTCTCCCTAACACACCCCTACACTCTCCCTGACATCTCCCTTCTGCATCTCCCCCGCCATCCCCTCACCCTCCCCAACATCCCCCTCACTCTCCCCAACATCCCCCCTCACTCTCCCTAACACACCCCTACACTGTCCCCGAAACCCCCCTCACTCTCCCTAACACACCCCTACACTCTCCCCAACATCCCCCCTCACTCTCCCCAACATCCCCCTCACTCTCCCTAACACACCCCTACACTCTCCCCAACATCCCCCTCACTCTCCCTAACACACCCCTACACTCTCCCCGACACCCCCTCAATCTCCCTCACACCCCTACACTCTCCCCGAAACCCCCCTCATTCTCCCTAACACACCCCTATACTCTCCCCGACATCCCCCTCACTCTCCCTAACACACCCCTACACTCTCCCTGACATCCCCCTCACTGTCCCTAACACACCCCTACACTCTCCCCGAAACCCCCCTCACTCTCCCTAACACACCCCTACACTCTCCCCGACATCCCCCTCACTCTCCCCGAAACCCCCCTCACTCTCCCTAACACACCCCTACACTCTCCCCGAAACCCCCCTCACTCTCCCTAACACACCCCTACACTCTCCCCGAAACCCCCCTCACTCTCCCTGACACACCCCTACACTCTCCCCGACATCCTCCTGCACAACCATCCCCACTTTCTCCCTGACAACCCCCTCACACTCCTCGGCATTCCAACATTTCCCTGCACTCGCTTCGACATTCTATGTAACAAACTGGATCTACAGACCTATTGAAAGTTTGTAGCGAGTCTGAAAAATCATGTAAAAGTTTTGGGAGACTCTCTCCGAGCTTTCCTTTTCCTCTGGGCTCTTGCTAGTGAGAAGTTGGGACATCCGTCTCTCTGATATCTGTAACTAAACATTTATTTTCTTGAAAGTATAATTAAAGCTCTCTTTACTTGCAGGATTTATACTCCAATTTAGACGGGGGAGGGGGTGGGTTGGAGAGGGTTGGTCTAGGATTAATAATCTATTTGAAAAGGGTCCTTCATTCAAAAAAAAAGGTTTGAAAATCACTGCTTTAGATTGTAATTCTGTGAGCCAAGATAAACCTTCACCCTCAGAAATCCTTTCACAGACAACTCTGATTATCATTGATAACTTTCTATTGTCTGGCTTTGGATGGCCTTGGGAGTTAACCCCGTAGTCTAAACACAAGAATACAAATAACATTATGGACTGGCAAAAATCCACTTTGCACATCTCCTTCCTCTAATCCCGATGACTGGTTCCTGGTCACCGACCCAAGGCATTATTCCAGTAGGATGCAGAGCAATGTGGCTACGTTAAGGTGCCCGTTACTGTGCAATTGGTAACCATGGTGTGTGTTTAGAGCAGTGGTTCTCAACCTTTTATATGTCAAAACACACCTCTATACTATATAAAAATATTTTCTCTACCTTCTTCCCTTATTGGAGCTTTATTTTTAACTCTTGTTTTTAAAAAATAAATTTAGAGTACCCAATTCATTTTTTTTCCAACTAAGGGGCAATTTAGCATGGCCACACCACCTACCCTGCACATCTTTGGGTTGTGGGGGCGAAACCCACGCAAACACGGGGAGAATGTGCAAACTCCACATGGACAGTGACCCAGAGCCGGGATCGAACCTGGGACCTCGGTGCCGCGAGGCAGCAGTGCTAACCACTGTGCCAGCGTGCTGCCCAACTGTTTTTTATTAACCTTTTCCTGTCTCTCTCCCTTCCCCCTGGGCTCTTGCGCCCTTTTTGAGTTTTCGCTTTTTGTGCAGGCGCAATGGGCACCTTTGTCTTCAGCTCCAAGTCCTTTGGTCATTCACACGGACCTGACCGACATAAAAAATGTAAACCACGCATGAGTGGATCTTCCCCAGCACGGTGGTTAGCGCTGCTGCCTCACAGCGTCAGGGACCCGGAATCAGTCCCACCTTGGGTGAGTTTGTATTTTCTCCCCATGTCTGTGTGGGTTTCCTCCAGGTGCTCCGGTTTCCTCCCACAGTCCAAAGAAGCGCAGGTTAGGCGGGGTTATGGGGTTAGGATGGAGGAGTGTGCCTAGGTGAGGTTGAGAGGGTTGGTGCAGACTTGATGGGCCGAATAACCAGCTTCTGCACTGTAGGGATTCCATGAGAGGCCTAAGATTCATTGGGCCTTGAAGATGCCAACCACAGAGCTGAAGTCGGTTAGTTTTAGTTTAATTACATTTATTTCACGGCGCACTTGGGGGGGGAGCATTTCATGGCACACTGGGAACCACTGTCCTCGTGTAACATTAGAGAAATGAAGAGGAAATTTCCAGAGTTTTTCCTTTTTCCCCCTTTTCCCTGGGTAGTTGAAGCAACAGTTGCATGGGTTGGTGATTAGGTGGAACGCCGAGAGTCCTGAATTCCCGACGGTCTTCCTTCACTTTATGAAGTATGTGCAATCATTTCCAGCCAGGTGCCAAGTGGATGATCCAACTCAGTGTCCTCCAGAGGTCCTCAGCGTCACAGATTTCAGTCTTCAGCCAATTCGATTCGCTCTACGTGATACCAAGAATCACAGTCCAAAGATGTGCAGGTTAGGTGGACTCACCGTGCTAAATTGTCCTGAGTGTCCAAAAGGGTGAGGTGGGGTTACTGGATTACAGGGATAGGATGAAGGTGTGGGCTTAAGTAGGGTGCTCTTTCCAAGGTGCAGACTCGATTGGTCAAACGGCTTCTTTCTGCACTGGAAATTCTATGAAGTCTGAAGGCACTGGTTACTGCAAAGGCTATATGGGCCCTGACAATATTCCGGCAATAGTGCCCCAGAATTTGCCAAGCTGTTCCAGTACAGCTACAACACTGGCATCTACCCGGCAATGTGGAAAATTGCAAAGATATGTCCTGTACACAACAAGCAGGACAAATCCAACCCGGCCAATTACTGCCCTATTATTCTACTCTTAATCATCAGTAAAGTGATGGGAGGGGTCAAGAACAGTGCTATCAAGCAGCATTTACTTAGCAATAACCTTCTCACTGACGCTCAGTTTGGGTACCGTCAGGGTCACTGCAGGAACTCACCAAAGCTCTGTAGACCGCTCCTTCCAAACCCACGACCAATACTATCTAGAAGGACAAGGGCAGCAGATACGTGGGAACACCACCACCTGGAGGTTCCCTTCCCAGTCACTCACCACCCTGACTTGGAAATATATCACCATTCCGTCACTGTCACTGGGTCAAAATCCTGGAGCTCCCTCCCTAACAGCACTGTGGGTGCACCTACATCACGTGGACTGCGGCAGCTCACCACCACCTTCTCAAGGGCAATTAAGGATGGACAACAAATGCTGACCGAGTCAGCGATGCCCACATCCTGTAAAAAATGAATTACATGTAAAAACTTGGATGGTTCTGTTGGAAGAAAAGACCCCTCAGGAGCTGTCCAGTATTTGTTGCACTTGGCAATGGTGCTCGATCTTTTTTCGTTGATACAGCCACTGAATCAGATTGAAGTGCAGAGCTAACTCCCCACTGACAGAAACTTCAACTCGTTGATAACAGAAGGAAATTAATGATTTCAAGCGGAGAGGGTCGGACTTTTTTTGAAATGTTTACTAACAGTCAAAGGACTTCAAAGATAATCTCTTTGGCTTCTGGCAACATTTAATGATTTGTCAGGGCAGGTCACAGCAAAAATAACTCGGGGTTAGAATTTTCCATACTCATTCTTTTTCCAGTTTGTTTTCCTCAACATTTCTCATCCCTCCTCCTTTCCTGAAGGCATAAACATTATTGCAGGGATACAATCTCACTCCTCGCTATGTTGGCAAAGGTATTCTTCCTTCACTCATCAATATTGACAACGAGATGGCAATGGAGAGCGATGCATTGTAGACGAAACCCGTTTCACCCGACATTCAGACGTCCAGTGCCGTTGCTGCCTAACACGGTAGCACAGTGGTTAGCACTGTTGCTTCACAACGCCAGGGTCCCAGGTTCGATTCCCAGCTTGGGTCACTGTCTGTGCGGACTCTGCACGTTCTCCCCATGTCTGCGTGGGTTTCCTCCTACAAGTCCCGAAAGACGTGCCTGTTAGGTGAATTGGACATTCTGAATTCTCCCTCCGTGTACCCGAACAGGCGCCGGAGTGTGGCGACTAGGGGATTTTCACAGTAACTTCATTGCAGTGATAATGTAAACCTTCTTGTGACACTAATAAAGGTTAGATATTATAACAGCTCCGATAATCTGTTCTTTAAGAGTCGGAGCGAGTGCAGCACACTGTCCACCCCTCAACCCCACCCCCAGCTGACAGCTTCTGTAGAAATAGTGATATCTAAAGTTAGGAAGTTGTTTGATAGGGGGAATAGAGAAAGATTATTTTGTTGTTGTTGGAGGGGTGGGGGACACACTCGGCAACGGCAGATCATCAACTTTAAAACGGTTCCAACGAGTGAGTAATTTGTTACGCAAGAGAGAGCTGTTGGAATATTAAATGCTTCAGGGGTGTAATCTTTCAGGATAGATTGGGTTACTATTGGAGTATAAAGAACACTCTGGGGAATAGAGGGCAATGTTTCATATTGCTCCAGCAAACAGGCAGCACAGACACACTGAGCTGCATTACCTCCTGTGCTATTGTTCTGTGGCTTGAATGATATTTCTTTTGTTTTGCAATTCACATTTTCAAGGACAGTTCAGTCAGTGTCTTACTGCCGGCTCAAACTGGTTCCCAGCAACATAGAATGTAACCAGTAGAATAAAGTACAAACCATATGACACAGCAACATCCCCCCCCCCCCCCCCCAAAAAAATGCTTTTCATAAAGTTAAAATTTTGCATCATGTAACGTCCAGTAAAGATCCAAATCTTTCAATACAATATATGAGATGCCTCACACACACACACATACACTGCCCTTGCCATTTCTTCTCTTTTAGTTATCATGCCTTAAGAGGGCATTGGTTTGCTGTCGTCCTCTGCAGTATGGGTGACTGGGAATCTCTCCTGCTGTTACCGCCTGCCATCAGGTCTATTGGAAAGATTTACAGGCTGATTATCCACCTTCAGTGGCCATCGGGTCCTGAAATGGGACTTGAACCCGGAGCTTCTGATTCAGAGGTCTGGGCAGCACCCACCGTGCCTGAAGGCCTTTGCATTCGCCATTGCATTTATATTCCAAGCCAAGCATTCTCTCTCCATTCAGGCCGAGGGGTTTTACACAGTTTCCAGCATCTAATAATAATAGCCTTTATTAGTGTCATGTAGGCTTACATTAGCACTGCAATGAAGTTACTGTGTAAATTCCCCAGTCACCACATTCCGGCGCCTGTTCAGGTACACTGAGGGAGAATTCAGAATGTCCAATTCACCTAACATCTCAGTGTACCATAGTGGGAGGGCTTTAGACACTGGCCTGTACCCATTGAACCTTTCCGGCGGCTGCCCCAAGCTCTAACCTACTGCTCAGCATGGAGTCTTGGACCTTTGAATGTGTCAGTCAGGAACATCTGACAACTCTTTGCACCGGAAGACCATCAATGATTGTGCAGGACAAAGACAGTCTTTCACTGAGTTTTTAAATTTATAGTACCTGTGGTAGTCACCACTGTTGTATTATATTGTATATATGGGTATTACGGTAAGGCCCCTGTACTACAGGTACGGGGGTAGATCCCTGCCTGTTGGCTCCGCCCAGGAGGCAGAGTATAAATGTGTGTGCTCTCCGAATAGCAGCCATTTTGTAAGCTGCTGTAGGAGGCCACACATCTCTGTGTAATAAAGCCCCGATTACATTCTACTCTCGTCTCGTCGTAATTGATAGTGCATCAGTACCCAATTCAAGAGGCAATATTGCGTGGCTGATCGACCTACCCTACACATCTTTTTGGGTTGTGTGGGCGAGACCCACGCAGACCCGGGGAGCATGTGCAAACTCCACACAGACAGTGACCCAGAGCCGGGATCAAACCCGGGTCCTCGGCACCGTGAGCAGAGTCGCCAATTTGTTTTTTCCAATTAAGGAGCAATTTAGCATGGCCAATTCACCTAACTTGCACATCTTTTTGGGTTGTGGGGGTGGGACCCATGTAGACACGGGGAGAATGTGATGTGCCTTCGAATTCATGATGCTCTTTGCCCACATTCCCTCACCTTTATCCACTTCTTTGCTAGGGATGCCGGCTCCTGGGTTTGGAACAGTTCATGAGCAGGCCGGTCGGCCATTTTTAAACATACAAATTGGAGCTCAAGATTCAGCACCTGCCCCCACGGTATTTTGTAATATTGAGGCGGCTTTAGGTTCCCTATTCATGGGGACCAAAGAGTGGACATCAGGCTGTTTCACCATCCTATCTTACATTGCTTCAGTCTGATGTTCCCACACATTCCATTTTCCATTGGAGATGATGATGGAGAACAGGAAAGTGTAATTTTTCTCAGGCTTAATGCAGCGGCGCTGATGTCAATTTAGTAACCCCACAGCCATCCACCCAGGAAGCAGCTAAATTGAATGTGAACGTTTCCTGGGACCATTACTGACATGGAGGTAGATTCAGAATGGGGGCGAGTTAAGGGCGGCATGTGACGCAGTGGATAACACTGGGCCTGCGGAGCGGAGGACCCAGGTTCGAATCCTGGCCCTGGGTCACTATCCGTGTGGAGTTTGCACATTCTCCCCGTTTCTGTGTGGGTTTCACCCCCACAACCCAAAGATGTGCAGGTTAGGAGGATTGGCCACGCTAAATTGCCCCTTAATTGGAAAAAAATATATATAATTGGGTAATCTAAATTTATTTTTTTAAATGGTAAAAGAAAAGAATGGGAGCAAATTAGATATATTCACTCAGAAGCCCATTTCAAATACGTAAATCAGCAATCACATGAAGTAGAAGTGAACAGTATAGATGTATTTAAAAAGGTAACTAGGTCAACATGAGGGAGAATGGGATCCAGGGATCCAGTGATGGGATTAGATGACAAAGGATGAAAGGAGATTGGTGTGATATTGGCAGGGACTCGATAGGCTAAATGGCCTGTTTCTGTGCTGAGACAGTTTCCTCTTCTGTGCTAAAATAGCTGCTTAGAGCCAGGCCACTAACCAGTCATCCTGTAGAAGGTGCGCACATCGTACATCAAGTGAGGACACATTTCCCCAACTGTTTCCCAAAATCACAGTCCACGTGAAAAAACAGCCGTGTGTGTGAGATATGGAGGGCCATGGGGCCCGTGCACGAGGAAGGAATCAACATAACTTTGTTATTATCCTCCAATTAATGCCATGTTGATTGTTTAAACATGAAAACTGTTGGTTATTACTGGCTGCACAGACCAAATGAAAGTGAGATATGCAGTAATTTCATAGAATTTTATAGCATATAGTGTTTGGCTGTTTTCTAGGGTGACTAACCCTCCAACACAGTCCTGGAGTTTCCGGAAGTGAAAGATTAATCTCCTGAACACAGTTACAAGTAGAGGAGAAAAATCATTGCGGCTAGTGTTTTTACTTATCTTTTGTATCTAATGAACAATGTTCAAAGCATTGGAGAGGAGAAGAATAACGGCTTTTAGATTGGATGGGGCAATTGAAGGCTGGAGTTCATGTGATAAAATTTCCAGGTATGTCCACTTAGGGTTGGTAACATCAATCATCGGGTCTGGTCCACTTTTCCAAATGATCGATTGGCTCATTTCTGTTCTTTTCCCCTCTTTCACCGCCGCACCCTCTTAAAATTTCTAATATTTTAATAATGTAATAGCCAGTCATTCGCCATGGAGCTTAGGGTTGGCAGCCAGATGGATTTGGAGCAGTTCGTGAGCTGGCTGGCTGGCCATTTTTATACACACAAATCGGACCTGTAGATTCAGCATCTTCCTCCATGGTCTTTGTAGTTTTGTGGCGGCTTTGGGTTCCCTATCAATGGGGACCAAAGAGTGGACATCAGGTTGTCTCACCACCCTACCTTACATTGCTCCTGTCTGATGTTCCCACATGTACCACTTCCCATTGGAGGTGATGATGGAGAACAAGTGCTAATTTGTCTCCACTTTAATCCAGTGACGCTGAGGCCAATGTAGCATCACCACGGCAACCATCCAGCCGGGAAGCAGCTAGAACCAGGGATTGAACCTTGGCCTCCCTTACCGCGTTGTAGCCTCAGGTGCACACTGGATGAACTGCAGGGCCAGCAGGGGGAGGGAAAGTAAGATATAACCTTTGCAGTCACGATTCACTGTGTGATGTTAATTGTAACACAAGGTGGGGGGCGGGGGTGGGGGGAGTGGGGGGGGGGGGGAAGAGGGGAAGGTGCGGTGATGGCGAACAGTAGGTTTCTCAGCCAGGTGCGAGGAAGTTAAGCTAGGAAAGAGAAAAAATAAAATTGCCCAAAAAGATAAGACACAGGACAACACTTTGTTCCAAAGAATCAGCAATCTGATTGATGCACAATCAATCACTACTGAAGCGAGATTGTAGTCCAATTGAAGGCTTTAATGAACAAGTAGTTATCCCAGCAGCTCCGGTACAGAATGACTGCTGTGGGTGAAACACAGGCTCTTATGCTCCGCCTGCTGGGCGGAACCAGCAGACAGGTTCCACCACTCATACTCCAGTAAAAGGTACATCCCACCTAGGTACCGCGATACCCCTAATATAGCCTACCACACTGATGAAAGCAGGGTTGCCAACTCAGAGTGAAGCTATTCCAGGATAATTCTTTTCTCCCAACATGATGACACCCTCAACAGACCGTTGGTCAGCACTGTTGCTTCACAGCTCCAGGGTCCCAGGTTCAAATCCCGGCTTGGGTCACTGTCTGTGCGGAGTCTGCATGTTCTCCCCGGGTGCTCCGGTTTCCTCCAACAAGTCCCGAAATATGTGTCTGTTTGGTGAATTGGACATTCTGAATTCTCCCTCTGTGTACCCGAACAGGCGCCAGAATGTGGCGACTAGGGGCTTTTCACAGTAACTTCATTGCCGTGTTAATGTAAGCCTACTTGTGACAATAAAGATTATTTCTATTATTATTGACTTTTATTCCTGATCCCGTGTACAATAATGCCATCATTTTCTATTTCAGTGCGAGACTGAGTCAAGTCTCTGTGTGGCTTTTGTGGTGATATGCATCACTGTAAGTACACAAAGCTACACCTAGCTAGACACTAGAGGGAGCACCAGAGACATGACACACAGACATTCAACCAATAGGTCAGTAAGATAAGACACGACCAATGGGCATTCACGATACACAGAGGTGACACTACCACAGGGGGGCATTACACCAACCCATATATAAGGACACCCACATGATCTTCCTCTTTCCAGTGGAGACGCTCAGTGAGTACACAGGGTTGATTTGAAACACATCACACCCACCATGTGGATTGTAGCTATCAGTCTGAGTAGCTATAACAGGATTAACTAGATTCAAATCCAAGTAGGAGAATTGTTAACAGTAATAAATGTGTTAAAGCTATCTCCAAGTCTGAACCTTCCTTTGTCAGAGTGCACATCAAGGAAGCAGTTTATGCTACGTCAAGAGCATAACAAAACATGGTACCTAGGAGTGACTGTTAAATCCATTTGGCTCAACTCAACAAAACAGTGACAACCAGCAACAACACCCAGGCAAGATGATATTCGGGATTCCGGTTCCAGAGCAGCTCAGGTACCAAGGCAATCTCAGTGAAAACTGGCGTTGGTTCCGGCAGAGATTCGAGATCTACCTGGTAGCGTCCAACCTAGATGGCGTGGCGGATGCAGACAAAATAAAGCTTCTACTTACGATTGTGGGTCCAGAAGCAGCTGAAATCTTCCAGACCTTCAAATACTCAAAGGGGCAAAACAAGGGCGACTTCCAGGTAGTCCTGGACAAATTCCAAGAATTCTGCGAGGAACATACAAGAAAAAACAGTAAAAGAGGCGCCAAAACTCACCATGAGGTGAAGGTAGGATTTCCTTTGAAGAAAACAGCAGTTTTGAATTGCAGCCATCTTGGAAAAGGTGCTGCACTTGCGCAGTTGCGCGAAGAGCGCACAGAACGGGAAGGTCCGTTTGTGCATGCGCGAGAACTTGCGAAATAGGCCCCAAGCAAAGAACAGCGATCTGCGCATGCGCAATTGCTTCCTACGCACTACGTCGACGTCAGAGGCCCCAGACCATGCCCACTTAAAGGGGAAATGTCCCAAAACACGGGGGGGTGGGGGGGGGGGGAATTTAAAGCCGTAAAACCCGGTTCTTTCACCTGGAACGACAGCACAATGCCTGAAATTCGTCCAGTAGCTGAAAGTAACCATGCAACAAGCAGTTAGCACTGCCCAAAGAGATGATACAGTCCTTGAAGACTATGACTCAGACCCTGAATTCTTCTTTGGACATCGCCAGCCCAATGCCAGCTCCGATACAAAATGTGATGATATGGTCCTAGAAGACTACGACTCAGATGATGGTTTCATCATTGGAGCTGGCTACCCCAGTACCAAATCCGAACCGCAACTAGACGTGTTTCACATTGACGATCTCGATGACGAGTTCTTCGGATTGGGGAATCTTCAGCCCAGCATATACGACATCCCGACTCGTGAGTGCAGGATGATGCTGCGGCCTGACGACAAGAGACAGAGAGTGGTACAAGCCCACAGAGAGTGGTCCACGCACCGCGAAGACTCCCCGACTCCACACAGAGAATGATCCAAAGGGTCCAAGCCTCCACAGCGAGCTCGTGGACAGCCTCCACGATAGAAGCAACGCAAGACTCCAGAGCGCAGTCCTTGCATGAACAAGAAGTGATGACAGTCTCCACAGCGAGACCAATGCACGATTCCAAACAAGAAACTCTGCAAGACCCCACAGAGGGAGTGACACAAGCCTCCACAGCGAGCTCGTGGACAGACTCCACGATAGAAGCAATGCAAGACTCCAGAAGACTCTGACAGTCTACCCAGCTCAAGTGAAAGACAAGACACTGAGGCCCTACCCACTGTATGAAAAATGAAAAATGAAAATCGCTTATTGTCACGAGTAGGCTTCAAATGAAGTTACTGTGAAAATCCCCTAGTCACCACATTCCGGCGCCTGTTCAGGGAGGCTAGTACGGGAATTGAACCGTGCTGCTGGCCTGCCTTGGTCTGCTTGGTCTTTGTGAGACAAGTGACGACGGCATCCCACTTCCCATACCAAATGTGCAACGTGACAGACCTCAGCTAGAATGTACAGAGACACTCGACAATCACAGTGAGACGACTGGTGACTCTGGTGACACCACATTACTTCAAACCTCATTCGCTCGAGCCTCTCCATAAGCAAATGCATTCCTGAATGTTTTTACTCCGGACGGGGAGCATCACGAAACTTCAGAAGATTCAAGTGAACCTGAAATGACTCCGGACGGGGAGCATCAAGAAGCCAAAACTGACTCAGGTGAAACAGACCAGACTCCAGACGGGGAGCATCGACAAGCCAAAGCTGATTCAAGTAAGCCGGACATGACTCCAGACGGGGAACGCCGTGAACTCAGTGACGGCATGCTCAAGGAGACAGAAGATGCCGCACAGCACGCTAACACGAGTAACTGTGTGAAGGACTCGTATTATCCAAAGAGTGTGGTCCTTGAGCGCAGCAAACACGACAACAAAACCAACAACAACAACAACATCAAAGACAATAGCAAGAAGCATACCAAAGGCAACAACGTCAACAACAAGCACGACAAAAACAACACCAATGGAACTACGACTGGTACGACATGGTACAACTCTGCAAATGAGGGACACTGTTACTGCTCAGCTGAGTACAATGTCAAATACATGGCAGGACGATGCATTTTTCCAATTCACGTTTGCTACACTACCAACAGGCAACCCAGCTTTCAGGACAGATGCCATTAAGAATTGCTACCATAAGCACCGAAAAAAAAAAGAAAGACTCCAAATCAGTCAATGAAGTGATTTGAACAATTGAACACCTCCTGCTGACCTAACACCAGGACATTGACGGCGTTCACAAGGGAATGACACCATTGACACTTCTATACCAGACCATATAAATTCATGAACTTTGGACTCATAACTTTTATTTTGTATTGTCTTATCCTCAAAGTCATCACAACTATGATTTGGTCTTGTATCACATTGGATAGTCATCACAGTCATCATAACTTGTACATAACATCACTTATCTACCTAGATTGTTCAATTTTCTTTAACACTGTACAGAAAATATGTAACACGAAAAAAGGGGGGATGTGGTGATATACATCACTGTAAGTACACAAAGGGTTAATGTACATACACTACACCTAGCTAGACACTAGAGGGAGCACCAGAGACTTGACACACAGACATTCAACCAATAGGTCAGTAAGATAGGACATGACCAATGGGCATTCACGATACACAGAGGTGACACTATCACAGGAGGGCATTGCACCAACCCATATAAAAGGACACATCACACATGCTCAGTCTCTTTCCAGTGGAGACTCTCAGTGAGTACACAGGGTTGATTTGAAACACATCACACCCACCACGTGGATTGTAGCAGACTGGTTAGTCAGTTTGAGTAGCTATAACAGGATTAACAATAGAGTCGAATCCAAGTAGGAGAATCGTTAACAGTAATAAACGTGTTGAAGCTATCTCCAAGTCTGAACCTTCCTTTGTCAGAGTGCACATCAAGGAAGCAGCTTATGCTACGTCAAGAGCATAACACAACAGCTTTTAGGTCTTTGCAACCGATGCAATTTCCTAGCCGAGCAGCGAAGCAGGAATCTGGAATCAGCGTCCCACCTTACCTCAGGACTCTCGCCTCAGCCTGGTCCCGGTGAGCTGCTGACACTTTTGAGGCTGCACTGGGTATGAATCTTCCACGCAGCGAGGAGCAGTCGAAAGTTCAAACAGTTACCCTTAAATCGCTCGCTCCTTTTACTTCCTAGCTGGGCAGGTTCCTTAGTTTTCTAACTTCTCTCCCTCTGTCTCAACTAGAGGTTGGGTCGACTTGAGGCACGCTCATTCTCAGGCACTACACTGGCAGTCAGCAGGATGGGGTCGGGGGGGAACAAAAGGGAGAGCAGCAATGCTCAAAAGCGCAGTTTGCATGCACAGTTGCACAGAAAATGTTCTATGTCATCACACTGCACCTTGGCAAGAGTGCTGCCTGTGAACACACTGTTCAGATAAGTGTTCTCTGTGGCCACTGGGAGTCAATTAATGGAATCCTATCATTTAAAATCTCTCACAGTGCTGTTCATTGCCGCCGGGAGATTAAAGGCAAATCTGGAGGTTCTTCGACCATTCCGGGAGTTTTGGCAACTCCTAATTTAATGGTTAGAATGATTGACGGTTAACTTTTGTGAAATGTTTGATGCACGATCAATTACACAAAGACTAAAGTTGGGTGCAACTGTGGCTTTATTACAGTCAGATGCGTGGCCTCCTGCTGCAGCTGGCGAAATGGCAGGGCACTGGAGGTCATGCATATTTATACAGTTCTTAGTGGGCGGAGCCAGCTGGCAGGAGCTACCGGCGAATCTGCAGTGCAGGTCCTACCTTCCATCTCCTATTACAGTGGTTCACCACATTCACTCCCTGTTAAAAATGAGTCCGGCGGGGATGACGTGAAACTATATACAATTAGTGCAATTATGTACAGTGGTAGGGAAAGAAAAGTCCATGTTGACGGTCCGGAGTCCGTCAAAGGTTCAGCCGGTCCGGTGCTTTGATGCTTCGTTGGGAGCGGCGCAACGAAGGCGGCGAAGTCGGTGGTGGTGGAGGTGACACTGATGGCGGTGCTGATGCTGGCCAGTCATCGGGGAACTCCGGGAGTCCTCAGTCCTCTTGTGCGGAAGAGGGGAGGGTGGTCTGGTGGGGTCAATATTGGCGGCACGGTGGGAGGTGGGGCATTGGTGGGGGGGGGGGGGGGGGGGGTGTTGGGGTGGAACCTGACAGTGCCAGGTCCCTGAGTGAGACAGTATCTTGGCGGCCGTCGGGGAACTCAACGTAGGCATATTGAGGGTTGACGTGGAGCAGGTGAACCTTGTCCACGAAGGGGTCCGCCTTGTGGAGTCGGACGTGCCTACGGAGAAGGACCGGTCCTGGAGCAGCGAGCCAAGTCGGAAGCGACACCCCGGATGTGGGCTACCTGGGGAAGGTAAAAACACGTTCATGGGGTGTGTTATTAGTGGTGGTGCACAATAGTGACCGGATGGAGTGTAGAGCGTCACGGAGGACTTCCTGCCAGCTAGAGGCTGGGAGGTTCCTGGACCGTAGGGCCAGTTGGACGGCCCTCCAAACCATCCCATTCTCCCGTTCTACTTGCCCGCTTCCCCGGGGGTTGTAGCTGGTCGTCCTGCTGGAGGCTATACCCCTGCTGAGCAGGAACTGACGCAGCTCATCGCTCATGAATGAGGATCCCCTGTCACTGTGGATGTAGGCGGGGAAACTGAACAGAGTGAAGATGGTGCTGAGGGCCTTGATGACGGTGGCTGACATCATATCGGGGCATGGAATGGCGAAGGGGAATCTGGAGTACTTATCGGCCACACTGAGAGTGTACGTGTTACGGTCGGTGGAGGGGAGGGGCCCTTTGAAATCCACGCTGAGGCGTTCAAAGGGGCGGGAAGCCTTCACCAGGCGCGCACGGTCTGGCCGGTAGAAGTGCGGCTTGCACTCCGCGCAGACCTGGCAGTCCCTGGTGACTGTCCGTACTTCCTCGACGGAGTAGGGCAGATTGCGAGCTTTGACCAGATGGTACAATCGAGTGACCCCCAGGTGACAAAGGCTGTCGTGTCGGGCCCAGAGTTGGTCCACTTGTGCACTGGCACATGTACCTCGGGAGTGGGCGTCAGAGGGCTCGTTGAGTTTTCCGGGGCAATACAAAATCTTGTAATTATAGGTGGAGAGCTCGATTCTCCACCGCAAGATTTTATCATTTTTGATGTTGCCCCGCTGTGTGTTATTGAACATGAAGGCTACCGACCGTTGGTCCGTAAGGAGAATGAATCTCTTACCGGCCAGGTAATGCCTCCAATGCCGCACAGCTTCAACGATAGCTTGGGCCTCCTTTTCGACAGATGAGTGTCGAATTTCAGAGGCATGAAGGGTGCGGAAAAAGAATGCCACGGGTCTGCCTGCCTGGTTTAGAGTGGCGGCAAGGGCGACGTCTGATGCGTCGCTTTCTACTTGGAAAGACAGTGACTCGTCCACTGCGCGCCACCCGGTCTTGGCGATGTCTGCTCTGATACGGGCGAAAGCGTGTTGTGCCTCGGCCGCGAGGGGGAATTGGGTGGACTGAATGAGTGGGCGGGCCTTGTCCGCATGTTTGCACCCACTGAGCGTAGTAGGAAAAGAACCCCAAGCAGCTTTTGAGGGCCTTGGGGCAGTGGGGGAGGGGAAGTTCCATGAGGGGGCGCATGCGGTCGGGGTCGGGCCCGAGAAGTCCGTTTTGGCCTATATAGCCGAGAATGGCTAACCGGGTCGTGCTGAACACACACTTCTCTTTGTTGTAGGTCAGGTTGAGAAGAGTGGCAGTGCGGAGGAATTTATCGAAGTTGGTGACATTATCTAAGTACGGAAAGGTGGCCCGCAAACCGTACTGGTCGACCTTTCGGTCCTTCTCTGTTTGGAAGACCGAGACCCCATTTGTGACACCGAAAGGGACCCTAAGGAAGTGGTAGAGGTGACTGTCCGCCTCGAAGGCCGTGTATGGCCAGTCCGACTTCCGGATGGGGAGCTGGTGGTAGGCGGATTTCAGATCAATTGTTGAGACGACCCGGTACTGCGCAATCTGATTGACCATATCAGATATGCGTGGGAGGGGGTACGCGTCGAGTTGCGTGTACCGATTAATGGTCTGGCTGTAGTCCACGACCATCCTGTGTTTCTCCCCAGTTTTAATCACTACCACTTGGGCTCTCCATGGGCTGTTGCTGGCCTCGATAATACCCTCCTTAAGCAGCCGCTGGACTTCGGACCTAATGAAGGTCTTGTCCTGGGTGCTGTACCGTCTGCTCCTAGTGGCAACGGGGTTTCAATCCGCAGTTAGATTGGCAAAAAGGGAGGGAGGATCGACCTTGAGGGTCGTGAGGCCGCAAACGGTAAGAGGGGGTAAGGGCCCGCCGAATTTGAGGGTAAGGCTCTGGAGGTTGCACTGGAAGTCCAGGCCCAACAGGAGTGCAGCGCAGAGATTAGGAAGGACATAGAGGCGGAAGTTACTAAATTCTACGCTTCGCCAGCTGCAGCAGGAGGCCACGCATCTGACTGTAATAAATTGATGCACGATCAATTGCACAAAGACTAAAGTACGAAGTCTTACAACACCAGGTTAAAGTCCAACAGGTTTGTTTCGATGTCACTAGCTTTCGGAGCGCTGCTCCTGCCTCAGGTGATTCACCTGGGTCCTCATTCACCTGAGGAAGGAGCAGCGCTCCGAAAGCTAGTGACATCGAAACAAACCTGTTGGACTTTAACCTGGTGTTGTAAGACTTCGTACTGTGCTCACCCCAGTCCAACGCCGGCATCTCCACATCACAAAGACTAAAGTACAACTGTGGCTTTATTACAGTCAGATGCGTGGCCTCCTGCTGCAGCTGGCGAAATGGCAGGGCACTGGAGGTCATGCATATTTATACAGTTCTCCGTGGGCGGAGCCAGCCGGCAGGAGCTCCCGGCAAACCTGTAGTGCAGGTCCTTACATCTCTTATTACAATGGTTCACCACAATGTTATCCCTCCCAGAAAAGCTATAAGGAACTGTGACACAAGAGTGACACCTGCTGTCGACCGGGTGAAGTACACAACTGTCCTGACGGTAAATTATAAGATGTGTTTAAATTAATCCGTAAACTGAGGTAATTCAAAATGCTTGCTGCCTGTGTTCGTAATCACACCAGGTTCCATTCACCCATCACCACTGTGCTTCCGGACCTACAAGCAACATCTTGATTTAAAAATTTTAATGCTCGGTTTCAAGTCACTCCATGGCCTTGCCCCTTCTTACCTTTGCAATCCCTTTTAACCTATAACCTCTGAGATATCTGCACTCCTTTAATTCTGGCTTCTTCACCATTCCCAATTTTAATTGCTCCATCACTGGTAGGCGTGCCTTCAGTTGCCCAGTCCCTTAGCTCTGGCATTCACTGAAACCTCTCCACCTCTTTTTCTTTCTTTAAGATGCTGTTTATAGCTTATGGCCATTTGCACTAATATTTTCTTATGCAGTTTGGTACTTATACATAGAAATATACATAGAAAATAGAAGCAGGTGGAGGCCATTCGGCCCTTCGAGTCTGCTCTGCCATTCATTATGATCATGACGCCGGAATGTGGCGACTAGGGACTTTTCACAGTAACTTCATTGAAACCTACTTGTGACAATTAGCGATTATTATTATTACTTTCTGTGGTAGTGAATTCCACAGATTCACCACTCTCTGGGTGAAGAAATTTCTTCTCACCTCAGTCCTAAACGGTTTACCCCTTATCCTCAAGCTGGACCCCTAGCTCTGGACTCCCCCACCATCGGGAACATTCTTTCTGAAACTACCCCGTCTAATCCTGTTAGAATTTTATAATTTATGCGATCCCCTCTCACTCTTCTAAACTCCAATGAATATAATCCTTTTAAAAAATAAATTTAGAGTACCCAATTCATTTTTTCCAATTATGGGGCAATTTAGTGTGGCCAATCCACCTACCCTGCACATCTTTGAGTTGTGGGGGTGAAATCCACGCAGACACGGAGAGAATGTGCAAACTCCACACGGACAGTGACCCGGAGCCAGGATCGAACCTGGGTCCTCAGCGCCGCTGGCAGCAGAGCTAACCGTTGCGCCACCATGCCACCCGCAATGAATATAATTCTAACCAGCTTATAAAAGTCCCGTCATCCCAGGAATCAGCCTGGTAACCTTCGCTGCGCTCCCTCCATAGCAAGAATATCCTTCTTTAGCCAAGGTCACCAGATCTGCAAACAATACTCCAGGTGTGGTCTCACTAATGCTCTATACAATTGCAGTAAAACATCCTTATTCTTATACTCAAATCCTCTAGCTCTGAAGGTCAACATACCGTTTGCCTTCTTCACTGCCTGCTGTACCTGCGCTTACTTTCAGTGACTGATGCACAAGGACACCAAGGTCTCGCTGAGTGTCCACCTCTCTCAATCTACACCCATTCAAATATTAATCTGCCTTCCTATTTTTGCTACCAAAGCAGATAACTTCAGATTTATCCACATTATATTGCATCTGCCATGCATGTGTCCGCTCACTCAGCCTGTCCAAATCCCTCCGAAGCATCTCTGCATCCTCCTCACAGCTCATCCTCCCACCCAACTTAATATCATCTGCAAATTTGGAGACAATACATTTAGTTCCCTCACCCAAATAATCAATATATAACAGTTGGGGTCGTAGCACCAATCCCTCCAGTATCCCACTAGTTACTACCTGCCAATCGGAAAAAGATCAATTTATTCCAACTGTTTCCTTCCTGTCCAACCAGCTTTCTCAAGACAACCCGCAATCCCATGCGTTTTAACTTCACATAGTAATCTGCTATGAGACCTTGTCGAAAGCCTTCTGAAATAAACCACATCCACCGGTTCTCTATGGTCAACTCAATTATGTTTTATAACACAAGTGTATTGGGGCATTTTATTGCATCAAGGGTGTTGTATAAATAAAAGTTGAATGAAATATACTATTGTTTGAGAAAAAATCCTTCTTCCACTTTTTTCCCTCACCAGAGACTGCTGACTTCTCATGGTACATCTTCAGTTGCTAGCCACTCCCCTGTTTGCCAGTGTTCAATCTTGTGCCAAATTATTCATCAATGGGACCATTATAAGTGAGCTCATGCCAGGCATGGTGTTAAGGGTTAGATCCTGGCATGGATAGAGGATTGGGCAGAGAGTGGGGATAAAGGGATCTTTTTCAGCTTGGCAGCCGGTAACTAGTGGTTTGCCTCAGGGGTCGGTGCTGGGACCACAACTTTTCACAATATACATTAACGATCTGGAAGAAGGAACTGAAGGCACTGTTGCTAAGTTTGCAGATGAAATAAAGATCTGCAGAGGGACAGGTAGTTTTGAGGAAGCAGGGGGCGTCTGTAGAAGGACTTGGACAGGCTAGGAGAGTGGGCAAAGAAGTGGCAGATGAAAAGTGTGAGGTTATGCACTTTGGAAGTAGGAATGGAGGAATAGACTATTTTCTATATGGGGAATGCTTAGGAAATCAGAAGCACAAAAGTACTTGGGAGTCCTTGTTCACAATTCTCTTACGGTTAACGTGCAGGTTAAATCGGCAGTTAGGAAGGCAAATGCAATGTTTGCATTCATGTTGAGAGGACTAGAATACAAGATCAGGGATGTACTTCTGATTCTGTACAAGGCTCTGGTCAGACCCCATTTGGAGTATTGTAAGCAATAGGGACCCGTACCTAAGGAAGGATGTGCTGGCCTTGGAAAGGGTCCAGAGGAAGTTCACAAGAATAATCCCTGGAATGAACAGCTTGTTGTATGAGGAATGGTTGAGGACTCTGGGTCTGTACTCGTTGGAGTTTAGAAGGATGAGGGGGGATGTTATTGAAACTTAGAGGATATTGCGAGCTCTGGGTAGACTGGACGTGGAGAGGATGTTTCCACTTGTGGGAAAAACTGGAACCTGAGAACACCATCTCAGACTAAAGGGATGATTCTTTAAAACAGATGAGGAGGAATTTCTTCAGCCAGAGGGTGGTGAATCTGTGGAACTCTTTGCCGCAGAAGGCTGTGGAGGCCAAATCATTGAGTGTCTTTAATACAGAGATAGATGGGTTCTTGATTAATAAGGGGATCAGGGGTTATGGGGAGAAGGCAGGAGAATGGGGATGAGAAAAGTATCAGCCATGATTGAATGGTGAAGAAGATTCGATGGGCCGAGTGGTCTAATCCTGCTCCTCTGTCTTATGGTCATTTGGATTTTTCTGAAGCAAAAGCTGCCCCTTAACCTGACCTCCGATTTGTTCATTTGCAGCAATTAGCCTCTTACTGACCTTCTAGTGAATCTAGTCACAGCACTTTGTGACTTCAAAGTAAAAAATTCAACCATGGAAGACTAATAAATTGCCTTAGAATGCAGAACATCGTCTGATAGACTGTAAAGAGCACCATGAAGGACGTCCTATTTTGGAATTAAAATCTTGTCTCGACCACCTGGTCAGTGGCGTAGAGGTATTGTCACTGGACAAATAATCCAGAGACCCAGGGTAATGCTTTGGGTACCTGGGTTCAAATCTCACCAGGGCAGATGGTGAAATTTGAACTGAATAAAAATCTGGCATTAAAAGTCTCATGTTGACCATGAAACTATTGTCAATTGTCGTAAAAACACATCTGATTCACTAATGTCCTTTCGGGAAAGAAATCTGTCATAATTACCTGGTCTGGCCTACATGTGACTTCAGATCCATACCAATGTGGTTGACTCTTAAATGTCCTCAGGGATGGGCAATAAATGCTGGCCCAGCCAGCGACACCCACATTCCATGAACAAATACAGAAAAAAAATCTGTCACACTAAAGACTTCACATCTGCAGAAGCAGCTAAAAATGTCACTTTTAATCTTATTTTGCTGACCGTGACAGTTTAGTCTTTTTCAAGGGGCGTAATCAGATTTACCAGCAATTGTCAATCCAGAGATCAACTTTCTTCAACGTCAGCAAGTAGGTTAATAATAATAGCTTGTCACAAGTAGGCTTCAATGAAGTTACTGTGAAAAGCCCCTAGTCGCCACATTCCGCCCGCCGCCTGTTCGGGGAGGCCGGTACGGGAATTGAACCCACGCTGTTGACCTGGTTCTGCTTTACAAGCCAGCTGTTTAGCCCACTGTGCTAAACCAGCCCCGAAGGTTCTAGTTAACCTTCGGATATTTCTGTCCATTGTAATTATTGTGGCTTTTAATGGCTGGTCACAATAATGCATCTTAAATTCAGTAGCAGGAAACTTTTCCCGGGTCACCTATCAGGAAAAGGTTAACGATTCCCATTTTCAATTATGTAATCTATTCATAGTATTAATACCATTACCTTCACTTACCACAGCCATATGCCATCAGAGATCGGCCTGCTTTGGTTTCAAGTGATTATTTTGTACTTAATTCTGCTGGCAGTTATGTGGTGAGCAGTTGCACATGCAGTGGCCCCAACCAGGGTATTTGGTTTCAACCCTTTTTGCCCGGTTCATGGGCAATGTTTTGGGGGGAGGAATTTGTTTAGTTTGATGGGATATGGTCCCCTCACAAAGGTAATGCCCAGCAAGTACAATACAATCCAGCAGTCGGGAATGGGATCAGCATCAGGCACAGAAGTCCCCCGAGCCTCGGTGGTGGGGAACGTGGCATTGGCAACGTCTTGAGAGACAAATTTAAAAAGCAGCAGCAGGCGGTCACCGAGGGGCCTCGGGAAGGCAATGGCCGGGGCTTTGGGCCCTATTGGGTAGCCTTGGCGAAGATGGACTGTCAGCTAGAGGAGCAAGGTGCGGTGATACAGAAAGCGTTCCCAGACCATAGTGACTGGATTGTCTCCCTGGAGGCAGAGATGGCGTTCCTGGCTGAAGAGTATAAAGACCAAGATGGTTGATCTGGAGAACCAATCCAGAAGGCAAGATTTAATAGTCGTTGGGCTACCAGAAGGTCTGGAGGGCTCAGACTCTACAGACTGTATGTCCAAGATGTTTGGAAAGTTGTTGGTGGGGAGGGGTGGGGGGGGTGTTGCCGTCCCCTCCCCAGTTGGATCAGGCCCTTTGGTTGCTGAGGCAGAAGCCCAGATCTGGGGAACCACCACGGGCAATTGGCAGGTTTCACAGGGACCAAGACAAGGAACAGGTCCTGAAGTGGGCGAAAGACCACCGAGAGGTAGGTGGGAGAGCCAGGCTGTCAGGACTTTGGGCAGAGCTGGTGAGGTGAGCAACATTCAATAAGGCCAAAGCCGTGCTGTACATGAGTAATGTGGGATTTGGTGTTGTGTACCCGGCTCAACTGACTTTCAAGGAGAGAGATTACTTCTTTAATGTGCTGGAGGATGCAAATGAGTTCGTCAAGAAGCATGGACTGGGGTGAACTAAAGTACTCAAGGACTAAGAAATTTGTTTACTTCGGTTCATCTGTATCTGTATTTGTTGTGGGATTTTTGTACTGTGGGTGAGGGCATGGGGTTGTTGTGGGGCTTTGTTGTTGGGTGTTTTTTCTGGGCGAAGTTGGGGTTTGTATATTGTACTTTTGGGAGTTGTTTGTGGGGTGGGGATTGGGTGTTTATTTTCCTCTACTGTTCTGTATTAAAGTTCTGTATGGACGAGGGCTGATTGCTGGAATTCTGTTTAGTGGTCTTTGATTTTACCCTGTGCGGGGGTCACCCTGCTAACTGAAAAGTAACGAACGGGGAATATCTGCAGCTCGTTACCGTTGGGGTGTTTTTTTTAAATATAATGAATGAGCTTAGTTTTTTTGTGGAGGGTTTGTTTGGGATTAGGTATAGGGAAAGAGGGCTTTTGTTATTCTGTTGGTGGTTTTGTTAGGTAATCGGGATGTGGAGGAGTAGACTGCTGACAGTTTCTTTGTCTTTGTGCTGGCTCTATGGAGGGGGGGGTATCTCGGGTTGGCCTAGAGCTGGCGCAGGCGGAGGCACTGCTGGATTGCCTCACAGGGTGGATATGGCTGTTCCTGGGTTGGGGTGGGGTGATAAGAGACCCCCGTCCGGCTGATAACTTGGAATGCAAGGGGGGGTAAACGGCTCAGGAAAAAGGGCCCTGGTGTTTGCGCACCTGATGAGTTTGAAGTCTGATGTGGTTTTTGTTTTAAACAGAGACCCATTTGAGAATCGAGGGCCAAACATGGTTGCGGAAGGGTTGGGTGGGGCAGCTATATAATTTTGGTTTTGATTGTAGGGCGTGGGGGGGGGGGGGGGGGGGGGGGGGGATGGGGGGTGCGGGCACTGTGTTGATCAGTAAAAGGCAGTCATTTTCTGCTATTACTATATTAGCAGACCCAGGTGGGAGGTACGTAATCGTTAGTGGGTCATTGGCGGGCCGTCAGCGGTATTGGTCAGTGTGTATGCACCAAAGTGGGATTACACGGCATTCATTAATAAGGTGATGGCTTCTATCCCAGATCTGGATTCACATCAGCTAATGATGTGTGGTGGGTGGGGGAAAAAACACAACTGTAATTGCATTCTGAATCCTTGGATGGATAGGTTGAGTCCCAAGTCTCGGAGTCTATCAGGGGTGGCAAAGGAGTTACTGGTTTTCATAGCACAATTGATTGGGGGGGGGCAGGTAGGGGAGTGCAGACCCATGGAGGTCTATGTATCCAATAAGGAGCGTTTCCACCCCCCTCCATGTACTTCGGGTCTACTCCCGGATTTACTTCTTTGTGGTGGTTAGGTCGCTTTTCCCCAATGGTGGCACGGTGGCGCAGTGGTTAGCACTGCTGCCTACGGTGCTGAGGATCCAGGTTCGTTCCCGGCCCTGGTTCACTGTCTGTGTGGAGTTTGCACATTCTCCCTGTGTCTGCGTGGGTTTCACCCCACAACCCAAAGATGTGCAGGGTAGGTGGATTGGCCACACTAAATTGCCCCTTAAGTGGAAAAAAATAATTGGGTACACTAAATTTATAAGAAAAATAGAAAAGAGGTCTCTTTGCCCTGGGGTGATACTCAGCAATCGTCATCTCAAATCTTGCTCCACATTTTGTGTACTTGATGGTGGAGCCGGGCTACTCTCAGCGACCCCCGTGGTGATTGGACACGACGATGCTCGTGGATAAGAGATTTTGTGAACGTATATCTCAACTATTGG
Source organism: Scyliorhinus torazame (assembly GCF_047496885.1). NCBI lineage: Eukaryota > Metazoa > Chordata > Chondrichthyes > Carcharhiniformes > Scyliorhinidae > Scyliorhinus > Scyliorhinus torazame. Next base: position 41,528,767 of record NC_092722.1, read on the forward strand.
GGGGTACGTTGAGTTGAACAGGAATTGATTTGATTTGATTGTCACATGTACCGAAGTACAGTGAAAAGCATTTTTCTGCAGCTGTACACAGTAGACAAAAAAAAATTATAGTCACACCAAATGCGAAGAAATACACAGTACACCAACAAATACATAATTGATTACAGTACGGAAAAGGGCCAGACATGAGCAAGAGCATCATAGGGCGTTGTTGAATAGTGTCTTATAGGAACAGATCAGTCCGAGGGAGAGTCGTTGAGGAGTCTCGTAACTGGGGAGAAGCTGTGCCTAAGTGCGGGTCTTCAGACTTCTGCCTGATGGAAGGGTCTGAAAGACGGCAAAGCCCGGCTGCGAGGAGTCTCTGCCAATGCTGTCTGCCTTCTTGAAGTAGCAGGAAATGTAGACAGAATCACTGGGAGGGTGGCAAGCTTGTGTGATGCGTTGGGCTGAGTTCACCACACTGTGGTTTCTTGCAGTCATGGGCCGAGCAGTTGCCAATCCGAGCTGTGATGCAGCCGGATAGGATGCTTTCTATGGCACATCTGTAGAAGTTTGAGAGTTGATGCAGACATGCCGAATTTCTTTAGCTTCCGTAGGAAGTAGAGACATTGTTAGGCTTTCTTGACTGTTGCATCAACGTGAGTGGACCATGAGTCTGTTGGTGATGGTGACCCCCAGGAACTTATCGACCATCTCCACTTCGCAGCCATTGATGTAGATGGGGGCGTGTGTCATACTACACTTCCTGAAGTCGATCAGTTCCTTGGTTTTGCTGACATTTAGAGAGAGGTTATTTTTGGTACACCATGCAACCAAGTGATCCATCTCCCATCTGTAGTCTGACTCGTCGTTGTTTGATATACAGCCCACCAGTCGTATTATCCGCCAACTTGTAGATAGAATTGGAGTTAAATCTTGCCACACAGTTGTGTGTATAGGGAGTACTATAGAGGATGGTTGAGCACACATCCTTGCGGGGCCCCGGTGTTGAGGACTATCGTGGAGGACGTGCCGTTACTTATCCTGACAGATTGCGGTCTGTTGGTGAGGAAGTCAAGGATACAGCTGCAGAGGGAGGGGTCAAGTTCAAGATTACAGAGTTTGGTTATTAGTTTTGTTGGGATAATGGTGTTGAAGGCGGAGCTGTAGTCGATGAACAGCAGTCTGATGTAGGTGGCCCTGTTGCTGAGGTGTTAAGTGTTGACTGTAGGGCCAGGGAGATAGCATCTGCTGTGGACCAGTTGCGGCAATAAGCGAACTGCAATGGATCGAGAACATCTGGGAGGCTGGCGTTGATCTGTCTCATGACTAGCCACTTAAAAGTATTTCATGATAACAGATGTCAGGGCCACCGGTCGGTAGTCGTTGAGGCACGCTACCTTATTTTTCTTTGGTACTGGTATTATAGTGGTCTTCTTTAAAAATAATTTTTTTTATAAAAGAGTACCCAATTATTGTTTTCCAATTAAGGGGCAATTTAGCATGTCCAATATACCTAACCAGCACATTTTTTGAGTTGTGGGGGTGAAACCCACGCAGACACGGGGAGAATGGGTGAACGCCACACAGTGAACCTGGGTCCTCAGCGCCGCAGTCCTAGTGCTAACCATTGCACCACATGCCACCCTATTATGGTGGTCTTCTTGAAGGTGGGAACCTCGGAGTGGAGAAGTGAGGTGTTGAAGATGTCTGCGAATACACTCGCCAGCTGGTCTGCGCAAGATCAGAGTGTTCGCCCAGACACTCCGTCGGGGCCCGCCGCTTTCCGTGCGTTCACTTTCAAGAAGGCAGCTCTGAGGCTGTAATAGTGGGTATGGGTGTGTTCAGGGCTGTTGGGGCAGGTGGCACTGATGTATTGGAATGAGGCGGTTTTGCCTTCCACACTCTGGAAAGTCTTGAAGGCAGTCATTAGGAGGGAGATAAATTCTTACAAGGCGCATTGGGATAAATCTGGAAGTGTGGAGAGGCAGAGGCTGGTGGATTCTATTCTCAAGGTGGACCGCCAGTACTCCATTGCCCCGCCGCCGCAGTTGTTGGGAAGTAGAAAGCAATTGGAGACGGTATTCAAGTTGTTGCCAACGGGCAAGGCTGTGAACCTGCTGTGATGACTGTGGGGAGAAAGCCAGTCATCTGTTATCAGCTGAGACGGCAGGCTGCCTCCCGGGAGATAGTGTAGATCAGAGGCTCGGGCGGCGGGTTAGTTGATGCTAAAGGTTACTGAGGCGTTTGAGGTATTCTACCGAGAACTGTATAAGTCAGAGCCCCCAGAGGAGAGATCATCAATGATGCAGTTTTTGGATGGGTTTACATTTTTCATGGTGGAGCAGGAGAGAAGGCAGGAGTTGGAGGTGTCGATAGGGCTGGAGGTCATGAACTGTATTGGGTTAATGCAGAAAGGTAAAGTACTGGGTCCGGATGGATTCCCTATTGAATTTTAGTTTGTGGGTCAGTTGGTCCCACTCCTGCTGGATATGTTCAATGATTCCTTGTCCTGGGGGGTGTTGTCAGCCACGCTATGCAGGCATTGATTTCTTTGATCCTAAAGGACAAGGATCACAGGGAACGTGGGTCGTATTGGCCTACTTTGATGTTAATCGCGGACGCCAAGTTGTTGGCAACGCATTTGGAGCCTTGCCTTCCTAGGGTGATTTTTGAGGAGCAGACTGGGTTTAAGGGCCAGCAGTTGTCAGCCAACATTTGGAGATTGTTAAGCGTTGTGTTCTCACCCTTCTTGGTGCCTGAGCCAGGGGTGATTATTTCAATGAATGCTGAGAAAGCATTTGGTAGGGTTGTGTAACCTTGGAAGGTTTGGCTTTTGGCCAAAATTTATATCATGGATTAGACTTTTGTTCAGAGCCCTGAATTTGGGTTATTTTCAACTGAATAGGGGTACAAGGCAGAGGTGTCCATTGGCCCCGCTTTTATTTGCCCCAGCAATTGAGCTGCTGGCTGTTGAGGTCGTCCACCAGATGGATGTGGATAGAGTGTGGGGTGAGGGAGCAGAGAGTGTCCTTGTATACAGATGAAATCACTGTTGGCTCCAATTTGCAGGAACCATAGATTTGTGCTGTCAGGTTTGGAATCATTATTCAGGGCCTGCGAGAGGGAGGGGTTGGAGTGGTTTGGGAATATTTTCCTTATACTCAAACTGCCTTTTAGGTTATGCACTGCTTCGGACTGTGGTAGATTGTTTAGGTCTAATGGGAGAACCAGGGTTAATTATTGTAGGACCTCATCTTTAAAATTGCTGGGAGTGGGAGTCAGACAGTCACTTCTTATATTCTTCCAGCACGATTGCTGTTTTGGAAGCCTGCAAAGATGACTGGCTGTTGTCACAGAACAGCAGGTATAAAGTAGGATTCAGATAAGATTAAAGGCAGGGAAGAGGGTAAATTTAAATGGAAAGTTTAGGTGGAAATAGGCCAAGGAATCAGTACAATTTTTTAATGTTAATAACTTTGAGGAGGGTGTAATATTTCTAAAAAAGGATTTTTGGAAGAACTCTAATCACTAGGTCCTGACAGCCATTTTTATACCAAGTGCTACAAGGCTGGAGGTAGGTACATGAAACAAGGTTGCTGGACTTTATTCAGTATCGCAATTCACATCTCGGTGTTTTGAAATTAACAGCAGCTAAATAGAAGACATACTTACTTCATCATGCTTCTCGAGTTGCACATTTCCTTCACAAGATCTGAGATCTGGCTACCTTCCTTCCCTCCACTGTACCATCATGGCTTTTTTCAGCCAATTTGTCCCTGGCCTTTAAAATAAGTTCTCCTCCTACTTTCACTGCCAGGGAACGAAAGAATGCTCTTGGTCAGGGTTTTCAAGATGTGGAGATGCCGGCTTTGGACTGGGGTGGGCATAGTAAGAAGTCTTACAAACCCAGGTTAAAGTCCAACAGGTTTGTTTCAAATCACTAGCTTTTGGAGCGCAGCTCCTCCATCAGGTTTTCAAGTATTAGGAGGTGGTGGGGGATGAAGAGCTCAGCCATGAGCCTGTTCGGATGCTCAACCTCTAGCAGAACCCTCAGAACTCAACATGAGCCTTGGACAGAGCCCCCCTCCCCCCCCGTGCCAGACACCAAAGTCTGAGGAAACTAAGGCAGTTGTAGTGCATCAACCAGTGTCCCCGCTGAAAGCAGAATCCATCTTGGGTGTGGAAAGGTTAGCTCTACACTCAAGGACCTTCATACATTGAATGTGGCAAGAATAATAAAGCGTTTTCCTTTCCCCATGCAGAGTTCAACATTTTGGCTCAAAAAACATAGCTCTTAAAGCTGCATGCGAATACAATACTTGAACAGTCGGAGCAAAGTACTTTTCAGGTACTCAAAATAAAACAAAAATTGTTATGTACAATGACATTGAGAAAGTCAAAACAGGTATAGAGTATTTTTAAACATGGGCAGCACGGTAGTGCAGTGGCTAGCACTGCTGTCTCACGGCGCCGAGGTCCCAGGTTCAATCCCGCCTCTGGGCCACTGTCCATGTGGAGTTTGCACATTCTCCCCGTGTTTGCATGGGTTTCGCCCCCACAACCCAAAGATGTGCAGGCTAGGTGGATTGGCCACGCTAAATTGCCCCTTAATTGGAAAAAATGAATTGGGCACTCCAAATTTAGGAAAAAAAAGTATTTTTAAACATGACAAACTTCGCAGCCAACATCCTGCCATAGATTATGTTCCTGCAGAAATAGTAAATAGAATATATTTGCTGGAGATCAAAATTATTTTCAAAGCGTCATCAGGAGCTACTCCACGAAAGAGAACTCTGCAAGAGTATAACTTACATTTAAAAGCACTTTTCATTATCTTCAGGGTGCGCCAAGATGTTTTGCAATTAATGGATTGCAGTTAGACAAGTGTGGCAGCTAATTCTTTGCATGCTGTGGATTCTTTTTAAATAGAACGCTCTGATGAAATCCTGCATTCATAGTTATGTGATCATCCCAGAAAATACTCCCAGTTTACATTTGTCCGCTCTGATGGAATTGGACCCATTACCTACATTGAATGCAGCTGCAAAAATTGGGTTTGGAGAGATTTATGATACTGCTAAAATACATTCAGTGTATAAAGATCGTTGACATCAGAATTAAACATTTGCCAAAAATAAAAAGGTAGCGCACGGAATGTATTTTAGCAGTTAGTCATAAATCTCTCCAAACCCAATTAATTTCTACTTATTTCCTCCTCCTGTTCCTAAACTGAATGTACAAGCAAGATGCCTGCTCAAGGCTCTGTGGAAATACAGCTGAATCATCAATGTGAGTGGGTGTTCTACTGTCCCCAGACCTTTCACAGCAGTTGAGTGGAATGATGGGATTTCAGTGTGGCAGGTTTTAGGTTACACCTAACTGACTTCTTAAAAAAGGACTATCTTTGTTTAAAGTATGCCATTGTATCCTTGGTCTTTTACAGTCCTTTCCCATTTGGGACTTATTCCATTACATCCTGAATGTACCAATCACAACACATGCATGCCCTTCACGACCATCTTGCCATAACACGTTCCCCTACAACACCAGGTCTCTCCTCGTTACCGTGTGCTGGGCTGTGTTCTCCCACCTGATAACCAATAGCAAAATACCAGCAGAGCCCATTTTAAGAGTTACTAAGGTTTTGTTACATCACAAGAGTACATTCCCATATTTAAGAAATATTGACAGGGCAAATGAAGCCTATTTCAGTTCTGAATAGATAAAAGAGAATCAAAACTGTCCTGTTGACATTTGCAAGCAGGTAGAAAGCTGACAATAGGATTCTGGCAGGTGGTAGCTCTATATTCAACAATACACAAAGAACAAAGAAAAGTACAGTCCAGGAACAGCCCTTCGACCCTCCAAGCCTGTGCCGACCATGATGCCCTAACTTTAAAGAAAAACCTGAAGACAACCGCAATCAGACTGGAATTTGCAGTAAACTACAGCTATCATTGGCTTAATTAGTAGCACACTTAGGGTCAAAATTTTGTGGGTTTGAGCCCTGTGACCATACAAAGTGCCACTACCAACCTGCAGGCAGTGATAATTCAATAGAATTTGTCACAGGCCCCACCCTTAAGGGCTTGAGAACGTAATCTAAATTGATGCTCTAGCACATAATACAGCACTCGTGCAATAGTCAGACGGGACAGTCACCAGAATGAGGCATTAAACTTCAGTTTGGTTTTGCCGATGCCTGTGAGCGTGCTAAAGATTCCATTGCCTGAAGAGGAGTAGGGAGTTTCCTGACCAAAATTCTTTCCTTAATGAACACCACAAAATCAAGACCAGTCATACATCTCTGCTGCTGGTAGAACCTTACAGGATGCAAAATAGTTGCAGCATTTGGCAAAAGGTACAACACCTCAAATTAATTCCCTGTATCTGAAATACTTCCCATCTATAACAGGGGAATTATAGAAGTGCTGTATGAACATGGTGCAACAAATTCTGCCACTCAGTCAAATTACTGAAGATCCTGTATTACATTTCAAACTGATGGGAATTATGAGGTCACAGCACATACCAAACCTACTGCAACCTTCTCTATGGTAGCTCAGCTGCCATGAGTACTTTGTGGCAATATTTGTCAACAGGCAATTTATAGCTTCTACTGAAATTCCTACCAACTCAAAGCTTTGATCATATTGATTTGCATATACTTTTTAAAAAGTGGGTGCTGACTCAAGGAATTTAAATCTGCAGTGTTCAATTATTGAATGTTGCTCTTCTTGGTCTTCCTCCAATTTTTTTTCCTCTTTCCACTTTGAATATAAGTGGAAAGAAGAGTAGGCCATTAGGCTGTTCAAGGCTGCTCTACCATTCAAAAGGATCAGTTGATTTACATACCTCAATGGTCCCATTCTGCACTATTACCATAATCCCTCAACTCCCTCAGTATCCAACAATCTATCAATTAATCTCAGACTTGACTGAGCAACCACGGCTCTCTGGTGTAGAAAATTCCACTTCAGTCAAGAAATTTCTCATCTCAATTCCAGGAACACAAATTTTTTTTGAGTTTGAGTCGCCACAGAGGGAACATTCTCTCAGCATCTACCCTGTCAAGCCCCCCAAGAATTTGCTTCAATAAGATAACCTCATTTTTCCAAACTCTAGGAAATATAGACCTAGTCTACTCAATCCCCCTCACAAGGGATAATCCCCATAACCCAGCAATCAGTCTAGTGAACATTGTGTCATTGCCCCCAAGACAAGTACATCTTTCCTTAGGTAAAGAGACCAAAATTGTACACAGTACTCCAATTGTGTTCTTGTACTCTAACCTATTTTTAATAAAAGTTAACATAACTGGTTGCTTTCCTGAATGCCTGCTGCACCTGCATGTTAACTTGGTGATTCATGTACAAGATCCTTCTGAATCTATTTTTCCTTCCAAAGCGGATAACTTTACACTTCCCCTCATTATTTGACCATTTGTCATCTTCCTGCATACTCATGTAGCCAGTTGATATTCTTTTGCACCCATGGCATTGCTTATTTTCCCTAACTTTGTATCCAAGCGAACTTGGATACATGACACTCAACCCCGCATGCATGTCATTGACTTAGATTGTAAATAGCTAGGCCCAAAGCACGGTAACCTTGCAATACCCCACTAATTAGAGCCTGCCAATGGGAAAATAACCCATAAAGTCCAATGTTTCTGTCCTTGAAGCAATCCTCAATACATGCCAATTTATTTGCCCCAAATCCATGAACCATAATTTTGTGTAACTTGTGTGGCACCTTATCAAATGCTTTTTGAAAAGAAAACAAATGCACTACATCCACCCTTTATCTAACCAGATCTTAAGGTCTCAAACTGTTGCCCAGCTCTCAGGCCCTTTGTCACTACTCCTGTACAATCCACTAAATTGGGCAGCACGGTAGCATAGAGGCATTATGGCTTCACAGCGCCAGGGTCCCAGGTTCAATTCCCGGCTTGGGTTACTGTTTGTGCGGAATCTGCATGTTCACCCGTGTCTGCGTGGGTTTCCTCCGGGTGCTCCGGTTTCCTCCCACAAGTCCCGAAAGACGCGCTATTAGGTAATTTGGACATTCTGAATTCTCCCTCAGTGTACCCGAACAGGTGCCGGAATGTGGCAATGAGGGGTTTTTCCACAGTAACTTCACTGCAGTGTTAATGTAAGCTACTTGTGACAATAAAGATTTTTTTTTTTAAATAAAAAAATTAAAAGGGGCAAGAGACTTCAAGTTTATCCTCAGAGTAGGGATTGCACTTATCTTCCACATGGCACTACTCTTTGGCAGTCTAGCTGGAAACTGTGTGGCACACATGGGGATTTGTACACAACACTGGCCCAGGCCAACTCATTAAAACTACATTTAAGTATATATGAATCACATTCATGCTGCTGAAAGGTGTCTTAGTTGCAGCAAAACACTGGCAATGTATGTCAATGAGTTTAGGAACAAATAATGCATGCTATATTCCTGACTGATCGAAGGGAGAAAGGCTACAACATCTTTGGGTGGCAATCAGCAGCAGATTACCATGCTGCACCGACTTACCTGTACTATAATTGTAAAGCACCCGTCTCTCCCAACCTTCCTGACTCAGGCTGTTTGAGACTCTGGTAGTGAAGAGTATTCCCGGCTCCAGGGGCAAAGTGTAAAAGGAACGGAGCAAAGGAAGACATGCGTCCTTTTTACGGCACTAGTTGCCATAAAGCAGGTGAGTTTAAGGTCCCATTGAAAGGCGGAAGCTAAGTGAATGGGATGGGAGGTGGGGATTGTGGAGTTCTACATCAGGGTCCTGTGCAGGGCTCAGACTCAGTCTGTAAATTAGTCACGCAGAAGTTGCAAGTGCTTTTGTTCCTTCTAACTCTTTCAGAGTAACGATGACTAAACTCGCTTTGTCAGATGATTCCTTGCGCAGCACAATTGTCCAGGGGAAGTTAGCCGTACCTAGTTCCCTTATCTGGGAACTTGAGTGGGATTCCCAAATCCAGCGATGGGGAGCCAGGAACTTACTGGTCAATGCTCACACTTCAATTAGGCAATGGGAGAAAATACCAACATGTAACTTTCCCGATGCTAATATCCGCTGATTGTTTTTAAAAGTTTGATGTGTTTATAAAGTGATGTAGTCTTATTGTGGGCAGCACTGTTACAAAATAAAACATAATCTTAAAAGCATTCTGTAAACACTGGGATGTAAGCAGCCACAGGGCTCTGCCGCTTGGCAGTCTAGCCAAACATTAATGTAAGGAACCTTTATTTTAATTTGCTGAAATATTTTGGTAATTTTCTTTTCTTTGACTTATCAAATATTTACAGAAAACTGCATTGATTTGGGGACTAAGTCCAAAGGTGATGAAAATGCATATCTTACTGGGATAAAAAATTGGACGGAAAAGTCCAAAATTAAACACTTAAGTAAACAAGAGGGCCCTTGGCGTGGGTAAGGGATAGGTTACATATTGAGCAGAATTAGGTTCCAGCGAGGCAGATTTCTCCCTACCAATTGGGGGACCAGTGGGAGGCACACATCATTTCTTTTGGGGGGGGCCCGATACAACTTATGTGCATTCAAGCATTTAACTGGCTGTCCTAGGGTCTCCCAGGCAATCAAGGACCTCAAGAGGGCTGAAGTCGCAATACCAAGAACTGCCGGCATTGGAGGCCCAGCAGCGCCACCTGGAGCATTGGTTGCTCCTGGTAATGCTCTAAGATGCTTATTCACCGATTGAAGCTGAATCCCTGGAGACAGGTGAGATGCGGGTCAGAGTTAAGGACACAGGTAAACTGGGCGGCCTTCGGGAGCCACAGGACACCCACTTAAATCCCTGTGCCACCACTAAATTCCAGTGAAATCATAATTTGCGTTAAATGCTCATTTGCGTCCAGCCCTTCCTGCACCTGACTTAACTGGGGAAGGTTTTCAAATTACACTTGTGTTTAACATATACATGCATAATATAGATTTATATACAAGTGGTGGACTCTACGGGAGAAATGACAATGGCAGAAATCAAAGCAATTTGAGGCCAAGTTTCCTTTCGTTATGCCGTGCAATTAAGGCGAATTGGCTGAACCAATGAAGAAAATTGGGAAACATTGAACACGTTATGCCCCAAGATGCTTAAATTTGTATTTTCCCAGCGGCATGGCGGTGCAGTGGTTAGCACTGTTGCCTCACACCGCTGAGGACCCGGGTTCGATCCCGGCTCTGGGTCACTTTCCGTGTGAAGTTTGCACATTCTTCCCGTATCTGTTTGGGTCTCCCCACAACCCAAAGATGTGCAGGGTAGGTGATTGGCCACATTAAATTGCCCCTTAATTGGATTTAAAAAAAAGAATTGGGTACTCTAAATTTAAAAAAAAATAGCATTTTCCTCAGTCTTTTACATTGGCCAGGATTCAAGATTCAATTCACACAATCAGGCCGCAGCTGCAAAACTCGCTCCCCAAGCCAAAATTGTGAAATTTCACCGAATACACATTTTTAAGGTGTACAGTACTAGCAATCATCTTTTAAAGTGTTTGCTTATGAAAAATTTAAATCTGACCACAGTACACCAATGGAATTATTAAATAATTTAGGTTACTCATAGGCAGAGGACCGAACACCCTTACTAAAAATATTTTGGGTATTAAACCCATTTTCAGCATTGATAAACACTGCACCAGGTTACTGTGCTGGAAGTACTTTTTAATGGAAATAAACCATTTTGTGTCATTACACTGCCCAATTAATCCAGATTTGACTTTTTATGTTTTGATGATGAAAATACATTTTAGTGGAAACCTGCATAAAACTAACTGGATTAATGCAATTCTAAGTGCATTTTGGGTGCAACTTCCCAACTGTGTCCAAAGCAGAAACCCCTTACTGATCTCAATCTTTCAAAATTTCAATTGTCTAAGCAGCTACAACTTGTTGGAGCAGCAGGTTCCAGATTTCCACTGGGTTGTGTGTGGAGAAAGTGTTTTCTAATTTAACTCCTAAATCGCCAAGTTCAAATTTTAAGGTTCCAAGGCCACATATTTTTCTTGAGATGTGGTTCAAAAAACTGAATGGAATACTGCTGATGGCATGTACGACTGAAGCATCACTTCCTCATTTCAAATTTCAATCCCTTTGAGGTAAAGGCCAACATTCAATTCGCTTTTTGATGGCTTTTTGTCCTTGTGCACCAGTTTGTATGAGTATCGAACCATTGTTCTTCCACAACACACACTCTGTTACCATTAAAAGGGTTCAGACTTATCTTTCTCAGATCCAAAATGGATGATCTCAAACCTTCCCAGATTGAATGCCATCTACCATTATTTTGCCAACTCACTTGATCCGACTTGAAACTTCCTGTTTCCATCCACACAACTTATTGTGTCAGCAGTGTCATCTGCCTACATCTCTATTCCTTTATATCATTAATATATATAATGAAAAACAGGTCCCAGTACAGATCCTGGGGAAAATAATTTGTCATATGCTGTCAATCAGAGAAAGGTCCCTTTATTTCTAGCCAACCCCTCCCAAAATAAAAAATCAATTTCATGCTTGAACATTTCAATTAACCTGACATTTAGGGCGGGACTTTCCCCACCTCCCGCGCGGCGTGTTATGAGGCAGCAGCGGCAGCCTGCAATTGGCTGGCGGCGGGATCTTCCGGTCCCACTGCTGTCAACCAGGTTTCCTGGTGTTTGCACCCTCCATCGCTGGCAGGACTGGAGGATCCCAGGGGCAGGAACAGCCACAATATCCCACCCCATGTCTTTTGAGGAAGCTTTCCAGATTTCCACTACTCCTGTGCAAAAAGGAAGTGCTCAAGACATATCAAGACAATAGAGCAACAACAATCTGGTTACAGAAACATTCTACACATTTATTCTCACAGCCCAAAATTAAAATAAACCAAAATAAAAGAAAATTAACAATGCAATGAAGGAATTACATACATCAGACAGTGTTGCCTGAAAACACAATTTAAATAATTTTAAATATATCCTATGTTATTTAATTACTACAAACACTTCATACAATTTTTTTTTTCAACAAAGTCCCCACAAAAAGAAACATAAAACAGGAATGGTTTTGAGAGTAGGAGAGCTAAAGTGGCGTGGACTTCGCAAAAGAAGTTGATTACAAATTTTTTTTTATAGAGGTAGATCACTTTTAAGTTAAGAACAGAATTGGGTTGTGTGAAAAATAGCATCTCCCCACCCGCCCCCCCACTTCAAGTCTAAAATTCATCCGAAAAATTACAGTAGAAAGTGAAAAAAGGGTCACGAGAGGAAGCAACAACTTCCTCAGAGATAAAGAGGAAAATAAAAGTTTGTTTAGGGGAGGGATTGGGGAGGCGAATAAAGCAAAATAAATTCTCTATTTAAAGCCCAGAAAAAACTGCAGCAGTCGTTCTGGGCACAGGACCTGAAGACCAGTTTGGTAGCAGTCCTGCATAATGCATTCAGTCTGTTATTTGAGGTGCACCTGCTATACAAAAGGGTATTGGAAACATTATACAGTGGGGAAGAGAACAAGGGAGGACTAGGTGAGAGATAGCCTTGCACTAACATTCTCCCTTTAGACCTTTATCAGCAACAGCGAAAATAATAAATCTCATCAAACTGGATTTCTTTCCGCCCCCCTCCCCACACCATTGCCTCTGCCCCCCCCCCCCCCCCCTCCCCGAACCCCACCCCACCTTCCCCAAAAACAAAAACATTAGAAACATCAGACAGGACCGAATTCCAGGTCAGTTCTGTCCCTGCTATTTCGAAGGATACTTCTTAATGAAGACTCATACTTCCAATTGTTACTTAGGTGACCATGCACAGCCTATGGCCTGATACTGCTTTTAATTTCCCAATTAACAAAGTGCATGCCAGATACAGTCTTTTCTTTTGCCAATTCCCATAATCCCAGACAGCACATTCACGAAGGATCTGGTGCTAGACACACACCGTAGAAATATATAAGCTTTCTGCTTGCAGATGTTTGCATCAGCTCACTGGAAGATCTCTCTGAAGCAAATGATGGAAAACATGACAGGTCATCAGGTTTCTCGAGTGTCTTTCAATCCAGTATGGCTAATTTCCTAGACTCATTTGAATGGCAGTCTAGGCTCAATGTTTTATTTTCAGCTCAGTCACGAAAAGACAAAGAGAGAAACAAGGGTGTTACCTCACCATCTTCATTGCAGAAACCTGAAATTTAAGAACAAAAATTTGTTTTCAGTTTTCGCTTCTTCTGCTGCTCAGCAACTGCTTTACCATTTTCTACCAGACCAATAAGTCCGAAGGTTTTTATTGATTTTGTAACTAGATGGCCTATTATTCTGCATAATGGGATCATGTCAAAAATCAGATACTCTGGAACATACCAAAGTACTAGACCGACAATGCCACGTCGCTGTATTCCGTTCCTCCACCAGAGGCTCTCAATGGTCTATTGAAGTAAGACTCCGTCCTTCAAACCCATCCAGCAAACACATCTGACACAAAGTCAGTAAGCCTCCCAAATCTTGAAGTAGACTACTAAATTCTCTACTGGTTTTAATTTTCCCAAGGGGCATTCTTTTTCCTCCCTTATTGACAAAATAAAATTGCTTTGAGCTTACTCTGTAGCATGGCCACTTCTGAACCACAGGGATATCTGTGGACTAAAGTAGGACCCAAAGGATGTAATTTATAATTCTCAATCACACTCGCTTTACAAGTGTTATTGCAAGAATTAAGATCTTGAGGAAGGGTGGAGTTGGGAAAAAGAAACATTCTAACAATGCTTTACATAATCTTCTGTATGCAAAAAAGGAGGGAGCAAAACCAGTCAAGATGATTGAACCACATTTTTGGACTTGACACAAGGTAGTCTCTCAGATTTATGGCTAGTGATAACCCGTCCGAGGGTTGACCTTGATCTAGAGTACTTTTACTGCACAGTATCTCAACTTCCCTTTCAATTCTCAAGAGATTACAATGAATTGTCCTTGCACATTAGTGGCCGCTGGAAAAAAAATCTATGACTATTAACTTTAACTTTATTCTCCATAACCTGATTAATGAAAATATTGTTTACCCTCTCAAGTTTCACCATAACCATAAGCCCTCATCTCTAGCAGCATTGTGGTGAGTCCATGCTCCATCTTTTCCATTGCTTATAACAGGTTGCCCAAAACACCCCATCTGTGGCATAACTAAGTCTTGCACACGTTCTGCATTACTTCTTTGCTTTTTGTATTCTGTACCTCAGGGGGAAAAGTCTGGGTCTGCTTTACGGGATCTATACATTGTTGCCAAGGCCAGCATTTACTGCCCATTGATGGTATATCCCCACACCTCTAATTACTTGTGTATCTATGTACCAAGGTCCTTTGGCTCCCCCATTCAAAATAATGCAATTTAAGGCTAGTTTCCTCTCCACAATTTTACTTCCAAACACATTCATATTTTCCACATAAATTGCAATGAGGTTCTATCTGTCTATCCCATTAGCATACCCGTCAGCAGTCTTTCATAATCTTCACAAGTTGCTAACCTACTTTAGATAATTAAATTTTTATATTGTCCCCTCAGTTCCTAACCACTCCAGATCATTCTATGCGTTATTTATCCTCTTCTGCTTTTCAAAGAATTCTATAAAGGTGACCAAATATGACCTGCTACGAGTCTATGCACGTCTCTCTCCCTTCTACAAACTGAGCTCAACAATTAAAGTGCAACAACACAATTTACCGGGTTATCTCGGTCTTCCTGTTTTTTTTGAGAAGAGCGATACATATGCCACCATTTGATAAGATTTTATTTTCCACAGAAGTGCGGAAAATGATAGCTAAATAGCTATAGAAAATTATAGCTATAAAAAAGAAGCCGTTTCTTCCCCAGCTTCTCTCAGGGTCCAGAGGTGTAAACACCATCATGTTGGCGCAATTTCGTTTTGAGTAATTCCTTTGCATTTTGAATAATGGCCTAAGTTCTCAATGTCGTCTTCATATTCACGGCCACGTAAAAGAAAATCTAGGCTAAATATTTAATCAGTTTTGCTCCCATTTTCTCAAGCTCACCGTCATATCTTAACAGCCGTTCCCTGTCTTGGCCATCTTATCTTCCTGTTAATAAAATGTTGAAAAAACCTTTTAACATTTCTATTGATCTTTGTAATTTTCTAGATTATTTATATTCATCTTGACTTGTCTAAGATTGCCCTGTAAATGTTTATCAAAAATAAATTTTAATAATTAAGCTGTCATTTTGCACATTTCAAGGCTCATTGGGCTGAGTGTTTCATCTCGGCTGGAGAGACTCCAGGCAGGTGAGCTACTCTGACTTTCAATTTTTGGTGCTTTTAGTCCAGGTAAACTTTCACCCCATAGACATATGGCATCTATTGCTAAACTAATTTGCTCCGCAAAGGGCCTTGTTACATCAAATGTACAAACAAAAATAACAAAGAACGATTAATCAACCATTGTTGGCATTGCCCAAGAGATTACCACATGTTTGAGGACATTGCTGCTGGTTTTAGCAAGAAGCCAAAACAGGTATAGTACTCGTGTAGTGCCAATCTCCAGACTTCAACAAAACAAAATTGGAAACATTTATTTTTCCAGTACTCACATTAGGGCAACTAATTATTTGATAATTATTTTCAAGTACTCTTTTATATAATTCTCAAAATCCACCCAAAGTTAGCACAACTCTTTTTCCCCCATGCCCCACTTTTCCAAATTTTCGACAGCAACCTGGCTGAACCTCAAAATACATTTTTCAGATGAAGAAGTGACCTTAGGTTGATTACTTAAGCCGGTTCATTCACAATCCTTCCACAAATTAGTCTAGAAAGAGTAAGAGAAGGGAGAGGATGACCCCTTTTCCTATTGTGATACGAGGTAAATGTGCTAAAGTTATAGATTTCTTTTTTTTCCAATAAAGAAGTTTATGACTGAAATGTAGCAACAAGGGAGGTAGGACATAATTTGAATAGTTTTGTCAACTTTTTTAAGATAATTATTTTTCTTTTTTTCCCCTTTTTTCTAAAAATTTAGAGTGCCCAATTCATTTTTATCAATTAAGGGGCAATTTAGCGTGGCCAATCCATCTACCCTGCACACCTTTGTGTTGTGGGGGCAAAACACACGCAGACACGGGGAGAATGTGCAAACTCCACACGGACAGTGATCCAGAGCCGGGATCGAACCTGGGACCTCAGCGCCGTGAGGCAGCAGTCCTAACCACTGCGCCACCGTGCTGCCCAATGTTTTTTAAAAAGAGAAATATATGAGCATTTGTAATTTACCTGAAGATCCTCTGAAGATGATCCCTGGTTCTCCTGGTCATCTTCCAACTCGCTATCGTTGCTATCAGTGACCGCAGGAGCTCCACTTCGTGTAACAGCACCTGCTCGGGTTTCCTTTGTTTTCCCCATGTATCTTTCTGATTTTTTTTGTTTCATTACATTTGTTTTCCTCTGCCAAACAACCTTCTTATTCTTCATTCGAAGATACAGCCTTGGCGAATTCAAGCCAGAAGACCTTTGCCTGGGTTCGGATTTTAGTCTCTTTCCCTCGGCTGGTGACACTTTCGCTGATCTTACTGGACTTGTAGTTCTGGAGACAATAGGTGATGTGCTCGGCTTCTTTGATTTTACTGGTGGTACTGATCTCATTCGCTGTTGCAACCTTAATGCTGAAGAAACAGACTCAGCTTGCAAGGGTCCCAACATTCTTCCTCTCCTTTTTCCCAAAAGAACGGGTGTACTCTGTAGCTTGATTTCAGTGTCTGCCGTCCTCCTGCGTTGGCCACCTCCCTTCTCACTGCTGGCAGGAGAGTGAGAGCTAGACCCTTTTGCAGGAGGAGATGCTGGTTTCTTGGGGCAACTGTACGTAACGTGTTTGTTCAGACTACCTAAGTAAGTGAATTCTTTCTCACAGTAAGGACAATTGTGGCTTTCTGAGCTCCTGCTTTTCAATATGGCCTTCTCTTTGGCAGATGATCGGTTCTTCTGAGAGATTGCCTTCTGCACCAATTTGATCTTTTTACTTTTCAGAGTGTTCATTTTGATCTTATTCATAGTCACTTTTGGCTTTGTCTCAGTTTCAAAATTAAGCCGTTTTGGCTGCCCCATCCTCCGGACTGTGTTCTGCCTGACTGGCTCTGCAACAATCGCCCCATTTTTCTTCCACACTTTCTTTCTCAGCGGGATTGCGTTCTTCTTTGGGGTGTAGCGTTTCTTATCACTGGCAGATGCACAAGCCAGGATATGCTTATGAAGTGCTGGCATATTATCAAAGCTCTTGCCACATTTTGTACAGTGTATGGCTGTGCTAAAGGTCTGAGGGATATTGTGTGTGGTAAAATTTACAGCTGATGACACGGCATTGGCAGAATTACGGTTGTGATATTGAAATGGAGGCGGCTTAAAGCTAGGGTAGCGCTGATTGAGACCCATACGGACATCCGGGCCTTTCGGCTTTATCCCAGATGCCATTACCTTTATTGTAGTATATAGTTCCTCTGTTAAGTCATGAGAATCATCATCGTCTTCCTCCCCTTCCTGAGGTGGTGATGCAGAACTTTCTTCTAGAGACTGGCTTGGACAGCTGATGGCTTTGTCTGGATCTGTGAAATTTTGAGGCCTCAGCATTCCATTTTCCAGCTCTATATGTGTGCACTGCTGGTCAGGATGCAAGTCACGCTGATGATGCTGTAAATTGCAAAGAAACGCAAACTCCTTTTTACAGATTGAGCATACAAAAATCTTGCCCACCCCATGCAAAGATGACCGGTGCTCAGACAGTGCACTGGCCTCTTTAAAAAGCTGCACACAAAATTCACATTTGAAGGGCCATTCTTCGGCATGAATCAACAAATGCTGAGTAAGATCCTTGATTGAAAGGAAAGGATTTTCACAGACGTTGCACAGAAAGCTTTTGGTGAATGCTGCTTCAGGTTTATCCTCCTGTACTGAAGGCTGAGAATTTTCTGCACTTTCCTGGTCATCAACAGAGTTTTCAATGAGCATGTCTTGGGGGGATTCTGGTTCAATTGTGGGTGGAAGAATGCTGTTAATTTCTTGTTCACTATCTGTGTCTGGATAGCCATCATCTTTAATTTCTTCCTTAATGTTTATGCTAACGGGTGACAAAGCAGGAGTTACCGACTGTAAAACCTGGGTCACTGACTCTGGAAGGGGTGAAGGTACAGAGAGGACAGGGGGTGGGGGAGAAGGAGCAGGAGTTGTTACCAGAGTTGGGGTTGTGTCAGGATGAGGTGGTGCCTCCACTTCTAGATGTGGCTGGGGACTGCATTCTGAATCTTGTTTATTCCCTATCGTTAGATCTGTGCCATTGTATTCATTCATAAGTACCTTCTCTAACATAGAGGTTGTGGGTTTTTTCTTTTTACTGCTGCATGAGGCTGGAGTACCAACTGCCCCCATTTCCTCTTTGACTTCATTGTCACTGCACAACTTCTTATGCAAACTCAAGTCTAAGATGGCTACCCCAGGCCCTTCCAGTTCCATTTTTACATCAGGTTGTAGTTTAATACCACTGGATAGGTCGAGAGGCTGGTGGGCACATGGAGGCCGGCTTGGTGCGTATTCCTTGGAAGCTGTTATTTTGCACATTTCAAGGCTCATTGGGCTGAGTGTTTCATCTCGGCTGGAGAGACTCCAGGCAGGTGAACTACTCTGACTTTCAATTTTTGGTGCTTTTAGTCCAGGTAAACTTTCACCCCATAGACGTATGAAGTCAGTGTCTTTTCCTGTGCTGCTCAATGCGGGACTATGCTGTGGAGAATTCGGCGGTGAACTGGTTCTCCTCTTGAATCGGCTAAATCCCATTGTTGTTGACGTTGAAGGACCAACTGAGCCATCTGGAAATAAAGCTGACCTGGGCGAATTATTTTCCTGTATTTGAAGAAGCTGCTTAAGCTTTGAGGATAAGATATTTTTCTCCTGATGTCCACTTAAACTGTTAGTGATTGGACTAGGAAGAGACAGACCACAAAATGAGGAGGCAACTGGTGATATAGTTTCGACGCCTAGCTCAGTTTTCGTCTTCGGAAATGGCGGAGGACTGGTGGTTCGCCTCCTTTTAGGGCCTTTCAAATCACTGTCCGTTGTTTCCTTTAGAAGGGTGTGAGTTACTGGAACTTGTGCTGTCATTTTAAGGTTCTGAGGAGATTCATCAGTCACTGGATACAGCACTGATGGCAATCCATATGGATTTGTGCAAGCAGTGTCAACCTCAATCACCTCACAATTGCTGGTGCTGTTGTTTGACTCAATTTTGCCATCAATATAGAAGTTCAAGTTTTCAGAGATGTTACTGGAAACATCCATGATGAATGCTTGACAGTCATCAGTCTCTTCCTCCTCCTCATCCTCTTCATCTTCAGTTTCTGTGCTTACAATGTGAAGTCCAGCAGAAACCCGGATTTGATCCGATGATAGATCCTGTTCCTCTGCGGAGCCCTTCCGTCTCATTCTAATGCCCTTCGCCAAGAGGTGACGCTCATGGATACGGCGCTGGTGCCGACGCAAGTTTGTGTATGAACCAAAGGTTTTTTTGCACAATTTGCATGGATGCTGGATTTTTGATTCATAGCTCTTTACAAGAGAACTTTCTAGGTTTGGGGCTGTTGCCGTGGAATCGGTTTTCTTATAATTTTCTGGAGCTATAGGATTTTCTAGTCGAGTTGAAGAATTAACACTGATGTCAATTGCTGCTTTATCAAAATCATCCTTTTGGTGCTGTCCAGATATGTGCATTTTCAAGGTGGGCTTTTTCTTAGGTCCAGCCTCATGGCGTCGTTCGTGGCGCCTCATGTTGATATGGGTGCCAAAGGCTTTACCACAATACCTGCATTTGAAAGTGAATCCTTCTGTGGATATGTGGATGTGCTGGTGACGTTCCAGACCCTGCTTTGTGGTAAACCTGCGTTCACAATTTTTACAGGGAAACATGTGCGTTTCTTCAATGTCTCCCATTCCATTCTGATCTCCTTTTATTTTCTGCTTCAGGGATTTGACAGAAATTTTCCTTCTAGGCAGACTCTCAATAGAATTGCTTTCTTCAGGCATTGTTTCTGCCTCAAGAGACATTTGTGGATTCTTCGGCTGAGGCAGAACCTTCTGTGTAACTATTCGATGTACCACTACTTTCTGTTCTGGCAAATGGGCTGGTATGGCACAAGGTTCATCCTTCTCAGAACCTAATTAAAAGAATAGAATTACTGCAAAGCCAGACTTATATTATCACTTCAGCACATTAATTCATCTCCTCCCTCACATGTACCATTCAACATTCAATTCTAGCAAAACTGAGCCAAAGAAAACTAGCCAATGTGGTAAATTAATGTATTTAAGAACTGATGGGCAACGCATCTTGATTTCTTCACTTGAGTGTTCATACTATCACAAGTATTTACAGCATAGAATAAGGCCATTCAGCCCATTGATCCAAGCCAGCTATCTGCAAGAGCAACTCTGCTTGTCTCCCCCCCCCCCATCAACATTTTCTCCATAGCCATGTATATATTTTCACTTCAGGTGTTTATCCAATTATTTTTTAGAAGCCCTAATTGTATCTGCTTCTACTACATTCAAGTTGTGCATTTCAGGTACTTACCACTCCAAGCAATTTTCCTCATGTTGCCTTTTGTTCTTTTGCCAATAACCTTAAATCAGTGTCCTCTGGTTATTGACCCTTTTGCCAATGAGAACATTGTCTCTCTATCTATATTCTGTTTAGGCTCATGTTTTTAAACATCTCTATCAAATCTTCACTCAACCTTTTCCAATGAAAACTATTCCAGTTTCTCCAATCAATCCACTTAACTGAAGTCCCTTATCCCTGAAAGCATTCTCGCAACTTTTTTCTGGACCCTCTCTAATGACTTCCCATGCTTCCTGAAGTATGGTGTCCAGAATTTGACAGAGAATTTTACATAGGTTCATTAAATTTTGTCGCTTTTGTACTCTACACCTCTATTTCTGGTATGCCCTTTACCCACTTTTCCAACCTGCCCTACTGCCTTCAATGATATGCACATATCCCAGGTCTCTGATCCTGCACCTTTAAAATTGTACTTTTAATTTTATATACTGCCTTTCCTCTGAACAATAGGTACCATTTCACATGTCTTTGCATTAAATTTCACGCCATGGGTCCACCCATTTCACCAGCCTCTCTATGTCCTCTTGAAGTTCATCACGATCCTTCTCACAGTTCTTAATTCCTCTCAAGTTTAGTGTCATTTGAAAATTTTGAAATTGCAACCAAGTCCCAAGTCATTGATATAGATCAAGAAAAGCAGTGCTCCTAGTACTGGTCCCTGAGGAACCCCATTGTATCTCTTCTTCCAATCCTAAAAACAACTGTTCACTTTTGAGAGAACCGTTGAAATTAGGCAGCAGTTTTGTGAACAACAGGAGGGTGAAAAAATATAGAAGTATTCTGGGGATGTAACAGAGTGGAGGCAAAAACATTGATGCAAATGCTTTCATGAAATTATGGCAGCATAATTTCTGCACTATCCCCAAGTGAACTTTAATAATAGTAAATCCTAATCACTAGACATGTTCACATCCTAATCACTAGAAATGTACGTAGTATGTACCCAGTGGACAAGAGAAAAAGATTGCATCAGAGGGTGGGCAAGGAAGACAAAAAAAAACAATTAAGAGGGCAGAACATGAAAAACCTTTTTTACTCTTTTCTTTAAAGCACTCTTAATCTACAACAGCAATATAATTTAACTAATTATATTAATTTAGATTGATAACCTGGACGCGCAGAATATTATTAGTTTAAAGAGTAAACATATATTAGGCAAGACATAAACACTGATTTATGACATGGTGGTTCCCCCCCCCAATTAATAAATCATCCCAGGCTGTAAATCAAGAGATCACAGCTAAGAATCATGATACTGCGATGAAGAGTTTAACGATCGTAGTTGCTCCTCTCAGTGGCTTAGCCATTTTCCATACCCACAGGACTTGGCTGACTCCTGCGAAACTACAGCACGCAAATAGAATCTGGTGTGTAGACTGCTGAATTAAAAATATTTAACTTGGTCGAACAAATGGTTTTAGGTCAAGCATGACCACTGAGTACAGGAGCCCTGTTAATCGTTGCCTATTTTTGAACTTCAAAAGTGATCCAGGGTTGCACATCTGAAGCATCAGTTAACAGTGTTAAGCTTTGTTTTGCCCGTTGGAAGTTACACGTTGGAAAATGAAGGAATGATGTGTATTCCATGAGTGACAACCCAGAATTTATGAGCAAGCAGAATAATCTTTGAGAAAATCTTTCAGTCTTGGAAATTGGGCATCAATTTTGGTAGGCAGAGAGGGGGGAACAAAACGGAATAGAAAAATCTTGGGATTGAAAGCATCCAACTGGATAAAGAGTGTAGGCAAATGCACCAATGCAAATGCGGTCATATGATTTCAGTAAATTGAGGTAGCAAAATCTCTGGACAATCCCTAATTGAACAGTGATTATAGTAATGCAATTTCACATTTGGTCGTTCCAGACTCATGTTTGGGGTGAGCACTTAGGAGTTAACACTACGATGAAAGGGGCATAAGGACTGTTATTGTTGTTTAAACTAGTTGGAGCAATTTGAATTGAATGGAAACATTACTTTTTTTTTTAATAAATATGTTTTATTGAAATTTTTTCCCCAAACAACAATTTTTCCCCTCTTACAAAGCAAACGCAACAATAATACAGAAATTTTTAACAATACACAAGTAGCAAAACCCCTTTATCTTTGACCTAAACTAAACTAAAACCCCCCCCACCCTCCCCCCCCCCTCCCCCTGGGTTGCTGCTGCTGGTCATCTGTCTTCCCTCTAACGTTCCCCAAGGTAGTCGGGAAATGGCTGCCACCGCCTGGTGAACCCTTGAGCCGATCCTCTCGGGGCAAACTTTATCTGCTCCAGTTTAATGAACCCCGCCATATCATTTACCCAGGCCTCCAGTCCGGGGGGTTTCGCCTCCTTCCACATGAGTAGGATCCTGCGCCGGGCTACTAGGGACGCAAAGGCCACAACGTCGGCCTCTTTCGCCTCCTGCACTCCCGGCTCTTCCGCAACTCCAAATAGAGCTAACCCCCAGCCTGGTTTGACCCGGGCCTTCACCACCCGCGAAATCACTCCCGTCACTCCCTTCCAATACCCTTCCAGTGCCGGGCACGCCCAAAACATATGTGCGTGGTTTGCCGGGCTCCCGCCACACCTCCCACATTTGTCCTCCACTCCAAAGAACCTGCTCAATCTTGCTCCCGTTATGTGTGCTCTATGTAGCACCTTAAATTGAATCAGGCTAAGCCTGGCGCATGAGGAAGAGGAATTTACCCTGCTTAGGGCATCAGCCCACATACCCTCCTCTATCTCCTCCCCTAGTTCTTCTTCCCACTTTCCTTTTAGTTCGCCCACCGACTCCTCCCCCTCTTCCCTCATCTCTCGGTAAATCTCTGACACCTTGCCCTCTCCGACCCACACCCCTGAAAGCACCCTGTCCTGTATCCCCTGTGTCGGGAGCAACGGAAATTCCCTCACCTGTTGTCTAGTAAACGCCCTCACCTGCATATATCTCAAGAAATTTCCCCGGGGCAACTTATACTTTTCCTCCAATGCTCCCAAGCTCGCAAAAGTCCCATCTATAAATAAATCTCCCACCCTCCTAATTGAATAGAAACATTACTGCGAGTGCATTGACTTGCATACAATTCTTCTCCAGCAACGTAGTAGTAATATAGTAAGTGCCTCTGGATTCATTCAACATAACACATCAATCTAGGATTATGCAGCACTTCAGGTAAATACGAATCCCTTTTGACCAGTATCTAGCTGCTTCAGATTGTAATGAGGAAGTGACTGTGACACCAGAACAGTTATTGTGACATTATGAAGAAATTAGGTTACTGTGAGTTAGAAATTATCCAAAAGAATGCACAAAGTATCAGTGTTTCGATTCACAAATACCGAAACATATTATAAACCTGTACCAAGTTATGTTATAGATAGCATAAAGTTCACTAGTGTAAAAAAGATAGCCTCAACTTATAATAATAATCTTTATTGACACAAGTGGACATACATTAATACTGCAATAGTTACTGTGAAAAGCCTCAAGTCGCCACATTCTGGCACCTGTTCAGAATGTCCAAATTGGAACTTGTGGGAGGAAACCTGAGCACTCGGAGGAAACCCATGCAGACACAGGGAGAACGTGCAGACTCTGCACAGACCATGACCCAAGCCGGGAATCGAACCCGGGACCCTGGCACTGTGAAGCAACAGTGCTAACTACTGTGCTACCGTGCCAAACAAATAGGATAAATGGTTCCAGGGTGTGTACTAAGCAGATGTCAGTCAAATCGTTATATGGGCTCAAATCCTGAGGGTATGGAGGATTAAAGAAGTCAGCTGCAGGTTTTGCTGCTGATTTCTTTCCCGTAAATGCTGGTAAAACGTGGAGATACAGGGTAAGGACTCGATTAAAACTGTCCGTGATGTCCTCCATAATCCAAATGACTGGTGACACCGACTATCTACATTTATACATGCCAATTTGGGGAATTACTTGATGGTGATGATTACTGACACCAATGGAACCATATCCCTGTTAAGGCGTGGTGCTTTAAGTAGAGCAAGGGAGGAAGTTAAAATTCATGCATTTTGTCATTGCACAATAAAATTGCCAAATAAAATTGGGTAGAAGATACTAAACACTGAAGTACTACTTGTTCTCAACCAGTACCATTGCAATACTGTTTCTCCAAAATGTAACTCCATAATACACGCCTGTTCTCAAAACTCATGATGACTGGTATTACTTAATCTATTTTTTGTATTTTTCAACAATGCAGCGATAATATGGTGAAGGAAGTGACAATGTGACAATTAAGAGTGCCCAGTACTATAAAATGAAACCACTTTTCAGATATAAACAACTGAAAAGAGCGTTAATCTAAGAGTTTACCTTTGCCCGTTACTACCAATAAGCAATCCAGATAAGTTAACAATCTTAACAAAGGGTCAAAGGACATCTTTGTGCTGCTCAATACCTGGCAAAAACTAACATGCATTTCAATTTATTATTTTGGAAATTAAAATCACTTTACAATCATTGAAATTACATCACAAGAGGTGACCCAATAAACTAGATGTGCCAGTGGCAGAGACGTCTACTCTAATCCCACTTCTCTCTGATTTCCCCCATATCTTTTTTTTGAATGTATATTTTTTAATACTTTTCCAATTCCATTTTGAATTTTTTGGTATCTGCCTCAATAGGCTACTTGCGGGAAAGCAGTCCATATTCTAACAACCTTCACTGATTTTTTTTCCATAACCCTCTTCTGATCTTCCATGTTATTCAATCTATGACCTTGTTGCCAATTCACCAGGCAGTGGAGTTGAGATTTCTTTTTCACCATTTACCGTAACCCTTTCTTAACTTTGAAAACGTCTGTTTAATCCTCTCCCAACGCTTTAGTGACTCTTGGCTGTCCCCTTTTTTCATAGCTCCAAACTGAGGCCAATACTTCATGCAATACTCCCAACTAAAGTCTATGAACCAAATTCAAAATCAGCCACTTGCTTTTATACTCAGTGCATGTACACGGGTACACAGAAAAAATGTTCTACTTGCCGTTTCATGGTCCTTCTGTTTGCACTCCACTCAAAGTTCTGTGCATTTGCACCCCAAGATATCTTTCACTCTGTTTAAGATATAAGACGCGATCCAGCGGCCCCGTTAGACGTGGGCACAAATCCCACAATCCATTGACTCTCGTGAGAGACCAAAAACATGATTTGAGCTGGCCGGATCACAGTTTGAGATCTATCCGCCCCAACCGCCAGTGACATAATCAGGTTCATGCCGTGCATAAATTTAAATATGTTTTAAGATAATGGGCTTGATGTCATTGCGTTCCACTCATGATGTATTCTCCCCGCTCAATGTCTCTCTAACAGTGTATGGCAGCTGAAGGAACAAAATAAACTTTTTTCGAACAAAGTCCCACACCTGCATGTATCCAAATTCATTCCCCTTTGGGAGCGGATACTTCTGCTTCAATTCCTCCAAACCCACGAACCATCCCTCCACAAACAGATCCAGAATCTTCTCAACCCCCCCCCCCCCGCCCCACCACTCCCCACCAGTGCAAACCTATGATTTCCACAGATTGGTGGATGTACCGACATGCTCCCCAACCCAAAGTGCTGCCTAAGCTGTCCCAAATCTTAAGGGATGCCATCACCACCGGGCTTGCTGTAAAGTTGGCTGGGGCAAACGGGAGAGTGGGTGTATCCAGTGCCGTTAATAATAATCTTTATTATTGTGACAAGTAGGCTTACATTAACACTGCAATGAAGTTATTGTGAAAATCCCCTTTACATATGCCCCCTCGCAGGAGGCCGCCTCCATTTGCACCCACTCTTCCTCCCTACCCCACACACACACACCTTTTCTGCATTAACCAGTCAACACACTGTGCAATTTTAGTGAGATTGCACCCATAGTTTTTTGTCTATCCATTTTTCTTATAACGCTTTTTCACATTTCTCTGCATTCAACTGCAGCTATTGCCTATTTACCTACACAGTTCCCCAGCCCATGTCCTCCTATGATTTTCTGCATTCTTTGCTGTGAGGGGGCGATAACGCAAAATAAATCAGCCCAGGTTCCTGCACCCAATCACTATCCATTGATTGACTCATAGAATCACAGAATGATTCCGCTCAGGTGGTGGCCATTTGGCCCATTGTGCCTGTGCCAGGTATTTATATGAGCTGTCTAATTAATCCCTATTCCATGATCTTTCCCCATAGATGAACAACATCTATTCCTTCAAGTATTTATCCAAAAGTCTTTTGAAAGTCACCAATGAATTTGCTTCCACTTCCCTCTCTTTTTAAAAAAAAAAAAATATATTTCTTAAAGTTTAACACAGTTTTTCTCCCTTACAAACAATAACCCCCTCCCCCCCTCTCGTAACAAAAAAACCCGAGAAATCGCGCAGAGCAAGATATATACATGGCAAAATGATATATTTACACAGCTTTGTACACTGGCCCTCACCTGTACGTGCCAATTTCCCCAACCCTTCATGTTATCTCTTGCTCATCCACCCTCCCAGGCAGTCCCCCCTTTCCCCCCCCCCCCTCCCAGGACGTCTCCCCGCGCACCCCCCCCCCCCCCCCCAGGTTGCTGCTGCTGCTGACCGACCTTCCTCTAACGCTCCGCGTGATAGTCTAGGAACGGTTGCCACCTCCCGTAGAACCCCTGCGCAGACCCTCTCAAGTCTACGAACTTAATCCTCTCCAACTTTATGAACCCAGCCATATCATTTATCCAGGCCTCCAGGCTGGGGGGCTTCGCCTCCTTCCACATTAGCAAGATCCTCTGCCGGGCTACTAGGGACGCAAAGGCCAGAATGCCGGCCTCTTTCGCCTCCTGCACTCCCGGTTCGTCCACTACTCCAAATATTGCTAGCCCCCAGCTTGGCTTGACCCGGACTTTCACCACCTGAGATATTGCTCCCGCCACTCCTCTCCAGAACCCCTCCAGTGCCGGGCATGACCAAAACATATGGACATGGTTCGCCGGGCTCCCCGAGCACCTTCCACATCTGTCCTTTACCCCAAAGAACCTACTCAACCTCGCCCCCGTCAAGTGCGCTCTGTGGACCACCTTAAATTGTATCAGGCTGAGCCTGGCACACGGGGAGGAGGAATCAACCCTACCTAGGGCATCAGCCCACAGACCGTCCTCGATCTCCTCCCCCAGCTCCTCCTCCCATTTACCCTTCAACTCTTCTACCAGCGCTTCCCCCTCTTCTTTCAACTCCTGGTGCATTCCCGACACCTTGCCCTCCCCGACCCATACACCCGAGATCACCCTATCTTGAACTTCTTGTGCCGGGAGCAACGGGAATTCCCTCACCTGTCGCCTCACAAAAGTCCTCACCTGCATATATCTAAAGGCATTTCCCGGGGGTAACTCAAACTTCTCCTCCAGTGCCCCTAGGCTCGCAAACGTCCCGTCGGTGAACAGGTACCCCATTCTTCCAATCCCCGCCCGATGCCAGCTCTGGAACCCCCCCGTCCATCTTCCCCGGGACAAACCGGTGGTTACCCCTGATCGGGGACCACACCGATGCTCCCATTGCACCCCGGTGCCGTCTCCACTGGCCCCAGATCCTTAGCGTTGTCTCCACCACCGGGCTCGTGGTATACTTTGTCAGCGAGAGCAGCAGCGGTGCCGTCACCAACGCCCCCAGGCTCGTTCCTTTACAGGACGCCATCTCCATCCTCTTCCATGCCGCCCCCTCTCCCTCCATAACCCACTTGCGGATCATCGCCGCATTTGCTGCCCAGTAGTAGCTCCCCAGGTTTGGCAGCGCCAACCCTCCTCGGTCCCTACTGCGTTCCAGGAACCCTCTCCTTATTCGCCCACACAAACCCCATAATACTCCTGCCTACTCTCTTAAAAAAGGCCTTAGTGATCACGATGGGAAGGCACTGAAACACAAACAGAAACCTCGGAAGGACCACCATTTTGACCGACTGCACTCTACCCCCCAGCGAGAGCGGTAACATGTCCCATCTTTTGAAATCCTCCTCCATTTGCTCCACCAACCTCGTCAGATTCAGTTTATGTAGGGTCCCCCAACTCCTGGCTATCTGTATCCCCAGATACTGAAAGCTCCCCTCCGCCCTCCTCAGCGGTAGGTCCCCTATCCTTCTTTCTTGGTCCCCCGCCTGTAATACAAAGAGCTCACTCTTCCCTACATTGAGCTTATAGCCCGAAAACTCCCCAAACCTCCCTTAGAGTCTGCATGACCTCCACCATCCCCTCGATTGGATCCGCCACGTACAGCAACAGGTCATCCGCATAAAGCGACACCCCGATGCTCTTCTCCCCCTCGGACCACCCCCCTCCATTTATTAGACTCCTCAATGACATGGCCAATGGTTCGATCGGCAATGCGAACAACAGGGGGGACAGGAGGCACCCCTGCCTCGTCCCTCGGTACAGTCGAAAGTACTCCGACCTCCGCCGGTTCGTCACTACACTCGCCATTGGGGCTCTGTAAAGGAGCTTAACCCAATTGATAAACCCTACCCCAAACCCAAACCTACGCAGCACCTCCCAGAGGTACTCCCACTCTACTCGGTCAAAGGCCTTCTCCGCATTCATAGCTGCCACTATCTCCGCCTCTCCCTCCTCCGATGGCATCATTATCACGTTTAAGAGCCGCCGCACATTGGTGTTTAGTTGCCTGCCCTTTACAAATCCCGTCTGGTCCTCGTGGATTACCCCTGGGACACAGTCCTTGATCCTCGTGGCCAGCACTTTTGCCAGCAACTTTGCATCCACATTGAGGAGCGAGATCGGCCTGTACGATCCACATTGCAGTGGGTCCTTGTCCCGCTTTAGGATCAAAGAAATTGTCGCTTCCGACATTGTCGGGGGCAGGGTCCCCTCCTCTCTTGCCTCATTAAAGGTCCTCACGATTAGCGGGGCCAACAGGTCTGCGTACTTCCTGTAGAACTCCACCGGGAATCCGTCCGGTCCCGGGGCCTTCCCCGCCTGCATGCTCCCCAAACCCTTGCTCAGCTCCTCCAACCCAATTGGTGCCCCCAAACCAGCCACCTCTTGCTCCTCCACCCTCGGGAATTTCAGCTGATCTAGGAATCGTCTCATCCCCTCTTCCCCCGCTGGGGGCTGGGATCTGTACAGCTCTTCATAAAAGGCCTTGTATACCTCGTTTATTTTCGTTGCACTCCGAACCGTGGCTCCCCTTCCATCTTTGACTCCCCCTATTTCCCTCGCTGCCATCCTCTTACGGAGCTGGTGTGCCAGCATCCGACTAGCCTTTTCCCCATACTCGTAGGTTGCCCCCTGCGCTTTCCTCCACTGTGCCTCCACCTTCCCTGTGGTCAACAGGTCAAACTCCGTCTGGAGCCGTCGTCTTTTCCGAAGTAATCTTTCCTCCGGGGCCTCTGCGTATCTCCTGTCCACTCTCAAAATCTCCCCCACTAACCTCTCCCTTTCCATACCCTCTGTCTTCTCCCTATGAGCCCTAATGGAAATTAGCTCTCCCCTGATCACCGCCTTCAACGCCTCCCATACCACCCCCACCTCCCCGTTGTCGTTGGCCTCCAAGTACCTTTCGATACACCCCCTCACCTTCCCACACACCACCTCGTCCGCCAGCAGTCCCACATCCAGCCGCCACAACGGGCGTTGGTCCCTCTCCTCTCCCAGCTCCAGTTCCACCCAGTGCGGGGCATGGTCCGAAACGGCTATAGCCGAATACTCCGTCCCCTCCACCCTCGGGATGAGCGCCCTACCCAGAACAAAGAAATCTTTCCGGGAGTAGGCTTTGTGTACATGGGAGAAGAAAGAAAATTCCCTGGCCTGCGGTCTTGCAAACCGCCATGGGTCCACTCCCCCCATCTGATCCATAAACCCCCTAAGTACCTTGGCCGCCGCCGGCCTCTTTCCAGTCCTTGATTTGGAGCGGTCCAGTGCTGGATCCAACACTGTATTGAAGTCCCCTCCCATTATCAGGCCTCCTATCTCCAGGTCCGGAATGCGCCACAACATGCGCTTCATGAATCCTGCATCATCCCAGTTCGGGGCGTATACGTTTACCAACACCACCCACGTCCCTTGCAGCCTACCGCTCACCATTACATATTGCCCTCCATTGTCCGCTACAATAGTCTTGGCCTCAAATGAGACCCGCATTCCCACCAATATTGCCACCCCTCTATTCTTCGCGTCCAGTCCCGAGTGGAATACCTGTCCTACCCATCCCTTTCTTAACCTGACCTGGTCCGCCACCTTCAGATGTGTCTCTTGGAGCATGGCCACGTCCGCCTTCAGTCCCTTTAAGTGCGCGAACACTCGAGCCCTCTTCACCGGCCCATTCAGGCCCCTCACATTCCACGTTATCAGCCGGATTGGAGGGGCTCTCACCCCCCGCCGACTAGCCATCTCCTTTTCTGGGCCAGTCCCGTGTCCACGCCTCCCTCACCCTCCAGTCCCCCAGAGGGGGGAACCCCCTTCCCGACCACCTCTTCTGTGTCCCATTCCCTTTCGGCCAGTGCAGCAGCAACCCTTTTTCCCCTCCCCTCCCCCCCCGGCTAGACCCCCGTCTAGCTTTTTTGCTCCCCCCATGTCACTCCCGTAAGTCAGCTGACGCCTGCTGACCCCGGCTTCCCCCGCCGTCCCATTGACCTCCCCGCGTGGGAGTCTCCCAATCCATATGCATTCCTTCGTTCCCCTTCCCGCCTTTCTTCCCGCGCGCGGGAAAAAACCCCGCGCTTTCCAAAGCACGCTCCGCCCCCTCTGGCGCAGCTCCTGTCGCGGCCTTGTCTCTCCCCCCCAGCCCATGTAACATTTCCTGCGTGTGATTGACCCCCTATATGCAACAACCATCACACATCAAACCCCAAAACATCCCCCCCACCCTCACAAACCCTCAGTTAGAGTCCAACATTTCGGCTTGTACAAAGGTCCACGCCTCTTCAGGCGTTTTGAAGTAATAGTGTTGGCCCTTGTCTGTGACCCACAGTCACGCTGGCTGCAGCATTCCGAATTTCACTTCTTTCCGGTACAACGCCGCTTTGGCCCGGTTGAAACCCGCTCTCTGCTTTGCAACCTCCGTGCTCCAGTCCGGGTATATTCAGATCTCTGCATTGTCCCACTTACTGCTCCGCTCCTTCTTGGCCCACCTCAGGACCCACTCTCTGTCCGTGAACCGGTGGAACCTCACCACCATCGCCCTTGGCGGCTCATTTGCCTGGGGCTTCTTCGCCAGCACCCGATGTGCCCCGTCCAACTCCAGCGGCCTCGAAGGGGCCTTCGTGCCCATCATTCCCTCGAGCATCGTGCTTGCGTATGCCCCGGCATCAGCCTCCTCCACTCCCTCAGGGAGACCCAGGATTTGCGGATTCTTTCTCCTCGACCTGTTCTCCAGGTCTTCGAGTCTTCCCGCCCACCTCTTGTGTAGCGCCTCGTTCTGCTCCACTCTCACCGCCAGGCCCACGAGCTCGTCATCGTTATGACGGACTCTTTTCTGTACCTCCTGGATCTCAGCTTCATGGGCCTTCTGCGTGATCCCGAGTCCTTCAATTGCCGAAAGCATAGGCGCCAACATCTCTTTGCGCATCTCCTCACGCTGCTCCTCGAAGCAGGGCTTGATGAACTCCTGCAGCTCCCCTTTGTCCCTGGCCGCTGCCATTTTGTTTTCTTTCCCTCGCTTCTCCCGTTGCTCCAGTGCCGCTCCTTTGGCCGTTACACTTCTGGTCCGTTTCATAGAAGTTGGCAGTGTTTGCTTCACCAGTCTGCCCCAAAAAGTCTATGGAAACTCCTGAAAAAGGTCTGAGAGTCGGCTCCAGACGGGAGCTGCCGAATGCACGACCTACTCCTCCATGGCCGCCACCAGAAGCCTCGTCCCTGCTTCTTCAATGGTAGATCTTTTCACAGTTGTTCCCTCTGCTGCTAGAATTCACCTTTGATAGAGTCAAGCCAGATTGCAGCTTTAAGTTTGTCCTTCCCCCACCTGCATGCTGGAAGTGGCCCTCGTCTACTGCTGCAGCTCAAGCCAAATCTTTCACTGTTTCTGCCGGGTCTGGTAGCCAAAAGACACAACACTCCTGGGGGACACTGTCAGGGGAATGCTGCAGCCTTCTTCCCACACCGGGAAATGTCAAACAAATGCCGTGGGGGCCCTGTAAAAGAGCCCAAAAGTCCGTTCCAAGCGGGAGCTGCCGAATATGCGACCTAGCTCTGCATAGCCGCACCCGGAAGTCTTCCACTTCCCTTACAAGCAGCATGTTCCAGATCATAACTATCGAGTGAGAAAAAAATTGTTTCACTCTCCACCTCTGGTTCTTTTGCCAATCGCGTGGTTACCGACCCATCAGTCACTGGAAAACCATTCCTTCTTATATACTCATCAAAACCATTCTTGACTCTGAATACCTTTATCAATCTCTTAAAATTCTCTCCTCTAAAAAAGAACAGCTCCAGCTTTTCCAGTCTCTCCACATATTCATGGCACAACTTTAATAAATCCCTTTCGTATTGTCTCCAAATCTCCCGGCTCTTACACCCCCTTTAAAAAGGTACTATTTATTCTGTATGGCCTCTTCTCAGTCATCCTATCAAAATGTATCGCTTCACATTTCCATGTCAAATTCTTTCTTGCTGATGTCTATGTTCACCATAAATCTATTATTATCATCCTCTGTTTACTGTATCTCCGGCTGGAAAGTGTAAATGAGTATGTTGAATTAAGTATAAATTGGGACCAGCACTGATATCTGCCATGATCAAAGAACCTGTCAATACTCACTCAGCTCTTGCATAAGGAATGGTCAATAAGGTATGCTACCAGATGAGTATTGGTAGCTTGTGCAATGGTAATGCAGCAATATTTTCAATGGGGTGTTTGAGGAAGAAGCGAGAAAAAAGAAAAGAATCTCTACATTGTTTCACATACCCCCTGTGTTTTCTCTCTCCAGTGTCGCCACAATATTTGAAGCAGCTTTGGTTTCTCTTTGTTTGAATCCTTCCTCACTTCCGAATTTCTGTCGTCGAGCTTTCTTCCTTCCTAGAAGTACAATCAGTAAAATGAAAAAAGAAAATCATCAAGTATAAAGATTTTTCATCCTTTGGAATTTAAGTTGGCGTGAATCAGTTATGGGAAGCACAGAGTGACCAATCCCATAATACTGACAATCAAATCAAACATTTATTGTTATAGATGTGAAGACCTTTAGCTTCAAAATGCTGAAATTCCTCGATTTAAAAAAAATAGGGATCAGAATTTGACCAGTCATGGCCAATCAGGTAAGAAAAGGGGAAGAGTTATTCAGAGACTAAAAACAAACCGAGTCCTTGACCTTCATTTTTCCTGTTTCAATCGGTCCTATCGGCCTACTCCCACCCACAACCACAAAGGTTTTGATCAAGATCCTACTCAATCAAAGCATTAAGCCATCTTCCTGCAACTAGTCAGTCATGTTTACAGTGTTTTCAATTTTGGACTTAGGTTTTGACTATTTTCACTGGTGGTTGGGGGATCTAGGGCTGGGGCATCACCTACAAATTAGAGACAGAGCTTAAATTAGGAAAGACTTTTACACATGAAGGGTGGTAGGAGTTTGGAACTCTTCCACAATTGGAAATGTTAGATATTGTAAATGATTTTTCCAATGTAAATTTTAAATCTGAAGTTGACAGATACATGTTCATAAAATATATTAAGGACTACAAGCAAAGACCCCATTTGGAATTAGGTCATGGACCAGCAATGACCTCACCAAATAGCAGCAAAACAGGCCCAACAGGCTAAATATCTAGTCCTGTTCCTATGTTATTTTCAGCTCCTGCATGCTGATGCCAGAGAGTTCACTGTGGCAAGTGGTTCAAAATGCACTATGCAGAATACAGCTGCAGTTATTTTTAGAGTCAAAATGACTTAGATCCGCTGGATGCTGATTTTATTTTGAGAATTACATTGCAAAACGGTGAAAGTTTTACTACTACTCACTAGCAAAATAAAGAACGGAATTAGTGTTAAATAACTGCCGGCACAGTCATGCCAGAAATTGAGCAGCTTTGCTGGAGCAGCTTTCAAATCTGAAACTTTGTGAAGAGTTTTTTATGCGACTGGGTGAATATGTGCCTCACATCAGTTCCAAAACAGTGTACTTGCAGAATAAACTTGAAAAACCGATATGACCAATCCCATAATACTGACAATCAAATCAAACATTTATTGTTATAGATGTGAAGACCTTTAGCTTCAAAATGCTGAAATATTCATGAATTTAAAAAATAGGGATCAGAATTTGACCAGTCATGGCCAATCAATTTCACCTCTACCAATTCTCCTCTATTACTTCTTATAGTGCCAATTTTCTCAACACAGTGATTCAGTTCTGCATTAGGGCTAGCAGTCCCGTGATACCTTGTCCAAGTAGTCAATCTATATTTGGACCGTTGCAATAATCTTATCATATTTGATCTGAAAGGACATCGCAGGCTTGTCTGATTTTACTCTCACTTAACATGCACTTTCGCTAACTCAGGAATTGGACCAGGGACCTTAAATCTAATACATTTGCACTACACCATTAGCCTTTCAGCTTTCTAAGGGACACTTCACTGACCATGGTCATTTGAAAGCAATGCATAAAAACATCACTATAAACAATTTTGAGCTTCACTTGGATTGGATTTGTTTATTGTCACGTGTACTGAGGTACAGTGAAAAGTATTTTTCTGCGAGCAGCTCAACAGATAATTAAGTACATGAGAAGAAAAGGGAATAAAAGAAAATACATAATAGGGCAACACAACATATACAATGTAACTACATAAGCACTGGCATCGGATGAAGCATACAGGGTGTAGTGTTAATGAAATTAGTCCATACGATGGTCATTTAGGAGTCTGGTGACAGTGGGGAAGAAGCTGTTTTTGAGTCTGTTCGTGCGTGTTCTCAGACTTCTGTATCTCCTGCCCGATGGAAGAAGTTGGAAGAGTGAGTAAGCCGGGTGGGAGGGATCTTTGATTATACTGCCCGCTTTCCCCAGGCAGCGGGAGGTGTAGATGGAGTCAATAGATGGGAGGCAGGTTCGTGTGATGGACTGGGCAGTGTTCACGACTCTCTGAAGTTTCTTGCGGTCCTGGGCCGAGCAGTTGCCATACCAGGCTGTGATGCAGCCTGATAGGATGCTTTCTATTGTGCATCTGTAAAAGTTGGTAAGAGTCAATGTGGACATGCCGAATTTCCTTAGTTTCCTGAGGAAGTATAGGCGCTGTTGTGCTTTCTTGGTGGTAGCGTCGACGTGGGTGGATCAGGGCAG
The DNA here is from genome assembly GCF_047496885.1 of Scyliorhinus torazame. Lineage (NCBI taxonomy): Eukaryota > Metazoa > Chordata > Chondrichthyes > Carcharhiniformes > Scyliorhinidae > Scyliorhinus > Scyliorhinus torazame. Next base: position 41,564,642 of record NC_092722.1, read on the forward strand.
ATTTTTGGAGATGTGCACCCTTAGGAATTTGAAACTGCTAACCATCTCCACCTCGGCCCCGTTGATGCTGACAGGGGTGTGTACAGTACTTTGCTTCCTGAAGTCAATTACCAGCTCTTTAGTTTTGCTGGCATTGAGGGAGAGATTGTTGTCGCTACACCACTCCACTAGGTTCTCTATCTCCCTCCTGTATTCGGACTCATCGTTATTCCAGATCCGGCCCACTATGGTCGTATCGTCAGCAAACTTGTAGATGGAGTTGGAACCACGTTTTGCCACGCAGTCGTGTGTGTACAGGGAGTAGAGTAGGGGGCTAAGTACGCAGCCTTGCGGGGCGCCGGTGTTGAGGACTATTGTGGAGGAGGTGTTGTTGTCACTTTAAAACCGTGACCAGTCAAAAACATAGTCAAACAATGAATGAAGTTACAAATGCACTGTCATGGACAGAACACGTGCGTTTTGTACTGTCTGTGATCAATGTGTCTTGTATGCAGGGTGTGTGTATTTTCATAGCTCTAGAGTTATGGCCGCAACTTAAATAATTCCAGCAGAAAGCTTTTTTGACAAGTTTAAAATAAAGAATGCTATTTACTTACACACATACCACGGCTGTTTAACAACATCTCACTTGCCTCACGCACACTATTACACACAAAGATTAGATACATATGAAGTAACAAAACAATGCAATTGCCTCAGTCGCTTTTACGACAGGCCTGTAGTTTCTTAGATGAGTTGATATTTTTAGTTGCAGCAGAGGTCTCGAAAGCAGGTTTTTTTCAGTAAGCTGCAAGACTCCTTGTAGCTGAATTTCCAAGAGGTTGGTGCGCAGATAAACTTGAAGTTGGAACAGATTAGGAAGAGTCTTCTGTATTTTCAAGGTGTTGTTGTTTATTAACGTGGTTGCTTAGTTGACTGTAGCTGATTTGATGCTCCCTGGTGACCTCCCCGTCTCTGCAGAGCTGATTTGCTCTATTTTAAAAACGGGCAACATGGGTGAATCATCCATGTGACCTGTCACATGTCCAAAGTCCTTTTCCAAATAAGGTTGTTTGGTCAGGTTAATAAACATCCTGGGCGGGATTCTCTGTTAGCCGACGCCAAAATCAGGAAATGCGATTTGGCAGAGAATAACTTCCGACACAAAATCGCAGCAGGCGCCGATTTGACTCCAAATTGCGATTCTCCATGACCTCAAAAATGGCGTCAATGCGTTTCACCCCGCACGTACAGGAGGTAAAGTTTGCATATCATTAGCGGGCCCAACCCGGTACACGCCAGGATCTCCGCGATTCCCTGCCTCCGATGTGCCGAGTTCCCGACGGCGTTGTTCACCTGCTTTAAAAAATCGTGAAACTGGCATGACGGCTGCTGAGGGAGAGAGGGGGGGTATAGAAAGTGCCTGACATGGCCATAATGTGCTGACAATTGTGCCGCTGGCCGGGGGGCTTCAGCCAGGGCTGGGGAATAGTGGGGGGGGGGGGTAGACGGGCACAGAGCACCTTTGCCACAGCCTGCAAGGCAGCTATGCAGTCGCGCACACCGCTAACAGTTCGCTTTGAACCTGGTGCCCTCTGGCCCCAGCCGACCCTTTAGCGGTGTGGCTGCGCTCCAGCATAACCCGTGGCATCTTTTTGGCTGGGATAAGTGTGTGTCGAGCGTAATATGTGCAGCTGCAGCTCGTCAGCCTCCCGAGTGTCGATCATGGATCGAGCTTCTCCCGCACTATTTTTCAGTGGAATAGAGTGTGTTCCATGCGGCACCAGTGCTAGCCCCTCAACGGTAGCAGAATCGGTCCAGGTGCAGTGCCAGTCTTTCTGTCGTAAAAGTCCACAGATTCTCTGTTGGCATGAACACTTGGTCTCAGAAAGGGAGAATCCAGCCCCCTATGTTTACCAATGGACAGGGGCTGGTTTATCACATGACTAAATAGCTGGCTTTTAAAGCAGACCAAGGCAGGCTCAATTCCCGTTCCAGCCTCCCTGAACAGACGGCGGAATGTGGCGACGAGGGGCTTTTCACAGTAACTTCATTTGAAGCCTACTTGAGACAATAAGCAATTTTCATTCATTCATTTCATTTCATTATATAACAATGGAAGGTCAATGGAGACCCATTCACTTTCACCAAACACATATTGAATCTTTTGTCCATGGTGAACCAGAAAGTTGAGTCTGCTGGAATGTTATGGTGCTTTCAAAGGGATGTGTGAATTTTCTTGATGGTTGTGAATGCCTATATTATTTTAGGTATTGGCCTAAGTTTCAGGACTGTATAGAGCTAAACCTGCCAAACATCACATGTCTATTCTATGCAGACTGCCCAAGGAGGTCGGTGCTGTCCTCGTATTCAAGAGGAAATTGTATAAATTAGCAAAAGAGTGAGGAATTTTAATTTAATTAACTTCAGTAAAGTCATCCACCACCCATCCGATCTTTTGCATTCTAGTTCCTATTAAGTGATTGTTCAGATACTAATTTTCAGCTATTTTTGTGCGTGCTGTCATAGAATTTACAGTGCAGGAGGAGGCCATTCGGCCCGTCGAATCTGCACCGGCCCTTGGAAAGAGCACCCCAGTTAAGGCCAGACCTCCGTCCCATACCCGTAATCCAGCAACCCCACCCAACCCCACTGGACAATAAGGGCAATTTAGCATGGCCAATCCACCCAACCTGCATGTCTTTGGACTGTGGGCGAAAACCGGAGCACCCGGAGGAAACCCACGCAGACACGAGGAGAACGTGCAGATTCCGCACAGAGTGACCCAAGCCGGGAATCGAACCTGGGACCCTGGAGCTGTGAAGCGACAGTGCTAGCCACTGTGCTACCGTGCTGCACGGCAGGTTCAACCACAAAGGATGGTGAACATATACGGTCCACACTCTTGAGGAAGCATATATAAAGCTGATCCAAATCATGTACATTCTACAAACAGCAGTTGCATTGAGAACAGGGCAAAAAACAGGACAAAAAGCATGCACCTGTGGGACAGCATGAGCTAATCTTAAAATCAGCAACTTGGGGCGGCATGTGGCGCAGTGGCTAGCACTGGGACTGTGGAGCTGAGGACCTGGGTTCGAATCTCGGCCCTGGGTCACTGTCCGTGTGGAGTTTGCACATTCTCCCCATGTCTGCGTGGGTTCCACCCCCACAATCCAAAGATATGCAGGGTCGGTGGATTGGCCAGGCTAAATTGCCCCTTAATTGGAAAAATAAAAAAAATAAAAATAATTGGGTATTCTAAATTTATATTTAAAAAAATCAGCAACTTCAGCTTACCTCAATCCTGCTAAAATAGCATTGATTGTCCTCAAAATAGCAACTAAAATATTCATCAGGGCAGTGATTGGGAACAAGATTAATAAAAAAAAATCAACATTTCACTGCAATGTAATTGTGGATATATGAAATAGCCTTGAAATGTAGTTCTTTGACCAAGCTTTTGGTCACCTGCCACAATATCTCTATGTGGCTCAGGGTCAAATTTTGTTTGAAAACGTTCCAGTGAAGCGCCTTGGGAAGTTAAGAGTTCAAAGGTGCTAGATAAGTGCCGGTTGTTTCTGCGATTACTTGTGAAACATACAAAAAGGGAATTATCTTCCGGCCTCGTTACATTCGCGCTCAAACGTAACAAGGCCGGCGAATAGCGAGAGGCCAAAAACGGGAACCACGCCAGGTGCCAGTTTGCGAAATTCGGAATCTCGCCGTATCAGCACTTAAGCCCCATTTCCATACAATTAACGAGAGCCACCCGTCATCCAACGGCCTCCCCCGCTTTCCCAAAATGTGACGTATGAAATTAATCCTGCATCTTGGCACTGCCCAGCAATATTTCTCTGCATTTTACCTTTGAGTTACATTATACTATTTTACAAGTCATATATTAATAGATCTACTAACACCAGAGACACTTTTGCGAAGTGTCCCTCTGCTGTCTGCAAAGGCCACTTACACACATATAGTGTCTGCAAAGTGATCAGAGGGTGACTGGTAGGGTCCTGCTGTAATGTCTAACATTTACAAGATCACTATTTGTGGGAAGTTATACACATATAGGTCTGCATGACTGAGGACCCAATAAGGTAACAACCTTATGGACAAAATGGCTGCAGCAGCAATCAACACTGCAAATAAATAAGGGAGGGCAAACATGTAACCTCGAATATCCAAGACAAACTAAACTACTCATTAGTTCAGTCAATGGAAAATGCACGACTTTAATCAATTGGACTTGATAGCTCACAGGTCACAGCTCCATTAGTTGATATCAGCTGGGCAGTAGTAAATGCACCATTAGTCTTGGTGCCAATGGACCAGGGAGCAGTAGAAAAACAATACAGTTGGGGTTCTTACTAAAGGTCACTATTCAGAGATCTTGCTGGAAAGTGTGGGTGCGTGAACATTAAATAAGGACAAGATTCAACTAGCTCCCACCAGACTACCAACAGTTTACTTCTGATTATTGTTTAGACTCTTATGGGAAGAATGGTCACGAGGTAAGTCAAAGTGAAGTTATAGATATGTATTCATCTGCATAAAGTCATGAATATCTACAGATAAGGAAACATTACAGTTTCTATACTCTGGGGTGAATTTCCATTGGATTTCTGAGGCGTGAAAGTGGCCAGGTCAGCCAAGTGTCACCACCTGGCTGGGAATTTAGTCAACTTGCACTGTCACTTGGGACAGGGGGGGGGGGGGGGGGGGGAGCCCAAGTTTTCCTGAGGCCTGGAACAGCGCTCTGTACCTTCTGGCCCACAAAGCATGAAAGAAAGAGACATTTTTGGACGGTTTCTAGTTCAGCTTTTGCTTTTGGAAGGTTTCACTGGCAGATTTGGCACTTTATGCCCTTCTCATGATCTGGTGTAAAAATCACATACTAATTGTGTCATACAACCTCAATAATTTTAAGCCTGGCACGGTGAGGCAGCATTGCTAACCACTGTGCCACCGTGTCATCCTAGCATATGTTGGTCCTGTACTTGCTACCGTGGAGGAGTGTCTCATGACTTTAAAGAGTTTGATTTGACCATCAGCATCAGGAAAACAAAATGCCGATGTTGTCACACCACCATTGATGAGCATTGACAAATATGTCGCAAGGGGTTGTCGATAGATTCACAAATCCAGGCTCTATTATCACCAGCAATAGGTTACTTGATGTCGAGACCAACACATGCCGCGCAAAACTGGAACAACAGTGAGAACACCAAAATAGGAGTCAATCACGCCTGCCTCTTGAGCACACTCCTCCACAGTACCAAGTCCTGGACCAAAATATATATGTTAGACAGAAGAAAAGGCTCAACAGTTTCTACCTTTTCGGTCTCAGAAGTCTCCAAATTAATAAAAAGACTAGGCAGCAGAAGAATAAAGAAGCGTCGATGAACTTGGAAGCCTCAAGAGCTCTGTGGCAGAGTCTCTTGCAGCATCGGTGACCACTCCATTAACTACTGAGATGCTGACAGACATCCTAGGAGGAGGACATCAGAAACTAAGGTGGGTGCTCTTGGAGGATCATGAAATAGCGATTATGGGGACAATATCTTCAATTCGAGCGGCCTTGGCAAAGTTGATGAAGTGGTAAAGGTGCAGGGCACGGAGCTGTAGGAGGTGGAGGTGGCTTTCTTTTTAAAAAAAAAATAATTTTTATTAAGGTTTTCATTAAATATCAATAACAAAATGAAAAAGGAACCCAACAGGGTTAAGTACAAAACACAGTCCAAAAAAGCAACCCTCCATACCCCCCTCCCCCCTGTACATAAATAATAAATTAACATTAACACCCTGACTTAACACAACAGGTACCCCCCTCAGACCCCCCAGTGTAAATAACAAAATCAAAAATAAAGTAAACCCCTCCCCCCGGAGTTGCTGCTGCCATTGACCGATGTCTATCGTTCTGCCAGGAAGTCTAAGAATGGTTGCCACCGCCTAAAGAACCCTTGTACCAACCCTCTCAAGGCGAATTTCACCCTCTCCAACTTAATAAACCCCGACATATCGTTGATCCAGGATTCCACGCTTGGAGGCCTCGCATCCTTCCACTGAAGAATCATTCTCCGGCGGGCTACCAGGGACGCAAAGGCCAGAATACCAGCCTCTTTAGCCTCCTGCACTCCCGGCTCCTCTGCCACCCCAAATATTGCGAGCCCCCAGCCCGGCCTGACCCTGGAACCTACCACCCTCGACACAGTCCTCGCTACATCCCTCCAAAGTTCCTCCAGCGCTGGGCATGTCCAGAACATATGGGTGTGATTCGCTGGACTCCCCAAGCACCTAACACACCGGTCCTCACCCCCAAAGAACCGGCTCATCCTTGTCCCGGTCATGTGTGCCCTGAGCAGGACCTTAAACTGTATGAGGCTGAGCCTCGCGCACGATGAGGAACAGTTCACTCTCCCTAGGGCATCTGCCCACGTCCCTTCCTCGATCTCCTCTCTCAACTCCACCTCCCACATACCTTTCACCTCCACCACCGAGGCCTCCTCCTCCTGCATCACCTGGTAAGTTTCCGAGATCTCCACCCCCCCCCCCCCCCCGAGAGCACACTGTCCTGCACTGTGCGTGGCAGCAGCCGCGTGAATTCCACCACCTGCCACCTGGCAAACCTGAAGGTGTTCCCCGGGGGGAGCCCGTACTTCTCTTCCAGCTCACCCAGGCTTGCGAACTGCCCGTCCACAAACAGATCCCTCAACCTTCGTATCCCTGCCCTGTGCCACCCCGAAAATCTTCCATCTGTTCTCCCTGGGACGAACCGGTGGTTCCCCCCGTATTGAGGTCCACACCGAGTCCCCAACTTACCCCCTGTGCCGCCTCCACTGCCCTCAGATTTTGAGGGCAGCCGCCACCATCAGGCTCGTGGTATACCTCCTTGGAGCGAACGGCAGCGGCGCCGTTGCCAGCGCCCCCAGACTCGTACCCACACAAGACAGCCTCTTCCATGCAGCCCCCTCCCCCTCCATCACCCACTTTGCGCACCATTGTCGCATTGGCGGCCCAGTAGTACCCACAGAAGTTGGGCAGCGCCAGCCCCCTCCCTATCTCTACTCTGCTCCAGGAACACCCTTGTCACCCTCGGAGTCCCTCGTGCCCACACAAACCCCATTATACTCCTGTTGACCCGCCTAAAAAAGGCCTTCGGGATAAACACGGGGAGGCACTGGAGACGGAACAAAAACCTTGGGAGCACCGTCATTTTGACTGACTGCAGCCTACCCGCCAAGGACAGCGGCAAATTGTCCCACCTCTTGAACTCCTCCTCCATTTGCTCCACCAGCCTTGTGAAATTAAGCCTATGCAGGGCCTCCCAGCTCCTGGCCACCTGGACCACCAAATACCTGAAGCTCCTTTCCGCCCTCTTTAGTGGGAGCTCGCCAATCTACCTCTCCTGGTCCCCTGGGTGAACCACGAACAGCTCGCTCTTACCCATGTTGAGCTTGTACCTCGAGAAATCCCAGAATTCCGAGGATCCTCATTACCTCCGGCATTCCCCCCACCAGGTCCGCCACACATAGCAGCAAGTCGTCCGCATAGAGCGACGCCCTATGCTCCTCCCCACCCCGCACCAACCCCCTCCAGTTCCTCGACTCCCTCAGTGCCATAGCCAGGGGTTCAATCGCCAGTGCGAAGAGCAGGGGGGACAGGGGATACACCTGTCTCGTCCCTCAGTGCAACCGAAAGTACTCAGACCTCCTCCTGTTCGTGGCCACACTTGCCATCCGGACCTCATACAACAGCCTAACCCACCTGAAAAACCCCTCCCCAAACCCAAACCTCTTCAGCGCCTCCCACAGGTACCCCCACTCTACCATATCAAAGGCTTTCTCTGCGTCCATCGCCACCACTATCTCCGCCTCCCCCTCCCTCACCGGCATCATAACGTTCAGAAGCCTCCACACATTCGCGATCAACTGCCTCCCCTTCACAAACCCAGTCTGGTCTTCGTGGATGACCTGCGGCACACAATCCTCAATCCTCGTGGCTAAGACCTTCGCCAGCACCTTGGCATCTACGTTTAGCAACGAAATCGGCCTGCAAGATCCACACTGCAGGGGATCCTTGTCCCGCTTCAGGATCAAGGAGATCAGTGCCCGGGGCATCGTCGAGGGCAAAGGACCCCCCCTACCTTGCTTAATTGAAGGTCCTAACTAGCAATGGGTCCATATATTTTTTATAGAATTCGACCGGGAAACCGTCCGGCCCCGGTGCCTTCCCCGCCTGCATGCTTCCTATCCCTTTGGTCAGCTCCTCCAGCCCAATCGGGGCCCCCAATCCCACCACCAGTCCCTCCTCCACCTTCGAAAACCTCAATTGGTCCAGAAAGCGGCCCATCCCTCCCTCCTCCACTGGGGGCTCGGACCGATACAATTCCTCATAAAAGTCCCTGAAGACCCCATTGATGCCAACCCCACTCCGCACCACACTCCCTCCCCTGTCCTTAACTCCCCCGATCTCCCTAGCTGCATCCCGCTTCCGAAGCTGATGCGCCAACATCCGGCTTGCCTTTTCCCCATACTCGTAAATCGCCCCCTGGGCCTTCCTCCTCTGCACCTCCGCCTTCCTGGTGGTCACCAGGTTGAATTCGGCCACATGGCACCTCCGCATACCTCCTGTCTACCCTCACCATCTCCCCCACCAGCCTCTCCCTCTCCCCCCCCCACCCCCGCTCCCTCCTCTCCTTGTGGGCCCTAATGGAGATCAGCTCTCCCCTAACCACCGCCTTCAGTGCCTCCCATACCATCCCCACTCGGACCTCCCCGTTATCGTTGGCCTCCAGGTACCTCTCTATACTTCCTCGGACCCGCTCATTCACCGCCTCGTCCGCCAACAGCCCCAACACCAGGCGCCACAACGGGCGCTGGTCCCTCTCCTCCCCCAGTTCTAAGTCCACCCAATGCGGGGCTTGATCCGAAATGGCTATCGCAGAGTACTCGGTATCCTCTACTCTCGCTATCAGCGCCCTGCTCAAAATAAAAAAGTCGATCCGGGAATAGGCCTTGTGGACATGTGAGAAGAATGAAAATTCCCTAGCCTCCCGGCCTTGCAAATCTCCAAGGGTCCACCCCTCCCATCTGGTCCATAAACCCCCTCAACACTTTAGCCGCCGCCGGCTTCCTACCCGTCCTAGGCCTGGAGCAATCCAGTGCCGGATCTAACACCGTGTTAAAGTCTCCCCCCATTATCAGGCCCCCCACTTCCATTTTTGGGATCCGACCCGACATGCGCCGCATAAAACCCGCATCGTCCCAGTTCGGGGCATACACATTGACCAGTGGCACCCTCTCTCCCTGCAGCTTACCATTTACCATTACGTACCTACCGCCATTGTCTGCCACAATGCTCGACGCCTCGAATGACACCTTCTTTCCCACCAAGATCGCGACCCCTTGATTTTTGGCATCCAGCCCCGAATGAAACACCTGACCTACCCACCCTTTCCTCAATCTTATCTGGTCTGCCACCTTCAGGTGTGTCTCCTGGAGCATAACGACATCCGCCTTGAGCCCCTTCAGGTGCGTGAACACGCCGGCCCGCTTGACCGGCCCGTTCAGTCCCCTTATATTCCAGGTTATCAGCCGGATCAGGGGGCTACCCATCCCCCTCCGACTAGCCATAACCCCGCCTCGGCCAGCCACGCGCCCGCACCCCACGCCCGGCCCGTTCCCCCCGGTGGCAGATCCCCGTCTCAACACCCCTCCCCACTCGCTCCAGCTCCCCCTTGACCATAGCAGCAGCAACTTGATCCGATCCCCCACACCCCATCCTAGCTGCTTTACTCCCCCCATTGCACTTCCGCAAGTCAGTTCACTCCTGCTGACCCCGGCCACTCCCACCTCTCCTTCGACTCCTCCCATTGTGTGACACACCCTCCTCTTCCATTCCCCATCCGCAGGCTCTCCCCCTCCCCCTTCCATCCCAAGCGTGGGAAACAACTTTCGCTTCCCCGCCCTGGCCCCGCCCCCTCCAGTCTTCAGCAAGGGAAAAAGCCCGCGCTGTCCACCTACCCGGCCCGCCACCTCTGACGCAGCTCCTTTTACAGGGCCAGTCCCCCTCACCCCCGACTCGGGCCTCCCCCGCGGGGCCCCATCTCACTGCCGGCCATCCACCCCTGTTCCATTTGCTTACCCCCATCCAAGCGCCCCCCCGACCAACCCAACCAAAACAGTGCCCAACCTGCCCTAACCACACTCACCGGACCGGAAAGAAAAAAAAAACAAGAGGAAAGGATCCCCCCTCAAAAAGTAACATATCAACCGCAATCCCCAAATGCCCATCCCGACCCTCAATCAGTGTCCAACTTCTCGGCCTGAACAAAGGCCCACGCCTCCTCCGGAGACTCAAAATAATGGTGCCGGTCCTTGTAGGTGACCCACAGTCGCGCCGGCTGCAACATGCCAAACTTCACCCCCTTCCTGTGCAGCACCGCCTTCGCTCGATTGTACCCAGCCCTCCTCTTCGCCACCTCCGCACTCCAGCCCTGGTATATTCGAACCTGTGCGTTCTCCCACCTGCTGCTCCTCTCCTTCTTGGCCCACCTGAGCACACACTTCCAAACAACGAACCGATGAAACCGCACCAGCACCGCCCGCAGAGGCTTGTTACCCTTGGGCGTCCTCGCCAGCACTCTATGGGCCCCTTCCAGCTCCAGGGGCCACTGGAAGGACCCTGGCTCCCATCAGCGAGTTCAACATGGTGACCACATAGGCCCCCACATCCGGCCCCTCCAGGAGGCCCAGAATCCGCAGATTCTTCCGCCTCAACCGATTCTCCATCTCCTCAAACCGCTCCTGCCATTTCTTGTGGAGCGCCTCGTGCGCCTCCACCTTTACCGCCAGGCCTAAGATCTAGGCCTCGATGTCGGAGATCTTTTGTTGGGCCTCGCGGATCGCCACCCCCTGGGCCGTCTGTGGCTCCAGCAGCTTATCGATAGAAGCCTTCATTGGCTCAAGCAGGTCCGCTTTAATCTCTCTGAAGCAGCACTGGATAACCTCCTGTTGCTCCTGCGCCCACTGCATCCACGCCGCCTGGTCTCTGCCCGCTGCCATTTTGTTCTTCTTCCCTCGCACGTTCTTCGGATCCCCACCACCTTTTTAGTCGCCCCGCTCCTGGTAAAAGCCATATACTGTCGGGGAACTATTGTAATCTCCTTCCCACACCGGGAAACGTCGAAAAAATGCCGTTGGGGGCCCTGAAAAGAGCCCCAAAGTGCGTTTTTGCGGGCGCCGCCAAATGTGCGACTTAGCTCCACATCGCCGCAACCGGAAGTGGCTTTTTCAAGGCAAAGTGGCCAGATTACCTCTCTGGAAGTGAAGATCGCGCAAGTGGTCGGTCAGTGACAACAAGGCATTAAGAGCTAAGGTGGACGATGTGGAAAATTGCTCCAGAGGACAGAATTTGAGGGCGTTGGGTTGTCAGAGGGCTTGGAGGGTTGAGTCTGACAAAGTTTATGTCGTAGTTGTTCTGGAAGATGGTGGAGGAGGGGGAAATGGTGTCCCCTCTTGAGTTGGATCAGGCCCACAAGATTGCGGAGGCAGAAACCCTATGCTATTGAGCCACTGCATGCAATCATTGTGTACATTCACAGTTTTCAAGATAAAGAAAGAGTTCTTTAGTGGGCAAAAGGGCATTGCGTCTCCAGATGGGGAGGCCATGTTGCGAAGATCTTTCAAATGTTGGAGTGGAGCTGACCAAGAGGCATGCAGCATTCAACAAGGCCCAAGGTTACTTTGTAACGGAGCAATGTTCGATTTGGCATGGTTTACCCCGCGGACCTCCAAGTGACTTATGAATCAAAAGATTACTACTTTAAAACACCGGAGGAGGCTGAGGCATTTGTACAGAAACATGGACTGGGCTGGTGAAACTGTGAATTATATTGGTTGGGAGGATGTGATTATATTGGTTGGGAGGATGTGAATCGTATTGGTTGGGAGGATGTGAATCGTATTGGTTGGGAGGATGTGAATCGTATTGGTTGGGAGGATGTGAATCGTATTGGTTGAGAGGATGTATGTCTGGGGGTGGAAATGTAATTTTGGGGTTTTGGTATGGTGTTTCTTGGGCATTTTGGAGCTTTGTACTTGGACTTTTACTGTGGGATGGGTGTTGTTCATGTATCTTTCTTTTTTCCTGGAACGATTAAAGTTGGATTTGGGCAGGGGGCTGGTTGGTGATATGGGTTTTTGTTGTTACGCTTTTTGCTCTGTGTGGGGGGCCATCCTGCTAGCTAAAGTTAGTTAAAGGGAGCAGAGGATTAGGGGGTATGTATCTGTAGTTCATACTGTTTTTTTTAAGCATGAGCTTAGATGTTTTGTGAGGGAGTTAAATGGCCGGTAAAAATATCTAGGGCGTTTGCACACCTTCGGAGCTTGAAAGCAGATGTGGTGCTGTTGCAGGAAACCCATTTGTGGATTAAAGATCAGACAAAGTTACAGAAGGGTTGAGGGGGGCAAGTATTTCATTCGGATTAAACATTAGAGCCGGAGGAGGGGGGGTTGCAATTTTGAGTAATAAAGTATCTTTCTTGGCGGCTAAGATTCTGATAGATCCGAATGGGAGGAACATAATGGTCACTGGGTCATTGGCGGGTACTCCGGTAGTCTTATTCAGTGTACGTGCACCAAGATGATACAGCTTTTCTCAAGATGCTGCTGGCTTCTGTTCCTGATCTGGACTCACACCAACAAATCCTGTGAGGGAGTTTTAACTGCGTTTTGGACCCTCAGCTGGATAGATTGAGGCTGAAGTCTTTGAGTCTTTCTCGGGTGGCAAAAGCACTTTTGGCCTTTATGGAGCAGATTTGTGGGGGTGGGGAGGAAAGATTCAGACCAGTGGAAATTTTACATGCACATGAAAAGATTTTTCTTTTTCCTCTCAGGTACATCAGGTCTACTCTCAGATCGACTTTTTTGTGATGTGTAGGTCTCTGCTTCCAGGGGCAGTCAGCAATAGAATCCCTACAGTGCACCCACCCTCTGAAGAAGCACCCTGCCGAGGGTCAGGCCCCCACCCTATCCCTATAACCCAATTCAACATTTAGGACACTAAGGGGCAAGTTAGCATAGCCAATTCACCTAACCTGCAATCATGATTTTGGATCATGTTCCGCATCTGGTGTATTTGGTGGTGGGGTCGGGTCCCGCTCAGCGCCTCCTGTGGAGGTGCAAGACGATGTTGTTGGCAGATAAGGGATTTTATGAGATGGTTTCCTCTGCCATTGGGGAATAAGTTGATTTTAATAGGAGTGAGGCGATTTCCATGTTGTGGGAGGCTTTGAGGCAGTCATTGAAGGGGAGCTAATCTCTTATACAGCACATAAAGAGGAGAGAAAGGGTGGAGAGGCAGAGTTGGATGGATGCCATCCTGGAGATGGATCGCTAATACTCATTTGCCCCGACTCTGGAGCATCAGGAAGAAATTGTAGTTGGAACCTGGGCTGCTTTCGACGGGCAGGCACTGCAACAGCTGCGATGTTTGAGGGGGGCTTGTTATGAACATGGGGTGAAAGCCAGTCATCTGTTCGCACACCAGCTGAGGTGGCAGGCGGCCTCTCGGGAAATAGTGCAGGTAAACGACTTGAGTGGCAGGTTGGTCTCCACCCCAGGTACGGTCAATGAGGCTTTCTATCGTAGTCCTTATGAGTCAGAGGCCCCTGAGGCCGGGTTGTCTATGCCAGACTTTTTGGATGGTTTGTCTATCCCGGTGGTAGAACAAGAGAGAAGGGAGGAATTGGAGTCAAGATTGACCCTGGAGGAGGTCATGAAATACATGGGCTTCGTGCAGCCAGGTAAGGCATCGGAGCTAGTCCCATTGTTGTTAGAGATGTTTAATGGCTCCATGTCTTTTCTAAAATAAATTTAGAGTACCCAATTCATTTTTTCCAATTAAGGGGCAATTTAGCGTGGCCAATCCACCTAACCGGCATATCTTTGGGTTGTGGGGGCGAAACCAACGCAAACACGGGGAGAATGTGCAAACTCCACACGGACAGTGACCCAGAGCCGGGATCGAACCTGGGACCTCGGCACCGTGAAACTGCAGTGCTACCACTGCGCCACCGTGCTGCCCACGGCTCCATGTCTAGGGGGAGGTTGCCGACGACATTGGTGCAGGCATTGATTTCTTTGATTTTAAAGGATAAGGATCTGGCAGTGTGGGTCATATCACCCTATTTCATTATTGAATGCGGATGCAAAGTTGTTGGCCAAGATTTTGGCAATGTGCTTGGAGCCCTGCCTTCCAGGGGTTATATCAGAGGAACAGGCTGGATTTGTTACGGACAGGCAGCTGTCGGCCAATATTCGACGATTGCTTAATGTTATCCTGTCCCCCTCTTCAGCCCCTGAGCCAGAGATAATTATTTCATTGGATGCTGAAAAGGCGTTTTATAGAGTGGGTATCTTATCGAGAACCTTGGAAGGTTTGCTTCTGGACCTAATTTTGAGGCGATGATGAAGCCACTTCAGAGTTTTGGCTCCTTCCTGGCATATAAATTGAACCTGGGCAAAAGCGAATGCTTACCAGTGAATCTCCAATGGAGGGGACTGATGTGGGAAGTTACCTTTTCTTCTGGCCAGGTTCTGATGGATAGGTTGGGTTGTGGAAGGGGAGGATCCTCGCATTAAGAAGGCAGTGTATCCAGGGAAGGCACCCAGATGCCTCGCCCACCATTCCAAAAGGGCATTGTATAGTTTTAAAAAAGAGCCTAATATCTCCAGGAGTATCCGGAAAACCTACCCGGGAAACCTACCCGGAGGATCATGCGTCACCCGCAGGGCTGCTGTTGGTGTTGTCGAAGGGCGTGACCCAGGCAAGGCTGCCAGGATCAGCAGTATGCAAGCTGCTCAGGCTGGAAGCCAAAGCCACCTCAGGCCCATGCCTTGCCAGTATACCAGCCCTCAAGAGGGCGAAACGCTAGTTAACCTGCATCGTCACGACCAAGGTTACCTGATAGGATAAGACTACTTGTCAACGGTCATTCCTTAGAGATGGAGTTGGATATGGGAGCTACCGTCTCAGTCATTGGGGAACAGAAATTCCAGCATCTCCACATGGATATTCTGCCCTTAAACTGAAGGGACACTAGACATGTGCACAGAAGAAACTTTGAAGATCATGGTGACCACACCATGCCCCCAGTAGCTTAATAATAATAATCTTTATCGTCACAAGTAGGCTTACATTAACACTGCAATGAAGTCACTGTGAAAAGCCCCAAGTCGCCACATTCCGGCGCCTGTTCGGGTACACAGAGGGAGAATTCAGAATGTCCAAATGACCTAACAGCACGTCTTTCGGGACTTGTGGGAAGAAACCAGAGCTCCCGGAGGAGACCCACGCAGACACTGGGAGAACGTGCAGGCTCCGCACAGACAATGACACAAGCCGGGAATTGAACCTGGGACCCTGGCACTGTGAAGCCATCGTGCTCACCACAATGCTACCGTGCTGCAGTTGGCACGACCCCCACTAATAGTCGAGCGAGGATCAGGACCTAGTGTCAAGGGCAAGGATTGGCTCCAGAAGTTCCAACTGGGCTGGCTGCAAAATTTTAAATTAGGGACCGGTGGATTGAGGTTATTAACAAATACTCTGAGGGCAGCATGGTGGCACAAGTGGTTAGCATTGCAACCTCACGACCCTTGTAGCCACCCGAGTTGGCCACTTCCCGACTTAAAATGGAGAACCGCAAAGGCTAAAGGGAAATTCAGCCAACACAGGCAAAGACTAGCAAATACAGAGATCATGTATATTGGAACCTGCAAAACAACCAGACAGCACCGAAACCAGCAGCCATCTGCATAGTAATGTAGCAGCCATCTACATAGTAATGTGCGATTCCCAGGCACAATGGCAACAGTTAAGCCAAGCCAGACTCCTCGGCGCCAGCAGGAGCCAAGACAAAGGAAGGCCAACGGACACTTAGGACCGCCCAGCAATCAGGGAACCGCTCCAGCATTGGAGAAATCGATCCAAAGTAGTCCAATCACTTGGAACCAGGTACGGGGCCCGCCCCGAAGGGCGGGACGTCCCTGGGGACTATAAAGTAAAGCCCCCAAGTTCAAATTGTCCTTCATTGGCAGGGTCACTCAGCAACTTGAAGCAACCCTTGACAGTGACCTGTCTTGTTGCCGCCAAGCAAGTAAGTCTCAGGTCAACGCTCGCTATGAGATAGGCGCTCCTAGCTACAAGTCCATACCAGCTTTTGAATCCTGCAGACTCAGGACCTGAACGAAAGGCCATTTGTTCCCCTGACCTGGCGGGCCAGTATTGGCCTTTTAGTGATAGGAATAGCCTAGAAAGTAGAGTTTATGCACGAGTAGTGATTTACTGTGTATAATAAATGTGTTTTGATTTGAATCTTACTAATTGGTGTGTTGAGTTATTGATCATTGCTTGAACTTGAACGTCGTGGCGGTATCATAAAGATACCTGGCGACTCGAGAGCAAAGGTTATAAAACAGAGCCAATTGAATCAACCAAAAGTTAGCAACATATACTAGCGACATCCTCATGGGACCCGATCTAGAAGTGGCTTAACCACTCCGGGAGAACCCAAAATTTGAATTAGAAATTCAATTGGGAACAGAAAAACCACAAGTGTTCAAGCAGTTCTGATCAATCCTCATAATTCGGAAGTGTGATAATGCATGCGTAACTAACAGGGCTATAAGGTAAACTGATAGATTTTTTGTTGCGACAAAACTGTTGGGAGTTTGTATTCCGGAAAATAGCGAAAGTCGTACTCGTAATTACAGCACCGCCCTAATACCCCTCGTTCCAAATTTTAAGAGAAGTATTCAGAGAGGAAAGATGGCAATGCAACGCCTCATGAACCCTGAGGAATTAGTGGTCGCAGCGACCAGCAGTAGAGTAGGACAGTGTCCCGTTTGGGAAGAGGAAATCAAAAAGTACCTCAAAGGGAAAGGGTATCCCCTTTGGAGGGAATTCTGTGAAAATGAGGAAACAGGTCCCGGGAGTATAGGACATACTTGGTGGGAGAACCCGAGCGAAATCCATTAGAAAAGCTTGGGAAAAGCTCACAAGCCGATGGTAATCGTGTCCTGTTTGGCACAATTGCGAGGCACAGAGGAGGTCGTTCGGACGCTCCGCAGAGTGATAGAGGAGGCACATCAAATGAGCAAGGTCGATGTGAGCGAGATAGAGAAAGAAAACCTAGAATTAAGAAGGAAGTTAGCAGCAAAGGACGGAGAGGTGGATGATGCCAAGTGGGCACACCAGTTTTGTCTGGCACACTGAAGCAGCTTCCAATCCCAGTACGAAAAGGCCCATCAGGACACGCAACGTGCAGTCCTGGTACGAGAGGAAACAGAGAAGCAGGTAGAGGCATTG
Source organism: Scyliorhinus torazame (assembly GCF_047496885.1). Taxonomy (NCBI): domain Eukaryota; kingdom Metazoa; phylum Chordata; class Chondrichthyes; order Carcharhiniformes; family Scyliorhinidae; genus Scyliorhinus; species Scyliorhinus torazame. Next base: position 41,581,997 of record NC_092722.1, read on the forward strand.
CAGAGGCAGTGTAGTGACCTGAAGGCAGCGTTGAGAGCACTCCACACTACCACCACGGAGCAAAGACAAAGCTCATTAGACCACGCAAAGTGCTGGAAACAGATTGCAGAACTGCAGTCTTTGCTTTCAGTTCAGAAAGGATTCCAGGAAACCTTTGGATCACAGTTAGGTGAGGAAGACGGCCCTGATTGGGAAGAATTGAGTGAGACAGCACAGAGATATGTTCAGGGAACATGTGCGCAGGGAAAGCCCCAGTAGAAAAGCACCCCAACCCCCCACAGAGCAGATAGTTCAGGCTCCAATGAACCCAGTCACCACCCACCGCACAGCCACATCGGACGACACGGAATTTCTGTACACCACCCCCTTAACAGTAACCCAATTACGGGACGCGTGCGATAAAATCAAACCGTTCCTCCCCACCTCAGACCCCCACCATTTCTTTGCCAGAGTAAAGCAGCAGGCGACCAAGTACGGCCTTGACGAGCGAGAGCAAGTAAAGCTCACAGTTTTGAGTTTAGGCCCTTCGGTCGTAGCAGCCCTTCCCGACCCACAGAATGTAGGAGGAGGCACCCTTGAGGAAATGCACGCAGCGATCCTAGACGCGATTGGCTACAACAGAGGTGACCCCGTGGAAGGCCTGAATAAGTGCAGGCAGAAAAAGACAGAACACCCCACAGCGTTTGCTGGGTGCCTGTGGATCCATTTGACAGCAGATTTTGGAAATCTAGACCACGCCCATTTGTCCCAAGACGTTATGGCCAAATGGACCCGCACCCTTATCTCCCATGCCACAGAAACAGGACAAAAAGCCTGTACGAATGATGACCCCCTCAGAGGAAGCTCATAATGAGAAATGGGTTGTAAAAAGATTGTCCCGCCCCTGGGAGCAATCTGTTCAAAACAAACCCACGAACAAAAATCCCGAAGAACAGCAGGCAGAAGCAGACATACACAGAGGTAAGGCACACCAGAACCCCGCATGGGTAAATGAAGGCAGGAACAGCCCCCCACAGAAACCACAGGAGTGTTACAACTGTGGACAGATAGGACACTTTGCACGAGAATGCAATGCCCCACGAAAGCCACAGAGAGCCCAGCAGGCAGGCACTCTGAATAAGAATAGGACAGAGCCCATCCATAATGTAGGCACCCGTTCAGACCAGACAGACCTGAACGGAACGGACTTACGGTGTTCGGGCTCTCCCAGTTGGGTCTGCGACACCCTTTGGGATAGGTCCGGCCGACCAGTAGTTGCAGCAAAGATACGGGGACAGCCCATCGAATTTCTCTGGGACACAGGAGGGTCCCGCACCACAATAAATTCCTCCACCATATTCCAGAAAGACACGTGGCCCACTACAGCCACCATCACCCTCAGCGGTTTCACAGGCCACTCACAGCAGGGACACATCACAGCCCCTGTACCCATTCCATAGTCTTAGTCGACCTGCCCCACACAGCAGAATACATTTTGGGCATCGATTTTATGAATTCCCACAACCTGTCCTTTGATCCAGTCAACCAATGTGTTTGGAAAATGGCAAAATCCGCAAGAGCCCCCGCAACGCTCACCATTGGAGAATACGCCAACAAGATTAGCGCAGTAGGGCGTACTCAGATCAGTAGCCTCCACTAATAATGCCCGATTTGGCCACTGAGAAAGACCGATGGATCATGGTGACTGACCATCGATTACCGGGAACTCAACAAAGTCACCCCCGCAGCAGCCCCCACGGTAGCCACAAGTCCCGAAAAACAGGGACTCAACTCAAATACTTTACGGTTTTGGACGTCAGTAATGGATTCTGGTCCATTCCATTGGCAAATGCGTGCCAATACAAATTTGCCTTCACTTTTAAAAATCAGCAGTACACGTGGATATGCCTTCCACAAGGATTCCACAACTCCCCCTCCATTTTCCACCGACAGTTGGCAAATGGTTTGTCAAACTTTTCTCGCCCCGAATGTCTGGTCCAGTATGTGGACGACCTATTACTGCAGACAGACACCAAGGCAGAGCACATCGAGCTTCTGGCTGAACTCCTGGAACTCCTACAGAAAATTGGTTGTAAAGTAAACCCCAAAAAGGCCCAGATTTTGGAAAACAAGGTGATATATTTGGTTACAATTATCACACATGGTAAATGCGAGATCGAGCACAAAAGAATTGACTCGATTGCCAAATTGCCCCTTCCCCAGAATGTTTCAGCCCTCCGGTCGTTTTTAGGACTGGTTGGCTACTGCCGAAACCACATTGACGGTTTCGCCAGCAAGGCAGCACCCCTCTCGGAACTCCTAAAGAAAGGAGCCCCTTGGGAATGACTTCCGCAGCATACGGATGCTGTGGACTCTTTGAAACAAGCACTCAGTGCAGCCCCCGCACAACAAGTTCCAGACCCGCTTTCCCACTATGCGATAGAGGTAGCAAGCACAGACCACACCCTTTCGGCCGTGCTCCTCCAGGAACGGCACGAACAGGTAAGGCCCGTGGCTTACGCCTCCAGAGTCTTAGATGCTGTGGAGCAGGGATTTTCAGCCTGTGAAAGGCACCAGCTCGCAGTTTTTTAGGCAGTACAATATTTTTCCTACATAACCGGACTGAACCCCATCACAATCCTGACGGAACACCCCCCCACCCAACTTTTACTGGACGGACGACTTAAGGACGGTACAGTCAGTCAAATAAGAGCAGCCAGATGGGCCCTTCTTTTGCAGGGACAGGACATCACTGTTAAAAGGACCAAGACCCACACTTTCTTAGCAGATAACCTTCAGTACCCAGGCACCCCCCATGAATGTGAAATCATCTCACCGCACAACACAGGCCCCTTTATTGAAAAAAAAAACCCCCAGAAAGATAGGTAGTTCACCCCAGAGTCCTCAGCCCACAAACACGTGCGCACCTTTGCGAATTTATGTGGATGGTTCTTCCACAATATTTGAAGGGAAGCGCATTACAGGATGCGGCATTTATGTTGAGGACGCGTAGGGACGCGCCCTTGAAGAAATATCACTAAAGCTACCAGGCCACTTAGGCGTGCAGGCGGCAGAACTAGCAGCCGTGGCGTACATTGTGGATCACCCAGATTCCTTCCCCAGCACAGCAGACATATACTCGGACAGCCTCTATGTCTGCAATAGCCTTACAGAATTCCTACCCCTGTGGAAAGCAAGAGGATTTGTTTCCGCAGACGGAAAACCCCTCCCTTCAGCCCCATTGCTCCACCACATTTTAGAAAAAGCACAGAACAGGACATTCGGAATCGTTAAAGTTCGAAGTCACCACCGTTCCTCCCCACCTGGAAATGTAAAGGCTGACGCACTGGCAAAAGCAGGTTCCAGGCACGGATATTTTTGGACACCCCCGGAAAGCGCACCAGTAAATGCAGTTCAGGTCTCGCAGACTAATATCGAGGATTTAGTACAGGCCCAGAAGCAGAACAGCAATCTCAGGGAGATTTTGAAAGGAAAATTTACGGCACCTTCTGATAGGTTTAAAAATGCACTGACCACACGTGACGGTGTGGTGTTAAAAGACACCCTTTATGTGGTTCCTGAACAGGACAGGAATCAGCTTATTTGTTTATTCCATGACAGTCATGGACATCAGGGAATTGATCCCACTACAGCCCACCTCAGGCTGCTCTGTTGGTGGCCAAGCTTAAAAGAAGACGTAACACGCTACGTTGAGAATTGCCTGATCTGTGCCCAGAACAATCCGGACAGATACGGCAAGAAAGCTCAGCTTAGTCACACCTGCTCCGTTAATGGCCCCTGGACTAACCTCCAGATTGATTTTATAGGACCATTGCCCCCTTGCAGGAATGGTAATGAGTATGTACTCGTTGTGATTGACACGTTTACAAAATGGGTAGAGGCATTCCCATCCAGAACGAACACGGCAAAGACCACAGCCAAGCTCTTAACCCATCACATCTTTACGAGATGGGGACTCCCCCGCAGCATTGAATCCGACCAAGGTTCCCATTTTACGGGCCGTGTCATGAAGAACACCCTCACGATATTTGGCATTACCCAAAAGTTCCACATCGCATACCACCCCCAGTCAAGTAGTATCGTGGAGCGCATGAATCGGACCCTAAAATCAACCCTCAGAAAAATGGTCCAGCAAAACACCACCACTTGGGATTCAGTCCTCCCTTTTGCGCTGATGTTTTTGCGCAATATAGTTTCAACATCTACAGGTTACACCCCACACACCCTCATGACCAGACGCCCCATGAAAGGCACAGAATTTTTATTGGGATTAGATTTGACCAGCCCCGAAGTGACGGCCCTCACACACGAGAAAGCAGTAGAACTGGTAGAGAATGTTAAAACGGCTCAGCTAACATCCGCGGTACGATTAGGCACACGAAAGACACAGAGCAAGGCCTGTTTCGTTAAGACAGTACATGCGACTGAGTTCAGTGTAGGACAGCAAGTCATGCTCTCCATATACAACCCCAGCACATTCCTGTCACTAAAGTATTCGGGTCCGTACTCCATTGCGGACAAGGTAAGCCCCTCCGTGTATAAACTTAAGTACCCCAACGGAAGGACTGCATGGTTCCATATTAACCAGCTTAAGGCATATGGCCCACAGTCCAACCACGCACATCACGTCATGCTCGATGGAGCAGACCACGCCCCGCCCACAGCCAACGTGTCCCTACCCTCCCCCAACGCGCCCACCACATCCACGGACTCACCCTCGACTCCACCCCCAAACTCTAGACTCCGCCCCGGAACGCGCACAGACTGCAGCAGTAGCGACAGCGACTCTTGACACTGCCAATAGCCACAGCATGTCTCCCTACTATCCCCATGCAACAGGACCCACACCCAGCGAATCGCACCACGATTCGAGTGATCCCTTCCTCATCACTTTCCTCAATAAACCCCACCAAAGACTACTGCCCTACGATTACGACCCTGACTCCGTCCCCACAGAATTAGACACCACCTTTTGGCACCGCGACAACTCATACAGGCTTGTCCGGAACGACGTGATGGACCCCAAATCGCACCATGCAGCCTTATCAGCCCTGATACATTCCAGAGTATGGCATCCGGGAGAAGATGACGACTTTGAGTCCGACTCCCAAAACGAGAACCCCTTTGCGACCCTGTTCGCAACTGATAACTGAGGTGTCCAGATGATGTTTTATAAAGGTGTCCTTTCTGATGGAACCTGCAGCATGTTTAATGTTATTGTTAGTGGTATTGTTAAATGTTGTTTGCAAGATCAAAAAAAAATTTCACGGCCCCACGCCACCACCCTTCTGACGCCCACTGGCAGTCAGAGGAACTAGTTTGTCCAGAGACTTGTTAATGTCCCAGCCGCCAGTTCAGAGTAACTCGTCTGTCGACAGAAAAACAAACCGTTCATAACTGCCCGTCAGGTTTAAAGGTAAAACCAATACGGCAACCCCCCACGATGACTACATTTTTGCCCGTTCTTGTCGGTTGCTCAGGCAGTGGAGAAACGGCATTGGGACCCGCCCTGCCTGGGAACCCCCCTCTGGTCAGCTACGCTCGGGTAGAGCACACACGGCATTGGTCGCCGTCCTACCCGGAGATTCCATCCAAATCTTACCCGTCGCGGCCCATACGCACCTCATTTTGGCACTTTTGGTTCAAAAAGTTTTGTTTTGTTTTTAGCCGACCCTTAGGTTGCCATCCCTATGCTATTTACATTCTCAAACATTTGGATGCTAAATCGCACAGCCTGCGAGATGGCTCACACGGTTTCAGTATTTTTAAGTGTGTCTTGTCCTGAATATTTGGTTTAAAACATTTTTTTTTTTAAATGAGGGAGTCATACATGGTGACAAATTGTAAAGGGAGAAGTGGCACAAAAGGACAGACATACTAACAGACGAGATATTAAACAAAGATAGAAACAGACACTATGCTTGATCCCACAGAACTCCAGAAGCTCCAGCGAAGAGAAGAGAAAGATAAAGAACCATGAGGACATCCTCAGTGTTGCTCATCACCCTAATGAACATTTGGTTGCGTGCGAACGTGAACCCCCTGACCCCAACCCCCCCTCCAGCCGTTAATGATTCACTTCCCCAAAGCACCCATAGCCCAGTCACAAGCGACACCACACCATCTTGGTGTGACAGGTTTATAACCTGGTACTCCCTGTCCTACTTAATAGAATCCCTATTAGTGTTGTCGATACTCTGCAGCATCGTGCAGACTATCCGCATGAGGAAATGGAGAAGGAGAGCCTACCGCGCTCGCACCCCGGTATATAGGATAAGATCCCCTATTATCGGTTATGACCAGACCCCCGCGATCTATAATGAAGGACATTCGTTTGCGTTCCTTTTGTGAATAAAGAAATGTGTTTCATGAGCGATTGTACAATCCTGAGCTTGACTGCCAAGCCAGGAAAAATGTAAATGCTGTTTTCATTTTATATTGTTTAGGAATTAGTATGAGTGAATGTTGAGTGTAGTTTATTAAGGACAATTAGAGGTACCGTTTTTTTAATTTTGTAATGCATGTCCCTGTTTTGACATAGCGCCAGTTAGAATGTTAGTTAAAATTTTTATTGCATAGTTATGGTCAGTGTAGAGGCCATAGAAGAATGCTCGCTGGGTCAGGGAATGAAGACAACGCAGTTACGTGATCCTTCACGCATTGCGTTAGGATCACAAGGAGGGTGTGTAGCCACCTGAGTTGGCCACTTCCCGACTTAAAATGGAGAACCGCAAAGGCTGAAGGGAAATTCAGCCAACACAGGCAAATACTAGCAAATACAGAGATCATGCATATTGGAACCTGCAAAACAACCAGACAGCATCAAAACCAGCAGCCATCTGCATAGTAATGTAGCAGCCATCTACATAGTAATGTGCGATTCCCAGGCACAATGGCAACAGTTAAGGTAAACAAAGCCAAGCCAGACTCCTCGGCGCCAGCAGGAGCCAAGACAAAGGAACGCCAACGGACACTTAGGACCGCCCAGCGATCAGGGAACCGCTCCAGCATTGGAGAAATCGATCCAAGTGATCGTAAAGTAGTCCAATCACTTGGAACCAGGTACGGGGTCCGCCCCGAAGGGCGGGAAGTCCCTGGGGACTATAAAGTAAAGCCCCCCAAGTTCAAATCGTCCTCCATTGGCAGGGTCACTCAGCAACTTGAAGCAACCCTTGACAGTGACCTGTCTTGTTGCCGCCAAGCAAGTAAGTCTCAGGTCAACACTCGCAACGAGATAGGCGCTCCTAGCTACAAGTCCATATCAGCTTTTGAAGCCTGCAGACTCAAGACCTGAACAAAAGGCCATTTGTTCCCCTGACCTGGTGGGCCAGTCCGAAGCTAAGTATAGGCCTTTTAGTGATAGGAATAGCCTAGAAAGTAGAGTTTATGCATGAGTAGTGATTTACTGTGTATAATAAATGTGTTTTGATTTGAATCTTACTAATTGGTGTGTTGAGTTATTGATCATTACTTGAACTTGAACCTCGTGGTGGTATCATAAAGATACCTGGCGACTCTAGAGCAAAGGTTAGAAAACAGAGCCAATTGAACCAACCAAAAGTTAGCAACACCCTGAGGTCCCAGATTCGATCCTGGCTCTGGGACACTGTCCGTGTGGAGTTTGCACATTCTCCCAGTGTTTGCGTGGGTTTCCCCCCCCAACCCAAAGATGTGCAGGCTAGGTGGATTGGCTACGCTAAATTGCCCCTTAATTGGAAAAAATTAATTAGGTACTCCAAATTTTAAAAAAATAACAAATACTCCGAAGTATTCCAAGAGGGCCTCGGTAAAATACAAGGAGCGAGGGCCAAAATTCTATGTGGATCCCGACGCCCTACCAAAACACTTTGAGGCTTGGCCAATCCAATACTCTTTGCTTGTAAAGGTAGAGACAGAAATGGAGCTGTTGCAAAGCCTCGGGATAATATGGCCAGTACAATGGGCTGTGCCAATGACCCTGTCCTCAAGCTCGACAAGTTTAAAAAAAAAAAAAAAAAATTTTTTATTGAAGTTTTCACAAAATATCAACAACAAAATGAAAAAAAGAACCCAATAGAATTAAATACAAAACAAAATAGAACAACCCCCATACCCCCCTATACATAAATAATAAATCAACACCCCAAATCAACACATAGCAAACATATACACCCCCTCAGATCCCCCAGTGTAGACAGAAAATAAAATAGAACCCCCCCTCCCCGGGTTGCTGCTGCTGACGACCATTGTCTACTGTTCTGCCAGGAAGTCCAAGAACGGTTGCCACTGCCTGAAAAACCCTTGCACCGATCCCCTTAAGGCAAATTTCGCCCTCTCCAATTTAATAAACCCCGCCATATCGTTGATCTACGATTCCACGCTTGGGGGCCTCGCATCCTTCCACTGAAGAAGAATCCTTCGCCGGGCTACCAGGGACGCAAAGGCCAGAATACCGGCCTCTTTCGCCTCCTGCACTCCCGGCTCCCCTGCAATCCCAAATATTGCGAGCCCCCAGCCCGGTTTGACCCTGGATCTCACCACCCTCGACACTGTCCTTGCTACGCCCTTCCAAAACTCTTCCACCGCTGGGCACACCCAGAATATATGGGTGTGGTTTGCCGGGCTCCCTGAGCACCTAACACACCTGTTCTCACCCACAAAAAAACGGCTCATCCTTGTTCTGGCCATGTGTGCCCTGTGCAGCACCTTAAACTGTATGAGGCTGAGCCTTGCGCACGAAGAGGAAGAGTTCACCATCCCAAGGGCATCTGCCCATGTCCCCTCCTCCCCCAACTCCTCCTCCCACTTACCTTTCAACTCCACCACCGAGGCCTCCTCCCCCGCCTGCATGACCTGGTAAGTTGCCGAGATCTTCCCCTCTTCAGCCCCCCCCCTCCCGAGAGCACCGTCCTGTACCGTGCGTGGCAGCAGCAGCGGGAATTCCACCACTTGCCGCCTGGCAAACGCCCTTACCTGTAGATACCTAAAGGTGTTCCCCGGGAGGGGGGGAGCCCACCTGTGCCACCCCGAAAACTCTCCATCTATTGTCCCTGGGACAAACCGGTAGTTCCCCCGTATTGGGGTCCACACCGAGGCCCCCACTTCCCCCGTGCCGCCTCCACTGCCCCCAGATTTTGAGGGTAGCCACCACCACCGGGCTCGTGGTATACCTCGTTGGAGGGTGTGGCAGCGGTGCCGTCACCAATGCCTCCAGACTTGTACCCTCACAAGACGCCGTCTCCAGCCTCTTCCATGCAGCCCCCTCTCCCTCCATCACCCAAGCTCGATAAGTTAGTCCACCTTTGTGGAGATTACAAACTTAGTCAGAGCCTCACGACTTGTTTAGTAACCCATGCAGCATGCAGAGGGTTTGTATGCCAAGTTGGCAGCTGGTCAACCTTTCACAAAACTGCATATGAGCGATTCCTACCTCCAGCTCTAACAAGATGAAACATCCAGAAACTATGTCAAAATTAACACCCATAAGGCCTGTACAAATATACACGCCCGCCCTTTGGAGTCTTGTTGGCATATGCCATCTTTCAAGGAATCCAAGGGCCCCCTAAGGTGGCTGTATATCTTAATGACTTATTAATCACACGGGTCACTGAACAAGAACACCTAATGAACGAGGTCGGAGGCAATTTTCCAATGCAGGCATACATCTCGAGAGAGAAATATCTATACCAGTGATCTACATCGGGTACCGGGTAGGTAAGAACGGCCTACACCCTGTTGAGGATAAAGCCAAGGCCATCAAGGAGATGCCAACCCCGCAAAATACAATAGAGTTGAAATCTATTTTAGGCCTGATAATTCACTCCAAATGTGGCCATTTATGCTACTGAAAAAAAAAATCAAAGGTGGTCATGGCAGGCACTGCAGGATGAAGCCTTTACGAATGTAAAACAGCAACTGCTGTCCTCAAATATACTGGCCCATTATGATGCTCTGAGACGCCTCCTGCTGTCCACAAACTTTTTTAAAAAAAAATTAGAGGCAGCACGGTGGCGCAGTGGATAGCACTGCTGCCTCACGGCACCGAGGTCCCAGGTTCAGTCCCGGTTCTGGGTCACTGTCCGTGTAGAGTTTGCACATTCTCCCCGTGTTTCCGTGGATTTCGCCCCACACAACCCAAAGATAGGCAGAGTAGGTGAATTGACAACACCAAATTGCCCCTTAATTGGAAAAATGAACTGGGTACTCTAAATTAAAAAAAAAAAATAAAGTTATATGTTCAGGCTGGAAGAGCATCACATGGCCTCGAAAACCTCTCATGCAACAATAGAAAAACTCAGACAAAGCTTTTGTACCCAGAGCATACCAGAGGTCCTCAAATCCACTGGTACCAGTGGGGCGTTCCAGGCGTTCTTAAAGTCGAATGTCATCAAACACATCCGGACGGTGCTATACCACCAGTCATTGAATGGTCTGGCAGAGCGGGTGGCACAGACATTCAAGAATGGAATGAAGGAATATCCAGCTTGTTCCATCAACACTAGGCGGCCCTGTCTGACTACCAAACTATGCCTGACACCAGGACGGGAGTCGCCCCACCAGAATTATTAATGGGACGACAACTTCCCACCAGGTTGAGCCTGCTATTTTCCAATTTGGCAAAGTCCAAGCAGGAGAGCCAAAAGAGGAATTACGACAGGCCCGAGAGACCGCGAGATACCGTACACATACGGAACTTCGGAGATGACTCCAGCTGGATCCCTGGAGTCGAGTTGGACACAAAAGGATCTATCTCTTAAAAGTCAAGGTCCAAGACAAGGCTGTGAGAAAAAACCAGGACCACCTGAGAAGTAGGTAGCCCATTCCAATGCAATCCATGTCCCCAACACCAGTCGCAGCCACTTCCGGCACTGAGCCTCAGCCCACGCGGGACCTTCAGGTCATTCCCCCCCCATAATGAAGACTCAGGATCAGAGATGGAGGCTGAGGAGACTGGTTTGTCTCCGTAGGCCAGCACAGAGGATGAGCCCCTTCCGTAACTCTCAGGTGCTTGTTGGAGTCCCCAGTCCGTTTCATGCCCCCCAATCCGGCTCCACCTGGCACAGGCTAGGCCTAGTGCCAAAAGGCGGAAGAAGCCCCCATCATTCCAGGAGTGAAAGGGACAAAGTGGGCAGGGGGAAAAGAGGAGAAGGGATGCTATAACTCTCATGAAGACCACAGGAGAAAAGAAAATAAATATCGTTGATTGATCCCTCTATGGGCTTGGTACAATAAGAGTTCCTGTGTTGAGCAGGTAGAGACCTGCCCATTAGAGGCTCACCAGCGGGGCCTTAAATATCGACCCCCAGACCAGCAGTTCCTGATAGTCCCGGGCTGGCACATGTGCGCATGTCACGGCTGCTATTTAATTTGTGTCGGAGAACAAACCTGCTTTATCTTTTAGGCTGTGCCTGCTGGAATTATAAGTGTGGAAATGTCCAATCATTTTTTAGTTCTGTGTATGCACTATTTAATGAACAATTCTGATTCACAGATTTAGTGCTCTACAAAACATTTAACGCATTTACACCTTCCTTGTACAGCAGCCTGTCAACAAGTTGCACACCCTGTCTTGTCCATGGAGAGTAATCAGATTGCAAATGGCGAACTGCTTGCATAATAGCTTTATGTGAGCAAATGTGCCAGTTGCCTTGCTCATGCTGCAATCCATTCGCTAATCTACTTTTATAGACCAATCCAACATAATTTTCAGTTTGGTAAAGATTAAAATTCCGCTCCAAACTCTTTTTGTCAGCGAGATTACAAATTTGGGGTTATTTTGGCTGAAGTCCCAACATTAGTTCACATGGGATCCTTGCAGAAAGAAACAACGTTCAATCCCTGTGCAGTCTCTCACAGAAATGGTGTTTTACTTCAATTGCAAATTTTTGCGATTTCTTTACAACATTAAACTGGTGATCTTGAAAAACAGGAATGCACAAGTTTTGGTAAACAATAGACCTATTAATGCAACAACCTGTAGGTTACTAAGAAACAGCTTGGTAATTATAGACAAACGGCGCACCCTATAATCTGTGCTCTCAGGCACAATCCTTCCAGCCTGTTGATTTTAAAATTAGCACAAGATATTTCTATTTGGCAGATTACAAAAAAGTCCTTGAGAAAATGGTATGTTAATATAGCACAATAAGTACTACGCTAACAACTCGACGTGAGTGCACAAATTCCATCATGGCAAATTATGGAATCAAAATTAGATATCTTGTCATTTGTGACCAAATGCTATTAAAATTCAACTGGTTCATTCATACTTGTCCCAAAAGGAAACACGCCACCCATAACCAGCCTCGTCTACATATGACTCCAATCCCAATCCTACATGATTAATCCTTAATGTCCATTGATTTAGTCTGTCAAACCAATCAGTTGTTCAAGAAAAGGACCACCAGCTTCAGGGGCAAGTAGTGATGAGCAATAAATGTAGCCTGGCGCCTGCCACATCTCATGAAAGTCAAATAAAAGACAGGAGACAAAGACAGATTGCTGCTGAATAGAAACATTTTCATGAGGCATTAAACTGGCACATTTGCAATTTCATTTGTAAAACATTCAAGCAAATACCAATTTTTAATCACTCTACCATTGGCAAACATGCCTCTGGCTTTTTTTAAATTAATGTAGGCGATGTGGGCTTCTCTGGCTGGGCCAGCATTTATTGCCCATCTAATTTCCCTCGAGAAGATGGTGGTGACCTGCCTTCTTGAATTGCTGCAGACTATGTGGTGCTAGTAGGGAGGGAGTTCTCTGGATCCAGAGACAGTGAAGGAACGGCAACATATTTCCAAGTCAGGATGGGGAGTGGTTTTGCCAGGTGGTGATGTTCCACTTTCAAGGCCTTAAGCTCTGGAATTCTCCCTTTCTTTAAAGATGCTCCTTAAAACCAATTTCTTTGGCCAAGATTTTGGACAGCAGTTCTAATATCTCACGGAGCTTGGTGTCAAATTTTGTTTGATCATTCCTGTGACGAGGGTTGTGGCTGTCTGGAACTCGTTGCCCGAGTTAGTGATGGAAGCAGAGTTCCTAAACTCTTTTGCAAAGTACCTGGATCTGCACCTGAAGTGTTGCAAGCTGCAGGGCGCTATGGGTCGGTTGCAGGAGGGTGGGATTAGAAAGGGCACCTGGATGTCCTCTGGCTGGTATGGTCAAGATGGTTGAATGACTTCCTTCTGTGCTGTAACCTTTCTATGGTTCGAAGTGCTCTCAGATGTTTCACTACATTAAATGTTATTTACATAAAGGAAAGTTGTTGTTGCTGTAGCCCACTAAATAGGAAACTGCCCCATATGCTAGCTTCGCAAAAAAAGGCAGGTCAAAATGAACTTATAAAAATATTTTATATGGCTCTCAAAGACAGAATTTTAATAATAAAAGTTTGCCTTCATAGAACATAGAACATTACAGCGCAGTACAGGCCCTTCGGCCCTCAATGTTACGCCGACCTGTGAAATCACTCTAAAGCCCATCTACACTATTCCCTTATCGTCCATATGTCTATCCAATGACCATTTGAATGCCCTTAGTGTTGGCGAGTCCACTACTGTTGCAGGCAGGGCATTCCACGCCCTTACTACTCTCTGAGTAAAGAACCTACCTCTGACATCTGTCTTATATCTATCTCCCCTCAACTTAAAGCTATGTCACCTCGTGCCTTCCTTATAACTAAGCACGTTTCTAGGCATCGACTAAAGGATAACTTTTAGATAGGTGTATAAATAAGTTTTTAATTTATACTTTGGCTATTAAACTTCATGCTGTGTTTATCTATGAGGCCAGAGGTCATAATTTCTTTGTACAAATTGCTTTGTCCTTTGTACATCATTCATTTTTTGGACGCTGCATCGCTTTTGCAAATGTCAATACTTGAAATATGTGCTTAGAGGGGTTAACTGGTTCAATAAATTTTGAAGGCTACTTCAAAATTGAAAATGTAACATCCTCTTCTGATGGCCTGGTGGGTAAAATATTGTTAGATGTAGCATGAAATCTTCAGCTAGCCACTCTTACGCCAGACAACAACTGGGAGAGTTTAACTGTCTTTAGGATCACAGCTGTGTGTCTGTGAAACTGAATATGCACATTAACAATTAGCCAACGTTCCAGCTCACAATGTCTAGATGATTGCTACTGGAAACTGTGATAAGGAAAAGATCAGGTTTGATGGTGGTATCTCCCATGGCTAAACAACACTCACTGTCTCAGTTCACATATTTATAATTAGCTGGTCCTTTTGGGGAGTTTGAAGACGATTGTCAGCACCGATGGAATTGTACCCCAAGCAACAGTCAGCAAATTCAAGAGCCGAGGCAGGGAAAAGAAAATAAATTGAGGGATGGGGAAGAGAAAACACAACAGTTCCTCTCAAATAAGTACAATTCAAAAGCTAAAGTCTATGCAAATTAAGTTAAGAAGCGATCAAAAGCGTAACAAACTGAGTCACAAATCAAAATATGATGGATACAGGGAATCTGAAATGAAGTACAAACTCTGAAAACAGGCAACAGGTCTAGAAGTATCTGTAACAAAAGAGTTAACATTTCATGCCAACGACCTTTCGTCAGAACAGTTTTGTCAAGAGGTTATTGAAACCAACTTTGATCTTGGACGATAGTCTGTGAAGGCTTGCAATGTAGAAACTATATGCTGGTCTGCACTTGAAAACAAGAAAGAAGCCTCCTTTATGGCAACTGTCACCTTCTTTTAGAATCTTCCACACCATAGGTACCTAACAAATTAGTTCAGAGTTCTAGGGACCAGGGACCTAATGACAGCCAAATCTAGACCTTTAAGCTAACATACAAACTGTGAAGGACCATTTGTTAAAATGTACAAAATTCATTAAGGTTGAAAGAGAAATCCAATTTAAGGTTAGAAAAGAAGATTAGTGAAACAGAGAACATAATCTTTAATCTGGGGGGAATTAAACTATCCTCAGTTCTTGGACTTCACAGAATTTGGTAACAAGAGACTACTTGCGGCAAAACCCATCGGACTTCATTTCACAATACTAAAATGAGGAAGATTTTTATTTTCATTATGTGGGTGATAATCTGGGATGGAGATAATTTTTAAAAAAAATTTAGAACCCAATTCATTTTTCCAAGGGGCAATTCAGCGTGGCTAATCCAACACATCTTTTGGGTTGAGGGCGAAACTCACGCAAACACGGGGCGAATGTGCAAACTCCACACGTACAGTGACCCAGAGCCTGGATTGAACATGGGACCTCGGTGCTGTGAGGCAGCAGTGCTAATCACTGTGCCACCGTGCTGCCCAGGGGATGGAGATCATTTGGTTATGTAACAGGTAGGAAATCCACTTCACCATATCTTAGTCCAGACAGTGATGAAAATCTACCCCAGAACCAATCAGGTTGGGCTCAATAACTTTGATGTGTGGAGGATGCTGACTCAATCGCCTTTGTCATTTCAGAGTACAGTGGCTGTAACTAGCTATTACACGTTGCGTGTGGTCTCACTAATCTTTTAGAATCAGTATTACTTCTATGAGTGATTAGTGTAACAGTTTATAGGATCACAACTAGGACTTTAGTAAGGTGCAACAATAAAATAGAAATTTCTGTATTACATCCAATTAAGCTCAGAACACCCAGGAGCACAATTATAGATCATCATCTTCCCATTTTGGGTTGTGGCCATACAGGTCACTTTGAGCTATACAACGCTTAGGTGGAAGATTTTTTTTCAGGTCTGTCACTGGTGACGGGAGCAATTTGAAGCAATGTACTAATATCATACAGGGTCAATCCAAAATACTTTTTATGCAAGGTTAATGCAAATTTTCACAGGTCATATATATGTGTAAGGGATAATAAAAGCAAAATAGTGGATGATGGAAATCAGAAAAACAAAAAATGTTGGAAAAAAAAACTCAGCAGATATGGCATCATCTGTGGAGAGAGAAACAGAGTTAACGTTAACAGAGTCCATATGACTTTTCTTTAGAGTCTTAAGAGTCCAAAGCTGCTACCTTTGATCTTTCCTCTTAGAACTATAGAATTCTTACAGTGCAGAAGGAGGCCATTCGGCTCATTAAGTCTGCACCGATCCTCTGAAAGAGCACCTTATCCAGACGTACTTCCCCACCCTATCCCTGTAACCCCACCTAACCTGCACCTCTTTGGACTGCGGAAGGAAACTGGAACACCCGGAGGAAACCCACGCAGACACGGGGAGAAAGTGAAAACTCCACACAGACACCCATGGCCGGAATTTAACCCTGGACTAATGCACAGTGAGGCAACAGTGCTAACCTCTTTCCGACCCTTTTCCCATGGTTCCACAATTGGGTGCCACAGTGGGGTAGTGGTCTAAGGCAATGGATTTAGGCTCCAGTCACTGCGGGGACGTGGGTTCGATTCCCACTGTTACCAAAGGTGATATCAGTTTTGGGGCAGCAGTGGCAGCACTGCTGCCTCACAGTGCCAGGGACCCGGGTTTAATTCTGATCCTGGGCCACTGTCTCTGTGGAGTTTGTACATTCTCCCCATTTCTGCATGGGTTTAGAAGTGCTCTGGTTTCCTCCCACAGTCCAAAGATGTGCAGTTAGGTGGATTGGCCATGCTAAATTGCCCCTTAGGTTACAGGTTATGGGGATAGGGTGGGAGTGCTAATTAGAAGGGTCGGTGCAGACTCGATGGGCCGAATGGCCTCATTTTCCACTGTAGAAATTCTACGATTCCATGAATTGTTTAAGATTTCTTAAATCAACAATCTGAAAATATAACCATGTTGCATTCTCCACGGATGCTGCCTAACCTGTTGAGCATTGCCAACATCTAGTCATTTCAGATTTCAAGCAGCATTTTGCTTTTCTCCATTGTCCAGATCAATGGGATTGCCCTCATTTGCCACCATTTTGAACTATTCAATTATAGCTAAAGCATCTTCAGCAATGGATTCTCTTCCCATCATGTTACTCCCATGGTCCCTTGAAGAGGTGTCTTTGGCTTCTTCCCCATCTTTAAATGGCCCTTTGATATTATGCAGGGAGATGGAATCACCTTTCACATCTACCCTGACAAAAGCCAGCTTTACTTCTCCATCCATCCACCGCCCGTGTTGTCAGACCATTAGCTCAATATCTGGGGCTGGATTCTCTGTTTCTGAGACTAAGTACTGGCGTGAACGGAGAATCCGCAGGTGGTTCACGACAGGAAAATCAGTGCTGCATGAAATTCCCGAGGATCACGCGGAAAACAGCCAGAGAATGGCTAGGTCCAATGCCGCGCATGCGCAAGGCTGACGACCTGCATCGGTCGCGCCGTAAAACATGGCCAGGGTGTGGCCCAACCAAGACCCCACAGCCCACACCCTGGCCAACTCCCACCAGTCCCCCCAGCCCGAGCAGAAGGCTCACGACTAGTGGCACGGATCCTGGCAGACTGTGGCAGCGCTGGACACTATCCACAGCCGGCAAGCCGGGTTCCCGACTGCTGGGACAAACATGACCTGTGCCGTTGGGAACTAGGCCCATCGGGAGCGGAGCATCGCGGGTGGACTGGCCAAAGACGCAATAACAGCATTGCAACGGAGCACATCACGTGAAAATATAACCAGGTTGCACTCTCCAAGGATTCTGCCCAATCTGCTGAGCATTGCCAGCATCTAGTCAGGTCAGATTTCAAGCAGGTTTGGAGGGGGGAGGAACATGGTGGACCGGCGTCAAACTGCCGCTGGCACCGATTCTGGCGTCGGAATCCATTCTCTGCCGACATGATTTCAGCTACGGAGAATCCAGTCCCGGGTCTCTGATCAGCCACAAATTCCTCAGTTAAACACTGGGAAGACTGAAAGTATTGTTATACTTCAGATAGACACAGTAAGAAGTCTTACAACACCAGGTTAAAGTCCAACAGGTTTGTTTCGACGTCACGAGCTTTCGGAGCGCTGTTCGTTCCTCAGGTGAGTGAAGAGGCATGTTCCAGAAACATTATATATATACGACAGATTCAAAGATGCCAGACAATGCTTGGAATACGAGCATTAGCAGGTGATTAAATCTTTACAGATCCAGAGATGGGGTAACCCCAGGTTAAAGAGGTGTGAATCGTGTCAAGCCAGGACAGTTGGTAGGATTTTGCAGGCCAGATGGTGGGGGATGAATGTAATGCGACATGAATCCCAGGTCCCGGTTGAGGCCGCACTCACGTGTGCGGAACTTGGCTATAAGTTTCTGCTCGGCGATTCTGCGTTGTCGCGCGTCCCGACGGCCGCCTTGGAGAACGCTTACCCGGAGATCAGAGGCTGAATGCCCTTGACTGCTGAAGTGTTCCCCGACTGGAAGGGAACATTCCTGCCTGGTGATTGTCGCGTGATGTCCGTTCATTCGTTGTCGCAGCGTCTGCATGGTCTCGCCAATGTACCACGCTTCGGGACATCCTTGCCTGCACACCCCCACTACTTGCCTTCAAAGAACCGCGCAACCTCAAACCATTGTTTGCAGCAAACTACCCAGCCTTCAGAATAGTGACCACAACACCACACAACCCTGCCATGGCAATCTCTGCAAGACGTGCCAGATCATCGACATGGATACCACCATTGCACGTGAGAACACCACCCACCAGGTACGCGGTACATACTCGTGCGACTCGGCCAACGTTGTCTACCTCATACGCTGCAGGAAAGGATGTCCCGAAGCGTGGTACATTGGCGAGACCATGCAGACGCTGCGACAATGAATGAACGGACATTGTGCGACAATCACCAGGCGGGAATGTTCCCTTCCAGTCGGGGAACACTTCAGCAGTCAAGGGCATTCAGCCTCTGATCTCCGGGTAAGCGTTCTCCAAGGCGGCCTTCAGGACGCGCGACAATGCAGAATCACCGAGCAATAACTTATAGCCAAGTTCCGCACACGAGTGCGGCCTCAACCGGGACCTGGGATTCATGTTGCATTACATTCATCCCCCACCATCTGCGAAATCCTACCAACTGTTCTGGCTTGACACGATTCACACCTCTTTAACCTGGGGTTACCCCATCTCTGGATCTGTAAAGATTTAATCACCTGCTAATGGTCGCATTCCAAGCATTGTTTGGCATCTTTGAATCTGTCTATATATATGTTTCTGGAACATACCTTTTCATTCACCTGAGGAAGGAGCAGTGCTCCAAAAGCGCGTGACGTCGAAACAAGCCTGTTGGACTTTAACCTGGTGTTGTAAGACTTACTGTGCTCACCCCAGTCCAACGCCGGCATCTCCACATTCAGATAGACAGTTAGCGAAGGGAAAATCCGAAGCTAGTCTTTAATTGGGAAAGATATATTCACAGAATGTAACATTACTGGTACATTTCTCCTGGTTCCATTCAACTCTCGTCTTGAGTGTCTTTACGGCGCAACCGATGCAGGTCGTCAGCCTTGCACATGCGCGGCCCGGGACCTGGCCATTCTCCGGCTGTTTTCCGCGTGATCCACAGGAATTTCATGCAGCACTGATTTTCCTGTCGTGAACCTCCTGCGGATTCTCCGTTCACACCCAAACTCTCCATCTTGCTAACCTCAAGTAACCATTCTATCAATGCCCTCCTCCTCTAGGTACTTAACTTCAGCTGATATGATTAACAGAGATCGTCCCCAGACAGTGGCTTACAAACTTCTTTCCTCACAGATTTATGAGTGTACCTACACTACAGGGACTCCCGACAGTTCATGAGGTCAGCTCACCATCAACTTCTCAAGGGAAATTAGGGATGGGCAATAAATGCTGGCCTGGAAGATGACTCCCACATCCCATGAAAGAAATTGGACAGCACGGTGGCGCAGTGGGCAGTGCAGCCTTACGGCGCCGAGGTCCCAGGTTCGATCCCGGCTCTGGGTCACTGACCGTGTGGAGTTTGCACATTCTCCCCGTGTTTGCGTGGGTTTCACCTCCACAACCCAAAGATGTGCAGGCTTGGTGGATTGGCCACACTAAATTGCCCCTTAATTGGAAAAAACAATGAATTGGATACACTAAATTTATTTTAAAAAAATTAACAGAAACTATCCTCATCACGGATTATGGCCCTCTCTCCAGCAAATGTTGAGCCGAAAGAGACTTCGCTATCTTGACATCCTATTCGACCCCAAGCTGAGCTTCCTACCATGAAAACACTCCAACACAAAAACTACCTACCGACAAGTTCATACTACTGGCTTCAGCCCGTCTTCCAGCCCTCCATTCTCCACCTCTGTAAATTTGAGCTCTTCAGCTATCTTTAACTTATTCCAAATGCCAAAAATTATCCGTCTTTCCTGATGGACATTGGCGCTCCTGGCTCCCAGTCTGTCAATGCCTCCATGTTAACATTTCCATCCTCATGTTTAAAATCCTTCATGGTCTTGTCCTATTTACTCTTTGCAACTTTCTCCAACCCTACAACCCCAAACTCTCCATCTTGTTAACCTCTTGTGCTTCCCCCCTCCTTTCACAAATAATTGTAGACATACCTTCAGCCATGTAGTCCCCCAGGTCTGGAATTCCTTCTTCACAATCCATTTCTCTTCCTTTAAGCCCCCCCTTAAAGTCAATTTCTTTACTTTGATCTAGCTTTTCATAACCCCCTCCTAATATCGGCTATTCTGTTTCAGAATCTGGTTAAACCTTTGTAAAATGCCTTATTTAAATATTGAAAATGCTACATAGATACAAGTTTGCTATTGGTGTGAAGTTGGAAGTGTCCAGACTTCCGGTGGCGGCTATGAGGGAGTAAATCGCGCATTTGGTGGCTCCCGCTCTGGCCGGACTTTTGGACCTTTCTCCCCGACGTTTTTGCATTTTGAGCGCTGGCTTTGAAGGCGAAGTCAATCTGGCACTGGTTCCACACATTGGTGTATGGAACGAAGAACCCCAAGGGATCGAAAAGAGAGAAATAAGACGACAAGCAAGGGCTGGGTGGAGGTTGCGGCAGTAGACAATATAGCTGATGTTCGGACCCCTGCTGTGACGGCCCAACCATCAACGGAGGAGTTGATGCGGGTCATTCAAGAGGGCTTCGCTAGGCAGAAACGGGACTGTCTTGATCCGATAAAGGAATCGATCGATCGGCTGGAGCGCAGGCTGGATGCCCAGGATGGGACGATTCAGAAGCTGGAGAAAGCGCTGGCGGACCAGGAGCACCAAACGGTGGTTGAGCTGGAGATGGGGTTGCTGAAGGATCAGCAAAAAAGGCTGCTGGAGAAGGTAGAAGACATAGAGAATAGAACTCGCCAGCAGAACTTAAGAATTGTCGGTCTCCTGGAAGGGGTGGATGCTGGCGCGTTTGTGGCGAGTATGTTTCAGAAGCTTCTGGGGGAGGGGGCTTTTCCACGACCGTTGGAGGTGGACAGGGCGTACAGAGCGCTGGTGAGGAAGCCGCGGTCGGGAGACCCCACACCCCCAGCCCAAGGGTGATGGTGGTCCGGTTCCACAGGTTCCTGGACAAGGAGTGTGTTCTCCAGTGGGCCAAGCGTACACGGAGCTGCAAATGGGACAACAGCATTTTGCATGTTTACCAGGATCTGAGCGTGGAGGTGGCCAGAAGGAGGGCAGACTTTAACCAAGTTAAGGCGATCCTGTTCAATAAGCGTGGAATTTGGACTGTTATGGCCGGCATGTCTTTGGGTTATGCACGAGGACCAGCACCATTATTTTGAGTCGCTCGAAGACACGATGGACTTTGCCAAGAGGAAAGGGCTGGTGCTGAACTGAGAACTTTTTGTTTTAAGTTACAACTTTTTGAGTGATGTTTATATGTTGCTATTGTCGTTTCTCTTCTGTATTTGAGTTTGGGTGAAGAAGGGGAAAATAAAAGTTATTCGGTTTCTACGGGTTTTCGGTGCTTTGGTGGGGGTGGCTGGTGGGGCTTTTTACTTTGTATGATTTTGATTTACACTATTGGAGGGGTTTTCTGTCTGTTTTTCTTTTTGGGTTATCTCTCATGTTAATTGGGCAATTGTTTGGGGTTGGTTTGATGAGGGAAGTGGTTTTGATGGGCGGGGGGGGGGGGGAGGAGGGGAGTGAGGGAACAATAGGTGGGAGACTTCTTGGCGCCGGGGGGCACCAGGCTAGCTGGGTGAGCTAGTCTATGGAAGCAAAGTGGAGGGTGTGCATATGATTAATCTATGGCAGAGGTTAGGTTACAAAGTGTTGTTGCTGGTGGTGGGGGGGGGGGGGGGGTTACTCTGCTGACGAGAAAGGGATTTAGGTTTCGGGACAGAGAGGAGGGTGGTGGTGAGGGCTGCCAGGAGGTGGGCCGATGGAGGCGTGGCGCATGGCTGGCCCAGGAAAGGGGATGGTTGATCAGCGGGGGGCGGGGGGGCGCACACGGTGCCCCCCAACTAGGCTGATCACCTGGAATGTTAGAGGGTTGAACGGGCCGGCCAAGAGGGCACGTGTGTTCCGCATCTGAGGGCTCTGAAGGCGGATGTGGTAATGTTGCAGGAGACACATCTGAAAGTGGTGGATCAAGTCAGGCTAAGGAAGGGTTGGGTCTGTCAGGTCTTTCATTCGGGGCTGGACACCAAGACTAGAGGGGTTGCGATTTTGATCAACAAGCGGGTGCAATTTCAGGTGGGCAGTATAGTCTCGGATGGGGGAGGGCCGTTATGTCATGGTTAGCGGTAAGCTGGAGGGGAGGAAGGTAGTCCTGGTTAATGTGTACGCGCCAAATTGGGATGACGTGGAATTTATAAAGAGGTTGCTGGGGAAGATACCTGACCTGGACTCGCACATGCTGGTTATGGGACGGGATTTTAATACAGTCATCGACCCCGGCCTGGACTGGTCATGTTTAAAAACGGGGAGGGTGCCAGCAATGGCAAAGGAACTGATAGGGTTCATGGAGCAGATTGGGGGGGGGTCGACCCATGGAGGTTCAGGCAGCCGACGGGAAAGGAGTTTATTTTTTATTCGCATGTTCACAAGGTTTATATTCGGATAGATTTTTTCATTTTGAGCAAGGATTTACTGGCGGGGGTGGTGGACACGGGGTATTCGGCCATCACTATTTCAGATCATGCCCCACACTGGGTGGAACTGCAGGTTAGTGAGGAGAACATCCAGCGCCCGCAATGGAGGTTAGAGGTGGGGTTGTTGGCGGACGAGGCGATGTGCGAGAGGCTGAGGAAGTGCATGCAGAATTACCTGCAGGTTAATGACATGGGGGAAGTCTCAGCAGCGGTGGTCTGGGAGGTGCTGAATGCAATGGTGGGAGGGGAGCTGATTTTGATCTGGGCTCATAGGGACAGGACGGATAGGGCAGAAACGGACCGACTGGTTAAGGAGATCTTGCAGATAGACAGGAGGTATGCGGTGACCACGGGGTTGGAGCTCTTACGGGAACATCGGAGACTGGAGGCTGAGTTTGGAGTGTTGTCCACAGGTAAGGCAGTGGAGCAGCTTAGAAAGGCGAGGGGTGCGTTTTACGAACATGGGGAGAAGGCCAGCAGAATGCTTGCACAGCAGCTTAGGGAGAGGGAGCCGGCCAGGGAAATAGAGAGGGTGGTTGATGGGGATGGGAACTTGGTAGGGGAGTATGCAGGGATAAACAGGGCGTTCAGGGACTTTTACAGTAGGCTCTATTGCTCTGAACCCCCTACAGGGCCAGAGGTAATGTGACATTTTTTGGACGGACTGATCTTCCCAAGGGTGGCTAGGGAGTTGGTAGATGGGCTGGGGGCCCCGATTAGGGCCGAAGAAATAGTCGAGAGCTTGAAGGCAATGCAGTCAGGTAAAGCCCCGGGGCCGGACGGGTACTCGATGGAGTTCTATAAAAAGTTCTCAGGGATTTTAGGGCCGTTGCTGGTCAAGGTTTTCAATGAGGCAAGGGACAGAGGGGTGCTGCCCCCGACAATGTCACAGGCCACTATTTCGTAGATATTGAAGCGGGACAAGAACTCGGAGCTATGCGGGTCATATAGGCCGATCTCCCTGCTTAATGTGGATGCCAAGTTGCTGGCCAAAATTTTGGCCTCCAGGATTGAGGATTGTGTGCCGGATGTGATTATGGAGGATCAAACCAGGTTTGTCAAGGGCAGGCAGTTGGTGGCCAATAGAAGAAGGCTGCTTAATGTGATCATGATGCCCCCAGAGAGTAGGGAGGTTGAGGTCGTTGTGGCAATGGATGCGGAAAAGGCGTTCGACCGGGTGGAGTGGGACTATCTGGGGGAGGTGCTGGGACGATTTGGGTTCGGTAAGGGCTTTATCAACTGGGTCAGGCTATTGTACCAGGCCTCAGGAGGCTAGTGTAAGGGCTATTTTAGACTGTACCGGGGGACAAAACAGGGGTGCCCCCTCTCCCCACTGTTGTTTGCGTTAGCTATAGAGCCGCTGGCAATTACTCGGAGAGCTTCAAGGGGCTGGTTCGGGGGGTGGGGGGGTGGAACATGCGGATGACGTGCTCTTATACGGATCCAGGGGCAGGGATGGGCGAAATTATGCCGATTTGGGGGGAATTTGGCCGGTTTTCAGGGTATAAACGGAATATGACAAAGAGTGAGGTGTTTGAAGTCCAGGCAAAGGATCAGGAGGGTCGGCTGAGGGAGCTGCCATTTAGGTTAGTAGGGATACAAGTGGCGCGCGATTGGGGCCGGTTACACAAGTTGAACTTGTCCCGGTTGGTTGAACAGATGAGGGGCAAGATCCGGAGATGGGATGCGCTCCCGCTGTTGTGAGCTGGGAGAGTGCAGTCAGTCAAAATGACTGTCCTACCAAGATTTCTGTTCGTATTTCAGTGTCTCCCAATTTTCATCCTGCGGTCCTTTTTTAAGAGGGTCAATAAAAGCATCCTGGGCTGTGTGTGGGCGGGTAGGTCCCCGCGAGTGAAGAAGGTGATGCTCGAGCGGAATCGGGGGGGGGGGGGGCTTGATCTGCCGAATTTTAGCAATTATTACTGGGCAGCTAACATAGCCATGATAAGGAAGTGGGTGGTGGGGGCGGGGTTGGTTTGGGAGCGGATGGAGGCAGCTTCGTGTAGGGGCACCAGTCTGGGGGCATTGATAGCGGCACCTCTGCCCTTCCCGCCGGTGAGGTACTCCACCAGCCCCATAGTGGTGGCAGCCCTAAGAATCTGGGGTCAGTGGAAGAGGAATGTTGGAGCAGTGGGAGCATCGGTCTGGTCCCCAATATGTGACAATCACCGGTTTGCCACGGGGAGCTTGGATGGGGAGTTCAGAATATGGCGAAGGGCGGGAATTGAGAGGACGGTGGACTTGTTTTTAGAGGAGCTTCCCTAGTCTGATTGTGCTGGAGAAGAGGTTTGGGTGGCAAGGGGGAACGAATTTAGATATTTACAGGTGCGGGACTTTCTGCGTAGGCAGGTATCATCCTTCCCACTCCTGCCACTAATGGGGATCCAGGATAGGGTAGTGTCTAGGTGATGGGTGGGAGAGGGGAGCGTCTCGGATATCTACAAAGAACTCATGGGGGCGGGGGCGGAGGAAACGCAGACCGAGGAGCTGAAGCGTAAGTGGGAGGAGGAGCTTGGTGGTGAGATGGATGATGGCTTATGGGCGGATGCGTTGAGCAGAGTCAACACGACCGCAACATGCGCAAGGCTCAGCTTGATCCAATTTAAGGTGGTCCACTGGGCCCACATGACAGTGGACCGGATGAGTGGATTCTTTGGGGTGGAGGACAGGTGTGTAAAATGTGCGGGGGGACCAGCGAACCTTGTCCACATGTTCTGGGCGTGTCCAAAACTTGGGGGATATTGGCAGGGGTTTGCAGACGTCATGTCCAGAGTATTGAAAACAAGGGTGGCAATGAGTCCAGGGGTGGCGGTTTTTGGGTGTCAGAAGACCCGGGAATCCAGGAGGAGAAAGAGGCAGATGTTCTGGTCTTTGCTTCTCTGGTAGCCTGGAGGCGGATACTGCTAGCTTGGAGGGACTCAAAGCCCCCGAAGTCGGAATCCTGGCTAACTGACATGGCGAGCTTTCTCGGCCTAGAGAAGATTAAGTTCGCCTTGAGAGGGTCACTGTTAGGGTTCGCCCGGAGGGGGCAACCATTCATCGACTTCTTCGCAGATAATTAATCGTCAGCAGGGGGGTGGGGGGTTAGGGTAGCGTAGAATAGGGGGTCAATTAGGTGGGTCTTGGTGGGATGGGAGTCAGTGATTGCACTATTTCTATTGTTCTTTGTACATTGTTTTTATACTGTTGCTGTTTGTAATGCCAAAAATACCTCATTAAAATGGTTTATTAAAAAAAAGTTGGAAGTGTCTAGATGCAAATTGCTTCAATTACTTAAAACAAGCCCTTCAGCCCAACAGGTTTATGTCAGTATTTACAAATGTCAGTGTTTACAAGTGTCCACACAAGCCTCCTTACTTCATCTGATCTCCCTTGTAACTATTTTCTGCTTAAATGTATCTATGCTAATCACCTCAACCACTTGATCTGGTAGTGTGCCGCACATTCTCCACTGAGAACAAAGTTCCTCTTGAATTCCCTATTTTGTTTATTTATTATTATTTTACACTTATGACTCCTACAAGTTCCCCTACAAGTGGAAACATTTTCATTTAAATGGAACAAACAAGGTTACCCCAACTGAGGAACCACAAGCACAGAGCATAAATAAAATGCTTTACCTGACTTCCCCTTTTAAAAAAACATTTTCAACAAGCTCAAACAGTTGGTTGTAATATTGTGCAAAACCAGATCCAAGTCTGCAGTTGTTCAAAAGCAAACTAACTGGTAGTTATTGTTTTTAAAATTATTTGTGTATTGCAATAGCAACTCCACACGGGTGTTTTTCATTTATTTAATAAAATTGGTATGATAAGCAATTTAGTCTAAACAACAAAGCATCTTCGCCTCCTGCCTCCCCCCAGCAGCTGCTGTGGTGTGCTTTCACCGTTGCTTTTTTAAAAATTTGGTTTCAACTCGCAAAACCTACAAGTTGCATAAACAAAGCTCCACTTATACAAATCTTTATTTAATTCCAACCATTTCCACAATAATCTCAATTTATGCTTGTGCATGCCTTGGTGAAAGAGGAAACCATATGATTCCACTGAAACAAAATATGCAAACATATATTTTGTGACATTTTATGATCCTTGCTATCAGGCAGCTGGGTGTGCCTAGGATTGCAGGTTGTCAATCTGAAGTCCCCCTATGATTCTCGTCACATGGCTCCCAACTACTCTAAAGTGTCAAGAGTTTACGTGTCTTTTCTGCATTTCAAATCTGAAGAGAATTATACAGCTGGCTTTATTTCCAGTTACATATTTCTTTTTAAATGAAAATCATTTGAGTACAGCCCTACTGGAAATTTACCTTTCAATTTACAAAACATTGGTGACATAAATTGGAGCACACAATCACACAAACCCAATCGATTATACAATGCTCACCACATTTTCACAACCGTCTGAATGAAGCAATCATTCCTGCTTTCATTCTCAATGGCTTGGTCATAATGTTAAGATCCTCGCCTCATGCTGGTATGCAAGTATTTAACCATTATCAGGGGTAACAAGTGCTACAAGTTTTGGCCTCTACCTATACCCTCCGACCTTGCAGATGTCTCTTCAATACACAACTGACACCAAATCATTTTGTAGAAATCCTAGGGATAAATCCATCTCCAACAACACCATGATAAGTGTATTGACAGTTTCAATGGGCATCTGTTGCTATGCTAAACTAAGGTGTTGATGGACTGGAAGCCAAATATAGGTCAGCAAAAACCGGGGTAATAGTGAGCATAACTTGGTGAGGGTTAGGATATGGGCAGAGTTCTGGATGAGCTCAAATTTATGGAGAGTAGCAGACGGAGGTTAGCTAGGAAAGCATAAAAAAACAACCAAGCACCATAGAAGATCTGACAGTGTTTTGCAAAAGTTAACCAATAACTGGGAGGTTTTTTTCTAGATAATTATCTTAACTTTAACAAATCAAGTCAACATAAACTAATAGGTTATGCTAGCCTTGTTATGCCTACATGGTTTATAATGCCTATACCCTCCAATGAAATTACTGCTGTACGATTATTGTTCCATTTGAAACCAGTTTTAAAAATATTTAGCCAATTTAAAATGTTTACAATTTACAATGGCTAACAATTCAGTATAATTTGTTTTACATTCATCCCCCCCCCGCTTGCATTAAAGAAAGTCAAGCGATTATTTAAAAGTTTCACTGTCCAAATATCCTTTGTGTTCTCTCGCTCTCTCTCTAAGGTGAAGATTTGCAATTGATAAAAAAAAGTTCCAGTCAACAAACCTCCTCCCAAAACAAGGCAGAGATTTTAAAGATTTCTTCTGCCAACAAAGCTTCCTTTAACCATGTTTGAAAATCCATGACTTCACAAAAAACTTAAGAACTTTTTGGGCAATGCTCAACATACTTTGGTTTCAATGCTGCTCTGGGGTCAGGAAAGAAGAGCAGATCCGATAATCAATTGACAGTGCAGGAATTAGTCAAGTCATTAGGGAGCAACTGTCAAACTTCTCTCATGATATTGGATTACAAAAAGGTGATGTTTTTGGAGAAAAGGAGAATGTAAAATTCTGGACAACATCTTAATATTTCTATACCGATCAGCAGCATAAACATATCAAACCAATATGGCAACTGTGAAGCAGGTTGCAGTTACCCGGTTACCAACCACAACAGGATTCGGCATAATTTGGACTTGCTCTATAAAAATGTGACATTCAATTAAAAATTCAGTTTTAGTACATCTCGGAAACGGTGAGGAATCTGCCAAAACATTAGTTTAAAGTGCACCCAACCTAAGCCCACACCTTCACCCAGTAGCCCCAGCTAACCTTTTGGACACTAAGGGGCAATTTAATAGGGAGGAAACTGGAGCAACCTGTTGAAAACCCACACAGACACAGGGAGAAAGTGCAACCTCCACACAGTCACCCAAAACCGGAATTGAACTTGGGTCCCTGGAGCTGTGAGGCAGCAGCGCTAACCACTGTGCCACCCATATATGTGAAAGAGGGAATAAATTAAATTGGAGCATAATTAATTGACAAGATTCCCATAAATATTTATATATTTCAGAATCTCCATTGGAATGATCACCCCCCCTCCTGAATAATGATCATTTTCGTGAATGCTGAGCTATCGTGTAAACTTAGAATCAAATAATATCGCTTCCATTTCCTAGATCTAACTGGAAAGAAGGTAGCACAATACAATTGCAACGACAATGTAAAAAAATGTGAAGGCTCATACTGAGCACCATGAAATTAGAAATTTGATTTTGGTATCTTGTATTTGCTCCTGGAGATTTTGACCAGTAATTCTTTTCAGCAACATGCCTGTTTACATCCCAAACTTCAATACTTATTTTGGCAGACTGGTTTAAACACAAGGATGAATCTCTTGGGGCAATTTAGCATGGCCAATCCACACTACTCGAAGAGGGACACAGGGTTTCATTGCACTTTAGCCAATATTTATCTTTCACTGGTGTAATTTATCTTTTTGCTACTTGTGGAATCTTGCTCCCCAAATAACAAGCGACTGCATTTCAGAAGTTGCTTTTCTCTGGAACCTCACTCAAGCATCATTCTACTTCTTGGTCTAACCCGTTACTATCATTATTTGCACTTTCAGTAATGGAGAACTTCATTCTGAGCAACATAGTTATAGGGGGAAAAGTAAACCCCGTATCTAAGGAAGGACGTGCTGGCCTTGGAGGAGGTCCAGAAAAATGATCCTGGGAATGAAGGGCTTGTCATGTGAGGAGCGGTTCAGGATTCTGGGTCAGTACTCGATGGAGTTTGGAACGATTGGGGGAAGGGGGGCTCATTGAAGCTTACAGAATACGGAGGTCTAGATAGAGTGGACATGGAGAAAATGTTTCCACCAATAAGAGAGACGAGAACCCGAGGGCACAGCCTCAGACTGAAGGGATGATTCTTTAAAACCGAGGAGGAGTTTCTTCAGCCAGAGGGTGGTGAATCTGTGGAACTCATTGCCACAGAAGTCTGTGGCGGCCAAGTCACTGAGCATCTTTAAACGGAGATTGATAGGTTCTTGATTAATAAGGGGATCAGGGGTTACGGGGACAATGGGGATGAGAAGAGAAACACATCAGCCATCATCGAATGGCAGAGCAGACTCGATGGGCCAAATGGCCTAATTCTGCTTCTATCTTAATGGTCTTTTGGAATCATGCTGCCAATTTGTCCCTACTTGAGTAATTTGGTTTTGCAGATTCCAGATCCAATTAACGGCTTGAATACACAATCAAGATTGGCACACCAATGAAGTGCTGTATTGTCAGAGATGCTGTCCTTTAGATGAGATGCTAAAGCACGGCTTTGTTACCTAGTCTGATCCAAGATAAAGATCCCATGGCATTCCATGTTAAATGTTAATATAGGAAATTCTCCAAGCATCCTGACCAACGATCCAGCTTCAATCATCATCATCACAAATAGCAACTGGTTGATCACTTCATTGTTCATACTATTTCACAGTGCAAAAATGGCTGCCATTTTTGCCCAAATAAGTCACTGAAATTCAAAATAATTACCTACATGTTAAGTGCCTTGAGGTCTAGCTGAAAGACATGATAAACTGCTATATTAATGAGCTTTTGCATAATACAAAAATATAAAAATAATTATAACAAGTGTATTGCTAAACAGTCTCTCAAATTCTGGGGGGGGGGGGGGGGTTTGAATTGCTAACAGCTTATTTTCATAAAACAAATTGCGGCATGTTTTATTCACATGACAGGTTCAATTCAATAGTTTGTGGCAGAGGACTCGATCCAATGGCCATGCTGCACCTGAAAGGCAGCATGCCGTGGTGCAGCATGGCCTTGCCACGAGCACCAGGAAACTCGCACTCGCTATGGGACCTTGTTCCCATTTAGTTGAATCATGCCCAGAGTGTTTTAATTTTTTTAAAAATCTGAATCCTTGACATTTTGACAGTAAAATCACAATGGGAGACAATTAATGCAATTGTAAAATTTGGATGGAGTAACAAGATCTTGCTGATTGTAGGCCAATTTAATGATCTGAACTGGAACACACACATCTGGCCACAGCGCCACTAGGTTAGGGAGGGGGGAAAAAATAAATCAACAAGGGTCCTTGCTCACTGCCCACACATATGCATTTGCCATTGGGTTTGTTAAATAATGGTAACCCAAGAATTCTGATCTAGGTGCAGAATTCCAACCTCCCAAACAAATACATTTATTGTACAGATTTGCGGCATACCAAAACAGCTTCCAGGATCCATAATTCCTGATCTAATGAATAACAATGAGCTAGTACAACGTTAGTTGTAAAGAATCCTGCTTTATCAAACAGTTTTAGTTTACTTCAGTTTCCATGGGTGACTAAAATGGCTTTGATGTATTACAAGTTGGTGATTTGACATGGATCTACTTTAAGCACAACATTCCTATGGCAGCACGGTGGTGCAATGGTTAGCACTGCTGCCTCATGGCGCTGAGGATCCGGGTTCAATCCCGCCTCCCTGTCGGTGTGGAGTTTGCATATGCTCCCCGTGGGTCTCACCCCAACAACCCAAAGATGTGCAGGCTAGGTGAATTGGCCAGGCTACAATTTCCCCCTAATTGGAAAGAAAAAGAATTAGATACTCTAAAATAAAAAAAAGTACAACATTCCTCTTGGCAAACCAGTTGTGTGTTTATCAGGATTCACAACACTTAGGAGTAGGATTCCTGCTGCAGCCATTTTTCTTTGTAAAATTACTACTTCCTGGTGAGGGACAAATAACTAGTTCTAAAATTTATCAATATTCATATTTTCATGAAGAATTATTTGAAATTTTTGCTTTACAGAAAGTTTATTTCCCATAAATGTTGCTGACCGCCGTGCTTCAAAAAAGATCTGTCTTGCAATAATTCCATTACGGACCCTGAGGCAGATCTGGATCACTACCTTACTGTTTTTGCATTTAAAAAAAAATGATAATACAGTACCAATGATTTTTTTTTTCTTGTAAATAGTCTAGCTGGACTGCACTATTCTTAAACGTTTGATATGGAGGCATGATTTTAAAAGGGGTAAATGTTACATTACAACTTGAAAATGTTCCTCCATCAGCCTTAATTAAATTCTAAATTAATCCAAGAGTAGTCATTCTTTTGTATTCTGGTCGATTTCAATTTAATTTTCTGTTGTCTCTCCACACCGCCAAATCAAACAACTAACTTAAATATTGTTCTCCAGTTTTATTTGAAAAAGAAATTTCAGAGTTTCATTGCTTTTAGTCAAATAAGTTGAATCTAAATCAAAAACCCTGTTGTGTTCCTTTATATTGCAGCCATCCTCTGAAGAAAAGTACTTCATAGAAGTATTTTGTTGACTGGAAAGGCGAGGAAAAAAATAATTATTGGATGGGAAGGAAGAGAAATAAAATCAATTTATTCAGAATGGATGGACTTAAAGATTTAAGAAACAGTCCGTGCTGTTATTTTTCTATAGTGCTTCAAATTCTGAGATAAAAGACAAAGCAACATTTAGACTGGCGTAAAATGCTGGGAACAATCAAGTTTTTCAGTGAATTATTAAGCAGCTGCATCCATTTTGTTAGGCCTCTGAAATTAGAAACTGCTTACATAACACAATTCACTAATACACTTCAATCTGCTTCTACACTTCCAACGTTGTCTCCCACTAGCAAAAAGGGTCATCTTTGTTCAAGCAAACATTTCTAAAAGTCACAATCACAAACCTCTCACCAGTTTCCAAATTCCCAATGTATCAAAAAAAAGTGAGCTTTCATATTTTTAGGAGCCATGGCCAAATTTTTTTTTTTTAAAACGAAAGAGAAAGAGTGGAGCTTTAAATGAGAAATGGCTAGAGCAGTATTTCTGCATTTCAATGTTCCTCTACAACAGTGTCGGAGTCAGAAGCCTGGGAAGGTCATGCAGTCGCATTTCTCCAGCTGACATTCCTGTGCCACTCCTAAAGCACAACTGCAGTTTAACTGAGCTCACTTCATCCCGTCCTGCAGTACTTTCAAAACTCAAAAAATATTCCTTTCTCCCCTCCCCAAATCACTCTGGAGAGTAAGTAGGAGGTACGTTTTGTACTGCACTTGCCCCACCCAGTCACCAACCCAAAAGAACTATGAAGCTTCCCTTACCTTTCCTGCCTCTGGGAGAGCTCCTCTTGTTCAGATTATTACTTCTCTCTTCCTCTAGAGCAGCTGCAATGTCTGGGTTGTCTTCCCCATTGTACCACACCAACAGTTCTTCCCCTGGCTGGATGGGCTATAGACAGGATAAAGAAAATTGCACCAATCAGTGCCAGGCTTGTAAAAAAAAAGCAGTCGAGGATCCTCGAAGTCGGCTGTGGGGCCTGGAGAGCTTAAAGACTGCTCTACACCCGACTACAAAACTATTCCCTGACTGTGATATGATTACACTCCAACAGGAAGCACTCTTTGAACCAAAGCTATCTCAATACAACTGGGAAGTGGTTTCTTAACAAAAGCATTGCTTTAGGACAAGAGGGTGTAGATGGTATTGAAGGTTCAGTAAAACACTGCAACTCCTGGTGGTTGGAGGGCTACATTGCAGTCAGATTAAGACTCAGCTCATTGTGCTTTGACATGTCTCTCAAAATAAAGACAGCTTCAGACCTCCAAAATAGGCCTGCAATCTGTCTCACTCGGATTATAAATTACACTCCCATTATTTCCCTAATGTCAAAATTGTATGGCAGAACTAAAAACGTAGTTTTTAAAGAAATCAATGGCTAAAAATAAAACCTATAACGTTTTTGTGTTGACTGCTTGCACTGCAGAGGTTACTTCCACAAGGCGGTTTAATTTCTTACTTCCTCTGTTAGTAGGTTGCAGTTTCACCTTCCACCATGTCATCCAGGTAATGTGAATGCTAGGCTCAACAGTGAATCCCACTGGAGATAGATAGCCATCCTAAGAGTAAACCCATCTTCCATAATCTAGGGCTGCTGACTTCATAAACCAATGGATAGACTCGTGTTATGGACGATACATAGATATAATAGTGCGACTGTTCGCCGCACTGCGCTCTTTTTCACACCACCTGGTAAAAAGCATTGAAGGGTCCTACATCAGGACACAGGCACATCAAGCATCAACTACATATTATCAGGTAAATAATAAAAATAACAGATCAGATGTGTTTCATATGAATTTAGCACAGGCCATTTAAGTTAAGATGTTTCCCTCTTCCCTCATATGGCCGACCTTCTGGGCTCTCGACTTCTCTGAATCCATTTCTGGGAGAGGCTATTCACCTATATCCATTGCAAGTCCACTGACTTCCTCAACCTCCCAGAACTGCAGTACAGTTCCACCCCACCAGCCTTCAGATCTAATTCTTCATCTCTCACCACTTCCAAGTGATGCCACCCACCAAATATATCTTTCTCTCCCCACCCCTTTCAGCATTTTGAAGGTTTCTTCCCCTCTGCTGTACCCAGTTCACACCTCAGTCAGCTCCAACATCCCTCTCTCCTGTTCCTGCAGCATCTTCCCAAGTGTATGATGCTACACCTGCCCTTTCATCTCACTCCACAAGGCTCCCTATACTCCTTTCAAGTGAAATTGATTTACTTGCTTTCAATTTAATGCGCTGTATTGCCACTCACAATGTGGTCTTCTCAAAGAGGCCAAATGCAGGCAGGGTGGTCATTCAATTTGCAAGCAAGACCCTGTGCTTTTAGTCACCTGCCATTTTAACTCTCTGCTCCACTTCTACTCTAACCGTAGGCTCCCGCAATATCCCACTGGCTCAACGAAAGCTCGAGGAACTCATCTTTTGATTCTGCACTTTGCTGACTTCTGACTCAACACGGAGTTCAACAATTTCAGATTGCACCCTTTGCCCCTTTTTAAATTTTGGATTACAGCTGGTTTTAATCATTATTAATTTTACCATTAACATCTCTGAACACACATTTGTTTCTTTACTTGTCCCATCACTCTTTTGCCTTGCACCACTGTCTTCTTTGCCATTTAATCTCACCTGTCTTCCACCATAAACCCAGGTCCTTTTGTTCCTTTTTCACAAATTCTTTCATGGAACGTGGGCTTCGCGGACAAAGCCAACATTCAATGTGCATCATGATGTCTTTGAGCCGGTGGTTGAGCCTGTGGGGGTGAGCCTTTTCTCCTCCTTTCCCTGCTGCTGTACTGCTTTAATCATCTTACATTTTTCCAGTACTGATGAAAGATCACTGACCGGAAATGTTAATTCTGTTCGTCTCTCCACAGATGCTGTAAGATCCGCTGAATAACTCCAGCACTTTCTGTTTTAAAAAAAAAATTTAGAGTGCCCAATTCATTTTTTCCAATTAAGGGGCAATTTAGCGTGGCCAATCCACCTAGCCTGCACATCTTTTTTTGGGTTGTGGGGGCGAAACCCACGCAAACTCCACATGGACAGTGACCCAGAGCCAGGATTGAACCTGGGACCTCGGCGCCGTGAGGCAGCAGGGCTAATCCACTGCGCCACCGTGCTGCCCGCACTTTCTGTTTTTAGTTAGGGTTGTTCCATCCTTTTCACTTCACAATGTAAAACAACATTTTACCCTTTTGGCCCCAGCAGTAATTTTTTTAAAATAATGTGCCAATCATGATCATTTACTTTTCTATTTAACAAGGAAGACTATGATCAGTGACAGTCCAAAAAAACCCAAGGTGTGTGTTAACGTACAATGGAATTTAGAAGTTACGTACTTTATACAACCATTGGCACTTACTGTGAAGTTGAACATTTCAATACAATGGTGGTAATAGTTGAGCTGGATTTAGAACTAGCTGGCAAGACATGGGCAAAAAAGGTAGTTACAGATAGATTTGGACCTTTTTGGAGACCAGTCATCAGTGACCTGAAGGGTGGCATTAGGGAGACTAAACGTGCCTACTATAGTAATGACCAGGAAACAATACTCAAAATCAAGGATAAACTTCATAGTGGTTATGAAACTGGCAAGGATAGGAAACAATTACTTTTTATTGGAATTGTGTCAGACTGGGGAAGGTCAATTACGGACTCAACACTGAGATCACAACTGATTCTAATTTATATAGATCACCTGGATCCAGAAACTCAGTAATAAAATTTGTACTTAATATAAAACTGGGAGGTGCAATGATATTGAAAGTGATCCAGAAACCAGAATGAATTGGAAGAAATTTGTAAGTGACATACATTTTTTTGCAAAAACAGTGATCCAGACTCGAAACGTTAGCCATTCTCTCCCCACAGACGCTGTCTGACCTGCTGAGATTGTCCAGCATTTTCTATTTTTGTTTCCGATTCCAGCATCTGCTTTTACGTTTTATTGCACTTATGGTACATAGGGTATATGTACTACAACCCAGTGACATTGCTAATTTATAAAGGAGAGGAAGGGGGAAATTGGTAAAGTATGGAACACAGAGATTATTTTAAGTTGTAAAAATACTGAAAATTTGGCATTGGGGAAAATGGAGTTACAAAGCAAGGAAGATATAACCCCCAACACCTCACCGACCTCATAACCCCCAGAGAATGTCAATTTGACTCCAATGTGGAGCTGTCAAAGTGACACGATTACTCAGGGTCATTTGGTTTCTAGCGTGGTGGAATGGTGGCACAGTGGTTAACATTGCTGCCTCACAGTGGCAGGGATCTGGGTTCAATTCCGGCCTTGGGTGACTGTGTGGAATTTGCACTTTCTCCCAGTGTCTGTGTGAGTTTCCTCAAGGTGCTCCGGTTTCTTCCCACAGTCCAAAGATGTGTAGGACAGGTGATAAATTGCCCCTCAAGTATCCAGGGATGTGCAGGTTCGGTTATGTTATGGGGATTGGGGGGGGGGGGGGGCGGAAAGAGAGAGTGGAGATGGGTAGAATGCTCTTTCAAAGAGTTTGTGCAGACTCGATGGGCTGAATGGCCTCCTTTTGCACTGTAAGGATTCTATGATTCTACAGCCAGCTGAGCTGAGGGAGAGACAAGAGTTTTAGTAGCCTGGATGCTAAACATGCCGAATCAGTGCACAGCAGCGAATCAACAAGCTATTAGTCAAAACAGGAGTATATAGGTCAAAGTAGGGTGTGATAACACTTTTCTGCTCTGGTAAAGCTGCACTGAGTATTGGGGCCAGTTCTGATCATGAGCAATGATGGGCAAAGCCCCAAAGCTGATCACCTTTAATGTCGGGGCAGCACGGTGGTGCAGTGGTTAGCATTACTACCTATAGCGCTGAGGACCCGGGTTCAATCCTGGCCCTGGGTCATTGTCCGTGTGGAGTTTGCACATTCTCCCAGTGTCCGCGTGGGTCTCACCCCCACAACCCAAAGATGTGCAGGTTACGTGGATTGGCCACGCTAAATGGCCCCTTAATTGGAAAAAAATAATTGGTTACTCTAAATTTTTATTAAATCATCTTTAGTGTCAGGGGTCTGAGTTTTGTGAAAGGCTGAAGAAACCTGGGTTTTTCTAACTGGAAATGAGGATTCCAAGAGATGTTCTTGGAGGCATACAAGATAGTCACAGGACTCAAAAAATTAATGAAATTATGCAATGAGGATTGAAGGGGCACAGGTTCAAACTAATAAAAGGTAAACTCTTCTTTACATTAAAAAAATTATTTACTCCCCGTGTCTGCATGGGTTTCACCCCCACTACTCAAGGATGTGCAGGTAGGTGGGTTGGCCATGCTAAATTGCCCCTTAATTGGAAAAAAATAATTGGGTACTTTAAATTTTAAAAAAATAATTTACAGGATGTGGAGTACCTGGAATAGGCCATAATTTATTGCCCATCCCCAATTGTCCTCGCGACAGTGATCTGCCTTTTTTGTTTTTTAAATTTAGAGTACCCAATTCATTTTTTCCAATTAAGGGGCAATTTAGCATGGCCAATCCACATAGATTGCACATTTTTAGGTTGTGGGGGCTAAACCCACGCAAACACGGGGAAAACGTGCAAACTCCACACGGACAGTGACCCAGAGCCGGGATCGAACCTGGGACCTCGGCGCCGTGAGGCAGCAGGGCTCACCCACTGCGCCACCGTGCTGCCCTGTGATCTGCCTTCTTGAACAGCTGCAGTCCACTTTGTGTAAGTACACCCAAAGTGTTGTTAGGGAGGGAGTTCCAGGATTTAACCCAATGAAAGTGAAGGAACGGCAATGTAGTTCCAAGCCAAGGTGTGAGACTTGGAGGGAAACTTCCAGGTGGTGGTGCTCCCATGTGTCTGCTGCCGTTGTCCTTCTAGATGGTAGCGGTTGTGGGTTTGGAAGGTGCTGCCTAAGGAGTCTTGATGAGTTCCCTCAAGGCAACTTATAAATGGTACACACAGCTGCCACTGTGTATCGGTGGTGGAGGGGTGAATGTTTGTGCAAGGGGTGAAGCCGCTTTGTCTTGGATAATGTCAAACTTCTCAAATGTTGGAGATGCACTCATCCAGGCAAATGGAGAGTATTCCATCACATTTCTAACTTGTGCCTCACCTTGTAGATGGTGGACGAGCTTTGAGGAGCCAGGAAGGGAATTGCTCACCGTGCCACAATATTTCCATGGCCAATCCAGTTCAATTTCTAGTCAATGGTAACTGTGATAGTGGGGGATTCAGCAATGATAGTCTTTGAATGTCAAGGAGCAATGGTTAGATTCTCTCTTGTTGGAGAGGGTCATTGCCTGGTACTTGTGTGGAAGAATGTTACTTACCACATGTCAGTCCAAGTATGGATATTGTCCAAATGCATGACTTGGACATAGACTGCTTCAGTACCGGAGTCATCACCAATGGTGCTAAACACTGTGCAATTATTAGCAAACATTCCCACTTCAGCTTCTTCCATCAATTTTTTATTTTATAAATTTAGAGTACCCAATTCATTTTTTCCAATTAAGGGGCAATTTAGTGTGGCCAATCCATTTACACTGCATATCTTTAGGATGTGGAGGTGAAACCCACGCAAACACAGGGAATGTGCAAACTCCACACGGAC
This sequence comes from Scyliorhinus torazame, assembly GCF_047496885.1. Taxonomy (NCBI): domain Eukaryota; kingdom Metazoa; phylum Chordata; class Chondrichthyes; order Carcharhiniformes; family Scyliorhinidae; genus Scyliorhinus; species Scyliorhinus torazame. Next base: position 41,620,921 of record NC_092722.1, read on the forward strand.
AGTGACAAGGGCCAGGATCGAACCTGGGACCGTGGCACCATGAGGCAGCAGTGCTAACCACTGTGCTGCCCAGCTTCTTCATCAATGACCTTCATTAAGGCCAGAAGATGGTTGGGCTTAGGACATTACCCACAGGTAGGTGATGTGCTGGAACAGAGATGATTGACCTCCAACCACCATAGCCATCTTCCTTTGTGCCAGGTATGTTTTTTTTATTTTATTCGTTCATGGGATGTGGGTGTCGCTGGCTGGGCCAGCATTTATTGCCCATCCCTGGGGTTATTTAAGTCAACCACATTTCGGTGGGTCTGGAGTCACATGTAGGCCAGACCAAGTGGCAGATTTCATCCCTAAAGGACATTAGTGAACCAAATGGGGTTTTATGACAATTGACAATGGTTTCATGGTCATCATTAGACTTTTAATTCCAGATTTTTATTGAATTCAAATTTCACCATCTGCATTGGCAGGATTCAAACCAGGGTCCTCGGAGCATGACTCTGGGTATCTGGATTTCTAGTCCAACGACAATACTACTACGCCACTGCCTCTCTAACCAGTAGAGGGGTTTCCCAGAATCCCATCGACTCCAGCTTGATCCTTGATGCCACACTCAGTCAAATGCTGCCTTGACATCAAGGGCATTCATTCTCACCTCTGGAATCCAGAGTGTTATGAAATGGTCAGCACTTAGAATGGACTTCCAAATAAATTGGTGGAGGTCTTTCTAGATGGATGCATCAAGAAAGTTAGTTGAGTGATCTTTCTCAACCATAGTTATCTCTCAATCGTGTGAAGTTGCCATAAGTATCTGTTCTACAAACCTTTCCAAGCCTGGGCAAGTTTGCTGATGTCAGCTAGATCTTAATTCAGATAAAGACACCAGACTGGACTTTGATGGCTTCTTTGCAAAAATAGGCAGATGACATTTCTATCTAACGTCACAAATGAATAATGATCATTCCAGTGTGTTCATGGCCAGCCACTGGAGCCTTTTTTGCTTAAAATTCCATTTATGAGTTACAGTGCTAATTCAATTTCTGGATTCTATAGATCCAGTAAAGATTAATTTATCAGAAGAGATCTCAAGCTGATCTTGTATCTCGCGCGAGGCTAATGACAGCAAGATCAGTTCTGGCACATGTTCTATGTTCTATAACCTAATTCAGAATAGGGCAGTGATCAAGACTTAGGAAATTCTTAGTATGTATGCTTCAGTGCTACATCCCGCGATGCATTTCTCAATCAGCTACTACAGGATTCTACAGTGCGTCAGTGAAACACTTACCAGTCCCCCCAGTTAAAATGCTATTTGGCAAAACATTACCTCATATTAAATAGATCAATCCTGATTAATCAAGAGCAACAGATTATAGACAATCAAACTGTTTTCTAATTAAGATATCTACTACCAATAACTACAGACTTTATCAACTACAAATTTCTGAGAGAACATCAGCAAGTGTCCCTATCATGCAATACCATGAACACAGAATTATTTATTCATTTTTGTTGTTTATGGTACTTTGCATTAATTTGTCTACACAACAATACTCACAACATTCAACCCATTTAAAAATTAACAGAGCAATTATGATTAAAAACAGAAAATGCTGGAAATACTGCACAGATCTGGTAGTGTCCATGGAGAAACAAAGTTTAGAGTTTCAGTTTGATTACTTTTCATCACATATGGAAAAAGGTTTCTCTGAAAGCTTAACATCAACTCTGTTTCACTCTCTACAAATGCTGCCAGGCCTGCTGAGTATTTCTAGCATTTGTTATTTCAGATTTTCAGCATGCATAGCATTTTGCTTTGTACAATTAAAAATTCTATCTTTCAGGCTTCAGGTGGCGGCCATGGTGTGAGTGGTTGCACACAGGACAGTTCCTGCTTGAAGGCACAGGAAAGAGCTCTTTTTACCCGATATTGGATGGAATTTCGTTGAAAAGGGGTAGTTGAAGGTTGGAGTAGTTTCTCCTAGGAGTGGCATGTCTACTGGTAATCAAACCCGGCAGAAGACGGTGAGAGACTTTCGCCAAAGAGTTGGAGGAAACCTGTGGGGCAGTAACTGGTGCAAGGATGGCGGTGGGGGAAGGGCTGGGGTAAGGTGGATAGAACCAGAAGGAGCAGTTGATGGCTTTTATTAAGGAAGAATTCCGCCAGCAGAGGAAGGAAATGCAGGAGGATCGCTCGAAGGCCATCAAAGGAGCTGTGGAGAAAGAGAGGATTTTGCATTGGCCCGTGGAGAATCGCACCTACAAATGGGAGGGGAATAAGGTCGAAATATATCAGGACATTGGAGCAGAGTTGCAAAACGTCGGGCAGGGTTCAACAAGGCCAAGGCGGTGCTGTCCCGGCGGTGGATCAGGTTTGGGGTGCCCTACATGGTGAGATTTGGGTGGCATTTGAAGGCTAGGAGTATTACTTCGAAACCCCAAAAGCGGTCAAGGAGCATAAACTGGGGAGAACTGAGTGCACAATGTTTGGGAACCGGGGTGCTGGCATTTCATCCCCCCTCCTGTTTTATGGAGCTGTTTGTGTTTAGCATTTGTTTGTTTGCCTCCGGGGGAAGTGGTGTGGAGTTCAGGAGGAGTCTTTGTTTGGGTGGGGGAGGGCAAAGTCAGCAGGGAGCCTTCTTCCTTGAGCTGAGGAATGGAGGGAGTGGAGACCTTTGGGAGGCGCCGGGGCAGGGGTTGCCACGCTAGCAAGTAATACTGGTGAACAAAAGTGAGGTGCGGGAGAGGGCAGAGAGGAGTGGCTGGGGGGCGATTGTTGCGACATGGCAGGGGGTGAGAGATGACATGGTTAAGGACGGAGAAGGGGGCCATCTGGGATGGGCTAGGTACAGGGTGGAATTAAGGGGGCTGGAGTTAAGTGGGGTAGATGGCAAAATGTGAAGGGGATTGGAGGCGTAAGCCTCCGGTAAGGTTGGCAACGTGGAATGTCTGGGGACTTAATGGGCTGGTTAAAAGATCGCGGGTGTTCGCGCACTTCAGGAGCTTGAAAGCGGGGTGGTCTTGCTGCAGGAGACACACCTCTGAGTGAAGGACCAGGTTAGGTTAAGGAAGGGGTGGGTCAGGCAGGTTTCTCACTCGGGGTTTGATTGAAAATTGAGGGGAGTGGCAATTTTAATGAGCAAGAAAATGGGATTTGTTAGTGCGAAGGAAGTGAGGGGTCCGGGTGGGAGATATGCATGAGTGGGGTATTGGAAAGGACGCCGCGGGTGCTGCTAAATGTGTTTGCACCAAATTGGAATGGTGTGGGTTTTATGAGGGGGTTGCTGGCAGCGTTCCGGATTTAGCCACACACCAGTTGATCATGGGAGATGTTAATTGTGTTCTAGAATCGAGGGTAGATAGGTCGAGCCCCAGGTCGTTGGGTAGGTACGAATGGCAAGGGATCAGGGTGGATTTATGGAGAGGATCGGTATGGTGGATCCATGACGCTTTCAGAACATAGGGGGAAGGGAGTAATACTTTTTTCCCACATGTTTATAAACTGCAGTCAAGCAATGATTATTTTGTGGTGAGCCAGGAGATTTTGGTTGGGGTGGAGGGGGCAGGGTATGCGGGATAGTTATTTCGGACCTTGCACCCCACTGGCTGGAGATTCGGTTTAGATCGGGACGAGAGCAGAGTGGGGGATGGAGGATGGATTCGGGGTTGTTGGCGGATGGAGGTTTTTGTGATAAGGTGCAGGCGGCGATTAAGGAGTATGTGGAGTTGAATCAGAATGGGGAGGTGTTGGCAGCCATTTTTTGGGAAGCGCTGAAGGCAGTGGGCCAGGGGGAATTATTTTGTTTAAGGGTCACACGGATAGGGAAAGGAGAGAAGAATATGACTGCCTCGTGAGTGAGATAATGGAGATGGACAGGGAATATTCGAGGTTGCCCACCACGGAGGGATTGGCGAGGAGGAAAAAGCTGCAGGAGCAATTTGACAGGCTGACAATATTCAAGATTCTGGCTGCTATAGAGTAAAGCAGACAAGAGTTCTGCTTCTCCACAAAACACCTTTATTTCTTTGGTCCAACTTCACACACAAAATTGCCACCGTAACTTCTTTATACATCAGTGACTTCTATTGGATACTTATCAAATTAGTATTTAATTGGAAGGACTGTTTACCCATTCCTAACAGACAATGCCGAGGGCAGTCGGGCAATTATGTAGGGCAAGAGGGGTGTAATACAAGTATGGGGAGAAGGCGAGCCGCATGCTGGCGCACCAGCATATATTGAAATATTGAGGATACGCACTGGGGCTGGGGATGTAGTGTCGGAGCTGGGGAAGATAAATGAGGCGTTCAGTGAGTATTAACAGGGACAATGGGAGGCATACTTGGGGGAGAGGAGGGGGACATGGGGTGGTTTCTGGATGAGCTGGAGTTTCCCCAGGTGGAGGAAGCAAAGAGGCAGGCGTTGGAGGAGCCCCTGGGACTGAGGGAGGTGCTGGATAGTATCAGGGGTACGAAGTCGGGGAAGGCTCCAGGGATGGATGGGTACTGGGCGGAATTCTAGAAGGAGTTTGCGACGGATCTAGCACCGCATCTGTTGGGGGCGTTTAATGAAGCTGGAGTTGGAGAAGGGGGAGCTGCCGTAGATGATGAAGCAGGCAGTAATTACGATAATCTTGAATAAGGGGAAGGACCCGGTGAAATGTGGGTCGTGTAGGCCCATATCACTTTTGAACACGGATGTGAAAGTATTGGCTATGTTGTTGGCAGGGAGGATGAAAAATTGTTTCCCAGGGTTGGTTGCAGAAGGTCAAACAGGTTTCATGAAGGACAGGCAGCTCGCGAGTAATATAAGAAGGTTGTTGAATGTAGTGATGAACCGTCGGGGGCTCTGGTACGGGAGGTGGTGGTGTCCATGGACACGGAGAAGGCATTTGATCAGGTGGAGTGGCGGTACTTGTTCCAGGTTCTGGGAAGGTTTGGGTTTAGGCTGAGATTTGTGGCATGGGTGTGGTTGTTAGATGTTATATGTGGCACCAAGGGCGAGTGTGAGGATGAATAATACGAGCTTGCAAAACTTTGATTTACGCAGGGGTACGAGACAGGGGTGCGCTGGCCAGAGCCGTTGGCTCTTAGGGGTCGGCGGAGTGGCGGGGGATTATGAGCGGACAGAGTATGCATTGGGTGTCGCTCTATGCTGATGACCTATTGCTGTATGTTTCGGACCCGCTGGAGAGTACGGGAAGGATCATGGCTTGCTGGGGAGGTTTGGAGGGCTCTCGGGATATAAACTGAATGGAGGGAAAAGCAAGGTTTTCCCGGTGAATGAGCTAGGACAGCGGGCTAATTTATGGGGGATGCCATTTAAGGTGGCAAGGAATAGGTTCAGGTATTTAGGGATTCAGGTAATGAGGGAATGGACGGGCCTCCATAAATGGAACTTAACGAAGTTGGTGGAGGAGGCCAGGGGGGATCTTAGGAGGTGGGATACACTGCAGTTGACTTTGGCGAGGAGGGTCTAAGTGGTAAAAATGAATATTCTGCCGAGGTTCTTGTATGTTATTCAGGGTTATTCAGGATTTTTATATCAAAGGCCTTTTTCAGAAATTGGACACAATTATTTCAGACATTGTATGGGCGGGGAAGGTACCGAGGGTCGGGTGGACCCTGCTACAGAGGCAGAGGGGGAGGGGGTTAGCTTCATTATTACTGGGCAGCGAATAAGTGCGGCGATGGTGGGAAGGAGAAGGGGTAGAGTGGGTTAGGATGGAGGATGAATCTTGTAGGGGGGCCAGCTTAAGGGCCATGGTGATGGCATGTTGCCAATGGTGCCGAGTAGGTATTCAGGGAGCCCGGTGGTGCAGTTCACGATGAAGATTTGGAATCAGTTGATGAGGCATTTTACGGTGGAGGGGCTGTCGGTGTTAAAACTGCTGTGTGAGAATCATGGGTTTGAGCCGGAGGGGTGAGTAGTGTATTCAGGAGGTGGAGGGAAGTGGAATTGGTCAAGGTGAGGGATCTGTATTTGGAGGAACGGTTCGCCAGTTTGGAGGAGCTAAGGGAGAGGGTAGAGCTGGCGTCATCCTAGCGCATGCGCAGAGGGCTTTGTCTCCGCACCGGCTATGGTGGACCGCTACAGCCACCGGTGTGGAAGAATAAAGTGCCCCCACGGCACAGGCCCACCCGCGGATCGGTGGGCCCCGATCGCAGGCCAGGCCACCGTGGGGGCAACTCCCGGGGACAGATCTCCCCGAGGCCCCCCGATTACCCCGGAGGCCGCCTGCGCCGCCAGGTCCCGTCGGTAAGGACCTACTCTAATTTACGCCGGCGGGACAGGCCAAAAAAAAAAACAGGCGGCCACTCGGTCCATTGCGGGCCGGAGAAACGCCGCGGGGGGGGGGCGCTGCCAGCGGCCGCCGACCGGCACGGCGCGATTCCCACCCCCGCCAAATCTCCGCGCCAGAGAATTCGGTAGCCGGCGGGGCGGTAGCGATTCTCCGACCCGGCGGGGGGTTGAAGAATCCCTCCCCTCGTATCTGTAAGTTAGGGACTTTGCGCGAAAGGTCAGGAAGGGGTTCCCTAAGTTACCGGGATACACCTTGCTGGAGCGACTGCTGCTTACAGATGTGGAAGGGGAGGGAAGAATTGGGGAAGTGGCTGGGGGAGCAGGAAGGCAAATGGGTGGTGAAGATCAAGGAGAAATGGGAAGCGGAGTTGGGAGGGGAGATCAATTGGGGAGTACGGAGTGAGGCACTGCGTAGGGTAAACGGGACTTCCTCTTGCGCAAGGAAAAAGGGGGAAAAGTTGTACAAGCTGTATAGTTGATTGTTGGAAAGCATGTTTCCTGGGGTGTTTATTTATTTATTTTTTTAAATTTAGAGTGTCCAATTTATTTTTTCTAATTAAGGGGCAATTTAGCCTGGCCAATCCACCTACCCTGCACATCTTTGGGTTGTGGGGGCAAAACCCACGCAAACATGGGGAGAATGTGCAAGCTCCACACGGACAGTGACCCAGAGCCGGGATCGAACCTGGGACCTCGGCGCCGTGAAGCAGCAATGCTATCCACTGTGCCACCGTGCTGCCCCCTGGGGTGTTTATTGGCTGCAACTTGTTTTGATATATGTTTGTAATAAAATACATTAAAAAAAAAATTCTATCTTTCCAAAATTGGGTTGGTCCAGAGTCAGCATTCTGAATTGTAATAAACATAACTATACTGATACAATTGAGGCACAAAACTGGAACCTCAAGTAATAAAATTTGAATGAGAGCACTAGAGTAAAAGCAAGCAAGAGCCTGTAGAAGAGCCAGAGCGTGCGAATCAGGGATAGTCAGACTGTGTGAAAAGATTGATAGTATAGATAACAAACAGAAAAGGGGTAGACAAACATACATAGAACATACAGTGCAGGAGGAGGCCATTCGGCCCATCGAGTCTGCATCGACCCACTTTAGCGCTCACTTCCACCCTATCTCCGTAACCCAATCACCCCTCCTAACCTTTTTGGACACTAAGGGCAATTTAGCATGGCCAATCCACCCAACCTACACGTCCCTGGACCGCGGGAGGAAACCGGAGCACCCGGAGGAAACCCACGCAAACACAGGGAGAACGCGCAGACTCCTCACAGACAGCGACCCAGTGGGGAATCGAACCTGGGACCCTGGCGCTGCAAAGCCACAGTGCTATCCACTTGTGCTACCATGCCGCCCCTACCGCAGCTTGGAACTGGTGTGTGCAGTTCTCAGGTCACTTTAGCCAAAGTAAATGACAGTTAGATAGACCTGCACTGTAAGCACAATAAAAAAACTAACTTTGTCATTAACTATGTGAGATTTTGGGTGAGGCGTAATCTTAGTTTGAATTTTGAGAGAACAGAAGCTGAAAGATTGCATAATTTGAAACGAATGGACAAATCTATAGTGTTCCTCACAGAGTCTTGTGAAAAAGAAAGTAATCAGCTGAATTAGTTCGGAAATATTGAAAGGTAACCAAATAAGGGACTGAGGCCTCCACAAGCCAAGAGTGAGCAAATTAAAGTTTTACCTCTGAGAATAGGAGTGGAAGAGAATTCTCCAGAGGACTACAGCATACTTATTGGTGGTCCTGACACAAGTAAGTAACCAATAACTTATAAGAGAATTCTTGGGGGAAGTAAAAAGTAAACCTGAGTGGAGAACATATACAGTTAAAAAAACATGTTATTATGCTAATACTACTTGTTTTATTTTAGTCTTTCATATACACTAAAGTTTAAGTTTTTGTTTAAAATAATCAAATCTTGGGGGGGGGGGGGGGGGTAGATCTATTGGTTCTAACAGAATGTTCGGATTTCTCTTTAAATATTAAACATTTAAATATTAAACATTTAAATATTAGATGACTAAGAATCAGGAAAGGAAGGACTTCTGCAGCAAAATGTGACATTTTTTCCCCAGCTGAGAGTAACACCACAGGAGATCAATTACTCAAATATGAAAGATCCATCATTGTTTGGGTTTGCACTAAATATTGTTTCATTTTTAAAAAATCATTTACTTCAGCTGGAAAATTGTTAGAAAGGTGCCAACATAGATAGATTGGTAGAGAATTCATAGAAACCAGCTTTGGAGAGAAAGCTTATTGAAAATCAGTTTTAGAAGGAGCCAAAATGGGAAGAGTAGAAGTAATTGGCACTGCCCTCACAGAAATATTGTACATCTGTAAAGTAATGCTGCAACCACAAAAGTAATTTGCAACAGGGAAGGCAGATTTACTACTAGAGCTTTTTCTGAAATACATAACAGGCTCATTACGCACTTTAAACAGAAAACAGACAGTTCTATTATTCGTGTGAAACCCTTGAAACTACTTGCTCAGATTAGCATTTGGAACATATCAGATTGTTCCAGTATTACCATTAATCTATTTTATTCTTTCAGATGCTAAATGACCTGCTGTGTAGTTCCATCATGTTTCTATTGTCTAGTATTCTATCTTTCATTTTTTGGTAGGCAGTTAATTCCTCTCAAACAACTGCCTGAAGTTGGCACTGAATGATATTCATCAAATGGTGTTTTGCACAGGGTAGTTTGGCTGTGCAAAACTGTAATAACCACAAATGATCTCCAGGACATATTTTATTCAATCCTGTGTATTCAGATAAGGATTATACCAGTGGGAGAGTTAAGGCTATAATTTTGTGAACTGAACATTACATAGATTAAACACATCAGCAGGTAATAGTTTGTGAAGAATATCCTATGGGATACAATCATTTGAACCAAAGAGCACCACTAGTGGGAATATTATTGCACAGCATTTGCTGACGTGTATTCCATTTGGACCATCCAGTTTCTGTAGTTAATGTTGGGGTGCTGTAGATTGGCCTTCAGATTGTATGAAATAATGATCGAAACAGTAAGCCATATAATGTGAAATTATTCAAAGAATGAAGTTGCAATTGGCCTGAGTAACCCATGTCATAATCGTGCCCCCATGTCATCTTACTTCAGATTAGCTACCTCAGGAATATTGTAATCTGTAAAGTAACACTGCAAGCACAAAAGCATTTGTGCATGTACAAAAACAGTGAAGGCAGTGTTACTACTGGAGATTTTTATGAAATACATAGCTGGCTCGTTAAGCACTTTAAATGGAATAAAGACAAATTCAGTTGAAACTACTTGCACATATTAGCATTTGTTTGGAATAACCATTAACCGATCTTATTCTTCCTGATGCTAAATGACCTGCTGTATAGTTCCAATATCTAGCGTTTTACCTTTCGTTTTTTGATAGGCAGAAATTTCCTCCCAATTAACGTTTTGAAGTTGATAGTTCTAATTCCTATCTTACTTTACCTGGTGCCTTTATCTACTTGGCCTTTTGGGAGCTTATGTCCATTTAGAAACAAGAAAAATCTGTCCGTGTGGAGTTTGCACATTCTCCGTGTCTGCGTGGGGCTCACCCCTATAACCCAATGTTCTTCATTATACAGACACCAAACTGTATTTGCAACATGATACATCTCCTGAATTGGAGTCTCAGAGACTACCCAACTTCTTGGTGTAAACAGTTCAGAGTACAAGAAGATAAAGACCAGGAAATGGTTTTCGGTCATCAACCATACACACAAATTGACAACACCAAATCTATTTTACCTGGGTGTAAACATATGAACAATAATTGCATTCATTAAATAAAAACTTCAGAAAGCAAATAGTTTGAAAAACTTTATTGAGAAGTCACTGACATTCACTTTTGCATCTGATTGGGTACTGCTTTTGGGTCTTGCTGTATTTCTAAAGGGTTCACTATAAACTGTACATGAGCTTCAAGGTTAAAACAGCAGTCATTGCTTTCAGCCTTTTTGGGAAGGCACCTCAGACTGACGACCCTGCACATTTGGCCTGGAGTCCCAGGAATTAAGATTAAACACCTCAACATTGCTACAAGCAACCCAGAGGTGGGGGTATATTAGAAAAGTTGTATTTTTAAAAATTCTTTGACTGCATGTTTATAAAGTTTCAAAAAAATTGCAGAATGGAAATAAAAACTGTTTGGTTGAGTGGGACGTTTGAAATTAGGCCATGTGATGAAACTTCCAGGAATATGTCCAGAGTTGGTAACTCAAAAGGCTCCAGAAAAACAAAATTAATTCAGATTAAATTGTATTTAATGATCCTTAAATTTCTTTCCAGTTGCATTTTAAAAGCTCAGATGACAGACTGAAAAAAAATGGAGGGAAAAAATTCTAACAGGTTTTTTGCCGCACTATCAAAGAACTGTAAATGATTTGAACTTAACTTTTAGGTGGGGAATGGGAAAAGGAAAGAGGAATATGACACAGGTGGGCGTCATGGAATATATTGGAAGGCAAAGAAGAGCTGAAATGGGATAAAAGCAGCCTCAATGTTTTTTGTTTCAGAGTTTGAGCAAGGGAACCTTACCAGGGAATTTTAAAATCTTTGACAAGTAAATTAAGGGGCAATTTAGCATGGTCAATCCACCTACCCTGCACATCTATGTGTTGTGGGGGTGAGACCCATGCAGACATGGGGAGAATGTGCAAATTCCACATGGACAGTAACCCGGGGCTGGGATCGAACCAGGTCCTCAGTGCCGTGAGGCAGCAGTGATAACCACTGTGCCGCCGTGCTGGCCGTCTTACCAGGAAACTTATTTTGCTTTTATGCGTGTATGTGTGGAGTGGGCAAGGCCAGGGCGCAACTTTATGAGAACTTGTACTAATCTTCACATCACAGGGATACGACTACCTTGAAGACTCTGTAGTAGATAGCCCTGTTGATCTCCAGAGGGAAGAGGTTTTGCTCATCGGAGGAGCGAGCCCAGTTCACGTACCGCAACCAGTTGCCTTTGTTTGGATCTGTGGCATCAATACACATCCACCCGAATTGGGGGAAGTAAACCTGAAAGGAGAGAGTTGACCTTAGTTAGTGGTAAGTACTGAGCCAGTCCTCATCACCAATGTTTAGTAATCATCAACAAAACATTTGTTTTGCGTTTTTTGGGGAATGAGGTAGGAAGTGTTGGAAAGGAAAATGGAAAGCTTTACTTTATTTGGCAAACTGCTAAGCTCCACATGTAGTACTTATTACAATTGTACACTTACTATTTATTCTTTTAATTCTGCCCCTTATGCACAGAACAGAGAAAAATAGTCAAATTGGACCTAACTCCTCCCCAAGTATTTAAGCTATCACTATCAAACACTAAATCAGCTCAAGCGCAAGATAATTTAGACAAAACACCCTCCAAAAAACGGACTGACAACCAATGTGTAAGCTCACTAGCCTTGTGCATCTCCTCTCCTCAATGTGTTGGCTCTTCGTGTGGAAGGGAAGGAAAGTAGAGATAAATTTGGAGGATGATCCAATCAATCCAGTGTACAGAAGTTGCAGAAAGCTTTTAATGAGGCAAAATTCAGGGAAAGATTTATGGAGATCCCACAGGCAAGCATCATCAGTTCCATGCTAGTTGAGGACCAGTGAAAATGTCTTCCTGCATAGCAACATTACAGTAAGCAATCTAATAATTGTGCCCAGGTCACCAAACTTTAAACGAGAAAATGTAGAAAGCAAGAGAATCATAAAGCTAAGCCATATACCACTCAGTGTGCACTTTCCAAGGGATCACTGGATTAGCATTTAATCACTAACACAAAAACAAGTAGACTCCACTACCCTGAATTACAGATGTATGCATGACAATGATGCTCGGGTCACCTCAGTAACAAGGCTTATCAGAAGAGGCATCAAGTACCAAGCTAAAGGTACAACTGACTGGCCAATTATATTGACTCAACTTCAATTAGAGAAAAAATAGAAGAGAGAAAAAAAATAGAGAAAGTCAAAAGCATACAGAAGATAGAACTGGTGGGTAAAAAGATGGGAGAGAGATTTTCTCAAAGATCTGCATTGACTATTTTTGACTGCTGATCAGTCACTGTACTTTGATAAAAGAAAATCACTCTCCCGGAGGTCTACGTACCATCATCTAATTTTTACCGCAAATCCGTATAATTATTCTATTTTCTCCTATTGCGAACATGTAATTTCTACATAGCATGTTATTGGCATAGTTTTCATTTAATTTGGTTATAAAATTGCGATGATTTAAAAAAAAATTTTTTTTAAGAGTACCCAATTCATTTTTTCCAATTAAGGGGCAATTTAGCGTGGCCAATCCACCTTGCCTGCACATCTTTGGGTTGTGGGGATGAGACCCACACAGACAGGGGAATGTGCAAACTCCACACAGACAGTGACGCGGGGCCGGGATCGAACCTGGGTCCTCAGTAGGGAATAGTGCTAACCAATGTGCCACCATCTCACCCCAAAATCAGGATAACGTTTTAAAAAAAATATTTTTTCTTCTCCTCCTTTTTCACATTTTCTCCCAAATTTACACCCAACAATAAACAATAAGCAGTAACGAATGTAATGTCAATCCCCATATTAATAACAACGATCCCATCCTCCCACCAAACCCCAGACATTGGCTCGCATGTTAACATAAATGACAAAAAGGAATCAGGAAGCACCCATAGTCACCATTACACATACAGTCCCCCTCCCCCCAACCCTCCCAGCCCCCCTAATGTTCGATGTGATCCAATTCTCGAAAGTGCATAATGAATAACGCCCATGAATTGTAGAACTCTCCATCCTTCCCCTCAGGGGCAGCACGGTAGCATGGTGGTTAGCACAATTGCTTCACAGCTCCAGGGTCCCAGGTTCGATTCCGGCTTGGGTCACTGTCTGTGCGGAGTCTGCACATCCTCCCCGTGTGTGCGTGGGTTTTCTCCGGGAGCTCCGGTTTCCTCCCACAGTCCAAAGATGTGCAGGTTAGGTGGATTGGCCATGATAAATTGCCCTTAGTATCCAAAATTGCCCTTGTGTTGGGTGGGGTTACTGGGTTATGGGGTTACTGGGTTATGGGGATAGGGTGGAGGTGTTGACCTTGGGTAGGGTGCTCTTTCCAAGAGCCGGTGCAGACTCGATGGGCCAAATGGCCTCCTTCTGCACTGTAAATTCTATGATAACCTCTATGAGTTCAAATCTGACCTTTTCAAGCATCAAGAATCCCAGCGGGTCCCCCGCCACGCCAGGGCACAGGGTGAAGAGCTTGATCTCCACCTAACAGGATCTGCCTTCGGACGATCAACGAGGCGAAGGCTACATCATTTGCCTCCGCACCAGTTTCCAACCCCGGCTGGTCCGACATCCTGAATATGGCCTTCCGAGGGCCCGGGTCAAGTTTCACGTGCACTACTTTAGAGATTACCCTAAACACCTCCTTCCAGTAATCCTCCAGCTTTGGACAGGAGCAAAACATATGGATTGGTTTGCGGGGCCTTCCCCGCAACGTTCACACACATCTTCTACCCCCTCAAAGAGCCGGACGGTCCTCGCCCTTGTAAGGTGCGCTCTATACACCACCTTCAGCTGTATCAGCCCCAACCTCGCACACGAGGTGGAGGCGTTCACCCTCCGGAGCACCTCACACCAGAACCCCTCCTCCATTCCCTCTCCCAATTCTTCCTCCCACTTTGCCTTGATCCCTTCTAGTGGCACCTTCTCCTCCTCCAAAATAGCCCTGTAAGCCGCCGATACTACCCCCTTCTCCAGTCCCCCGTCGTCAGCATCTCCTCCAGCAATGTGGAAGCTCTGTATCTCCTTTCTGGCAAAGTCTCGAACCTGCATGTATCTAAATATTTCCCACTGCTCCAGCCCATACTTCGCACCCAGCTCCTTCAATCCTGCAAAATGACCCCCAAGAAATAAATCTTTTAGTGTTCTAATTCCTTTCTCCTCTCATCTCCATCCCACTTCCCTGGCTCAAATCTATGGTTTCCCCCGAATTGGCATTTCCCTTGAAAATCAGGATAAAGAAAGGTGCATTCAATCTTGCAGTTTAAGGATAGAAAGCCGTAAGAGTTAGAATAAGACAGCAGCAATGAAAAAGACAACTGTGCCAGTCACAAATGTGACCAATTCATCCTGTTGCTTTTCAAACAAAAGCGGAGGATACACCGCGGACAATCAGTGTGGACAAAAAACGAAATTAAACCGCTGATTCACTATCCATATTATTCACTTGGGTAAAAATACTGTCCTGTGAAATACAAAGTATACAAACCAGGACAATTCCAGGTGTAAGTGATAGTGCAGGTCTGGCAGCATCTCCAGAGAAATAAACTGAGTTAACATTTTGAGTTCATATCACTCTTCTTCAGTGCTGAAGAGGGGTAGGAATGTGATATATAATTTTGGAGGGGTGTTGAGAAAGTGGAGCAAAATAGGTCAGAGATAGGTTGGGCCAGATGAGAGATGTCATAGACTCAAGACAAAGGGAGTGTTAATGGCAACATTAAAGACTAAAGATGATGTTGATAGTGGCATAAAGGGAGATAGCAGAATGCGTTAATAAGAGGACAAGGTGAGTCCTCAGTGAAAACAAAGTGACAGATGGTCCTGTGGGAGAGGTTTATGTTGTTTATGCATTGGGGGCAGCGTATACAGTTGACCAATTTGAAGGAGGTGCGAGGAATTCACTTGTTTGGGGCCTTGTACAGCGAGGAGGGAGAATCATAGAATCTACAGTGCAGGAGGCCATTCGGCCCATTGAATCTGCTCCAGCCTTTGGAAAGAGCACCCATTGAGTCTGCACCAGCCTTTGGAAAGAGCACCCTACTTAAGCCCAAACCTCCACACTATCCTTGTAACCCCACCTAACATTTCGGACACAAAGGGGCAATTTAGCATGGCCAGTCCACCTAACCTGCAGATATTTGGACTGAGAGAGAAAGTGAAAACTCCACACAGTCACCAAGGCCGGAATTGAACCCAGGTCCCCAGGGCTGTGAGGCAGCAGTGCTAACCACTGTGCCGTGCAGTGGTTAGCACTGGTGAAGGTGATGGGGCAGGTTTGCAACTTCTGTGATTGCATGGGAAGGTGCTGTAGGAAGGAAATGAAAGGTTAGGAGTGATGGAGGAGAGGACAAGAGTGTCACGGAGGGAGTGGTAAGGGGAAGATGTGTTTTGTGTTGACATCATGGAGTTGGTGGAAATGGCAGAGGATGATTCTTTGAATGCGGAGGCTGCTGGGGTGAAAAGTGAGGACAGGGGGGACCCTATCATGGTTCTGGGAGGGAGGGGAAGGGATGACGGTAGAGGTACAGGAGATGGGTCAGGCGCAATTGAGTGCCCCGTCAACCACAGTGGAGGAGAACCTCAGTTGAGGAAAATGGAAGACATGTCAGATGCACTCTTTTCGAAGGTGGCATCATTGGAACAGGTTAAGGGCGGCACAGTGGTTAGCACTCCTGCCTCACTGCGCAGTGGACACAAGTTTGATCATGGCCCCAGGTTACTGTCCATGTGAAGTTTGCACGCTAAATTGTCCTTTAATTGGGCAAAAAACATCATTGGAACAGATGCAACAGAGGCAGAGAAACGGATAGCTTTGTCAATCTCTCCTTGGCTCCCACCTATCTCTGACCTATCCTGCTCCACTTCCTCCATGCTCCTTACTTAACTACATAATTCTACCCTTTTTCAGTTCTGAAGAGGCACATGGACTCAAAGCATTAACTCCTCCACCGATGTTGCCAGACCTGCTGAGCTCTTCCAGTAAGTTCTGTTTTTATTTCAGATTTCCAGCATCCGCAGTACTTTTACTTTTATGGGGAGGTGCGGGGGCGGGGGGGGGGGGGGGGGGGGGGGGGAGATCCCATGTGATAATCCGATAAGGACAAGACTCGATTTGGCTGGGATATCGTTTGCATTTTTGCCAACATTCAAAAGAGCCTGGACTGATACATGTGGAATGAATAATGGGTCAACATGCTGGAGGGTTGTTGACATCCATGAGCAATCTCAGGGGAGTGAGGTTAAGAAAAATGGGGGAATGAAAAGAAAATAGGAAAAAACAGTATTAACACATTAAAAATATTTTTACAAAAACAAAAATAATTTGAGGAGGCTTCAAATTAGTAACTACGCAGAAAAGGAAAATTCTTCTTTGATTCTTCCTCACCTTCACAAAAAAATTAGTTCAGCGTGATATAGTGTAAGCTAATTAAAAGTCAATTTAATAGAGGTCATTTAGGAGATACATTTCCTCAGATCACATTTCCTCAGATCACACACTAGTTAATACATAAAATTTCTTTTTGCTTTTTAATGCTGTTTAATGGAATAAATGTATTAATTCAATTTTAAAAGTTTTAAATGGATAAATTGCAGTAAAACAGCATAAATTAATTTCAACACATACATGTTCACCAGTGTATTACCTGAGGAAATTGAAACCCTGACAACTGGGAAAGTGGGAATGGATACCTCAAGCTGCCGAACAGGCTTGGGAGGAAAGATGCATTTGCATTGAACACGATTGTTCAAAAAGGATTAAATGAATGTGGGCCCCAATTCTCCTGCACCCCCTCCCCCACAAATACACTATAACCCACTTCTCTCCAATATAGTCACATCCCAGATGTGCAAGTTAGGTGGATCGGCCACACTGTCCCTTAACTGGAAAATAAATAATTGGGTACTCTAAATTTAAAAGAAAATATTGTCACATTCCAGAAGTCTTTTGGGGCAGCACGGTAGCCTTGTGGATAGCACAATTGCTTCACAGCTCCAGGGTCCCAGGTTCGATTCCAGCTTGGGTCACTGTCTGTGCGGAGTCTGCACATCCTCCCCGTGTGTGCGTGGGTTTCCTCCGGGTGCTCCGGTTTCCTCCCACAGTCCAAAGATGTGCAGGTTAGGTGGATTGGCCATGATAGATTGCCCTTAGTGTCCAAAATTGCCCTTAGTGTTGGTTGGAGTTACTGGGTTATGGGGATAGGGTGGCGGTGTTGGCCTTGGGTAGGGTGCTCTTTCCAAGAGCCGGTGCAGACTCGATGGGCCGAATGGCCTCCATCTGCACTGTAAATTCTATGATTCTATGAAAGTCTGAATCAGTCCTAAAAGCTCTGAAACCTCTCCATACCCACCCCCCTACCCCAACAGGAAAGATCTCCCTGACTCCTTCAGTGCTCATGAACCACTAAACCACCAAAGCTGAAAATCCTAATGCAACCAGGGCTGGTAGTCTCACTGGCATGGGCATCCAATTTGCCCAGACTCCAGGAACTGCCTCATTATTTCCAAAATATCCTTTTCCTAACTGCTTCCAAATCGAGGGGCCAATGACACTGCCAGATCCTCAGCTCCTTTCCTAGTGCTCCAAAGCCTAGGGCTGCCCCTTATGCAGATACGTTGGAGCTTCTGGTAATACTACTGGATGCAACACCATTCATATCATGAGTAATACCATGGGAAATCTAGTAGGAACAATAAAATATTTTAACATTATTAGATCCCAGCATTGTAACATGTCAAAATAAATTCTTATGTTTCACCATGGAACTTAGCTTTAACAGTTTATTTAGATAAAGGGACTGTATGAAAAGCGGTCACTAATGTTTTTTTTAAAAAAAATTTTTATTCTCCTCCATTTTCACATTTTCTCCCACATTTACATCCATCAACAATAAACAATAATCAGCAAGATATGTCAGTCCCCATAATAACGATCCCATCTACCCACCAACCCCCAAACCTCAACCCGCATGTTTACATAAACAAATGACAAAAAGGAATCAGGGATTACCCGTAGTCACCCTTAATCTTACACAGCTTCCCCCCCCCCCCCCCACCCCCCACCGCAGGTCTCCAGCTCCTCCTGTCCACTGCCTCTTGTAAAACTCCTCCCCCCACCCTTGGTTCCTTCCCCCCCAACTTTCCACCCCGGCTAGACCACTCGGACCCTGTTCTGCCAGGCTCCGATGGCCGCAGCCCCTCCCCCCACCTCACTCCCGTTCACTGGCCGGCACAAACCGGCCAGCGTGGAGGCCCCCGCCCGGGTCCCTTTCCCACTTGCCCGGCCCCAGGAAAGCCCAAAGATCCCCTTTTAGCACACAAACCCCGCATATCCACCTACACCCCAAAGAACTCTCATTTCGAGTGAAAGTCCCATCCCTTCCCTTGTCCAAATATATACCACCTTGGCTCCTTTAATCTCTACACCCGCACGCAGTGATACAAAAAAGAAGAAAATACAGTCATGAGGTTACATCGGCACATGGCCATTCCTCAATTTGTCAGTTCTGCCACAGTCCTTCTGCTTTCGCAAACTCCTCCGCTGCTTCCGCCGTTCCAAAATAAAAGTCCCTGAGCTTGTAAGTCACCCTCAGCTTCGCTGGATATACAATGCCGCACCGCACCTTGCTAATGTACAGTGCCCTCTTTACCCGGTTGAAGGCAGCCCGCCTCCTTGCCAGCTCCACCGTAAAGTCCTGGTATACACGTATACCAGCTCCAGCCCACTGCACCACCCGCTTCTGCTTGGCCCAGCTCAGGACCTTCTCCTTCACCC
Organism: Scyliorhinus torazame; assembly: GCF_047496885.1. Classification (NCBI taxonomy): domain Eukaryota; kingdom Metazoa; phylum Chordata; class Chondrichthyes; order Carcharhiniformes; family Scyliorhinidae; genus Scyliorhinus; species Scyliorhinus torazame. The sequence continues at coordinate 41,639,813 of NC_092722.1, forward strand.
TGTACCTACGGAAGCACAGAGTCACTGCCCTTGGCGGCTCACTCGCCTTTGGTACAGGCCTCCACGACCGATGAGCCCGATCCAGTTCATATCGGGAGGGGTCCTCCCCCTCCCCCAATAGTTTTGCCAGCATCGCGGCAAAATACTCAGTCGGCTTCGGTCCTTCAACTCCTTCGGGCAGCCCCACAATCCTCAGGTTCTGTCGCCTGGATCTATTTTCCAGGTCTTCCATTTTTCCTCACAGATCCTTGTTAGTATCCATCACCTTCCGCATCTCTTTCCCCATCGAGGCAAGTTGATCACCGTGCTGCAATAACGTCTCCTCCACTTCCTTCAGCGCCTCCCCTTGCTCTCGCACCTCCGCCACTGCGCTCGCCACCTCCGTCCTCACCGGGGAAACCGCCTCCTCCACCAGCACACTCAAAACCTCCCTCATCTCCTTCCTCACCGTCTCCATGCATTTCGCAATCTGCGCCAACTGCTTTTCAAATTCCGCAGCCATCACCTTGGTTATTTCTTCAGCCGTAAGCAGTGCGGCCTTCCCTGGTGCTCCAGCCTCCATTTTTCCTGGTGACCCCGCGGTGACCTTTCCACTCCCCGACGGACCTCCAGCTGGTTTTTTTCGGCCGTTTTTTTGCTCACCCTCGACATTTTTCTTGGGTTTTTTTTCCCTCCTGTGTCTTCACAGTGCCTCCTTCGTGCCTTCTACCGGCTTCTGCCGCCTCCGTGGACCCTGGGACCGGGCTTAAAGCCCCGAAAATTCCGTTCCCGAGTGGGAGCTCTCCATTGTGGGGCCGCCTCCCGCCCGCCGTCACCGGAAGTGCGGTCACTAATGTTTAACGATCATAAAAAACTCTGCTTCACCTAGAATGCCATGATCAAGGTATAAGAAAAGTCAAATGGAAAAACAGCATTTGGCACATTATGTTCAATAAAGAAAATATAATCCACACTATCTCATAAATTAATGGTTTGCACCATGTTGCACAACTGTTATGCATTGCCTGGTGTGGCTCAGGAGCCCCACTCTGAGAACATAAGAAATAGGAGCAGGAGTAGGCCATATACGAGTCCTCGAGTCTGCAAAACCATTAAATCAGCAGATCATGGCTGATCTTCAATATCAACTCTACTTTTCTACCCTATTGCTTTATCCATTGATTACCTTAGTAACCAAAAGTCCATCAGTTCAGTTGAATATAGTCAGCTACTGAATATCCAACTACTGAATAGAGATTTCAAAGATGTAATTATTTACAGAATCCCTACAGTGCAGAAGGAGTCCATTCAGCCCTACGAGTCTGCACCGGCCCTCCAGCATCCTACCCAGGTCCACTCCCCCACCCTACCCCCCGTAACCCCACTTAACCTGCACATTTTTCGACATTTAAGGGGCAATTTTGGAATGGCCAATCCACTTAACCTTCACATCTTTGGACTGTGGGAGGACACCGGAACACTCGGAGGAAACCCATGCAGACACGAGAGAATGTGCAAACTCCACACAGTCACCCAAGGCCGGAATTGAATCCGGGTCCCTGGTGCTGTGAGGTAGCAGTACTAACCACTGTGCCATAGTGCCACCAAGATTCAAAACACATTCTTATGTATTAGTTGACTTGGATGAAGAGAACGTGAGTAATGTATCCAAGTTTGCTGAGCTTGGTAGGGCATAAATTGTGAGGAGGATACAATAAGGCTGCAAAAGGATTTGAGCAGGTCAAGTGAGTGGGCAAAAAGGTGGCAGATGGATAACAACGTGGAAATGTATGAGGTTGTTCACCTTAGTTGAAAAACAGAATTTTCCTAAAATGGTACAACATTTTTAAAAGTTGATACCTAGAGAGATTGGAGTGTCCTCATAGAACAAACACCAAGCAGCAAGCAACTAAGATATCAAATGGCAGGTTAGCCTTTATTACAGGGAGGCTGGATTACAAGAGTGAGGAAGTGCTGCTACAATTGCAAAACGCTTTGGTGGGACCACACTGGAGTAGGCTGCAGTTTTTGCCTACTCATCGAAGAAAGGATATACTTTGCCTTTGTGGTAATGCAGCAAAGATGATCCAATTTTGAAATGAGAGAATTATCTTTTGAAAATTTGAGCAGTTTGGGCCACTACCAAGAAGTGATTGAAATTTATTAGATTAATGGGCTTAAACAGGGTAGATGCCAAGAGTATGTTTCTGTTTACACAAACTCACCAATCACAACAGCAAAAATGGAAATCTATATGTAAGTTTGGTTTATTCAAAGATATACTACTTCAGCAACTATTATTCACAAGGACAGCACAACTACAATTCCTATACACTGAAGGTCACATGCTGCTTTAAGTCCTGGTTACTTGCTCATGTGCATGTTCCCATTGGTTAGAGATTCTAGAGCTATGGGGCACAACCTCAGGTTAGGAGGTCAATTGTTCAAGACTGCGATGAGGAGGAATTGCTTATTGAAAAACTTTCAAATTTTAAAAATTATCTTCTCCAGAAGGGCTGTGGATGCCCAGTTGTTGACTGTATGCTATTTAAATCTAAGATAGGCAACTCAATGCTAGGACTTTATGGGAATGGGGATATGGGAGAAGATAGCAGTGGGGCTTGGACACATTAGGTGACGATCAGCCAGGATCTTACCAAATGGTGGTGAAGCAGATTTGAAAGGCTGTACAGCCTATTTCTGCTTCTAGTTCTCATTTTCTCAGGAGTAAAGAAAGTCCTCATCGCAGACCCAAACAGCCAACCCTTTATCTTACATGTACAGCCAGAGAAAACAGCCTCTCACCATCTACGATGTCAAACTGCCTTTGAATTTTATACATTTTGAAGAGGTTACCTCTTATTCTTCTATACCCCAAGGAATGTAGGATCATTCTACATAATCTCAAAAGGGCAAACCCATCATCACAGGAATCAATTCAGTAACCTTTACCATTTTGCTCTCCATTCAAGGAATGTATTTCCTTTCTTCAATAAGACTGGCTGTTATTAATCACTGCTGCCTTTCAAAAGGGGACGATGGCGCAAAGCAAAAGGATGTGTTAATGGGACAAGTAAAGAATCAAAAAGATGGGTTCAAGAGGAGTTGCCCAAGGCAATCACAATTATTATCTGCACTAGCTGTCTGAGAAAATGTGAGTAGTCTGCCAACTAATATTAATATGCAAAATAGGTCCAGTGACACTGCAGCCCTGAATTTCCTGGCTTTATGCTTCAAGGATACCACCGGTAAGTTAGAATGAGAAATAGGGGGTGCAATTATTTCCTGGATCAGCTGAGGCTGGCATAAGTGAAGAGTTTTTCAACCTAAAGATGGCTGAACGTTTGATAAGCAATTACTGCAGCTGGAAAAAGTTTCTGCGTACACTCCACTCACCTCGCTATTGGGAATGTTACACCACTGGCAAATTTTGAAATTCTGCTTGGTCACAGTGAAAGCTCCTCAGGAGCAGGTGGGACACATTAGATGGCCATGGAGAAGAATGGAGGGAAAGGGAACAAGGTAAAATGAACACAGGATTTCTTTAATATACCATCTTGAAAATTTACAGCACAAAGGGACTGTCTGACTTATTGCATCACTGCAGCCAACTTTCCAACTTTTGGTCCATAACCTTGTAGGTTACAGCATTACGTGCTTATCCAAGTAATTTTAAAATGAAATTAAGGTTTCTGTCTTAATCAACCTTTCAGATAGTGAGTTCCAGACCCCCATCACCCCTCTGAAAAATAATGTCTCCTCAATTCCCCTCCAATCCTTTTACCAATTATTTTAAAACAAAGGAATATAGGGCGCAATTCTCCGCTCCCGCGCCGGTTGGGAGAATTGTCTGGGTCGCCAAATTTTCCCACGACGCCGGTCCGACGCCCTCCCGCGATTCACTCAAGCGGCGAGAACGGCCCCGTCGAGTTCCGCGTGGCGCAGGCTGGAGAATCGCCCGAGACACCCAGAATGGCGATTCTCCGGCATCCCCGCTATTCTCAGGCCCGGATGGGCCGAAGTACCGACGGCGTGAACTGGGTTCACGCCGTTGCCGTTCACACCTGCTATTTAAAGTCGTCAGCCAGTCGTGCTGGCTGACGCTGACCAGTGAGGAGGTGAGTGGACTGGTCCGCAGCTCCTGGAGACCGGGTCGGCTTCCCCGAGAAGGCTGCGGCCAACGGGGGGATGAGGGAGTGTGCAGGTGGGAGGGGGGGATGAGGGACAGTGTGCAGGTGGGAGGGGGGGGGGGGGGAAAGAGGGAGAGTGTGCAGGTGGGGGGGGGGGGGAGATGAGGGAGAGAGTGCAGGTGGGAGGGGGATGAGGGAGAGTGTGCAGGTGGGAGGGGGGTGAGGGAGAGTGTGCAGGTGGGAGGGGGGGGATGAGGGAGTGTGCAGGTGGGAGGGGGGATGAGGGACAGTGTGCAGGTGGGGGGGGGAAGTGTGTGCAGGTGGGGGGGGGGGATGAGGGAGAGTGTGCAGGTGGGAGGGGGATGAGGGAGAGTGTGCAGGTGGGAGGGGGGGGATGAGGGAGAGTGTGCAGGTGGGAGGGGGGGATGAGGGAGTGTGTGCAGGTGGGAGGGGGGTGAGGGAGAGTGTGGATGGTATCGTCCATCCGCGGATGCAACATGTCAGCCGCCCTGATATGGCAGGACAGTGATGAGGACACGGCCGCAGGTTGCCGTGTGGCTGATGGGCACAGGCGACTGGTACACTGGTGAGGAGTATGGTGTGAACTGACCGTTGGATGCAGACAGTGACCAGATGTTAGGCTGGGTGCGTATCTGCAGCGCGACCATCCCACCGGGGCACACAGGTATCCCATGCAACCTGGCTGGCGAGGTGTGGAAGAACCTCCGTGTAACATGTCGTTTCTCTGCCCCTCACCACCCTCCTGCAGGTCACCATGTGTGCCAAGCAGACAGCGATGTTTACTGCCGTGGTTGGAGCCGCAGCTCTGGAGTTTGCCATCCGCAGCGTAGAGTCAGACGGCCCACAGTGACTGCAGATGCAGCGGTTGCCGGTGCAGCAGAGGGGATGGCCGCGGAGTGGCCCGTCATCGCCGCGCAGGCCGCAGGCGCTCAGGCCCCGAATGCACAGGGGGATGCCGAGGTGAACATTGACCCCCTGACGGCGAGGAATGCAGAGGAAGTGCTTGGGGGGGAGCAGGAGGAGGTGGAGGAGGAGCAGGAGGATCCACTGGTGGTGGTGCCAGGGCGCCACAGGCGCCCAGCAAGGCCGAGGGTGTACCGTGACAGAATGTCGTTCGAGGCCCTACCGGACATCACATGCAGGAGGAGACTACGGTTCAGCAGGGAGACGGTCGCACATATATCCCACCTCGTGGCGCACCTCGCACCACTTTGGAACTGGTGAAGGACACGCGATACCAGTCTCAGTCAAGGTGACGGTGGCCCTAAAGTTTTATGCGACCGGTTCCTTCCAGGCGCCGAGCTGGGACCTCTCCAGGATATCACAGGCATCGGTCCACAGGTGCATCAGGGCCGTCACCAACGTCTTTACGCCATCGCGGACAGGTACATAAAATTCCCCGAGGACCGAGCACAGCGGGAAGCACGGGCACGTGGATTCGCCAAGGTGGCCGGGATGCCGATGGTCCAGGGGGTCATCGATGGTGTGCATGTCCCCATGCGCCCGCCTGCAGACAACAGGGAAGTGTTCATGAACAGAAAGGGCACGTACTCCATGAACATTCAGGTGGTGTGCGACCCCCACATGAAGGTCATGCACGTGTGTGCAAAGTACCCCGGGAGTGTGCATGACGCCTACATTCTGGCATAGTCATTCATCCCCGCAATGTTCGATGGATGCCCCCCACCCGGCTGAGGGGCTGGCTGCAGGGCGACAAGGGCTATCCGTTGAGGTCATGACTGATGACGCCAATACGGAGGCCTCAGACCAATGCGGAGAGCCTATACAACGAGGCACATGCAGCAACCAAGGGTGTGGTGGAGCGGTGCTTCGGCCTGCTGAAGATGCGATTCAGATGCCTGGACCGCTCCGGAGGGGCCCTGCAGTACCGGCCCGACAGGGTCGGTCGCATAGTTGTGGTCTGCTGTGCGATGCACAACATAGCCATGCAGAGGGGAGATGCACTGGTGGAGGAGTCGAAGGGAGGACCCGACGGCAACGGAGCTAACGCAAACGCGGGGGATGGGGAAAAGGAGGATGCGGAGGAGGATGATGGCGTGCATCAGCGCCAAGGGCACCACACAGCAAACCCCCCCCCCCCGCGTTCACGGCACCAATTCCACATCACCTTACCATTGCGGCATCACGGGATTGCACAACAGTGATGATGATTGGGTAAGCGGGTGTGAACTGTGCCATGTTGAATGATGACAGCCCGCTCTGCGATGAGCTGTGTGCTCAGATTCGCCAGCCGAGGTCTGACTCATGGCTATAGCTGAACCATGCACTCCGGTGGTCAGAGCCTTCGTGACGGATATTTCACCACGTGCCCGTGTGGGGTGGCTGGCGTTGGTGTGCCGAGGACAACGGTGTCCGATTATGGGAGGCAGGGGGGAAACGGTCAGCACATCCGGAACAGACCTTGAACCGCTCGTATACCACTATGCCACTCGGTCACCCTCACGAGCCCCCTGGCACCAACATAGCACAGAGTCTTACAAGTCAAATTCAACAGTGAGTTTATTTGTGTGATTAACATAGGTGCCCTACCCCCTACAACTAAACTGTGCCCTGCACCCGTGCCAACTTCTTATGTGCCTAACAGCTTTGCCTTACGGGCCCTACCACTACGTCTAGGTGTGTTCCCAGATGGTACAGCAGGAGTGGAGGCGGACTGCTGAGAATCACGCCCTGCGACATGACTCCCCGTCGGCACGCATTTCTTGGGGCGGCCCGGCTTCGATGGGCCAGGCTGCTCGGCGGGCGTGCTGGATGGCATTGTGCCACCCTGACCTGCCCGCTGCCCACCAGATGCGCCAGGGACGGAATGGGGGGGGGGGGGGGGGGGAGGGGGAGGCTGAGTGTTCCGGGATGTCTCTTGATGGAGCTACCGGGACGGGCCCCAGAACCTCCTCCTCCCTCGGGGAGCCCGGTGGCCCCCGGGCCTCACTGTGGGACGGAGATGCGATCGGAGACATGCCCCATCGCACCACCAACACCTGGCGCTGCCAGTCCTGCAGGCCTGCAGCGGGATCGACCACGGTCCGAATGTTCGCCGAGGCGGAGCCCAGGGAGTGCGGCATTCCTGCCAAGGACTGTGCAATCTCAACCTGTGACTGTGCCACGCCATCCATCACGTGCGCCAGGCAGTCTATTCTCTCCGCGACTGACTGCTGGGACTGTGCCATCGCTTGCTGGGACAGGGCCATGGCATGGTGAGACTCGGCCAGGGCCCGGAGAGCGGTGGCAATGTCCTGTTGGCTCTGTGAGATGGCTACCTGTGAGAGGGCAGCCCTCTCCTGGGCCATGGATGACGATTGCACGTTAAGCCCAACGCCTTGCTGAACCTGACCCATGGCCAAAATCCTTTCACCCATTGCCTCCACCGCGGACGCCACCCGTGCGGTGTCGGCCTGGGTGGCTGCGATGAGCGGCACCACTCCCTGCTCCTGAACGCGGATGGACTCCTCCAACTGCGTGCAGGTCCTGGAAGATGGCCCTCATCCCGTTATTCAGTCCCTGGGTGTCCACGTGCATCGGTTGTCCGGGTGGGTCAAGTACATCCAGGAACCCGGGAGCCGTCTGGGTGGCAGCTGTTTGCTGGGCCTGTGCTGCCCTCCGACCGTCCAGCCCCTCGGCTGCTCCAAACTCCACCTGCTGTACCGGCTCGGCTGTGGGGTGCGCACCAGACCGTGACCCGGGGGCCTCATCACTTATATGCCCAACCGAGGTGAGTGTCTCTGTGATGGTATATGGTGTCGGAGACAGCAGTGCCGCAAGCTCAAGGTCATCGTCCGTTAGGAATTCTGGTCTGTTCTCCTCCCACTCATGGCCCGGCGCAAGCTCCATGCCGGCCATGTCGTGCTGACCTCCAGGTGATTCCACCGAGTGTGTGGCCGTGATGTGCGATTCATCTTCAATGTCTGCCCTGTGCCCCTCACTATTGTCTCTCTCGGTGGTGTGAGCGTCCTGGTCCTGCGTCCCATACGGAGAGGTTTGCCCTCCTGTCCGACCGACTGCCAACCTCTGGCGTGCGTCCCTGGGTGCACTTGTGGTTGGCGATGTTCCGCTGTCTCTTGGCCGAGACGTCCCTGGACGTTCGGCGGCTGGCCCTGGGGAACATAAAGATTTGGGGTTCGTTAGACACGGTGGCCCGGGTGCATGGTGGTGGTGGGTGCACAGTGTGAGTGGGGGGAGGGAGCGAGGGTGCAGTGGCATGAGTGAGGGAGGAAGCGAGGGTGCAGTGGGCAATGTGTGAGGGAGAAGATAAGGGGTGGGGGGGTGAGGACATGCAGGGTTGTCTCACTAGCTCCTGCACCTCCGAGCTGGCATGTCGCGACCTCCCGGGTGGCGGATCCCCCAGTGAGGTCCAGGGCCCTCTGCTCGTGAATGTTTAGGGGGTGCAGCACAGGAGAACCCCCTCCGGTTCTCATACGCTCACGCTGGTTGTGAGCTGTCTTGTCCTGGAGGTGGGGGGGGGGGGCGGGGGGGGGGGGTTGGATAAAGCATCACAATTAGGCAGGTATCATCAGGGCGTGCAGATATAAACTACATTTTTGCTGGTCCAGGAAACAGCACGCCATGGCATCGCTCCGTGGGGGGTCCCGGGGCTCATGTGGGTCGAGTAAATCATTGGGCACCCTGACCCCCCCAAAGCCCCAACCCCCCCGACCCCCCCCCCTGATGCCCCAACCCCAGCCTGACCCCCCCAAACCCCCCTTGATGCCCCAACCCCCCATGATGCCCCAAACCCCCCCTGATGCCCCAGCCCCCCCTGGTGCCCCAACCCCTCCTGACCCCCCCAAACCCCCGATGCCCCAACCCCCCCTGACACCCCCCCCCCCCCACCACTCCACTCCCCCCCCTCCCCCTCGTGCCGGGGGGGGGGGGCTGGGGGCACCTCATGGCACTTACCCTCGCAGCCCGAGTGAGGTCGTGCAGCTTCTTCCGACACTGCTCCCCGTCCGGGGGTTCTGCCCCACAGCACTCTCAGCAGTGCCAACCTCACGCCTCACCGCTGGATGGCTGGCGATGCCCACGTCTTGGCCAGTGGGTGTCCCTTCTCTGCTCGACCCCATCCAGCAGGTCCGTGTCCCGGAACCTCGGTGCAGCTAGTCAGGGCTCAGCCATCTCTTCCTGTCTCGTCTCCTCCGGGTCCTCTGTGCGCGGATCGCGCCATTTATGACGCAGCGCCTCAACATTTGGGCCTCGCGTGGTGACGACGTGACTTTCGTGACACGCCCACGCCCCCCCCCCCCCCCCCCCCCCCCGAGTTTCTCGCGGCCCCGATCCTAGCCCATTTTTGAGCCCTGAATCGGCCGGGATCGGGGCCGTTTCGCGCCGTCGTGAACCTCAACGGCGTTCACGACGGCGTGGGCACTTCGTCTCGGGAGCAGAGAATCGCGCCCATAGTGCCTTTCTATCCACTCTATCTAGGCTCACTCATAATTTCATCCACCTCAAGTAAATCTCCAATCAGCTTCCTTTGTTCCAAAGAAAACGCCTCCAGCCTATTCAATGTTACCTCATAGTCAACTGTTAAGGATGCTGGATCAGACATCAACATTTGTTAGGATACCTGAAGAGAGCCCCAAACAAATTATTTAAATTTGTAAAACTGAGGAAAGAACACTTCACCCTAGGAGTGAAGACTCTGACCAATAGGTACCTTTTATGTTAAATCAAACTTTAGTTTAAGAATTAACCACATCAACGTCAAAGAAATAACTTTACAATAATCAGTTAACTTAAACAAAAGGAAAAACTTTAATTTACTCCCTATACATGGTACTAACTCAAAATAAGCAACACAATACAGTTCAAATGCCACTTAGAAAGTTAACAAAACAGCTTTGCAGACCTTTGGAGAGAGTTCCTCTCAAGAGCAGATTGTGCACTTTAAAAAAAAATTTAGAGTACTCAATTAATTTTTTCCAATTCAGGGGCAACCAACTAGTCTGCACATCTTTGGGTTGTGGGGACGAGACCCAAGCAAACACGGGGAGAATGTGCAAACTCCACACCGACAGTGACCCAGGGCCGGGATCGAACCTGGGACCTCGGCGCGTGAGGCAACAGTTCCACCGTGCTGCCCTAGATTGTGCACTTCTGCTTAACCCAGCAAGCAGCATTTGTCAAAACTGCTGTTCAACTTAAAATCCTCGTGTCTTAGGTGGCCAGGATTAGGAAGGTGCTGTTGCAGAGAGGATGGCAGTCAGGGGGGGTTGGGTCTTCCGAATTTACTATTTTATTACTAGCCGGCGAACGCTGAGAAGGTGAGGAGCTGGGTTAGAGGGGGGGATTCCCAGTGGGTCAGAATGGAGGATAGTCTGTGTAGGGGGTCGGGGCTGAGGCCATTGGCAACAGCACCGCTCCAGATGACCCCGGAGAAATACTCAGGGAGTCCGATAGTAGTAGCGACGTTGAAAATCTTGAGGCAGTTGCGCCAGCACCTTAGGCTGGGGATGGGGGTCAAGGGAAATGCCGATCCGGGGGAATCACAGATTTGAGCGGGTAAGTGGGATGTGAGTTTTTGGAAATGAGAGGAGAAGGGAGTCGGGGCATTAAAGGAATTGTTTCAGACCGGTTTGCGGGATTGCAGGAGCTGGGGGCAAAATATGGGTTGGGGCAGGGGGATACGTTTCGGTATATGCAGGTCCGAGATTTCGCTAAGAAGGTGATACAGAGCTTTCCGGTGGCGCTGGCCTCCACCACATTTATATGTTTTGGTCCTGTCCAAACCTGGAGGGGTATTGGAGGGAGGTGTTCAGGGTAATTTCGAAGGTGGTACATGTGAGACTTGAGCCGGGTCCTCTGGAGGCCAGATTCGGGATATCAGATCGGCCGGGGTTGGAAGTAGATGCTGAGGCAGGTGTTTTAACCTTCACCTCGCTGATCACCCGAAGGTGGATCCTGTTGGGGTGGAAGTCAGTCTCGCCACCCTGTGCTCTGGCGTGGCAATCTGTTGGAGTTTTTAAACATCCAAGAAGGTGAATTTTGAGTTGAGGGGAAGGATGGAAGGGTTCTACAATTCATGGGCTTTGTTCATTATGCACTTTCAAGAATTGGGTGACATCGAACATGGGGGGAGGGGGGGGGTTTGGACTGTGTATGTCATTCATGACTATGTATGGGTGGATGGTGGATTCCTGAATCCTTTTCTTTGATGTTTGTATTTGAGGTGTTGAGGGTTGTTTGGGGGTTGGTGGGAGGAAGGAATTGATGGTCAGGGGATTGACATTGTATTTGTTACCATTGTTTGTTTGTTGGTGAATGTAAATTTGGATGAAAATGTGAAAAAGGAGGATAAAAATATATTTTTTTTTAAATCCTTGTGTCTTGTCAGACGCAAATCTTATTAAAAACTTCTAAACTAGAGATGGACTTGGATCCTCCCATCAATTACATCATCTGTATCCCACTAAAATGTCACATGACTTGATTAGCTAGGACAAATACGACCTCTCATGAATGATCTACTCTTCAGGGAATCTCCAGCAATCATAACAATATCCCATTAGCCCACTATATGTAAACAAGTAAATGGTTAGACTCAATCATCACCTCCCTTTTGACGACTTCTCAGCAAACACACAGTCTGGATACCTTAAAGTAGATTCTTGAATAATATTACTGCAAAAAATATATACTTTAATCCAGGTTTAAAACCTTACTGCAACAGATATAAAATACAATATATATAAAATTCTACACTCATCACACAACATTCTCTAGTCCTGGCAACATCCTCCAAAATCTCCTATACATTGTCTAGTGCATGACATCCTTCCCGTAATGCAGTATCTAGAATTGTATGCTGTACTCTTCTAGCCAAGACTAATTAGTGCTTTATACAGTTCCAGCATAACTTCTCTGGCTTATTTATTCACTAACTTCTCTGGCTTATTTATTCACTACCTGACTCATAAAGGCAAATATCTTCTATACCTCTTATACGCCTAATCTACCTGTTCTACTACTTTGAATATCTTTGGTCATGCACTTGTTCCTTTTCTCCTCTACACTCCTCTGTATCCTGCTATTATTTGGGGATTCTCTTGCTTTGACCTCCCCAAATACTTTAATGCAGTGATGGGCAACCTTGGCTAGTAAGTGGGCCGCGTGAGTGACCCTTCTTCATCTCAATGGGCTGCAAAATTGAATTCTGGTTTGTTCACTAATCATGATCCCATGAATAAGATTAAATATATTTAATACATGCCGTATTTCATAATGAGTTATCGAAAATGGTTCAACATTTATATATTAATAAAACTTTCATCAACTTCAAATGGTAAAAACAAAAGAAATATTTACACTTGGATGCAGAATGAGTGCACGGCACACAGTCAATGTAGGGGCTTTTCACAGAAACTTCATTGAAGCCTACTTGTGACAATAAGTGATTATTATTATTTTGCACAATCAGAAAGCAAGAACAAAGAACAATACAGCACAGGAACAGGCCCTTCAGCCCTCCAAGCCTGTACCTGTCATACCACCCTTGGCCAAAGCCCTCAGACTTTCCTAGTGCTGTATCCCTCTACACCCATCCTATCCATGTATTTGTCAAGATATCTTTTGAAAGTCGTTAATGTATCTGCTTCCACAACTTTACTTGCCTTGCTTTGTGCACATCACTTCGGTCATGCTGGTAGGAAAATCAGAATAATGTGGCAATCCTGCATGTGGGCAACTGTCAACAAAATGTCTTGTGGGCCACAATCAGAACCTAGATGGGCTGCATGTGGCCCCCAGGCCACAGGTTGCCCATAACTGCACTCTGGTCATAGGGCGTGATCTAACCAACAAAAAGAAAATAGACTCTGTTCTGGGCAGGAAGCGCCTGCTATCTAATGGCACTGTTGCTATTATCGGCCCCTGCGGGGAACACGTCCCCCACCCCACCGAGGCCGCACTGAGCATCATTTCCTGCACTGAGGAGCTCCGACGAGCAGCTGTCTTCAGTGCAGGAAGAGATCATCTCTCATCCCCCCCGATGCAACCCCTGGACCACCGCAATCACCTGCTGGGGAGTCATCGAGCTCCCCTCACCCCGTACCACACCACACACTGGCAGGGCACCCCCCCCCCCCTCAATCACCGGCATGGCAAAATGCCAGCTTGACACCTTGCCACTGCCAGCATCATCTAGGCAACCTCCGTGCCAGCATGCCTGGTCCCAGTTTGTGGGGACCGGTACTAAATCGACGTTCGGCTCGGGTCTCCTTGGCGGGTCAATAGGTGCCGGGCAGCCGTTTGATCTGGTGTCAGTGCACCTGTGGGTTTTTAAACTCACTTAACCACGCGAGACTGGGTCTTGCCCATTGATGGATCGCACGCACGCCAGATCTCATAAGGCATAACGGCCGTCATAAATCCTGGGACAGGCCTCTGTGGATCCATTGGCTGAGCCCTTCCCCGATTCCGGCGGGACAAGGCCGGTAAACCGCACCCATAGTATTTGGCACTCTTCTTCCCACTGACTAGTTCTTGATATCTTCCTACTGTCCACACCCGTCTTCCTCACTAAAAATCACATGGTAATTTTTGTAACAGCTGTCCCTTAAAAACATTTTTTTAGAATACCAATTAATTTTTTCCAATTATGGGGAAATTTAGCGTGGCTAATCTACGTAGCCTGCACATCTTTTGGGTTGTGATGGTGAAACCCACACAAACACGGGAAGAATGTGCAACCTCCATATGGACAGTGGCCCATGGCTTTTCAAACCTTATTTTAAAAAATAAATTTAGAGTACCCAGTTATTTTCTTTAATTAAGGGCCAATTTAGCGTGGCCAATCCACCTACCCTGCACATCTTTGGGTTGTGGGGGTGAAACCCACGCAGACATGCGGGAAATGTGCAAACTCCACACAGACAGTGACCCAGGGCCGGGATTCGAACCCAGATCCTCAGCGCCGCAATCCCAGCGCTAACCACTGTGCCACATGCTGCCCCCCACCTGTCCCTTTTAATCATGCCCCTAATACTGAAGTTTATTGATATACATCACAAAAAGCAAGGAATGTGGTCGTAAGCGCCTCGGAGCCCCAATGGAACAGCCTATTAGTTACAAAAACACTTGGAAAAAGTTTTGAACTGATTCAATCTTTGTGTGATGCCAGCACCTGCAGAAAATAGTGAATCTTACACCATCGGTCTTCAGCCAGCTGACCTTTACAAAATAATTCCTCATTGCACTTCTGGAACTCACATGAAGCAATATTCATTTTCCCGGTTGTCCTTGTACTACATAACCTCTTCACTATCCCTCTCTTTGCTATATGACGCGGTGTGGGAAATTACAGACACTCCTTTTTGCAATAAACTAATCTTCATTTAGACGTAGAAACCCTACAGTGCAGAAGGAGGCCATTCAACCCATCAAGTCTGCGTCAGCCCTTGGAAAGAGCACCCTACTTAGTCCCTTGCCTCTACCCTATCTCCGTAACCCAGTAACCCCACCTAACCTTTTTGGACACAAAGGGCAATTTAGCATGGCCAATCCACCTAACCTGCACGTCTTTAGGCTGTGGGAAGAAACCGGAGCACCCGGAGGAAACCCACACAGACACGGGGACAACGTGCAAACTCCACACAGACAGTCACCCGAGGCCGGAATTGAACCTAGGTCCCTGGAGCTGTGAGACAGCAGTGCTAACCATTGTGCCACTGTGCCGCCATGAGTTAATCATAAATTGAATTTGCTGTGGGGTTATTGGTTCAGACAAAAGCCAAGGGGTTGGGAAAGACACCATCGCTTATTCCCAAAATAATTCTGCTAACGGACAGATGGTACAAGGGGGGGGAAATCAGTGTTGTTTGAACCGAAAGTACAGAAATCCTTCAGCTCAACACTTTTATAAAGAAAGAAAAATTACACTCCATGCTTCCTGTTTTTTTTTTTTTTAAATGTCCATTTTACAAAAGTACTTATCGCTATCAGACAAATTATTTGCATATTTTGTTTTAGAAAATCATAATCTAGTCCTAGCGATTGTAAGTATGCTGAGAAACAGTTTCAGATTGAATACAGATCAGTACAAAAGCATAAATGTAAATTACAACTCAAACAGGTCATTTGGCCCAACTAGTGTGTCAGCGTTCTCTACACAAGTACTGACAGTAGCACCATATCCTAGTAGCATCATATCCTGGGATCTCACAGGGTGACATTTTTTGAATTTGCATTTCAAAATATTTTTAATATAATTTACAATTTTACAAGAGAGACTATAGAAGTACTTGTTGTAGTTTGGCAACAATTTGGGGATGAAATTGGTCTAAGTCAACAGTGCAGAATGGGTTCAAAGCGAAAGCTTTTTTCATCATGCTTGATCTCTCTACAGTCGTTAAAACTCTGAGACTTTTTCATAGTCAGATCGTCACTTTTAGTTGGTTTGAATTTAAAAATCTTGGCAATATTTTCCAAATCAATGGAACAGTTAAAACCGGCAGTGAAAAATTGACTGCTGATTTGACACAAGTCAGTTTTGAGCTGGTAGTATTGACTAATTGCACCGCTTTATTTTTTATTAATGCTGCTTCAAAACAATCACATGACAAAAAGTGAGCATATTTTCTTGCTGAATTAAACATGCAAGTTTACATCTACAAGTTTGCTGATGACACGACCATAAATGAGTCAGAGTACAGGAGGGAGATAGAGAACTTAGTGGAGTGGTGCAAAACTAAAGAGCTGGTCATTGACTTCAGGAAGCGAAGTATCGTACACACTCCTGTCTGTATCAATGGGGCCGTGGTGGAGATGGTTTACAGCTTCAAATTCATAGGTGTGCACATCACCAACAATCTGTCCTGGAAAACAGAAAGCAGCTATATTTTCCCAGGAAACTAAGGAAATTCGGCATGTCCACATTGACTCTTACCAATTTTTACAGGTGCACCACTGAAAGCATCCAATCTGGCCTCATCACAGCTTAGTGTGGCAACTGCTCGGCCCAAGATTGTAGGAAACTACAGTCGTGAACACAACCTTATCCATAACGCATCTGACCCACTGACTCAGTCTACACCTCCCGCTGTCTTGGGAAAGCGGGCAGCATAATCAAAGACCTCTCCCACCCGGGTATTCACTCTTCCAACTTTTTCCATCGGGCAGGATATACAAAAGTCTGAGAACATGCACTAACAGATTCTAAAACAACTTCTTCCCCGCTGTTACCAGACTCCTGAATGACCCTCGTATGGACTGATCTGATCACTTCTAACATCTTCTCTACTGAGTAGTACTGCACTCTTGCTTGTGTATATGTATTTACATTGTGTATTTATGGCTACCCTATGTTTTTTCATGTATGGAATGATCGGTCTGGACTGTAAACAGAACAATTTTTTCACTGTACCTTGGTACATGTGACGATAAAACAAATCAAAATTCAAGTCTTGCTGCAGCGAGAATTTTGTGAGCATCTAAGCTACCGTGGTTCTTGCATTTCTTCAGCCTTGCAGGGCACACCACTGTAAGTCAGATCTAGCTTTTCAGGTAAATATGCAAGTACATATGTTCACAGGTGCAGCGGAGGGGGTTGCAGGAAGATAAAGACCAGGGGCAGCATGTGGCGCAGTGGTTAGCACTGGGACTACAGCGCTGAGGACCCGGGTTCGAATCCCGGTCCTGGGTCACTGTCCGTGTCTGCGTGGGTTTCACCCCCACAACCAAAAGATGTGCAGGTTAGGTAGATTGGCCATGCTAAATTGCCCTTTAATTGGAAAAAAAATAATTTGGTATTCTAAATTTATTTTTAAAAAGGAAGATAAAGACCAGTCATTATATTGGAAACTTAAGGAAATATTGGGCAGAATTTTTAAATGATAGGTCCTTGTGGGTCAGCAACCAGATTACTGCTGGAATGGGCTTTCCGATGGCATTAGCATCCAACATTTGAGTTTCCCAACCAGAGAGGATGAACGTGATGTGGCAAATCTGTCAACGGAAGAATTTCTAATTAAAGGACCTTGGTATGAGTCAGAAAGACTAAACTATATATCGATTCTAGAGATGACAGCTACTCTGATGGTCACTGGCAAGCATGCCCACCTGGTCCACCAGGAAGGAGTTTGTTCAAGGAGGCTACAGTTGTCAGCTTCTGTAAAGTCTGAACCTCCTGAGGCACTGGTGCACAGAAAGAGTGTGAGTTGATTCTCTGCCTGTGAACTGCGTTGGGAAGAGGGATGTCTGGTTCATTCCCTCTGCCCTGTGGAGTATCATGTGGCAACTTGTGCTGCTGCTCCCCCTGCTACTAATCCTCTTCTTCCTCAACAGAAGTGAATCATGATGTGGTGACAGCTGATAGCAGGGAAGTATAAGGTGGTAAATGAAGTGCAAGGCAGGTAAACTGACTGCTAAGAAATTGGCAATTGTCTGTCAAGCAATGACAGCACATTTAGAGGAAGTGTGCGAGTATCGGCCTTTGACCTGTGCATGGTTACATCGCTTCAGTTTCACTGTCCAAAGCCTTCCCAAACTGACAGTTTCACTGATGGAGCATATAGCCTACTGTGCACCCGCTTGGTTAACCCTGGTGACTTACTGACAACTCAAGAAATGGGTGTACTGGTTGTTAAAGTCAGAATGGTCAGTTAAACAGCAGTTGGTTGCCTATTTGCATATGACAGTTACAAAGGGGTTCCACTCTCGGGTGAAACCCAGAGTGGATGGGACAATGTCACATTCCCAACTTGATGCTAATTTTAAGGGATTTAACTCTTACCCTCACCCACAAAATGCTGAACAAAGTCACAGAATCATGATGAATGGTGATCTAGTTCCATATATGTAAGAATTAAAATACTCGGTCACATCAAGTATTCTCTTCTAGTTTTACACATAATTACAACAACATTTAAAAAGAATAATTTTAGAGTACCCAATTTTTTTTCCCAACTAAGGGCCAATTTAGCGTGGCCAATCCATCTAACCTGCACCTCTGAGTTGTGGGGGTGAAACCCATGCAGACACGGGAGAATGTGCAAACTCCACACGGACAGTGACCCAGGGCCGGGATTCGAACCCAGGACCTCAGCGCCTTAGGCAACAGTGCTAACCACTGTGCCACGCGCTGCCCCCAATTACAACAAATGTATACCACAGAAACTGGCTATTAATCCCATCTGGAGTATGCTGGCACTTACACTCCACGAGTTGTTCCCACCCTTCATTTAAAGCTATCTGCATATCATTCTATTCCTTTCTCCCTGAAGTGCTCAGCAAACTTTCTTTTCAGTACATCCAAGTTAGTTACCTCTACTACACTTTTGGTAGCGAATTCTACATTCCCTTCACTCTCTGGATAAAGTAGTTCTGTATTCTGACTATCTTGTATTTACAGCCCCAGTTTTGGACTTGCCGCCAAGTGAAAACGGTTTCTACACCTGCCCAATCGAACGTTGTTATATTTTTAAAGGCACATCTCAAGTTTTTTCCGTTTTACAGAAACGAGATCCAGCCTGTTCCCTATCTCCTCTTCATCCTTTTTACAGTATGCAGACCAGAATTCTATATTCAAAGACCCTAATTTAATTTCATTATTTCCTTACTAGATTGGTGCCAGTTTTGTGCATGTTTTCTTTTCTATTTCTGGGGAACAGCTCACTATTAAATTCTGGATGTGTAAAGTGGAAGCACCTCTGCAATAAAACCAAAAGCTTAATTTCTGCACCTGTCAGAGAATAACTACTTGAACACCTAGTATTAAATCTTTTTCGCATATTTTCTTGGAAGATGTTGACAGATGTTTTGCTTTTGCAGTTGACTGCATAAAGGTTTCCACCCATTAAAAGAAACAGACAATAAATCAAATGCTGACAAAAGTAGAATAACAAAGGTTTGTGTTTCTATTAGCTGTACTTCCCTCAGTCTTGTCCATTTATATCTCAAATGCTTGCAATTTAAAAAGTTGTATTTTATGGTTTTAATTCTGCAGACCGTCTGAATTTATTTTCCAGATCCAAGAAAGAACTTTGAGTGCTGACTGCTTTGCAAACTTCTG
Source organism: Scyliorhinus torazame (assembly GCF_047496885.1). NCBI lineage: Eukaryota > Metazoa > Chordata > Chondrichthyes > Carcharhiniformes > Scyliorhinidae > Scyliorhinus > Scyliorhinus torazame. The sequence goes on from NC_092722.1 coordinate 41,658,959, forward strand.
CAGTGTCCTCCCCTCTCCCGAGGGCATTGTTTCTTACAGAAATAGTTTAATGCCATTTGACACCTTGTTCAAGTAACACACACACACACAAGCACATTTGTCAGCAGACTAATCTACCACAATAGCATCAAAGCCAAACCCATTTCTGCCCTCAACTGACATCTGCATGCGCACACGATCCAGCACGAGTCACTGGAGGGCAATCAGGAATAGGAATCCTAGTTGATAATTTCCCCCCCCTAGCTTGGGGCACCAAAGTCAATTATTGTACCCAAACAACCCAGATGAAACCTACCAACTCAGATGATGAAATTGGGCCTTCAGGTCGATATTACGCTCAACATTACATGTGTGGAATTTATTTTCAAGATATGGCATGTATGGAATCCAAAGAGGATATTTCTTTGCAATTGTCAAAATATGGAGCACAGATTCAAAGGATTGTTCTTCAGAATGGCTTACCATTAACTATTTTAAAATAAATTCTGAATAAATTATAAATATGTTGATCCGTGAAATTAAGAAAAATACATATTTAGTGCATACTAATATCAATTTCCTTGACAGCTATTAAATTAACTGGAATACATAGAGATAAAAGATCTTGCAAGGCATAGATTTGGCATATGCTTGTTTAAATTGATTTGACCTAATTAATGAACATTTTACAATCTTGAAACATAGTACACACTTTTCACTTCACAAGGCTTGTAGCCCAAAGAGATCAAACTGAGCTCAATAATACTCTGATCATCACAGCCTAAGGAAGGAGAGAGAAAGGTGCTTACAAAAGAACAAAGTCAACACAGCCTTTCACTTTAATGACATTGTTGGTCAAAAACTAAACTACTATCTAAATAAAACACAAAGCAGTAAATTTCAAATATTTGAAACCGGTACATATAGTTAAGGGTCAGATTCTAGAATGCCAAAAGGCCTCTACCAGTACTAATATATATATGCATGAGGAAAATATCATGTGAAGTGAACAATCCTTGTTATATAATACATCTGGAACAACTTGAAGCAAATTCCAGTAAGATCTGCAAATGTTGTGCACTTCTCAACAAATCTAAAAACTATTGAGTGAAAAGGGAAACAGAAGCTGCCACTTCCATCCAATGAAACAGGATTTTGCAGTACTGTGCCACGACAATGGCAAACTGTTATGGTTACGTAACTGTAAAGTTCTGGATAACTAAATACTATTGCAGGCAGTTTAAATTAGGAGAATGTAAAACTGCAGAATGCCATTTCAATATTTCATCATTACTGCATGTTTAGGCTTTTTGCATTAGAATTGTAATAGTGCATTAAACCCTGTAACAATGGCCTGTCAACTTCAATTATTGGTGGATGTTTCCACATTGTAGATTCAGTTCTTCAAACCTGAACCATGGCTGAGAAACAGTATTTTGTCCTGTATTACTGTAGGTGCAGTATTTAGTTGTGGCAGTAACAAGGGGAATTGATGATAAAATCAAATGCATCATACAACATTAAAAAGTATTGGATTGCGTGATTCCCACTGTAGTGGTACCAATGTTTTTTACAAGAGCAATGACAATGTTTTCAGATTCTTTAATGCTGCAGCCTATTCTTTAATGCTTTCACTAGTCAGAAATTATCACAATAGAGAGCTATTTGTAGACTATTCAAATTAGAAACCTAGTCAACTATTCATATGTGAAAACATGGTCTAGTCTTTGGATTGCCTACAAATAAAAATGGCCCAATAAAGTGGAAGCCAGTGGCTCTATCCTCCCCTAAAACCTCTGCAAGCTGCTTCAGAAAATAAACCATAGAACGGCAGAAAGGCATCCACAAATCTTCTTTTCACACCCTTTCACCTCCCTACCCACCCGAGATAAGTGTCTGGTCTCTACTTACTTACCTTCCTCATGAAAGCATGTACTAAGCAGCACTAGGAGCGTAGGCACACAATACTACCAATAATATTAAATTACATACTTCATATACATGCATCCATCATAAGTTCACCAATAAATACAAATACTTGTATGGTAATCACACGCCTGGCACAAAGTTTTAATCAAAGAAATATTTCTGTTGGGGTAGGGGTTAAATATCTCATCCATTTAAGCCAAATTCATTTTAGAATAATAAAAATCAGATTCGGAAGCTATTTTATATTACTGAAAAAAAGACATTAACTTGTAATCTTGCACTTATCAGGACATTCGCAAGTTTAGAGACGTTGCCATGGGGAATGCACCACTTGATGGTGACCAACAGTGCCAAGCACTATTTGAAATATAGTATAAAACCTGACAGCTCAACTTCAATTGGTCAAAGCATTGTGCTAAGGAATGAATCAGTGAATGGCAGTTACTTATTTTGTTTAGCTGAAACAGGCACTATTTATATTCTTTCTGTCTGCAAAGAACGGGGTCCTGTGCATTAATATATGTAGTTTCCAGTTCACCCAAATGGTTGTCAGTGTAATTTTAGAGGATTATTTAGAAAATGTTGTCCAATCGCACATATCATCTAATGTTGGACAATTTTGCAAGCATGAGCTGGTTGGTTTGGTCTGTAATTTTCCCTTTGTTTGATATGATCCTCCAGTCTTTGGGATGTATGACCTAAATACTTTGTATCACACTGGTATTAAAAGTCATATAACTCATTACTTAGTGGGATACTGATGATGTAATTAATGGGTGGTGTCAGGTCTGTCTGTGGTTTTGGCAGTTTTGCCATAGATCTCGAGTCTAACAAGACAAAAAGATTTTCTGATTGTTCCTGTAAGGGTCTCTCCCCAAAGAGAACAGCAAGTAACCCTGAATGCTAACTTTAGTTACGAGTGGATTTTGAACTGTATTGAGTTTCTTGGTTGGAATATATACAGCGTGAAATTATCTGGTTAGGGTACCAATATCCCACAGGATGTTTTGATGCCTCTACCATTCAGGGTCCACTTGCCAACCAATCAGCACTCTCTTCTCATACATTACAAATTTGTTGTTTCACAAGATGAAAAGCTTCAACATAAGAACTAGGAACAGGAGTAGGCCATCTGGCCCCTCGAGCCTGTCTCTCTTTTTCAGCAATACGCAAGTTCTGTCATAAAAAATGACTATTTATATTTAATATGAAGGGGATAGCAGACATCAAAAGAACATAGGGGTGGTAGAATGGACGGCTGAAATTCAACACAAAAAGCGTGGGGTGAGAAATCTTGGATTGTCATTGGACTAGTAATGCAGAGACCCATGATTATGCTCTGAGGACTTGGGTTTGAAACCCATCCAGCAGATGATGGAATTTGAATTCGATAAAAATCTCCATGATGACCATGAAACCACTGTTAATTGTCATAAAAACTCATCTGCTTCACTAATGCCCTTTAATGAAAGAAATCTGCTGTTCTTACCTGCCCCACATGTGAGTCCAGACCCACAGCACTATGGTTGACACTGCAATACTCTCGGAAATGGCATAGTAAGTCACTCAGTTGTATAAAACTGCTACAAAGCCAATAAAATGGAATGAAACTGGATGGACCTAAAGGCATTAACTAGGCACCTGAAACGACAATTCAAACCCAGCCCTGTCGACCATGCAAGGTACTCCTCACTACCATCTGGTGGCTTGTGTCAAAATTGGGAAAGCACGCCACAGACTAGTCAAACAACAGCCTGACATAGTCATAGTCACGGGATGATATTTTCAGAAAATGTCCCAGTCACCATCCCTGGGTGTAGCATGTCCTTCCAGCAGGACAGACGGAGCAGAGGTGGTGGCACTGTGCTATACAGTCAGGAGAGAGAGTTGCTCTTGGAATCAACTCCGGACCCTACAAAGCCTCATGGCTTAAGGGCAAGGAAACCTCCTGCTCATTACCATGTACTGCCCCACCTTCCGGTGATAATCAGTACTCCTCCATATTGATCTCAGGGTCGTTAACGCACATCGACAAGAGTGGCTCAGCACTGAGGAACAGTGTAGCACTGTACATCATCTAGAAGATGCCATGCAGGAACTCACCAAGGCTCCATAAGGCAGCACCTTCCAAAGCCACACCAAGGAGAACAGATACTTGGGAACACCACCATCTGACAGTTCCCATTCAAGTCACTCACCATCCTGACTCTGAAATATGTCACTGTTCCTTTGCTGTCACTGGGTCAAGATCTATTGAACCCCTAAAGTGCAGGAGGCCAGTCGGCCCATCGAATCTGCACCGACCCTCTAAAAGAGGACCCTACATAGGCCCACTTCCTTGCCCTATTCCCATAACCCCATCTAACCTGCGCATCTTTGGACTGTGGGAGGAAACCAGAGTACCCGGAGGAAACCCATGCAGACACGAGGCAAACGTACAAACTCCACACAGTCAACCAAAGCCAGAATTGAACCCAGGTCCCTGGAGTTGTAAGCAGCAGTGATAACCACTGTGCCAATGTGTCTGGAACTCCCTACTTGGATCCTGAAACTCTTTCACTAACAGCACTCTGGGTGCACCGACACCTCATGGACTGCAGCAGTTTCAAAATGGTTGCTCACGATCACCTACTCAATGGCAATTAGGGATGGACAATAAATGCTGGCCGAGCCAGCCGCACCCACATTCCATAAATTAATCATAAGAAAATGTAAAGGGAGTGCGAAAGAGCTATATGTGGCCTTTTGTGTACAAATCTGAAGGTGATGCAGCAGGTTAACAAGGCAATAAATAAAGCTCATGGAAGCCTGGGCTTTATGAATAACATGGAGTACAAAAGTTAGAAAATTATGCTGAACCAATATTAATACTAATTTAACCCCAGCTGTTCAACTCTGAGCAGAACACTTTAGGAAGAGTTTGAAGGCTTTGGAGAGGGTACAGAAGAGATTTACTGGAATGGTTCAGAGATGAAGGATTACAGATACATGAATAGTTTGGAGAAGCTGGGTTTGTTCTCCTTAGACCAGAGAAGGCACGGAGAAGATCTAATAGAGGTAATTAAAATAATGAAGGAATTAAATAAACTAAACAAGGATAAAATGTTTCTAATGTCAGGACACAGATTTCAGGTAATTGGCAAAAGGACTAAGAGGAGATGACTTGTATTCAATGAATAACTAGAATTTTGAATGCACTGGTTTAAACAGATTCAATTATAGCCTCCCAAGGGAATTAGATAAATACTTTAAGGAAAAAAAATTGCAAGAGTACAAGGAAAGAGCTGGAAAATGGGACCTACTAAGTTGTTCATTGAAACAGCCAGCGTAGACTTGATGGGTCATACAATTCCATGACTCAATTACTTTCAATCCCTTGATAATACGAGTTGCCACGGTCATCAACTTCCTGATTTTTGCTGAAGTTGAGAACTTGACAATTTACTAGCATGCTGTATTTGTTCATTTTTGAGCAATAAAGAGATTATTTCAATTACACTGCTGTCTTGTTTTGCATATCTGACTGGAGTGTGTTAATACTCATGGGGTTGCCATATATAGAAAGGTTTGAAAAGCACCCATACGAACATACAAATTAGGAGTAGGCCACTTGGTCCCTGGAGCATGCTCCACCATTCAATAAGATCATGGCTGATAATTAAAACGAGTTAAGGACCAGTTTTCCTTCATTCCTAATTATAATCTACTCGTGTGCAACATACCAGTCAAGCACCATCTTGCCAATTATATCTTTGACATTAAAGTCACTGCCTCTTGAAACTGTGCAGATTACTTCAAATAGATGCTTTTAAGATGTTCTGAAGGACTAGGATACTACTGTGACAGGCTTTATGTTCCCTCAACAATTCCTCCCATTTATCAGAGAGACGTTATAACTGTGGTGTTGGGTGCTCTGAGGTACAGATGAACCAACACGGTTGCAATTGGTACAACGCTGTTTTATTTCAACTTGTTATTTACAGATCTGTCCTGGTACTCAGCACGTGGTGACTCTCTGAGTGTGTTGTTAATCAGGTCCTGTCCTTGTCCTGGTCTCCAGATCTACTGGCCACCAGATGTCGTGTTTCTTGTCTTATACTGTCTCTGTCCTTGTCTGTGATTGGCTGTCGTGTTGTGTGCGCTAATTTGTCTGTTGGTCTGTCTATCATGATGTGTGTGTTTGAATATCATGACAATAACCAATATAAAAATTGCTAACAAGTGGAAACTAGTACAGTATTGTGTCAGTACGGAACATTCAAGACAAAAGAGATTTCCTGTCCCTTTGTCTTTCCGCATGCAACTGGTTCAACAGTGAATGATATTACCTAGTTCCCTTGCTGCAAAATCTACCCAGTTTATAATGCAGGCGACATTTAGCAACAATGAGGCGCAGCAGTGCATGTAGTCAGAAGTTAATATTGCAACAATCGATCTGGCGGGGATATTTCCTGATGCCCAGGAGAAGCTCTATAGAAATCAATGTTGGCAAAAGTACTTTCCTGTTCTGTATGGAAAGGCTGAGAGATAAGAACAATAGTGGCAGAACCAATGAAAGTTCTGTAAGCTGTTGACATTTATCTTTACCACTGACAACACTTTACCATCAGCAGTATTCCAAAGGAAGCTCTGTTCAGACAGATTTGGTAGCTCACATGGCATTTACAGCACAATGTCATTATGTTATAACTTTGCCTCTAATGCAATCTTGCCTCGTACATATTATCACTGACTTGACGGCATATCATGCAGGTACAAGGAATGCTGTCAGCCCGTGCCCAATTTTTACATTGAGATAGACGATGAACTTGGATGACTAAAGGCCTGGATTTCAAATATATTCTAGCAGTAAAGTATGGATAGGGATAATATAATTTTTTATGGAATAACTTTATAGTCTAAGGAAACAATAAAGAATGAAGCAACATCAGTTTGTGCAGAATGAGAAAGATGCTGGTATAAAACATTGAGACATATTAATATGCAAAGATCACTTTCAGAAATAAACATGGAATAGTAACTAAAAAAAGGTGAATGTAATGAAGCGCGAGTGTGTTAGTGGTAATCAATTGAAGGATATAATCCCATTAACAATGTCAGATTTTATCACTACATGAAACCTTTAATAAATTCCAACCAAGTTTCACTTCTACTCAAAAGCGATGGTATTTCTGGGAAAATTTAGAAGCCAACTTTTAGCCACAAAGTAAATGAATTGACTGATTTTAATCTGACACACATAAAAAGCCATGAAATATCAAGAGCAAATTAATGCATGGGAATTTACCTAATCTCACCTCCTTAAACTGCTGACTTTAGCTGCTGAGTGATTCTGAGGGCAATGGTCACCCTGCAGCACCTAATCTTAGTGATTTTTGTATGTCAATCTAGACAGAAAGTGTTGTTTGGTTGCTTATTTGCACAGTGAAGCCTGGTCGTGTCTTCATTTTTCAACAGGGATCACTGGGATGGTAATCAGGAGCTGATTTTCCATCTTTAGCCCTGCCCAGGAAGGTTGATTTTACTAGCACCCAGCTGAGACTAGTTAACTCGCCAGAGATTAGTTAACTCTGCAAACATCAGGAAAATGATGGGCTCTTAAAATATCAGACATTATGGCACTTAGTCACGCAGTTCCAGATCACTGCAACAATAACCGAAATAATCAAGTTGAAAATCACCTTTTTATTTAGAAATTCTAAAGTTAATTTAAAATTAGAAGTCAATTCATTTCAAATCAACAAACTAAACCAGGGCTCTACATCAGTCAAATACTTCTCCTATATTATTAATGGGATAAAAACAAAACACAAGTAATTAAACCACTAACCTTTTGGGTTTCCTTTTCATGCTTAGCAACAAAAAAATCCATAAATGGGGAAAACAATAGCAGAAAATCTATTGCACAACATTCTGATTAAAGGGCTTCTGCCTGAAACTTTAACCTGGATTTTCCTTTTCAGATGCTGGTAGATGTGCTGTGCATTTTCTGTTTAACTTTTTAATTATCAGACATTCTTGACTATCGCCTTTAAAGCTGTTAAAACACTGGTAGATTTCCCCCCCCCCCCCCGAAGCAAAAGCGAAATCTCATTCAGACTGATGATTCTTTCAGAACATCACCAGTCCAAGGTTATTTCTAGTTCTTACGCAAGTTTAACTTCAATAATAGTGTAATTTAGGTTTTGAAAATATTGAATGACAATTTAAAATCAAAAGATTAAACATGCTCTGGGCACCCCTTACAGAACAGGGACGAAGCAGGGCAGCACAGTGGCGCAGTGGTTAACACTGCTGCCTCACCGCACCGAGGTCCCAGGTTCGATCCCAGCTCTGGGTCACTGTCCGTGTGGACATTCTCCTCGTGTTTGTGTGGGTTTCACCCTCACAACCCAAAGATGTGCAGGGTAGGTGGATTGGCCACGCTAAATTGCCCCTTAATTGGAAAAAATGAATTGGCTACTCTTAAATTTATTTTAAAAAGAATCGGACGAAGCACAATACAACCGTTCTGGAATTTCCTAGGTGTTGTACATTCTCCATGTAAAATATCAAATGTTCCAATTAAATGTTGATATTCAACCTGCTTGGATTTTAAAATCACATTGTTCTTTGGAAGCTAATTAAGGAACGACTTAAGAAGTCTATTCATGAATTGCTGAGCTATAGATTAGAAATGTTCAATTTCTCATCTATGCCAAGTTAGTTGACATCAGTTGGGGTGGCTAAAAGGGACATCAGCGTCCAGGCTGAGACTGAAGGATGTGAACAAATCAGCCAATATTGCCGTTCCTGATTAGTATCCAGCAACTCCTGCTAAAGTATGGACAGATAGGGTTTGGCAATGATACTCTGCACAAGTAAATAGCTTCTCACCATCACAGTCAATGCCATTCAAGGAAGTGGTAGTATAACAATTATTGCAACCCAGTGACACTGCTGATTTCTCGAGGAAGGGGAAATTGGCAAGGAATGGAATACAAATAATTTTTCTACAACGTTGAAAAAAACTGAGAATATGGCATTGGAGAAAATAGAGTTACCAAGAAAGGAAGATATAAGCAACAACTCATACCTCATACCCTCACAACACTTTTAAAATAATGCAATTTGACTGTAAAAGTAAAAAGATTACCCAGAGTCAATTTGGTTCCTACCGTGGCACCATGATGCACAATGGTTAGCACTGCCACTGCCTAGACACCTGGGTTCGATTCGGGCTTTAGGTACATGTGTGTGGGGAGTTTGCGCTCTCCCAGTTTATGCGTAGGTTTCCTCTGGGTGCTCCGATTTCCTCCCACAGTCCAAAAGATGTCCAGGTTAGGTGGATTGGCCATTCTAAATTTGTCACCTAGTGTCCAAGGATGTGCAGGTTAGGTTGGGTTACGGGGATAGGGTGGGTGAGTGGGCCAAGGTAGAGCACTTTCAGAGGGTCGGTGCAGACTTGATGAGCCGAATGGCCTCGAATGGGATGCTATAGTTCTCAAAGCAGAAAGGTAACTTTCATTGTGTTGTGCAACTACTTCAGAATCCCATTTTCATCTTAACATGCGGTTATTTATTGCTTATATTCACAGATAAAAACCTTTTTCAATAAAAGCTGTCCAATAGCAGACTTCTGCAGCACCTGAACAACTGCTGTGAGGCACGATCAATCGGACAGACGATAGTTGAATCCAACTGGGGCTTTATTGCTATCAGATGTGTGGCCTCCCACAGCAACTGGCGAAATGGCTGCTGGCTGGAGGGCACACATACTAATACCCCACATCCTGGGCGGAGCCAGCAGGCAGGGACTACCGGTGAACCTGTAGTACAGGTCCCAACATACATCACCTAATACAGGTGCAACAGTGGTTTACCACATTCATCCCCTGTTAAAAATTGAATCCGGCGGGGGTGGTGGTTAACTATATACACCAATGAGTTAATATTTACAAGATTTGAGCAAACAAATGTCCTTTGATGTCCGGTGGACCGGTCAGAGGTTTAGCCGGTCCGGGGCCTTGATGTTCCTCTGGGAGCGACGCAATGGTGTCGGCGATGTTGGTGCTGAGTGGAGTGCATCAGGGAGGACCTCCTGCCAGCGGGAGGCCGGGAGGTTCCTGGACCGTAGGGCCAGCTGGACGTCCCTCCATACCGTTCCATTCTCCCTTTCTACCTGTCCTTTTCCCCGGGGGTTATAGCTTGTCGTTCTGCTGGAGGCAATACCCCTGCTGAGCAGGAACTGACGCAGCTCATCACTCATGAATGAGGATCCCCTGTCACTGTGGATGTAAGTGGGGAAACCGAACAGAGCAAAGATTGTGTTGAGGGCTTTAATGACGGTGGCAGACGTCATGTCGGGGCATGGAATGGCAAAGGGGAATCTGGAGTATTCATCGACCACACTGAGAAAATGTGTGAGACAGTCGGTGGAGGGGAGGGGAGGGGGCCTTTGAAGTCCACGCTGAGGCGTCCAAAGGGGTGGGAGGCCTTCACCAGGCGCGTGCGGTCCGGCTGGTAGATGTGCGGCTTTGCACTCTGCACAGACCTGGCAGTCCCTGGTGATTGTCCTTACTTCCTCGATGGAGTAGGGCAGACTTTGGGCCTTAATGAAGTGGTACAACCATGTGACTCCTGGGTGACAAAGGCTGTCGTGCAGGGCCCGGAGTCGGTCTACCTGTGCGCTGGCACATGTACCTCGTGATAGGGCGTCTGGGGGCTCATTGAGTTAGCCGGGGTGAACATAATCTCGTAATTGTAGGTGGAGAGCTCGATCCTCCACCTCAAGATTTTATCATTCTTGATCTTGCCCCACTGTGTGTTGTTGAACATGAAAGTACCGACCGTTGGTCAGTGAGGAGAGTGAATCTCCTGCCGGCCAGGTAATGCCTCCAATGCTGCACAGCTTCAACGATAGCTTGGGCCTCCTTTTCGATGGATGAGTGCCGGATTTCTGAGGCATGAAGGGTGCGGGAAAAGAATGCCACTGGCCTGCCTGCCTGATTGAGGGTGGCGGCAAGGGCGACGTCTGATGCGTCGCTTTCTACTTGGAAGGGCAGTGTCTCATCTACAGCGGCATTGTGGCCTTGACAATATCAGCTCTGATCCGGGCACAGGCCTGTTGGGCCTCAGCCGTCAGGGGAAACTGTGTGGACTGTATGAGTGGGCGGGCCTTGTCCGCATAGTTTGGGACCCACTGAGCATAGTACGAAAAGAACCACAGGCAGCTTTGAGGGCCTTGGGGCAATAGGGGAGGGGGAGCTCCATAAGGGGGCGCATGCGGTCGGGATCGGGCCCCAGAACTCCGTTCTGGACCACATTGCCGAGGATGGCTAAGCGGTTCATGCAGAACACACACTTCTCCTTGTTGTAAGTGAGGTTTAGGAGAGTAGCGGTGTGGAGAAATTTAGCAAGGTTGGCGTCGTGGTCCTGATCATGGCCGCAGATGGTGACGTTGTCTAGGTACGGAAAGGTGGCCCGCAACCCGTACCGGTCGACCATTCAGTCCATCTTCCTTTGGAAGACCGAGACCCCATTTGTGACGCCAAAGGGGACCCTAAGGAAGTGGTATAGGCGGCCGTCTGCCTCGAAGGCGGTGTATGGACGGTCCGATTTACGGATGGGGAGCTGGTGATAGGCGGATTTCAGGTCTACCGTTGAGAAGACCTAATACTGCGCAATCTGGTTAACCGTGTCAGATATGTGTGGGAGGGGGTACGCATCGAGCTGCGTGTACCGGTTGATGGTCTGGCTGTAGTCCACGACCATTCGGCGTTTCTCCCCAGTTTTAACTACTACCTCTTGAGCTTTCCAGGGGCTGTTGCTGGCCTCGATGATGCCTTCTCGAAGCAGCCTCTGGACTTCGGACCTGATGAAGGTCTTGTCCTGGGTGCTGTGCCGTCTGCTCCTGGTGGCGACGGGTTTGCAATCTGGAGTTAGATTGGCAAAGAGGGAAGGTGGGTCAACCTTTAGGGTCGCGAGGCCGCACACAGTAAGGGCCCGCTGAATTTCAGAGTTAGGCTCTGGAGGTTGCACTGGAAGTCCAGGCCGAGGATTAGTGCAGCGCAGAGATTAGAGAGGACATAGAAGTGGAAGCCGCTGAATTCTACGCCCTGGACCGTGAGCGTGACCATACAGTACCGCCGGATCACTACGCAATGGGATCCGGAGGCCAGGGAGATTTTTTGGTTGGCGGGGTGTATCGTGAGGGAGCAGCGCCTTACCGTATCCGGGTGTATGAAGCTTTCGGTGCTCTCGGAGTCCAGCAGGCAGGAGGTTACGTGTCCGTCGACTTTCACGCTGGGGGATGCTTGGTCAGGTTATGCAAACGAGACTGGTCGATTGACATGGAGGCGCGTCTTGGTTGGTCGTCGGATAATGGGGCGGCTGGTGAGCCCGGGTCCTGGAACGCTGGTGGTGCCCATGTGCTGAGGGGTAGACAAGATGGCGGCGCCCGAAAATCTTGAAGGTTACAAAATGGTGGCACCCATGGAACGCACGTTGTGGGGGTGGAACAAGATGGCGGCACACGTGTTGCGCGGAGGGGAAGATGGCGGTGCCCACTGGTCGCACGTGGTCTGAGGGGGGGGGGATGGCAGCGCCCATTGTCCGTGACCGAGGGGGGTGGGGGCGATAGCGGCTACTGAGGGGGCCTGGCACACCTCGGCGAAGTGACCCTTCTTCCCGCAGGCTTTACAAAGGGCAGCGCGGGCCGGGCAGCATAGGCGGGGGTGCTTCTGTTGGCCGCAAAAATAGCATCTGGGGCCCTGGGGTTCGCTATCTGGCGTGCAGTGCAGGCGTATTGGGTGGGCAGCTCCCCCACTGGGACGGCTGTCTGTGGGGTCCACGAAGCGTAGGAGGGGTGGGCTGCGTGGCTGAGGGTGTAGGACTGGACGTTGCACAGGGCTGATAGCAATAAATTGAGGCACGATCAATCGGGCAAAGACGATAGTTGAATCCAACTGAGGCTTTATTGCTATCAGATGTGTGGCCTCCCACAGCAGCTGGTGAAATGGCTGCTGGCTGGAGGGCTCGCATATTTATACACCGCCTCCTGGGTGGAGCCAGCAGGCAGGGACTACCGACGAACCTGTAGTATAGGTCCTGCCGTACATCACCTAATACAGGTGCAACAGTAGTTTACCACATGCTGCAATGTGTATCTTCCAACCTGGTTTCTGGCCCGATCTTTCCCAATGGCAAATGAGAAACTGGACCCCTCCCTTTGCTAACTAGTTTCTGAGATCCTGAAATAAAATTAATCAGGCACGAAATAGAACGTAACCCAAGTGGGACTGGGTTTAAATGCTCAGATTAAAGCTTCCCAAAACTCGCAAAAGGAAAAAGACTCAACTATTTAAAAGCATTTGCCACATGAGAGGGAGCATGCAAAAGAGTGCTCAGGAGAGAAAGAGACAGACAGGCAAAGTCCTGTTTATCATTAGCCATTCAGGGTCCACGTACAATTACGTACAACCTTTGTTTGTACAACCCATTGTCTGTGGATTATCACAGCATGTGCTGCCCAATTTGTGATGCAGAATCTCTTCCGGAACCCAGATATATGTGGGGGAGGGACATATGGGAAAAGAAAAATATGTGGGTGGAAAACTAAAGATCAGTGGCCACACTACATCAGGCGAGTACTTAACTTTTTTTTCCACATATAGAGTGAATGACACAGAGAGGGAATACATTTTTAACAATCCAGAAAGCATCCCAGCTACATTGAGCCAAATCTAAACCAGTTTTTTCTCCAAATTTCTGACGACTATTTAGTACTGTCACATTGGTGTAAAGTTTGGCATCACCTCAACTGGTACTTTTTAAATTGTTCCAATGTAGACTTTGCACAACATCATGATCTAGTTTAATCATTTGAGACACACAGCAATCGAGTAAAAAAAATCATTTATACATCACCTTAATTCTAATTATAGATTGATCCCTGAAAAACTGACATTTAGTTTACACATGTTCTCTTTGAGTATAAAGTTCCAGGTTCTTCCTCTTCACCTGGCGGCTGACAAGGTACCGACAATCCTTTATCCCCCTTGTTGTTTACCTTGATCTACAATATTTCCATAGCAAATGATCACTGAGCTTACCTGTTTCCAAAGTAAAACTTGCATGAAACCCTTTCAGATAATTTAATATCTCCTACAATGGCTCGATAGTTTTAATTTTCTTTACCCACGTAACTTTACAATTCACTTGGAGATCTATATGGAGCTAAATGAGCGGTGATCTATATGGAGCTAAAAGAGTGGTGATCCTCGAGTTCTCGTAATCTGTTTGCATCCAGGAAAGCAAATACATGCCTCGGAGACACTGCAATAGATACGTTAACAAGAAAATCTGGCCAAACTGAAGATGAAAATTAGATGTTAAACTGAATGATAACCATTTAATACACTTATTAATTGTGATTTGCAATGTGAATTACTAAATGCATAATGATGAACCCACGTATAACTTTATCACAATAACAAGTTTTATTTTCCAATAACTGATCAATATTTAATTTTTGGCCAAGTTATTTAAGTGTACATGTATCATCTACTTCCTACACAATGTTGAATATTAAACCCTACACAATGTTAAACATTAAACTGTAGGAATGTGAATGCTGCTCAACAAATTTATTTTAGATAGCTTTTTAAAAAATAGATTGAGAAAATAAAAGCATTTATTTAAAACACTCCCCCAATCTATACAATTATGTGGAGATGCCGGCGTTGGACTGGGGTGAGCACAATAAGAAGTCTTACAACACCAGGTTAAAGTCCAACAGGTTTGTTTTGAATCACTAGCTTTCGGAGCACTGCTCCTTCCTCAGGTGAATGAAGAGGTAGGTTCCAGAAACACACACATTATATTGTCGCACGTCCTGAAGGCCGCCTTGGAGAACGTATACCCGGAGATCAGAGGCTGAATGCCCTTAACTGCTGAAGTGTTCCTCAACTGGAAGGGAACATTCCTGCCTGGCGATTGTCGCGCGATGTCCGTTCATCCATTGTCGCAGCATCTGCATGGTCTCGCCAATGTACCATGCTTCGGGACATCCTTTCCTGCAGCGTACGAGGTAGATAATAGTGGCCGAGTTGCACGCGTGTGCACCGCATACCTGGTGGGTGGTGTTCTCACGTGTAATGGCGGTACCCATGTCGATGATCTGGCACGTCTTGCAGAGATTGCCATGGCAGGGTTGTGTGGTGTCGCGGTCGCTCTTCTGAAGGCTGGGTACTTTGCTGCAAACAATGGTTTGTTTGAGGTTGTGCGGTTGTTTGAAGGCAAGTAGTTGGGGTGTGGGGATGACGGTGGCAAGATGTTCGTCTTCATCGATGATGTGTTGAAGGCTGCAAAGATGATGTCGTAGTTTCTCCACTCCGGGGAAGTACTGGACGACGAAGGATACTCTGTCGGTTGTGTCCCGTGTTTGTCTTGAGAAGGTTGGTGCGTTTTATTTGCTGTGGCGCGTTGGAACTGTCGATCGATGAGTCGAGCGCCATATCCCGTTCGTACGAGGGCATCTTTCAGCATCCGTAGATGTCTGTTACGCTCCTCCTTGTCTGAGCAGAGCTGTGTATACGGAGGACTTGTCTATAGGGGGTGGCTTAATGTGTTTAGGGTGGAAGCTGGAGAAGTGGAGCATCGTGAGGTTATCCGTGGGTTTGCGGTAAAGCAAAGTGCTGAGGTGGCTGTCCTTGATGGAGATGAGTGTGTCCAAAAATGCAATCGATTCTGGAGAAGTCCATGGTGAGTCTGATGGTGGGATGGAGCTTATTGATGTCATTGTGTAGTCATTTCAGTGATTCTTCATCGTGGGTCCAAAGGAAAAAAATGTCATCAATGCATCTGGTGTATAACGTCGGTTGAAGGTCCTGTGCAGTGAGGAGGTCTGGTTCAAACTTGTGCATGAAGATGTTGGCATATTGAGGTGCGAATTTGGTCCCCTTGGCTGTTCCGTGTGTCTGGATGAAGAACTTGTTGTCGAAGGTGAAGACGTTGTGATCCAGAATGAAGTACATGAGTTGCGGAATTGCGTCTGGAGAGTGGCCGTTGTCGGTGTTGACTACGGAGGTGGTGAAACTGCGACATCTTTTTCGCAGCCTTCAACACGTCATCGATGAAGACGAACATGTTGCCAAGGTCAGCCCCATACCCCTACTACTTGCCTTCAAACAATTGCGCAATCTCAAACAAACCACTGTTTGCAACAAACTACCCAGCCTTCAGAACAGCGACCATGACACCACACAACACAGCCATGGCAATCTCTGCAAGATGTGCCAGATTATCGACATGGGTACCACCATGACACACGAGACCACCCACCAGATACGCAGTGCATACTCGTGCGACTCGGCCAATGTTGTCTACCTCATACGCTGCAGGAAAGGATATCCTGAGGTGTGGTACATTGACGAGAACATGCAGACGCTGTGACAACAGATGAACGGACATCGCGCGACAATCGCCAGGCAGGAATGTTCCCTTCCAGTCGGGGAACACCAGCAGTTAAGGGCATTCAGCCTCTGACGTCCAGGTAAGCATTCTCCAAGGCGGCCTTCAGGACGCGCGACAGCGCAGAATCGCCGAGCAGAAACTTATACCCAAGTTCCAAACACATGAGCACTGCCTCAACCAGGACCGTGGATTCATGTCGCATTACATTCACCCCCACCATCTGGCCTGGGCTTGCGAAATCCTACCAACTGTCCTGGCTCGAGACAATTCACACCTCTTTAACCTGCGATTATCCCTCTCTCTCGTTGCTCCATCGGACCTGTAAACACTTAATTAACTGCAAAGACTCGCATTCAAAGTATCATCTTGCATCTTTGACTCTGTCTATATATATTATATAGATATATATATGTTTCTGGAACCTACCTCTTCATTCACCCGAGGAAGAAGCAGTGCTCCGAAAGCTAGTGATTCGAAACAAACCTGTCGGACTTTAACCTGGTGTTCTAAGACTTCTTACTGCAATCTGTACAAGTTATCACAATATTGGCATTTCTTCCTGGGATATTCCATGATGCCAATGAATGAAGCATTCCCATGCATCCCAGACCAGCTATATTGAAAGCAATAGGAGAGCTTACACGGTCTCAAGTAGCGCTCTTAAAAACCCACAGTGTAGATAATTGGACTTAATTAGCTGTCAGTTATGGAAAGCAGACTTAATTCAGAGAACTCCCTTCAACAAAAAGTCAATGAGCATTTTACTGATGCAGGATAAAAGCAAATTACTATGGATGCTGGAATCTGAAACCAAAAAGAAAATGCTGGAAAATATCAGCAGGTCTGGCAGCATCTGTAGGGAGAGAAAGGAGCTTATGTTTCGAGTCCAGATGACCCTTTGTCAAAGCTAAAGACAAAAAAAGTGGGAAATATTTATACTATGGAGTGAGAATGAAAGATGAGTCAATAGCCACAGAAAGCAAGGGGAAAGAGTGCTAATGGTAGTCCCCAGGGAGAACAAAAGGTGTGAGAGGACAAACTGCAGAGAAACTAATATCAGGTGGTAAACTGTGACAGATGTAGATGTGGGGGGAGGGGAAGGGAAATGCAATGGGGAGAAAGGGTAACGAACGGTGAATAAGATGGAAGGGGTGAATATGTATAAAGAAAGGCAAAAGAGAAATAAATGGTAAAAAACAGTTAAACTGAAATGGGATGAAAACGAATGGGTCGAGGTGGGGTAGAACTAATCGTCTGAAGTTGTTGAATTTGATGTTGAGACCGGAAGGCTGTAGCTTGCTCAACCGGAGGATGAGATGTTGTTCCTCCAGATTGCGTTGAGCTTCACTAGAACATTGTAGCAGGCCAAGGACAGACATGTGGGCATGGGAGCAGGGTCTTGTGTTAAAATGGCGAGCAACGGGAAGGCACGCTATATATAGCCTTCCGGACTCAACATCAAATTCAATTTCAGGTTATTAGCTCTATCCCACCACGACCCATGTGTTTTCATCCCATTTTATTTTAACTGTTTTATACCATTTATTTCTCTCTGGTCTTTCTTTATATATATATTCACCATCTTATCCACCTTTCGTTAACCTTTCTGCCCTTTGCTTCCTCCGTCCCCTCCCCCCACATCTACATCTGACAGAGTTGACCCTCTGATGTTAGTTTCCCTGCAGTTTGGCCTTTCACACCTTTAGTTCTCTCTGGGGACTGCCATTAGCACTCTTTCCCCTTGCTTTCTGTGGCTATTGGCACCCCGTTTCCCTGGGTTTCTGCTGCTGTGACTCATCTTTCATTCTCACTCCACAGTATAAATATCGCCCACTTTCTCTGTCTTTAGCTCTGACAAAGGGTCACCTGGACTCGAAACGTTAGCTCTTTTCTCTCCCTACAGATGCTGCCAGACCGGTTGAGATTTTCCAGCATTTTCTTTTGGTTTTACTGATGCAGTGTGCCACCAACCTGAAATTCAGTAATATGGAGAAAACAATTGTTTCAAGCGAGATAGATCCGCTCTCATTTTCAGTCTTAACCCCACAACAGACTAACATGTAACCCTCACATGTGCAAGAGCACAGACCTCGCAACTGATATGGTCACAGGGATGAAGTGAGGTGGTTAATCATGGGTGCTATACAGAGCAGAGAAGTGACAGGAAAATTCTTATTGGATACCACCTAAAAGTTTAAACGCCTCACTATGAGGGTTGTTCTCCTGATCAATATTTTTATGAAAAATGAATTATTGTCTACCACTTCCTTTTTCTGCCAATTTTATTCCTACCCTTCTTTAAGTATAGTTCCCTGGAAGGTGTCTGGTACTTTGTGCAGTCTTCATGTAGTCAGCCTGCACAAGCACCAGAAGAGTATTCAACTCTGTGGGAGAGAGGTATTTCAGCCAAGCTCAATGGACGACACATACACACTTTCCAGCAGAGGTCACTAGATAGCAATCAGTAGCAGAAAACTACTATAACCCTGAACTACCCATCAGCCTGAGACTGATTACATTACAAGCCAGAAATCAGACTAGGAAGAAAGATTTGGATCCTTCCAAGCCTTGCTGGTTAGAGATCGATGGTCTCGGATTTAGCTTTAAATGAACTGCAGAAGTATTTAAAAATATTTATGACTTAATATAAAGCTAATGATAAATTACTTTCACATCACCTGTACTTTTTCCTCCTATTTAGCCCAACTTAGTGCAACTTTGTACAGAATTGTTTGAATACTCCATATATTAGAGCTGGCAATGAATACTGGTTCACTAGACCAAGACCACTGAACTCAAAAACAGATTTGGGATTGCGGTAGTGTTAATTTTCAGGTGTACTGCTGCTAAACACATTCAAACTGCTCGCTGCAGCAAGAAGTGTGAGAAGTAATAATCTGAAAAATCTGGTTCACTTTCTGATAACACAACCCTTCCAGATTGCGCAGGAGTATCCCAGAATAGGAAATGGATCTCTCATTAACTGCAGCCAGCACCTTCAGATTTATAAATTTCCTACTGTAACCTCAGGGGTTTGGAGGATGCCCAGGGGTTAAGGAAATTAGAGAATAAGGGTCCAGGGGTCAGGGCAAGCACACACTGTGAGATGGGGTGGGCGCATGAGGTCCATTATTTTCTGCAGAATCAGCAACAGTTGTGGCAGGATCGGTGGGAGCAGTGGTCAGAGGCGAGCAGTCAAGTACAGGGGTGATGGAAATTTGGGGACTTTGCATTGAGTAAAATGGTGAAATTGATTTCCACTGGAGGGCAAATGGAAAACAAGGAAATGGAGACTGAGAATTCCCACTGGAAGAGTCAAGGAGAAAGGAAGAAGGAAGGTTCTTGAACTGATGGTTACTAGACTGCAGGATGCTTTGCCACAGTGGCATTGATTGAAAAGCCGGACTGCACCTTTTGCAGCGCTGGGGAATTCTGATTGTTGTTCCAAGGTTCTGTGGGTGGGGCGAGGGGAGGAGCGAGGGTTGGTTGTAGGATTACTACTAGTTGCAGGTAGGAAACTGGGAATTAAACTTATTTCCACCAAATGTATAGAGGCTTTCAATTATAATACTTTGGTTGGTAATGAAGGGAAAATAAGGAGGCTTCCGGGTGCGGCGATGACCAGCTGAGTCGCACGTTTCGGCAGCTCCCTGTGAAACGGACTTTTGGGCTCTTGATAGGAGCCCCAACGGCAATTTTAACGGCTGAAAACACCGTGCGGTAAACCAGAAGGGTGTTCCCCCTGGACACGGATGGAAAAAGGAGAGGAAAGTGGCCGGGTTGCAGCGGATCCTTTGGAACAACGGCAAGGAAGGCAAGCAGAAACCAAGATGGCGTCGGAAGGTGGCAGTTTCATATGGGGCCCTGAACAACAAGAGTTTTTGAAACGCTGCGTGGAGGAGATAAAAAAGGAAATGAAGAAAGAGCTGTTGGCCCCGATATTACAGGCGATTGAAGGGCTGAAAGAGGAACAAAAGACCCAGGAGCAGGAGCTTCGGGTCGTGAAGGCGAAAGCAGCAGAGAATGAAAACGACATACAGGGCCTGGTGGTGAAGTCGGAGATACAGGAGGCACACCAGAAACGATCTGTGGAGAGGTTGGAGGCACTGGAAAATAACGCAAGGAGGAACAACTTGAGGATTCTTGGCCTTCCTGAAGGTGTGGAGGGGGCGGACGTCGGGGCATATGTGAGCACGATGCTGCACTCGTTAATGGGAGTGGAGGCCCCGACGGGTCCGTTGGAGGTGGAGGGAGCATACCGAGTTATGGTGCGAGGACCGAGAGCAGGAGAAGCTCCCAGAGCCATAGTGGTGAGATTTCTCCGTTTTAAGGATAGAGAAATGGTCCTTAGATGGGCGAAGAAAACTCGGTGTAGTAAATGGGAGAACGCGGTGATCCGCGTCTATCAAGATTGGAGTGCGGAGGTGGCGAGAAGGAGGGCGAGCTTTAATCGGGCCAAAGCGGTACTTCACAAAAAAAAGATAAAGTTTGGAATGCTGCAACTGGCAAGACTGTGGGTCACATATCAAGGGAGGCACCACTACTTTGAGACGGCGGATGAAGCGTGGACTTTTATTGTAGAAGAAAAATTGGAATGATTGGACTACGAAAATGAACGTTTGGACAAAGTGGTGGGACGAGTGGGGGGGGGGGGGGGGGGGGGGGCGAAGAGGGATTGTATGATTAATCCTGCGGTATGGTAACTTTTCTTTCTCCCACAGGTGGTGATGGGGGGAGGTGGGGAGGGAGAGGAGATGGGGCGTTGGCCATGGGAGGCGGGGCCGAGGGAGAGGCGCGGGCTTGGTTCCCGCGCTATGATAATTATGGCGGGAATAGAGAAGCAGGAAGGAGGGGGCGCCGCACGGGGCGAGCCGTGATCACGGGGGGAAGCCGAGGTCAGCCAGAGTTTGCTGACTTCTGGGAGCAACATGGGGGGAGTAATTACGCTAGCGGGGGGTCTAGCGGGGGGGGGGGGGAGGGGGGAATTACTGGGTTGCTGCTGCTGGGGAAAGGGGGGAGTGGGTGCGGGAAAGGATGGGCGGGGGGGCACCGTCTGGGAGAAATACAGCCGCGTGGGAACTGGGCGAGAAGCTGGAAAAAGATGATGGCTAACCGGCAAGGGGGGGGGGGTGGGAAGCCCCCCAACTCGGCTGATCACGTGGAACGTGAGGGGGCTTAACGGGCCGATAAAGAGGGCACGAGTACTCGCACACCTTAAGAAACTTAAAGCAGATGTGGTCATGTTACAGGAAACGCACCTGAAACTGATAGATCAGGTTAGGTTGCGCAAAGGATGGGTAGGGCAGGTGTTCCATTCGGGGCTGGATGCGAAAAACAGGGGGGTGGCTATATTAGTGGGGAAGCGGGTAATGTTCGAGGCAAAGACTATAGTGGCGGATAACGGGGGCAGATACGTGATGGTGAGTGGCAAATTACAGGGAGAGATGGTGGTGTTGGTAAACGTGTATGCCCCGAATTGGGACGATGCCAATTTTATGAGGCGAATGCTAGGACGCATCCCAGACCTAGAGACCGGAAAGCTGATAATGGGGGGAGACTTTAACACGGTGTTGGAACCAAGGCTGGATAGGTCGAAGTCCAGGACTGGTAGGAGGCCGGCAGCAGCCAAGGTGCTTAAGGATTTTATGGAGCAGATGGGAGGGGTGGACCCGTGGAGATTCAGTAGACCTAGGAGTAAGGAGTTCTCGTTTTTCTCCTATGTCCATAAAGTCTATTCACGCATAGACTTTTTTGTGTTGGGTAGGGCATTGATCCCGAGGGTGAGGGGAACGGAATATACGGCTATAGCCATTTCGGATCATGCCCCACACTGGGTAGACTTGGAGATAGGGGAGGAAACAAGAGGGCGTCCACCCTGGAGAATGGATATGGGACTAATGGCGGATGAGGGGGTGTGCTTAAGGGTGAGGGGATGCATTGAAAAGTACTTGGAACTCAATGACAATGGGGAGGTTCAGGTGGGAGTGGTCTGGGAGGCGTTGAAGGCGGTGGTTAGGGGGGAGCTGATATCAATAAGGACACATAAAGGGAAGCAGGAGAGTAAGGAACGGGAGCGGTTGTTGCAAGAACTTTTGAGGGTGGACAGACAGTATGCGGAAGCACCGGAGGAGGGACTGTATAGGGAAAGGCAAAGGCTGCATGTGGAATTTGACTTGCTGACCACAGGCACTGCAGAGGCACAATGGAGGAAGGCGCAGGGTGTACAGTATGAATATGGAGAGAAGGCGAGCAGATTGCTGGCACACCAATTGAGGAAAAGGGGAGCAGCGAGGGAAATAGGGGGGGTGAGAGACGAAGATGGAGAGACGGAGCGGGGAGCGGAGAGAGTGAATGAAGTGTTAAGACATTTTATAAAAAATTGTATGAAGCTCAACCCCCGGATGGGAGGGAGAGAATGATGGAGTTTTTGGATCGGCTGGAAATTCCCAAGGTGGAAGAGCAGGAAAGGATGGGATTGGGAGCACAGATCACGGTAGAAGAAGTGGTGAAAGGAATTAGGAACATGCAGACGGGAAAGGCCCCGGGACCGGACGGATTCCCAGTTGAATTTTACAGAAAATATTTGGACTTGCTCGCCCCGCTACTGACGAGGACCTTCAACGAGGCAAAGGAAAGGGGACAACTGCCCCCGACTATGTCAGAAGCAACGATATTGCTTCTTTTAAAGAAGGAAAAGGATCCGCTACAATGCGGGTCCTACAGACCAATCTCCCTCCTCAATGTAGATGCCAAGGTCTTGGCCAAGGTAATGGCAATGAGAATAGAGGAATGTGTCCCGGGGGTGGTTCATGAGGACCAAACTGGGTTTGTGAAGGGGAGACAGCTGAACACGAACATACGGAGGTTGTTAGGGGTAATGATGATGGCCCCACCAGAGGGTGAAACGGAGATAGTAGTGGCGATGGATGCCGAGAAAGCATTTGATAGAGTGGAGTGGGATTATCTGTGGGAGGTGTTGAGGAGATTTGGGTTCGGAGAGGGGTATGTTAGATGGGTGCAGCTGCTGTATAGGGCCCCAGTGGCGAGTGTGGTCACGAATGGACGGGGATCGGCATATTTTCGGCTCCATAGAGGGACAAGGCAGGGATGTCCTCTGTCCCCATTACTGTTTGCACTGGCGATTGAGCCCCTGGCGATAGCGCTGAGAGGTTCCAAGGGATGGAGGGGAATACTTAGGGGAGGAGAAGAACACCGGGTATCTTTATATGCGGATGATCTGCTACTATATGTGGCGGATCCAGCGGAGGGGATGCCAGAAATAATGCGGATACTTGGGGAGTTTGGGGATTTTTCAGGGTATAAATTGAACATGGGAAAGAGTGAGCTGTTTGTGGTGCATCCAGGGGAGCAGAGTAGAGAAATAGAAGACCTACCGTTGAGGAAGGTAACAAGAGACTTTCGTTACCTGGGGATCCAGATAGCTAAGAATTGGGGCACATTGCACAGGCTAAATTTGACGCGGTTGGTGGAACAGATGGAGGAAGATTTCAAGAGATGGGACATGGTAGCATTGTCAATGGCAGGGAGGGTGCAGGCAGTTAAGATGGTGGTCCTCCCGAGATTCCTTTTTGTGTTTCAGTGTCTCCCGGTGGTGATCACGAAGGCTTTTTTCAAAAGGATAGAAAAGAGTATTATGGGTTTTGTTTGGGCCGGGAAGACTCCGAGAGTGAGGAAGGGATTCTTACAGCGTAGTAGGGATAGGGGGGGGCTGGCACTACCGAGCCTAAGTGAGTATTATTGGGCCGCTAATATTTCAATGGTGAGTAAGTGGATGGGAGAGGAGGAAGGAGCGGCGTGGAAGAGATTAGAGAGGGCGTCCTGTAGGGGGACCAGCCTGCAGGCTATGGTGACAGCCCCATTGCCGTTCTCACCAAGGAACTATACCACGAGTCCGGTGGTGGTAGCTACACTGAAGATTTGGGGACAGTGGAGACGACATAGGGGAAAGACCGGAGCACTGGGGGGGTCCCCGATAAGAAACAACCATAGGTTTGCCCCGGGGGGAATGGATGGGGGATATAGAATGTGGCAAAGAGCAGGTATAACGCAATTGAAAGATCTATTTGTGGATGGGAAGTTTGCGAGTCTGGGAGCGCTGACCGAGAAATATGGGTTGCCCCAAGGGAATGCATTCAGGTACATGCAATTGAGGGCTTTTGCGAGGCAGCAGGTGAGGGAATTCCCGCAGCTCCCGACACAAGAGGTGCAGGACAGAGTCATCTCAAAGAAATGGGTGGGGGACGGTAAGGTGTCGGATATATATAGGGAAATGAGAGACGAAGGGGAGACTATGATGGACGAACTAAAAGGGAAATGGGAAGAAGAGCTAGGGGAGGAGATTGAGGAGGGGATGTGGGCAGATGCCCTAAACAGGGTAAACTCGTCGTCCTCGTGCGCCAGGCTAAGCCTGATTCAGTTTAAGGTATTACACAGGGCACATATGACTGGAACACGGCTCAGTAAATTTTTTGGGGTGGAGGATAGGTGTGCGAGGTGCTCGAGAAGCCCAGCGAATCATACCCATATGTTTTGGTCATGCCCGGCACTACAGGGGTTTTGGATGGGGGTGACAAAGGTGCTTTCGAAAGTAGTAGGAGTCCGGGTCGAACCAAGCTGGGGGTTGGCTATATTTGGGGTTGCACAAGAGCCGGGAGTGCAGGAGGCGAAAGAGGCCGATGTTTTGGCCTTTGTGTCCCTAGTAGCCCGGCGCAGAATATTGCTAATGTGGAAAGAAGCCAAGCCCCCGGGGGTGGAGACCTGGATAAATGATATGGCGGGGTTCATAAAGTTAGAGCGGATTAAGTTCGTCCTAAGGGGGTCGGCTCAAGGGTTTACTAGGCGGTGGCAACCGTTCGTCGAATATCTTGCGGAAAGATAGATAGGGGAGAACAAAGAAGGCAGCAGCAGCAGCCCAGGACTTGGGGGGTGGGGGGGGGGGGGGGGGGGGGGGGGGTGGCCTGAGACAAGGCAGTTGCCAATTAGGGCTAGTTTTTATTTTTTGTTATTTAATATTTATTTATTTGTTGTTGTTTTCTTTTGTTCTTGTTTAAATAAAAAAGGTCATTATTATCTGTATTGTTATAATGTTGTGTAAAGGATGCACAATGTACTGTGTTGGTTGACCAAAAATTTTCAATAAAATATTATTTAAAAAAAAAAAAAAAAATGAAGGGAAAATAAGAATGTCAGGAATATCAATGCAATTTCTTTTAAAAAATAAATTTAGAGTACCCAATTCATTTTTTCCAATTAAGGGGCAATTTAGCGTGGCCAATCCACCTAGCCTGCACATCTTTGGGTTGTGGGAGTGAAACCCACGCAAACACGGGGAGAATGTGCAAACTCCACACAGACAGCGGCCCAGAGCCGGGATCGAACCTGGGACCTCGGCGCTGTGAGGCACAGTGCTATCCACTGCGCCACCATGCTGCCCCTTCAATGCATTTTCAATGAGTTACTGGTGGATTTAAAGTTCCTCCTACCTTACACATCTGAGATTTCTGCTCGATAACACAGTTTTCCTCCTTCACCTACTCGTAGGTAGTCTCCAGGCTTTTCATTTTTAAAATAAATTTAGAGTACCCAATTCATTTTTTCCCAGAGGCAATTTAGCGTGGCCAATCCACCTACCCTGCATATCTTTGGGTTGCGAAGGCGAAATTCATACAAACACGGGGAGAATGTGCAAACTCCACACGGGCAGTGACCTGGAGCCGGGATTGAACCTGGAACCTTGGTGCCGTGAGGCAGCAGTGCTAAACATTGCGTCATCTTGCTGCCCTAATCTTTTGGCTTTTCATAAAGCCCCGCCCAATAGTTGCTGGAGTGAAATAGTGAGCAATCATACTCAACTACAGGGACTCAAGTGGTGTAGTAAAAACAATATTTGCAGAAGTCACAGGATTAAACATCACATGGTGAAACCTCCAGTAATGCCAACCAGTACTAACAGCCCTAACCAATGACAAAAGACAAATTTTAAAACACTGAAGGAAAAAAATTACCAATGCCATATATCCAATCCTTTAATTATTATTCAGTGCCCTCTAGAAGGTATGAATTTCAAGGAAGAACAGAACCAATTGTGACTCTGTTGGAAAATTCAACACTCACCATCTCATCTCATACATGAAGAATGGCCAATTGGTAAAGTGACAAGGAACTACCAGGTTCCTTGGAACATTATCCCACCAGGAGTCAATGACTTGAGTCCACCAATCACAAAGATGCTGGCAGAAAAATAGGAATTTGCGTTCAATAGGGAAGACAGGTTTGGGTTGAGTTTTGGCATTCTGCAAGGTGGAATCGTTTTATTGTCTAAGATTTTTAAAACTTCTTCATGGTGTTATGGGCCAGGGTTTAGAGAACACCAAAGTGTATCATGGAGTTCACCTGACCCACGACTTTTAATAGATTGTGGTTATGGGGAGCACAAGGGCCTACTTTACAGGTGTGATGCAAGAGATCTAAAGTACTTTTAAAACAAAGCCATGTTTATTTATGAATCCAGTTAACACTTTATAAACCCACAGTAAACATCTCAACAACTATCAACACCAATAATCCCCACAGATACAATATTCGATAAGTAACCCTTCATAACTTTCATAACAATATCCACAAGACCAAAAGACCCTTTTTACAGAAAGACAGCAGGTTTAAATTCTCTACAGAAGCAGGTATCACTTTGAAATCCTCAAATGATCGGGAGACAGTCTTTAGATTGCAGAAAGAGATCAATGCACCTTCTTGCTGTGACTGCAGCTTCTTCAACTCTGGAAACTAAACTAAAAGACACACACCAGCTTTTTTGCTCAAAGCATAAGTAAAAGCAGAGTCACAGCTCAGCACCATCCACACACTGACATCACTGCAGCTATTTGATAAACACCCATTTCTTTAAGGTATATCCACTACAGCTATTTGATAAACATCCATTTATTAAAGGTACTCCCACATGTCACCTCCCTCCCAAGAAAACAAAATAAACCATCAACTTCAAGATGGTTTCATTTTTCACCTTTTCACTTTCCTTTAAGAAATGTTGACAGTGAATATAAGTTTTTTTTTAACAAAACAAAACACGCAAACATTTATAATAACAGTCCATTTTAGGTCTTCTTCCTCCAATTGGAATCCCTCTTGATTTAGTCACTTTGGACAAGGTGGTCTCTGCATGATCCATCTATTTCTCTAGGCCTTGGCATTTTTCTTTAAAGTCAGATACTTCAGTTCAATCCGATCACAGAGCCCTTTGTAATTCTCCAACACAGGAGCATTGGTTAACACAGCCTTCAGGCAGTCAAATGCCTGTTGACACCCCTCTGTCCACTTAAATTTGCTACGCTTTTTTAGCAAGTCCGTCAGTGGAGCAACCACACTGCTAAAATGTGGCACAAATTTCCGGTAGACTCCACTCATGCCAAGAAATCGCATTATTTCTCTTTGTGTCGAGGGTATTGGAAACTCCCCAATAACTTTTGTTTTCACATCCCGTGGGACCATTCGACCATGTCCGATTGTATGGGCCAGGAAAGCGACTTGGGCTTTTCCAAATTCACTTTTGGTTAGGTTTACCACCAAACCCGCCTCCTGAAGTCGATCAAATAACTCCATCAGATGCTTTAAATGTTCTTTCCATGTCTGGCTGAAAATTACCAGATCGTTGATGTATACCACACAATTGGGTAATCCTGAAACTACTTTGTTAGTTAACCGTTGAAATGTGGCTGGGGCGTTTTTCATGCCAAAAGGCATAACTTTGAATTGGTATGTACCATCTGGAGTCACAAAAGCTGAAATCTCCTTCGCCCTTTCAGATAAAGGTACCTGCCAGTAACCTTTAAGTAAATCCAGTTTGAAAATAAAAGCGGATTGTCCCACCTTCTCAATGCAATCCTCCAAGCGTGCGATAGGTTAAGAGTCCATTCTTGTAACTGCATTAACCTTTCTATAGTCCACACACAACCGTTGGGTACTGTCCGGTTTTGGTATCATCACTATGGGTAAGCGCCAATGGTTCAACCCACTTCAATTATGCCATTTTTAAGCATACTTTTAATCACTTTGTTAACCTGTGCCAATTTTAAAGGGTTAAGTCTATATGGATGTTGTTTAATTGGAACAGCGTTTTCCACATCTACATCATGTATAGCCATTTTAGGACTTCCCAATATATCTCCACAAACTTGCCCATGTGATATCAATAACTCTTTTAGGTCAGTCCGTTTTTCCTCTGGAAGGTAACTCAACAATTTAGCCCAATTTTAAAGAACATCCTCGTTTTCCAATTTAATTTGAGGGATGTCAAATTCAAAGTCATCTGGATTTGGTTCGTCACTTTTGAGTTAGAATCATTAAAACCTCCTACTTTTGCTCTCCTTCCCATTCAAAGTACCTTTTAAGCATATTCACATGACACACGCGATGAGTTTTCCTTCTACCCCGGCGCTCTTACCACATAATTCACCTCACTTAATTTCCTTTCAATCTGATAAGGTCCACAAAACCTTGCTTTTAAAAGGTTCACCTACCACTGGAAACAACACTAAAACTTTTATCTCCACTGGCAAAACTACGAACTTTTGATTTCTTGTCCGCTACCGTTTCATCACATGTTGTGCAATTTTAAAATGCTATCTAGCCAATTCATCTGCTCTATTTAATCGTTCCCTAAAATTTGACATGTAATCCAATAATGTAAGTTCCGATTTCTCACTGACCAATTTTTCACTAATAAATTTAAGTGGTCCTCTTACATCATGACCAAAAGGTAGTTCAAAAGGGCTGAATTTGGTTGACTCATTAGGTGCATCCCTAATTGCAAACAGTACGAATGGAATTCCTTTTTCCCAATCCTCTGGATAATCGTGACAATAAGCCCTCAACATTCTCTTTAGTGTCTGATGCCACTAACGCTCCCTGCGATTCTGGATGGTACGCAGTTGATTTAAATTGTTTTATTCCCAAGCTATCCGTAACTTCTTTGAATAACCTCGAGGTAAAATTCGATCCTTGATCCGATTGTATTTCTGTGGGTAGTCCTGTGGGTAGTCCATATCTAGTAAAGAATTTAAGTAACTCCTTCACAAACGTTTTAACTGTAATATTACGTACTGGAATGGCCTCTGGAAACCTAGTAGACACATCCATTATAGTCAAAAGATATTGATTCCCACTTTTCGTTTTAGGAAGTGCTCCTACACAATCAATTAGGACCCTTCTAAAAGGTTCCTCAAATGCTGGAATGGGTAACAAGGGTGGTTTTATCACTGCTTGAGGTTTCCCTATCACTTGACATGTGTGACATGATTGAAAAAAATTAACTACATCTGTATGTAGTCCAGACCAATAAAAATGTTTTTGTATTTTAGCTTGAGTTTTCCTTACTCCCAAATGACCTCCCACTGGAATCTCAAGTGCTATTCGCAACACCTCCTTTCTATACCCTACTGGCAATACCACTTGATGAACATCTGCTCACTTTTCATCTGCCTGCATATGTAAAGGTCTCCATTTTCTCATCAAGACATCACTTTTACAGCAATAACACTCCGATTCCTCTTCCGTGTATGCTTTCTGATACATCCAATTTATTTCTACATCTTTCTGTTGGAACTCCGCCAATTTTCCGAAACTAAAAATATCCACTTCATCCTCCACCTGTTCTTTTCCAACCATCTGATCAAAAATAGTTTCTGATAATGGCACTTCAACTTTATCTTCACTCTCTGATTTCTCCTCGTCTTTTTTATTTAGAAAATATTTTATTGAAGCATTTGTAATTTTCACAATTTAACACATTAACATTTCTTAAAAGAAAAAGAAAAAAACCCGTGTGGGCCGGCGCATGCAAAAAACCTAAAAGACAATGTCCCCTACTGCCCACGTCTTGTTCCCTAATTACCCAAATACTGAGTTCCCTGTTCTTATCTAACATTGCCATGCCTCTTATTTTCATCCCCCCTACTTACTGCTGACGTTCAATTTTCTTTGAAGAAGTCGATGAACGGCTGCCATCTCTGCAGGGACCCCGGAGTTGATCCTCTGAAGGGAAACTTGATTTTTCCAGGCTGAGAAACTCTCCCATATCGCTGACCCACACACCTGACTTTGGGGGCTCTGAATCCCTCCATCCCAGCAAAATCCGTCTCCGGGCCACCAAGGAGGAGAAGGCCAGGACATCAGCCTCCCTCCCCCCTTGGCCCCCGGATCATCCGATACCCCAAATATTGACAGTTCTGGACTCGGGGCGACCCTCCCTTCCAGGACTTCTGACATAACGTCCGCAAATCCCTGCCAGAATCCCCTCAACTTCGGATATGCCCAGAGCATATGCATATGGTTAGCCGGCTACCCTCACACCGCCCACATCTATCCTGCACCTCCTCAAAAAACCTGCTCATCCGGGCTACCGTCTGTGGGCCCTGTGGACCACTTTGAACTGGATCAGGCTAAGTCTGGCACAGGACGAAGATGAACTAACTCTCTTCAAGGCTTTTTCCCACTTTTCCGTTTCCAGCTCTCTTCCCACTTCTGCTTCACATCCCTGATCGGGGCCGCCTCCCACTCCATCAACTCCTTGAATCTCTCCGAATCCTCCCCTCTCCAACCACAGTTTTTGACATCACCTTATCCTGCAGTCCCCTCAGGGGGAGGCAAGGGATGCTTAGAACCTGCCTCCGGACAAAGTCCCGGACCTGAAGATATCGAAACCCATTCCCACCCGGTAGCTCAAACTCCTCCTCTAGTGCCTTCAAGGTCGGAAAGCCCTCCTGGATAAATAAATCCCCAAATCTCTCAATCCCTGCCTGCTGCCACCTCCTGAAGCCCCCATCCAGCCTCCCCAGGACAAACCAGTGATTGTTACAAATCGAAGACCACAATGACGCCCCCTCCAATCCCATGTGCTGCCTCCATTGCCCCCACACCCTTAGGGTTGCCACCACCACAAGGCTTGTAGAATGCCGAGCCGGCGAGAATGGCAGGGGCGCTGTTAGTAAAGCCTCCAAGCTCAAACCCTTGCAGGATGCTGCTTCCACTCGCTCCCAGGCCGACCCCTCCACCACTACCCACTTCCTGACCATCGATACGTTGGCCGCTCGAGGAGTGCCCTCTTCCCGCTCCAGGAGTGCCCTCTTCACTCTCGGGGGTTTCCCCGCCCACACAAAATCTGTAATCGCCACGTTTATTTTTCTAAAAAAAAGTCTTTGGGACAAAAATCGAAGGCATTGAAAAAAGAAAAGCAGTCTTGGGAGGACTGTCATCTTCACCGTCTGGACCCTTCACGCTAGCGTCAGCGGGAGCATGTCCCATCTGTGGAAGTTCATTTTCATTTGGTCGACCGCTTTGTCCAGATTTAACTTGTGGAGCTGCCCCCATTCTTTAGCCACTTGAATCCCTAAATATCTAAAACTCCCCAGCACCACCTTAAAAGGTAACTCCCTCAGACTCCTTTCCTGCCCCCGTGCCTGGATCACAAACATCTCGCTCTTTCCCATATTCAGCTTGTAGTCTGAAAATCGCCCAAATTCTCCCGATAACTCCATGGTTTCGGTCATCCCCCCACCGGGTCTGTAACATAAAGCAGCAAGTCATCCGCATAAAGAGAAACCCTGTGCTCCACCCCCACCCCCCCTCACTATTCCCCGCCACGCATTCGATGTTCTAAGGGCCATTGCTAAAGGCTCGATGGCCAGGGCAAACAGTAATGGGGAGAGCGGGCATCCCTGCCTTGTCCATCTCCTGAGATTAAAGTATTCTGACCGGGTTCGGTTGGTTCTCATATTTGCCACTGGGGCCTGACATAACAGCCGGTCCCAGTCCACAAATCCCTGCCCAAACCCAAACCTGCCTAAAATATCCCATAGGTATGCCCATTCCACCCGGTCGAAAGCCTTCTCCCCGTCCATGGCTACTACCACCTCAGCCTCACGCCCCTCAGTTGGCATCATAACATTAAGAAACCGCCTAATATTGGACGTCAGGTGCCTGCCCTTCACAAATCCCGTATGATCCTCACCTATTACCTCCGGGACACAGTCCTCTATTCTGGTGGCCAAGATCTTTGCCAGTAATTTAGCATCTACATTTAAAAGGGAAATTGGTCTGTACGATCCACAGCTCTCCAGTCCTTGTCTCGCTTCAGGATGAGAGAGCTTGATGCCTGCGATAGCGTTGGTGGGACTAGCCCAGAGAACTTTTTATAAAATTCCACTGGGAATCAGTCAGGTCCCAGGGCCTTACCCATTGCATTGCCCCAAATCCGTCTATCACTTCACCGAGCCCAATTGCCCCCCCAAGACTTCCACCAGCTCATCTACCTTCGGGAACTCTAGCCTCTCCAGGAATTGGTTCATTCCCTCCTCCCCCCGGAGGAGGTTCCGACTCATATAAATGACTATAGAATTCACAGAACACACCATTAACCGCCCCCGGGGCCCTCACTACTTTCCCCTCACATCCTTAATTTTCCCCATCTCTCTCGCTGCCTCCTGCTTCCTCAGCTGATGTGCCAACATCCTGCTAGCTTTCTCCCCATATTCATATACTGCCCCTTTTACCCTCCTCAGCTGTCCCTCCGCCTTGCTTGTAGAAAGGAGCCCAAAATCCATTTGAAGTCTCTGACGGTCCTTCAGGAGCTTCTCATTCGGAGATTCCGCATATCTCCTATCCACATGTAAGATTTCTCCTACTAGCCTGTCCAGCTCTGCCCATTCAGCCCTTTCCCTATGGGCCCGAATCGAAATATACTCCCGCTTTCAATGCCTCCCACAGCACCCTAGCCGCAGTCTCTCCAGTGTCGTTGGTTTTTATATACTCCCTCACATATCTTATCGTCTGCTAACAGCCCTGCATCTAGCCTCCATTGTGGGCGCTGAGAATTTCCCGTGTTCACATGTAGGTCTAGCCAATGTGACGCATGGTCCGATACTATGATTGCTGAATACTCTGTGTCCACCACCCCCATTCTCCTCTTGTCTTAACCTGTGACTTTGCGATCTTATTACTACATTATCCGGAAAAATCCCAGGATACTCGTCCTTCAACACTTCAGTTGTCTGATTTGCCACGGGCTAATCAACCGCAGTAGGCATCACTCCCACCTGCGATCCAGATATATCATTACCCAAGATAAACTGTATTCCTGGGCAAGCTAATTTCTCTATTACTCCTACTACCACTTCACCACTCTTCACTGGACTTCCAACTGTACCGTATATAATGGAACACTACTCTTCTCACCCTGAATTCCACATATTACCATTTTCCTGGCAATATTCGTCCCAAACTACATAACTCCTCATCTCTTACCATTAAAGATTGACTAGCTCCCGTATCTTTTAAAATTGTGACTTCTTTACCTACTCCTTCTGGTACACGAGTAAACCTTACCCACACAAGTAAATTCTTTAAAGAGATCTGGCACCTTCTTATCAATTACCTCTTGATCAGGCTGTACAATCTTTTGCACCTCCTTCACTTCACTTGGGCTTTCCTTTACCACTTTAACAAACCCCATGGTCTTATCCTGTTTTACCACATCAGCCTTCCAAGTGCTTTTCTTCAACCACCAACACGGTGGTTAACATTTCTACTTGGACTCAAGGCTGGTGTGTTTCCAGTTGCCATATACAGCAGGGTAGAGGAAGCCATTTAGAGATCAACTTTACATGGCCTTGTTTATTACTGTGAAAATATTTTAAACTTCATGTCTCTTCCACTCTCCTTATTATCTCCCATCAGATCTCCTTTACCTCTACCACTTGAGTATTTCTCTTTTCCCCAGTTTCTATCCTTCACAGGCTGAAACTGATGTCGGAAACCAAGCTTTGATTTATGAACTAATTCATAATCATCTGCCATTTCTGCTGCTAATCTCGCAGTTTTAATCCTCTGCTCTTCCACACGAGTTCTCACTACATCAGGAATTGAATTTTTAAACTCCGGCAAAAGTATAATTTCTCTGAGAGCTTCATACGTTTGGTCTATTTTCAAAGCCCTTATCCACCTCTCAAAATCACATATCACATAGACAGAGCTGGGGGTCCCGGGAGGAGTAGTGCAGGATATCCGTGAAGTGTTCTGACAACCTGGGCAAGTGCGCGGTCAATTCCAGTCCCCACTCATTTCTGAGTTTTACTAGTGTGATGAATGGTTACTGTACTACTGTACCCTTGTCATCATGTAAGGGACTGTTTAGCACAGGGCTAAATCGCTGGCTTTGAAAGCAGACCAAGGCAGGCCAGCAGCACGGTTCGATTCCAGTAACAGCCTCCCCGAACAGGCGCCGGAATGTGGCGACTAGGGGCTTTTCACAGTAACTTCATTTGAAGCCTACTTGTGACAATAAGCGATTTTCATTTCATTTCATTCATTGTGAAGAACTGAGGTGGAAATTGTCGCTTTGTTACGAAGATGAAAACAGTGGTGATGAGATAGCTGATTAACATTTCTACTTGGACTCAAGGCTTGTGTGTTTCCAGTTGCCATATACATCAGGGTAGAGGAAGCCATTTAGAGATCAAGTTTCAGGCTTCCCTCTAAACCCAGAGACATCACAAGGGACAGTTGCACTTTTTGGTCTGGTGTACATCGCAGCAAAGCGTTGGAGAGCAAAACGAGAAAGATGTTGGCCTAGACCTTAAGCAGAGGAAATGTTGACTCTGTTGTTCACCACACGGGAGGCAGGTGGGAGCTTGAACTCAGTTTGAAAACCAAATTTGTGAGGAGTTATAACCGAGGCTCAAGGATTTGCCCAGCTCAAACTAGGAGAGTCCCCAAGGAAAACTTTCAGTGGAAGACAGTACTGGGAAATGAGTAGAAGTAACCCTTGGGTGCTGCCAAACACTTTAGATCGGTTCCAGGAGAGAGTTTTTGATTGACATTAAAATAGAAAGTGGCTGACTGTGTAGTTTAAAGTACAAGTTGCCCATGAAAAGTTAATAGCATTTAATAGTGTTTGGTTTTTAGTCATTGATAAATGATTCATTTGAAACACAAAATCTTGGCTTGCCATCCTTTCAGTTAATGGCTCAAAAGTTCAAGGCACGATTTAACTGGCGAGTGCGTTGTTTCCCGGCTCTCGCAGCGCTGAGAAACAATGCTATTAAGTGTCACGGATTAGATAGCCAAGGCCGCACATAGTCCCATTTTCTGCTTCCCGATCTCTGGAGATCGCAACGCAACCCTGCCTACCACCCCTCCCCGCCCCCAATACCCACACAGGGCACCACCCCCCCGCACCTCCCCTTAAACACCCACGCAGTGCACCCCGGCTCGATACCAGCCACGTGAAGAATGCCAGCCTGGCACCGTGGCAGTACCCTGGTACCCTGGCAGTGTACCCTGACAGTGCCGCCTGAAAATGCCATCTTGGCAGTGCCAGGCTGGCACCCA
This sequence comes from Scyliorhinus torazame, assembly GCF_047496885.1. Classification (NCBI taxonomy): domain Eukaryota; kingdom Metazoa; phylum Chordata; class Chondrichthyes; order Carcharhiniformes; family Scyliorhinidae; genus Scyliorhinus; species Scyliorhinus torazame. Next base: position 41,694,740 of record NC_092722.1, read on the forward strand.
GGTGGCACTGCCAGGGTACCAGCCTGGCAGCAGCAGTGCCTGGGTACCACCCTGCCCAAAGGGCATGCACCAGGGGGCCTCCGACCCTGGGAGATCGTAGGGTCTGGATGTGATTGCACTGAGAGGGTGTAGAGGAGATTTCCAAGGATATTGCCAGGACTGGAACATTTTAGCTATCTCTCCCACAAACAGCAGTTGAAGCTGTTGTTAATTTTAAATCAGATAAGATTTTTGTTAAGGATATGGGCTGAAGGCAGGTCTATGGAGTTAGGCCACAGATCAACCATGATCTCATTGAATGGCAGGACAGGCTCGAGGGGCTGAATGGCCTACTCCTGTTCCTATGTTCCTAGGAGAGATTGGGATTGTTTTCCTTGGAACAGAGGAGGCTGAGGGGTGATTTATTTGAGAAATACAAAATTATGAGGGGCCTAGATTGGATTAAATGGATGACCTATTTAATTTAGCAAAGGGGGCCAAAACCAATAGTTGGTAGAAGGATTAGAGAGATTAGGAAACATTTTTTTCACCCAGCAATTGGGAGAGATTGGTAAGAGGCAAAATCATTCATCGCATTTAAAAAGTATATTACTTGAACAGCTATGGTCTGCAGGGCTATGGATTTATGGTAACAATGTGGGATTAGGTTGGATAGCTCATCTTCAATCAGCATTTACACAATGGGCTGAATGGCCTCCTTGTGTTTAAATATTTTAAAATTTCTATGCTCCAGCTCGTCAGATACACAGACAGTCTAATGAGAATGAAGCAATTTATGACAGATTAATCTCCAGTGACTTAAGAGGTGGCACATTAGTATTTTTTCAAAAAAGTCATATTTTACAAAAACAGAAAAAGGCCTTTTAAGTTTAAAAAAAAAAGGTGAAGTGGCGTGTCAATTTTCCAACACAGACAGCAGGGGAGAGAAGAAATAAAGTGAAGGTTGAAGCCTGTAATTTCCAAAGTCAGTCATAGGTATTTCAGTAATTACAGACGTATTTTTTAGTAATTAGACATTTAATGTAAATTCACTTTCTGAATGCGTTAAAAAGATATTTAAATTAAAGCATTTGTTCACAAAACTAGTTATGTCTTTTAAATTACACACTTAACTACATGGAATCCAGACAGACCTTACCTCCCACATATACACATTGTTCTTGACCTGGGACTTTTTCTTCCTTTCGCCGTAGAATGGACCATATTTTCTGCCTTTCTGAATGGATTTTGTGGCCCACACACCTGAAAGACAAAGTTTTATGAAGCTCTGTGGCCAAGACTTAACCTTGAAACTTAAAAGTGTGTAAATTTGAGCTGAAAAAGTTCCCACTATGTTCAAGGTATTTAACAGTAATTATGCATGGAGCTTTCCACATGGCATTTTATTAATTACATTATACAGGACTGCTGGTCACTTCCCAAGCTCCATGTAATATTTTTAAAATGCTTTGTAAATCTGCTTGGAGGTGGTGCGGGTGGAAAGGAGGGAGTGGAATCAAAAGGTATCTATGGTCTACACTCCAGTTCACAATGCAGATGAACCCTAGATGAGAAAATTGCTGAAAAATAACCCGAAAGAATTGGAAGCCAGGGAGTACACCCAGAACCAGATTTTAAACATTCATGGTGTTACACCATAATACTGAAAAGTGATTCTTTCCTCAATGTTTGAACAATAAAGTAAATATGCACATAAACTTTTCCAGTCGTCAATTTGAATACCTTGCGACTTTCAGTGGCAGCCTATAGGAGGTCGTCAAATGTTAAGGTAGCTCTCCTTTGCATCCGCTTCCTGGAGGTAACTGGTGGATTGTTCCATTTGAGAGTCTTTTGTGTAAAGATATCAAAAGGTGCAAAAAAAGAATATTGGGAAGAAAGGTGCGAGCGGTAGCTCCTTCTGAGGAACTGAGCAAGGTGCGAAGTCCTGCGGGATCGAAGATGGCGGAGGCAAGTCCGTCAAGTGGGGCGGCACCTATCACAGTGGACTAGCTCGCACTGTGTCAGTATTTTTCTCGGATGTCTTGTCCCAAATATTTGGTTTTTAAAAAAAAGAAAAAATGAGGTAGTCACAGATGGTCACCAATTATAATGGGTAATTGGCAATAAAGGAGACAGACAGACAGACATAATAGATCTTAAACAAGATAATAACAGAAATTATGCTCGTGTCCATAGAACTCCGGAACCACAGAGGCCTCAAGAAGAAGAAAAGAAGAAAGAAAGAAGAAAAGATGAAGATAATCATCATGTTCTACAGTTGGATCTTAGCGGCATCCCTCCAGTTGCGCATGGACGCTACCCCCCTGACCCCTACCACACAGGCCGTGAATGTTTCCCACCCCTGCCATGCACTGTACCCAGAGGTAGTTACCGATACACCGACCTGGTGTGACAAGTTCATCACCTGGTATTCCCGGTCCTACGTTGTGGAAGTACTGTTAGTACTGGCGATACTCTGCAGTGTCGTTCAGACCCTTAGACTCAGGAAATGGCGGAGGAAAGCCTCCCCGCACCCCGGTATACACCTTCGGATCCCCTATTTTCAGACTTCAACAAACCTCCCAACCCCTTTAAGTGAATTAAAGTACATCCGTTTTTTTGTGTGTTTGTTTCGCTCTAATAAAGAAATGTAAAACTCTGTGCTTGACTGCCAAGCCAGAGAGACCAGTGTTGCTGCTGTTGTACAGTTTAAAATGTTGTAAATTATTTTGATTGATAGAGGATAGTTTAATTAAGGACAGTTAGAGGTTCCAGTTTTTAAAATTTTGTAATGCATGCCTGAATGTCATAGCGCCCTGTAGAATTTTACAATGATGTATGTACATTAAATAATTTAGGTAAAAATTGCAATTCATCGGACAGAGCAGTGTAGAGCCTGTCAGCGCTTATGGGTGCCCGACCTGGGAGGAGAACGAAGACGACGCGGTAATGTGATCCTTCACGCTTTGCATTGAGGATCACAAGGAGGGTGTGTAGCCATCTGGGATGGCCACTTCCAGAATACAAAATGGATGCTTGCAAAGATTGCAGGGAACTATGGACAATGCTAAGAAAGCAGGCAGGCACAGAGCCTGTACGTGTATTGGAACCAAAGCTCCCAGACGAGACTGAAACTATAGGTCTATTAGCATATTGATGGCCCATCTCCGGGAACAAAAAGTAACCAATCTGGCTCCAGACCTCACGGCGCCAGTCCCCCAAACCGAAAGCACAAACAAAGCCAGGCCAAAGGCCACCTAGGACACGCCCAGCCATCAGGGCACCCACCCCTTTATTGGTCAAGATCAATACAAGTGATCAAGATATGGGGCTGTTTAGCACAGGGCTAAATCGCTGGCTTTGAAAGCAGACCAAGGCAGGCCAGCAGCACGGTTCAATTCCCGTAACAGCCTCCCCGAACAGGCACCGGAATGTGGCGACTAGGGGCTTTTCACAGTAACTTCATTTGAAGCCTACTTGTGACAATAAGTGATTTTCCATTTCCATTTCCAAGTGATCAAGATACGGCCCAATTGATTGGGGCCAAGTTCAAGGCCCGCCCAAAAGCGCGCGAAGCCCCTTTGGGTATAAGAAGAAGGGCCCAAGAGAGAATCGCTCTCTTGGAATTGGTTCTCAAAGCGGAGAGACCCTTCCACCAGCTACACCAGAAGCAAGTAAGTCCAAGGTCAACGCTCGCTACCAGACGGACAACCTTAGCTGTTCCCCTTCACCACTTCGACCCCAGCAGCCTCAGATCCGAACAACGGCCATTGTTCCTCTGACTGAGTGGGCGCCCGAAGCTAAGTATAGGCTTTAGCAGTAGTGATAGTTTAGTCTGTAGTATTTTGTGCACGAGTAGATATTGCTGTGTGTGTAAATAAATAGTATTGACTTTGAACTAACTAACTGGTGTACCGGCTCTTTGATCAGTATTCGGGTTTGAACCTTGTGGCGGTATCGAAAGATACCTGGCGACTCTAAAGCAAACGTAATTAGAATTAAGGAAGGCAACCATATTGACTGCCATATTTAGAACCAAATAAAGAGAGCAACAGGCCGACTGAATATTTTGAGTCAATGTTTATGAAGTTGATGGGGGGTAGGATCAGGTCCACCTCCCACCCCAAATCGAGCTGGATCGGGCCCACCGTTCGCTCTGGGCGAAACCACGGGAAAATGAGCCACCACGAGCGGTGATAGAATGTTTCCACAGCTATTGGACAAAGGAGAGGGCCAATGGGAATCGGAGGTTTGGTATTCAAATATATCAAGATGTCATGGCAGAATTGGAAAGTAGCCACTAACAAGGCAAAGTCAACGCTTTTCAAGAGTGGTGTGGTGTACCTGACGAGGCTGCGGGTTACGTATAATGCCAAAGTCCATTTCTTCAAGACGGCGGAGGAAGTGAAGGCTTTTATTAAAGCTCAAGGACTTGGACTGAACGGAGTGGGTTTGAAAGGGACTTTGCTGGTGGTTGGGATGGGCTTGTATGAGGACACTGTTGTAAAGATATGTTTTTTCTTATTTCTCCCTTGTTCCTTTTTTTGTACAGAGTTGCTGTTAATTGAAATTGGTGCGTTTTATTTGGGGCTTTTTCTTTTTGTTGTCGTGTTTTCGTTTTTTGGCGGGTGTTTGAAGCGAGTATTTGGCTGGGGGTGCTGGTGAGCAGATTCAGGGTCAAAAGAGGGGGTAGGGGAGTTTCAGCGCATAGGTGTGGTATTTTGGGTTTCTTTATGCGATTGTTTATTTGGGTGCTGTGGGCTCTGGCGAGGGGGAGGGGCTGTGGCTTCTGGACCGGTTTAGGCAGGTTTCGATGAGCAAAGGAGGTGTGAATGGTGGGGGGTAGGGGATGGAGAAGGGAGTTGGTTCGCGAGGAAGTGACTGGGAGATTTCTGGGCTAGAGGAGGGGGGAGGTGAGGTTTGATGGACTGGGGTTTTTTCTCTGTCCCATCACGAGGATGGGGCTGACTGCCATTTTGGATGCCTCTGGTTTAAGAAATATGGGGAATGGAGGGGAAGACCCCTAGCAGTGGAAATGACTGACTTGAAGGGGATGGGGGGTGAGAGAGACTACCGATTTGATTGGTTACATGGAATGTGCGGGGTTTGGGGGCCCAGTGAAGCCAGCAAGAGTTTTCTCTCATTTGAAGAGTTTGAGGGCCGATGCTGCACTTTTGCAATAGACTCAACTGCGGGTGAGGGACCCTATTAGGGGTGGCAATAATTAATTAATAAATGAGTTTTGTTTCAGATGGGGAAGGTGGTAGCGGACCAGAGCAGTAGGTGCGTTATAGTTACGGGGACGTTGGAAGGTAAGTCGGTGGTTTTAGCAAGTATGTACGCTCCTAATTGGGACAATGTAGCGATCATGAAGAGGATACTGGCTGCTATACCAGACATGGATGCGCATCAGTTGATTTTAGGGGGAGATTTGAATTGTGTTCTGAACCCCAAGTTGGACCGGTCTAGCCGAAGTCGCTGATCCCTTCAGGGGTAGCGAAGGTACTGGCGCAGTTCATGAAGGAGATGGGTGGAGCAGATCCGTGGCACTTTTTGCATACTAGGGGGAGGGAATTCTCCTTTTTCTCTCCGGTGCATAACGTAAATTTATGTTATCAACTTTTCATGATGGGGAGGTTTCTGCTGGCAGGGTGAGGAAAGTGGAATATTCTGCGATAGCGAGTTCAGATCATGCTCTGCACTTGGTGGATGTGGTTTTGGAGGTGGGGCTGTTAATGGATTCGGGATTTTGTGTGAAGCTGGCCAGGGCGATTGATGCGTATGTGGAGTTTAACAAGAATGGGGAGATGTCTCCCTCGGTGCTGTGGGAGGCCCTGGAGGCAGTGGTGAGAGTGGGGATAATCTCAGATAAGGCAGAGGTGGATAGGGAAGCGAGGGAAGAGTGCTAACGGTTGGTGGACGAGATCTTGAAGGTAGATGGAAGATAGTCGAGTGATCCCACTCCAGAGTGTCTGGCTAGTAGAAAAAGGTTTAGTGCGCCAGTTGCGGGGCTTAAGGGGGGAGGTAATGTACAAATATGGGGAGAAGGCCAGTCATCTCTTGACCAGTCAGTTGAGGCAGAAGGCGGCCTTCCCACAGATTGTTCAGATGTGGGATTTGGGTTGTGGACATGTGTCTGCACTGGAAAAAGTAATGGGGTGTTTTCCAAGAATCTCTATAGGTCAGAGCCTCCGGGGAGTAGGAGGATGCGCCAGGGTTTCTGGACCGGCTGGGGTATCCTAAGGTGGAGGGAGAGGACTGGGAAGGGTTGGAGGAGCCATTGGGGGAGGAGGAGGTCCGGACGCTATTTGGCAGAGGCATAAGGCACCAAGGGCCGATGTGTTCTGAGTGAAGTTTTATAAAAAGTTTGCTGATCGACTGGTGCTGTTACTGGTGGAGATGTTTTAAGATTCGGTATCGTGGGGGTCTCTTCCAGTTGCAATGATGCAAGCGTCCATTTAGCTTATGCTAAAGAAGGGTAATGACCTGGTGGAGTGTGGGTCGTACTGCCTGATTTCTATATTAAATGTGGATGCCAAGATTTTGGCACGGAGGTTGGCACAGGGATGAAATGTCACCCTCAGGTTATTGAGGATCAGACGGGGTTTGTGAAGGGTCGATGGTTGTCGTCGAATGTGAGGTGACTTTTAAACATGGTGATGTCTCCAGCAGAAGATTATTGTGGTGTTGGATGTTGAGAAGGCTTTTGACAGAGGGTAGAATGGGGCTATTTGTTTGCGGTGTTGGAATGGGTTGGGATAGGGCCTAAATTTGTGTTGCTATACCTCAGGTCAGCGTCCTTATAAATAAGTTTGGGATACTTTCGGCTACATAGTGGAACGCAGCAGGGTGTCATAGTCCAATTGAGACATTGGCCATTGCCCTCAGGGCTTTGGATAAGTGGAAAGGACAATGGGGAGGGAAAGAGAAAAACACAGGATGTCCTTGTAAGCTGATGATTTTCTGTTGTACGTGACAATGGGCAATATCATGACACTGAAGCATTTTTTGACCTTTTTCAGGATGTAAATTGAATTGGGAGAAAAGGGAGTGTTTCCAGTCACTCCGCTGGGGAGGGGAGCTGCTTTGGGGATGATGTTACTACTCTACTTAACAGGTTCCCATTTTAGGTATCTGGGGGTGCAGGTAGCTCGGGATTGGGCCCAGCTTCGGAAGTTGAATTTTACGAGTTTGACGAGTAGGGTTAAGGCTGGCTTACAGAGGTGGGATCGTCTCGGTCCTTGGCAGGCAGAATTCAGTCAGCAACGATGAATTTTTTGCCACGGTTTCTCTTTCTATTCCAGTGTTTGTCGGTTCTCCTGCCGAAATCATTTTTAGGAGATTGGAGAAATTGATTTTGGATTTGGGTGGGTAAAGTGGCTAGGATTCGGAAGACAGTCCTTCAGAGAGACCGGCAGTCAGGGGGCTTGGCGTTGCTGAGTTTGATATATTACTGGGTAGCGAATGCTGAGAAGGTGTTGAGGTGGTGTGCAGATCCTGAGTTTGTATGGAAGCGGATGGAATTAAGGTGGTGTAGGGGGTCGGAGTTTTTTTGAAAGTTTAGAGTACCCAATCATTTTTTTCCCAATTGAGAGGCAATTTACCTTGGCCAACACCTACCCTGCACATCTTTGGGTTGTGGTGTGTGAAACCCGCGCAGACACGGGAGAATGTGCAAACTCCGCACAGACAGTGACCCGGAGCCGGGATCGAACCCAGGTCCTCTGTGCCGTAGGCAGCAGTGCTACCCACTGGGGGGGTCGTAGTTTTGGGTGTTAGTGATGGCCTCGTTGCCGTTTTCTCCGAGGAAATATTCAGTGAACCCGGTGGCGGTCTCCACACCGAAGATATGGAGACAGTTTTGGCCACGCTTTAAATTGGGAGCGGTATCGAAGCTGGCGCCGATCTGTGCGAATCACATGTTTGAGCGGGCGAGGCTGGATGCTAGGTTTAGGGGGTAGGAGAAGGGGGTGGAAGGGATGAGGGACTTGTTTTTGGAGGGGCGATTTGCGAACTTGGAGGAGCTGTCGGGAGATATTTGGGCTTTCACAGGTGGATAATTTTAGGTACCTCGATTCGCAATTTCGCGAAAAAAGTCTTTCCAACATTCCTGGTGGTGACACCATCCTTGTTGTTGGAGAGGGTTTTGTCGCTGGCAGGGATGTAGGAGGCGAGTAGGTCGGGGATTTATGGTAGGATCATGGCAGAAGACGTCTGATGAGGGGGTTAAGGCTAAGTGGGAGGAGTTGGAGGATAGGGTGTGGTGCAAGGCTCTGCAAAGGGTGAATACAACGTTGCTGTGTGCAAGGATACAGTTGAAGAAAGCGCATAGGATCCATTTGTCCAAATCCAGGATGAGCAGATTGTTGTCGGGAGTGGAGCATGAATGTGAGCATTATGGGAGGGGCCTGGCAAATCTCCTTCTTTAGCACCATGTCAGCGATTCTACAAATTGAACTGAAGCCCTTAGGAGGCATATTTGGGGTGTCGGACCTGCAGGAGCTGCAGACAAGGCTGGGGGCTGATTTTCTGGCCTTCGCCTCACTGACTGCTCATAGGCGGGTGTTGCTGGAGCGGAAGTGAGTTTCTCCACCCTGTGCCTCAGTATGGCTGGGGGATCTTATGAAATTTTTATATCTCGAGAAAGTGAAGTACACAGTGAAAGGGGAAATTGAGGGGTTCTACCAGACATGGCAGCCGTTTATTCTGTACTTTAAAGAGCTGGCCACCATTAGTTGTTAGGAAAAGGGGGAGTGAGGAGGGAGTTGGGAGTCATTTTGCTGGGGGGCGGGGGGGGGGTCTTGTTATTGTTTTACTGTTTATATATAAAATTGAAAGTCAAATAAAATATATATATTTAACATTTTGAATGTCATGCACCTTCACGTACAGACAGAATGCTGACCAGAAGTCTGTTCCCCCCAAAACTGGGCCAATGTAAAACGACGAAAAACAGAAAGTTCAAATAACGTGTACAAAAATTGCAAGCTTACAAAAATAAAATATTACTTTCTATATGTGATCATCTTTAGGCTTAGAATACTCACCTAAGCGTTTTTCATCAACCGCTGACGGTTGTAAAGTCACCTCTTGAGGAAGTCCCTTCAACACACGTTGAGGCACATCAGCTAACATCTCAATTTTAGGTGCAGACATTTGAACGCTCTGCAAAGTAAAAGTTATAACAATTTGATTTTTTTGAGTTTGGCTGTTAAAAACTATTTGAAGAAAAAGCAAGGACTGTATAACTGGGGATTCATGACACACTTTCTATTCGCCAAAGATCAGGTAATGCACTAGATAAAAGGCTTGGATTTATGTAGTGCCAATGTTGTTTGAATACAATGACTTACTTTGAACTGCAGTCAATGAGGCTATGAATGTAACCAGTGGTGTTGGGCAGGACACATCTCTACTCTTCTTTAGATAATACCACTGGATGTTTAACATCCACAAGGAGACAGGGCACTATTAACTTTTCACATCTCAAATGGAGAATGATATGGCTCAATGGAGCAGCATTATCCAGTAGATAACTGAGCCGAGCAACTTAAAAAGTGGCCTAGTCTCAAACCGTAGTTGATGTTGAGCTAGTTCATCTCAGTTGGATCAGAATATCGCTGCATATTATTTCAATCCCCTGAATTTGGAGATTAAAAAAAGCCAGAAAACTTTAGTCATTAAGCAGAAAGCCTTGTTTCTTAAAGACAGGATCAGATTTAGCTACAATGATGCTGCAGCAGAACAGCTACCTGACATTCATCATCACATACGATTAATGCCATTTGGATTGATGAAAGGTCATCGACTTCAAACATTAACCTTATTTTTCTCTTCGTAGATGCTGCCTCATCTGCTGGCTTTCAGCATTTTCAAGCACTTTCTATTTTTTATTTCAGATTTCCAGCATCCGCAGTATTTGCTTATGTGTTTGAGAAAAATCTTTGAAAATGGAAAGAAGGTAGAGTATGAATTCCTTAGAAATAACCTTCTCTGCCATCATGGTGGGAGGTATGGCTTACACCATTCCGGAAGATGATCAGAAACATAAGAATGACCCTCCTCAAACAACTGGGCTGAAATCTGGGAATTGTACTGGAATGGATGTCTGTCAAGGTGAATCTCTGATACCATGGTTCGAAATACATTGTGGACTGTATCCAGCTGATAGGCAAATCTCTATCAGATCCAGTAAGTCTATCAGGAAATGTTAAACCACACGAGAAATAAAAAATCACCATGGTCAACAACACATTTCTAGGCCATGAAAACAAGGGCTTTAAAGAGTTTGTAGTCAAGGAGGAAAGTGAAACATCCACCACAACCAGCTTTCCCCCTCCCCTACTTATTCTTTGATGTGGAGATGTCGGCGTTGGACGTGGGTGAGCACAGTAAGACACAGCTCCTTCACCAGGATGTGCTCCAAAAGCTAGTGATTCCAAATAAACCTGTTGGACTTTAACCTGGTGTTGTAAGACTTTTCACTGTACTTATTCTGGTAACATGTGCTACTCAAACCTGGGTTAGTGATGAGGTATTCTGAATCCCAATGAAGAAGATTTGAATTCTTCCAGTAGTAACAAAAGGTTTATTGAGTAACTACAACAACTATTTACATGAGTTCTTTACTTTAACTTTGATACTAGTGATAAGGTTAACAAGATCTAACTATGGTAATTATACATAACTCCACTGGCCATCTAAACTAGCCTGTTGTTGCTTTGATCACCGTGCACCCAAGAGCGAGAGACCCAATGTTGCCTTTTATACCCCTGTTGGTCCAACCCTCTAGCGATCATGTGGTGCTACTGATTACACATTAACCCCTTGTGTGCATGCACACATAGAGATCACCACAAAAGACATTTAATTTTGTTCCCTCTCAGCAGAGTGTGAAAGGTAATAAAAATAATACGGCATCCACTATACAATGAAAGGATCTGAATTGCATTTAAACTCACTTCCTCCATTGCAAACTACAGGATCTCTTGCTAATAACCCTCTTCTAATCGATCAGTCTTTGGCTCACATTGCTGCAAAACAAAAAGAGCGAACGCATATCTTAAAGAAGCAATACCACAATTCACCTTTCTTTCCAAAAATATACTTTATTCATAAAAAATTTGTAAAGGTACATTATGTAATGTTAAATTTGAACTATTATGTAAAATGGAAAATAAATTAATTTCTTTCAATACAGTATGTGATACTCTTTAATTCACAAGTACAGGTAATATTTACAACAATCATTCTAAGTCAAAGATACACAGATTGCAGCCCCTTGGTATCTTTATAGGGAAGGGCTTACTTAGACAGTGGCCCCCACGCATTGCCTTTTCAGTAGCTGCCTGAAGCCTTAGTGTATCCCTCAGAGGGAATGTGCTCATCTGCAACATTGTCACCAAAGCTCTTTCTACTGGAGGACCAGCAGTTTTGGATGAACCAAAAAGTTTATATTTATTCGATGCACTTCCCTGGCAACAGCCCCTAAAGAACACAGTCCTGTATTATGGAGCTGCTAGGGATGAACCTCAACAAAAACCACTGCATCTCTTTCCAGACCTGCTTGGCAAAGACACATTCCAGAAGGAGGTGGGTGGCAGCCTCTTTCCCATTGTAGCTACCTTGAGAGCAGCATGTGAAAGCAGTGAGACTTTCAATATGCAGGAAGTAGTAATGGGATGAGCCCTTCCCAACATCAGCGAAGTTACACGGTGTTTGTTTGAAAGTTGCAGTGCAATGACTTTGACAGCCTGCTCAGCAGAGTCCCCCAGTCTCTTTTCCCAATAGGATCTCGAGAACATTACGTGTGGATCACTACCCGATAAACCTGTGGTCAAAGGTGTTTAACTGCACAGGCCTTTCCACAGGGGGCAGGTTTTGTGGCATGGTCCAACTGACTGGAGCATTGCTCGGCAACGTTGTCAAATCCAACCCATACAACATTCAGTACCATTCACAACTCCTCCATATCTATATGCAGCAATACTTAGACAACATTCTAACTTGGGCTTTAAAAACAATCTACCATCACGGGATGTGAGCATCGCTTGCAAGGCCAACATTTATTGTCTATCTCTAATTGGACGAGGGTGATGGTGAGCTACCTTCTTGAATTGCTACAGTATAAGGTAGGTTCACCTACAGTTTTGTCAAAGAATCATAGAATCATCATACAAATCATAGAACTTACAATGCAGAAGGAGGCCATTTGGCCCATCAAGTCTGCACCAGCCCCTGGAAAGAGCACCCTACCTCCTTCCACCCTATCCCTGTAACCCAACCTAACCTTTTTGGACACTTAAGAGACAATTTAGCATGGCCAATCCACCTAACCTGCACATCTTTGGACAGTGGGAGGAAACTGGAGCACCCGGAGGAAACCCACAAAGACACAGGAAGAATGTGCGGACTCTGCACAGACAATGACTCAAGCTGGGAATCGAACCTGGGACCCTGGAGCTGTGAAGCAACAGTGCTAACCACTGTGCTACCATACCACGAAGAGAGTTCCAGGATTTTGACTCCGTGACAGTGAAGGGTGATAGGAGTTCCAAGTCAGGATGGTGTGGAAGCGATCATGCAGGTGGTGGTGTTGACATGCATCTGCTGCAATTCACCTTTGAAGTGGTAGAGGTCATGGGTTTGGAAGGTGCGGTCTAAGAAGCCTCGGTGAGTTGCTGCAGTGCTTTATGTAGGTCGTGGCAACTGTGTGTACTTCGAGTTGGTGGTGGAGGGGGTGAATGTTTAGGGTAGTGCATGGGGTGCCAAATCAAGCCACTGTGTTGTCCTGGATAGTGTTGTGCTTCTTGAGTGTTGTTGGATCTGCACCCATCCAGGCAAGTGGAGAGTATTCCATCACACTCCTGACTTGTACCTTGTAGATGGTGGACAGGTTTTGGGGAGTCGGGATGGAGGCGGGGGGGTGGGGTGCAGAGTTACTCAAGGAAAGGTGGTTAGATTCTCCCTGGTTGGAGAGATCATTTTCTGGAACTTGCGTAGCACGAATGTTATTCATCATTTATCAGGGTTTCACAGGTCGGCGCAACATCGAGGGCCGAAGGGCCTGTACTGCACTGTAATGTTCTATGTTCTATGCCTGAACATTGTCCAGGTCTTTCTGTACAGATGGACATGGACTACTTCAGTATTGGAGAGGTCGCAAATGGTACTGAATAACTGAACATCCCCATTTCTGACCTCATGATGGAGGGACGTTGTTGATGAAATTAGCTGCAGATAGAACACCCACAGTGATGTCCTGGAATGGAGATGATTGACCTCCAACAACCACAACCATTTTTTTGTGCTAGGTGCCGGAGTGTGGCGACGAGGGGATTTTCACAGTAACTTCATAGCTTTTAGAATATACAGTGCCTTCAGCTGTTTTCCGATATCAAGGGGAGTGAGTCAAATTGGCTGAAGACTGGTTCTGTGATCTCAGGAGGAGGCCAAGATGAATCAACCACTTGGCATGGATGGTTGACCCTGTCAATTCTGCAAGTTCTCCCCACTAACATGTGGGGACTTGTGCCAAAATTGAGAAAGCGGTCTCACAGTGAATCATACTTTTCAGACAATATCCAATACACCATCCCTGGGTATGCCCTGTTCCACCAAAGAATCATAGAATTTACAGTGCAGAAAGAGGCCATTCGACCCATCGAGTCAGCACCAGCCCCTGGAAAGGGCACACCACTTAAGCCCACACCTCCACCCTATCCCTATAACCCAGTAACCCCACCTAACCTTTTTGTTTGGACACTAAGGGCAATTTAGCTCGGCCAATCCACCTAATCTGCACATCTTTGGACTGTGGGAGGAAACCCCACCATTGCCTGTGATTGTCACTCCTCTAATGCCTGCATCCTTCCTGATAGGCTTGGCAAAAGCTGGAATAGAGCACGCAGAAAATAGAGGCGAGAAAGGGAAGCCTTGCTGGGCTCCATAATTGATTGGACCAATTGAAACTGCACTATTCATGTTTCATATGAGTATTTGGATTCAATTAGGATTCCTTCCCCAAAACCCATTTTGGAAGAAACATCCACCATGTAGGTGTGCAATATTCTGACAAAGGCTTTATCCTAGTTAAAGCTGATAACCTCCATCCTGCACCGCACACAGCCAAACGTAGCATGGGTAATGTGAGGTTATCAGAGATCTTCCTGCTGAGTGCAGATCTGATCACAGTGGATCACTAATTCTAGAGCACACTTGAAAATCTTTTACAATCATACTACCAGATGTGGCTGGAAGGTTTACCCCACAAGACAGTTCAGCAACCACAACTTGTTGGGCCCGTTACATCTGGAAGACTTATCCTTCCGTACGAATACATCCTTAAAAGATCAAATGCTGTCCTACTACTAAATTTATTAACCCAAATCTCCTTGCTCATTTGTTGGATTAAACTACTCAAATACAAACTGAGATATCTGCTTGCAGGCCAACAATACCTGCGAGCACCCAAGATCCATCTTTTATCCGACTGGCATATTTCACAATCTGTGACCAACACAACTGCAAACACATGTGGACTCATGGTAATGGACAAATCTAACCATACATGCAACATAAAAGGCTGTGGGACATTACAACTTGAAATGAAGACATATCATATTTGAAATGGTTAGGTGGCACTCCCATCGTAAAATTGTGGTCAAGAAGCAAACTGAATTCTGTACGGTATTTAAAGCTGCCTTCGCATCTTTCACTATCTGCAAATTGCCCTACTCTTAACGGTTACATTTTAATAAAACTCCCAGGTCACTTGAGGCATGGCAGTAAAGACACTGTTGGTTAAATACACTTTTGTTTAAGTATTGTAAGTTGCTGCATTTTTCATATATTATTCTTGAGTTTACACTGAAAGGGATTTTTCCAGTTTTAGAAAGTATATCAAGAAAATAATATGCACATATATAATTTGCACAAAATTGACTTCCCATTGTTACTTTTTGACATGAAACTTGGGACGGAAATTCCTATGCCACATTTATGGATTTTGCTAATGAAAACAGGTCATTCAGGCAATCTGGCCAGCATGCTCCCACAACTTTAAAAAAAACTTTATTTTCCCAGTCCGTTATTGAAACTTCTAATATCCAATAGAAGGAATTGAATGCATTGAATCATGAGACGATTGCATTTACCCATGAATTGTCTTGTGTTTTTAAAAAAAAAGTGTTCATTAAAGTACTACATGAAAGGTCTCGATTTCTTTCAAAAAGGCTGGGAATTGATATCTCTGGCCTGATCTAGGACACAAACTGATTGAGTATTGCACATTTGAACATGTGCAGTGTACCAATGCCCCCAGACATTAACAGTACCAGCTAACTATACTTAAGGTTTCCAGCACTTTCTGATCAAACATTTTTCAAAAGCTGCAGTGCTTTCAAAATAGGAAATCAATATCATCTGCTTTCCCTGGTCCAATTATTCCCCCAATCCTGTAACCCCATTTCATTTAACAGCTACATTTCATCTTGAAGCTTCTGTCCAATTACCAAAGAAAAATGGCTAGTGTGAGCCCACTTAGAGATTGGGGCACCCTTTAAAAATGGCAACCCAATCTCAGGAGGAGCCGGTCTAGCCAGCAAGTTCAGCTCACCGGTGATGAAGAAATGTCTAAGTGTGGGCCTGACGAGGGAGAAACACCCCCGGGTCCAAAAAAATGACAAATATGGTAGCATAATATGCACCCTTGAACATCATGTAAAAACAGGCAGTGACAGACACCCAGGTGAGCCAATAAACATACAGAACAGAACACGACCAATCACCAGACAGAACACCAGAGGGTGGTTTCCAACTATAAAACACACGAGGCATCAGCACTTTGCCTCTTTCCACTGGTGACAACTGTTGTGACAGTCAGGGTGTACAAATCATTCAACACCTTCTACATGTGGATCAGAGCTAGCCTGGTCTAGATAGTTAATGTTAGTTTACTTAGAGTAGAAGAGAGTCAACCCACAGGCAGCTGTGTGCTTCATTACTAAAGTTCAATAAATCTTATTGAACCAACGCCTACGTTTGGTGTATGCTTGATCATTTCACTGCATTGTGTTGCAGTCAGTGTTACCCCAGGGTGAATAACACGACATATGGTTTAGTAGCAGCGTGGATCGCACCCAAAAAGCTGGCGGGAAACACCCTGCCAAACTTGCCCAAAATGACACAAAGTTTTTGGTTGAATTCTGCCCCTCAAAGCTACTGTAAATGCACCTCGGGTGATTGTGTGGAGTTTGCACATTCTCCCCGTGTCTGCTTGGGTTTTCTCCGGATGATCCGGTTTCTCCCCACAATCCAAAGATGTGCAGTTTAGGTAGATTGGCCAAGCTACCCAAGTGACCAAAGAATAGGTGGGGTTATGAAGATAGGGCAGGTAATTGGGTCGAGGTAGGATGCTCTTTCCGAGGGTCGGTGCAGACGCGTTGAGCCAAATGGCCTCCTTCTGCACTGTAGTGATTCTATGATTAAAAAAGCTTTCTTGATGTTGTTGTTTTAGGTGTCCATCCAAAATTAAATGTTTCTCACAAGCTGACCCTTTTGCAAGTAAAATCTATGAAGACCTGATGGAGGAGCAACGCCCAGTGCTGTAAGAAGATCAAAGACCTCCACCGGGGCACAGCTATGGGTTAGCACCGGCCCCCCCTATCCCAGAGAAATGTGCCTAGGGTCCTCACCCCCTACAAGGAATGGGAGCTGGAGGTCGTGGGGGTGGCCAAGGACAGACTGATCTCCGACCTAGAGGTTGGCGTGCGGCGCAGAGGCGAGGTTACACCGGCCCCCACCCTGTCACACGAGTGGTTAATACCATGCAGACTGACCCATCCCTTTGACTGACCACATGTCCATTCTCCCGCAGGATCCTCATCCAATGGTACCGGCCTGTCCGGCGTGTCATTTCCCAACCCGAGGGTTGGCAAAGCCGGGGCAGCCAGAGCTCAATGCAGCTGCGCCTTTATCCCGAGGTGAACCCCAGGGCCTTATTAGCACCCACTGGGAAGAGGGGGCATAGATACATAGAAGATAGTAGCAGGAGGGTTTTTAAAAAAAATCTTTTTTTTTTAAATTTAGAGTACCCAATTATTTGTTTTCCAGTTAAGGGGCAATTTAGCGCGGCCAATCCACCTAACCAGCACATCTTTGGGTTGTGGGGGTGAAACCCACGCTGACACGGGAAGAATGTGCAAACTCCACACGGACAGTGACCCAAGGCCGGGATTCGAACCCTTGTCCTCAGCGTAGTCCCAGTGCTAACCACTCCGCCACGTGCCGCCCCTAGGAGGATGCCTTTTGGCCCTTCGAGACTGTTCCGCCATTTATCACGCTCATGGCTGATCATCCAGCTCAAAAGCCTAATCCTGCTTTTTCCCCATAACCTTTGATCCCATTCATCCCAAGTGCTATATCTAGCCGCCTCTTGAATATATGCAATGTTTTAGCATCAACTACTTCCTGTGGTAATGAAATCCACAGACTCGCCACTCTTTTGAGTGAAGAAATGTCTACTCATCTCTGTCCCAAATGGTTTACCCTGAATCCTCAGACTGGGCCCACCCACCATCGGGAACATCTTCCCTGCATCTACCCTGTCCTGTTAGAATTTTATAAGTCTCTATGAGATCCCTCCTCATTCTTCTGAACTCCAGAGAGAATAATCCTAACCTAGTCAATCTCTCCGCATATACAATTCCCCGTTTCCTCTCTACCTCCCATTTTGAATATTGGAGTGACATTAGCTACCCTCCAATCTGCAGGGACTGTTCCAGAGTCTATAAAATCCCATAAAATGACCACCAATGCATCCACTATTTCCAGAGCTACACCTCCTCAAGAACTCTAGGATGCAGATTATCAGGCACTGGGGATTTATCCGTCTTCAATCCCATATATTTTCCCAGCACCATTTCTCTACTAATATTGATCTCCCTCAGTTCTTCCCTCATGCTAAACCTTTCATTCTCCAACGTTTCTGGTATATGATTTGTGTCCTCTTTTGTGAAGCCAGAACCAAAGTATTTATTCAATTGCTCAGCCATTTCATTGTCCCTTATTATACTTTCCCCCGTTTCGGTCTGCAGGGGGCCTACATTTGTCTTTAACAGGGTGCTGCTGGAAAAAATTAAGTTTGCCTCGAGAGGTTCAACCCAGGGGTTCACCCGGAGGTGGCAGCCATTCATCGACTTCTTTAAGGAAAATTGAATGTCAGCAGTAAGGGGGGGCGGGGGGAGAAATGGGAGGCATGGTAGTGTAAGACAAGGACAGGGAACTTAATATACGGGTAATCAGGCGATAGGGTGGGGGGTAGTAGGGTATGTTATTTTAATGTTGTTGCATGTATCGGTCCGCTCGGTTGTTTAAGAAATGTTAAATTGTTAAAACTGTGAAAATTACAAATGCTTCATAAAATGTTTTTTCAAAAAAACAAACAGGGCGCTGGGTGCCAACCCAAGCCAACCGACAGAGTGGCAACGGCAGCCATCAGCTCCCTGGAGACCCCCACCCTTCACAATGCTCTGTCTCGGGAGTCAGCATCTGGAACAGGGTGGAATGGCAGGGCATGTGCCACCGGCAAGTGCACCAGGGCTCTACGGCCCCAGGGCCCCCCAAAGGACATTCGCCCGGGTCATCGAAGGCCACGGGCGCGGTAGGCAGCAGGCTGCCTCCATCTCCGATGTGCATCCCAGGGACACACCTAGGTACAGCGGTAGAGCATGGTCGAGGGTCACTGAGAGGGCACAAGGGTTGGGGTGGAGGAGGTGGTGTTGGGAGAGTGGGGCGGCACCATCAGGGGTTGGGGACATGTATATAGCATTAAAAAATTGACTTTGATCTATATGGCGCTTCAATGCAGGCCGAGCACCAGTCCCATGCCCCAGCTCCCGGATATGGAGGTTATGGAGGTTCTGGATGCCCCCCCACCCCCGGCCGACGAGCACAAGGGCCTTCCTGGCCTGCCGGACACTCATGGCTGCCGCCTGTCCTCCATCCACCAGCTGGTCCTATGGGTCCTCCCCGGGTTCATCTTTCAGTCCCTCCTCCTCAGAGGTTACCACATGTTGCTCCCCTTCCACCACGTTGCTCTGCTGCTGTGCCAGGTTGTGGAGGACAAAGCAGACCACCACTGGCCTCCGTACTAGTGTCATTATCCAGCAAGTACCCCTTATTCCTCAAAGCCAACCAGCAAATCTGTGGTTCTTGAAGAGGCTGGGGATGTCCGACTGCCCCAGGATGTAGTGGTCGCACACGAGCTGGACGTTCAGGGAGTGGAACTCCTTCATGTTGATGTAGGGCACTCCCAGACACCCCGGTGAGCACAAGGTGACATGTATGCCATCTATTAGCCCCTGGACCAGGGCCATCCCACCAAAGGCAGCGAATCCTGCTGCCTGGGCAATTTGTGAGGCTTGGTTCATGTGTTCGCTACCTGGGCAAACAGGGCATTCGATTGGTGGGCGTAGCCTGTGTGATGCCACACACGTTTCCACTCGAGCCCTGGAATTATTCTGAAGCGAAGAAAGTTCAGGGCTGCAGTGACCTTGTTGGCCACCAGATGCAGGTATCCTCCGCCTTCATGTGGTGCCAAGTCCATAAGGACATGACACAGGTGCCGCACTGTCACCTTGTTGAGGCGGAGCCTCCTGCGGTGCGGCACAAGCTGTCAGTCATCCGTTCGAAAGACTAGCAATGCCTGTACACATTGGGCGGTTGCCGGCCTCCCCATCTGGGTCCCTCCCTGGCCTGTTGGGTGGCCGGGTCCTCAGGGTATGGGACGGGGCCCTGCACATGGGCCACCATCTCGGGTCTGTAGACGCTGTTACCGCCGCCTCCTCCGGCAGCTGTCCCCTCCCTGATGCACATACCCACCCTCTGGTCACGGAAATGTTCCCAGTGCTGCGGCCCAGCCCCAGTGTGTTCGGATGTTGGCTTCTGCGTCCATGGTGTTGCCTCCTGGCACCCCCCACACCCCAACTGATGGTGACACACCCTGATTGAGGCTGGTCCCCCGGGAGCTCCCCCACTCCCCTCAGAGCACCGGGGCAACAACCCCAGTGACCCCAGGCTCATTGCCCAGGAGCGAAGATGGCTACTCATCTCCTCGGGTCTCCGCAGCACCCCTTCAGCTAGCTTCATGTTTTAAAAAAGGAGTAGAACTTGCTGTAATCTCTGAAGAAACACTAACAACACCTGTGGGCTGCTAAGACCAAATTCAAAAGGAACTTGGCCGTACAAAGGCCATCTGGCGTTTCATAAGCCATGCCTGGCTAACCAGAGCCAATTCATCTGCTGAGACAAAGAACCCCACAAACCTCCCATTCAAGATTTAATAGTTGGAGCATTAACAATGTCAGAGACCCAGGCAAAATGACATACAATTTGCCAATGCCAGAGTGGAGATTTGGGAAGTCATGCACGACCACTAACTGGCGAAACCAGTAATATTTCCTGGTGGTACTGAAAAATATTAGTCTGCAATCTTTCCACCTAACCAGTAGCAGTATAGTAAAAAGACTGAATAACTGCAGGCTGAATAACTATCCCCATCTACATTGGAACGTCTGTACCATTGCCCTCACGACTGATTCATCTCATGTGCATATCTCATCATAAAATTCAATTCCACTGAAAATGTGAAATATGCTGCATCAGTTTCAGCCTGCCAACCTCTGTAAAGGAATACCACATTGGACTTCTGGACACACGCAAAACAATAATTCTAGCCACTAAGGTCTTTGCCCTCTAAATCTTTCTTTACCCACATCTCACTTACTGTTCGAGTACACGCTACCCCCCACCCCAGAGTTTTTGAGTGAGTGCAGAAAAACTAACCCTCGGAGTTCATCCCATCTCAAGCTATTGTGGGGTTAATACATAATTGGATCACAATAAAAACTGAAGGGCGGGGAAACACAACCACTTATAAAGGAGGATGCAAAACAAAACACCTTTCCGTTTACAAACAGGTGGCGAGAAGAAAAAAAAAATCAGGGTCAATTAAATTAACCCCCCTCCTGCCTGTAACAGATTTCCGAACAAGCAAAAATATTGTGGATAGATAGAATCATAGAATTTACAGTGCAGAAGGAGGCCATTCGGCCCATCGAGTCTGCACCAGCTCTTGGAAAGAGCACCCTACCCAAGCCCACACCTCCACCCTATCCCCATAACCTAGTTACCCAACCCAACCCGAAGGGCAATTTTGGACACTAAGGACAATTTAGCATGGCCAATCCACCTAACCTGCACATCTTTGGACTGTGGGAGGAAACCGGAGCACCCGGAGGAAACCCACGCACACACCGGGAGAACGTGCAGACTCCACACAGACAGCGACCCAAGCCGGATATCGAACCTGGGGCCCTGGAGCTGTGAAGCAATTGTGCTAACCACTATGCTACCGTGCTGCCCAGGATCCAGGAATCTGGAGTGGAAGTTCAACTGACAATTGAAATGACAAGCCTTCTGGCAGCACTGTCCTTGGCTTAAAACTGTTCCAAGTGAAACCAGAGGACTAACATCTCATCTCCAATTACGCAATTAAGAGGCATCAGGATTCAACAATTTCCGATCATAACTGCTGTTTTCATTTTTTGTCAAATAGCAGTTGTTGCTAGTGTTGGTAGCTGTTGCTTTTGCCATTTACACCTCCTCTAGATTCTTTACATGTCCAATTATCATCCTCTATTTCCTTGCACCATCATACTTTCGTCATTTAATCTCTCTTGCCTTTCATTCTATCACAGAACTTCTCCATTGTTCTTTTCTCCCTTATACCTCCTTTTCATGCCTCTGCTCACTTGAAACCCATCTCATCTCTAACCTTTTCCAGTTCAGACAATTCTAACCTGACATGCTAACCAAATTGCTGCCTGACTTGGTGTATTTCCAGGATTTTGTTTTAATCACAGAAACCATTCTTTAGCTCGGTTTGCATGGTAAAGGAAAAAAAAACTTTCATTTATATACCTTCCATGACCTCAGGTCATTCCATTAGTATTTACAGCCAAGGGTACCTTTATACTTTGCAAAAACAGTCAGTTACAATTTAAGGAAAACGGCAGGCAATCTACTAGCAGCAAGCTCCCACAAACAGCAATTTGATAAAGATAATCTGTTTTAGTTGGGTGTTGAAAGAGAAATATTGGTCCCCAGAACATCAGGAGAATTGCCCTGCTTGTCTGTCAAAATAGTACCATCAGTCCGAGAATGCAGACTGGTTTAATGCCTCACTCAGTACTGCACTGAGGTGTTAGCCTGGATTCTGGCACAAAATCTCTAGGAGTTGAACCCATACCTCCTGACGCAGATAATAAGAGTGTTATGGCCAGGATTTAGAGAACCCCAAAGTGTATCATGGAGTTCACCTGACCCACAACTTCTAATAGATTGTGGTTATCGGGAGCACACGGGCCCACTCTACAGGTGTGATGCAACAGAACTCTACAGTACTTTTAAAGTAAAACAATGTTTATTTATGAAACCAGTTAACACTTTAGAAACCCACAGTAAACATCATAACAACTAACACTGATCCTCCCCACAGATACAATATTCTCGAAGTAAACATTAATCTTTCATTCCCACAGATACAATATTCTATAAGTAAACCTTAATCTTTCCTTATTAACATCCATAAGACAAAAGACCCTTTTTAACACAGATCAGGTTTAAATTCACTACTGAGAGGAGTCAGCACTTTGAAATCACCCTTGAAATCACCCAATTGATCTGGACAGTCTTTAGTTTGCAGAGAGAGAACCTTGTACAGCTCCTTGTTTTGCCTGCAGCTATCCAGCTCTCAAAACGAAACTATAAACACCCTATAGCAAACTGCCCAAAGCAAAAGTAAATGCAGACAGCCTAGCTCCACCCATTCTCTGACATCACTGCAGCTCTCTAATAAACACCCATTTCTTAAAGGTACTCTCACATGTCAAGAGCAAAATATTGCAGATGCAGGAACTCGGAAATAAAAACAAAATGCTCGAAAGGCTCAGCAGGTCTGGCAGCATCTGAGGAGAGAGAAAGAGAGTTAATCTTTGCAGTCTGTATGACTTGTCTTCAGAGTCATACAGGCTCTGAAACGTCAACTGTTTCTCTCTCCACAGAAACTGCCAAACCTTAGAATCCATAGAATCCCTACAGTGCAGGAGGCCATTTGGACGGAATCAAACCCGGGTCCCTGGCACAGTGAGGCAGCAGGGCTAGCCACCATGCTGCCTGCTGACTCAGAGGCAAGAGTGCTTCACTGAGCCATAGCAAACCGGGATGAAGGGGTGCAGAGATTAAATTTGGGCCAGTTCTTCTTCTTGGGCAGTCCCGCAGCATCGAGGATGACTTGCTTCCACTCTGGGGACGTGGGTTCTGCAGTGGCTGAATAGTCTGATCCTGGATCCGTAGACTCTGCAACAGGTTTGGCAAGTGGTGCTTGATGAGGTGGGTGGGACGCTCTGGACTCCGCACTCTTTTTTTCTGCTGTTTACGCTTGGCCTCCATGTGCTCCACCCTACGTTGCTCGAAATGATTGGCACCTTCGCAAATGTTTTTTCTCCAGCTTGTGCATTCTAAGGCAAGCGACTCCCACATGTTAGTGGAGATGTTGCATTTATTTAGCAGGCTTTCAGAGTGTCCTTTTAATGTTTCCTCTGCTCTCCTAGTGATCGCTTGCCATCGTAGAGCTCCGAGTTGAGCACTTGTTTTGGAAGTCTTGTGTCAGGCATGCAGACAATGTGGCCCGCCCATTGCAGCTGGTCGAGCATGGCCAGTGACCACACACACAATGTAGGCAGGGGAAGTATTTCAGTGCAGACAACTTGGGATATCGTCCCTTCCGCATTGTGGTGTGTGTATCATCCATTTGTACTGTTGGTACAACAGATGCATACTCCAGCTCCAGGACCTAACGCAAACAGCTGCCCTTGATGCTGGGCTTAAGCTTCAAGGTTCAGATAAGAAACAGTACCCGAACTTGCATTCCCATTACTGCAATAATTAACCTTGCCTTGTAACACTTTTATGTTGTCTGATGCCATGACTAACCCCCTGGGATTCCTGATGCTGTTAAACTGATTTCCAGATGGCCTGCTAGTAACGTCACAGAATAACATGGGTTGCAGGTCTGTCTTGATACAAACATTTCCTTTTCTTACTTAAAGTTCCATCAACCCTTTTATCACGGTTTTTATCCTTTTTTAACATACGGGGACTAATCGGAGACTTGTGTCTGTATGAGGACAGAAAGCACTGACCCACTATTATTTGAAAGGGTCATGAAAGTCTGCAACTATCAGGTACACTCCTCTCCAATGACTGAGCAAAAAATAAGTACTTGAAAGCAGAACACTAATTGAGTTCAGAAATAGACTGGCGCTTTATCTAGGTCAAACTCAGTAAAATATGTCTCTCTCCAAGTATATGTCATACATTTTTATTATACTACACTGTGTGTGTGTGATTCACTGCTCTTGATGCAGGAGTGTGTGAAAATGAGCCTCACAACTCCTCTGCTTTACTCTTGGCTCCAAGAAAGCAACACTTCAGCAGAAAATGACCTCCACACTTGACATATTATCTAAATTCATCCCTATTGGAGCTGCTCATTTTCTGTGCCTTCACCCTTTGCAAAAGTGGCACAGTGTCAGAGGCTCAGAGTTATCAGCTTTATCACAGTTGAAGGTGGAGGAACAGCAATACAAAACTGCACATAATGTGGTGACATGCAGATGTAGCAGGAGCTGGTTCAGGTGGATGCACTGATTTATACCAGCAGTGAATATCTGGTGCAGCCATACAAATCTTACCAACAGTGTTGTAATAGCTTTTGAGCTACTTCAGGTAGGTGACCTGGCACAACAACTTGCATTTGTATAGTGCCTTTAACATAATAAAATGTTCCAAGGCACCTAACAAGGAAGTTATAAAACGAAATGAGACACAGATCTTATGCAATGTCTAGGTTATATGGGGGGGGAAACTGTTTCCGGTGGATAATATTTTGGAGAATGAGTCTTGGTTTAACCTCTACTAGCAATTTTTGTAAGAGCAGTTCATTTAGAACATAGAACATAGAAAATACAGCACAGAACAGGCCCTTCGGCCCACGATGTTGTGCTGAACCTTTGTCCTAGATTAATCATAGATTATCATTGAATTTACAGTGCAGAAGGAGGCCATTCGGCCCTTTGAGTCTGCACCGGCTCTTGGAAAGAGCACCCTACCCAAACTCAACACCTCCACCCAACACCAAGGGCAATTTGGACATTAAGGGCAATTTATCATTGGCCAATTCACCTAACCCGTACATCTTTGGACTGTGGGAGGAAACCGGAGCACCCGGAGGAAACCCACGCAGACACGGGGAGGACGTGCAGACTCCGCACAGACAGTGACCCAAGCCGGAATCGAACCTGGGACCCTGGAGCTGTGAAGCAATTGTGCTATCCACAATGCTACCGTGCTGCCCTAGAGAACAAATAAATCTACACTATATCATTTTACCGTGATCCATGTACCTATCCAATAGCTGCTTGAAGGTCCCAAATGTTTCCGACTCAACTACTTCCACAGGCAGTGCATTCCATGCCCCCACTACTCTCTGGGTAAAGAACCTACCTCTGATATCCCTCCTATATCTTCCACCTTTCACCTTAAATTTATGTCCCCTTGTAATGGTTTGTTCCACCCGGGGAAAAAGTCTCTGACTGTCTACTCTATCTATTCCCCTGATCATCTTATAAACCTCTATCAAGTCGCCCCTCATCCTTCTCCGTTCTAATGAGAAAAGGCCTAGCACCCTCAACCTTTCCTCGTAAGACCTACTCTCCATTCCAGGTAACATCCTGGTAAATCTTCTTTGCACCTTTTCCAAAGCTTCCACATCCTTCCTAAAATGAGGTGACCAGAACTGTACACAGTACTCCAAATGTGGCCTTACCAAAGTTTTGTACAGCTGCATCATCACCTCACGGCTCTTAAATTCAATCCCTCTGTTAATGAACGCGAGCACACCATAGGCCTTCTTCACAGCTCTATCCACTTGAGTGGCAACTTTCAAAGATGTATGAACATAGACCCCAAGATCTCTCTGCTCCTCCACATTGCCAAGAACTCTACCGTTAACCCTGTATTCCGCATTCATATTTGTCCTTCCAAAATGGACAACCTCACACTTTTCAGGGTTAAACTCCATCTGCCACTTCTCAGCCCAGCTCTGCATCCTATCTATGTCTCTTTGTAGCGGACAACAGCCCTCCTTACTATCCACAACTCCACCAATCTTCGTATCGTCTGCAAATTTACTGACCCACCCTTCAACTCCCTCATCCAAGTCATTAATGAAAATCACAAACAGCAGAGGACCCAGAACTGATCCCTGCGGTACGCCACTGGTAACTGGGATCCAGGCTGAATATTTGCCATCCACCACCACTCTCTGACTTCTATCGGTTAGCCAGTTCGTTATCCAACTGGCCAAATTTCCCACTATCCCATGCCTCCTTACTTTCTTCATAAGCCTACCATGGGGAACTTTATCAAATGCCTTACTAAAATCCATGTACACTACATCCACTGCTTTACCTTCATCCACATGCTTGGTCACCTCCTCAAAGAATTCAATAAGACTTGTAAGGCAAGACCTACCCCTCACAAATCCGTGCTGACTATCCCTAATCAAGCAGTGTCTTTCCAGATGCTCAGAAATCCTATCCTTCAGTACCCTTTCCATTACTTTGCCTACCACCGAAGTAAGACTAACTGGCCTGTAATTCCCAGGGTTATCCCTAGTCCCTTTTTTTTTTTGAACAGGGGCACGACATTCGCCACTCTCCAATCCCCTGGTACCACCCCTGTTGACAGTGAGGACGAAAAGATCATTGCCAACGGCTCTGCAATTTCATCTCTTGCTTCCCATAGAATCCTTGGATATATCCCGTCAGGCCCGGGGGACTTGTCTATCCTCAAGTTTTTCAAAATGCCCAACACATCTTCCTTCCTAACAAGTATTTCCTCGAGCTTACCAATCTGTTTCACACTGTCCTCTCCAACAATATCGCCCCTCTCATTTGTAAATACAGAAGAAAAGTACTCGTTCAAGACCTCTCCTATCTCTTCAGACTCAATACACAATCTCCCGCTACTGTCTTTGATCGGACCTACCCTCGCTCTAGTCATTCTCATATTTCTCACATATGTGTAAAAGGCCTTGGGGTTTTCCTTGATCCTACCCGCCAAAGATTGTTCATGCCCTCTCTTAGCTCTCCTAATCCCTTTCTTCAGTTCCCTCCTGGCTATCTTGTATCCCTCCAATGCCCTGTCTCAACCTTGTTTCCTCAGCCTTACATAAGTCACCTTTTTCCTCTTAACAAGACATTCAACCTCTCTTGTCAACCATGGTTCTCTCACTCGACCATCTCTTCCCTGCCTGACAGGGACATACATATCAAGGACACGTAGCACCTGTTCCTTGAACAAGTTCCACATTTCATTTGTGTCCTTCCCTGCCAGCCTATGTTCCCAACTTATGCACTTCAATTCTTGTCTGACAACATCGTATTTACCCTTCCCCCAATTGTAAACCTTGCCCTGTTGCACGTACCTATCCCTCTCCATTACTAAAGTGAAAGTCACAGAATTGTGGTCACTATCTCCAAAATGCTCCCCCACTAACAAATCTATCACTTGCCCTGGTTCATTACCCAGTACTAAATCCAATATTGCCCCTCCTCTGGTCGGACAATCTACATACTGTGTTAGAAAAGCTTCCTGGACACACTGAACAAACACCACCCCATCCAAACTATTTGATCTAAAGAGTTTCCACTCAATATTTGGGAAGTTAAAGTCGCCCATGACTACTACCCTATGACTTCTGCACCTTTCCAAAATCGGTTTCCCAATCTGTTCCTCCACATCTCTGCTACTATTGGGGGGCCTATAGAAAACTCCTAACAAGGTGACTGCTCCTTTCCTATTTCTGACTTCAACCCATACTACCTCAATAGGGTGATACTCCTCGAACTGCCTTTCTGCAGCTGTTATACTATCTCTAATTAATGCCACCCCCCCACCTCTTTTACCACCCTCCCTAATCTTATTGAAACATCTGTAACCAGGGACCTCCAACAACCATTTCTGCCCCTCTTCTATCCAAGTTTCCGTGATGGCCACCACATCGTAGTCCCAAGTACCGATCCATGCCTTAAGTTCACCCACCTTATTCCTGATGCTTCTTGCGTTGAAGTATACACACTTCAACCCATCTCCGTGCCTGCAAGTACTCTCCTTTGTCAATGTTCCCTTCCCCACTGCCTCATTACACGCTTTGGCGTCCTGAATAACGGCTACCTTAGTTGCTGGACTACAAATCCGGTTCCCATTCCCCTGCCAAATTAGTTTAAACCCTCCCGAAGAGTACTAGAAAACCTCCCTCCCAGGATATTGGTGCCCCTCTGGTTCAGATGCAACCCGTCCTGCTTGTACAGGTCCCACCTTCCCCAGAATGCGCTCCAATTATCCAAATACCTAAAGCCCTCCCTCCTACACCATTCCTGCAGCCACGTGTTCAACTGCACTCTCTCCCTATTCCTAGCCTCGCTATCACGTGGCACCGGCAACAAACCAGAGATGACAACTCGGTCTGTCCTGGCTTTTAACTTCCAGCCTAACTCCCTAAACTTGTTTATTACCTCCACACCCCTTTTCCTACCCATGTCGTTGGTACCAATGTGCACCACGACTTCTGGCTGCTCCCCCTCCCCCTTAAGGATCCTTAAGGATTTTTCAGTGGCTAAAGCCAAAACTCCCTTTCCACAAAATAAAATTCATGCATCAGGTAATCACTGATAAAACCATATCTCCTAGAAACTTGAATGCACATGCACTTAATGAATGCCTTTAGTGCACTGACTTGCGTCAGTAATCATTGCAGTTCTTTTCACACAGCAAGATCCCACAAACAGCAGCAAGATGACGACCTGTTAATCAATTTTAGGTGATATTGGCTGAGGGAGCAACATTGGTCGAGGGAGCAACATTGATCAGGACACTAAACCAACTAATTTCAAAGTGCTATGGAATCTTCAATATCCATCTGAACACTCACAGACAGGGCCTCAGTATAACATTTCACTCCTTTAATAATATACTGGATTATTCAGTCTAGATTACATGCTAGCATCCAAGAGTTGCTTGCTTCTACAAAGCGCTATGGAGTATTTGAAGAGTTTTCTATAGAAAATGGTATTCAAAACCTTTAACAGTGTATTACAGGAGGATGGAAACTGGGAAACTAACAAAGAAAATAAACTGATTTCCTTTTTGCAATTTTGAAGTTCAACGAGATTCAATACTTGCGGCTGGATTCTACTCTGTTGCTTTCCCTGTTCTTAATCAGATCTTTTAAAAAAGAGTTATGAAGTTTTCATATTTTCTGAAAGTGAGGACTAGTTTTCCCACCAGTTAATATCCCTTAGGTCACTGCACTTCATTCGATACAAAATCTTACCTTACTGCTTCCTGACCCCTTGTCGGAAAATACAAAGTGACAGGAAAACAATCGCATGTCACTCTGAAAAATGCTTCCCTATTGCAGAGGCAGACACTTCCAGAAGACAGCTATGTAAATAGAGATTTGAGAGAATTGGTTGAGTGGACATGGGAGTGGACACGAGTTAGATCTAGTAAAAGATGGGGCACATCTGTTGTTTGGAAATTACAACTGCACAGCAAAGATTTCTCCAAAGTGAATAACAGTTCAGATTGAATTCTACTTGAATGCACATGAGAGGTTGATTACTGAGCTAACTAGTCATTGTGACCCACTGAGTTCCACAAATCAGTTTGCGGCATTGGCAGGCCTGCTCAAATTACAAGATATATATTACTTTGATATTCTTGACAAAAAACTACTTAGAACCTAGTTAATAAAAACTCACCAGGATAGCTACCAATTACTTTGACCAAATTTTTATGTTCCAAGATTACACTGTTACCAATTTAAACAAAATATATTTTCCCCAAGAAGGACCACGCTTTTATTTTATGCATACAGCTTAATAAAAAAAAACATGATTTGTTTTTTATGTGCCCACATGCAGTTCCTATAAAATATTTTAAGTGCAGATTGCTATTAATGAACTAAGAATGCACATGAGTACATGGAGAATGTAAAAATGAGATGCATCATGATTTAAAAGCACAAGGAAGCAAAATGTCAACATGTGACTTCAAAAAGTACAAGTGTTTTACAATAATTTAGCTGCCTCCAAACTTCACAAGCTTTACCTAAAAAGTGAAGTAGTAGTTATTTGAAAATGCTGCTTCACAGCACATGAGGTTTCCAACAATCTCCATAAGATGAAAAAGTAAAAGAGGTGAAGAGGCCAACAAACAGATGTTGTCCACTGCTGTTAACCATTTAAAAGACCAAGAAAGAGGCTGCCCTCGATGGCATGATGAGTCGGGGCACCACTTGATATAGTACTCAGCTAGAGAAATCAGGAAGGTCTGAGTTTTCAATGTTTGATTTGAACAATTAGCCAGTGAGTGTCAGCCTGGCTATAAGTGGGATTTAGCTGTACCCTCAACCTTTCCACACCCACAGTTGAATAGCCTGCCAACATCACAGAGTATGCACATATGAGATGTTACAAGCATTCAAGAGAGTAAGGGTAAGGTCTCTTAAGTTCATCCCAAAAGGTGGGCAAAGAATTATTCAATTATGGGGAAAAACATGACAATTAAAATAAATGTCCTCCTTCTCATTAGCTAGTACAGTGATGCCAATGGAAATGAACAGCTATTTGCATTCCAGTATACCGTCCAATTCAGCAAGTTAATCCAAATGCCAGTAACCCTGGGAAAGCATACTGACAAAACAATGTGCTGTATCAGAAGGCTGGAAGGAAGAGATCCAAAATAGCACAACATTTTGTTTTTAAAGAAAACATGCTTAATTTATATTTTTGATCCCATTTTGAAGCACTGAACAAAAATAATACTTCACTGGCTTTTGTTCGATTTGATGTTGCTGTATATTAATAATCCTTGCCTCAACTTATCTATTAACTCCATCAATTCTTTTTTTACCTTTAGACTTGACTATTCCAACACTCTCCTGACTAACATCCTAGATTCTACCCACCATAAAGTTGCACTTATCCCAACTCGCGCAAGTCTCATTCACTCATCACTGATATATATTGGCTCCCAGAACCGCAACGTCTCAATATTAAAATTCTCACCTGGTTTTCAAATCCCTTCATGACCTCACTCCTTCCTATCGCTGAAACGTCCTCCAGCCCTCCACCTTTCAGGATCTGTGCTTTTCCCATTTAGGCCTTTTGTACATCCTGTGCTTCATCACCTGTCTGGGCCCTAAACTCTGGTATTTCCCTCCCTAAATCTCTCTGACCTTCTCAAAGTCAACCTTTTGGCCATGATTCAGATTACCCGTCCCAATATTTTCTACTTAGTCAATTTTGTTTCATAGCACTCCTGTGAAGTACCCTAGGAGGTTTTCCTACATTAATAATGTAAAATGTGGATTCCTGTTGTTGTACAACTGGCTTACAAGAAGTGTTAACCCAGAGAAAAGAAGTGCTGACGCATTTCCCCTGTCCTTATTCATCTGTCCATCAGCACCCTGGAACCAAACTGGGAAAACTTGGGCAGCAATGTATTCTCAACCTGCTAGCTCTGGATTATGAAGTAATCTTGTGCATTATCCAAACAAAACCTGCAACTTTAAAAGAACACAATAATGGGCCAAATCTTCCGGTCTCTGGAAAGTCAGAAATCAGACATATGACTAAAGATGTGCATCAGGACCCTGTAAGGGAGACCTATTTGGGAATTACCTGGGAAGTTTAAACTTACTATGGGCAATTCCCCTGCTCCTTGGGACCCTCAACGAATGTCTCTAACAGTTGGAGACTTTGAACAGTTCCGCAGTACTTACCCAGGAAGTGTTAGATCAAAACCTAGCGTAGCACCAATATTACTTCATAACTGACCCCTCAAGTCACCCCATCCCCGACTGTGTCCACCCCAGTCCAACGCCGGCATCACCACATCATTATAAATACAGGAGCCCCAAGAAGAATCTATTGGAAGCACAAGAAACCTGGGTTTCCCTTCCTTCTTCTGACAACCTAAATAAAACCAGCTGTATGCTCAGAGGGGTAGAATCATGTTCAGCTTGCAGGCACTCAAGTGGAGACCATTTCTCCTAATCTCAGCTTAAATTTAACATTAAATACTTTAAGTGAGCTATTCTATTATCCCTTGGATATGATCCCCAGCAAACTAACAAACTATTAGGTAAGCATTAAAAACTGAATTTTCTTTACATGCGTTTGAGACTGGCAATTCAATATGCACTCACTTGAACACTTGTGAACAGTACACTCATCCTGCCGTTTTACACTACTTGCCATGACTTTCTTTACAGCGATCACAGACAACGGAACAGAGTGCCCTCAGCAAAGCAATGTCTAAAAATCACATTCTATTCCCAAAGTAAAATGTTTCCCCCACAAAATATTCTGTAAACACGGATTTCAAATGGAAGCTTTTAAAAGACTGAATTCCTAAGCCGTACTAAATGCCAATTAAAAATACTGTACACTTGGGACTGTCCAGAGTACATCTGCTCAAGAGGCACTCAGAAAACAAGTGGTTCTTCTTCAGATTTCATTTCCAAAGCAGCCCGGTCTCGCACTCTCACAATAAACATAATTTAACCCCCTGGTTGCTGACTGACCAGCGCTCATTTCAAACAAACCAAACCAACAGCCCCGAAATCTGGATTATATATCCTCAAATAAGAATGGAGTCAAAAAGCCATTGTCCCCTCCCCGAATGGAATAATACAGCAGTGAGAGGAATCTTTTCTCCAATTGTTCACCTGCAAATTAATTGCCATCATTTTGTTCTCACAGTTGCCACCAGCCCACTAATATCTCAATGAAATGGCTACTATAAAGTAGGGCTAAGGCAGGGAAAATCAGAAGACTACTGGTGTGTATAGTCATACAAAGGCAACCAGAGTAAGGAAAGACATCTCAACACTGACCCTGTTCAATATTCATTGAGTGGATGTTTCCAATGGCTTTGGACGAACAATTTTCTGCAACCCATCAAATACACATCAGTTAAGCAACCGGTATCCTTGGACTTCCAGTCAAGTTCAGGAGACTAATGCTCATATGCCACCCCTATGTTTATATACTGAATTAAACAAAAACACACTGCACATGTTTCATATGCATATGTTCCATCCATTGGCACTGAGAGTTTCAGTATTGAGAATGCAGGGATGCAGAATACATTGACACTATAGCATGTTAAGACCATAAGATATAGGAGCGGAAGTAAGGCCATTCAGCCCATTGAGTCCACTCCACCATTCGATAATGGCTGATTTCAACTCCATTTACCCGCTCTCTCTCCATAGCCCTCAATTCCTCGAGAAATCAAGAATTTATCATCCTCTGTCTTAAAGACACTCAACGTCCCGGCCTCCACCGCCCTCTGTGGCAAAGAATTCCACAGACCCACCACTCTCTGGCTGAAGAAAATTCTCCTCATCTCTGTTCTAAAGTGACTCCCTTTTATTCTAAGGCTGTG
Organism: Scyliorhinus torazame; assembly: GCF_047496885.1. Lineage (NCBI taxonomy): Eukaryota > Metazoa > Chordata > Chondrichthyes > Carcharhiniformes > Scyliorhinidae > Scyliorhinus > Scyliorhinus torazame. Next base: position 41,728,361 of record NC_092722.1, read on the forward strand.
CCCCCGGGTCCTAGTCTCCCCTGCTAATGGAAACAACTTCCCTACGTCCACCCTATCTAAGCCATTCATTATCTTGTAAGTTTCTATTTGATCTCCCCTCAACCTCCTAAACTCCAATGAATATAATCCCAGGATCCTCAGACGTTCATCGTATGTTAGGCCTACCATTCCTGGGATCATCCGTGTGAATCTCCGCTGGACCCGCTCCAGTGCCAGTATGTCCTTCCTGAGGTGTGGGGCCCAAAATTGCTCACAGTATTCTAAATGGGGCCTAACTAATGGTTTATAAAGCTTCAGAAGTACATCCCTGCTTTTATATTCCAAGCCTCTTGAGATAAAAGACAACATTGCATTTGCTTTCTTAATTACAGACTCAACCTGCAAATTTACCTTTAGAGAATCCTGGACTAGGACTCCCAAGTCCCTTTGCGCTTCAGCATTATGAATTTTGTCACCGTTTAGAAAATAGACCATGCCTCTATTCTTTTTTCCAAAGTGCAAGACCTCGCACATGCCCATGTTGAATTTCATCAACCATTTCTTGGACCACTCTCCTCAACTGTCTAAATCTTTCTGCAGCCACCCCACCTCCTCCATACTACCTGCCCCTCCACCTATCTTTGTATCATCGGCAAACTTAGCCAGAATGCCCCCAGTCCCGTCATCTAGATCGTTAATATATAAAGAGAACAGCTGTGGCCCCAACACTGAACCCTGCGGGACACCACTCGTCACCGGTTGCCATTCCGAAAAAGAACCTTTTATCCCAACTCTCTGCCTTCTGCCTGACAGCCAATCGTCAATCCATGTTAGTACCTTGCCTCGAATACCATGGGCCCTTATTTTACTCAGCAGTCTCCCGTGAGGCACCTTATCAAAGGCCTTTTGGAAGTCAAGATAGATAACATCCATTGGCTCTCCTTAGTCTAACCTATTTGTTATCTCTTCAAAGAACTCTAACAGGTTTGTCAGGCACGACCTCCCCTTACTAAATCCATGCTGACTTGTCCTAATCCGACCCTGCACTTCCAAGAATTTAGAAATCTCATCCTTAACAATGGATTCTAGAATCTTGCCAACAACCGAGGTTAGGCTAATTGGCCTATAATTTTCCATCTTTTTTCTTGTTTTCTTCTTGAACAGGGGGGTTACAACAGCGATTTTCCAATCCTCTGGGACTTTCCCTGACTGCAGTGACTTTTGAAAGATCATAACTAACGCCTCCACTATTTCTTCAGCTATCTCCTTTAGAACTCTAGGCTGTAGCCCATCTGGGCCCGGAGATTTATCAATTTTTAGACCTCTTAGTTTCTCTAGCACTTTCTCCTTTGTGATGGCTACCATATTCAACTCTGCCCCCTGACTCTCCTGAATTGTTGGGATATTACTCATGTCTTCTACTGTGAAGACTGACGCAAAGTACCTATTTAGTTGCTCAGCTATTTCCTTGTCTCCCATCACTAGATTCACCTGAGGAAGGAGCAGCGCTCCGAAAGCTAGTGACATCGAAACAAACCTGTTGGACTTTAACCTGGTGTTGTAAGACTTCGTACTGTGCTCAGCCCAGTCCAACGCCGGCATCTCCACATCATAGATTACCAGCGTCATTTTGGAGCGGCCCAATGTCTACTTTTGCCTCCCGTTTGTTTTTAATGTATTTAAAGAAACTTTTACTATCATTCCTAATGTTACTGGCTAGCCTACCTTCATAATTGATCCTCTCTTTCCTTATTTCTCTCTTTGTTAACCTCTGTTTGTTTTTGTAGCCTTCCCAATCTTCTGACTTCCCACTACTCTTTGCCACATTATAGGCTTTCTCTTTTGCTTTGATGCATTCCCTAACTTCCTTTGTCAGCCATGGCTGTCTAATCCCCCTTCTGATAACCTTTCTTTTCTTTGGGATGAACCTCTGTACTGTGTCCTCAATTACTCCCAGAAACTCCTGCCATTGCTGTTCTACTGTCTTTCCCACTAGGCTCTGCTCCCAGTCGATTTTCGTCAGTTCCTCCCTCATGCCACTGTAGTTACCTTTATTTAACTGTAACACCTTTACATCTGATTCTACCTTCTTTCTTTCAAATTGGAGATTGAATTCTACCATATTATGATCACTGCCTCCTAAGCGTTCCCTTACTTTAAGATCTTCAATCAAGTCTGGCTCATTACTGTCCCCTCGTGGGCTCCATCACAAGCTGTTCCAAAAAGCCCTCCTGTAAACATTCAATGCCCTTTCCTTGGGTCAACTGGCAGCATTATTTACCCAGTCTACCTGCATATTGAAGTCCCCCATGATCACTGTGACCGTGCCTTTCTGACATGCACTTTCTATTTCGTGGTGCATTTTGTGCCCCTGGTCCTGATCACTGTTAGGAGGTCTGTACATAACTCCCATTATGGTTTTTTTGCCTTTGTGGTTCAACTCTACCCACAGACTCAACATCATCTGACCCTATGTCGTTTAGTGCTATTGATTTAATTTTATTCCTAATTAACAAGGCAACCCCACCCCCTCTGCCCACCTCTGTCTTTTTGATAGGTTGTGAATCCCTGGATGTTTAAATGCCAGTCCTGAACCCCCTGCAACCATGTCTCTGTGATGCCTACCACATCATACCTGCCAGTCACAATCTGGGCCACAAGCTCATTTACCTTGTTCCGTACACTGCGCGCATTTAAATATAGCACCTTGAATTCTCTATTGACCGTCCCTTTTTGTTTTCTTAGTGTGATGGACCTTGGTTTACTGAGCCTTTCCATACACTGTGTCATATTTTGTGGGATGGGGACTATCGTAACCTCTCCTGAGTTCTGTCTTTTCGTGCTTTTTTGTATTCCTAAGCAGCTACGCTTCCCACTGATTACTTCACCTCTTGGTTCCCTGACTTTCCCTTCCCCCCAATCTCTAGTTTAAAGTCCTATTGACCACCCTATTTACTCTTTTCGCCAGAACACTGGTCCCAGCTCCGTTCAGGTGGAGACCATCCCAACGGTATAGGTCCCCCCTGTCCCAAAACCGATGACAGTGTCCCATGAAAAGGAACCCCTCTTTCCCACACCACTCTTTCAGTTATAGTGCTGGTTTGGATCTTTTAATGCAAGGAGAGAGATTGTTAAAGCAGCTGATGCAGGGGCAGACCTGCCTAGAAATCTGGCACTGCTATACCATGCGTCAGTGTGCTAACATCATTAACATATTTTAATATAAGCTGGGTAGGAAGTCAAAGTAAAATTTCAAGAATAAACTAGGATTCTTTTTTCAAAAAATTAAGCAGTTACTTCATAGAATCAAAGAATCCCTATGGTGCAGAAGGAGGCCATTCGGCCCATTGAATCTGCACTGACCCTCCGAAGGAGCACCCCACCAGTTTGTTTTTTTTTATATAAAAAGATCAATACACACTAGCATAATCAATCTACTTCAGATAATATATTTTGAGAACTATTCAAGAACAAACCTGCATTGGCCTGAAGATAGTTTACACTGAATGAGAAGGTACTGGTTAATGTTCAGTAATTTTGAATATGGGAAGTTTCTGAACCATCCTGGAAGGGTATAAATGTGATAGAGCAAGAACCATACTGGCCTAGTCCTGTGCATGCTCCAACTACCAGTTGGAGAGAGTTTGAGCTAATCAACTGCCCTATAAACAAGTCTTGATAACAAAGAACTTTCAATAGAATTAAAACAAAAAATATACGAATAAATTTCCAAAACATTATACAAATATTCAAAATAATAGGACACAAAACAAGTTACTTGGTTATTTTGGAATTACTAAACTAAAAACAAAGCCTAATCATTTTCACGGGAGGGGTTAATTTATCCCACTGCTGCTTTCTATTCAAGTCAATGTCATTGTCTTTTAGACACAAGGGAAACAAACTGCCATATGTCACAGACGGGAAAACCGCAGGCAACTCCGAAATCTATCCAGAAGCCAGCAGGTGCTCACCCTTCCCCCTGACTATCCAGCAAACAGCAGGCTAGAGCCAGCTAACAAAAAAAAACACTACAAACAAATCCACTATTAATGACAATAAAGCCTCTTCCAAGTAACCCTTCAGTACATTAGGATTATACACGCCAGATTTAAAAATTCAGAAAATAGTTTATAAATGAGAAATCATGTCATTACCTTATTGTTATATCCATGCATTAAAATGTATCTAAACTTATTTTAAAAAACTTCAAGCATTGTAACAGTTTTGATTAATGTTAACAGAAGAGACTGGTTAGGTTGTGATGATACACAATGAAATCCATATTTGGATTTTTTTTTTTAAAACAAGATTGCTTTGCAGCAAAACTCTCATCCTGCCAGCTGCCACCATATTATTCATGCTTAAAATACAATTTTAAGTAAATCTATTTCTCAGCCCATGACGTACAGCAATGCTGAAAAAGCACGAAATGCAAAATGGAAACTGAAAGTGGCACAACAGAGAAATCAAAACCATATTTAGAAGAAAAAAACTCAAGCAAGGACTCATTACACTGACTGTGTTACTATGCTGTATAAATGCAAGTTTTTGTTGTTGCTGCTGTTGACGACAAAAAAGATGGGGAAGGAAGCAAAAAAAAAATTTAGTCAGAATTCCATCTCACCCTAGTGGAATCAGGATGGTCTCTTACACCAGGTTTGAATGCTTACAAACATTTTCCAGATTTCTATCCCATCCAAATGGCCTGGGTTTTTATTTTCTCGATTTTAGTCTGTCAGGCGATTATGGATTTTGAGTGTTCCTTCTAAGCATGCAGCAATTGTGAAGATACTACGTAGACAGCACACAAGCTATCCACTTTAAGATACCATGTAAGTGCAGTCACACAAATGATTTAGGCATAGAGCATGCTGAAACAAACAAATCATGCACAAGGAAAATTTAAAGTGGTCATTAGCAGAGGGCGTCTATATATTTTTTTTAATTTTTCCAATTAAGGGGCAATTAAGAGTGGCCAATCTACCTACCCTGCACATCTTTGGGTTGTGGGGGTGAGACAAAGGCAGACACGGGGAGAATGTTCAAACTCCACACGGACAGTGACCTGGGGCTGGGATCGACCCAGGGTCCTCGGCGCCGTGAGGCAGCAGTGCTAACCACTGCGCCATCGTGCTTCCCCAGAGTGTATATATCGTAATGTACAATGCATCAGTTGCATTGGAAAGCTTGGATACACGAGCGTCTTTTCCTGCCCAATGGCATATGTTCATAAAATTGCTCCTGTGAGTCAATAAAAACATTTTTGTACGCTCACAGAGAGTAAAGGTTTTCAACTAGAGGTCTCATCTTTAGACATGATAAATGTGATAACATTTGGAAACAACACATCCCCACGAGTCACACGATCACATCACACATCACATGATCAAACCTTCAGGTATATGTTTAACTACAGCTGACAACCAGGTGGATGTAAATGTATGGTCCGTGACATTATTTGAAAATCAGGGAAGGTGTGTTGTTAGGAGTTTGATCTTTCCATTTCCCTTTGTTCCCATTTCTTTGATTTATTTTATTATTTTTAATCCTTAGGCTCATAATTGGAATGTATCTTTAAGCAGCGGACATAAGCTGAGGCAGCCTGCTAGTCAGGACTGTGTGTTCCAGGATTTGTTTTTGGAGGAGAGAATACAGACTCATCGATGTCAAGAGAATCTTAAGAAACAGCTATGGAGGAAGTTGTTTTCATTGACTGGCTGGCAACTTGTGGGTTGGCTAGGGACAGTGTTCTGTCTGACAACAGTCAGTGACTGGTTCTGGAGGGATGCTTCTGAGAAAGTTGGTCAGAAGTGATTAGACCCCGGGGACTCGCTCCCTCACCGCTTAAGTAAGGGACTGCTTCATTGTTATAAAACCAGTAAGTGCGTGGCACATCTTTACTATATAGTTGAAATGATCATGAATCGACAAAGAAAGTAGACAGCCTTGCCTGAGAAAATCCTATCAAGCTTACTAGGAAGAAGGATTGAAGCGGAAGCTTAAACTCCTGAAAGATTTTAACCGAAAGCCATCAGAGATATTTTATCCTTTTTACTTTATAATCATTTTTCTACCCTCTCCACCACCCTTTCCTCCTGTTATCTGTATGTCCATGAATATAATATATGGGACAAGTTGGAAAGTTGGAGAGGTTAGGAAAGGGGTATTAAGTAGTCATTTACATTTTTTGTCAATTTAATTATTATATTATTGTTAAATAATAAAAGATTGTGTGTGTTAAATGTACAAACCTGGTGACTACAGTTTATTGGGATCAGCCAAGATCCTCACGTATTTTAAAAATTACATCTAATTGCACTTGTGTTGCGATTCCGGCTCAAACGAGGCTGGAATTGGTCTTGTGACAGTGTTCAGGTCAATATTTCACCCTTGTCCAACATCACTAAAAAAAAATCTGGTCATAAATCTCACTGGTTTGTGAAACTTTGCCATGTGCAAATTGGTTTACAGGTTTCCCTATGTTATAACAGGGACTACAATTAAAGTATACTTAGTTCTGATCATGAAAGTAAATACATCGGTCTTAACACAGCAGAAGTTAAGCTTCCTTTATTTGCATGTAGCTGCCATTCACCCACCACATATTAGGTAAGCAATTTCCATTGATGAATATGACAATCAGAAAACAGCAGGGACACAGTGGAGTTTCTATCTGCACTCCTCTAGATTTGAAGATTTGGACTGGAAAATGGAAAGCATAAAACTCAGTGTCCAGATTTACGTATTATTACGATCCCAGGCCAGACCCCCATCAGTGGCTAGGATACTGAACTGGAACCCCAATAGTTTATTTTATTTTGTCTGGACTGTAAGACTGCGGAACAAATTATATGCTCCAGGAGTAAATGCATAGAAAAAAAATAAGGATTTGGTATTTTAAAACAAATCATTATTATGAATACAATATTTAACTCTAACTTCATCTGAAAAGAAACGCTTACAAGAAAATAAAAATACAGCTCTCAATCCAGTTTAAAATCAGCATGGCATAGAGTAATTCTTCCTTTGCAGAACAAATTTGTGTTCTGCTCTGTTTTAACCCCTGCAGACTGGCTGGGAGTATTCAAAAGGCTGTTCCAACAGGCTTGTTTCACCTTCTTCCTTGTCCTGAGACAAGATTGCACTGCTTTTACATATTACTCTATTTATAGCTATCCTACTGGGAGAGAAAACTGCCTTCACTTGTGGTCAAAACAAGGGTTGCCAGATCAAACGTCAACTGCTCTCCAAAGCTTTCCAACAAACTCTCTGAATCTCTAACTCCACCCAGCGTTGATGTAATCTCCCTAAGGTGAAAAACAAATTAATTCTCCAGGGACTTCCCCAGTCAAACCACAGTGCATTAGCCCAGACTGAAAAATACATTCCTCTGGCCAATTTCACCTTCTGGCTCCTAAAAGCTCCCAGGCTCTGCAAAACAGGATTTAAAAAAAAAAACATGCCCACTGCATCAAACACACTATAATCCCAATCTTTTAACCCTTAAATTGCCCAATACTTATAATCCAATATTCCTAAAATCTTCCAGCCGTCAAAATACTAAGTATCAGAGCATTATCTATTTGCGGTAATACACTCCTGGAAACAAGAGTGTGCGACATACATTACTCTAGTTTATGTTCGCAGGCCTGTGACAGCAGCTCATTAACCTGGAGGGGCTAAAGCAGGCCGGTGCAGCTAGATAAGTGAAGCATGCTGATGGCCAACCTGCCAGGTTTCTCCCTGTGCGAAGTAATTGATTCTCTCAGTGTTTCTCTTTCTTTCACTGATAGACAGTCTCTTGCCAATACCAATTTAGCTAATAACCATTTTAAGAGGCACTTTTAAGAAGTGGAAAGAAGGAACTTATATTGTCCACGCTCATCGATCATCCCAAAAATGCTTTGCAATGATCTACTATTAAGGTTTATCGATGCACTGTCAGAGACTTCATTAGTGAACAACAAAGGATTTATTTACAAGGAGCACGATAACACAGTGGTTAACACTGTTGCTTCACAGCGCCAGGGACCCGGGTTTGATTCCCGGCTTGGGTCACTGTATGTGCAGAGTCTGCACGTCCTCCCCGTGCCTGAGAGAGTTTCCTCTGGGTGCTCCGGTTTCCTCCCACAGTCCAAAGGTGTGTGGGTTAGGTGGATTGGTCACGTTAAATTGCCCAATAGTGTCCAAACATTAGGTGGGGTTGCTGGGTTACCGGAATAGGATGGAGGTGTGGGCTTAGGTAGGGTGCTCTTTCAGGGGCTGGTGTAGACTCGATGGGCCGAACGGCCTCCTTCAGCGCTGTAAAGTCTATGATTCTAGGAAAAGTCAGCAATTTTAACATGAAAGGAGAGAGAAATTGGAATAAATTAAAGCTGACCTACTTTTCTGGCCTACTGGAGTTTGGGTTGGAGTTAACCAGTGTGAAATTTACTTTCTCATCTTCCTTACCAACAGAGTTAACTCTCGTACATAATGCCAATACCGTGGAGCTGGAGTAAATTTGAAGTTCACACATTGAGCAGATTGGTGCTGTACCCATTGGCTTTCAGAAAAATGAGAGATGATTTTTTAAAAAAAACATATTCTGAGTGGGCTTGACAAGTAGATGCGGAGAGAATGTTTGTCCTCATGGAGGTGTTTAGAACTTGTTTAAAAATAAGGGTCTGGATTCTCCATTTCAGCCGGCACCAAGGAGAATTTGTGGGTGTTTTACGATGCCAAAATCGGTGCCGAACCCTCAACGATTCCGGGACCGGTGAGTGGCTAGCAGTGGCACCAGGTGAAACTCCCAGCTCTCGCACTGAAAATAGCTGGAGAATGACCAGGTGCCTGGCCGTGCATGCGCATGGCGACAACCTGCAGCGGTCGCACAGTACACGGTCGCACAGTACAACATGGCACCGGCCATGTGCGGACCTGGCCCGCCATTCATAATCCCACAGGATACCCCCTGGCCAACCCCCACCCGTTTCTCCCCCCCCCAAAAAAAAACCTTCCGGAAGCCCCCTCCCAGCCAGTGGCACGGATTCCGTTAGTGTGGCAACCAGAATTGTACACAATATTCCAAATGAGGCATAAATAAAGTCCTGTACAGCTGCAACATGATGTGCCAATTTTTAATATTCAATGCCCCGACCGATGAAGGCCAGCATGCCGTATGCCTTCTTGGCCACCTTATCCACATCCACATTTGGAAAGCCGAAACATAGTCACACAGAATATCTTTTAACCAATGTCACAGATTCGTCCACCATTATGCCTGGGCATGTCCGGTTCACTGGCAGAGCAAATCCACCAGAGATGGCAACGTGGTATATTGTCTGGAAGTCCTAAACATTGACGCCAAGTATCATAGCATCAGGACAAACATGCACATGGAAATCCCCTGCTAATCACCATCATCTGTCCTCGCTCAGCTGATCGGTACTGGCCCATGTTGAAAAAAACTTGAAGCAAGCACCGAGGACAGCAAGGACACATAACAGTTGGAAAGTCTTCAGTGCCCATCACCAACAGTGGATTGATGGCCTAAGTCAATAGTGGTTCTAAGTCCTGAAAAACATACCTGACCATCTAGGCCTGTGGTAGCTGGTGAGAACCAGAACCAGAAGGGAAAAAACCCACTTAACTTTGTCCTCCCCAATCTCGGTTTATTTCTTTCATGGGATGTGACCATCACTTGCAATGCTCATCCCGAACGCCCTTGAGGAAGTGGTGGTGAGCTGAAGTCCATCTGATATAGGTTCCTGTAAGGAACTTCTCGGATTTTAACCCAGTGACAAATGAAGGAACAGCAAAACTTCCCAAGCCAGGGTGGTACGTGGCTTGGTGAATTTGAAGGTTGTTTTTTAAAATTTAGTGTACCCAATTAATTTTTTCCAATTAAGGGGCAATTTAGCGTGGCCAATTCACCTAACATGCACATTTTTGGGTTGTGGGGGCGAAACCCACACAAACACGGGGAGAATGTACAAACTCCACATGGACAGTGACCCAGAGCCGGGATCGAACCTGGGACCTCGGCGCCGTGTGGCAGCAGGGCTAACCCACTGCGCCACAGTGCTGCCCAATGCCTGGCACTTATGTGTTGCAAATGTTACTTGCCACTTGTCAGCCCAAACCTAGATATTGTCCAGATCTTGCTGCATTTGGGCATGGGCTGCTTCAGTATCTGAGTCATGAATGTTGCTGAACATTACACCATCATCAGCGAACAAGTGATATCTTGGAAACAAGATGATTGACCTCCAACAAGAACTAACTTCCTTTATGCTAGGTATGACGCCAACCAGTGAAGAGTTTTCTCCCCGATTCCCACTGACTTGAGTTTTGCTAGGACTCCTCAAACCATACGGTCAAATGCTGCTTTGACATCAAGGGCAATCACTCTAACTTCACCTCTGGAGTTCAGCTCTTTTGTCCACTGTTATATTATCGTTCCTTCATGGCTGCTGGATTAAAATCTTGGAACTCCCTATTTAACAGCACTGTAGGTACACCGACATCCAGGCGGCCTGCAGTGTTGCAAGGTGGCTCAGCACATGCTCAAGGGTGATTAGGGATAAATAAGCAACCAATGCTGTCTTTGCTCGCAATACCCATATCCCAAGAATCTTTTTCAAAAAATGACAGGATCAGGCCTGTCCACAATATTCCCACAGTTCAATCGCCCTGTCAACGCTCATTGCCAGGATGCATTAAAAAAAAGAATGGTTCATTGTTGAGAGGAGGTAAAGAAAAGTAGTTGGCACCCATGAAATTATTTGTCAGCTTTCAGCAGAGGATGGTAAATGACTGGAAGAAAATATAGATGATTGAGTATTCACACAGGAGATACACCAACCTAAAACATATTAAACTGCATGGCTTTTAAAACGTTAAATACATTGCCTCAATTTCCATTTGGGCATAAACCAAACTATTAAGTCAAAGTATACCTTACTGTGGAAGAAACTGTAACTAATTCTGCAAAATAGATGTATACTATACTGTTTCACCACTATAATACACAAAATAAAGCATCGGTACAGTATTACTCAACATAATCAAATGCCAGGTACTAGAAGAACAACATGCAAACACACAGACCCAATTAAATAAAACAGCCCCTCCCCAAAATGTTCCAGTTCCATGAATCACAAAACCGGATTCTTGGGAAAGGTATGGTTTCTTGCTGTAACCACATGCTAATATAATGTAAATATTTTTAAATGAATGTTATGTTTTTATACAATACTGTGACCTGGGTATACTACAGAACGCACATCAACTTCAAAAATGACCTCTATTTCATCAACATGGGGCTTAAAATAATTTTTATATTAAATCAATTAAACTTCCATATAAAAGATGACATGATACTTCTTAGACTTTCACCACTGAATCACCAAAACACATCCAGCCCATTTTTAAAAATTAATGTTCCCTTTGTTTGGGTACAGTTCAATAGACTCCATTCCACAAAGTGAACTGTGCAAAACTGTCATTCATATATAGGCTGTGACAGTGAGCATTGCCAAACTATTCAAAGAGGCTATCCCCTTGCTGAGCTTACCCTGTCCTCATCCAATGCCCCCAGCAGGAGTGACTGGATAGCAATTAGGAGTGACAGCCCTGATTTTCTTCCTTCCCTTACCCCAAAGATACTGAGGTCAATTGTACTGCTCAGGCTGAGACAGGACAGGCTAACCACAAAAGGGTCATTTTGGCTTTGTGTAGCTCAGCTTCCCACTGGACAAACACATAAAGCCACTGGACAATTTATGTAAAATCATTTGACAGTGATTTGCACAGGGCACAAGTAGTTTAAACACAAACCTGAGCAGGCATCCTGTCCTACTTACCACAGGCAATGCCAAGCCTTGAGCGAAGTGTAAATCTTTCTATGAAGCCTCAGCTTTATGTCATATAAAGACAGACAATGCAGTTTGCAACAACAGAAACATAACACACTTAAATACCTGTAATTAGTTGGGAGACATGCAAAATTTTGTAGAAAACACAATAACCTAGGCAATCCTGTTATTTTGTACCCAAGAACACATAGTCCAGTGCCATGCTACTCTGTATACAAAACCATTTCGTTTCGCCGTCTGCCCGACTCATCAGGCTGCACAGGAAGTTTAACTACCTCCTTTGTTACAATGCAGACAGTTTAACCCTTTCAGAGCCATCTTTGCTTTATGAAACTTTTGTTGAATATTTTTAATATCATTTTTGATAAATGCAATAAGCAAAATAATTATCTCCTTCCACACCCATGCATTATTACTTACAATAATGGCCAACAGTGCCTAAATATTAAAGTGGGACAAAAATTAAACCATCAGTGCAGGAATGTCCAACTGCAGCTTTAATGTTTTGTTGGCCTAACTTAAAGATTCTTTATTTGCTATTTTTCTGTGTTTGTGTTTGGGAGGGTGTTGAGGGGCAGGAGAGGGCAGTTTCATCATATAATTCTAGTAGTTAAAATAAGGAAAACAAGTAAAGAAAAACCCAGGAATAGATTCGACGAGAGTCAATGATGGAGTGGTGAGATATGGTACGGGAAGGTGCTGGGCCACAAGCATTTTTTCTTGAAAAGAAATGTATTTTGACTATCAGTCTGGACTTTGCATAATTGAAGAGGAAAATGGACCAATGCAAACTATTTCAGAAAAATAAATCTCCGATACTCAACAGATTTCAAAGAAAATTTAGTGACAGGTGGACTGGCTATATGGAAAATTGGAATGTTCCCCATGGTCTGTGAATGGTTCCATGTCATATTTATGATTGAACCAGAACTCCCCTGCATAGTAGGGGCACTTTTGACATATTAAAGTGTATAAATGCATTTCTTTCTTTTTTTAAAATATTTTATTGAACATTTTTGGTCAACCATCACAGTACATTGTGTATCCTTTACACAATAATATAACAGTATAAATAACAATGACCTGTTTTATAAACAAAGAATAAATAATATATAACAAAAACGAAAACTAAAACTAAATGGCAACTGCCTTGTCTCAGATAAACACTCTCCAAAAATATGATTTAACAGTCCAATATACAATTATTTATAGCAACGACCTATACCTATTATACATATATATTAACAACCCTGAGAGTCCTTCTGGTTATCCTCCCCCCCTCCCCCCCCCCCCCCCCCCCGGGCTGCTGCTGCTGCCTTCTTCTTTTCCATTCCCTCTATCTTTCTGTGAGGTATTCGACGAACGGTTGCCACCGCCTGGTGAACCCTTGAGCCGATCCCGAGGACGAACTTAATCCGTTCCAGCTTTATAAACCCTGCCATGTCATTTATCCAGGTCTCCACCCCCGGGGGCTTGGCTTCCTTCCACATCAACAGCATCCTGCGCCGGGCTACTAGGGACGCAAAGGCCAAAACATCGGCCTCTCTCGCCTCCTGCGCTCCCGGCTCTTGTGCAACCCCAAATATAGCCAACCCCCAGTTTGGTTCGACCTGGACCCCCACTACTTTCGAAAGCACCTTTGTCACCCCCACCCAGAACCCCTGTAGTGCCGGACATGACCAAAACATGTGGGTGTGATTCGCTGGGCTTCTCGAGCATCTCGCACACCTATCCTCTACCCCAAAAAATTTACTGAGCCGTGCTCCAGTCATATGCGCCCTGTGTAACACCTTAAATTGAATCAGGCTTAGCCTGGCACACGAGGACGATGAGTTTACCCTACTCAGGGCATCCGCCCACAGCCCCTCCTCAACCTCCTCCCCCAGCTCTTCTTCCCATTTCCCTTTCAGCTCATCTACCATAATCTCCCCCTTGTCCCTCATTTCCCTATATATATCTGACACCTTACCGTCCCCCACCCATGTCTTTGAGATCACTCTGTCCTGCACCTCATGCGTCGGGAGCTGCGGGAATTCCCTCACCTGTTGCCTCGCAAAAGCCCTCAGTTGCATATACCGGAATGCATTCCCTTGGGGCAACCCATATTTCTCGGTCAGCGCTCCCAGACTTGCGAACTTCCCATCCACAAACAGATCTTTCAGTTGCGTTACTCCTGCTCTTTGCCATATTCCAAATCCCCCATCCATTCTCCCCGGGGCAAACCTATGGTTATTTCTTATCGGGGACCCCACCAAGGCTCCCGTCTTTCCCCTATGCCGTGTCCACTGTCCCCAAATTTTCAAAGTCGCCACCACCACCGGGCTTGTGGTGTATTTCTTCGGTGAGAACGGCAATGGGGCCGTCACCATAGCTTGTAGGCTAGTCCCCCTACAGGACGCCCTCTCCAATCTCTTCCACGCCGCTCCCTCCTCTTCTCCCATCCACTTACTCACCATTGAGATATTGGCGGCCCAGTAGTAATCACTTAGGCTCGGTAATGCCAGCCCCCCCCATCCCTACTACGCTGTAAGAATCCCTTCCTCACTCTCGGGGTCTTCCCGGCCCACACAAAACTCATGATACTCTTTTCGATCCTTTTGAAAAAAGCCTTCGTGATCACCACCGGGAGGCACTGAAACACAAAGAGGAATCTCGGGAGGACTACCATTTTAACCGCCTGCACCCTCCCTGCCAGTGACAGGGATACCATGTCCCATCTCTTGAAGTCCTCCTCCATTTGTTCCACCAATCGCGTTAAATTTAACCTATGCAATGTACCCCAATTCTTGGCTATCTGGATCCCCAAGTAACGAAAGTCCCCTGTTACCTTCCTCAGCGGAAAGTCCTCTATTTCTCTGCTCTGCTCCCCTGGATGCACCACAAACAACTCACTTTTCCCCATGTTCAGTTTATATCCTGAGAATTCTCCAAACTCCCGAAGTGTCCGCATTATCTCTGGCATCCCCTCCGCCGGGTCCGCTACATATAACAACAAATCATCCGCATACAGTGATACCCGGTGTTCTTCTCCTCCTCTAAGTACTCCCCCTCCACTTCTTGGAACCCCTCAATGCTATTGCCAGGGGCTCAATCGCCAGTGCAAACAATAATGGGGACAGAGGGCATCCCTGCCTTGTCCCTCTATGGAGCCGAAAGTATGCAGATCCCCGTCCATTCGTGACCACACTCGCCACTGGGGCCCTATACAACAGCTGCACCCATCCAACATACTCATCTCCAAAACCAAATCTCCTCAGCACCTCCCACAGATAATCCCACTCCACTCTATCAAATGCTTTCTCAGCATCCATCGCCACCACTATCTCCGCTTCCCCCTCCGGTGGGGGCATCATCATTACCCCTAGCAGCCTCCGTATATTCGTATTCAGCTGTCTCCCCTTCACAAACCCAGTTTGGTCCTCATGGACCACCCTCGGGACACAATCCTCTATCCTCATTGCCATTACCTTGGCCAGAATCTTAGCGTCTACATTTAGGGGGGAAATAGGTCTATAGGACCCGCATTGCAGCGGGTCCTTTTCCTTCTTTAGAAGCGATATCGTTGCCTCAGACATAGTCGGGGACAGCTGTCCCCTTTCCTTTGCCTCATTAAAGGTCCTCATCAGTAGCGGGGCGAGCAAGTCCACATATTTCCTGTAAAATTCAACTGGGAATCCATCCGATCCCGGAGCCTTCCCCGCCTGCATGCTCCTAATTCCTTTCACTACTTCCTCCATTTCAATATGTGCTCCCAGTCCCACCCTTTCCTGCTCCTCCACCTTGGGAAATTCCAGCCGGTCCAGAAAGCCCATCATTCTCTCCCTCCCATCCGGGGGTTGAGCTTCGTATAATTTTTTATAAAATGCTTGAACACTCCATTCACTCTCTCCGCTCCCCGCTCCATCTCTCCTTCCTCATCCCTCACTCCCCCTATTTCCCTCGCTGCTCCCCTTTTCCTCAATTGGTGGGCCAGCAACCTGCTCGCCTTCTCCCCATATTCGTACTGTACACCCTGTGCCTTCCTCCACTGTGCCTCTGCAGTACCCGTTGTCAGCAAGTCAAATTCTACGTGTAGCCTTTGCCTTTCCCTGTACAGTCCCTCCTCCGGTGCCTCCGCATATTGCCTGTCCACCCTCAAAAGTTCTTGCAGCAACCGCTCCCGTTCCCTACTCTCCTGCTTTCCTTTATGTGCCCTTATTGATATCAGCTCCCCTCTAACCACTGCCTTCAGCGCCTCCCAGACCACTCCCACCTGGACCTCCCCATTATCATTGAGTTCCAAGTACTTTTCAATGCACCCCCTCACCCTTAGACACACACCCTCATCTGCCATTAGTCCCATGTCCATTCTCCAGGGTGGGCGCCCTTCTGTTTCCTCCCCTATCTCCAAGTCCACCCAATGTGGAGCGTGATCCGAAATGGCTATAGCCGTATACTCCGTTCCCCTCACCTTCGGGATCAACGCCCTTCCCAAAACAAAAAAGTCTATTCGCGAATAGACTTTGTGGACATAGGAGAAAAACGAAAACTCCTTACTCCTAGGTCTGCTAAATCTCCACGGGTCTACTCCTCCCATCTGCTCCATAAAATCTTTAAGCACCTTGGCTGCTGCCGGCCTCCTTCCAGTCCTGGACCTCGACCTGTCCAGCCCTGGTTCCAACACCGTATTGAAATCTCCCCCATTACCAACTTTCCCACCTCTAGGTCCGGGATGCGTCCTAGCATACGCCTCATAAAATTGGCATCATCCCAGTTCGGGGCATATACGTTTACCAAAACCACCGTCTCCCCCTGTAGTTTGCCACTCACCATCACGTATCTGCCCCCGCTATCCGCCACTATAGTCTTTGCCTCAAACATTACCCGCTTCCCCACTAATATAGCCACCCCCCTGTTTTTCGCATCTAGCCCCGAATGGAACACCTGCCCCACCCAACCTTTGCGTAGTCTCACCTGGTCTATCAGTTTCAAGTGCGTTTCCTGTAACATAACCAGGTCTGCCTTAAGTTTCTTAAGGTGTGCGAGTACCCGTGCCCTCTTTATCAGCCCGTTTAGCCCTCTCACGTTCCACGTGATCAGCCGGGTTGGGGGGCTTTTTACCCCCCCCCTTGTCGATTAGCCATCCCCTTTTTCCAGCTCCTCACCCGGTTCCCACGCAGCTGTGTCCCCCCCAGGCGGTGCTCCCCCGCCCATCCCACCCCATGCCAGCTCCCCCCTCTCCCCAGCAGCAGCAGCCCAATAATTCCCCCCTCCAACCCCCCCCGCTAGATCCCCCACTAGCGTAGTTACACCACCCATGTTGCTCCCAGAAGTCAGCAAACTCTGGCCGACCTCGGCTTCCCCCCGTGACCTCGGCTCGCACCGTGCGACGCCCCCTCCTTCCTGCTTCCCTATTCCCGCCATGATTATCATAGCGCGGGAACCGAGCCCGCGCTTCCCTCTTGGCCCCGCCCCCAATGGCCAACGCCCCATCTCCTCCACCTCCTTTCCTCCCCCTACCACCTCCTGTGGAAGAGAGAAAAGTTACCACATCGCAGGATTAATAACATAAAACTCCTCTTTCCCCCCTTTTTACCCCCTTCTTCGCCCCCCATACTCACCCCACCACTTTGTTTCAAACATCCTTTTTTTTTAAATAACCCGCTCATTCCAATTTTTCTTCCACGATAAAAGTCCACGCCTCATCCGCCGTCTCAAAGTAGTGGTGCCTCCCTTGATATGTGGCCCACAGTCTTGCCGGTTGCAGCATTCCGAATTTTATCTTCTTTTTGTGAAGCACCGCCTTGGCCCGATTAAAGCTCGCTTCCTTCTCGCCACCTCCGCACTCCAGTCTTGGTATATGCGGATCACCGCGTTCTCCCACTTACTGCTCCGAGTTTTCTTTGCCCATCTAAGGACCATCTCTTTGTCCTTAAAACGGAGGAATCTCACCACTATGGCTCTAGGAATTTCTCCTGCTCTCGGTCCTCACGCCATCACTCGGTATGCTCCCTCCACCTCCAGCGGACCCGCCGGGGCCTCCGCTCCCATTAACGAGTGCAGCATCGTGCTCACATATGCCCCGACGTACGCTCCCTCCGCACCTTCAGGAAGACCAAGAATCCTTAGGTTGTTCCTCCTCGCGTTGTTCTCCAGCACCTCCAGCCTTTCCACACATCTTTTATGGTGTGCCTCGTGCATCTCCGTCTTCACCACCAGGCCCTGTATGTCATCCTCATTCTCGGCAGCCTTTGCCTTCACGAAGCTCCCGCTCCTGGGTCTTTTGCTCCTCCTTTAGCCCTTCGATCGCCTGTAATATCGGGGCCAACAGCCCCTTCTTCATTTCCTTTTTGAGTTCTTCCACGCAGCGTTTCAAAAACTCGTGTTGTTCAGGGCCCCATATTAAACTGCCACCTTCCGACGCCATCTTGGTTTTTGCTTGCCTTCCTTGCCGCTGCTCTAAAGGATCCACCGCAATCCGGCCACCTTCCTCTCCTTTTTTTATCCGTATCCAGCGGGGATTCCCTTCTGGTTCACCGCACAGTGCTTTTAGCCGTTAAAATTGCCGTTGGGGCTCTTATTAAGAGCCCAAAAGTCCGTTCCACCGGGAGCTGCCGAAACGTGCGACTCAGCTGGTCATCGCCGCACCCGGAAGTCCTATAAATGCATTTCTAATTAATTAATGTTCACTTCAGGCTGATACAAATTCTGTGTAGCATAAATCAGATATTACTTACTTGAACAGAGTAAAGCAAAGCGGAGGAGACAGTATCTCACTTTGCTCCACTCCAGTGTCATGTTTGATTATGAACCAAATTCTGGCTGCAGCACTAGTGCCAAGGCAAACTACTTTGAGGTAACTCTGCAATCCAATCTGGATACCACCCCTCAAGAAAGATAGAATGACCTTGGAGGGGGCATAGCGCATAGATAGGGGGAAAAAAAAAATGCTGGAAATATTCAGGTCAGGCTTCCCACTGTTACAATATTCTTTGGCAGTTGTAGTGTGAATGTGCTAAATTCTCAATTGGAATAACCAACACCGTTCTTTGATTAACAAGTTGCACAAAATGAACCATTTTCACCATGTCAGAATTACACGGTGCCACTTACAGAAACTATGAACAAAATGAAAGCGTGCAATGTATACCTACTGAAATGGTAACCATTTATTGTTGAAGACACTATGACTTCCTCTTCCTGACGTTTATCAAACAGTGAATTAAATCGACAAGTGATTAAAACTCGCTAAACAATCTTCTAGTTTCAATTTCATAGCTTACCTACAATAAAAGCTCAAGAGATCCGAGAAGGTGTTCAAATGGAGGTTTATTTAAAACCAAAAGAAAAGGCTGCAACGTGGCATACAGCATATAGGTCCCAACCGGAACTACTGATCATGCCTGCCCCAATCAGGGACGGCTTTTGATGGTTAAACTACGAGCCCCAGCTGATAGGCCTCCACCATCAGTGGGGGAGCTCGTATATTCCACGAGCCCCACGGGGGAATCAATCAGGTCATCGCTTGGGACTGGTCAGCGTTACAACAATCCCCCCCCCACCCTGAAGGTCCGTCCTTCTGTTGCTGGATGCAGAGGAGGTCTCCTTCGTCGCTTTGCCCGCTGTTGTGCTTCCAACATCAGCGGGGGTGGGTCGAGGGGTTGTATAACTCGTCGGGAGTGTCATATTCACGTTAACTGTCAGAGGAATCCTGTCAGATGTCTGACTCAGACCATACTGTCCGAAAGTATTGAGGATTTCCTTTACATACCTGATGCAGAATCTTCCATTTCATGCAAAGTTGGGGCCTGGTCCTTGGAGAGTTGTGCTCCCTAGCTCATGGATGGTTAAGGGGGGTGGGGTAAGGGACTGATCTGTCTGGCGGAGCTACCTCTGGTGAGGGAGTTCCCTGCCTTAGAGATGGTCCGCATGCTGGCGTACAGTCCATTCGCTGGTTTTGAATGTATAGGAGACTGGTCCTGTCTTCTTCTCCGCTATGGTCCCTGATATCCACCAGGCCCCATCTCCAAAATTCCAGACATATAGTGCCTTCTAGCTTGAACCCTCTGTTCTGCTTCCAGTGGACATGATATCTAGAGGTCTTGTTTCTTCTCCACCTTTCCACTAAGGCTGGGAAATGTCAAGCTTAAAACGAGTTTGAAGCCGTCAGCCCATCAGTAGCTCTGCCGGCACTACCCCGGTCCATAATATACAGCGTGGTCCGATAATTAAAATTAAAAATGTGCCAGTTTCATTCAGCTGGCCCAAAGTTTTGCACTGCCCGCCCAGCCAGACCATTCAAAGGAGGGTGGCCCAGCCAGACCATTCAAAGGAGGGTGATATTTCTTCGCAGGCCCTTCTTGGTCTCATCGATTATCTGGGGTTATGAACATCACAGAATTGCTATGGTGCAGGAGGCAGCCATTTGGCCCACCATGTCTGCAATGGCTCTCCAAACAAGCGCCATGACTTAGTGCCATTCCTCTGCTTTTTCCCATAGCTCTGCACATTACTTGAATAGAAACAATTATCTACTGCCCTCGTTGAATGCTTTAATTGAACATGTTCCACACTAATAAGCTGTATTCTTTAAGCAGGCCATCAGGACACCTATTCTACACATTGGAGATGGAATTGGTTCAATAGTTTAAACTCAGCGACAATAAACTTTGATTGTTCATTTATTAAGTGATAACAGCAATTTGCATTTATTTTCTCGTGTCAAATTCCCACAGCTACTTCTTGTCCATGTCAAATTCCCATGGCTACTTTTTGTCCATTCGAACATTTAAATTTCTCTAATACTTCAAAAAATCAGACTGTCACAGTCTGGGTCAAGCAGGTTACTCCTCATGAATCTGAGTTAGAATTCTTACAGTGCTGAAGGAGGCCATTCAACTCATCAAGTCTGCACCGACCCTCTGAAAGAGCACCCTACCTAGGCACATGCTGTAACCCTAACCTTTTGGATACAAAGATAGAATTTTGCTTGGCCAATCCATCTAACCTGCACATCTTTGTACTGTGGGGGGAAACCAGAGCACCTGGAGAAAACTCACACAGACACCGGGAGAATATGCAAACTCCACAGACAGTGACCCATGACCAGAATCGAACCCTGGTGCGGAGAGGCAGCAGCGCTAATCACTGTGCCACCGTGCCCACCCTGCTTGCTTTCCACATCCTATTTTTCCTTCTCAAGCAATACTGAATTCTCTTTTAAACAAACATACGGAATCTGCTTCACAACCTTTGATGACAGAGAATTCACATTGTATGACCTCTGTACAAAGTTTCTTTTCTAACCTTCCTATTGGAATTATCCTAAATTTGTTCCATCTTGCTAACAGTGAAAACAATGGCCACTATTTACCCCATCATAACCCAACCCTTCAAAGTCTTGCTCAACTCCAATTAAAAACAATCTAAATTCTGAAGTATACCTTTAGCATTGTAATGTCTGTGATGTCTTAAATCTATAGTACACCTTTTCCATTGCTTATATATCTTAGATTTCAGGCACTATTTACCGGCCTCGTGCGCCTGACTTGATGACGCGATGAAGCCAGTGAATCTCGTGAGAGACGTCATGCAAGATTCACCCAAACCTTGCGAGACATCACAATCTGGATTTCGTCCTCACTTGGGCAAGATCCAGATATACATATTTAAATAAACTGCACAGCTCATTTAAATATGTCTGCACTGATTCTTCCGGCACCTGGGAACTAATGGCCTCCCCAGCGAGGCCTGGACCGAGTGCCCTTTAGTACTGGTCCACACAAACGTGGACCAGGCCTAACGGCACCTGGAGGGTTTCCCAGGCCATTGGAGATCGCTGGGTGGCCACTGACAGGGCAGGGGGGCCCCGTCTGTCTTTCCCTCTGGGACCCAGCCACTTTGGCACTCAGTGTGACACATTGGCACTGCCACCATAGAATTGCCAAGGTGGCACTACCACCCACCCCATAGCAGGGCGTCCTCACCACAGGGGGGGGGGAGGGGGGGGGAAAAGAGTAAATGCCCATGTGTGCAGGGGTGACATTGCCTGTTTATTTGGGGGGAGGGGGCATCCTAAATTATGTACTCTTATTTATCAAGAACTAAAATATGGGTGATTAACCTAGGATTTCTTAGTTGTTCAAATATCCTTTCCAAAAGGCATCATATTTACCATCTTTCAGTCCTGGTATAATTTTCCTTTACCCAAACTCGGTAAAATTATAGTCTGAGCATCTGCTATTTCCTTAGATTACCTCAAGGTGCAGGTGTAAATCTTCACGTCCTGCTGTTTTGTCTAGCTTAAATTTCTCTTTAAAAAATAATCTTCAATTACAGTTCTGCACCCATTTCTGACAGGTTCATAATAACTATATCAGCTTCCTTTTTGAAAATGAAGACAAAATTCTCAATTAATATCTGACATTCTCTCACCCTCCATATCTTAGTAGCCCTTTATTACGCTAATAAGGAGACTAACCTCTTTTTTTTTTGCACCCCCCCCCCCACCCATGACCATTGTTCTTTTGCTCATTTTTTCTCATATTGCCTTATTGACGTTTTCCCCTCTAATAATTATATTTGACATAGCTTTCATTTTGATAATCTGCTGTGTGATTACAAAATGCTGCCTAATTACAAATTTGACTTTATTTTCCTTTAATACTGTCTGCCTTTCTCCTTACTGGGAATAGTTTGATTTTACCATTACCCCATTTCCAGCGTTGTGGTGCATTGGTCACAAAACATTAGTACGCAAGTACAGCAAGTAATTAAGGCGGCCAATGGAATACCATTCATTATTACAAGAAGTAAGGATGTTATGCTTCAGTTATACGGGGCATTGGTGAGACCACATCTTCAATACAGTTTTGGTCTCCTTATTTAAGCAAGGCTATAAATGCATCAGAGGCAGTTTACTAGTTAAATTACTGGAATGAGCGGATTGTCGTAATTGCAAAGGTTGGATTGGGCTTGTTCCACTTGAGTTTAGAAGAGAGGGGATAACAGACTGCAGAATAAAAGGTCTTGGACAGTCTCGACAAGTTGGATGTGGAAAGGATGTTTCCATTTGTGGCGGAGTCCAGAATTAGGGGGCACATTTTTAAAATTAGGGTTCACCCTTTTAGGACAGACGAGGAGAAACTTTTTCTCTTGAGGGTTGTGTGACTTTAGAACTTTGCCGCAGAAGGCAGTGGAAGCGGGGTCATTGAATATTTTTAAGGCAGAGGTAGATAGATTCCTGTTAGGCAAGGAAATCAAAGGGTATTGGGGGAAGATTGTATTGTGGAATTCAAAACACAAATAGGTCAGTCATGATTTATTGAATAGCAGAGCAAGCACGAGGGGCCAAATGGCCTTCCTTATGCACCTATGCATTGGTATAAATATTTCCCATTTTTGATCAATTCTATTTGCCAAATATTTCCTACTCCTCAACCTGGGCAAGACCTTTTTTTTTTCAGTGTCATAACAGGAAAAAGGACATTCGGCACATCAAGTCTGTGCCATTTTTTTCTTTCAGTCAAGTACATTTGACCTTCATTTTTCTTGTTACATTCTTTTAGTGAACCTTGTTTCTTTTTTATTAATTTAGAGTACCCAATTCATTTGTTTTCCAATTGGGGGCAATTTAGCATGGCCAATCCAGCTACCCTGCACATCTTAGGGTTGTGGGGGCGAAACCCACGCAAACACGGGGAAAATTTGCAAACTCCACATGGACATTGACCCAGAACCTAGATCGAACTTGGTACCTTGGCGCCGTGAGGCAGCAGTGCTAACCACTGCACCATTGTGTGGTCAATAGTGAACCTAATTGTATTGCTCCGACTATTCTTCGACTTGTATGCAGCCTATTTACTCCATTTCATTCACAGGATTAACGCAAAAGTTCTCTCTTCCCTGTTTTAGTTGAAACAGTTTTAGTTGCAACATATTGAGGCCCTGAACACACGGCGAAAGATTCCTCATTTTCAAACCACTTACAATACCACAACTTTATTTCAATAATTAAAATCTCCTACATAATTGACACCATTATTAACATATTCCTCTCTAATTTAAGCAACTTTGTCCATGACATCCCCCTCAAACTGTATTATGAGTAATTTCAAAACTAAGCATCCCTGAGCTCAATCCAAAAGGCAAAACTTGTTTTTAAGTTTTTGCACTTAGTAGTTATGATAACATCATTAATTAATACCATTGTCACTCCTGCTTTCTTCTTCCCTAGTCCTCTGGATTGTTTTCTGCATAATATTTAAATTGCTAATCTGGAATCATTTTAGTAATATTCCCACCGACAGTTGTTGACAGGGCCCTCAACAATGTCCGGTCCATCTCCACCGCCACTACCCTCGCCCCCTACCCTCCCTCCCAGAACAAGGATAGAGTCCCCCTCGTTCTCACATTTCACCCCATCAGCCTCCATATGCAAAGCAAAATCCTCCGCCATTTTCGCCAACTCCAGCGTGATGCCACCACCAAACACATTTTCCCTTCATTCCCTCTGTCAGCATTCCGCAGAGACCTTCCCTCCAAGATAATCTAGTGCACTCCTCCACCATAGCCAACTCCTCTCCCATCACCCATGGCACCTTCCCATGCAATCACAGAAGGTATAACACCTACCCCTTTACCTCTTCCATGCCTAACATCCCAGGCCCAAAACACTCATTCCAGGTTAAACAGTGTTTCACTTGCACCTCTTTCAATCTGGTCTATTGCATTCACTGCTCCCAATGTGGTCTCCTCTATATTGGAGACCAAACGCAGACTGGGTGATCGCTTTGCTGAGCACCTTTGGTCTGTGCGCATTCAGGACCCTGATCTTCCCGTTGCTTGCCATTTCAACACAAGACCCTGCTCCCATGCCCACATTTCTGATTTTGGCCTGCTGCAAATGTTCCAGTGAAGCTCAAATGCAAACTGGAGGTACAACATCTCACCTTATGGTTAGGCATACTACAGCCTTCCGGTCTCAACATCTAATTCAACAACTTCAGATGATTTTCTCTACCCCATCTCAACCCATTTGTTTTCATCCCATTTCATTTTAACTGTCTTGTACCATTTCTTTCTCTCTTGTCTTTCTTTACACATGTTTAACCCCTGCCCCATCTTATCCACCTTTCCTTACCCTTTCTTCCCTTTGCTTCCCCCTTCCCCTCCCCTCACATCTACATCTGTCACAGTTGACCCTCTGATGTTAGTTTCTCTGCTGTTTGGCCTTTCACACCTTTTGTTCTCTATGGGTGCCATTAGCACTCTTCCTCCGTAGTTTCTGTGGCTATTGGCACCCAGTTTCCCTGGGTTTCTGTGGCTATGACACATCTTTCATGCTCATTCCACAGTATAAATATTTCCCACTTTTTCTGTCTTATAGCTTTGACAAAGGGTCACCTGGACTCGAAACGTTAGCTCTTTTCTCTCCCAACAGATGCTGCCAGACCTGCTGAGACTTTCTAGCATTTTCTCTTTGGTTTCATTTTCCAGCATCCACAGTAATTTGCTTTTTTACACCCCTTGTTATATGATTCGCCAGGACTCTGGTCCCAGCATGATTCAGATGAAGACCGTCCCATCGGAACCGGTCCCCTCTTCCCCAGTACTGGTGCCAATGTCCCAGGAATTATTCCCACACCATTCTTTGAGCCACGCATTTACCCCCTTCATCTTATTGACCCTGTGCAAATTTGCTCGTGGCTCAGGTAATAATACGGAGATTATTACCTTTTTGGTTCTGCTTTTTAATGTAGCTCCTAGCTGTTCATACTCCCTTAGCAGAACCTCTGTTCTTGTCCGACCTATGTTATTGGTGCCTATGTGGACCACGACAACTTGATCTTTCCCCTCCCACTCTGTAGCCCAGATGAGATATCCCAAACCCGAGCACCAGGCAGGCAACACAACCTTCGGGATTCTCGATCCTGGTCACAGAGAACAGTGTCAATGCCACTAACTATACTATCCCCGATTACAACTACATTTCTTTTTTCTCCACCACTTGAACGGCTCCCTGCTCCTCGGTGCTGTAGTCAGTTTGCTCATCCTCCCTGCAGTCCCTGTTCCCACATAGGGCGCAAGAATCTGTTGGACAAGTTCAGGGACTGAGGCTCCTGCAACCCTACCTCTTGGATCCCTCTACCTACCTCACCTTCCCCCACACCGCACTCACCTTCCCCCACACCGCACTCACCTTCCCCCACACCGCACTCACCTTCCCCCACACCGCACTCACCTTCCCCCACACCGCACTCACCTTCCCCCACACCGCACTCACCTTCCCCCACACCGCACTCACCTTCCCCCACACCGCACTCACCTTCCCCCACACCGCACTCACCTTCCCCCACACCGCACTCACCTTCCCCCACACCGCACTCACCTTCCCCCACACCGCACTCACCTTCCCCCACACCGCACTCACCTTCCCCCACACCGCACTCACCTTCCCCCACACCGCACTCACCTTCCCCCACACCGCACTCTGCTTCTCCTGCTCACTTACCTTCCCCCACACTGGACTTTGCTACTCCTGGTCACTTACCTTCCCCACACTGTACTCTGCTTCTCCTGGTCACAGTTCCTGAAATGAAAGCCCAGAGGTAATTTTTTTTAAAAAAAAGAGTACTTACCTTCCCCCCACACTGCTCTCTGCTTCACCTGGTCACAGCTCCTGAAATGAAAGCCCCTGACCCCGAGATACGTTTTTTATAGCACTTACCTTCCTTCACATACTGGTCTCTGCTTCTCCTGGTCACAGCTCCCGAAAGGGGTTGCTTTGCCCTGGATGGTGTCAAGCGGACTGTTGTTGGAGCTGCACTCATCCAGGTAAGTGGAGAGTATTCCATTACACTCCTGACTTGTGCCTAGTAGATGTTGGAGCGGCTTTGGGGGGGTTAGGAGGAGAGTTACTCACTGTAGGATTCCTAGCCTTTGACCTGCTCTGGTAGCCACAGTATTAATATGGCTAGACCAGTTCAGTTTCTGATCACTAGTAACCCCAGGATGTTGATTGTGAGGGATTCAGCGATGGTAATGCCATTGAATGTCATGGGGCGATGGTTATAAGACACATAAGAACTAGGAGCAGGCCATCAGACCCTTCGAGCTGATCTTTTGTGGACTCAGCTCAACTTTCCCGCCCGAACACCATAACCCTTTATTCTTCAAAAAACTATCTATCTTTATCTTGAAACCATTTAATGAAGGAGCCTCAACTGCTTCACTGGGCAGGGAATTCCATAGATTCACAACCCTTTGGGTGAAGAAGTTCCTCCCAAGCGCAGTCCTAAATCTACATCCCCTTATTTTGAGGCCCCCCAGTTCTGTTTTCACCCACCAGTGGAAACAACCTCCTATCTATTCCATTCAGAATCTTATACGTTTCTAGAAGATCCCCCCCGCATCCTTCTAAATTCCAACGAATGCAGTCCCAGTCGACTCACCCTCTCAGAGTAATCCAACCCCCTCAACTCAACTAGGATTAGCCTAGTGAATCTCCTCTTCACACCCTCCAGCGCCAGTCCGTCCTTTCTCAGGTAAGGAGACCAAAACTGAACACAATACTCCAGATGTGGCCTCACGAACACCTTATACTGTTGCAGCATAACCTTTCTAGTCTTAAACTCCACCCCTCTAGCAATGAAGGACAAAACTCCATTCGCCTTCTTAATCACCTGTTGCACCTATAAACCAACTTTTTGCGACTCATGAAATGAAAATGAAAAAATGAAAATCGCTTATTGTCACAAGTCGGCTTCAAATGAAGTTACTGTGAAAAGCCCCTAGTCGCCACATTCCAGCGCCTGTTCAGGGAGGCTTGTACGGGAATCGAACCGTGCTGCTAGCCTGCCTTAGTCTGCATTAAAAGCCAGCGATTTAGCCCAGTGTGCTAAACCAGCCCCTAACCATGTTTTAATATTTTATCAGTTAAATCATAATCCCTTTTGCTGTTATTCCTACCAAAATGTATAACCTCACATTTGTCAACATTGTATTCCATCGGCCAGACCCTAGCCCATTCACTTAATCTATCCAAATTCCTCTGCAGACTTCCAGTATCCTCTGCACTTTTTGCTTTACCATTCATCTTAGTGTCGTCTGCAAACTTGGACACATTGCACTTGGTCCCCAACTCCAAATCATCTATGTAAATTGTGAACAATTGTCGGCACAACACTGATCCCTGAGGGACACCACTAGCGACTAATTGCCAACCAGAAACACCCATTAATCCCTACTCTTTGCTTTCCATTAATTAACCAGTCCTCTATCCATGCTACTACTTTACCCTTAACGCCATGCATCATTATCTTATGCAGCAACCTTTTGTGTGGTACCTTGTCAAAAGTTTTCTGGAAATCCAGATATACCACATCTATGGCTCCCCGTTGTCTACCGCATTGGTAATGTCCTCAAAAGAATTCCACTAAATTAGTCGGGCACGACCTGCCCTTTATGAACCCATGCTGCATCTGTCCAATGGGACAATTTCCATCCAGATGCCTCGCTATTTCTTCCTTGATGATAGATTCCAGCACCTTCCCTACTACCAAAGTTAAGCTAACTGGCCTATAATTACCCGCTTTCTGCCTACCTCCTTTTTAGATCCTCTCTTGTAGGATGTGGTCGTTACCTGGCACTTGTGTGGCGTGAATGTAACTTGCCATGTGTCAGCCCAAGCCTGGATATTGTCCAGGTCTTGCTGCACATTGAGATATATTCACATACTGGAGATTTGAAAAAGTGAAAGAAATAGGTTACATAATTCGAATGAAAACATGTGTACATTATCCTTTGCAATAAGGTTTTTCAATAGTGTTCCGGGACACAATAGGGCACAATGGCTGGACATTAACAATAGTACACAGCCAGACACATACAGTAGATTGAAGTTGGAAAAAATGGAGGTTGCATGCTGTATATGAAATGAAATGAAAATCACTTATTGTCACAAGTAGGCTTCAAATGAAGTTACTGTGAAAAGCCCCTAGTCGCCACATTCCGGAGCCTGTTCGGGGAGGCTGGTACGGGAATGAACCGTGCTGCTGGCCTGCCTTGGTCTGCTTTAAAAGCCATCTCTTTAGTCCTGTGCTAAACCATAAAGCTGGAGAAGATGACAGAAGTAGAGTGGAGTGGAATGAGACCATGCAGTGATTTCTAAACAAAACCTAAAACTTTCAAGTTTATGTACGGGGGAGCTAGTGGAAGTCAGTGGAAATGTAGACGTTAGGTATGCAATGCTTTGTGGGTTGGGTGCTGCATACAAGGCATGAGAAATCTCACGCCTTCACAGGTGACCATGAAATGAAACCAGCACCAGTAGACTCAACTACTCTTCAGAAGTACCACACTTACGACTTTGCAAATATAGCAAGTCAACAAATAACGAGAATGGTAACATATAATACCTGGTAATGGTTTGACTTTCAACTGAAGAACTCCAGGAGCACCCTTTTATTTCTACACAACGGTATAAATGCATTTGGTTGTATCTATATAATTAATCTTCCAATAAAACTTGCAGAAATTAGAATAACTATTCCTTTGGCCACATACCACAAGTAATATTAGACTATGGAAGGAAACAAACAAAACAAGACCCAATGGTCTTCCAAAATCAAAAGGAGAAAGGGGAATTGGATAGGCCAAACTTTGACGAAGCCACAGAACAACATTATGCAGCAAGCTCTCATATGGAACCTGCAAGGATAAAGGCAAGGCAGACCAAAAAACTCATGGGGGCTATATACAAAAAAGATGAGAGCCAAGGGCTATACATGGTAACATCTGGAGAGTTTGGCCCAAGGCAGGATTAGAACAAAGAACAATACAGCACAGGAACAGACCCTTCGGACCTCCAAAGCTGCGCCGATCACGTGTTCTATCTAGACTAACCATCTGTATCCTTCTATACCCCGTCTGTTCAAGTGCCTATCGAGATAAGTCTTAAAGGTCGCTAATGTATCTGCCTCAACCACCTCACTTGGCCATGCATTCCAAGCCACCACTACCCTGTGTAAAAATGTTTCCCCGCTCATCTCCACTGAACCTGTTCCCTCTCACCTTGAACTTGTGCCCCCTTGTAATTGTCATTCCCTGGGAAAAAGCCTACAACTGTTCACCCTATTTATACCACTAATAATTTTATAAACTTCTATCAGGTCACCCCTCAGTCTCTGTCTCTCTAGGGAGAACAATCCCAGTTTATTCAATCTCTCCTCATAGCCAATACCCTCCATACCACGCAACATCCTGGTAAACCTTTTCTGTACTCTCTCCATAGCCTCCACATTCTTCTGCTAGTGTAGTGACCAGAATAGGACACAGTATTCCAAATGTAGCCTAACCAACATTCTATATAACTGTAACATAATTTTCGAGATTTTGTACTCGATACCTCATTCTATGAAGGCAAGCATGCCATATGCTTTCTTTACCACCATTTCCACCTGTGCTGCCACTTTTAAAGATCTATGCACCTGCACGCCCAAATCTCTGTGTCTCTATGCTCCTGATGGTTCTGCCATTTATTTTGTAGCTCCCACCTGAATTGGATCTACCAAAAAGCATCACCTTGCATTTGTTAAATTCCACCTGCCATTTCTCTACCCAATTTTGCAGCCTATCTATATCCTGTTGTATTCTCTGACAATCTTCATCACTATCCGCAACTCCTGCAATCTTAATATGATCGCAAACTTACTAATCAGACCCGCTATGTTTTCTTCCAAGTCATTTATATATATTACAAAGAGCAGAGGTCCCAGTACTGATTCCCACGGAACACCACTTGTTACAGACCTCTATTCAGAAAAACACCCTTCCACTGCTACCCTCGGACTTCTATGGCAAAACCAATTCTGAATTAGTTCACCCTGACCCCATGTGATTTAATCTTTTGCACCAGCCCGCCATGAGGGACCTTATCAAATGCTTTACTAAAGTCCACGTAGACAACATGCACAGCTCTTCCCTCGTCAATAATTTTTGTCACCTCCTCAAAAAATTCAATCAAATTAGTGACATATGACCTCCCTCGTACAAAACCATGCTGTCTGTCGCTAATAAGACCATTCACTTCCAAACGTGCATAGATCCTATCTCCGAGAATCTTTTCCAACAATTTCACAATCACTGACGCCAAGCTCACCTGCCTATAATTACCCGGGTTATCCTTGCAATCCTTCTTAAATAACGGTACAACGTGGCTATCCTCCAATCCTCTGGGATCTCACCCGTGGCCAACGAGGACACAAGGTCCAGTGATTTCATCTCTCGGCTCCCTCAGTAATCTGGGATAGATGCCATCTGGCCCTGGGAATTTGCCGACCTTAATACTTTTTAACACACCTAACATTTCCTCCCTCATAATAAAGTATTTTAGACCTGTTCTAAAGTGTTTATACATCCCTCTGAGATACCACCAATCAACGTGTCCCTCTCCTTTGTGAATACCGATGCAAATATTCATTAAGGACCTTACCTACTTCCTTTGGTTCTACACATAATTTCCCTCCTTTGTCCTCGAGTGGACCAACCTTCTCTAGTTACCCTCTTGTTCCCAATATACGTATAAAATGCCTTAGGATTCTCTTTAATCCTGTCTGCCAAGGACATTTTGTGACCCTTTTTGCCCTCCTGACTCCCTACTTGAGCTCTTTTCTACTTTCCTTGTATTCCTCAAATGCTTCATCTGTTTTTAGTTTCCTGTACCTCAATAATGCATCATTTTTCTTTTTGACAAGATTCGCAAGTTCCCTGGTCATCCATGGTTCCCGAATCCTGCCTTTCCTTATTACCGGCACATTTCTGTCCTGCACTCCCATCAG
The DNA here is from genome assembly GCF_047496885.1 of Scyliorhinus torazame. Lineage (NCBI taxonomy): Eukaryota > Metazoa > Chordata > Chondrichthyes > Carcharhiniformes > Scyliorhinidae > Scyliorhinus > Scyliorhinus torazame. The sequence continues at coordinate 41,760,018 of NC_092722.1, forward strand.
CTGCTCCTTAAAAGACTCCCACATGCCAAATGTGGATTTACCGTCAAACAGCCTCTCCCAAACAACAGCCTTCAAATCCTGCCTAATCTGGTTGTAGATAGCCTTCCCCCAATTTAGCACCTTAACCCTAGGACAATACTCATCCTTTTCCATGAGTATCCGTGAAAATATTCATTAGATGGTGAAAATTTGTCCGTGGCCTATGCTTCATCAAAGAGTGTAAAGGCTAAGAAAAAGGTTCCTAATAAAAAACACACATTTCAGCCCCTGTTCACCAATGTACTGTTTTGTAGTTTTTTGTTTTAACCCCTAAAGGCATAGAGTCTTTGTTTTATGTCTATGTATGGCTGAGCACTTTATTCAAACAACAGCATGCTTTGACATAAAGTAACATTACAACTGAGCCATATCCTCTCCACTCGAGGCCTATATACCCAGACTTCTTATAGGAGTGATCAGGAATAGGGTTCCTGGACAAATTATAAAAGTTTGTTCCCATACAATAGCACGTACTATTCCAGAACCAAACAGCATTGCACCAGTGAAGCTTGTTTCAGTCAAAATAGCTCACAATGTACGTCTTGCGTTGTAATGCTTAAGGGTGTTATGGCAAAGATGCAGTTAACAAATAAAAATCTTAAGAGCTTCAGTTTGTCCCCATCCTGGTGCAAAATTAATTTCACTAAAAGTGGAATTAAAACAATAATCACTAATGGTCTGCTTACTCAGGAAAGAACATGCAATGATGATTCACTTGATAGATTCCTGGGATAAAGGGGATTTTCTCAAGAGGAGAAACTGAGTAAACTAGGCCTACATTTCCGAGAGTTTAAAAGAAGGAGGTTATTGACAGAGTAGATTCTGGGAGGACATGGGAATCTAGAACTGGGGTTACAATCTCAGAATAAGTACCCTACTAATTAGGATTGAGAATATGAAAAAATGCTTCACTTGAAGGGTTGTGAATCTTTGAAAGTCTCTACCCCAGAGAGCTGTGGTTACTCGGGGGTTGATTGTATTTAAGCCAGAGATCAAAAGATTTTTGGAATAAGGGAATGATAAGGGAATCAAGGCATATGGGGATAGTTCAGCAAGATGGAATTGACGTTGAAGATCAGCCGCAATCTTGTTGAACAGCAGAACAAGCTCAAGGGGCTCACTGACCTACACCTGCTCCGAATTATTATTGTTTTCTTACACTTATTACGAAGAACAGTAAAAGTTAGAATATGATTCATCAATGGAGCAGCTGTTTAAATGATGCCAACAAGCCCCTCTACTTTCTACTACAGGCAAGTTTTGTAAACAAATTCAATATCTTCATGAATACACTGATAACTATGAGGAAACTGCTACTTCTCCCAACACTGGTAAATGTGCATATTCTTAAACAGATTTTATATCAGATTAGTAACCTTTATCATGGCTGCACTTGTAGAAGCAAAGTACACCTAACCGGATTCACCAGTCTGGCAATAATATTAAATTTATGAGAGCTGGTGCGACTAGCAGCAGTAAATGGATATAAAAGTAGCTTTCTGAAGAAATCATATTCAGCTTGAAGCGTAAACTGTTTCTCTCTTCACAGACCTGCTGCGTATTTCCGGGACTTCCTGTTTTTATTTTATATTATAAAAGTGGCTTTATAAATTGTCACCTCAAATTGTTCCTACCATTCCCAATTACAGGGACATGTTGCAGCCAGTATATCACCCAAGCTCAGATATAAAAAAAGCTCCGGCACAACCCAACATTATTGCTTTTCCAATTTAAAGTGAACACAGTAAGAACATTTCACTCACGGTTATGCTTCACTGAAATTCTAGAGATTATTAAAGAATAGAAATTGGGAACATTCTGTGAAAATACTCAAGTGATAGCCTTGCTCTTCAACTTCTGTCCAAAACAAAACAAAACCTCATTAACCTTAAGACCCAATGTTCTTGATCCTGAGCCCAGACTCTTGACATCTTAACTAGTGGGTATCAGTGATTCCTTTAAAATAAAATCAGGTGATCTTTGTAAGAGACTGTACAAATTGAATTTATAAGGATCAATATTTCTTCTGTGGACAGTACAAATAGGAAGATTTCAACAGGGAATCCTGTAAATTTGGAACACAGTACAGGGAATAGCCCAGTTAGTCCCTCAAGCCTGTACAGCCAGTAAGATCATGGCCAACCCTTAGCCTAACTCCTCCATATACCTTTTTGCACCATATCCTACTTAAATACCCCTGGTTAACATAAATCTATCAACATCTGCCATTTGTGGAAGAGAAGATTCCAAACTTCTTACAATTCGGTGTATGGAGAACTGTTTCCTGGCAAAGATCGCACATGAAAGAAAGTGTGAACAATTTTGCCACAAGACTGGCATAGCCTGGTACCTACATCCAACAAGCGTCACTATTTTTGGGAAAGAAGTGAAATGGGGGAGGGTGCAAGAAACGCCTCAAAAATTAACAGCTTTGGTAGTATTACAAATGAGTTTGTACGGAATGGTGGCTGATCATAGGTGGGGTTCTGTTCATTATTCTAGTTTCTATGAGAAAAATGGCCAGACACAATTCAGCAGAGGGAAACAAAATTAATAGCTGGTATTAAGCAGCTCTAAGTGACAGGAAAGTTTGCAATACAGAATAGAAAATCTGGGAACACCTTGATAAGTATTTAAGATTCTAAAGGATATATGAACATTAAAATATATAGAAGTCACAGATTCTACAGCAGGGATAGTGTCAAACTTAGTAAAGGGAGAAATAAAATATTTAGATTAAGCAATGGCCTCAAACAATGGCCAGGGAATGGATTTTGTGGCATGAAAACAATGGCTTTGGTCTTCCTAATATTTAATTGGTCATTGAACACTGGATTCAAGCAATCTGTAACCTCTACATTCACCTTGCCTTCGGCTGTTATGGGTAATTTTACTGCTAAACTTCAGTTAATCACAACAGATGTAATATGTATTTTTAGGAACTTATTGTTCAGTGCACTTCCTGTTAACTCCTTTCACCGTAAATTCTTATCCACATGTTTAATGGCAACAGCTCATGTAAACTTTTCACTCTAGTTCCAGCCTACTGGTAAAGCCATTGGAGCAACACATCAGCTGCTTCGAATATAAAGTTGGATATATTTTTTTTTAAAAAGAACTAAAGCCAAGGATGAGGATTGAATGTGGAGTGACGTACATCTATACACCCTGATTATCCAATAGTCTCTGAATTCCACTTCATCTGAATGATTGATCCGATAAAAATCAAACAAAACCTGCAGAACAAAAGTCTGAAATCCTGAACTGTGACGAAGTGTAGAAGAAATATAGTAATATGACATTTCCTAGACAATCAGACGGACCACTTTAGTCCTTCACTAACCCAGGTTCTTAGAGAATAAAGGGTGATGCACTAAAATGGTTTCATCTTGGGGAGGCAGCGACGTAGTCATTTTATCATTGGACTAGTAGTGGTTTTGTCACTGGACCCAGGGTAATGCTCTGGGGACATGGGTTTAAATCCCACCAGCGCAGATGGTGGAATTTGAATTCAATAAAAAAAATCTGGAATTAAAAGTCTAATGATGACCATGAAACAATTGTTGATTGTTGTAAAAACCCATCTGGTTCACTGATGTCCTTTAGGGAAGGAAATCGAGGGGCTTCCGGTTGCGGCGATGCACTGCTAAGCCGCACGTTTCGGCAGCTCCCGTTCTAACGGACTTTTGGGCTCTTTTTGGGAGCCCCAACGGAATTTTTTTTTTTGACCAAACCCAGTGTGGGGTGACGAAGGAAGGAGTCCCCCCGGGTGTGTATGGAAAAGATCGGTGGTAGTGGCCAGATTGCGAAGGATCCTTTGGAGCAGCGGCAGAGAAGAGAAGGAAGAAGCAAGATGGCGACGGATGGAGCCCAGACGACATGGGGCCCGGACCAGCAGGAATTCCTCCGACGGTGTGTGGAGGAATTAAAGAAGGAGGTGCTGGCGCCGATGTTATTGGCAATCGAAGGGCTAAAAGAAACGCGAAAGGCCCAGGCGATAGAGCTCCGTGGGGTGAAGGCAGCTGAGAACGAGGATGGGATCCTGGGCCTAGCGGTAAAAATGGAGACGCACGAGGCACTACATAAGAGGTGTATCGAAAGGCTCCAAGTCCTGGAGAACAGCTCGAGAAGAAAGAACCTCCGGATTCTGGGTCTCCCCGAGGGAGTGGAGGGAGATGACGTTGGGGCTTATGTGAGCACGATGCTCCATTCGCCAATGGGAGCTGAGGCCCCTTCGGGCCCCCTGGAGGTGGAAGGGGCTCACCGGGTCCCTTGTGAGGAGACCAAAGGCTGGAGAACCACCAAGGGCGATAGTGGTGAGATTTCACCGCTTCACCGACAGAGAGGCGGTTTTGAGCTAGGCCAAGAAGGTACGGAGTAGCAGGTGGGAGAATGCGGTGATTCGAGTGTATCAGGACTGGAGCGCGGAGGTGGCGAGAAGGAGGGCGAGTTTTAATCGGGCCAAGGTAGTGCTTCACAAGAAGAAAATAAAGTTTGGGATGCTGCAGCCGGCGCGATTGTGGGTCACGCACCAAGACAAACATTACTACTTTGAAACGTCGGATGAGGCATGAACCTTTATTCAAGAAAAGAAATTGGACCAGAACTGAGGGACTGATGCTGTGGGGGAGACGACGATGTTGATATATAGAAATGTAAATTGGGGAATGGGAGTTCACAGTATCGAGACGATAGACGGGGGTTTTTTTTTTCTCTTCTTGACGGGGGGACACTGAGAAATGTGGGCGCCGGTGGAAAAAAAGGACTGAGGGGGGGGCGGGGAATGGGGGAGCTGCGCCATGGAGGGCGGGGCCGATCCAGGAAAGCGCGGGTCTTTTCCCGCGCTAGGGAGATGATGGCGGGAAGATAGGTGCAAGGAGGACGAGAGTTCCACACACGGGGGGGTCAAGGAAAGAGCGGGGGAAGCCGGGGTCAGTTGGAGTCAGCTGACTTTCTGAAGCATCATGGGGGGAGTAACCATGCTTGATGGGGATCTAGCGGGGGGGGGGGGTCAACTGGGTTGCTGCTGCTGGGAGCGAGGGGGAGCTGGCAAGGAAAGAGGTGGTCAGGACGGGAGTGCGCCGCCTGGGGGACGGGTGGGTGCGCGGGACCTGGACGGGGCACTGGCCTAGAATAGGAGATGGCTAGTCGGCGGCGGGGGTGGGGGTGGGGGTGGGGCCTCCCAATCCGGCTGATCACGTGGAATGTGATAGGCCTAAATGGGCCGATTAAGAGGGCCCGAGTGTTCGCGCACTTAAAAGGACTGAAGGCAGACGTGGTCATGCTTCAGGAGACGCATCTGAAGGTGGCGGATCAGGTTAGGTTAAGGAAAGGATGGGTGGGACAGGTGTTCCACTCAGGGTTGGATGCAAAAAATAGAGGGGTGGCGATATTGGTGGGGAAACGGGTGTCGTTCGAGGCTAGGAATATAGTAGTGGACAACGGTGGTAGATATGTGATGGTGAGTGGTAGATTGCAGGGAAAGGAGGTCGTGTTGGTAAATGTATATGCCCCGAACTGGGACGACGCGCTGGATTTATGAAGCGGATGCTGGGGCGTATCCCGGACCTGGAGGTGGGAAGCCTGGTAATGGGGGGGGGGATTTCAATACTGTGCTGGATCCAGGGTTAGATCAGTCTAGATCCAGGACTGGAAGAAGGCTGGCAGCGGCCAAGGTGCTCAGGGGGTTTATGGAGCAAATGGGGGGAGTGGATCCGTGGAAATTTGCCAGGCCGTTGGCCAAAGAGTTCTCCTTTTTCTCCCATGTCCATAAGATATACTCCCGGATAGATTTCTTTGTCTTGAGCAGGGCACTGATTTCGAGGGTGGCAGGAACGGAGTATTCGGCCATAGCCGTTTCAGACCATGCCCTGCACTGGGTGGATCTGGAACTAGGAGAGGAGAGGGAACAGCGCCCACTCTGGCGACTGGATGTGGGACTATTGGCGGATGAGGGGGTCTGTGGAAGGGTGCGGGGATGTATTGAGAGGTACCTGGAGGCCAATGATGACGGTGAGATCCAGGTGGGGGTAGTATGGGAAGCGCTGAAGGCGGTGGTTAGGGGAGAGTTGATCTCCATTAGGGCTTACAAGGAGAAAAAAAAGGGCAAAGAAAGGGAGAGATTAGTGGGGGAGATTTTGAGTGTGGATAAAAGATATGCGGAGGCCCCGGACGAAGGACTATCTAGAGAGAGGCGAAGATTTCAGACGGAGTTTGACCTGCTGACCACAGGGAAGGCAGAGACACAGTGGAGGAAGGCACAGGGGATGAGATACAAATATGGGGAAAAGGCGAGCCGGCTGCTGGCCCACCAGCTTCATAAGAGGATAGCGGCGAGGGAAATAGGGGGGGTTAGGGATGAAACGGGAACTACGGAGCGGAGAGCAGGGAAGATAAACGAGGTGTTTAAGACCTTTTATGAGAGGCTATATAGGTCCCAACCCCCGGAGGGAAAAGAGGGGATGCAACAGTTTCTGGACCAACTAAGGTTCCCGAGGGTGGAGGAGCAGGAGGTGGCAGGTGTGGGGGCGCCAATTGGGGTGGATGAGGTGACTAAAGGGCTGGGGAACATGCAGGCAGGGAAGGCCCCGGGACCAGACGGGTTCCCGGTGGAATTTTACAGGAAATATGTGGACTTGTTGGCCCCGCTGCTGGAGAGAACCTTTAACGAGGCCAGAGAAGGGGGGACTCTACCCCCGACAATGTCGGAGGTGACGATATCACTAATCCTGAAGCGTGATAAAGATCCGCTGCAATGCCTGGTCATATAGGCCTATCTCGCTCCTGAATGTAGACGCCAAGTTGCTGGCAAAAGTGCTCGCGATGAGGATCGAGGATTGTGTTCCGGGGGTGGTGCATGAAGACCATACAGGGTTTGTAAAGGGGAGACAATTGAATGTCAACGTGCGACGGCTGTTGGGGGTGATAATGATGACCCCAGCGGAGGGGGAGGCAGCGATAGTGGTAGCGATGGATGCAGAGAAGGCATTCGATAGGGTAGAGTGGGAGTATTTATGGGAGGTGTTGAGGAGGTTTGGGTTCGGGGAGGGGTTTGTCAGTTGGGTCAGACTCCTCTATGGGGCCCCAGTGGCAAGTGTAGTCACATATCGGCAGAGATCGGAGTATTTTCGGTTACATCGGAGAACAAGGCAGGGGTGCCCCCTGTCCCCATTGCTGTTCGCGCTGGCAATTGAACCATGGGCCATAGCGTTGAGAGACTCTAGGAAATGGAGGGGGGTGGTTAGAGGGGGAGAGGAACATCGAGTGTCACTCTACGCAGATGACCTACTGCTGTATGCGGCGGATCCGGTGGTGGGGATGACAGAGGTTATGCAGATATTGAGGGAGTTTGGAGATTTTTCGGGATACAGGCTTAATATGGGGAAGCGTGAGCTTTTCGTAGTACACCCCGGGGATCAGGGAAGAGGGATAGACACCCTGCCGTTAAGGGGAGTGGAAAGGAGCTTCCGATATTTGGGGATTCAGGTAGCCAAGAGCTGGGAAACTCTACACAAACTCAATCTGAGGCGGCTGGTGGAGCAGATGGAGGAGGATTTCAAGAGGTGGGATATGCTGCCGCTCTCACTAGCGGGCAGAGTGCAGGCGGTAAAGATGATGGTCCTCCCAAGGTTTCTTTTTGTGTTTCAATGTCTTCCCATTTTGATCACGAAGGCCTTTTTTAAGAAAATAGATAGGAGTGTTCTGAGTTTCGTGTGAGCAGGGAAGACCCCGAGGGTAAGGAGGGGGTTCCTGCAGCGCAGCAGGGACAGGGGGGGACTGGCGTTGCCGAATCTGGACGACTATTACTGGGCCGCCAATGTGGCGATGGTTTGCAAGTGGATGAGGGAGGGAGAGGGGGCGGCGTGGAAGAGGCTGGAGATGGCGTCCTGTAAAGGAACGAGCCTAAAGGCGCTGGTGACGGCGCCACTACCGCTTTCCCCGAAAAAGTATACCACAAACCCAGTGATGGTGGCAACCTTAAGGGCAATGGAGGTGGCATAGGGGGGTGACGGGTGCCTTGGTGTGGTCCCCGATCAGGAATAACCATAGGTTTGCTCCAGGAAGGATGGACGGAGGGTTCCAGAGCTGGCATCGGGCAGGAATTAGGAGATTGAGAGACTTGTTTATTGACGGGAAGTTTGCGAGCCTGGGAGCGCTGGAGGAAAAGTATGAGTTGCCCCCGGGGAATAGCTTTAGATATATGCAAGTGAGGGCATTTACAAGGCAACAGGTGAGGGAATTTCCGCTGCTCCAGACACAGGGGATCCAGGATAGAGTGATCTCAGGGGTATGGGTCGGGGAGGGCAAAGTGTCCGAAATATATCAGGAGATGAGAAACGAGGGGGAGGCGCTGGTAGAGGAGCTGAAAGGAAAATGGTAAGAGCTGGGGGAGGAGATTGAGGAGGGGCTGTGGGCTGATGCCCTAAGTGGGGTAAATTCCTCTTCCTCGTGTGCCTGGCTTAGCTTGATACAATTCAAGGTTCTACACAGAGCAAGGCTGAGCAGGTTCTTCGGAGTGGAGGACAGGTGCGGGAGGTGCTTGGGAAGCCCGGCGAACCACACACATATGTTCTGGTCGTGTCCGGCACTGGATGAGTACTGGAGGGGAGTGGCAAGAGTGATCTCAAAGGTGGTGAAGGTCCGGGTCAAGCCAGGCTGGGGGTTAGCTATATTTGGGGTAGCGGAAGAGCCGGGAGTGTAGGAGGCGTAAGAGGCCGATATTCTGGCCTTTGCGTCCCTGGTCGCCCGGCGAAGGATCTTACTAATGTGGAAGGAAGCGAAACCCCCCGGCTTGGAGGCCTGGATAAACGACATGGCAGGGTTCATAAAACTGGAACGGATGAAGTTTGCGTTGAGAGGATCGGTTCAGGGGTTCTCCAGGCGGTGGCAACCGTTCCTTGACTATCTCGCGGAACGTTAAAGGAAAATAGATCGTCAGCAGCAGCAGCCCAGAGAGAAAGGGGGGGGCGGGGCACTACTTTTTGGTTACTTTGTCATATCACTATTTTCAGTTAAATTATGTTATTTATTAGTTAGTGTGTTATTTTTTTTTGATGATTTGTAAAGTGGAAAAATTGTGTTTGAAGACTTTAATAAAATATTTTTTTTTTTTTTTAAAAAGGGAAGGAAATCGATCATCCTTACCCTGGTCTGGCCTACATGTGACTCCAGACCCACAGCAATGTGGTTCACCCTTAAATGCCCTCATGAATGGGCAACAAATGCTGGCCTGGCCAGCAATGCCCACATCCCATGAACGAATAATAGGGGGAGAAAACCTAAATGTCCTGAAGACTTTCAAATTTGTGATTGTTTCTTTTTTTGAGAGGGAGGTGCGCAGTAGTTATCTAATTTTGGATCCCAATGAACAGCCAGACATCCAAGATCTATTGATCCAAAGTTTCTATCGGCTGAATTTTATGGCCCCTTTAGCTGGTGGAATTTTCTGGCCTCCCTGGAAGTCAATGGATTTTTGAATGGCTTGCTGCATTTTCAAGCCTCTGTGGCAAGGTCATAAAATTCTTCCCTAACATATCAACGATGGGCAGTAAAGCCCTATGTTTTAAGACTCCCCTTATAGCTCACAGATACGGTCAAAGTTTATAGATAAAGATGATCCTCTGGTCAGCAAAGAGGATAACAATTGGAGAACAGGGCATTGAAAGGGTGCAAGTTTACTCCTTGCCAGGGAGAATCCCAGTATTGCTACAGCTTTCCCTATTTCCCTGTTTAGGTAGTGGGGGGGTCAAATGGCCAGGTAATCGGCCTGGTGCTGGCATTTGATTATTCAACAGCAATAGAACAAAATGTGAACATCAAGAACAGTATCAGGTTCAACTTTGATATTGTTGTAACCTACACTATACCAATGGGGCTGGGCCAAATAGGTTCCCTGAGAGTCTCGAGGAGTACGAGCTTCCCCGCTGAGGAGGCGAGAAACCAGAATATAAAAACGGAGCAGGAGAAGAAACCAGAATATAAATACCCAGCCCAAGTATAAGCCAGGCGCGGGTAGTCTCTATTGGGACTTTTGTTTTTGAGCCAACATCATAATTGGAGATGAATGTCAGACTGTGATCCTCTTGATTGCCTGTGGGGTGTCCACCTTTAGTGTGATTAAGAGCCTAACATACCCCGCCGCCCCGGATTCAAAGTCATCCGTGGACCTGGTAGCGCTTGCGGCAGATCATTTCAACCCCAAGCCAACAGTCATCAGTAGCACTTCAATACAGCCGATCGGACCCCCGGGGAGTCCATAACGGAATTCTTGGCGCATGTCACAAAGTTTGGCAGAAGGTTTTCTGAATGGGCTCGGGAGGGTTCAAGTTGATCAAGTACTTCAAGACCGGGTAGGGGACAATTCACTGTGCCATGGCGAACTGCCGACGGTTGAAGTGGCATTCGGTCAGCCCAAAGACCTGGGGATCAACCAGCCGGTGAAGTTTGTGGATTAGGCAGCACCAATCACCCCAGTAAGCCCGATGGCACAGTTTAGCCCTGTGACAATTATAAATGGACGGTGAATAAAGCCTCCAAGTTAGACGATAACTGATGCCACAGACTGAGAACCTAAATGCCGAGTTGGCCGGAGGTCGCTTGTTTACCAAGCTCGATATGAGCCACGCGTAGCAGTTGGTGCTGGACCCAGTGCCTTGCCAGTATGTGGTGAAGAACATATATCTGGACCTGTACGACTACACAAGGTTGCCTTTTGGGGTGTCGATGTCCTACGCTATTTTCCAGCACATAATGGAGAATATTCGGCAGGGGTTACTGTGCGTGGCAGTCCATCTGGATGACGTTTTGGTCACAGGAACATCTGAACAGGACCACCTGCATAACCAGGATGAGGTGCTCTGTTGCTTGCCTTTGTAGAGAGAAGTGCATCTTTCACGCTCAAGAAATGACCTGTGTTATCACGTGGCCCGGGAAGGCATCCATCCAGTTGAAGACAAAGTGCGGACCATCCGATAGGTCCCATGCGGGAGGCGCAGCAGAGCTCTGTTCATTCCTGGGGCCTGTAAATTACAATGGCAAATTCACCTCGGGCCTTGCGACTATGCTGCCGCACCCCCCCCCCCCCCTCCCCCTGTACAATTCACTCAAAAGAACCAGGCATGGGGGGGCAGCGCAGGAGGTGCCGTTCGCCAAGATAAAAAGGCAGCTCACTTCTTCTCAGCTGCTGATCCACTTTGACCCTGCAAAACCACTCTTGGTCACCTGCTACATCCCGCCATATGGCATCAACGCCGTGTTGTCACATCCAATGAGCGACGGCAGGGAGCTTCCAATTACTTTCACCTCCAGAATGCTGGCCACGGCTAAGCGCAATTATGCCCAAATTAGAAGAGGGTCTGGCCATGGTCTTCGCCATAAAGACGTTCCACCCGTACGTCTACAAACGTCGGTTCATGGTACTGACCGATCACGAGTCACTGCTGGGGTTGTTCAAAGAGGGCCATCCCACTGTGGTCATCTAAAATGGCCGCCCGCAAAGGATAAAGGGAATTGTGGTCAAGCCAGGACACAGACAGTGCACAGCCTCTGTGTATTGTGCAAAGGAAAACCAGACCCAATTGAAACTTGCACCTGTTAAAGGTCAATTACCGATTTCCCCAGGACAATAGACTCAAATTAAGAAATAGCAACAGTAGCAGACTCCCTGGCGCCACCTCCCCTTATTTGGAAAGGCATACACACTTGGAACAATAACGACTAGGACCCGCACAGCCATAAAGGTACCCGCCCCTAATTGGCCGGTATCGATCAGAGTGATCAAGATCCTATCAATCCATTGGATCCGGAGTTAACCCCACCCAAAAGGGCGCGAAAGAGGATAAGAAGCCCTGCGCACTAGGCATCGGCCTCTTTTGGGACCGGCCTGTACCCACTCCAATTGCAGCATAACGACCAGCCAAGTTCAAGACCGCGATCGCTACCTGAGAGAGACGAGCCGCAGCCGAGACGAACCTGACGATTTCCAGCCGACACAGGTGGGGACTCAGATAAAGGCCTTATCTACCCGCTCAGAGCTGGTCATCCAGAAGTTAAGTAAAGGTCATCTTAGTAGATAGGTGTAGTTTAATGCGTAGCCGCGTGTATCATTGCACAGAGAGATAAGTCTTGTGTTTAATAATAAACTGTCTTTGAACTAACATTCTGGTTGTGTGGGTCATTTGGTCAATACAAGAAACATACTCGCTGCTTGTGGTTTGATAATGAAGTGGCAACACCACCAACAGCACTGGTCATAATTCAACAATGGGCCCCCTTTTTGGCTGTGTATGAACACCGCCCTGGGACGCAGAGTGTGAATGCTGATGCACTGAATAGGCTGCCGCTTCAGAGGGGACCGCTGGTGCCTCCCAGAGCCAACAAGGTAGTCGTTATGATGCATTTTATGGATACATTGGCAGCCCAGACACGTGCTTGAACACTGTTATCCAAGGATCATATCGTGCCCAGCATCACGCCTTTCCCCTTCTGGGACCTGCGTATATAGTACTTTTTTACCTCTGTAAATAAACCTTTCGTTCTCTACGCTTCCCGTGTGGCTGCTTGTGAACTCACGATATCTTTCACAATTGTATACTGCTTGCCAGCATTCACATCACAGTTGCACAGAATTTACAGCCCAACAACAGACTATTAAGTCCAACAGCTATAAGTCTCTTGCCACCCTACCTCTCGCAACATATCCTGCTACTGTACTTCTCTTTTCACCTATTCTTATCTGGCTTTCCCTTAGATGCAGCAGCACTATTCACGACACCTTGTGGTAGCGAGTTTCCCACTAACCACTCTTTGGGTAAAGTTGCTCCTGAGTTCTTTATTGGAGGCTCTCTTATAATTATGGCACTTAGTTTTGTAACCACCCCACAGCCCTCTTTGCTGCGCTCCGCGCGCCCCCCCCCCCCACCCCCCATCCCCCCCACCCCACCCCCACCCCCACCTCCACCAACACTATTTTAAAGCTTCCCCAGCTGATCTCTCAACCTTCTCTTTTCCAGGAAAATAGAGCCACTAGTGTGTTTAACCTTTCCTGGTAGTTATTACCTCTTCGTTCTGGTATCCTCTTTGTAAATCATATTGGCACATGAAAAATAGTCATTTAAGCAAGGTACTAGAGGGCAATCACTGCCCTTGGACCATGTCCTAGTAATGGAGTCACTACAAGGAATGAAAATTGAAGAATGGATAAAACCTTACTACTTTGAGATAGCTATTAATTTTGTCTAACTATCACAGACTTGTAAAGCCATCTAAATTGAATGTTGTGAATGGAGTTTTAATGTTACTTTCATGTTTTATATCCCTACATTATGATCGTCCCATTACACTAGCCATTAGAAAACACTGATAAAGTGTGTCAGATAGCCAACATCAGCTTTCTGAAATGGCACTGTTAAGCACAGCAGTAGAGACTATGGAAGTCACTTATCTGCAGATCAGTGAGACATACCATCCGTAAGTCAGCAGGCTTGACAAGCTAAGAAATGCAACCGCCTGTCAAGTAACAACCTATTTCCAAAACATTTTGCTCTCCTAATTGTTGGGTCATTAAGTTTCTTCAAACATTTGTAGGAGATATGGAACTCCACGTTTAACCCATGACTCAACTGGTTTTCTTTTTTTTAAATGTTTACCAATATTCATCATTCTCAGCTGTGTTTTCAGCTTCTGCCTTCATGGAATCCTTGTTCAATGGATCTTGTCAATCAGCTAGCTTCGGGCTTGGAGGGCCAAAGGGCCTGTTCCTGTGCTGTACTTTTCTTTGTTCTTTGTTCTTAATGAAACAAAACAAAAACGTGAGCACTCTGAATACAGTAGTTTCCTTGTAATGTCGATGAGTAAAGGGTAGAAACACAGGCAGCTTGGAGGGTATGGTATCTTCACCAGCGAGGCTGCAAAATAGCGACTTATTTACGCACTGCTCATTCCTGCTCCTCACATGTGAGCTTTCAGGTAATGAAGAAAACAGTTAAAGCAGCTTTGTGATGCAACCCCACATGAAATTTGATTATTTAAACTGGCCTGACCTGTGATGTCACAAAGCTGCTTTAACCGATTCTCATTAGAACGTTAGAAAATTAAAAAGATTCACAACCCTTTGAGGGAAATAATTTCTCCGCATCTCATTCTTAAATGATTGGTTCCTCATCCTGAGACTGTGCCCCCATGTTTTAGATTCCCTAACCAGTGGAAACAATCTCTCAGTGTCTACCCAATCAAGTCCCTAAAAAATATATCACTCAGCTCCCCTTCTGTAGTGGTGTACAGAGAAGATCCTATGATGATATTCAATACTATTATACATGACTGTAGGAAAGCGTAATCATGATATACAATAAATTTAGAATTTTTTGAAGATGTAACTTGTAGGATAGATAAAGGAAAGAGGCAGTAAGTAGCGCAACGGTATTGTCACTGGGCTAGTAACCTAGAGCACTGCTCTGGGGACCTTGTGTTTGAATCTCACCATGGCAGATGGTAAAATTTAAAATCAATAAAAATCTGGAATTAAAATCTAATGATCACCATGAAATCATTGTCAATTGTTGTAAAAACCCATCTGTCCTTTAGAGATGGAAATCGGTCATCCTTACCAGGTCTGGCCTACATGTGATTCCAGATCCATGGCAATGTGGTTGTCGCTTGACTGTCCTCTGCAAGCCAATTCAGTTCAAGGGCAATTAGGGATGGGCAATAAATGCAGGCCTAATCCATATCCGATTGAATGAATAAAAAGTAGATATAGGACGTGATTCAATGGAAACATTTCGAAGTGTCATTTTGGGTGCGTTTGGTAGGGTGTTCCTCGACAGCCGCATTGGTGAAATCGTGACTCATATTCAATGGCACTTAGTGCCGGAAATGAGTGCCGGGAGTGAATCCCCATCTCCCACGAGCAGCTTGCCATTACTGGCTGTCTCGACGTCTGATTCGCCGGACTCACACCTCAGCTTCTTGCCACTAACAAGGGGAGCTGCTTTTAAATGCTCTCTCACCATTCACTCCCAGTCAACACACAAGCCATGGCAGCACGCAGACCTGCTCCTCACTTTGGGGATGCCGACCTGGCCAGGCTTCTCAGTACTGAATGAGATGCAGGGCACCCTGTGGCCCGAGGAGGTTGGAGGACCAACAGCAAGGTCAGCAAAGGAGGCAGTGGCAGCGGCTGTCAGTGTGGGCAACATGACCAGGAGGCCCCGCCATCCAATGTTGGAAGTAGACCAACAAACTCCAGTGAGCTGCAAGGATAAGTTACCACCTCTCTCCAGGCATCAGTTCCACGTACCACCCCTCAAATTCCCAAGCCCCCCCCCTCCACAAATCACTGGTTTATACCACACACCCTCCCCACATCCAATCTTTGTGCTTGTTCCTCAAAACCCGTTGACATCCACCAGTACAACTATTTCATATCCATGTGCGGTTTCCACCTGCTATTGACCCCCCCGCCCGCCAACCCATCAAGAAATGGCTCACAATGCCATCTCTTTGTCCCCGCAGAAGATAGTCCATGATAAGCAGGAAAGGGCTCACTTCTCACAGGGCCAAGACGGGGTGCAAGTCCCAGAAATCCGATTCTTCCCCCCCATATGAAGAATGAGGCCTGGAGATCATGGAGTTGGCCAAGGAGAGCAGTCACTGACAGTAAAGTTGGTCTGCACCAGAGAGATAAGGATCCACTGCCCCGTCACCCAGATGACATGTCTCAAGTGAGTAATTCATGTCATACAAAATGATCCTTCCCTCTCACTTACTACATGCCCAATGACTTGCAGGATCTCCATCTGATGAAGCTGGGCCATCCAGAAGTCGTTCCACCCCCGCCACCTAAGAGACCACCTCAGAGGAGAGCTCCAAGGAAACTACCGTTGAGGCGACACAGCTATCACCCCACCTTCCACCTGCGCAGATACACACCTCGGTCATTACTCGGCAGGCTTCCGGGGCATAATTTGGTGAGCACCACACAGTTGCTGATACACATCAGGTGGAGGCAGGAACATCCAAGGGAGTCAGAGGTCTGCTGGATCCCAGGACTCAGCTGAGTCCCAATCAGATGCCGAGCCTCTGCACAAGGTTCTCCCAGTGCTGATGCAAATGATAGGCTAGAGCCATAACATTCAGGAGGGGATGTCAGGTACATTCCAGCGACTGCATAGCTAATTGGAGGAGTCCCAGAGGCTTTGAGTGCAGGTGATGGTGCAGACAATGCGGGGCACCAAGGCCAACAATGCTAGAGTACCGACTGCAGTGGAAATCCTGGACCATGATGTCCACTACTTGAATAGTGGTGCCTTGGCTCAGTCTGTGATGACCATAGCTGAGGGCTCAGCGTCATGTCCCAGGCGCTGAGGGACGTGTTCCAGATGCAGGTGGATATTGCCGAGGCACTGAAGAACGAGTATGGCCCAGGCCATCGCTGAGGGAGTGGCACCATGGTGCAGACAATGGGGAACCACCAGATGATTCAGAGGCCTTTGGAGCTCACTCCAGCTACCCATCCATCCCATGGAATCCCCCAGGGTCCTACAGGCACTGTCAGGAAGAAGGATGGTACTGGAGGCCAACCCGAGGCCTGCCACCAAGTCCGTCACCTGCCTGACCACGGCAATCTCCAATTCTTCTGAATACTTCCTCCCTCCTGACACCAGCGCATCTCAAGGGCAGAGTGCAGAACACAGTGACACGCTGACGCCTTTGGCACCTACAAGTCGGCTGGGGACCTCCAGCTACAGGCCCTCCAGAGGACATCTCCAAACATCAAAGGCCACAGAGCGTGGAAAGCAGCAAGCTGCTTCCACCTGTCATGTGCATCCTGGAGACACACCTAGACATAGCAGTAGACCACAAAAGCTCAAGATGCTGGAGGAGCACCAGGGGGGTCACTATCTGTAGTTAGGGGGAATGGAAATGTGAAGCATAGGGGAATGGAAATGTCAAATGTTCACTATTAAAATATGTTACACCTGATATATATAAAGCCTCTGTAATGTTAATCTTCACTGCATGTCTACACCTCCCACCCTGTTGCCCTCTGCTCCTCCCAAACCCGCCCCCAGGCACGGTGGTCCAAGATCAAACACCCCAATGCTGACCCCGTTCAGAGGATGGGTGTGGGTTTACTTGTTGGGGGTTTACTACAGGCCTGTCAACAGCCAGCGGGAGATAGAGGAGCAGATAGGTAGACAGATTTTGGAAAAGAGTAAAAACAACAGGGTTGTGGTGATGGGAGACTTCAACTTCCCCAATATTGACTGGGACTCACTTAGTGCCAGGGGCTTAGACGGGGCGGAGTTTGTAAGGAGCATCCAGGAGGGCTTCATAAAACAATATGTAGACAGTCCAACTAGGGAAGGGGCTGAACAGGACCTGGTACTGGGGAATGAGCCCGGGCAGGTGGTAGAAGTTTCAGTAGGGGAGCATTTCGGGAACAGTGACCACAATTCAGTAAGTTTTAAAGTGCTGGTGGACAAGGATACGAGTGGTCCTAGGGTGAATGTGCTAAATTGGGGGAAGGCTAATTATAATAATATTAGGCGGGAACTGAAGAACCTAGATTGGGGGCGGATGTTTGAGGGTAAATCAACATCTGACATGTGGGAGGCTTTCAAGTGTCAGTTGAAAGGAATTCAGGACCGGCATGTTCCTGTGAGGAAGAAGGATAAATACGGCAATTTTGGGGAACCTTGGATAACGAGAGATATTGTAGGCCTCGTCAAAAAGAAAAAGGAGGCATTTGTCAGGGCTAAAAGGCTGGGAACAGACGAAGACTGTGTGGAATATAAGGAAAGTAGGAAGGAACTTAAGCAAGGAGTCAGGAGGGCAAGAAGGGGTCACGAAAAGTCATTGGCAAATAGGGTTAAGGAAAATCCCAAGGCTTTTTACACGTACATAAAAAGCAAGAGGGTAGCCAGGGAAAGGGTTGGCCCACTGAAGGATAGGCAAGGGAATCTATGTGTGGAGCCAGAGGAAATGGACGAGGTACTAAATGAATACTTTGCATCAGTATTCACCAAAGAGAAGGAATTGGTAGATGTTGAGTCTGGAGAAGGGGGTGTAGATAGCCTGGGTCACATTGAGATCCAAAAAGATGAGGTGTTGGGCGTCTTGAAAAATATTAAGGTAGATAAGTCCCCAGGGCCTGATGGGATCTACCCCAGAATACTGAAGAAGGCTAGAGAGGAAATTCCTGAGGCCTTGACAGAAATCTTTGGATCCTCACTGTCTTAGGGTGATGTCCCGGAGGACTGGAGAATAGCCAATGTTATTCCTCTGTCTAAGAAGGGTAGCAAGGATAATCCAGGGAACTACAGGCCGGTGAGCCTTAATGTCAGTGGTAGGGAAATTACTGGAGAGAATTCTTCGAGACAGGATCTACTCCCATTTGGAAGCAAATGGACGTATTAATGAGAGGCAGCATGGTTTTGTGAAGGGGAGGTCGTGTCTCACTAACTTGATAGAGTTTTTCGAGGAGGTCACAAAGATGATTGATGCAGGTAGGGCAGTGGATGTTGTCGATATGGACTTCAGTAAGGCCTTTGACAAGGTCCCTCATGGTAGACTAGTACAAAAGGTGAAGTCACACAGGATCAAGGGTGAGCTGGCAAGGTGGATACAGAACTGGCTAGGTGATAGAAGGCAGGGAGTAGCAATGGAAGGATGCTTTTCTAATTGGAGGGCTGTGACTAGTGGTGTTCAGCAGGGATCAGTGCTGGGATCTTTGCTGTTCGTAGTATATATAAATGATTTGTAGGAAAATGCAACTGGTCTGATTAGTAAGTTTGCAGACGACACAAAAGTTTGGTGGAATTGCGGATAGCGATGAGGATACAGCAGGATTTAGATTGTTTGGAGACTTGGGCGGAGAGATGGCAGATGGAGTTTAATCTGGACAATTGTGAGGTAATGCATTTTGGAAGGTCTAATGCAGGTAGGGAATATACAGTGAATGGTAGAACCCTCAAGAGTATTGAAAGTCAGAGAGATCTAGGTGTACAGGTCCACAGGTCACTGAAAGGGGCAACACAGTGGAGAAGGTAGTCAAGAAGGCATACGGCATGCTTGCCTTCATTGGCCGGGGCATTGAGTATAAGAATTGGCAAGTCATGGTGCAGCTGTATAGAACCCTAGTTAGGTCACACTTGGGAGTATAGTGTTCAATTCTGGTCGCCACACTACCAGAAGGATGTGGAGGCTTTAGAGAGGGTGCAGAAAAGATTTACCAGAATGTTGCCTGGTATGGAGGACATTAGCTATGACGAGCGGTTGAATAAACTCGGTTTGTTCTCACTGGAACGACGGAGGTTGAGGGGTGACCTGATAGAGGTCTACAAAATAATGAGGGGCATAGACAGAGTGGATAGTCAGAGGCTTTTCCCCAGGGTAGAGGGGTCAATTACCAGGGGGCATAGGTTTAAGGTGCAAGGGGCAAGGTTTAGAGTAGATGTACGAGGCAAGTTTTTTTTTTTTTTTTTTTTTTTTTTTACACAGAGGGTAGTGGGTGCCTGGAACTCGCTACCGGAGGAGGTGGTGGAAGCAGGGACGATAGTGACATTTAAGGGGCATCTTGACAAATACATGAATAGGATGGGAATAGAGGGATACGGACCCAGGAAGTGTAGAAGATTGTAGTTTGGTCGGGCAGCAAAGTCGGCGCGGACTTGGAGGGCAGAAGGGCCTGTTCCTGTGCTGTACCTTTCTTTGTTCTTTGTTCTATCGCGCTGTCAGCAGAAAGACAGGAAGCAAACTTTTTTGTTAACGAGGAGCTTTCCTTACAGTGAGTTATCATCAATCTCCTGCCTTGTACATGGTTCCGCTGACAAAGTGTGTTGACAACGGCCCATCACCCTGGAGAGATATTACACAAACCTCTGGAGTGTGGAACAGGGAGGTCGGGGACGGAGCAGGGTTGAGCTGACATACATAACCGCGTCCTATGAGAATTTGGTGAGGACGAGGGCTTCCCTGGTCCTCTGGGTTTGTCAAATCCTTGCCGCCACCAGTCCTCCATCCCCCGGCTCCTCCACTTCCTTAGGCAAACCGCATATCCCTCCTCCAGCATATTACCCTGCTGCTGTGCCATGTTGTGGAGGGCACAGGAGACCACAGTGGGAGCCCCTCTGGGAGGTGTACTGTAGGGCATCACTAGAACGGTCCAGGCATCAGAACCACATTTTCAGCAGTCTGATGGACCACTCAACGACAGCATGAGTGGCAACATGGGCCGCATTATAATTGGCTCTCCACCTCGGTCTCAGGCCTCCACACAGCACCATCAGCTGGACATTAGCGGGTAACTTCCCCCTCCCCAAAAAAAGAGCCAATCCGCCATCCTGGGGTGGTCAAGACGCCATGGTTCACAAAGTGCCCCAAGATGTAGCTGTCATGCACACTCCCTGGGTAGCGGCCACACACGTACATGATATGTTGGCAGTGGTCGCAGACAATCTGAACATGCAGAGAGTGGAAGCCCTTCATATTAATAAAGGGCACTCCCTGGTGACCCGGTGTGCGCAGGGTGACGTGTGCCATCGATTGCCCCCTGGGCCTAGGGCATCCTGGCGATGGCAGAGAATCCTGCAGCCTGGGCATCTTGGTGGGCCTGGATGCACCCGTGGGCTGTAGATTAAAATACCACACAGGTCCCTGCTCAAGCCCTGAAATGAACCGCTGACATCCAAGTTGAGGGCTGTGGTGACCTTCACGGCCACCGGGAGCAGGTATCCTCCTTCTCGACGGGGTGACAAGTCCGGAAGGACGTGGCACAGGTGGCACACTAATTCCTGAGCTGCAGTCTTATGTGGCACATGCTATCCGCCATCTCGTTGAACGACCCAACGATGCCTGTACACCTTGGGCGCAGTTGGCCTTCACCTCAGGATTCCTCATCAGCACGATGGGGATGTGCAGTCTTCAGGATGTGCTACGGCCCCCTGCACATGGGGTGCCGTCACCTCCAGCCTGCGTCATTGTTTCCGATTTCTCTGGCGGCCGGCCGCCTGGTCTGCCACCAGCAACCCAAGGGGAGCTGTTGCGGGACCGACACCATCCATTTTGGTATCTGTAAGGAATTGGAGAAGGAGAAGGACCGACAATCAATTAGGGCTTCTATTCCAGACCCACAAATCCCACAAGTCTCCCCTGCCCTCGCTCAAGAGTGCCATTCTGCGACCCAGTTGTGCTGGCAACCCGTGCTCCCCACACTCACCCTCAGATACATCAGGAGCCCCTAGGCCCCAGATCTCTGCCGGGAATATTAGGGAGACCGTGCTCAGGTGCCCTCCCCTGATCCACAAGAGGATCCCCAGGCTAATCACTTCCCGCAGCAGCCATTGCGCCAGCTTCACATTTTTGAAAAGGGGTACTCAACGCACCCACGTGACTTGCCGCTGGGGAGTCGGGTAATTCCCATGTGGTCGCTGCATTCAACTTCAAGCTCACCAATGGGATTCAAATGAATGCAAATGAGTTTGAATGATATGCTTGCTACTTTGGGGCGAGATCCAGAACTCGCCAACGGGAGATGGCCAAGTGAATTGCAAACTGGCTCATGCCTGGGCAGCACGGTGGTGCAGTGGTTAGCACGGCTGCCTCACGGCACCAGGGTCCCAGGTTCAATCCTGGCTCTGGGTCACTGTCCGTGTGGAGTTTGCACATTCTCCCAGTGAAGATGTGCAGGCTAGGTGGATTGGCCACGCTAAATTGCCCCTTTTGGAAAAAATGAATTGGATACTCTTAAATTTGCGAATCTAGATTTTGCCGTTTCCCACTATTTACTGGCGTGCCCAGATCCATGTGGCTCAACGTGGTAGTTAAATCACACCCATAGTATATTTGGATTTTCAAAAGACAGTTGCTAAAGTGGAACAATAAAGGCTTATTAATAAGCAAATGAGGGCAAATAGAGTTGGGGTTGATATATTAGCATGGATAGAGGAAATAAAGTGGGGATAAGAGAGGCATTTTAAAGTTGGCAGCCTGTAACTGGTGGAGTGATGCAAGGATCGGTTCTAGCGCCTTGCAACTAAGAGTAACATACCTAAGTTTATAAATAAAACTAAGGGGGAATGTAAGCTGCAAGAAGTGCACAGAGTCTGCAACAAGATACAGGCAGGTTAAGTGAATGGATTTGGATTTGTCACTTGTACCGAGGTACAGTGAAAAGTATTGTTCTGCATACAGTCCAGACAGATCGTTCCATACATGAAAAAAAATTGGACATACGATAGATACACAATGTAAATACATAGACACAGACATCGGGTGAAGCATACAGATTGTAATACTACTCAGTAGAGAAGTATACGGGCAGCACGGTGGCCTTGTGGATAGCACAATTGCTTCACAGCTCCAGGGTCCCGGGTTCGATTCCGGCTTGGGTCACTGTCTGTGCGGAGTCTGCACGTCCTCCCCGTGTGTGCGTGGGTTTCCTCCGGGTGCTCCGGTTTCCTCCCACAGTCCAAAGATGTGCAGGTTAGGTGGATTGGCCATGATAAATTGCCCTTAGTGTCCAAAATTGCCCTTAGTGTTGGGTGGGGTTACTGGGTTATGGGGATAGGGTGGCGGTGTTGACCTTGGGTAGGGCGCTCTTTCCAAGAGCCGGTGCAGACTCGATGGGCCGAATGGCCTCCTTCTGCACTGTAAATTCTATGATAATCTATGAAAGTTTATGGAAAGATCAGTTCAGTCCATAAGAGAGTCATTCAGGAGTCTGGTAACAGCGGGGGAGAAGCTGTTTTTGAATCTGTTAGTGCGTGTTCTCAGTCTTTTGTATCTCCTGCTCAATGAAAGAATGGGCAATAAGGTGGTAGATGGAAAGGAAGACTTGCTACAATTGAACAGGGCTTTCCTGAGACCACACCACAAATATGGTCTAAAGTTTTGATTTCCATATTGTTATGGGCCAGGGTTTAGGAGAACCCCAAAGTATATCATGGAGTTCACCTGACGCACAACTTTTAATAGATTGTGGTATGGGGAGCACACGGCCCACTCTACAGGTGTGGTACAGCAGAAATGGAAAAGTATTTTTTAAAGCAAAACAATGTTTATTCTATGAACTCAAGTTAACCTTTTTAAAACATAGTGAACATCTTAGCAACCATTAATTCAAATTCAACCCACAAAGAATACAACACTAAGTAATCCTTAAGCTGTCCTTTTAACATCCATAAGACTTAAAAAAAGAAAAGGTTAAAGACACTACTGAGAGCAGTTATTAGTTTTAAATCACTAAAGGATCAATTTACAATTTTTAGATCACAGAGAAAGAGACTAATACCCCTTCTGGCTGTGACTGCAGCTAGCCAGCTCTGAAAACGAAACTAAAACACACCCTGCAGCAAACAGCCTAAAACGAAAGTAAACAACTGACAGACAGCCCAGCTCTACCCACTCTCTGACATCACTGCAGCAATAAACACCCATTTCTTAAAAGGTACATTTCTTAAACATCCATTTCTTAAAAGGTACTCTCACGTGACAATATTTAAGGAAGAATATATTGCCTTGGTGGTGGTACAGCAAAGTTAATCAAATTGGTTCCTGGGATGAGGGGATTGTCCCATAATGAGAAGCTGAGTCAATTGGGCTTTTGCTCGTTGGAGTTGGGAGACAGTGGAAAAATGGAGTTAAGATGATTAAACATGATTACACTTGAAATGAGCACGTTCAAGGGGTGTGTGGTCTACTCCTGCTTCTATTTCTTATGTTATGTTTAAAGAAAAACAAGGGCTTTGCCTGGTTTATCAAGCAAATGTACCAAATTGATTCAACTGTTGCTTACCTCATTAACAAACATGTGCAGGTCAGATGGGGTATTCCACTATTTCAGCCGTTGGAGTGGAATAGGATATATGGCAGGACTCACAGCAAAAAAACAAAATCAATTTACTCAAAAAACAGCAAATAGACCATATAAAGAGCAGACTGCAGTAAATCGGCTATTTTAAACAGCACAGTCTTCGCAGTCTAACCACAAAACTCATGACCAAAACTGCAGCAAAGTCTTCTGATAAAAGCAAGTTTCTTTTCCAGCAAAATGAAGCAAATGGGAGATAGCCATATAATGCAAATTAAAGATCAATCCATGTCACATACAGAGCGACTGACCAGGATTAACCTAATCATCTCCATTCCGACCAAGAATAGCAGTATCACTATACGCAGCCAATAATTATAGTAGAAGAGTTATAGATATGACACTAACTGGTGGTGAAGTCATACCGATGAAAGGATTTGTTATACCATTTAACTTTTTACTGCCATTTATAATGATCATCATCATAATGTTCTTTGAGGGAGGGAGCCATGGCCAAAAATATTGTAGATTAAATATGTGCTCTCTTAAGCAACCATACCGTCACCAACAACCTAATAATGAAACATTTAAATCAACAGTGGAAGAATCTGATATTGCAACCAGCAACTAAACAATGAACAGCAATGTACATCACGCACCATCAAAATAATTTATTTCTTAAGACATCACCTCTACTTGCAGCAATTCTGCTTTATGTTTTAATTATTTCCAATTGGTAGAACATTAGAACACAAATGACCATTATATGCATAATTTGCTCAGTCCACTTTAGAAAAATCACACCCAATAAATCCCGAGCACCTGACCTTTCATTTTCATTTGTATGAATGATAACTCTCTCCACAATATGGATTAGAGGTCGCCCAAATATGAGCAGATCAGCTCAATGCTGGTCAAAACACATTGGGGAGCACATTACTCTCATTGTGAAGCTGTTAACCAGTGGCACAGATCTTTAGATCTCATCTTGGGCTCCAGTTTCTCAAAATTCAAGCACTTCTCGATCATCTTTCTCACCTCTTCTTCAAAATCCTCACTGCACGTATCCTCTCTCTCCTGACACTGATTTGTTTCTTGTCCCATCATGTCATTCTTCTGCCACTAGTACTTCACCTTAGAAAACTCACAATCTTTCCTGAGAATGGGAACGATACTAGCATTTATTGTCCATCACTAGTTGCACTGGAAAGGAGGCTGCAGGCCCAGTCTCTTTTTATGAGGTTTCCAGAAGATTGAAGCGATGATGCTGGATTGGTGATATACATTCAGCAGGATTACCTACGACCTGTGGAGAAATTTGGCAATGCTGTGTCCATGGTTTTCTTGCTTTTGACCTTCTTGGCAGTAGACAATATTGGTTTTATACGGTTCTGAAATGTATCCTGTAGAAACAGTACCGACCGTAGCACAATATGCCAGTGAAGGAGGTGACATGGAATCCTGTGCCAAGAGTGCCAATCAACAGAACTGTGCTATCTTGGAATACATTAAATTTCTTAAGTATTACTGTTGGTATACCTGCCCAAGTAAGTGCAAAAATGCCACCACACTGCTGACTGAACCTTCCAATTGATGGCTTTTAGTGGTCAAGAGATTAGCCAATTGTCACAATGTGCTTATCCATTGGACTGATCAGTGTTAACGTGACTAGCCCAGTTAAGCTTTAGTCAGTTGTGAAACACAGGTGGCGGGATTCACCGTCCCGCCAGCCCCGTTTTTCGGGGCGGCGTGCCCCCATCAGCAGAAGGATCCTCCATTCGCAGCCGGTCAATGGGGTTTCCCATTGTGGCCATCCCACGCCATCAGGAAACCTGCTGCTGGCGAAGCAGAGTATAGCCCCGCCAAGGATGTTGAAAGTTGGGGATTAGCAACAATAGTGCTACTGAAAGAGAAAGAAATGTTTGGATATTTTCTAAGAGTAGATAGCAATTGCTGGGCACTCATGTGGCATAAATATCACTTTTCTAGATTTTGTCTGACAACTCTGTAAGCCAGCAATGGACTCCCATATTGTCCAGTAGCTGAGAATGGTGTCAAGGAATTATCAAATGCAGCCATTTCCCTCCCTGCCCATTAAGGTTCCCCGAAAATCATTCCCTTAAATAAGACCACAAGACGTAGGAGCAGAAGTAGGTAATTCAGCCCATCGTGTCTGCTCTGCCATTCAATGAGATCATGATTGATCTGATGTGATAATCCTCAACTGCACTTCCCTGCCTAATTCCCATAACTCTTAATTCCTTTACTGATTAAAAATCCTTCTATCTCAGCCTTGATTTTACTTTTTTTTAAAATATATATTTTATTAAAGTTTTCAAACACCAATTTTTCCCTTACGAATCAACAAAAATGGTAACATAACTGCTATATAACATTGTTTAACTAACATAGTAAACTAACCAAATAACACGAAGTAATGCTCCCCCACCCCCTGTCCCCCTCTAAAAACACAAACAATTTACTCCCCCCACCCCCCTTGGGTTGCTGCTGCTGGCCATCTATCTTCCCCCTAACGTTCCGCTAGGTAGTCGAGGAACGGTTGCCACCGTCTGGTGAACCCTTGAGCCAATCCTCTCAGCGCAAACTTCATCCGCTCTAGTTTTACGAACCCCGCCATATCGTTTATCCAGGCCTCCAGTCCGGGGGGTTTCGCTTCCTTCCACATGAGTAAAATCCTACGCCGGGCTACTAGGGACGCAAAGGCCACAACATCGGCCTCTTTCGCCTCCTGCACTCCCGGCTCATCCGCTACTCCAAATATAGCTAACCCCCAGCCTGGCTTGACCCGGACCTTCACCACCTTCGAGATCACTCCCTCCAATACCCCTCCAGTGCCGGACACAACCAAAACATGTGTGTGGTTTGCCGGGCTTCCCCCGCACCTCCCACACTTGTCCCCCACTCCGAAGAACCTGCTCAACCTTGCTCCAGTTATGTGTGCTCTATGCAGCACCTTAAATTGGATCAGGCTAAGCCTGGCACACGAGGAAGAGGAATTTACCCTGCTTAGGGCATCAGCCCACAAACCCTCCTCAATTCCCTTCAGTTCGACACCAGCTCCTCCCCCTCTTCTCTCATCTCCCGGTATATCTCTGACACTTTGCCCTCCCCGACCCACACCCCCGAAAGCACCCTGTCCTGGATCCCTTGTGTCGGGAGCAGCGGAAATTCCTTCACCACTTGTCTCGTGATCGCTCTCACCTGCATATATCTAAAGAAATTTCCCAGGGGCTGCTCATACTTTTCCTCAAGCGCTCCCAAGCTCGCAAATGTCCCATCTATAAATAAGTCTCCCACTCTCCTGATTCCTGCCCGGTGCCAGCTCTGGAATCCTCCATCCAGCCTCCCTGGGGCAAACCTATGGTTGTTCCTGATCGGGGACCACACCGAGGCTCCCAGCACACCCCTCTGTCGCCTCCATTGCCCCCAGATACTTAATGTTGCTGCCACCACTGGGTTTGTGGTAAATTTTTTTGGGGAGAGCGGTAGTGGCGCCGTCACCAGCGCTTTTAAGCTCGTTCCTTTGCAGGACGCCATCTCCAGCCTTTTCCACGCCGCTCCCGCTCCCTCCATCATCCACCTACGAATCATCGCCACGTTGGCGGCCCAATAGTAATCGCCCAAATTCGGCAACGCCAGTCCCCCTCTGACTCTGCTACGTTGTAGGAACCCCCTCCTTACCCTTGGGGCCTTCCCTGCCCACACGAAGCTCGTGATGTTTCTATCTATTTTTTTGAAAAAGGCCTTAGTGATCAGTATAGGGAGACATTGGAACACAAATAGGAACCTCGGGAGGACCATCATCTTAATCGCCTGCATTCTGCCCGCCAGTGACAGCGGCTGCATGTCCCACCTTTTGAAATCCTCTTCCATTTGTTCAACCAGTCGAGTCAGATTGGGTCTGTGTAAGGTTCCCCAACTCCTGGCTATCTGAATCCCCAGGTATCGGACGTTTCTTTCCACTCTCCTTAGCGGTAGGTCATCTATCCCTCTACTCTGGTCCCCAGGGTGTATCACAAAAAGCTCACTCTTTCCCATGTTAAGCCTATATCCCGAGAAATCTCCAAACTCCCTCAATATCTGCATGACCTCTTGTCATCCCCCCACTGGGTCCGTCACATACAGCAGTAGGTCATCCACGTAGAGTGACACTCGGTGTTCCTCTCCCCCTCTAATCACCCCTCTCCATTTTCTGGAGTCTCTCAGCGCTATTGCCAGTGGTTCAATTGCCAGCGCGAACAGTAATGGGGACAACGGGCATCCCTGTCTTGTTCCCCTGTGTAGTCGAAAATACTCCGACCTTTGCCGATTTGTGACCACACTTGCCGTTGGGGCCCCATATAGGAGTTTAACCCAGCTGACAAACCCCTCCCCGAACCCAAACCTCCTCAGCACCTCCCATAGATACTCCCACTCCACCCTATCAAATGCCTTCTCTGCATCCATTGCCGCCACTATCTCTGCTTCCCCCTCTGCTGGGGGCATCATTATCACCCCTAATAGCCGTCGCACGTTGACATTTAATTGTCTCCCCTTTACGAACCCTGTCTGGTCTTCGTGCACCACCCCTGGGATACAATCCTCTATCCTCATTGCCAGCAACTTGGCGTCCACATTTAGCAGTGAGATAGGCCTAAAGGACCCGCACTGCAGCGGATCTTTATCTCGCTTCAAGTTTAGCGATATCGTCGCATCCGACATTGTCGGGGGGATGGCCTCGTTAAAGGTCCTTACCAGCAGCGGGGCCAACAAGTCCACATATTTTCTATAGAATACCACCGGGAACCCATCTGGTCCCGGGGCCTTCCCTGCCTGCATGTTCCCCAGCCCTTTGGTAACCTCGTCCACCCCAATTGGCGCCCCCAGGCCTTCCACCTCCTGCTCCTCCACCTTCGGGAACCTTAATTGGTCCAAAAACTGCTGCATCCCCTCTTTTCCCTCCGGGGGTTGGGACCTATATAGTCTCTCGTAAAAGGTCTTAAACACCTCGTTTATCTTCCCTGCTCTCCGCACCGTGACTCACATTTCATCCCTAATTCCCCCCATCTCCCTCGCCGCTGTCCTCTTTTGCAGCTGGTGGGCCAACAGGCGACTCGCCTTTTCCCCATATTCATATCTCATCCCCTGTGCCTTCCTCCACTGTGCCTCTGCCCTCCCTGTGGTCAACAGGTCGAACTCCATTATCAGGTTTCCTACCTCCAGGTCCGGGATACGTCCCAGCATCTGCTTCATAAATCCCGCATCATCCCAATTCGGGGCATATACATTAACCAACACGACCTCCATTCCCTGCAGTCTGCCTCTCACCATCACATATCTTCCACCGCTGTCTGCTACAATGTTCCTAGCCTCGAATGACACCCATTTCCCCACCAGTATGGCCACCCCTCTATTCTTTGCATCCAGCCCTGAGTGGAACACCTGTCCCACCCATCCTTTCCTTAACCTAACTTGGTCCGCCACCTTCAGGTGCGTCTCCTGAAGCATGGCCACGTCTGCCTTCAGTCCTTTTAAGTGCGCGAACACTCGGGCCCTCTTAATCGGCCCATTTAGGCCTCTCACGTTCCACGTGATCAGCCAAACTGGGGGGCTGCCTGCCCCTCTCCCCTGTCGACTAGCCATCACCCTCTCTGGGCCAGTCCCACGTCCCGGTTCCGCGCACCCACCCGTTCCCCAGGCGGCGCATTCCCGCCCCGACCACCTTTCCTTTTACCAGTTCCTTTTCGATCTCTGAAGCAGCAACCCAGTTATCCCCCCCTCCCTCCACCCCCCCCCCCCCCCGCTAGATCCCCATCTAGCATGGTTACTCCCCCCATATTGCTTCCGAAAGTCAGCTGACTTCAACTGACCCCGGCTTCTCCCACTCTCTCCTTGACCCCCCCGTGTGGGGAACTCCCATCCACCTTGCGCCTATCTTCCCGCCATCATCTTTCTGGCGCGGGAACAAGAAAAATAAACCCAGTGTTCTCTAGAGCCGTCCCGCCCCTCGTGGCGCAGCTCCCTCTACCGCCCCACTCCCATTCCCCATCCCCCGCCTATGTCTCTTCTTCCCCCCCCCCCCACTGGCACCCACATTTCTCAGTGTCCCCCCCTCCCCAATTTATATCCCTATATACATCAGCATTGTCGTTTCCCCTCCAACATCAGTCCCTCAGTTCTGATCCAGTTTCTCGTTTTTAATGAAGGTCCATGCTTCTTCCGCCGTTTCGAAGTAGTGATGCCTCTCCTGGTGCGTGACCCACAGTCGCGCCGGCTGCAACATCCCGAACTTCACCTTCTTCTTGTGTAGCACCTCTTTGGCTCGATTAAAACTCGCCCTCCTTCTCGCCACCTCCGCACTCCAATCCTGGTACACTCGTACCATCGCATTCTCCCATCTACTACTTCGTACCTTTTTGGCTCATCGCAGAACCACCTCTCTGTCACTGAAGCGGTGAAATCGCACGATCGTCGCCCTAGGTGGTTCTCCCGCCTTTGGTCTCCTCGGAGGGACCCGATGGGCCCCTTCCACTTCCAAGCCTCAGCTCCCATTAGCGAGCGTAACACCGTGCTCACGTAAGCCCCGCCATCCGCTCCTTCCACTCCCTCGGGGAGACCCAGGATCCGGAGGTTCTTTCTCCGTGATCTGTTTTCTAGGACTTCAATCCTTACAATGCACTTTTTGTGGAGCGCCTCGTGCGTCTGCATTTTGACCGCCAGGCCCAGGATCTCGTCCTCGTTGTCCGTCACCTTCTGCTCCACCACACGGAGCTCCATCTCCTGGGTCTTTTGTGTCTCCTTACGCCCCTCAATTGCTTGTAGCATCGGGGCCAGCACCTCCTTTTTAAGCAGCTCCACACACCGTCTTAAAAATTCATCTTGGTCCGGTCCCCATGTCGCCTGGGCTCCCTCCGCCGCCATCTTGCTCCTTTTTTCCTTCTACCCCTGTCCTCGAGGATTCTTCGCGATCTGGCCGCCGCCGCCGATATTTTTCTTTTTCGCTGGGGGGGGACTCCCTGTTGTCTCACCCCACACCGGGTTTCATCCCGAAAAAATTCCCTGTTGGGGCTCTTAAAAGAGCCCGAAGGTCCGTTCGAGCTGGAGCCGCCGAAAAGCGCGGCTTAGCTGGTCATCGCCGCAACCCTTGATTTTACTTTAACAGACAACTACAACTATCCCTTGTGTAACAGTCCTAGTCTGTTCCTAAAAAAAACAGCATGCTGAACAAAAATCACTTCCCCAGAAGAAACTATATAATAATGGTGGGTTACGTTCCTGACCTATAATTTTACATTAAAAGTCTTTTGGCTGCCTTGAACCAAACACAAAAATCATTTTTCAATTGAGTATTCACAATCCTCTATTTACCACCAATTTACAACGTGGTTCTTGGTGCATACACAGCAACTGTGCTAAAATGAAAATGAAGGCAGTACTATTTGGGCAAGTTTCCTCATTTACAAACTGCACTAAAGCCCATTTTGTACCACATTTTAGCTGGGGGAAAATACCTGTACAACATCAATGATGCTTTTTATAAATACAATTTCATCAGCTAATCAGTTCAGACGTTGAATAGATTGTGTTCCTATTGAATATAAAAGTCAAGAATCAAAAATCATTTTATCACTCGATCAATAATTTTATTTAAACGAGTCCTCTGGCCCCATGAACTGGGTAGCATGCAATTATTTCACCAAACCACTTTAACAAAAGACACTAATACAACAAAAGTGAACCAGCCGTCACTATTAAATATATAATCTTCAATTATAACAAAGAAATACCGTGCTTCCTTTATGCTTTAGAAAAGGTGTTACTGAATGAAAATTTTACATGTGGATTGGTGTAGCCCAGACATCACTTTCTCAATGAAATGTCAAACACTGGTGCAAACTGGCTTTCATTTTTCACCTTTAGGTCGGGGCTGACCGGAAATATGTTATTCATTAGTTCCAGGTATACCATTTTACTTGCTATTCTGCCTCCCATCTACAAAGAAATAAGACAGTACAATTTTCTCATCTAGATCACTCTTGCTCTGGGTGTAAAAAAGGTAATTCTCCAAATATTTCTCTATGCATATGGTACAGAATTCAAAACATGCTTTAAAGTAGGGTGTTAAAATTCTCAACTGTAAACGACATATAGACTGCATGGCCTGGCAGTCTAGCCCAAACTCAGACAATCAAATTTGTATTTATATTGTATACTTGCTAGCTTCTCCCATTTGAATTTTATGGACCCAATTTGCGTCTTTCCTAATCTTGGTGCACTATTGGTAAATAGACCCTTAATCTAAACAAAATCAATTGCTAACAATAGCTGGATGTGTGAGAAATTAATGGGAATAGTCAAAGAAACTTTACAGCAGCTTGGCTCAGCGGTAACACTCCCACCTCCGGAAGTCAGACATTTGTGGGTTCAAGTCCCACTCCAGTTCTTGAGCACATAAACTAGGCTAATATTAAAGAAAGACCAAGGGATTTCTGCATCGTCAGAGCTCAGTCTCCGTCTGCTTTTTCAAATAAAGGATGCAAAAGATCCAGTGGTATTATTGGAATATTCCTAATCCTGGTCATTTACCTTATTGTTGTGGGCCCTTTGGTTGCAATGTGATTCTCTACATAAGAATCACTACACTTCAAAAGGAATTCGCCGTTTTCTTAACCTCCTGTTAAATATAAACGGTGCTATGTAGATATAAAAGGTCTACGTAGATACAAGTTCTTTCTGATGTAACTCAATGAGATGCCATAATGGTTCATGGAAACATAATAAAAACACAGGACACCCCTGCACCAAGGTGTGTATTAGCAGTTGATATACTTTTCTCCATTTCACCTGCAAAGTGAGAGTAATAACGATTTTGTCAAAATCAGAGTTCATCCTAACATTTTGTTTCAGTTTAAAGTTTGCTATCTAATAACCGATTCCTCCACCTGCCCTCCCCACCACATCAGAGCTCAAGCAATTCCCCTTTACAATCTTGGTCTTCATCTAATTTATTAATAGTAGCACAGTCACTGTTTTTTCTCCCTGTTCTAGATGTGCATTCCACACAACCTGTGTTCAGTTTATGTTCATATCTGGACCCAGCAAATCTTTGGAATCTAGCTCATTACCTCCCTTGATCTTTTCTTCCTCTTGGTATCATCAAGCTTTTAAAACCCAAACTTGATGTCACCTAACCACGGCTATAAATTTGCTGACTTTTGCATTCTCTCCCATTCTTTTCAACATTGATGGCATTCTGCACCAGGATGGTTTTCTATGCTTCTCAATAAAGTGTTAGCGGGCAGGAGCTAGTTATACACCTTTGGGGCTAAGGCCTTAAATTCACTCCCCATACTTCAGAAAACACACCGTGCAACATTGTCACTAGATCGGAGACAGTTAACAATGACTTACGGAATTTTGTCACTGGTTTTTGCTAAAAAGATCTTACACTGCAAGCAACAACCCCAAAGTAAAACAGTGGATTCACTGAAAGTCAGCTGTGGAAAGACTTCATTTAACAGGACATTCTTGGCAACAGCCCATAGAGGTTACTTTGAGAATTGGCAACAGCTGAGCAGAGCCCACACCCTGGAGTCAGCAGCACTAATACTGTTAAACATAATATGGAAACAGCTTTAGTTTATAACATTTGTCCTTCCAAACAAGTGCTTGGGGAGAGGACAAGATAACAAGTTCGAATTACTGACTTGGTAGGAACAGCTGGAATTCAGGAGTATGAGGTAAAAGGTGTAACTGTACAGTATGAAAGCATATTGGCACTTGAGAACTTTCCAATAGTACATTGATATTTAAGCACAAAATTAGCCCAAAGACAAACACAAGCATGATCCAAGATAGTAATCTGGTATCACAGTTTTCTGTTCCACTGGACAATAAAGATCATGGAATCCCTACAGTGCAGAAGGAGGACATTCGGTCCATCGAGTCTGCACCGGCTCTCGGAAAGAGCACCCTACTTGCCTCCACCCTATCCCCATAACCCATTAAACCCTCCTAACCTTTTGGACACTAAGGGACAATTTAATATGGCCAATCCACCTAACCTGGACATCTTTGGACTACGGGAGGAAACTGGAGCACCCAAAATATGACCACGTAGACACAGGGAGAAAACGTAAACTCCACGCCGACAGTCACCCGAGACAGGAATTGAACCTGGATTCCTGGAGCTAACTACAGTGCCACCGTGCTGCAGGGACTTTAAATATTGTGTATATAAGACAGAGCTTAGGACATTGGTCAGTTATTCACTGGAAAAGAGCTGCCCAACAAATCTAACCTTGCATAATTCATACATATGGTTCCTTTTTCTCCTCAACCTTGAAGGATAATTATGCTATGACTTACAGAAAATGTGACAATACAAGGAATCTATTTGATGATGTGACAATCCAATAACTCAAATGATGCAGCTGCAAGTACTATTAGATCAGCCTTTTCATGGAACTATGAATCTTCAGCCCACAACCCCATTATTACTTATTGCATTTTGCACGTTATTGCCTTGATAATTTTCCCCTTCTATTCCTGAAAGGGCAACGGTTGCATGGTGCCAAATACCTTAAAATAACCCACACAGGTCGCCATTCTTAATAAGTTAGCGAGGCTGAGTTGTATATTTGAAAATGGAGCACATTACAGCCAAGACTATGTCTGTCCTCGCCAAACATTCGTACATGCTCCAAGCATACCTGGTTGATTTTTTCTCCTCCCTAAGTCGGGGGCAAAGCAATCATTTGAATTGCCCTTCAAAGAGAAAACATTGGGACTTCCGGTGACAGCGGGCGGGAGGCAGCCGCACAATGGAGGGCTCCCGTTCAGGAATGGCATTTTCGGGTCTTTAAGCCCGGTCCCAGGGTCCACGGAGGCGGCAAAAGCAGGGACAAGGCACAGAGTAGGCACAGAGAAGTCACAGCAAGGGACAATGTCGAGGGCGAGCAAAAAAAACGGCCGTAGAAAAAAACAGCTGAAGGTACGTCGCGGAGTGGAAAGGTCACCGCGGGGTCACCAAGGAAAATGGAGGCTGGAGCATCAGGGGAGGCCGCATTGCTTACGGTTGAAGAAATAACTACGGTGATGGCTGCAGAATTCGAAAGGCAGTTTACAAAATACATGGAGGCAATGAGGAAGGAGATGAGGGAAGTTTTGAGTGTGCTGGTGGAGGAGGCGATTTCCCAGGTGACGACGGCGGTGGCGAGCGCAGTGGCGGGAGCAAGGGAAGGCGCTGAAGGAAGTGGAGGAGACATTATTGCAGCACGGTGATCAACTTACGTCGATGGGGAAGGAGATGCGAAAGGTGATGGAGATTAGCAAGGATCTGCGAGGAAAAATGGAAGACCTGAAAAACAGATCCAGGCGACAGAATGAGGATTGTGGGGCTTCCCGAAGGAGTTGAAGGACCGAGGCCGACTGAGTATTTTGCCGCGATGCTGGCGAAACTATTGGGGGAGGGGGAGGATCCCTCCCGATATGAACTGGATCGGGCTCATCGGTCGTGGAGGCCTGTACCAAAGGCGAGTGAGCCGCCAAGGGTAGTGACTCTGTGCTTCCGTAGGTACAGTGTAAAGGAGAAGGTCCTGAGCTGGGCCAAACAGAAGCGGGTGGTGCAGTGGGCTGGAGCTGGTATACGTGTATACCAGGACTTTACGGTGGAGCTGGCGAGGAGGCGGGCTGCCTTCAACCGGGTGAAGAGGGCACTGTACATTAGCAAGGTGCAGTGCGGCATTGTATATCCAGTGAAGCTGGACTTACAAGCTCAAGGACTTTTATTTTGGAACGGCGGAAGCAGCGGAGGAGTTTGCGAAGGCAGGACTGTGGCAGAACTGAGAAATTGAGAAATGGCCATGTGCCGACGTAACCTTATGACTGTACTTTCTTCTTTTTTGTTTCACTGCGTGCGGGTGTATGGGCTAAAGGAGCCAATGTTGTATATATTTGGACAAGGGAAGTGATGGGACTTTCACTTGAAATGAGGGCTCCTTGGGGTGTAGGTGGATATGCGGCATTTGTGTGCTAAAAAGGGGATTTCTGGGCTTTCCTAGGGCCCTAAGGGGGAAAGGGACCTGGGCAGGGGCCTCCACGCTGGCCGGTTTAAGCCGGCCAGTGAACGGGAGTGAGGTGGGGAGAGGGGCTGCGGCCATCGGAGCCTGGCAGAACAGGGTCCGAGTGTCTAGCCGGGGTGGAATGTTGGGGGGAAGGAACCGAGGTTCGGGGGAGGAGTTTTACAAGAGGCAGTGGACGGGAGGAGTTGGGGGGGGGGGGGGGGGGGGGGGGTGGTAACAACTCTTGGCTATCATGAGGTTGAATCGCGTGGAGTGTGGACTCTATAGGTTAATGGTGACCATGGACGGTCCCGGACTCCTTTTTCTTTTTCTCCTTTGTTTTTTGTTTCCACCGTGGGAGGGTTTGTTTTATTGGATGCATATATTGACAGGTGGGCAGGTTGTTTGGGGTGGTGGGAGGATGGGATCGTTGTTATTGTTGATGGGATTGATTTTGTATTTGTTACCGTTTACTGTCTGTGGGTGGGGTGTACATTTTGAAGGAAAATGTGAAAATGGAGAATAAAAACATTTAAAAAGAGATACAAAACATTAATATTGTAAAAGTAAAATAATGAAATACTTCCAATATTTGCCACTTAGATGTGCAATTGTAACACTCGAAATATACCAGGAAATACCACTAAATCATTGTGGTAGTATGTATTAGGGGTCATGTGGGACTGGAAGCCCTAATGTCATTGGCTGACAGATCCCGGGTCCTGGTTGGCCGTTGACCTCTAGCTCCGCCCTGAAGGCGGAGTATAAGAAGCCGGAGTGCTCCCCCGCAGGCCATTCTACTATCGAGCTGCGGGGGAACAGACACGCTTAATAAAGCCTCATCGACTTCACTCTATTCGTCTCACGGAGTCTTTGTGCGCTACAATTTATTAAGCGTGCCTAAAAAGGTCTATGGAGCTCAGGATCATCCCGGAATGCCTGAGGATCAGCCCCCACGCAGTGAACGCGGCAGCAGCCTTCAAGCACTGGCAGACTTGTTTCGAGGCCTACCTCAGAACGGCCACCGGCCGGGTCACAGAAGACCAAAAACTACAGGTCCTGCACTCGAGGGTGAGCACGGAAATTTTCTCCCTCATCGAAGACGCGGAGGATTTCCAGACGGCGTTCGCAGCACTGAAAAGTCTCTATGTCCGCCCAGTTAACCAAATCTACGCTCGCTACCAGCTCGTGACGAGACGGCAAGGTCCCGGAGAATCGATGGACAAATTCTACGCCGCGCTGCTGATTTTGGGACGAGCCTGCAGCTGCCCTTCCGTGAACGCAAATGAACACACGGACATGTTAATGCGCGATGCTTTTGTGGCAGGTATGAATTCCTCCCAAATCCGCCAAAGACTTCTAGAAAGAGAGTCGCTAGGACTCGGAGGCCCGGGCCCTAGCAGCCTCCCTAGACGTGGCCGCGCGTAATACCCGCGCCTACGGCCCCGACCGCGCGGCAGCCCATTGGGCTCCGTACGTACCCGTCGCGACAAACCCACCCCCCCCCCCCCGGACACCCCACAGGCTTGCGCGGCCCAAACGCCAAGTCGCACCGGGGGCGCCCGCTGCTATTTCTGCGGCCAGGCGAAACACCCCCGGCAGCGCTGCCCGGTCCCGCGCAGCAATCTGCAAGAGCTGCGGGAAAAAGGGCCATTTCGCGGTTGTGTGCCGGTCCCGCGAGGTCGCCGCTGTCCCGGGAGAACAGGGAGCCCTGCAAGCCGTTTACGCTCCCCAACCCCCCCAGCGCCCCATGTACGACCCGCAGGCGCAGCCGCTTTGGGTCCCGACCACCATGGTCCCGGGAGAACAGGGAGCCCTGCACGCCGCTTACGCTCCCCAACCCCCCCCCCGCGCCCCATGTATGACCCGCCGGCGCTACCACTTTGGGTCCCGACCACCGCTCTCCCCAGAGAAGAGGGAGTTCTGCGCGTCTCTAACGCCCCCCAAGCCCCCCCCCCCGCACCCCACGTCTGACCCGCCGGCGCTACCAACTTGGGTCCCGACCACCGCTGTCCCCAGAGATGAGGGAGCCCCGTGCGGTCCTAACGCTCCCCAACCCCCCCAGCGCCCCATGTGCGACCCGCAGATGCCGCCATTTTGGGTCCCGGCCACCACGAGGGGAGGAAGGGCGCCGCCATCTTGGACCACCCCGACACGGAGGTCCTCCTCTGGAACGTCGCTGCCGACCTGGCTGGCGGCCCCAGGACCCATCTTGCTCCGAAAGCATGTGCGGGCACACAAGGCGGACCCGTTGGTCGAAAGGGTTCACCTCCTCCACGCGAACCCGCAGTACGCTTACGTGGAGTACCCCGACGGCCGACAGGACACGGTCTCCCTGCGGGATCTGGCGCCCGCCGGCAACACACACACCCCCCCGACACCATTCACCCAACCCCCCCCCCTTCCTGCCACCGCCGCACCCCGCGACCGCCCCCGTCCCAGGAGGATCGGTTCCCCCTCCCCTCAGGCCCGACCAAGAATAAAGCCCAAGCTGAAACCGTAAGGCTCCCAGAGACGACAACACCGGTACAAGCACCACCACCACCACCGGGGCCGAGGCGATCGACACGGACGACCAGACCGCCCGACCGACTCGTGGCGTCGATCTAAATCAATATATGGACTTTTCACAAGAACATTTTGCTTTTCTCCCGATACCTTCTGTAAATAGTTGAAACAGGACAAAATTGTACATACTGTATTGCCATGTGAATGTTTTCCTCCCAGGACCAGCCCTGTAAACCCTTACCACCATGCGAAGCATCACCCCGCCGGGTTCATTTTTGACAAGGGGTGAATGTGGTAGTATGTATTAGGGGTCATGTGGGACTGGAAGCCCTAATGTCATTGGCTGACAGATCCCGGGTCCTGGTTGGCCGTTGACCTCTAGCTCCGCCCTGAAGGCGGAGTATAAGAAGCCGGAGTCCTCCCCCGCAGGCCATTCTACTATCGAGCTGCGGGGGAACAGACACGCTTAATAAAGCCTCATCGACTTCACTCTATTCGTCTCACGGAGTCTTTGTGCGCTACAATCATACTTCCAGTGAAGGGACAATGCCAGATTATGGAATACACAATTAAGGTACAAGGAAAGCTTGTCATTATACTGTGCTTTTCCTATCAAATCAACAAGAAAGGAATGGTTTCTTATCCTGTCTTTTATTTTACATCTGTTTTGTAAAACAGTTCAAAACTTTTTATAAAAGTAATTCAAAACCACTTCACAGCACCTTTCAAATTAACAGATTATGAAATACATTTTTGGACCTGTATAGATTAATTTCAAACCATTTTTAAAAAAGGATTATAAGTCTGAAAATTATTGCAAATTGGCTCTACCTGTAAGACCCATGAGCTGCTGAGCAGTTTTACATGTGCAGATATTTATCGATGTTACATAGAAACAGGCCACTGGGCCCAACAAGAGTCCATGTCAAGATTTATGCTCCACTCAAATCTTCTCCCATGTTATTGAATCTAAGAGTACCCATCAGAATCATTTATTCCCTAAATTCTCCCTCATGCCCTGGTCTAGTTTCCCCTGAAACGCATCTATATTATTTGCTTCAATCACTACCTGTGGTAGCGATTCTATATTTTTACCACTCTGGACGAAAAGGTTTCTTCTGAATTTTCTGTTGGACTTCTTGGTAACTATCTCATATTGATGGTTCTTTTTGTTTTAATGATCTGCTGACTATAGAGTTGCTATATCCCTCTGCAGTGGCAGCAAATTTAGGGAACTCATTAAAATGCCAAGAACTCTCATGGAAGTAAAATAAAATCTTATTAACCAAAGGCACTAATAAAGCCATTCCTCTTACTTGTTGCGTTATGTAATTTGGAATAACACAAGCTGCCACTTGATGCAGTTTTGAATAAAATACGCTCCAGACTTTGAAGCGAGTTCAATGTGTTTTATTGAACTATTAGCACACTTCTCAATGAGTTTGACTCTCTGCTAATCTAAATGTAATACCTCAGTCCAACTGAACCAGCCTTGCTCTAAGCCACGTACTGGGGTTTGATGCTGAGGATACACCCTGTCTCACTCTGTAGATGTTGGTCTGTGGAAAGAGATGGGGTGGGAGTGCCTCATCCCTTTTATAGTGAGATACCACCCGAGTGTCCTGACTGCTCATTGGTCGTGTCCTGTTCTATGTGTTCATTAGCTGCATGTTTGCATATCATGACATCCCCCTTTTTTATGTTTTGTTGGCGTATGTAAATGTACTTGCATGTGAATGCGTCTGTCTAACGCGACTGATGAAGGATAACAGAACAGAGCAAACAAAACAAACGTTCACAAGTCCAGTCTCGGAGGCTTGCGTCTGATCTTGGTCGACCGCCGGAGAGGTGGCGGAGGGGACGACGGCGCCTTGACAGGCAGGATGGAAGCCTGACTGGTGGCCTCGTGGTGCGAGGTATCAGGAGCTGGCAATTCAACATATGGAAATGGAGGAGAAATTGGTTACGGCAGGCAACTTTGCGCTGTGCCCGCCGATTCCTTCGCACGATGGAGCCATCAGCCATACATACAACACAAACAACGACAGCCGGGGCAGACCACCGATATCTTGATCCTGACAGTATCTGCCGGGGATAGCACGGCCAGATCGGTGGCATGGGCATCATAGCCCTGCTTTTGACGGTCTCCGAGCTGCTGCATCTTCTGCAGCACCGGTAGGTGATCCAGGTTGGGCAGGTGTATGGCTGGAAGCATCGTCCGCAGGTCCCTGTTCATCAGGACTTGAGCCGGCGATATGCCAGTGGACAATGGAGTCGCCCTGTAAGCGAGTAGTGCAAGGTGCATAGCATAGTCCGCGGCCTTGCAGATGAGCTGTTTCACACTGTGCATCCCTTTCTCGACTTTTCCATTGGACTGCGGATAGTGCAGACTGGAGGTGACATGCTGGAAATTGTATGACCTGGCAAACGTGGACCATTCTCGACTGTTAAAGCACGGGCCATTGTCGCTCATGACGGTGATTGGGATGCCATGCCTTGAGAACGTCTCCTGACAGGCTTTGATGACGGTCCGAGAGGTGAGGTCCAGGAGCTTCAGCACCTCAGGGTAATTCGAGAAATAGTCGATGATCAATACGTAGTCGCGACCATATGCATGAAAGAGGTCGATGCCAACCTTGGACCACGGAGAGGTCACTATGTCATGCTGTTGGAGCGTCTCCTTGCTCTGCGCTGGCTGGAACCGCTGACAGGTAGCACAGTTCAGGGCCATGTTTGTGATGTCCTGGCTGATGCCGGGCCAGTAGACAGCTTGCCGAGCTCTGCGTCTGCACTTCTGGACGCCCAGGTGTCCCTCATGAATCTGGTGCAGCACCAAGCTCGGGAGACTGAGCGCAATGACAATCCTGTCCAGCTTGAGGAGGAGGATACCATCAATCACCGTCAGGTCATCCTTCACATTGTAAAATTGTGGGCACTGCCCTTTCTGCCAGCCATTGGTGA
This sequence comes from Scyliorhinus torazame, assembly GCF_047496885.1. Taxonomy (NCBI): domain Eukaryota; kingdom Metazoa; phylum Chordata; class Chondrichthyes; order Carcharhiniformes; family Scyliorhinidae; genus Scyliorhinus; species Scyliorhinus torazame. The sequence continues at coordinate 41,801,400 of NC_092722.1, forward strand.
GGTTGTGGATGACGTGCTGCAAGAGGGGGTCTTTGGCTGTCTCATCACGGATGAGAACTACCTTCTCAACTGTCGCCGGGAGAGTGCTAGCACACAGCTGCACCTGCAATTCGATGTGCTGGAAGATCTCCAGCGGCTCACTGGGCGAGGTGACGGAGCGGGACAATGCATCTGCGATGATGAGCTCCTTGCCAGGTGTGTACACCAAGTTGAAGTCATGCCTCCTGTGGTGAGCCACGTATGGTTGTGTATATATTATTGTATTTACTCACTGTTACTGTTGTTGTGTTGATGTTGTTGTTGGCTCTGCCTGTGGATCTGCCCCTCTGAGAAGGTATATAATCCATTGATCCGGGACAGCCTCTCAGTGCGGGAGAAGCTACTAGTGGGCACATTCCAGCTGATTACAACCACAGTTCTTGTTAACTACCGCTTTGACTGGATTGTTCGGTTTCCACACTTATATTCACAGCGATCGGGGATCCTCAGTGAGGGCATCGCCTCGAGGAGAGGGAGAATGCTACGGTCTGGAAGGCGGTCCTTCTGGCCCTACGGTCTAGAGGTCTCCCAGTCGCCCGCTGGCAGGAGGTCCTCCCTGACACGTTCCAATCCATCCGGTCACTGTTGTGTACTGCCACTAACGAGACCCCTCACGACCGTCTATTTGGCCTTTTCCCTGTCCGGGACCCTGTTGCGAGGACGACAAAGGTCTCAACACCAGCACCTAAACTGCGACGTTCACTGCGGACAACACACCCTCCTGTGAGACTGAACCTGTGAGACCACTTCACCTCCGCCGGACTTTTTTTTAAACAGGGGGTGAATGAGGTGAGCCACGAATGGCTGTTGTACATATTATTGTATTTACTCACTGTTACTGTTGTTGTGTTGATGTTGTTGTTGGCTCTGCCTGTGGCTCCGCCCCTCTGAGAAGGTATATAATCCATCGATCCGGGACAGCCTCTCAGTGCGGGAGGAGCTATTGGTGGGCACATTCTAGCTGATTGAAACCACAGTTCTTGTTAACTACCATTTCGACTGGACTGATTGGTATCACCTCCTAAGTTTAAGCAGGATCCTCTGCACCTGAGGCATCATGTCGTTCAGGTCCTTGTGGATGATGTGGACCATCGACCCCAGAGATTGGGGACAGAATCCAATCACTTGGGACTCAGGGTCAAGGGCCGCCCCGGGAGGCGGGAAGCCCCTGGGCCCTATAAGAGTGAAGGACCAAGTTCAGAGCTCTCGCTCTCTCATCTTCGCCTGCTTGAGACCTTCACAAGACCAGCCACCGGCAAGTATAAGTTTGAATCCAACGATCGCTATCCGGTAGAGACGCCTAGCTACCGACCTGTAGCAGCCTTTTGAATCCCGCGGGCCAGATTTGATTGGACAAGCCATTAGTTTCCCTGACCTGGTGGGCTCTTCCTAAGTTAAGTATTGGCCAGTAGTGATAGGTTTATTGTATAGAAAGTAGTATTAGGGTATTAATATTGCTTGTTGTATATAATAAATGACCGTTGTTTTAATCCTTACTAAGCGGTGTGCTGTGTTATTAATCATAACCTGAACTTGAACCACATGGCAGTATCATAAAGATACCTGGCGACTCATGAGCAAAAGTGACCTAACCAGAGCAAATAGACTAAGGTTAAAAAGAGCAACATAATTGGCGACACCCTGACGGGACCCGACTTAGAAGTGGAAAACCACTCCGGGAGAACCCCAACATTTTGAATTAGAATCCAATCGGAAACAAAAAAAAAAACCACAAGTGTTCAAGCGGTTCTGGTTAATAATTAACAATTCGGAAGTGTGTATATGCATGCGTAACTAACAGGGTTATAAGGCAAAACTGATAGATTTTTTGTTGCGTCAAAACTATCGGCAGTTGGTATTTCTGAAATTAGCGCAAGCCGTACCCGCATCTACACCACCTTAGCCCCCTGTTCCAAACTCGAACGTAACGAGCAGATAAGAGAGAGCCATGCAGGCAATGCAAGCGATGCAGCGCCTCATGAACTCCGAAGATTTTGCTGTGGCACCAGTCAGCAGCGTAGGAGCGGGACATTGTCCCGTTTGGGAAGTGGAAATCCGCAAAATTCTGCAGGGCAAAGGATGGCCCGTGTGGAAGGATTTCTGCAATAACGACGACTCAGGTCCTGGAAGTATAGGGCATACTTGGTGGGAGAACCTGAGTGAGATCCACAGAAAGCGCGCAAGCCGATGGCAATTGTGTCCTGTCTGGCACTATTGCGAGGCACAGAGGAGGTCGTCAGGACGCTCCGCAAGGAAATAGAAGGCATACATCGGATAAGTAAAACCAATATATGCGAAATTGAGAAAGAGAACCAGGAATTGAAGGGGAAATTAGCAGCAAAGGACCAAGAGGTGGCTAACGCCAAATGGGGTCACCAATCTTGTCTGGCGCACTGGAGTAGTTTCCAGTCACAATATGAAAAGGCTTATCAGGACCTGCAGCGTGCAGTCCTGGTAAAGAAACAGAAAACCAGGTAGAGATGCTCCAGAAACAATGCAGTGATCTCAAGGCAGCCTTGAGAGCGCTCCACGCCACAACCACGGAACAAAGGCAGAGTACTTTGGACCATGCAAAGTGCCGAAAGCAGATTGCAGACTTGAAAGCACTGCTTTCTGTCCAAAAGGGATTTCAAGAAACCTTTGGGGAAAGTTTAGACCAGGAAGACGGCCCTGATTGGGAAGAATTGCAAGAGACAGCGCAGAGATATGTTCAGGGAGCATGTGCGCAGGGAAAACCCCAAAGGAGGAAAGCACCCCCACCCCCCACACAACAGATAATACAGGCTCCCATCAACCCTGTAACAACCCACCGCACCGCCACAGCAGACGAGGCGGAGGTCTTATATTCCACCCCCCTCACACTGACCCAATTACGGGACGCGTGCGCCAAAATCACACCGTTCCTCCCCGCTTCAGACCCACACCATTTCTTTGCCACCGTCAAACACCAGGCAACCATGTACGGCCTGGATGAGAAAGAGCAGGTAAAGCTCGCGGTCCTCAGCTTAGACCCATCGGTCGCAGCAGCCCTTCCCGACCCACAGAATGTAGGAGGAGGCACCCTTGCAGAAATGCATACCACGATCCTGGATGCGATCGGGTACAACCGGGGCGACCCCGTAGACGGTCTGAATAAATGCAGACAGAAAAAGTCTGAACACCCCACAGCGTTCGCAGGACACTTGTGGATTCATTTTGAAGCTGTTTTCGGCAACGTAGATCGTGCCCATTTGTCCCCAGACAATATGGCCAAGTGGACCCGCACCCTTATCTCCAATGCCACGGAAGCAGGACAGAATGCCTGTAGCAATTATGACCCCTCGGAGGAGGCTCATAATGAGAAGTGGGTGGTCAAGAGATTGTCCCGCGTTTGGGAACAAGCAGCTCACGGCAAATCAGCCACTCGAACCCCCGAGGAAAACCAAGCCGCCGCAGACGTGCAGGCAGTAAAAACCACTCTTCACAACCCCGCCTGGGTAAACGAGGGAAAGAACAGCCCCCCAGCCAAACCGCAAGAGTGCTACAATTGCGGAAAATTGGGACATTTTGCGAGAGAATGCAATGGCCCTAAGAAACCACAGAGTGCCCAACCGACAGGCACTCTCGATAAGAAAAAGGCAGAGCCCATAGCGACCGAGAACGGAGGTGTCCACATGATGATTTAAAGGAGACACTTGGTGAAAAGTGTTGTCCTTTCTGATGGAACCTGCAGAATGTTTTATGTTGTCTGTCTGTTTATTAAATGTTGTTCGTCCGACAGGAGAATTTTCTCACCGCCCCACACCCATTCACCTGAACTTTTAACTTTCCCACTGACCCCCACCGCGGCCACACGCCCATTCGGCCGATACCTTTGAGGACTTGCCTCAGACACCCACCGAGACCAGACGCCCATTCAGTGGAACTAGCTTTTCAGCTGATACCTGGTCACCAGACCAGACGCCCAATCGTAGCTACTCTTCTGATTTGATGGTAGAATCAGAACAGTAACCCCACCATGATGACTACATTTTTGTCCGTTCTTTGGTCGCTCAGGTAGTGGAGAAACGGCGTGAGGTCCGCCCTGCCTGGGGACCCCCCCCATTGGTCAAAAATGCTCGGGTAGGGAAGATACAATATTGGTAGCCGTCCTACCCGGGGACTCCACCCAAATAGTACCCGTCGCGGCCCACACGCACCTCATTCGAACATTTCTTTCAAAAACTGTTTTATTTTATTTAGGCAACCTTTGGGTTGCTGCCACATGCTATTTACATCCTAGAACATTTGGATGATAAACTTCCCAATGGTGGACCAGTGCTAAGTGTGCCGTGTCCAAACATTTGTTTTGAAAAAAGAATGGGGGGGGGGGGGGGGGGGGGGGGGAGAAAGAGTCACATGCTGTGACCAATTATAAGGGTTTAATTGGCCCCAAGAAGGACAGACACACTAACACACCAGATATTAAACCGAAGTATTTACACACACTACGCTTGTCTTACAGAACTCCAGAAGCTCCAAGTCCGGAGAAAACCAGCAAAAACAGGAAAAGGAAAGAAAGACGACAGCCATGAGGACTCCTTTCTTCGTGCTCAACATGCTTGTTATGGACTTTTTGTTGCGCGGGAACGCGGACCCCATTACTCCAAACCCCCTGCCGTTAACGCATCACTGCCCCGTAGTACCGAGGGCCCAGTCACCAACCACGCTGCATTGTCCTGGTGTGCCAAGTTCATAACTTGGTACTCCCTATCGTACATCATTGAGGCACTGTTGGCATTGGCTATACTCAGTTGTGCAGTACAGACCATGCGCCTCCGCAAGTGGAAAGGGAGAGCGGACCGCGCTCGAACCCCGGTCTATCGGATCCAATCCCCGATATTCGGCTACAACCAGACCCCAGACCCCCGCGACATATGAATAATAAAACATGCACTGGCGGTTTGTTTTTTTCCTGTAAATAAAAAAAGAGAATGTGTGGAAATGTATGATCCTGAGCTTGACTGCCAAGCCAGGAAATAATATATTAAATGTTGTAATTGTCATTGTATAGAGAGATAAGACTATAAGTTTGAAGACTTGTTTAGGTAAATTTTTGTGCATAGCTAGGGTCAGAGTAGTGGCCATGTGAGAGGTGCCCCCCCAGTCGGGAAACCAAGAGGACAAAATTTATGATGTGGAGATGCCGGCGTTGGACTGGGGTGAGCACAGTACGAAGTCTTACAACACCAGGTTAAAGTCCAGCAGGTTTGTTTCGATGTCACTAGCTTTCGGAGCGCTGCTCCTCCCTCAGGTGAATGAAGAGGTCTGGTCCAGAAACACATATAGACAAATTCAAAGATGCCAAACAATGCTAGGAATGCGAGCATTAGCAGGTGATTAAATCTTTACAGATCCAGAGATGGGGTAACCCCAGGTTAAAGAGGTGTGAATTGTCTCAAGCCAGGACAGTTGGTAGCAGTGGGAACTCTACCACCTGCCGCCAATATATATCAGAAGGTGTTCCCCGGGGGGAGCCCAGACTTCTCCTCCAGCTCACCCGGGCTCGCGAACTTTCCGTCCACAAACAGGTCCTACCAACTGTCCTGGCTTGAGACAATTCACACCTCTTTAACCTGGGGTTACCCCATCTCTGGATCTGTAAAGATTTAATCACCTGCTAATGCTCGCATTCCTAGCATTGTTTGGCATCTTTGAATTTGTCTATATATGTGTTTCTGGAACAGACCTCTTCATTCACCCGAGGAAGGAGCAGCGCTCCAAAAGCTAGTGACATCGAAACAAACCTGTTGGACTTTAACCTGGTGTTGTAAGACTTCGTACTGGACAAAATTTATGTGATCCTTCACGCTTCGCGTTAGGATCACAAGGCGGGTATGTAGCCATGTAAAATGGCTGCGTTCCGATTAATCTGGCCAAAACCCAGTTTAAAACGGCTAACCCGAAAGACTGCTGGGAAAAGCAGCCAAGAAGACACAAGCAGGCAGCTGCAGACAGGTTTGCAAATTCAGCTCTGGGAACATAGCCCAGATCGATACTCAGGGCTATCAACAGCCCATCAACCCAGGTATCCGCAGTTGCATTCAGGACTGTTTACACCTAATCTACTCAGACATCCACAGTTAAATCGGCTATCCCCGGGAACAATTGCAACATATTAGCAATTGAATACCGGGCCAGACCTGTCGGCGCCTGCAGTGGCCGAAACAAAGACAGGTGAGCGACCACCCCCCGATCGAGGAATCGCCTCACCATTGGACACATCGACCCCAGAGATTGGGGACAGAATCCAATCACTTGGGACTCAGGGTCAAGGGCCGCCCCGGGAGGCGGGAAGCCCCTGGCCCCTATAAGAGTGAAGGTCCAAGTTCAGAGCTCTCTCTCTCTCACCTTCGCCTGCTCGAGACCTTCACAAGACCAGCCACCGGCAAGTGTAAGTTTGAATCCAACGATCGCTATCCGGTAGACACCTAGCCACCGACCTGTAGCAGCCTTTTGAATCCCGCGGGCCAGATTTGATTGGACAAGCCATTAGTTTCCCTGACCTGGTGGGCTCTTCCAAAGTTAAGTACTGGCCAGTAGTGATAGGTTTATTGTACAGAAAGTAGTATTAGGGTATTAATATTTCTTGTTGTATATAATAAATGACCGTTGTTTTATTCCTTACTAAGCGGTGTGCTGTGTTATTAATCATAACCTGAACTTGAACCACGTGGCGGTATCATAAAGATACCTGGCGACTCATGAGCAAAAGTGACCTAAACAGAGCAAATAGACTAAGGTTAAAGAGAGCACCACCCCCCCCCCCCCCCCGGGATGCTGCTGCTGCTGACCATCTTCTAACGTTCTGCCAGGAAGTATAGGAACAGTTGCCACCGCCTGAAGTACCCTCGTACCAATCCCCTTAAGGCGAATTTCACGCTCTCCAATTTAATAAACCCCGCCATATCGCTGATCCAGGATTCCACGCTTGGGGGCCTCGCATCCTTCGCCGGGCTACCAGGGACGCAAAGCCCAGGATACCAGCCTCTTTCGCCTCCTGCACTCCCAGCTCCTCTGCCACCCCAAATATTGCGAGCCCCCAGCCCGGCTTGACCCTGGAACCTACCACCCTCGACACCGTCCTCGTTACACCCTTCCAAAAGTCCTCCAGCGCTGGGCAGGCCCTGAACATGTGGATGTGATTTGCTGGGCTCCCTGAGCACCTAACACACCTGTCCGCGCACCCAAAGAACCAGCTTATCCTTGCCCCGGTCAGGTGATCCCTATGCAGCACCTTAAATTGTATGAGGCTGAGCTTCGCGCAAGAGGAGGAAGAGTTCACCCTCCCCAGGGCATCCGCCCACATCCCTTCATCAATCTCCTCACCCAACTCCTCTCCCCACTTACCCTTTAGCTCCTCCACCGAGGCATCCGCCTCCTCCTGCATCACCTGATACGTTGCCGAGATCCTTCCTCCTCTCCAACCCACACCCCCGACAGCACCCTGTCCTGGACCACGCGTGGCGGCAGCAGTGGGAACTCTACCACCTGCCGCCAATATATATCAGAAGGTGTTCCCCGGGGGGAGCCCAGACTTCTCCTCCAGCTCTCCCGGGCTCGCGAACTTTCCGTCCACAAACAGGTCCCCATCCTTCTAATACCTACCCTGTGCCAGCTCAGAAACCCTCCATCCATCCTCCCCGGGACAAACCGGTGGTTCCCCCGAATCGGGGACCACACCAAGGCCCCCACCTCCCCCCCACCCCGTGACGTCTCCATTGCCCCCAAGTTTCGAGGGTAGCCGCCACCACTGGGCTCATGGTGTACCTTGTTGGAGGAAGCAGCAGCGGACCAGCGCCTCCAGGCTTGTGCCCACACAGGACGCCATCTCCAGCCTCTTCCATGCCGCCTCATCCCTCTCCATCACCCACTTACGCACCATTGCCACGTTGGCGGCCCAATAATACCCACAGAGGTTAGGCAGCGCCAACCCCCTCATCCCTGCACCGCTTCAGGAACACCCTTCTCACCCTCGGGGTCTTCTACACCCATACAAACCCCATAACGCTCCTGTTAACCCGCCTGAAGAAGGCCCTAGGGATCAGGATGGGGAGGCATTGGAACAGGAACAAAAACCTCGGGAGCACCGTCATTTTAACTGACTGCACTCTACCCGCCAGGGAGAGTGGCAGCAGGTCCCACCTCTTAAACTCCTCCATCTGCTCCACCAGCCTCGTGAAGTTAAGCTTATGAAGGGCCCCCCCGCTCCTAGCCACCTGGACCCCCAGGTACCTGAAACTCCTCTCTGCCCTTTTTAGCAGGAGCTCACCAATCCCCCTCTCCTGGTCCCCCAGGTGCAGTACGAACAACTCGCTCTTCCCCATATTAAGCTTGTACCCGGCGAAATCTCCAAACTCCCTAAGGATCTTCGCCACCTCCGGCATTCCCCCCACTGGGTCCGCCACATATAGCAGCAAATCATCCGCATAGAGCGACACCCGATGCTCCTCCCCACCCCAGCCCCCTCCAGTTCCTCGACTCCCTCAACGCCAGGGCCAGGGGTTCAATCGCCAGTGCAAAGAGCAGGGGGGACAGGGGACACCCCTGCCTCGTACCCCAGTGTAGCCGGAAATACTCTGACCTCCTTCTGTTCGTGGCCACACTCGCCACCGGGGCCTCATACAGCAGCCTCACCCACCTGACGAACCCCTCCCAGAACCAGAACCTTTTCAACACCACCCACAGGTACCCCCACTCCACCCTATCAAAGGCCTTCTCCGCTTCCATCGCCGCCACCATCTCCGCCTCCCCTTCCAACGCCGGCATCATTATAACATTCAAGAGCTTCCATACATTGGTATTCAACTGCGTCTACATTTAAGAGTGAGATCGGCCTATATGACCCACACTGTAGGGGATCCTTGTTCCACTTCAGGATCCGGGAAATCAGCGCTCTAGACATCGTCGGGGGCAGGGCCCCCCCTTCCCTTGTCTCGTTAAAGGTCCTTACCAACAGCGGGCCCAGCAGGTCCGCATACTTCTTGTAAAATTCAACCGGGAACCCATCCGGCCCCCGTGCCTTCCCCGCGTGCATGTTCCCTATCCCTTTGACCAACTCCTCCAACCCAACCGGCACCCCCAACCCCACCACCTGCCCCTCCTCCACCCTCGGAAACCTCAGCTGGTACAGGAAGCAACTCATCCCGCCCTCTTCCAGTGGGGGCTCAGACCGATACAGTTCCTCGTAGAAGTCCCTGAAGACCCCATTGATACCCACCGCACCTCGCACCGTGTTCCCTCCTCCATCCTTAACTCCCCCGATCTCCCTAGCTGCCTCTCGCTTCCGAAGCTGCTGCGCCAGCATACGGCTCGCCTTTTCTCTGTATTCATATGCCGCCGCCTGCGCCTTCCTCCACTGCGCCGCCGCCTTCCTGGTGGTCAATAAATCAAACTCAGCCTGGAGGCTACGTCGCTCCCCAAGCAATCCCTCCTCCAGGGCCTCCCCTACTTGCACCTCCCCATTGTCATTAGCCTCCAGGTACCTCTCTATACACTTCCGGACCCGCCCGCTCACCTCCTCGTCATGCCAGCAACTCCACCTCTAGGCGCCACAGGGGGCGCCGGTCCCTCTCCTCCCCCAACTCGAGGTCCACCCAGTGCGGAGCATGATCAGAAATGGCTATCGCCGAGTACTCCGTATCCTCCACCCTCAGAATCAGCGCCCTGCTCATGACAAAAAAGTCAACCCGGGAGTAGGCCTTGTGAACATGGGAGAAGAATGAAAATTCCCTGGCCCCCGGCCTCGCAAACCTCCATGGATCCACCCCTCCCATCTGGTCCATGAACCCCCTTCAGCACCTTGGCCGCCGCCAGCCTCCTGCCCATCCTAGACCTAGAGCGATCCAATGTCGGATCCAACACCGTGTTGAAATCCCCCCCCCCCCCCCCCCCCCCCATTATCAGGCCCCCTGCCTCCAGGTCCGGAATCCGGCCCAGCATACGCCGCATGAACCCCGCATCATCCCAATTCGGGGCATATACATTGACCAACACCACCCGCTCCCCCTGAAGCTTGCCACTTACCATCACATACCTGCCGCCATTGTCTGCCACAATGCTCGACGCCTCGAACGACACTCACTTCCCCACCAAGATCGCCATTCCCTGATTTTTTGCATCCAAACCCGAATGAAACACCTGCCCTACCCACCCCTTTCTCAACCTTACCTGATCCAAAACCCTAGGTGCGTCTCCTGAAGCATGGCCACATCCGCCTTCAGCCCCTTCAGGTGCGCGAACACCCGGGCCCGCTTGACCGGCCCATTCAGTCCCCTTACATTCCAGGTTATCAGCCGGATCCGGGGGCTACTCACCCCTCTCCCCCGCCGACTAGTCATAGCCCTTCCTAGGCCAGCCATGTGCCATAGCCCTTCCTAGGCCAGCCATGTGCCCGCGCCCCCCGCACAGCCCATTCCCCACAGCGGCAGACCCCCGCCCCGACCTCCTCTACCACCTCTAGCTCCCCTTTGGCCATTCCAGCAGCAACCACCGGTCCCCCCCTTCCCCGGCCCCAGCTAGGTCCCCCCCTAGCTGCATTACTCCCTCCCCCCCCTCCCCCATTGCACTCCCGTAAATCAGCTGACCCTGGCCACTTCATCGACCCCCCCCCACAGTGTGGAACTTCCCCTTTCCCCCCCCCGTCCACAAGCGGGATCTCATCCATTCCACTCCCAGCGCGGGAGAAAAAGCCCGCACTTCCCATCTCCGGCCCCGCCTGTTCAGCCCTAAATGTGAGAAAAAGCCCGCGCTTTCCACTCGCCCGGCCCCGCCTCCTCTGGCGCAGCATCCTTTCCAGACCCTGTCCCACTACCCCCAACTCAGGCCTCTTTCCCTCTTTCTCTCTCTCCCCCCCGCGGGGCCCCATCTCCCCTACCGACCATCAACCCCCCAAGCAGTTTACCTACCCCCCCCACGAGCCCGCCCGACAGACCTAATTAAAATAATGCCCAATCATCCCCCCCCCCAAAAAACAAAGAAACCCCCTCGAAACACAACCCAACAATCCCTCCACCGCGACCCCTCATCCCCGACCCTTAGTCCAGTTTTTCGGCCTGAACAAAGGCCCACACCTCCTCCGGGGACTCGAAATAATGGTGTTGATCCTTATAGGTGACCCACAGACGCGCCGGCTGCAGCATACCGAACTTCACCCCCTTCCTGTGCAGCACTGCCTTCGCCCGGTTGTAACCGGCCCTCTTCTTTGCCACCTCTGCGCTCCAATCCTGGTAGATCCGGACCTCTGCGTTCTCCCACCTGCTGCTCCGCTCCTTCTTGACCCACCTTTAACAGACACTCTCGATCAGCAACCGGTGGAACCGCGTCAGCACCGCCCGTGGCGGCTCGCTGGGCTTGGGCCTCCTCGTCAGCACTCGGTGGGCCCACTCCAGCTCCAAGGGCCCCAGAAAGGCCCCCGCTCCAATCAGCGAATTCAGCATAGTGATCACATAGGCCCCCACGTCCGATCCCTCCAGGAGACCCAGGATCCGCAGGTTTTTCCACCTCAACCAGTTCTCCATTTCCTCGAACCTTGCCTACCATTTCTTGTGGAGAGCCTTGTGCGCCTCCACCTTCACCGCCAGGCCCAGGATCTCGTCCTCGTTCTCAGAGACCTTCTGCTGGGCCTCCCGGATTGCCGTCCCTTGGGCCGTCTGGGTCTCCAGCAGCTTATCGATTGAAGCCTTCATTGGCTCCAGCAGCTCTGCTTGCAGTTCCTTAAAACAGCATTGGAGAAGCTAGTGCTGCTCTTGCGCCGGCTGCCTGGTCACCACCCGCCGCCATCTTGGTCCTCCTCCCTCGCACCTTTCTTTGCTTCAATGCCACATTTTTTAAAATCGCCCCACTCCTGGTCCAATCCATATACTATCGGGGAAATGTTGCTGTCCCCTTCCCACACCGGGAAACGTTGAACAAGCGCCGTTACGGGCCCTAAAAAGAGCCAAGTCAGTTTTTAGCGGGAGCTGCCGAACGTGCAACTTAGCTCCGCATAGCCGGAACTGGAAGTCCTTGCCCAGAAAGTTGCCCAAGAAGTGCAGCACCACGTTTTTGTCCTCAGGGACCTTCAATCGCCTAGATGGCCTTGATTTTGTCTGTGTCCGGGCGCACACCATGCTGAGAGATCTGGTCGCCTAGGAACTTGAGCATCGATGTGCCAAAACAACATTTGGACCCGTTTAACTTTAGGCCATTGGCATGTACACGGCGGAATACCTTCTGGAGACGGGACACATGTTCTTCGGGCATTGTGGACCATATGATGATGATGTCATCCACGTACACATGAACCCCTTCAATACCTTCCATCATCTGCTCCATGATGCGATGGAATATCTCCAATGCCTAGATGATGCCAAATGGCATGCGAATGTAGCAGTATTTGCCAAACGGTGTGTTGAAGGTGCAGAGCCTTCTGCTGGACTCTTCCAGCTGGATTTGCCAAAATCCCTGTGATGCATCCAATTTGGTGAAGAAGTGTGCATGTGCCATCTCACTCGTGTGCTCCTCCGGCTTCGGGATGGGGTAATGTTCCCGCATTATATTCTTTTTGAGATCCTTGGGATCAATGCAGATGCGAAGGTACCCCGAAGGCTTCTTTACGCACACCATCGAGCTGACCCAGTCAGTCGGTTTGGTGACCTTGATTCTGATGCCTTTTTGCTGAAGATTCTTGAGCTGTGCCTTCAGACGTTCTCTGTGGAGCAGGGACACATCGTTGTGTGTGGACCACTGGCTTGGCATCAGGCCATAGCAGAATCTTGAAGATCCACAGGGGAGGATGTCGTGGTGTAAACCCTTCGAATGAGGTACAGCTGCTTGCAGGCGTGCGCACCTAGTAGGGATGCCCTGTCCGGCTTAACAATTTCAAAGCATAATCGTGCTTGTGTGTCGGTTGGATACGTGCAGATGGCAGGATCCCAGTGCCGTGATGGCATTCCTGTTGTAATTCAGGAGCTTGCAGGCAGCTGGAAGGACCGGGGGGAGGCTTCTTAATACGTCTGAAGTCTGCCTGTGAGAGGAGGTTGGCAGAGGCACCTGTGTCCAGTTTAACTGGATGGGGCACTGGTTGACCTTCATCACTGCTCGCCATTAGTCCTCGGAATTCACAGCTTGGATTGACTGGATGTGCGATGAGTCTGGTGTGGCATATTCACCACGTTGTAATAATGCCCACACGGTAGGCATTGTCCAGGCATTCATCATCTGGATCCATTGCACTGCCGGGATCAGAATCCTGTAAGCGTTGTTGCACACTCCGTTCGTGCCTTCGTCAGAAGTGGGAGCCCTAGCTCCTGACTGGTGGTGCAGATCTGCACGGGGCTGCATAGTGGTCTGCCTCTTGCAGGGCAGTGTTTCATTAAGTAGGCGGTGCCACAGTTCAAACACGTCATGACGTCGGCGTCCTGATGCTCAGTGCGTCGTTGCACATGCGCAGTGCGGGTTGCGGCCGCATCGTTATCCTGTTCGCATTGCGTCGGGCCCCTAGAAGAGCGCGCGGAATGGCCGCTTTCGTCAATGTTGAGGCGCTGCATCCAGGAGATGGCTTGCACATTCTCCGCCTTGTGGGAGTGTTATGGCCCAGGGTTTAGAGAACCCCAAAGAGTATCATGGAGTTCACCTAACCCACAACTTTTAATAGATTGTGGTATGGGGAGCACACGGCCCACTCTACAGGTGTGGTAAAGCAGTATTTGGAAAAGTATTTTTTAAAAAGCAAAACAATGTTTATTCTATGACCTCAAGTTAACCTTTTTGAAACATAGTGAACATCTTAGCAACCATCTATTCAAATACAACCCCCAAAGAATACAACACTAAGTAATCCTTAATAACTTCCCAAACAACATCCAGAAGCCAAAAGAAACACCTTTTAACAGGAGCACATTAAGTTTACATTCACTACTGAGAACATTTATAATTCTGAATTCACCAAATGATCAAGAGATAGTCTTTCATGGCAGAGAGACCAACAGTACACCTGCTCTGAATGGCTTCAGCTCCAACACTGAAAACAAAACTAAACCACACCTTGCAGTAAACAGCCTAAAACAAAAGTAAAAAAGCTGACACAGTCCAGCTCCACCCACCGACATCACTGCAGTAATAAACACCCATTTCAAAAGGTACTCTCACATGACACCTCCCCCCAAGATAAAAAAAATAAACCATCAACCTCAAGATGGTTTCATTTTTCACGACCCTTTAAGAAATGCACACAGTAAATATACTTTTTCATTAAAAAAAAAACACCTGCAGACTGGTATAATAATATAGTCCATTTTTTTTCATTCTTCTTCCTCCAACTGAAATCCTTCTTGATTGACAGTCTCTTTGAACAAGAAGGTCCTTGCACGGTCCGTCCATTTCTCTACGCCTCAGCATTTCTCTTTAAAGTCAGATACTTTAGTTCAATTTGATCACAAGAGTCCCTTGCAATTCTCCAACACAGGAGCATTTGTTATCACAGCTTTCAGGCAGTCAAATGCCCGTTGAAAGTCCGCTGTCCATTGAAATTTTCGACGTTTCTTCAGCAAGTCCATCAGTGGAGCAATCACGCTACAAAACATTTGCACAAACGTCCGATCAAATCCACTCATGCCAAGAAATCGCATTATTTCCCTTTGTCTCGAGGGTATTGAAAACTCCTCAATAATTGTTGGTTTCACAGCCCGTGTGACCATTCGACCCTGTCCAATTGTAAGGCCAAGGAAAGTGTCTTGGGCTTTTCCAAATTCACTTTTGGCTAGGTTTATCACCAAACCGGCCTCCTGAAGTCGATCGAATAACTCCATCAGATGTTTCAAATCTTCTGTCCATGTCTGGCTAAAAATTAAGATCGTCGATGTACACTGCACAATTGGGTAACCCTGAAACGACTTTGTTAGTTAACCGTTGAAATGTGGTTGGGGCATTTTTCATGCCAAATGGCATAACTTTGAATTGGTATATACCATCTGGAGTCACAAAAGCTGAAATCTCCTTTGCCCTTTCGGATAAAGGTACCTGCCAGTAACCTTTAAGTAAATCCAGTTTGAATTCACCAAATGATAAAGAGATAGTCTTTTCATGGCAGAGAGATCAACAGCACACATGCTCTGTCTGGCTTCAGATCCAACACTGAAAACGAAACTAAACCACAGTGAAAGGAGTTGAATATTTCCAAGGTGTGATCACCCGCTGTGGTGAGGAAAAGAGCTATCTTCCGTACATCAGACGCACCATTGAGGTCTGATGCTTCAACGTAAAGCTGACATTTCTGCTTGAATGTCCGCCAGTTGGCACTGAGATTGCCGGAGGTCCTGAGCTGGTGAGGAGCCGGAATCTTTTCCATTGTGCTGGTATACATTCGCTGGGTCGTCACGGATCCTGCTGAGTTGAACTAACTAGATTGAAGACTCCTGGTATCATGTTGTGTTATGTAATTTGGAATAACACAAGCTGCCACTTGATGCAGTTTTGAGTAAAAGATGCTCCAGACTTTGAAGTGAGTTCAATGTGTTTTATTGAACTATAAGCACAGTTCTCAATGAGTTTGACTCTCTGCTAATCTAGATGTAGTAACTCCGTCTAACTGAACCAGTCTTGCTCTAAGCCACGTGCTGGGGTGTGGTGCTGAGGATACACCCTGTCTCACTCTGTCCATGTTGGTCTGTGGAAAGATGGGGTGTGAGTGCCTCATCCCTTTTACAGTGAGATACCACCCGAGTGTCCTGACTGCTCATTGGTCGTGTCCTATTCTGTGTGTCCATTAGCTGCATGTTTGCATATCATGACATTACTATGGTCTAATTTCTACTACTGGTTGTAAATAGCTTTGAGCAAGACCAAGATTGCAGAAAATGCATTTTTGGGGGGGGGGGGGGGGGGGTTACATGTTGCTATCAGTGCCACATTTATCAGTCACTAAACTATCTTTTACTCACAGAATGTCAAATAAATACATTTTATTTGCGCACTACCAAGTCACCAGCTTCTAGATCAGAACACAAAAAATGGCGCATAATTTCTCACAAAAAGCTGTGGATAGACTTCAAAACAAATTACACTTGCAAGTTTTAGCACACTGGGCTAAATCACTGGCTCTTAAAGCAGACCAAGGCAGGCCAGCAGCACAGTTCAATTCCCATACCAGGCGCCGGAATGTGGCGACTAGGGGCTTGTCACAGTAACTTCATTTGAAGCCTACTTGTGACAATAAGTGATTTATTTCATTTCATTTTTTCACGTGTACATGATCTGCAATCACCGTCAACTAAACAAAATTAAACACAAATATCAAAGGCAGCAAATACTGAGGAAAAGCGTGACTCTTCTGTCACGGCGACACATCTTTCTTCTCCGAATCAATCATTCGTTGAAACAAATACAATAATTTTATTTCGCCCCTTCTCTGAACCCGAATAAAACCCCTCCTAATTTGGTCAAATTCGCAACATACTCCTTTCAACAACAACAACAAAAAAAGACTTCACAAAAACTGGAATCTGAAGAGCCCCAGACGATGACAGAAATCGATTTTAATCCCAACCACCCGCACCCCAAATCTAAATTCACCGTCGAAACGAAAAAGATTCTTATTTCATTTGATGGATGCTCGCCTCACGGTGACGACCGAGTCGATTAAACACGCAGAATGTATTTGTTTCGTTGTTAAAAAGGGGGGAGAGCCAACCTTTCCAACTTTCAAAATCAGACCAAGTTTTTTTTTGTGTGTGTGTTTCGGAAAACGTTAAAAACCAGAGGGGGCCGGAGTGAAGAACTGTGTGCATTCGTGAAACACTTTGAGGGACATAATAAATATTATTGTTCGAGCTGGGGGAACAAAAGAGGACGTGTGAATTTATTAGAAACGTTGAAGAGAGAAGTGTATCTTAATTCTATTTTATAAATTTAAAAAAAAAAACACGTCTGACTGATGCTGGGTTTACCTGTTGGGAGGCGGTCACGGCTCCGGGTCCGGCCGCTGGAGGCTCCGATCCGGATCGGCTCCGGGTGGCTTGGCGCGCGGGGTTAAAGTTGACTCTGTGGGGAGGAGGCCGGAGTCGGAGCAAACCGGGATTGGGGGGGGGGGGAACGGAAAGGGCGAGGATTTAATCCGCCTGGAAAGCCGCTGTCAACTCCGGCCGGCCGGGCGGGGCGCGCCGAGCGGGAGGCTGAGTGGTCGCCTCGCGCGCACTCTTTCCCCCTTTCGAGTTGACAGGAGCCGGGCCGCGAGAGGAGCCGGATTAACGGCGGTCCGGGCGAGCCGAAAGCTGAGGTAAACCGCGTGCGCGCGTGAGGCGGCGGGCGGGCTCCGGGAAAAGCGGGACTCGGCGGCCCCGCAAGATGGCGCCGGGACGGGCGGCGGCGGCCTGACTCTCGGGTTCCCTCAGGCACCGCGGCCCTGAGAGGGTCACTCTCTGACCGGGCAACTCACCTCCGAAGCCTCGCACCCGGGCCAGAAGGAGAAGAGAGCAGACTACTTCCAGATTCACCCATCCGTTATGGGCGCCGCCTTCGTGGAAATTTGCCTGACATAACTTTTTTTGGGGGGGAAAAAAAACATTTCTGGCAGGAGAGCCATGCGTTTTTTGCTTGTTAGCCCAACATGTCCTGATTTGAGCTGACCATGCGGGGACTGCAACCCCATCTACCTCTCCGCTCCCTTGTCTCAAATAGCACCCTTCCTCCCCCACCCCAAAACCACCTGTTTGTGCTGGCTGGATCATCGACCAGGGGAGTCATCACATTCGCACCAGCACACTTCCCAGCACTGGTTACTCCAGAATGCTGAAGCCTATTGAAGTATCTCTCCAGCTGCCATCGGTGAGATTAGCTAACTCTGCACAACCAGGGTAATGTACCAGACCAGCTTAAGGCTCACCCCCATCCCAGACAAGCTCTTGAGCAACAACCTGTATGTACATTTTCATTGCTTATCTTCTATTCTGCATTATAAATAAACAGTATGCTGTGCACATTCTTTTAATGCCTTTTGTTTTATCGTTAATGTTCTTTGTCTTCATTGCAAGACTTCAGTAACCCATTATATCTCGAAGCTACTGCTGGTGAAAGACACCAGCGCATTCCAGTCACTTAAGCATTAGTGATCCTCATGCGTGAAAAAGTGTTTACTTGCACATTGCTAAACTATTATTTCCTGTGTAATTGCTGGAGTAGCATCTCTGTTCAAGGCACTTCAGGCATTACTCTTGTTACACATTTAAATACCTGTCGTACTGGCACATGTTTGCCTCAGATTACATATTCGGAAAAGAACAAATCACAACGTTACACACCAATCAATAGTGGGAATGAAAACTACCAATTGAACAACAATCTATGATAATGAATAGTTTTAATAAAACAAGTAGGAAGAACAGAATTTGAACCAGAAACAGCTCAAAAATGTTGTCACTTCTACCACTTTTCCTCCTCAGTAACTGATTACATCGAAAAATAGGGTCCTCTAACATTGCGTTTAAAAGTTGCATACTGCAAATCATGAAATTACTACATGGTTGGTTGCCTTTGTTTGAAATATTACTAATCGATTTCCTTACTTTGTGTAATAAGCTAGTGCCTCATTTGGGTACCTAGTAATTGGGTTAATTGGACTCTTAAAGACAATTATGCTGCAACTCACATGATTTAAAGTGGTAATAAACCATAACTGCCAAAGTAGATAACAAGTGTGTTACTCTAATTACTGGACTGAATTTTAGGAATGCAGTCAGGGCCATCGCTGATACTTCATTTTGTACTGGAGAGAAATACATAACATTTAATGATTGACAGCAAGATGGACCATTCACAAAACATACCATGACTTGCTGTTTGTTAACAACGGAAATTGGGGCAGCGCGGTAGCATGGTGGTTAGCACAAATGCTTCACAGCTCCAGGGTCCCAGGTTCGATTCCGGCTTGGGTCACTGTCTGTGCGGAGTCTGCACATCCTCCCCGTGTGTGCGTGGGTTTCCTCCGGGTGCTCCGGTTTCCTCCCACAGTCCAAAGATGTGCGGGTTAGGTGGATTGGCCATGCTAAATAGTGTCCAAAATTGCCCTTAGTGTCCAAAATTGCCCTTAGTGTTGGGAGGGGTTACTGGGTTATGGGAATAGGTGGAGGTGTTGACCTTGGGTAGGGTGCTCTTTCCAAGAGCCGGTGCAGACTCGATGGGCCGAATGGCCTCCTTCTGCACTGTAAATTCTATGACTATGATACCTCTGACAGCACTAAAAACCAAGGAGGGCACTGTTGGAATGGTTGAATGCATTGAACACTTAACTGAGTTTGTTGGGTTTCGGGGGGAAGTAAAGCATGAACTTTCATAATTTCTGAAATAACCGGGACAAATTTCCTTCTGGTTTCTCTCACTCCTACCACCTTGTAATGGGTGTGGATACATGTTAGAAAAACCTACGTAGATACAATTATCAAATCACTACAGTGCCAAATGAGGGTATTTGCCCCACCGTGACTGCACCAACCTTCCAAAAGAGCATCCAGACCTATGCCCTCACCCTATCCCAGTAACCCCACCCAACCTTTTGGACACGAAGGGGCAATTTAGCATAGCAAATCCACCTAACCTGCAAATCTTTAGACTGGGAGGAAACCGGTGCACCCAGAGGAAACCCACACAGACACTGGAAGAACATGCACACTCCACACAATCACCCAAGCTGGGAATTGAACCCAGTTACCTGGTGCTGTGAGGCAGCAGTGCTAAGCACTATGCCACCCATAACTGCAAAACATTTGGAAGATTAAAAACATTTGGATGATGCATGAGAAGCACCAAAGAAATTTACTCAAATTTAACTGATTATATGCATATTATGCAAACAGATCAATTTATGAAACTGCAGCATATGAGGAAAATAAGACCATAAGACATAGGAGCAGAATTAGGCCACTCAGCCCATCGAGTCTGCTCCGCATTCAATCATGGCTGATATTTTTGTCATCCCCATTCTCCTGTCTTACATAGAATTTACAGTGCAGAAGGAGGCCATTCGGCCCATCGAGTCTGCACCGGCTCTTGGAAAGAGCACCCTACCCAAGATCCACACCTCCACCCTATCCCAGTAACCCCACCCAACATTAAGGGCAATTTTGGACACTAAGGGCAATTTATCATGGCCAATCCACCTAACCTGCACATCTTTGGACTGTGGGAGGAAACCCACGCACACACGGGGAGGATGTGCAGACTCCGCACAGACAGTGACCCAAGCCGGAATCGAACCTGGGACCCTGTAGCTGTGAAGCAATTATGCTAACCACAATGCTACCATGCTGCCCCTCCCCATAACCCCTGATTCCCTTATTAATCAAGAACCTATCTATCTCTGTCTTAAAGACACCCAGTGATTTTGCCTCCACAGCCTTCTGTGGCAAAGAGTTCCACAGATTCACCACCCTCTAGCTGAAGAAATTCCTCCTCATCTTTATGTCAAAATGCTATTTATGACTATTTGTAAGCAGTGTGTTTATTCACCTAAATTTGAATTTTCATAACATAAGACCAGGAGTTGGTTAGTCAGTTCCTTAAGCCTGTAAAACCATTCTCTTAGTTCTTGGCTAATCTGCACCTTCACTCCACCTATCGTCTCTTCTTCATATCAAGCTACCTGACAAATATCTATCAATCTCTATCTTCAAAATTTCCTTCCACCCAGCACAGTGTTTTGGGGGTGAGGGGGTAGGAGTTCCTGATTTTTACAACAATTTGTGTGGACAAAATGTTTCCTGATTTCAATCCTAATCATATGCCCCCTGGGTCTGATTCCCTCAGCAAAATAAATAGTTTCACTGTTTCTACCTTGTTGAATCTTTTGATCATTTTAACCACCTTGATTGAAGCATCTCTCAACCTTCTAACCTCCAAATACAAATCAGGTTTATGCAAACTAGCCATATAATTTAACCCTTTAATTATCGTATCATTCTTGTGAATCTGCACTCTACCACCCAACATATCTTTCCCAAGGTCCAATGCACAACTCCCTGGATAATGAAGCTGTCCCGTGCCCACAGGCAGCAAGACCTAGACAATATCAGGCTTGGAATACTAAGTAGAAAGAAAACAAAAGTGCAAGGCAATGATTGAAGGTTTTTTTTTCTGGTTGCAGATAATGGGCATTACCATCACTGAATGTCATACCATCTTCAGGTTCACCATTTATCCTGTATCAGAAATCTAACTGGGTGAGGACTGTGGCTACAAGAGCAGATCAGAGGCTGGGTATTCTACAGTAATGACTCGCCACCCAAAACCTTTCAATCATCTACAAGGCACAAGACAGGAGTGTAATGGTATACTCTTCACTTGCCCAGATGAGTGCAACTCCAATAACATTCTCCCCGTGTCTATGGGTTTCCTCCGGGTGCTTCGGTTTCCTCCCACAGACAAAGATGTGCAAGTTAGGTGGATTGGCCATTCTAAATTGCCCTTATTGCCCAAAATGGTTAGGTGGGGTTACTGGGATAGGGTGGAGATGTGGGCTTAAGTAGGGTGCTCTTTCCAAGGGCCGGTGCAGATTTGATGGGCCGAATGGCCTCCTTCTGCACTGTACATTCTATGTAAACATTCAAGCTCAACACTATCTAGGATAAAGCAGCCCGATTGGTTGGGACCATCAGTTTACACATTCTCACACACCACCACCAGCACACAGTTACCAGAGTCTGTACCATCTGCAAGATATACTGCAGAAACTTGCTTAGCCTTCTTCAATAGAACTCCACAAAGCCATGACCCCCATCACCTTGAAGGGCAAGACCAGTGGGCACACATGAAAACCATCACACCCAAGTCACGCATTATTATGACATGTAAATACATTACTATCACTTCATCATGACTGGTTCAAAATCCTGGAGCTGTGTGTGTGTGCCTTCAACATATGGACTGCAATAGTTCAAGAAGGGGACTCATCACTACCTTCTCAAGGTCGTTTAGCCAATGTCAATTAAATGTTGGCCTTGCAAATGATACCCACATCCCACAGATGAATAAAGAAAAACAAAATACCAAAACTGAATGCAGAACCATTGCGTACAACTAAAGCATCACTTTCTCACTTTTCTCCTCTGGCTTTCTTGAAATTAAAGTTAGCTTTCCGGTTGTTCTTTGTGCCTATGCACCAGCCTTTAATTAATTAGATTCCATGCACCCCTAAATCAATTTTCTTGTCCACAGTACCTATTTTCTCACCATTAAGAAAATATTTCAATTTGTCTTTGTTGTGTCCATCGATTCCCCAACATTGAATTCCACCAAACATTCAATTTAATAATGTTCCCTTGTAACTTCCTGCTTTCTCCTGCACAACCTATTTTGCCTCCTAACTTAGGGTGGTCGAGTTCTTTTGGGAACACAACTTTTCACATCATTCCAATCAAGGAACATTCCCATTGACCCTACTTTCTTTCTCCTACCACTCAACCAGTTACCAACTCCTATCACAAGGTTACTTCTGATTCTATATGCTCTATTGTGCAGAACAATGTCAAGTGCCTGCTGGACATCCATAAAGACAAATACCCTCAGGCAACATGTGGCAGTGACCACAAAATGTAACTACGTTGAATTGTGTCATGTTGCAAAATGTCATGTTGCAAGTGTCGACAGGGAGTGGCTGACAAATGCTGAAGTAGTTTTTGCTGACTTCCAGGATTCTGCAAAAAACCAGTTGCTCCCAAACGCACTTGCCGAATGGGGCTTCCTCTTGACATTGAGCATGACTTGAAAAATGAGCAGAAAACAGAACAAGCTGCCAGAAGAGCGAGAAGTGGGGAGAGATGGACTCAGCAGGATGCACTGTCATCAGAGTGGCTTTGTGACACCCCGGGAACTTTTATGTATAGTAATTTCCAGAGTCATTATAAGAATTCTGAGATTCTTCTCAGCACTCAGATGTTAGGTGGATCTTGATTTTTGTTTTATAAATTTAAGAGTACCCAATTCATTTTTTTCCAATCAAGGGCAATTTAACGTGGCCAATCCACCTACCCTGCACATCTTTGGGTTGTGGGGGCAAAACCCACGCAAACACGGAGAGAATGTGCAAACTCAACTCAGACAGTGACCCAGAGCTGGGATCGAACCTGGGACCTCAGCACCGTGAGGCAGCAGTGCTAACCACTGCACCACCGTGCTGCCCACTGATTTTATTTTTTATACATTCTTGGAGTATGGCCATTGTTGGCTAGGCCAATATTTATCGCCCATACCAAATTGCTCTTCAGAAGTGGTGGTGTGCTCCCTTCTTGAACCACTGCAGTCCATGTGGTGTAGGTACACCCACAGTGCTGTTGAGAGGGAGTTCAGGATTCTTGACCCAGTGACAGTCAAGGAACAGCAAAATATTTCCTAGTCAGGATGATAGTTGGCTTGGAGTGGAACTTTTAGGTGGTGGTGTTTCCATGTGTCTGCTGCCCTTGTACTTCTAGATCGTAGTGGTCATGGATTTTGAAAATATTGCTAAGGAGGCTTGATGAGTTCCTGCAGTGCATATTGTAGACAATACACACTGCTGCTACTGTGTATCGATGGTGGAGGGTATAAACCTTTGTGTGGATGTGGTGCCAAATCAAGCGGGCTGTCTTGTCCCGAATGATGTCAAGCTTCTTGAACGTTGTTGCAGCTGTACTCATGCAGGCAAGTGGAGAGTATTCCATCACACTTCTGACTTGTGCCTTGTAGCTGGTTTTGGAGAGACAGGAGGCGAGTTACTTGCCACAGGATTCCTAGCTTCGGACCTGCTCTTTTGGCCACGGTATTGAATGGCAAATGCAGTTCAGTTTATGGATAATGGTTATCCCTAGGATGTTGATAGTGGGGGTTTAGCAATGGTATGCCATTGAATGTCAAGGGACGATGGTTAGAAACTCTCTTATTGCAGATGGTCATTGCCTGGCACTTGTGTGGCGTGAATATGACTTGTGCTGCAAAGGAAGGTACGACGATACAAGTGTGCTCATGAAGTTGGCAACTACTTAAATGCTGGAAAGAATTGGCTCCAAACTATGTGCAAATCCCTGTGCGCTGGATTCATCCTTATTCTTTGGCATTGAATGTAGCCTTTCTGGCAAGCTTCCAATATACCAAGGATTTTGTTGTGTATATTCATCAGCCTTTTGTAGCCTGCCTCATCAAAGCTTTCAATTGAGTCCTATGCAGCAGAATTCATGTGAGACCTCATTCTCAGGTAAACTGGCACCTGTATTATGCTTACCCCTTCACCTGGTTGCAGTGAAATTTGTGTCTCTTGTCTCACCACTTGCAGATCCCACCTTTATTCTACTCTCTAAGATATAGAGTCCCTGAACTAGCAGGTGTGAATGTGAAGTCAAGCAACGGTGTATCTGCATCATCATCATTGCCGTCTTGGTATTCCCCCACTGTCTGACCTGGTTACAGTTCCTGGGTACCTGAAAAGTAAATTGCAGGAGTGGAGGGGATTTGGGGGGATTGTGGAAGAGATGCAAGAGATTATGGTTTGTGAGAAGCAGGATTACATGTGTAAATGCCAAGCCAGGGGTTACTATTGACTAGAAACTGAACTGGACTAGCCATAACAATATTGTGGCTACAAGAGCAGGTCAGAGGTTGGGAACTGCGGTGAGTAACTCTCCTGACTCCCAAAAGCCTGTCCACCCTCTGCAAGGCACAAGTCAGCAGTGTGATGGAATACTCTCCACTTGCCTGGTTGAATGCAGCTTCAACAACACTCAAAAAGCTCGACACCATCCAGGACAAGTCTTTTTTTTAAATGATTTAAATTTTTCATAAGCAAAATCATACAAAGAAACCAGAGTTGCACAACAAACGCAAAACAAGATTAACAAGAAAATGCACCTATAACCTAACCCCCAAAACTAAGCTAAAACCCTTAACTGACGGTAACTAGCTCTTTTAAAAAAAAAGAAATGAATGGCTGCCATCTTGCGTAGAACCCTTCTATCGACCCCCGAATGGTGTACTTGACTGACAAATGTAAGAAAAACATGAGGTCACCCAACCAAGCTGAGGCACTTTGCGGAGTAGGAGACCTCCGCCCAAACAGAACTCATCTCCAGGCTATTAATGAAGCAAAAGCGAGGACATCCACCTTCACCCCCGTCTGCAGCACCGATGAGTCTGACACCCCGAATGACCCCCAGCAGACATGGCTCCAAAACAACATCGAATATCTCTGATATGTTGTCGAAGAAAGAGACCCAAAAGCTTGGGACAAGACCAAAACATATGAGTGTGACCAGCTGGCCCCCAAGAACAGCACTCTTGTCCTCCACCCTAGAGAAGAATCCGCTCATCCTCGCTTTAGTCAGATGTGCCCTGTGCACCACCTTTAATTAGATCAGACTAAGCTGAGTACATGAAAGCGTGGAGTTGACCCTGTGAAGGGCCTCGCTTCGTACCTCATCATCCAGAATGAGATACAGCTCACCCTCCCATTTCACCTTCACCTCATTCAATGGAGCTGACTCTGCTAATAGGATCTGGTTGTATATGCACAAAATAGTCCCCCCACCAGACCCAGCCAAAGTCAAAATTCTCTTCAACAAGGATGAGAATGATGTAAAGGGGAAAGATGGAAGAGCCTTGTGCGAAAAATCACAAAGTATCTGCAAAGGCTGGAACCAGACATAACATTTCTCTGACAGCTCCTTATAGCTGGCAAACCTTCCCTCCAGGTCCCCATACCTCTCCAAGCCCGGCCCCTCCCATGACTTAAACATCGAGTCCAAACCCGCAGGCAGAAAAATGTGGTTGTTGCAAATGGGGGCGAGCAAAGACATGGAACAGAGCTTAAAATGCTGCCTGAACTGCTTCAGAGTGGACACCACTACTGGATTCAGGGAAAATCGTCCCAGAGAGAAAGAACGATGCGGTTACTATTGTAACAAGGCTAGAAACCTTGCAGGAACTCGCCTCTATTTGTCCCCATATGGACCCCGGATCACTGACCACAACAGTACCTTCTGGATATTGGCTGGCCAATAGTAAAATAATAAATTGGGTAAAGCCAAGCTTCCTGACTGCCTACCTCTCTGGAGAAATGCCCCACGGATCCTTGAAGTCTTACCTGCCAAATAAATGAGAACTCTAATATCCCCCCCGGCCCATTTTCTCGCCATAGTGGATACCGGGTCCGTAATGTAAAGAAGCAGGTCATCTGTGTACAGGTATAACCTGTGCTCCATCCCTCCCCAATTTATCCCCTCCACTTAACAGAAGCTCTCAACGCTATGGTGAGCATTTCTATTGCCAAAACAAACCGAAAAGGAGACAATGGCCCCATTCGTGCCTCCATTCAGCGGGAAGTAGCCAAAAGCATCAGTGTGAACACGGCAGTCAGGGCCCTACACAATCAAATCTCCCAAGAATCTCAAGAGATATTCCCACTCCACTCTATCAAACGCCTTTTCGGCATCTAGAGAAACAATCAGCTCCGGTTCAGGCACCGAGGAGGGGGAAAGGACAACATTTACAGACTAATGTATATTGGCCAACAATTTTTGACCCTTAAAGCAATCTAGCTGATCATCCAAGATCACCTCTGGGACGCAGGGCTCCAGCCGCAGTGTCGGTACTTTAGCAAGTAGCTTAACATCGGTCTTTAAAATGGAAATAGGTTGAAACAACCTACACTCTGTTGGGTCTTCCTTTGTCTTTCTTGAGGATCAAGGAAATAGAGGCCTACGCAAGGGTAGAGGGCAACGAACCCCAGGATACTGAATCATTAAACGTATCTAGAATTAGAGGTACCAATTGCTCTGCAAACTTGTTATAAAATTTAATGGGGAAGCGCCCCAGGCGCTTTACCAGTCTGCATCAACCCAATGCATTTCATCATTTCCTCTGGGCTCAATGGGGATTCCAACTCCTCATGCCTCTTGCCCTCCACAGCTATGATGGATAATCTAGCCAAAAAAATCAGGAGCGGGATTTTCCCCTACCCAGCGGGGCGGGGGGTTCCGGCGTAATGGAGTGGCGGGAACCACTCCCGCGCCGGGCCGCCCCAAAGGTGCGGATTTCTCCATTCTCTGCATCTTGAGGGGCTAGGCCCGCGCTGGAGTGGTTTCCGCTCCGTCGGCTGGTGGGATAGGCCTTTGGCGCCACGCCAGCCGGCGCCGAAAGGTCTTCGCCGGGCGACGCATGCGCGGGAGCGTCAGCGGCCGCTCACAGCATCCCCGCGCATGCGCAGGGGAGGGGGTCTCTTCCGCCTCCGCCATAGTGAAGACCATGGCGAAGGCGGAAGAAAAAGAGTGCCCCCACGGCACAGACCCGCCTGCGGATCGGTGGGCCCCCATCGCGGGACAGGCCACCGTGGGGGCATCCCCCGGGGCTAGATCGCCCTGCCTTGTCCCGCCGGTAAGGTAGGTGGTTTAATCCACGCCGGCGGGCGAGGGTTGTCAGCGGCGTGACTTCAGGGGTGGGCCCGCCGACCGGCATGGCGGGATTCCCGCCCCCGCCGAATCTCTGGTGGCGGAGAATTCGGGACACGGCGGGGGCAGGATTCACGCCAGCCCCCGGCGATTCTCCGACCCTATGGGGGGTCGGAGAATCGCGCCCCAGTTATGGATGAACCCTCAGCCAGAGGCTCCAATCTATAGAGACCCCGATAGAATATTTCAAAAGCCACATTGACCTGAGGATGCCTTCAACACCATAATCCCAGCCAAGCTCATATCAAAGCTCCAAAAACTAGGACTTGGCTCCTCCGTCTGCAACTAGATCCTCGGCTTCCTGACCCATAAACCACAATCAGTAAGGATAAACAACAACACCTCCTCCATGATAGTCCTCAAGACTGCATACTTAGCTGCCTACTATACTCCCTATACACACACGGCAGTGCGCCAAATTTTGGCTCCAACTCCATCTACAAGTTTGCTGAGGACACGACTGTCGTGGGTCGGATCTCGAACAACAGTGAGTCAGAGTACAGGAGGGAAATAGAGAACCTACTGGAGTAGTATAACGACAACAATCTCTCCCTCAATGTCAGCAAAATTAAAGAGCTGATCATTGACTTCGGGAAGCAAAGTATCGTACACACCGTTGTCTACATCAAAGGTGCCGAGGTGGAGATGGTTGATAGCTTCAAATTCCTACATGTCCTGGTCCACCCACTTCGACCAAGAAAACACAACGGCGCCTATAGTTCCTCAGGGAACAAAGGAAATTCTGCCTGTCCACATTGACTCTTACCAACTTTTACAGATGCACCATAGAAAGCATCCTATCTGACTACACCACAGCCTGGTATGGCAACTGTTCGGCCCCAAACAGTGAAACTTTCGAGAGTCGTGAACACAGCCTATTCCATCACGCGAACATGCCTCCCATCTATAAAATGCAATGAAATGAAAATCGCTTATTGTCACAAGTAGGCTTCAAATGAAGTTACTGTGAAAAGCCCCTAGTCGCCTCATTCTGGCGCCTGTTCGGGGAGGCTGGTACAGCAATTGAACTGTGCTGCTGGCCTGCCTTGGTCTGTTTTCAAAGCCAGCGATTTAGCCCTGTGCTAAACCAGCCCCCATTGACTCTGTCTACACTCCCGCTGCCTTGGGAAAGCAGGCAGCATAATCACAGACCCCTCCCACTCTTCCAACTTCTTTCATCGGCAGGAGATATAAAGGTCCGAGAACACGCACAAACAGATTCAAAAACTGCTTCCCTATTGTTACCAAACTCCTGAATGACCCTGAATGGATTGATCTGATCTCTTCACACATCTTCTCTACTGAGTAACACTGCACTCCGTCTGCTCACCCATTGCCTATGCCTATGTATTTACATTGTGTGTTTATCAATGTCCTATGCATTTTTTCATGTATGGAATGATCTGTCTGGATTGTACACAGAACAATAGTTTTCACTGTACTTTGGTACACGTGACAATAAAACAAATCCTATCTAATCCAAGGAGGGGCGGAAACCAGGCTGTCGCTCGAGTCGCATATCTGTACAATCTCATGGGAAGCGGCCTGTTGCCTCAGCTGATGAGTTAAGATCCAACTGGTGTTCTCCCTGTATTCGTAAATCATACCCCTCGAGCATGGCAACTGGCCCACCGCTCTATCCGTTGACAATAGTTCAAATTGTGTCTAGCTTTTAATAATAAGTCACAAGTAGGCTTACATTAACACTGCAATGAAGTTACTGTGAAAAGTCCCTAATCACCACATTCCGGCGCCTGTTTGGGTACAGTGGGGGGGGAGAGAATTCAGAATGTCCAATTCACCTAACAACTCCGAGGGGGACAAGTGAGTGGTCCACCTCAAGGATGGAGTCCACCAGCCTCTGCTGTTCCACCCTCGCTGGTCTTTACCATGTGTACTTTGTAGAAAATCATCTCCCCACAAACAACCACCTTCAAGGATTCCCATAGCGTAGCTGGTGAGATAGATTCACTTTTATTAAGTTTAATATATTCCCCAATGACGGTGGACATGCATTCGCAAAATCTCTTGTCCACTTAAAATGCCGTATCCAACCTCCATGGCAGACGCTGGAAGGGTCCTGATTCTAGTACCAAATCAACAAAATCTGGGGCATGGTCCAAAATCACAATTGTGAGTAACCTGCTGCTGCCACCAAAGGGAAGAGAGACATATCCACCACAAAAAATTAAATATGCGAGTATACCTTGTACACGTGTGAGAAAAATGAAAATCCTTATCTCCTGGGTGCAAAAAGCCCAGCCCTCCCTAACTTCCATGAAAAACAACAAAGCTCTGGCCACCCTTGATGGAGTCAGAGATTTGGGCTTAAACTAATCCAGACTGGGATCCAGAACACAATTTAAGTCACCATCCAAATTTAACTGATGCAAATCCAAATCGAAGATGGAGGCCTGCTTTTTTTAAAGCCACAAAGCCAATGCACAGAGTGGACAGGGATAAACTCCTAATCCATTCCACTGCCTGCTCCAAAAAACAACTTAAATTCAAATTGAACCCAAATCATGGTCTCCACAAAGGTGACACACAAGATCCAAGCTCACAAGCACCCCATCTTGGGCCCAATCCAACATGACCCCAGCCAACAGGCTAAGAAGTGATGGCTAGCAGCTTATTAATAAAATCCATATTGTACCTGTTTGGAGCACCGAACTTAACCAGAACCATTGAGATGTCCGCCAAAGACCCATAGATAATAACATGTCTATCATTGGGGTCAGTCAACATCATAGTGGCAGAAAACGGAACCGTTTTAATGATTCAATGGGAATCAGGGGGGAAACTCTCCGCTGGGTGGAGTCATACCTGGCACAAAGGAAGATAGTTGTGGTGGTTGGAGGTCAGTTATCTCAACTCCAGGACATCACTGCAGGAGTTCCTCAGGCTAGTGTCCTCGGCCCAACCATCTTCAGCTGCTTCAACAATGACCTGTCTTCCATCATAAGGTCAGAAATGTGGATGTTTGTGGATGAATGCACAATGTTCAGCACTCCTTAGATAATGAAGCAGTCCATGTTCAAATGCAGTAAGACCTGGACAATATCTAGCTTGGGCTGACAAGGGGCAAGTTACATTTGCACCACACAAGAGCCAGGCAATGACCATCTCCTACAAGAGAGGATCTAACCAGCGTCCCTTAACATTCAATGGCATTACCATCGCTGAATTCCCCACAATCAACATCCTGGGGGGGGGGGGGGGGGGGGGGGGGGTTACCATTGATTAGAAACTGAGCTGGACTAGTAGCATTAATACTGTAGCTACCAGGGCAGATCAAAGACTTGGAATCCTATGGTGCGTAACTCACCTCCTGACACCCTAAAGCTGTCAACCACCTACAAGACAAGTCAGGAGTGTAATGGAATACTCTCCACTTGCCTGGATGGGTGCAGCTCCAACAACACTCAAGAAGCTCGACACCATCCAGGGCAAAGCAGCCCGTTTGATTGCTCCCCCTTCCACAAACGTTCAAACCCTCTACCACCGATGAACAGTGGCAGCCATGTATACTATCTATAAGATGCACTGCAGTAACTCACCAAAGTTCCTTAGGCAGCACCTTCCAAACCCATACCACTACCATCTGGAAGAACAAGAGCAATAGATACCTGGGAACCCCACCACCTGGAGGTTCGCCTCCAAGTCGCTCTCCACCTTGACTTGGAAATATAGCGCCGTTTCTTCACTGTGACTGGGGCAACATCCTGGAACTCCCTCCCTAACAGCACAATGGGTGTGCCTGCACCTCAAAAGACTGCAGCGGTTCAAGAAGGCAAATCACCATCACCTTCTGAAGGGTAACTATGGATGGACAATAAATGCAACCTAACCAGCGACGCACACATCCCGTAAATGAATTTTAAATAAATTAATATTACCACACCCGTGGCCCTACCATCAAAGCCCGAATCACAAACTTGTCCCATCCACCTCTTCCGCAACCTTGTCTGGTCACTGACCCACAAGTGAGTGTCTTGCAGAAACACCACATCAGAATTTAAACGCTTAAGGTGAGCAAGTACCCTCAAACTTTTCACTGGGCCATTTATCCCCCTGATATTGCAGGTGACCAAACAAATTGGGGACCTCCCCCCACCCTATTGGGGGCCTCCTACCTCCCCTCAGTCCGTAGCCATTCCCACTAAGAGGGATTGTCCAACAGATGCATAGAAGGTACAGCAACCAGGCCTACCCAAGATGACCAGCAAACCTACTCACAAGACTAAACAAAAAACAAATCTTCAGTCACTGTCAGCAAACAACCCCAGCCCGCTCCTCCCTCGTCTTCGCCCTCAGACATTACCACATCCAAATATGTATATAGATAACAGCATGGTGAATTTAAATAACTAAAACCAACTTCTAATACACCTAAACAAAACAAGAACACTAAGCTCATTACCTAAAACAGAACTACTTATAATGAGCTACAGTTAGTTAACTCTTCGGTTCACAGGTCGGCTCCCACCTAGAGTAAAGAAAAATTATTACAAAAAAAACTAAGTATAAAAACCCCTTAAAACTTGTCCCCCAACAGGAAGTGATATATTTACATAACAAATAGAACAGAATTCCACATAAAACAAAACCCCAAAACTAAGCCCAAACTGTAAAAAAATTCAATCCCAACAAGAACAGGAAATGCAAACATGAACAAGGAACCCCAGCAAGTCAACAATCCAACTTGCCCATCCCCAATACCCAAAAAACTCAGTCATACCATTTGAAGTTACGATGTTCCCTTGCTCATGTCAGGACCTACTCCTTTTCTTTGAAGCTATGAAACTTCACGATTACTGCAATGGTTCCTCAGGACGAGGCTCCTGCCAGAGTGTATGATGGGCTCTGTCCAGCTCAGGATGGGATGTGAATCCATCCTCTCCCATCACCTTCCCAAACATGTCTACAAAATACTCTGTGCAAGTCGGACCTTCCTTTCCTTCCGGCAGACCCACAATTTGGATGTTTTCCCTCCTACGACGATTCTCCAAATCATTCTCCTTGGCCTTCAACGATTTATTCACTTCGGCCACCAGAGATAGCTCCACTTTCAGTGAGGCAACCTGGCCAATATGCCTCGAAAGGGCCACCTCCATGTCTTTTATCTGGCTGCACAGGCCTTCACCATTTTTTCATTCCTCTCCAAAGCCATTCAGCGGGGAGCCAAGGCTTTTGCCATCGATTTGCAGAGATTCCCCAACACTGTGTCAAATTCTGTCGCCAAGGTGCTCGTAAGTATCTCGGCTGTTAGTGGAGTGGCCGGAGCCCCAGAGGCTGACTCCGCCATCTTTTCCCTTGATGTACCCGAGAGGCCCTGACTCTGTCGACGACTTCTACTTTCAGCCTTTTTTACCCCAACTTTTCTGGGCATGTGGGATTCTTATTCCATAAAATATGTGGCTTTCAAAAGAAAATACCCTCCGGAGCTGCAAGAAAAGGGCTAACAGTGCAGTACTTTAGCCGGAGCTGCCTTGTGCATGCCTTCCTCCGACATAACACCAGCGGAAGTCCATCCAAGACAAAGCAGCCCACTTGATTGGCACCCATCCACAAACATGCACACTGAGATAAAGTAACAGCAGTGTGTACCATCCACAAGTTGCACTGCAGGAACTCACCTAGGCTCCCTAGACAGCACTTTCCAAACCCACAGCCACCACCATTCAGAAGGACAAGGGCAGCAGATAGGTGGGAACACCACCAAACTACTCACCATCCTGACTTGGAAATATATCACTGTTTCTTCACTGCCACTGGATCCAACTCCTTGAACTCCCTCCCTAATAGCACTGTGGGTGTACCTACACCACATAGACTGCAGCGGTTCAAGAAGGCAGCTGGCTTCTGCTTTCTGCAGGGCAATTAGTAATGGGCAATAAATACTGACCTAGCCAGAAAGCCTAAATCGTTTGAATGAATTTTTTTTTTTAATCAATCATTTTGGCACCACCACTGACCACAACCTTTTAAAAATCTTCTCAGGTTGCAGAAATTTATGACAAAGCAGCATTTATTGCACATCCATAATTATCCTTCACCTGCTTGAAAACAACTGAATATGGATTCTCCGATCCCGCGGCCAAGTTCTGACGCCGGCGTCAAAAGCGGCGCGAGCCACTCCGGCGTCGACTGGCCTCCAGGCCCTGGTATTCACCTCTTCCCAGGGGGCTAGTACGGCGCCGGAGTAGAGGGCAGTTAATAGTCAACCACATTGCCAACATCTGGAGTCATGTATAGGTCCAGAACGGGTAAGGACAGATATATTTCCCCCCAAAAATGAGTGAACCAAGAGTATTTTAAAAACAAAGTGATATTTTCATGGTCACCACTATTAATACTAGCTTTTTAATTTAATTAATTGACTGTAATCCCCAGTTGCCAAGGTTGTATTTAAACTCTGATCTCAGGATCATTACTTCAGTAATATAACTGCTGTCGTGCCCTATCCTCAGTACTGACTGTTCCAATAATGGCCAGTACCATCTCTTCCTCCATGAGGTTAGGACTTGCAAACACTAGTTCCTGCTGTTGTATGCCACTTTTTCCTGCAAGAAAGAGGGAGGTGGTTCAGTGAGCATCATGGAATTTGTTTAGCTGATATGGCAGCCATAGTTAAATAAGGTGGCAGCGTGTATACGCTGTGAGATGTGGATATAAGGCTTGCAGCAGTGCTAAGTGTGTGACGGCGTGGTGGAACATGTGAATGCTGGTTATGTGTCTTGATTGATAGATTGTTAGTAGTTGACTGATGGGGTTCTGGTGAATTGAGGAATGGCTGAGGCTAATGGTGCTGTTAGTAGGATATGGTAGTTGAAGGTGCATTAATTAATCTTGACCACCTTGCACCAGTGCATTCAGATCCCCAGGAACAGCATCTTGGCCTTGACCCACTTATCTATCTGCTCCCAATTCCTTTAGATCATGTGTCTGGATGGTCTGCTGGATTCCTGCAAAATGAAAAACTCAATCTTTAATTTCCTTGTGTGGGATTCTCCGTTGGCCGACACTGGAATCGGGAAACGCGATTAAGTGGAGAATCGGTTCTGACGCCAAAATCGTGGCGGCCTCCGATTTCACGCCAAATCGCAATTATCCGTCGTCTCGACAGTGGTGTCAATACATTCCAGAACACACATACAGTAAACACCGTTGGCATATTATTGGCGGGCCCAACCTGGGGCCTCCGCAATTCTCTGCCTCCACTGGGGCAAATACCCGACGGCAGGGTTAACTTGTGCTTTTAAAAATTGTGAAACCGGCACCGTGGCTGCTAAGGGAGAGAGAGGAGTTACGGAAAGTGTCCAACATCACCATAGTTTGCTGACAGTCGTGCCGCTGGCATGGGCTTCTGCCAAGCCCTGGGGGAAGTAGCAGGAGGTGGGCTGTACGGTTGGCGTGGATTCATAGGTTTCATAGAATTTACAGTGCAGAAGGAGGCCATTCGGCCCATCGAGTCTGCACCGGCTCTTGGAAAGAGCACCCTACCCAAGGTCAACACCTCCACCCTATCCCCATAACCCAGTAACCCCACCCAACACTAACGGCAAATTTGGACACTAAGGGCAATTTATCATGGCCAATCCACCTAACCTGCACATCTTTGGACTGTGGGAGGAAACCGGAGCACCCGGAGGAAACCCACGCACACACGGGGAGGATGTGCAGACTCCGCACAGACAGTGACCCAAGCCGGAATCGAACCTGGGACCCTGGAGCTGTGAAGCAATTGTGCTATCCACAATGCTACCGTGCTGCCCTTGGCACAGAGCACCATTGATGCAGCCTTCTAGGCAGCCATATCCCACCAGTTAACCTGCCCTATCTCCTAATGTTAATGGATCCTTTGAAAAATATTCCAGATCTGGATCCATATCAAAACTAACCGATTCTTTCTTGGGCCACACCCTATCTTGTACTTAAATTTCACTGAAATCCAACCATTATGTTTTGAGATATATTGTTTACAGGCGAACAGACCAACAAACAGGGTTGAAGATATTACCCACGTCTACCTCAGTGGCAGAGGTGTTGGTGCTTTTTAAACTCTAGGATCAGTAGGTCATAGAAAGGGACAGGATAATCGTACAAGACTTTGAATAGATTGTGCTTGATCTCTTCAGACTTTCGTGTTGTCCTCAAATCACATCACTTGATTTCACCATGACAAAAAATGTAGTTCACAAATTCTTCTCTATACCAGCAGAGACTTTTGTATATGCGTGTTAAAAAAGATCCAAGCTTTTTTTTAATACTTGTTCACCATGGAAGTTTGCTACAGCCAAGAGAGTCCGAATAGAAAATTGTAAAGAAAGGAACAATGCCAGAGCAGAGCAGGCTCAGTGAGACCAATTGTTAATCCACTGAGATGAATGGAACTGTGTACATGTTTCTGGGCTGTAGAATGTAGAAATGTGTTTCACTTTCCAAACCAAATCAGCATTTAATTGAAAATACACGAGATCTGACAGCTTTGAAAAGCCCCAGCTGCTATGAGCAATTCATGGTATCACTAGAATGCTCTGATGTGTTGAGTCCTGCCCTGTGGTCAGTTCTACTGACTTTTGTTGTTATGTCACCCCAAGCATGCACATGGCTTCCTCGCCCACCACCCTGCACAGTGTCAGAAGTAGCTATGATGTGGAAATGCAGCGTTGG
Organism: Scyliorhinus torazame; assembly: GCF_047496885.1. Lineage (NCBI taxonomy): Eukaryota > Metazoa > Chordata > Chondrichthyes > Carcharhiniformes > Scyliorhinidae > Scyliorhinus > Scyliorhinus torazame. Next base: position 41,837,570 of record NC_092722.1, read on the forward strand.
ACTGGGGTGGGACACAGTAAGAAGTCTTACAACACCAGGTTAAAGTACAACAGGTTTGTTTCAAATCACTAGCTTTCGGAGCACAGCTCCTTCATCAGGTGATCACCTGTTGGACTTTAACCTGGTGTTGTAAGACTTCTTACAGTGTCAGAAGTGAGAGAGATGGAGAGTGCTTGTATCACAAAGCAGCTGCTTTACACCCATTTTTTAAAAAAGCTGATCTATGGTACTGTTCACTGACTGGTTCCCGCATCAGGAGACAAAACAGGTCCCAGCAATGGCTGGCAGCAGAGCAGGGAGTCTGATGGTGGCTGACTCCAGAGATCAAACAGCGACAAACAGAAGGGGATGATCAGGATGTTTGAGTAGTAATTAACTAAAAGCCACTGTGGGCAGATAGTACAGTTCACACTGATGGACCTTACATGCAGAGTAGCCCCAAAGATATTGGGAAAGTAAGCTTAGAAAAGTATTAGTATTGCTCTGAAAAGGGAGAAGAAAAAACAAGAGGATGAAAATCGGAGGAAGCCCATGATGGACACAGGATTATCATTATGGAATCAGAAAGTATTTCTGCAGGAAATGGGAAATGTTGAGGAATCAACAGTTCGATGTCAGGAATCACCAAAATGGCAAGGCTAAGGGGTAGAATTAAATACAAGGAAATCAAAAGTTTCATAACATCTAGGCTATGTCACAATTTTGCTTGAGATATCTGATTGGTTTCTGCATACATCCAATGAAAAACACTGAACGTTGTTTGATTGGTTGCTTTTCAGTGAAATCAGGGCCAATGACATGTTACACTCTACAGGCGTATCAGACAGATAGGCTCAGATTAATAACTTCAAATTCTTTATCCTCTTCAAACACTCCCAGGTCAGATTCTGTGTGGGTGAGGCGCTAAGTAAAACTCTCTCTGCATTGCCCCATCAAGCACTCCCAGATCAAGTACTGAAAAGGCTTGACGCACTATAAAGCCCACACATTAAGAATGGTTAGTGGAGCTAAATGGCAGTGGGCACCTGGTTCTTGAGGGATCGTACTCCAGCAAGGATCACCATCTTCAAGAAAATCAGTGAAAAATTAAAGTTGCAAACACTGAATTTGTTTTGGAAAGGCGACTGGAGAATCAGCATTGTTTGAACTGTGATTAGCAGGTGGAGCTACGATGAAGATGAAGCCGGTGTTGAGTGATGCTAAGCACACAGCACTTTGCTGACAGGCAGACAATGTGCAGACATTGTATATGCACTGAACCAGTAGCACTGCTCTCGACAAGCCCTTTGTCAGGACAAGTACAACACGGACTCAAGGAGGCATCTGACATTCTTAATTTGTTTCTGAGTTGTTGTGTTTGTTTACAGGGAATCAGGAGCAGAAGACTGTTGCAGTGTAGGTGCTGTCAACAGCCTGCCACCTGCTAGCCTTTACCTTGTTTTCTTTCTCACTCAGCAGTCCTAAGCTCTCAGTTCATCAGCCATTGGCCGACCTGACAGGGGAATGGAAAAATTGCGTGTAGAGGAAAACTGTAAGATAATATGTGGTGAAGAGGGCATAGCCGCGGAGAGGTTCAGATAATTAATAACCTGTTAATGGGCATATGTTACAACTAGGATAAGATATGACAGTGTTCCTGGGTAATGCCTGGGAATGTGTTATATACAGGATAATAGCTGGGAACTTGCATATTAAAAAAATATTGGTGCAATAAAGTACCTGGGGACATGTTTACAAAAAACTAGTAAGGAGCATATTTTGCACAAGCTATTAATATGTTACATAAAGGATAACAGATATCCGAGAGCATGTTTTATGCAGGTAAACAGATAACTTGGTGTATGTTTTATTCAGGATAATGTACGGCTGGGAATGTTATATACCGGATAACAGAAAGTTGTGTTTTTTAATGTATTCTTTCACGGGAGGTGGGCATCACTGGCTGGGTCAGCATTTGTTGCTCATCCCTAAAGACAGTGGCAAGATCACGGCGTTGAGGATCCGGGTTTGATCCCGGCCCTGGGTCACTGTCGTGTGGAGTTTGCACATTCTCCCCGTATTTGCGTGAGTCTCACCCCACAACCTAAAAGATGTGGATTGGCCGTGCTAAATTGCCCCTTAATTGGCAAAAAAGAATTGGATACTCTACATTTAAAAAAACATGGTGGCAAGATGCCTCCTTGAACCACTGCAGTCAATGTGGTACAGTTACATCCACAGTGCTATTAGGAAGGGTGTTCCAGGACTTTGACAGAGCAACAGTGAAGGAAAAGTGATATATTTCTGAGTTTGGATGGTGTGTGGCTTGGGGGGAAACTTGCAGGTGGTGGTGTTCCCATGTATCTGCACCCTTGTCCTTTTTAGATGGTAGACGTTGCGGGTTTGGAAGGTGCTGTTGTGTAAGGCTTGATGAGTTGCTGCAGTGCATCTTGTATATGAACGCACAAACAGATTCAAAAACAGCTTCTTTCCCACTATTACCAGACTCCCAAACGACCCTCTTATGGACTGACCTGATTAATAATACACTTCTGTATGCTTCACCCGATGCCGGTGTCTATGTAGTTACATTGTGTTGCCCTATTATGTATTTTCTTTTCTTTTCATGTACTAAATGATCTGTATTAGCTGCTCGCAGAAAATACTTTTCACTGTACCTCGGTACACATGACAAGAAACAAATCCAATCCAATATGGTACATATTTTGCATCAGTGGTGAAACAAGTGAATGTTTAGCTTGGTGCTTGTGCTGCCAATCAACTGGAGTGCTTTGGTTGACCAATGTCCTTTAGAGAAGGAATTCTGCTCTCCTTACCCCATCTGGCTTACTTGTGATTCCAGACCCACAGCATTATGGGACTCTTACCTTCTCTCTGAAATGGCCAGGAAGGAAACCACTCAATTTCCAAGGAGATGCCTCTCTATCATTAAGGGAAATTAGTGATGGGCAACAAATACTGGCGTTGTCAGTGATGCCTGCACCTCCTGAATCAATAAAGCTTACAGGTCAGAGCAGGCAGCATCTGTAACATCTGTTTCTTGTCTACTGGTGGCTGATGCTCTTTATGCCAGGAGAGGGGAGTTCATTATCTCCTCTCCAGAGAGAAGTAGGCAAAGTATGCCATGGCTTTGGCACGATAGTGGGTTTTCTCATTGCACAGGATGCCATTTACTGCACACATAGATTTTTGGGCGCCAAACCTAAACGCTCAGATATACTACAACCACAAAAGGTTCCACTCCCTGAAAGTGCATTCAATGTGCAACCATGCTCTGCATATCAAACTGGTGAGTGCCCGCTATCCTAGCAGCATTTATTCTGCAGCTGGAATTCTCCGGCCGTTGGCTGGTCCTGCCGGCAGTGCACCCTCACCTGTGAGATTCCTGGCAGCGTGGGGTGACTTCAAATAGGAAATCCCATTGACAGTGGCGGCAGCAGAGAATCCCGCTGTCAGCAAATGGTGCACCATCTCCCGCTGCCGAGAAGCACATGGCTGGGAGGCCGGAGAATCCCGCCCCTATCTCTGAATTGGTCTCATCCCAGTGGAATCGATCTATGGCCGCCCATAGACACAGCACAGGTTTAGTGAGGTATATCTGAAGTGGCCGGGAATTTTGGATCCTCCATTTCTTGCTCTCCTTCTCACACTTGCAAGGGTTGACTTACTTAAGTAGGCTCTTCATCTGAACAACAACAACTTGCATTTAAGCAGCACCGTAACACATTCCAAGGCACTTTGGGGATATGTCTACAGATAATATTACCTGTTGGAATTTCTCCAGTTTACTAATGAAATGGTTGGAACTGTTAAACTACAGGGACATGAAGATGACAAAGAATGTTGTATCAGCTGAAGTAGTCATTATAGATATAAAGCTCAGGACGGTTGCAAATGGATCACACGGAAAGCATGAGATGAAGGGACACAAAGCATTTCATAGACCATGTGAGCAGACCAAATGTGCAGAATTATTGGTCAATATCAACACAGAAGTAGAGAAGAAATGGGATGCAGTATAGAAAAAACTGACCATGAAACATACCGTAGGAAGGTAAAGCTGACAATCCAGCAGCACATGTTTGCCGAAAGTAACATTAAAATGCTATGCATGGCTAAAATATACCCATTATTAGAGGCAGAGGAACTTGCATACCAGCAGAGACGCAATCGATACTCATCTCTGAAACTATTTTACTGTGTACAAAATATAACATCTTCTGGTCGTCCCTGCAGTTCAAAAGAGAATAGAAGCACTGGTGTGGGCCTGAGAGGAGGTTTCAAAAATCATATCATTGGCTGAAAATACATTTGGTAAGTTTGCTGGCGTCATGAGATTACCGATGCACGATAATATCACCATACGATCACCAGTGCCAGATGCATGATATTTTCACAATTCTCTATTATTATGATCCTAGGCCAGACCCCCAAGTTATGGGTAAGATCCCGTTAGGGACCAATAATGTTTTGCTTAAAGTAGACAAAGTGAGGGCAGCATGGTGGCACAGTGGTTAGCATTGCTGCCTATGGCGCTGAAGACCCGGGTTCGAATCCCGGCCCTGGGTCACAGTCTGTGTGGAGTTTGCACGCTCTCCCCGTGTTTGCCTGGGTTTCACCCCACAACCCAAAAGATGTGCAGGGTAGGTGGATTGGCCATGCTAAATTGCCCCTTAATTGGAAAAAAATAATTGGGTACTCTAAATTTAAAAAAAGTAGACAAAGTTTGAGATTCAAGATTATTTTCTGAACCCGTTCACCACGGGCGCAAATCCCGTTTTGGCTGCAGACTTTTGAGAGAGGGTTAACAGTATCAGGGAGTGGAACCAGGGAGAGGGTCTCTTGGGAACCCCATAGTGGGGGTTCCAACTATGTGGGAATGCGAGCAATGGTGGTGGGGTTGGGCACTGATGCCCCGATGCCAGAGATGGTGGTAGGGGCCTTCACTTTCACTTTGAGATCAGGGCGCCGCAGAACCAGGCTTGCCAGCTCGATGAGGCCCCACCCTGTTAAGAGTGACAGCGCAAAACACATCCACCTGCTTTTTTTTGACAAAGTGTCAGAAGATCTGGAGAGGAAACCTGGCTGTTTTTCTGAGGAGAAGCATACCTGTTCAGTCAGAATCTGACACTTTGCCAGTTTTTTCGGAAAATCCTACCCTTAGTGTTTGAAGCCACAAGATTCCACAGGTTTACAAAAATAAATTTGGAGTACCCAATTATTATTCTTTTTTCCAATTAGGGGGCATTTAATGTGACCAATCCACCTAACCTGCGCATCTTCGGGTTGGGCAGACAGGGGGAGAATGTGCAAATTTCACAGATTTTAAACAAAAAAAAACTCAAGGTCAAAAAGATAAGGGGCGGGATTCTCCAACCCCCCGCCGGGTCGGAGAATCGCCGGGGGCTGGCGTGAATCCCGCCCCCGCCGGTTGCCAAATTCTCCGGCACCGGATATCCAGTGGGGGCGGGAATCGCGCCGGTCGGCGAGCCCCCCCCGGCGATTCTCCGGCCCACAATGGATCGAAGTCCTGCTGCTGGAATGCCTGTCCCGCCGGCGAGGATCAAACCACCTCTCATCCCGGCAGGACTAGGCAGCGTGGGCGGGCTCCAGGGTCCTGGGGGGGGGGGGGGCGCGGGATGATCTGGCCCCGGGGGGTGCCCCCACAGAGGCCTGGCCCGCGATCGGGGCCCACCGAACCGCGGGCGGGCGTATGCCATGGGGGCACACTTTTACTACGCACGGCCGTGTAGGTCTCCGCGGTGGCCGACACGTAGGTGACCACCCCCTGCGCATGCGTGGGGATGCGTCAGCTGACGCTCCCGCGCATGCGCAGATTTCCGTCGCCCGGCGAAGTCCTTTCGGCCCCGACTGGCATGGCGCCAAAGGCCTTTCCCGCTGGTCGGTGGCGCGCAAACCACTCCGGCGTGGGGCTAGCCCCTCAAGATGAGGGGTTGGCCCCTAAAGGTGCGATCCGCACCTTTGGGACGGCCCGACGCCGGAGTGGTTCACGCCACTCCATCCCGCCGGGACCCCCCGCCCTGCCAGGTAGTGGAGAATCCCACCCCAGAGCATTCGCAATATCTATCTTATACTCCAACATTCAGGGTTAATATGAGTTACGTGTAAATTCACAAGCAAACTGATGGAACAGACCATATTAAATAAATTGCTGATACGACCAAAACATCCCATGGATTCATCAGCAACCCCCCCAGATGTCAAAACAATCATGAGTCAACCAATCTCATTGATATTCTGTCTCCCTCACAAGGGACTCCAAACCTTTCACTTTCGAACATCACGCCTCTGAATTCCTTCAAAGCCACTCCAATTCTCAAGAACTGCACACCTCCCATTTTTCAGTCACCTCTCCCGAGCCTCCATTCCCATAGATTTCCAAGTCTGCACTTCACCCTCTACAATACTGATACAACTTCAGCTCTTAAATAGCTGCTTAACTGAACTGAGCTGCCACTACCCCTGGATTGCAACAAGCTCCAATCTTCCCAGCCACACCAAGCTGGAGGTCGTCTTCTTAGATCTAACCCTCTCCAGGATGGATCCCGTGACCTTCTGCCACCTCCTCAGTTCCCCAGGACATTTCCTGAACCCTAACTGCACAGAACTATCTAACGACTCCATGGACTTCTTCTGAGCTCCAGCTGCACAAAGCCAGCCAACAACAACATTTTTGCTGCCTGGAGCCTGCTAACAGCAGCCCCTTTTCAGTGTGGCCTTTTCCCCTTGGATAAGTTGAAAAAGTTGAAATCCTATAACTTTCTTAAGCTCCACCCATTTCCATGGTGACATAACCTTACAGGATTCACTGAATACTTTAAAATTAATTGTAGCCTTAACTCCCAAATCAAAGGAATGCTGAGGGCCGCATTTCTTTGCAAGCTGTGTAGACACCTTGGCCAGAATTTTTGGGAGCCTCTCGACGTCAGGATCCTTCAGTCCCAAAGAAGTGAATGGAAATTTGAACGACCCACCGCATCTACTCCGGCAGGACCTTCCACAGCGGGGCGGGAAATCCCAGCCCTTGTATCCAATTCTCCAGCTAAGTAAGCTCACCTGCTGTTTTATTTTCTTACCTTTCGAGCAGTTGACCCTGTCAAGTCAACGTGGCCCCAGCTCAGCCTTTTAATTGTAAAGTCTTCAAGCTGCTTTAGTTGCATTTGTCCAATTTTCTAGAATGAAATTTATATCTTCCCAGAGCTAAAAACTAGCTCAAATAGTTCCATGAACTAGGCATCTATAACATTATCACCATCCGCTTGAAACAAAGTGGCTGGAACTCTATACAACCCTAGTTTTGATTAACTCATTTTTTTGAAATCCTTGTAGAAGAAGGGAATGCATTTTCAGAAAGTCACAATGAGTTCTCTAAGGCCTGTGGATTCTGGATTGCTTCAGTAAGTCTGTACTGTCTCTTTAGTAGTGCATCTACAAGACAAAAAGTCTCTTTTGCTGTAGAACCTCTGCTGCACATGCAGGAAATCAGAGAGACGCCTGAACACTCAAAATCATCCGTCAAGCTGATGTTTCTGGAAACAATAAGATGCAATAACACAAATAAAAAGTTACTGTGGCTAAGAAATTTTCAAGTTATCAAAATGCCCTGGCTCAGTCTGCAGTTTGCCAAACTTCATAAGAGGAACAAGCAGTTTGCAAGAACCCATTTCTCAATTCTGCAACTCAGCCTAAATCAGAACAAATGTTACATTCCAGTAGAAAAAGCAACACCTTAATCACCTGGGTGTTAACAGGCCATAACCAAGCACACAAAAGTGTCAGTGTGACTGTATAGTGCCACAAATGTTCCTCCCAGTCTCCAATCATTGAAGCAAGGCTCTTTTTCTTAAGGATACTATATTCTGCTACTATATTCCCCACCTCAAACGCCACCGGTTTATTTACCAGCACCGCCAACCCCCCTGCATCTTCATGTCTAATCCCGAATAGAAGACTTGCCCCACCCACCCTTTCCTTAGCCTTCTCTGATCCCCGATCTTCAAATGTGTTTCTTGTAAAAAGACCACATGCGCCTTCAAGCTCCTCAGGTGCATGAAAACACACAACCGTTTAACCAGCCCATTCAGCCCCCTCCAGTCCATGTGACCAGCCTGGTCAGAGGGCACCCTACCCCCCACACCCCTGCCGATCAACCATACCCCTTTGGCCTGCCCCTGGCCCATGCCCCGCGACCCTCCAGGCCCACCCTCGGATGTCCACCGTCACCACTCCCTCCCACACTACACCATATCAACAGCACCTTTGTCAGCAACACCCCTTCTCCCCCCTCCCCTGAAAACAACAACCCATCCCCCTCTGTTTCACTAACCACCTGATCACCCCCCACTTTGCTCCCGTTAACTAGCCCGCCCAGCTGGCCTGGCAGCCCCAGCCCAAGGCTCCTGAGCCTCCTCCCCTCCTCCCCCGCTGATTACTCTCCCCCCCCCCTGCCTGCTCGCACACATCGCAAACAACAATGAAACAAGAAAAAAGGTGCACTCACCCTCCACGCAACAAAACAATTCGTAGGAGAAAAATTCTCCAACAACCAACAAACGAGAAAAAAGATACAAGAAAAAATGGACAGAAAGAGCACCCATCTCCTCCAGAGTTCAATGACCTTCTCCTGCCAGTGCATTGTCTCTTAAAAAAACTCCATTGCCTCCTCTGGTGTTCCAAAATAATGTTCTCTGCTATTAAAAGTCACCCAGAGGCAGGCCAGGTACAACACCCAAACTTCACCCACTTTTTAAAGAGGGCAGCCTCTTTCCATAATCTCCGTAGTTGGAAACGTGGGCACAGAAATGGCAGATGGAGTTCAATCCGGTCAAATGCTAGGTGCTGCATTTTGAAGGATCAAATCTAGGTATGAGTTATACTGTAAATGGCCGTTCCTTAGGAACATTAACATATCTGGGCATGCAGGTCCACCATTTCCCTAAAAGTGGCAACATGGTGATTAAGAAGGCATAAAGTATGCTTGCCTTCATCAGGCCGGGCCATTTAGTACAGGAGTTGGGAAATCATTTTGCAGCTATATAAAACTTGGCATTTGGAGTATTACGTGCAGTTCTGGCCACCACATTATCAGAAGGATGTGGAAGCTTTGCAGAGAGTGCAAAGAAGGTTCACCAGAATGTTGCCTGGTCTCAACGGTATTGGCTATGAGGAGAGGTTGAGTAAACTAGGATTGTTTTCATTGGAAAGATGGAGGTTGAGGGGGAGACCTGATAGAGGTCTACAAAATTATGAGAGGCATAGTCAGGATAGATAGTCAGAGGCTTTTTCCAAGGGTGGAAGTGTCAGTTACAAGAGAGCACGGGTTCCAGATGAGAGGGGGAAAGTTTGAGGGAGATGTGGGGGGTAAGTTTTTCACGCAGAAAGTGGTGGGTGCCTGGAACGTGCTACCAGAGGATGTGGTGGATGCAGGCACAGCAACGTTTAAGAGACATCTGGTTGGATACGTGAATAGGGAGGAAATACAGGGATACGGACCTAGTCAGGGCAGAAGGTTTTTTTTAGTTAGGGCATCATGATCGGCACAGGCTTGGAGGGCTGAAGGACCTATTCCTGTGCTGTACTTTTCTTTGTTCTTTGTTTGTTCTTTGTACATGTGATATAGCAGTGCCCACTTCCATCTTAATAGTGTCCCCATTTAATTTTAATAGACTGAAAATTGTTGCTGGTCTCATTGTACTGCTAGAATGCCGAGCTTACATTCCTTAAGCTGACTTGATACTTTGATACCCGGTGAGTCTTCAGTTAGATCACTTAACTTGTAAACTGATCCTGTAGACTTTGCAATATTTTTCTTGATACACTCTTTTGTATTGATGAAGGTTAACGTGACCAACATACTTTGGCAATGTGACCAACATTACCACAATTTTTCCATTTATTCTCCTTGCTCCAACAATCTCCAGCCATATATCCCATTTGGTTGCAATGATGACATGGTAGTTCTTGGTGGACCTGCTTCTCACACGACTCCATTTATGCACTTTAGCTCAATCTCCAATCAGCGAAGCTTCTCTCACAGCAAGTTCCATAGACGTTGCGATTTCAAGAGTAGTTTTTAGGGTTCATGTGCCTTCAGTCAACAATTTCTTTTGGATCGCTTCATTTCTGAGGCCACAAACTAATCGGTCGCAAAGTGTATTGTCCAAAGTCTGGTCAAATTCGCAGTACTTTGCTCGCTTTTGCAGTGATACAACAAATTGTGAAATGTTTTCCCCTTCCTCCTGTGCATGACGGTGCAAGCAGAATATTTCAGCTATTAATAGTAATGGGGCGAGAAATGTTCTTGCAAGACAGCCATTAACACATCATATGACTCGTCTCCAGGTTTAGCTGGGTGTTTCTGTAGTTACATGAATGTTTCCCTCTGGGGCTGCCGAACTTTTGTAATTACTACTAGGTGGCTAATATAGCCATGATTAGGAAGTGGGTAGTGGGGCGTCGGGGGTCGGTGTGGGAGCGTGTAGAGGCGGCATCGTGTAAGAACACAAGTTTGGGGGCACTGATAACGGCACCTCTGCCATTCTCGCCGGCCCGGTACTCCACAAGCCCGGTGGTACTGGTGGCTATGAGAGTTTGGGGGCAGTGGAGGAAATATAGGAGAGCGGAGGGAGTATCGGTCTGGGCCCCAACTTACAACAACCATCGGTTTGTGCCGGGGAGACTGGATGGAGGGTTTCGGAAATGGCAGAGAGTGGGAATTGAGAGGATGGGAGACCTATTTATAGACAGGAGCTTCCCTAGCTTGAAGGATTTGGAGGAGAAATTTGAATTGCCAGCAAGGAATGGGTTTAGATATCTGCAGGTACGGGATTTTCTGAGAAAGCAGGTTCCGACCTTCCCGCTCATGCCACCACGGGGGATACAGGACAGGGTAGTTTCCAGAATATGGGTGGGAGAGGGGAAGGTATCAGATATCTACAAAGAACTTCTGGAGTCGGAGGAAACTCAGATAGAGGAACTAAAGGGCAAGTGGGAAGATGAGCTCGGGGGGGAGAAATAGAGGCGGGTCTGTGGGCAGGGTTAACACATCCTTATGATGTGCCAGGCTTAGCCTGATACAATTTAAGGTAGCCCACCGGGCACACATGACGGTGGCCTGGATGAGCAAGTTCTTTGGGGTAGAGGACAGATGTGCGAGGTGCGCGGGGAAGTCCAGCAAAACATGTCCACATGTTTTAGGCGTGCCCGAAGCTTAGAGGGTTTTGGCAGGGTTTTGCTAAGGCTATGTCCACGGTACTTAAAACAATGGTGGTGCCGAGTCCAGAGCTGGCGATCTTTGGAGTGTTGGAAGAGCCGGGAGTCCAGGGGGCGAAAGAGGCTGACGTTTTGACCTTTGCCTCCCTGGTATCCGGAGATTGATACTGTTAATGTGGAGGGACTCAAAGCCCCCAAAATTAGAGACCTGGGTTAGTGACATGGCTGGGTTTCTCAGTCTCGAGAAAATAAAGTTCGCCCTAAGAGGATCAATGTTAGGGTTCGTCCGGAGGTGGCAGCCGTTCGTCGACTTTCTTGGAGAAAATTAAAATGTCAGCAGAGGCAGTAATCTAGGGGGGGTGGTTAGACTTTTGTTTCATTGATTGGGGGTGCGAAGCACTTGGATAGGAATGGAAATGTTTTATGTACCATGTTTATGTTGCTGTTATTATTATTATAAAAACTACAAATACCCTAATAAAATGTTTTTTTTTTAAATGAATGTTTTCCTCCCAACTGAGCTGAGAAAAGTTGCAATATGCAGGTCTGCTGTGTCTGATTAGCTTTAAGGAACATCTGGAACCTTTCCTCATAAAGCCTTCTTCACTAAGTTAGACAAAACGATCATGCCGTTTGTGTGTGTGTGTGTGTGTGTGTGTGGTGGGAAGGGTAAGGAACCCTAGGATCTGCAAGAGCGTCCTACAAAGAAGGTGAAACATGGGGTAACTGGCCCTTCTGAACCTCCAACACCACCATTGGGCAACCACTTCAGAGAGGGTATGGAGATGGCTCAAAGATCCGGGTGCGGAATGGGTAAAAATGGAGGAGAAGCTCCTGTGCAGGGACATCCCTCCAGACACTGGTCACTGCGACACCCCCCCCCCCCTCCCCCCCCAGCCAAGTACTCAAGAAGCCCAGTGGTGGTAGCCACACTCAGAGTGTGGAACCAATTCAGGCAACATTACGGACAAGCAGCAATGTCTGCCATGCCTCCCATCTGCAAGAATCATAGATCCCTCCTCACAACATTGGACACCTCCTTTAAAAGGTGGGCACAGGACGAGAGGACACTGATGGTAGGGGACCTATACAGAGACGGCAGGCTGTCGACCCTGGGGGAACTGACAAATGAGCTACAGTTTCCAAAAGAGAACGAGTTGCAATACATGCAACTAAGAAACTTCCTCCGCTAGGAGATCGCAACGTTCCTCCAGTTACCAGGATACTCTCTACTGGACAGGCCTCTAACCACAGGCGAATTAGGGGATGACAGCTGCACCAACATGTATGGACGACTGCTGGAAGAGGTAAGGGAAACGTGGGAGGAGGAGCTTGGCATGGACATAGGGGGAGGACTCTGGATCATCGGGCCAATTTCACCTGCTCATGTGCAGGGCTGAGCCTCATGCAGCTGAAGGTAGTGCACAGGGTGCACTTGACCAGAGAAGGGGTGGGGAAAAACACCACCCAGAGCACAGGGGAAGCAGGGCAGACAGACCAAAGGGCACTGAATGAGGGAGAACCCAGAAAGGGTTGTCACAGTATCAACAAGAGGGCGCACCTGGGTGACCCTGAACAAGCCCCTGGTCTGTTCTAATATCATGGGGCCACATGTAAATAGTGGAACAAAGTGCTTGGGATAACCAACTGCAGGGGGCCTAAAGCCAACATGGCTCAAATTTGTACATAAGTTAGCCATGTATCTAGACCGGATCACTTGGTTTACTTGCTTTTATGTCTTAGGGTGTATATTTACTTTAGACTGTTCCCTTTTCTTTACATTTAAATTTCTTTCCGCAGTGTTGAACAAGTTAAATGTAAAAACCAATAAAAACATAGGGCGGGATTCTCCGACCCCGCGTGGTTCGGAGAATCGCCGGCAGGCCACGCGAATCGCGCCACGCAGCCCTGACGCTGGCACACGATTCTCCGCAATGCGGAGAATCGGCACCAGCGTGGTTAGCGTGGCGCCGGTCGCGGGCTACTCTACGCGACCAGCCCGCTAATTCTCTGACCCAGATGGACCGAAGTAGGAAAAGAGCCGAGTCCCGCCGGCGCCGTTCTAACCTGCTCTGGGACGGCGGGACTCGGCTTGTAAGGGTCAGGTGGCGGCCTGTGTGTGGGGGGGGGGGGGGTCCGGCCCCAGGTGGGGCCTCCGATGTGGCCTGGCCCGCGATCGGGACCCACCGATCGGTGGACTGGCCTCTGTGGCTGGGGGCCTACTTTCCTACGCGCTGGCTCCTGTAGCCCTGCGCATGTTGCGTCAGGGCCAGCGCATTGAAGGAGGCCATTGCGCATGCACGTGTTTGTGCCGGCGCCACTGCGCATGTCATCATTGGCACTGGCGCAACTGCGCCTGTGCGGATCCCGCGGTGCCCAGTTCGCGCCGGGATCTGCAGTTGGATCCAGCGCTGTGCTGGCCCCCTGTAGGGGCCAGAATTAGACGTGGGAGCGGCGTTTATGACGCCGTGGACTCTACCGCGGGATTGGATAAACCGCCCATATTTTTTTAAAAAGCAGCTAAGTGGTTTCACTTCCTCTTTTTCACAGCAGAAAGCACATGTTATTCCTATGGTGTGGTGATGGGGGACAGTATTTGCATGGTTGGGGAAAAGGGAGCCTGCCTACAGACCTCGGTATTGGGGCATCATTTTATCAGGATTCCAATGGAATCCAGCGCGCTTTCCCCCATGCAGAAATTTGCATGGTAAAAGGGAGAGACCCGCATACCAGGCTCCATTCCTATCGCCAGCAGAGACCAGTACTGATCCTCCACTGGCAGAAGCACCTGGGTTCCAAAGCGGAGAATCCAGACCGTTGTCTTATACTCCTTTGCAGTCTGCCCTTGCATTATCTATACACCAATGACACTTCTGAGTAAAGATTCAATTAATTTTCCTACTACTAACATTAATGTAAATGGTCTGTAGTTCCCTGAGCTTGTTCTATCTAACTATTACAATATAGCAAAAGCTTTAGCTGTTTGCCAGACCGCTGGCACTGTTAGCTTTTTGAATGGATTTTGAATAATGTATTAGTGCCTCTGTAGGTCTTTGGATTGTTTGCATTGACAGCAATGGCCAACTGTTCCCACTGTCTTAGGGTCCATCTCTTGCGCAGACAGTTCCAGAATCTGCTGCAGCCGGAATGCATCTCCTCTTTAAGGGATGCCCTTTGGCTTTAAGCAGCACAGGCTAGATTTAGGTGCTAACCTTGAACAAACTTCGGCCTCCTGCTTAGCAGCAACTCAGTGGTGCGTTTGAACTGCACTGAGCAAGACTTATCATTTAATTAGCAGGTTACACAAAGTTTGCACGCTGCCTGCATTGTAATGATCAGACGCAGGTTAATTGCGCATTGTGTTGTCCACCCCTGTTATTTTCACCGTGTCCAATTTTCCCTATTTATCTGTTTCCAGTTGTTGCATATTTGTTATCTGGCCAGTAGTCTGTGCTATTGGAGCATCAATTCCCAGTAAGTCAAATGTCTCATCTACAAACAAGCGTTTTTTTTAAATTGTCTGTGAATATAAAGATTCTATATTATCTTGAAAATAAAGAAGTAAAATAAAGAAGCCAAAATTCCTCTTTAATGAAAAATAGGAAAATCCTTTAATTGTAGCATTGATGATCATTCAGCAATCCTGGGCTGGATTTTCCACACCCCGATGGCGAAATCGCGTTCGGCGCCGGGGCAGAGAATCCAGTTTCACGCATAAAATCGGGACCGGCGTCGGTTCCGCGATTCTCCGCCCCCTGAAAAGCGGCGTACTCGGGCAGTACGCCGCGCCACGCATCCACCACCTGCGCCCATTGCTTGAGGCCCGCCCTGCTCTTCTCCGCCCCTGACCGGCAGAGGTCCCCACAGCGTATCGGCAGCTGGAGCTGCGAGCTCCACGACAGCTGTCTGCTAGCCCCCTGCAAGGCTGTGAATCTGTGGCCTATTGGCCCCAGTTTATCTGGTGTAAAAGACCACTGTTTTCACGATGGAGTGGGGGCATAGTCCCTGAAACGGAGAATCCAGCCCCCTATTTTCATAAATCAGGTTTCAAAGTTCCATATTTTCATGATTTGATTACTGGGTTACTAATTACAGAGAAGGACTTCCATTGTCCTGTTGTTCATTTAAACAGATAATTCTGGACTCAGCTTGGAAATTCCTTAACTTCCGAAAATTCCCACATTCAATAACAGGCCAAGTTAAATTAATTGGATCCAGCAGTTACAGTTGGCCTCAGTGCATGTGGGCCAAAGAGAAGAAAAAACACCCAGGTTGCTGATCAATACCCTGTACGGTGTGTGTGCATGTTTGTATTGGCCAAGTCCTCGCAACCAAAGAATATCTACGTTAAGCCAATTCTGTCATCAGTCTAACACTGGCATTCCTTTTCCAGTAGGGGCCTCTGAGTACTGATGAGAAGCAGGATGTCTTCCCCACCCACCCTGAAAGGTTTTTACAAAGAAACCAATCTATACTTTCATCAGCACGGCAACGATCAGAAAAAAGACTTGCAAAAAATACCGCCTGAGCATGACCTCCAAATGTCCCATTATGCTTTGCAGCCAATTAAGTACTTTTGAAATGTAATCTCTTGTAATAAAATGGGGCATAACAGCCAGATTGAGCAAAGCAAGAGTTCCACAACAATATGACAATGATCAGAGATTCGGGAGTGGATTCTCCCGATCGGGTGGAGAAGGAAGCGTCGAGGGAAAAACGGTTTTGTGTCAACCCGTTGCGGTGCTCCGATTCCCCACCAGCGACGTCAGTGTGCTACCTACCCCACACCGGCAGAATGCACTTAAGTGTTTTCTGCTGAGAAAAAGAGGAACTAATGTGGCAGGGGGATGGGATCCAATGTAGGAAGTCGGAGGGAAGTAAAACGGGGCCAGAAACAAAAAGCAGT
The DNA here is from genome assembly GCF_047496885.1 of Scyliorhinus torazame. Lineage (NCBI taxonomy): Eukaryota > Metazoa > Chordata > Chondrichthyes > Carcharhiniformes > Scyliorhinidae > Scyliorhinus > Scyliorhinus torazame. The sequence goes on from NC_092722.1 coordinate 41,853,708, forward strand.
AAGGGGAAAGTGTAAGGCAGAGAAGCCATAGTCAAAAATCAAAAAGGGCCACAGTACAGGGTACAGTGACTGAGGAGAGTGTGAAAAGGGAGATGGTCAATGCAGGATTGAGGGTGTAGTACCTAAAAGCTCGCAGTATACGGAACAAGATAAATGAGCTTGTTGCGCACATTGAAATTGGCTGGTACGATGTTGTGGGCATCACAGAGACGTGGCTGAAAGGGGATCAAGGCTGGGATCTAAATATCCAAGGATATATGTCCTATCGAAAGGACAGGCAGATGGGCAAAGAGGGCGGGGTTGCATTGTTAGGAATGAAGTTAAATTGATAGCAAGGCGCGATATAGGATCAGAAGGCATAGAATCTCTGTGGGTAGAGTTGAAGAATCGCAACGGTAAAAAGACCCTGATGGGAGTTATGTACAGGCTCCCGAGCAGTAGTTAGGATGTGGGGCAGAAAATAAATCAGGTGATAGAAAAGGCATGCAAAAAAGGCAATATTACAATAATCATGGGGGACTTCAATATGCAGGTGGACTGGGAAAATCAGGTTGGTAGTGAATCCCAAGAAATGGAATTTGTGGAATGTCTAAGAGATGTTTTTTGGGAGCAGCTTGTGACAGAGCCTACTAGGGAACAGGCAATTCTGGATTTGGTGATGTGTAATGAGGCAGACTTGCTGAGGGAACTTAAGGTGAAGGAACCCTTAGGGAGCAGTGACCACAATATGATAGAATTTACCCTGCAGTTTGAGAGGGAGAAGCTGCAATCAGATGTAACAGTATTACAATTAAATAAGGGTAACTACAAAGACATGAGGGAGGAGCTGGCCAGAGTTGATTGGAAAAGGAGCCTAGCAGGGAAGACAGTGGAACAGCAATGGCAGGAGTTTTTGGGGGTTATTAGGGAGGCACAACAGAAATTTATCCCAAGGAGGAGGAAACATGCTAAGGGGAGGACAAGGCACCCATGGCTGACGAGGGATGTCAAGGACACCATAAAGGCTAAGGAAAAAGCATACAAAGTGGCGAGAATTAGTGGAAACCAGAGGATTGGGAAACCTTTAAAAGTGAGCCGAGGACAACTAAAAAAGCAATAAGGGGGGAGAAGATGAAATACGAGTGCAAGCTAGCTAGTAATATAAAGGAAGATAGGAAGAGATTTTTTTAATATATAAAAGGTAAGAGGGAGGCAAAAATAGACTGGACCACTAGAAAATGTGGGTGGAGAAGTAATAATAGGAAACAAAGAAATGGCAGACGAACTGAATAGTTACTTTGCATCAGTCTTCACAGTGGAAGACACCAGTGGGATGCCAGAGCTCCAGAAGAATCAGGGAGCAGAGGTAAGTGCAGTGACCATTACTAAGGAGAAGGTTCTGGGGAAACTGAAAGGTCTGAAGGTGGATAAGTCACCTGGACCGGATGGACTACACCCCAGGGACCTAAAAGAGATAGCTGAGGAAATTGTGCAGGCATTAGTGATGATCTTTCAGGAATCACTGGAGGCAGGAAGGGTCCCAGAGGACTGGAAGGTGGCTAATGTAACACCACTGTTTAAGAAGGGAGGGAGGCAGAAGACGGGAAATTATAGGCCGGTTAGCCTGACTTCGGTCATTGGTAAGATTTTAGAGTCTGTTATTAAAGATGAGATCGCGAAGCACTTGGAAGTGCATGGTAAAATAGGACTGAGTCAGCACGGCTTTGTCAAAGGGAGGTCATGTCTGACAAATCTGTTAGAGTTCTTTGAGGAGATAACAAGCAAGTTAGACAAAGGAGAATCAGTGGGCGTGATTTATTTCGATTTCTAGAAGGCGTTTGACAAGGTGCTGCATAGCAGACTGTTAAATAGGTTAAAAGCCCATGGTGTTAAGGGTAAGATCCTGGCATGGATAGAGGATTGGCTGACTGGGAGAAGGCAAAGAGTGGGGATAAAGGGGTATTTTTCAGGATGGCAGCCGATGAATAGTGGTGTGCCTCAGGGGTCTGTGCTGGGACCACAACCTTTTACAATATACATTAATGATCTGGAAGAAGGTACTGAAGGCACTGTTGCTAAGTTTGCAGATGATACAAAGATCTGTACAGGGACAGGTAGTCCTGAGGAAGCAAGGGGGCTGCAGAAAGACTTGGACAAGCTAGGAGAGTGGGCAATGAAGTGACAAATGAAATACAATGTGGAAAAGAGTGAGGTTATGCACTTTGGAAGGAGGAATCTAGGCATAGACTATTTTCCAAATGGGGAAATGCTTCAGAAAGCAGAAGCACAAATGGACTTGTGAGTCCTTGTTCACGATTCTCTTAAGGTTAATGTGCAAGTTCAGTCGGCAGTTAAGAAGGCAAATGCAATGTTTGCATTCATGTCAAGAGGGCTAGAATACAAGACCAGTGATGTACTTCTGAGGCTGTATAAGGCTCTGGTCAGACCCCATTTGGAGTATTGTGAGCAGTTTTGACCCCCATATCTAAGGAAGGATGCACTGGCCTTGGAAAGGGTCCAGAGGTGGTTCACAAGAATGATCCCTGGAATGAAGAACTTGTCGTATGAGGAACGTTTGAGGGCTCTGGGTCTGTATGCGTTGGAGTTTAGAAGGATGAGAGGGGATTTTATTGAAACGTACAAGATACTGCAAGGCCTGGATAGAGTGGACGTGGAGAGGATGTTTCCACTTGTAGGAAAAACTAGAACCAGGGGACACCATCTCAGATTAAAAGGACGATCTTTTAAAACAGAGATGAGGAGGAATTTTTTCAGCCAAAGGGTAGTGAATCTGTGGAACTCTTTGCCGCAGAAGGCTGTGGAGGCCAATTCACTGAGTGTCTTTAAGACAGAGATAGATGGGTTCTTGATTAATAACGGGATCAGGGGTTATGGGGAGAAGGCAGGAGAATGGGGATGAGAAAATATCAGCCATGATTGAATGGCGGAGCAGACGCGATGGGCCAAGTGGCCTAATTGTGCTCCTATGTCTTATGGTCTAAGTGAAAGCACATAACTCCTTTTGATGTGGTGAGGAGCTGTCAATCAAAGCAAGTGTTTATAAAGGTTGTGGTTAGCATCAAAGCAGGGTAATTGAGATTCAGGTGTGAAGGGAAAGATAGATAATCAATCCACCAAGCACCTGTCTCTGGAGTAATAAAACTGTCAATCACTGGCTAATGCAATGTATTACTCTGAAATTGAATGGAAGATTTGTATTTTAAAGGCTATCAAGGGAATTGAAGTCCTTCAGAGCATACTTGGCTTTCCAGGAAGCCTCTGACAATTGTAGCAGCTGCTGCTTTAAACACCTTTGCCTGAGGCAGTAGATGTTAGGGAAGGGTAAGTGAAAATGCAATGATTTTTCACTTTTCTGCTTGTATTGCTCTTCAGCTTTTAGGCAGGGGTGGCTGATGGGGGTGTCTCTGATGAAGGTATCTTTGTAGGGGGTTATTCCGATAGGGGTCTCTGTTGGAGGTCTGATCGATGGGGCTGGAGGGGTCAGACCAACCTCATGCATGCGTGCTGTGAAGGGGTGACCCGGTGGGGGAGGCGGATGTCCCTACTTGTCAGCAGGGTGGGGGGGTAGGATTTGCATTGTGGGGGGCCCGCTGCCGGACATTGGTATCTGGCTGCCAGCTCAAAATGGCAGTCCAATACCTGGATTCTGACGAAATCCAGCAAGCTCTCCCCCAGGCATAAATTAGCATGGTAAGAGGGAGAGATTCGCATACTGGGCCCTGTTCCTAGCACCAGCAGAGACCAGTAGTGATTCTTCACTGATGGGAGAACCTAGGCTCCAGAACAAAGAATCCAGATCTTAGTTTCTGGGACCTTAGTTGAGAGGCAAATGTAGGTCAGGTCAGCAGGGAACTCTCCCCTTCTCTTCAGTTAACTCAGTCCAGTCCAGGGATTGACACAGGATCAGCCTGTACAGTGCCGCTTCACAGCATATAGCTGCTTGTTGATGAGTATCACTGTCTTGAGGCGCAGAGGTTGGTGGGGTGGAGGGACAGTGGGGGCTTGAGGAGTTTATTTTTAAACTACACATGTTTGGATACAGAATTTACTTTAACAAAACAATTATTGTTGGGTATAATTTATCAATATTTTTACTTCCACCTCCACAAACACTTTAACCTCTCCCTTCAATTCAAAAAAAGGTCAACTGAGGTAGATGTTCTCAAACTGTCAGTTGTTATTAATGGTGCTCTTCCTGACTATCAACTGAAGTATTTACTGTGGTCAGGCTATGGAAAAGTATCTGGTATGCCAACTGGTGCATTTCCCAGTCCTCCACGTTCTTCAGGATCACGTGGCAGGTCCAGACGATGAATTTCAGGAGATACAGCCAAGAGAAGAAAGACCCGACTGAAGATTAAATCTGACCAGTCACTCTGATCTGCATGTCCCAACAGATTAATAAAATGACAGAAATTAAAGTTCAGTACGGTGCATTCTCCTTTAATCTCCCCCAACAGTTGAATTGTTTTTAGACATGTTCCCTTTGTTCAGTCCTACATAGAACATACAGTGCAGAAGGAGGCCATTTGGCCCATCGAGTCTGCACCGACCCACTTAAACCCTCACTTCCATCCTAACCCAATAACCCCTCCTAACCGTTTAGGATACTAAGGGCAATTTATCACGGCCAAACCACCTAACCTACACGTCTTTGGACTGTGGGAGGAAACCGGAGCACCCGGAGGAAACCCACGCAGACACGGGGAGAACGTGCCGACTCAGCACAGACAGGGAATCAAACCTGGGACCCTGGTGCTGTGAAGCCACAGTGCTATCCACTGTGCTGCCCTGTTGACCTTAAAGGGGAGGGACACCCTCTGGACATCTTTGGAAAGTTAAATAGACAGAATCAGCAATTTCAGCTCTGATTCATCCCCACCACTCTATTCAGCTTCAATATTAACACCATCTTCCCTAGATAGGCCTACATTTTCTGTGAACCAAAGCTTAGCCATATGCTGAAGGATGGTATAGGATGGCTCAAGGTTAAAAGTGTATGCTTCTACGCTGCAATATGCATCAGGCGTAGTTTGGGTTGCCATTCCTAGTCTCTCCAATAGGTAGTAAAATGCTATGCTGGCACATCACACATTTTTTTCGACAAATTGCTTTTTATTCTAAGACAATTATACATAAGTAAAATAAATCTGCAGATTAATAGCAATACAACCTTCACTAATACGCAAGACTTTTGACCAAAGTCAAAATGACAGGGCGGAATTTTAAATCTACCCAACCAGCAAAACAAGGCAGACAGGTACTTATAATTATACAGGCTACCCAACCACACTGGAGTCGTCAGGAGCTGACAATTGCCGATTTTAACCTGTTTAACTGAGCAGACGCAAGAACATCCACCCAAAGCTGGTGGGATCTTTTTGGACATTTGTATGTCACATCCTAGTGACTGCAATTTTAACTTGGCAGCCTGAGTAGGAAGCCACAGTGTTTTTCCCACCTGATGAAGACAGTGGTAAAGAGGATACCGAGCAGCATGTTCCCAAACAGGTGTATTCAGATCTTGACCTTCTTTGAGGGGCCAGAAGGATTATATATATTCCTTCAAGCCAAACAAGGAGAACTTACACACCCCTGACAACAAACTCTTACCGATTACGTGATGCAAAGTGAAAGGTTTATAGAACATAGAACATAGAACAATACAGCGCAGTACAGGCCCTTCGGCCCACGATGTTGCACCGAAACAAAAGCCATCTAACCTACACTATGCCATTATCATCCATATGTTTATCCAATAAACTTTTAAATGCCCTCAATGTTGGCGAGTTCACTACTGTAGCAGGTAGGGCATTCCACGGCCTCACTACTCTTTGCGTAAAGAACCTACCTCTGACCTCTGTCCTATATCTATTACCCCTCAGTTTAAAGTTATGTCCCTTCGTGCCAGCCATATCCATCCGCGGGAGAAGGCTCTCACTGTCCACCCTATCCAACCCCCTGAGTTTTACATAGAGTAAAGGGTTAAAGCCAGAACTACATGATGAAAATGAAATGAAAATCGCTTATTTTCACAAGTAGGCTTCAAATGAAGTTACTGTGATAAGCCCCTAGTCTCCACAGTCCGCCTGTTCGGGGAGGCTGGTACGGGAATTGAACTCACGCTGCTGGCCTGCCTTGGTCTGCTTTAAAAGCCAGCTATTTAGCCCTGTGCTAAACCAGCCCCTGATGTTGATGTAGTGATAATGTTACATCGCATGATTGATTAACATGGATCTGGAGGCAGAAGTTCCAACCTCACCCAGAGTTCCCAATGTGTACCCGCTGTAAATAAAGAGTAATGGTTTTAACAAACTACAGTCTCGAGCAACTTTTTGGGGAGAATGGACAAGTGCCAAAGATTCCTGTCTAGACCCTGAACACAGGACAAAATATGGTGGCAAGTGAAAGACCCAGGAAAACTTTGAGAACCAGCCGCAAAAAAAGATAATTGAAAGAAGGAAAAGGTTCAAAACTCACCAAAAAAGTTGGAACATCGCAGGTGCAGCACGTGCAATCTAAGACATGTCTGGACAGTAGTGAGCACAGACCAGAATCAACTAGCTGCACCAGTGAAGCAGCAACAATTCCAGGGCTCAGCAGAAGGAGGCCTTTCGGCTCATCGAGTCTATAACGTGAAGGGAACATTCCTGTCTGACAATTGTCAGGATGAACGGACATTGTGCGCCAATCGCCAGGCAGGAATGTTCCCTTCCAGTCGGGGAACACTTCAGCAGTCAAAGGCATTCAGCCTCTGATCTTCGGGGAAGCCTTCAGGACGCGCGACAACGCAGAATCGCCAAGCAGAAACTTAAGCCAAGTTCCGCACACATGAGTACGGCCTCAACCGAGACTTTGGATTTATGTCGCATTACATTCACCCCCCACCATCTGGCCTGGGCTTGTGAAATCCTATCAACTGTCCTGGCTTGAGACAATTCACACCTCTTTAACCTGGGATTACCCCTCTCTCTGGATCTGTAAAGACCTAATTACCTGCAAATACTCGCATTCAAAGTATCGTCTTGCATCTTTGACTTTGTCTATATATATGTTTCTGGAACCTACCTCTTCATTCACCTGAGGAAGGAGCAGTGCTCCGAAAGCTAGTGATTTGAAACAAACCTGTTGGACTTTAACCTGGTGTTGTAAGCCTTCTTATTGAAGTCACTCACCACCCTGATTTGGAAATAGTTTGTTGTTCCTTCTCTGTCACTGGACCACATGGATTGCAGCGGTTCAAGATGGCAGCTCACCACCTCCATCTCAAGGGCAATTAGGGATGGGCAATAAACGCTTGCCGAGCCAGCGAAGTCCACATCACATGAATGAATTTTTTTTTAAAACAGGTCTTGGGGCAGTATTATTTCAAGTGCAGAGAAATGATAAATGTAAACCAGTTTACTAAGCTTTAAGGTCATTATCAGAAACAGAACAAGGATGTGTCATAATCAAAAAACAAATGTTGACAGCAACAAGGGCATGCAAAATGTTCTCATATTACTGGACGATTGCAGTTCAAAATAGAAACAGACTATTGGTTCCTCTCCTGAACATGGAAGAAATCACAAAGATGTCACCCCAAATTTAGTGGTTCATATTAAGATGAATGAGATATGACTCCATAATGGAGTATGTTCAAGGGAAATATCAAATGTCAGCAGGCATACTGTCACGGGCACCATTAAAAGGAACCGAACAAGAGGATTTACTCTTCCACAAGGAGGTATTCAACACTTAACAGCTACTGTAAAAAATGTTGTGGGAAATAAATAAAGCACAGCAAGAAGATGACGAATATTAACTGAAAGGATGGCCAGACTATATCCTCAATAATCCAGTACTATGCCAATACTTCAAACGGTACAAACACCTCACAATCATTGATCATTCACTAGTTTTCAATGAGAGAATAGTCATACTGAGAGCCATTTGGTTTGATATTCCTGAAAGACTTCACCAAGGTCACTTAGAGATAGCATGATGTCGTACAAGAGTCCAGCAATGAGCCTAGTGGCCAGAAATTACTCATTCTATTGAAGAATTGATTTCTAATTGGCTTACATGTACAATAAGCCATGGGAGTGCCTGGGAATGGATTTATTTGATTAAAACATTCCTTTTAGTTATTGAATACTACTGGAGGTAGATTGAAATAAACATATTGCATAGTAGCATAATGTCAGAACCAATCGGTCAATCACTGAAGAAAATTATGCAACACATGGTTCTCTGGACATTGTAGTGCCAGACAATGAACCTCAATTTGCTGATAAATTATTCTAAAATTTTACAAAGGAATTCGGGTTTGTTCCTGTAACCAGTTCGCCTTGTTGCCCCCAAGCAAATGAGGTAGCTGACAGAGGTGTACAAACCATCAAGATTTTCTGAAGAAGAATGAAGATGTTAATCTAGCTCTTCGAGTTACTGAACTTCACCACTACAGAATGGTTTCTCATCATCTGAGTTATTGATTGGAGGGTGATTGGGAACACAACTCCCACCTCTTACACAGAAACGTAAACTTTATTTATTTATTTATTACTTTGTTTGTTTATTTATTTATTTAGTCCCAGCCCCTCTCTCCCCCTCCCCAGCCCCACACTCCCCCCCCCCCCCCAGCCCCTCTCTCCACCCCCAACCCCTCTCTTCCCCCCAGCCTCTCTCTGCTTCACAGCCCCTCTCCCATTCCTCTCACTCTCTCTCCTACTCTCTCATTCATTCCCCTTTGTCTTCCATGGTTCGATTGTGACGTGCCACCGTCTCCAACCGGCTCACTCCCCATTCACCTAACATCACCATGGACACCCATGAGAGGGTAAAACAGCGTGAGGCAGAACAGAGAAATAAACAGGATTGTACCCTTAACCACACACACAGAGTACGCGAGTTACTAGAGCTGAAACCTGGGGAGAGAGTATGGGTATGAGAATAAGAGAGAAATGGGCAGTCATCAAAATAACTCCACAACTGAGTTCAAAGAGGATTGAGGCAGACCAGAGTATCATAAGGAAAAACCATTGCGCCTTAATATCCTTGGCAAGAAAGCCAATAGAAACCTGGGCTTACTACTCCAATCCTGAAGAGAAAGAAGAAGTGAAACAAAGCTCTACAGCCACCAGCAGAAGAACACTCACATTGAAAGAAGGGAGACCATGGAATATCCTCAATCTTGGAAAGAGATCAAAACAAGATCAGGGAGCTGTGCACCATCTACAAGATGCACTGGAACAACTCACCAAGGCCCCTCCAACAGCACCTTCCAAACCTGCAACCTCTACCACCTTGAAGGACAAGGGCAGCAGAACACCACCACCTTCAAGTTCCCCTACAAGTCACCCAGCATCTTGAATTGTACATACATCGCTGTTCATTTTCGCTTGGTCAAAATCCTGGAACTTCCTCCTGAACAACACCTACACCCCCAACACTGCAGCAGTTCAATAAAGTGGCTCACATCCGCCTTCTCAAGTGATGGACAATAAACACTGGCCCAGTCAACGACACACATGTCCCATGAAATAATTATTTTTAAAAGATTGGTCAGGCCACCCACACACTGATCCTGTGAAGTCTGAGACTTTGCGGGGTGATATAGGAGGATGTAAATATGACAGGAATAAAGATTTGGGGTGAACATGTGGAGTAAAGGGTTATCATAAGAATCACCTGATGCTAATGGTTGATGATGCAACACCCCATGATTGAGTAACAGGGATCTGGAGGGAGGAGAAATACCAACATCATGCAGAGGTCCCAACGCGTGCATTGTAGCATAAAATAAAGACTAATGGTTTTAACAAACTTCAGAGTCAAGCAGCCTTTTTGGGAGAACAGAAAAGCTCCAACGAACCCCATCTACGTGGGGTGGGATTTTCTCCCCTTCCTCACCATTGGCCAGCGGCGGGATCTTCCAGTCCTGCCGTTGTCTACGCCGTTTTGCAGTGTTCACCAACGCACCTCTAGGGAACCCGCCGCAGGGGGCCACCATTGGCGAGACTGGAAGATTCCGCCGGCGGGAAGGGCCAGAACATTGATACGGCCTGGCACTCACCACAGCATTGCTCCAACAGCCTATCTCACCCCCTACCTGCTGTTATCAGGAGATCTCCAAACCATAGGTTTCAAATGCTTGCCACTAATCTTCCATCTAGAATATGAGGGAAGTCAGAGCCTGAGGTCCAAGAGGTTTTAACTCCAAGCTTCTTTTAAATATTCCGATGGCAATGACTGGAAGGATATGGTGTGTAAGTGGGAGGGATGTCCAGTCAGATTGTGCTCAGAAGAGGGGAGGGGAAAGCCAGGAGGAAACTTTGAAAAATGTAATCCTTACCCAGCCACTTCTGGCTTAATGCTACTTGAAATGGAGGCTGTGGAGACTGTGCACAATTACAATGTCTTCAAATTAAAATTATGGTGTTGTCAGATCACATCATAGAACCACGATATTTTGATATTCATGAGGCCCTCACCTGCCTAACGCATAGTCTGCTGGAGCACACATGCCACCCCACCCTCACCACTCCTGTCTGGAAAACTGGGTTAAAATCAAGGCGCACATATCCTCAACAGAACTTTCCTATAGGCAGAGGCGGATTTATACCTTGTGGGGCCCCACCATGGCAGCATGTCCCTCCTGATCCCTGTCACTCCCGCTCCTCAGCACGCAAGGTGCAGACCACAAAAATGCACAAATTGATCACTGCGTTAGTGCTTTTTAACTTGGAAAACCACACCTGCATGAAAAATTGCTGAATTGAAATCCAGGTTTACCTCCTCTCCTGCCCATTCCCTCCCTCACACACTCTCCCTCTCCCCAAAATGCAACCTGGCCCTCACACATTCTTCCTCCCTGCAAGTCTGCAACCCGGAGTAATCCCCCCACCTCACCCCCTCCTCCCATGGTCCCCCCACATCCTCATACTTCCCCCCCCCCCCCCCCGCCATCTCCCCTCCCCTCACAGTCCCACATTCCTCGCACTCGCCCATTCTCATAATCTCTCTAATCTCACCCGCCTGGAGTCTTCAAGGCAACCTCCTGTCTCACCCGTTGTCTCCTTGTATGGCTAGGTACTACGCTATTGCTGGCTGGCTTGCCCTTAACTCCAAGTCGCCCCTTGCCTGCTCCCCTCGCTGCTCGATGGCTGTTGACTGGCTTGGCTCATGCTTTCGCCTGCCACCTTGCTCCTCACTGTTGCTGGCTGACCTGCCCTCAGCCCTGGGTTATTCGCAAAAGTAAAACACAGGTCTTCTAGGGCGGCGCAGTGGTTTGTGCTGCTGCCTCACGGCGCCGAGGTCCCAGGTTAGATCCTGGCTCTGGGTCACTGTCCATGTGGATTTTGCACATTCTCCCCGTGTTTGCGTGGGTTTCGCCCCCACAACCCAAAGATGTGCAGGGTAGGTGGATTGGCCACGCTAAATTGAAAAATGAATTGGGTACTCTAAATTTATTTTTGAAAAATAAAGGGGGCGCGATTCTCCACTCCCACGCCGGTTGGGAGAATTGCCTGGGCCGCCAAAATTTCCGGGGACGCCGATCCGACGCCCTCCCGCGATTCTCCCAAGCGGCGGGAACGGCCCGGTCGAGTTTCGCGGGCCGGAGAATCACCGGAGACACCCAAAATGTCCATTCTCCGGCACCCCAGCTATTCTGAGGCCCGGATGGGTCGAGCGGCCAGGCCAAAACGGCGGGTTCCCCCCGGCGACGTCCACACCTGGTCGCTGCAGTCGTGGGCGGTGCATGAACGCTGGGGGGGTGGCCTGTGGGGGGGTGAGGGGGGATCCTGCACCGGGCTTCACCTGGAATGTGGGGTGGCCCGCGATCGGTACCCACCGATCGTCAGGCCGTCCTCTCTGAAGGAGGACCTCCTTCCTTCCGCGGCCCCGCAAGATCCGTCTCCCATCTTGCGGGGCGGATTTAGAGAGGACGACAACCACGCATGCGCGGGTTGCCGCCGGCCAACCCGCGCATGCGCGGATGACGCCAGTTATGCGGCGCCGGCCACGTCATCTATGCGGCGCCGCTTGTACACGGGCGACAAGGCCTGGCGCGTGTAGATGACGCGGCCCCAATCCTGGCCCATTGTCAGGGCCTGAATCGGTCGGGACCGGGGCCGTTCCGCGCCGTCGTGAACCTCGACGGTGTTCGCGACCGCGCGGCCACTTCAGCGTGGGAGTGGAGAATCCCGCCCAGGATTTTCTGTTTTGCTCTGTCCTCACCTCATCACTCACCATGCCTCGCGTAAGCGAGCCTCGACTTTCAGACCAGCCTATTTACCCACTCTCAGTGGACTTGACCAATCAGAGTCTGAAGTCGCTGTTCATTGCCTGCTGATAGGCTCATTTGAGCCTATGAGCAAATGCAGAGTTATCAGGCTCTGGTTGGTGCCCACAGATCGGTACCGGACGGCCTGGACCCTCTGGCGAGGCAAGGTGTGTTTCCTGGTAAATCCGCCTCTGACAATAGGCAATTGCCTTTTGGGAAATCTCTCGTTCTTTCTCTACATATGTTACTCAAATTTGATTACTTTTTTATTATCCGGTGGTGGGGTTGAGATGGGGACAGGTAGATGACTTGGTAAACAGAAACCCATCTGAAGCAATGGTTCGCTAACTCAGTTTTGTGCCCAAGACTATTGGAATTCACATTTCATGTTACCCCATCATGCTTTACACCATTATCAAACAATCGTCTGCCAGAGAGAGTTTTTTAAAAAAATATATTTTTTTTATTAAAGTCTTGCAAAGTTTTCCAGAATAAATAATAATAATCCCAACACAGCAAAATAGAGTGAACATTAACATTGTGCTAAAAGAGAATATACAATAGCAATTGACGAAACGTGACCCCACGCGCCTCAGTCTTCCCACACCCTCCCAATGGAGCACTCACCCCCACTCCCCTACGGGTCGCTGCTGCTGCTGACGTTTAAATTTTCCCTGAGAAGCCATCGGACGGTATTATGCCCCCGCTCAACAGCAGCAGCTCTGTACACGTGGCAAAATTATTTACACACATAAGTAGGCATCTGTTCGTGGTGTTGTCGTCCCTTCTCCCAGACGGAGTTCGCTGCCGTTGTCGTCTCGTGCGCACTTCCGCTTCTGCGGCCCTCCCGTCTTCCCCGTTTTCTCTGTTCCTGTGGACGTTAAGTTTGTTAACGTTGCCCTGCCTCCCCCCTCCCCCTCCCTGGCTCTCCTCTATTGTTCCCCGTCTCTTCCCTCTACCCCCCCCCCCTCTCGCCGCACCTTCCCCCCCCCCCCTGTGGTTCGCCTTTCCTTCCTCTTAGATTTAGCTGTCCCCCCTCTCCCGGTCTATCTATCTCTCCCTCTCATGCTTTGGCTACTCTCCCCTGTTTCTTGGCTACCTGGCTATTCTGCTGCTTGTTTGTTGGCCACAAACAGGTCTCGGAACAATTGGGTGAATGGCTCCCACGTTCTGTGGAAGCCGCCGTCTGACCCTCGAATGGCGAATTTGATTTTCTCCATTTGGAGAGATTCCGAGAGATTGGCCAGCCAGTCTGCAGCTTTGGGTGGTGCTGCTGACCGCCAGCCGAACAGGATTCTACGGCGGGCGATCAGGGAGGCAAAGGCAAGGGCGTCCGCCCTCCTCCCCAGGAATAGATCTGGCTTGTCTGAAACCCCGAAGACCGCCACTTTCGGGCATGGCTCCACCCTCACCCCCACGGACATTGCCTCGAAGAAGGCTGTCCAGTACTCCACAAGTCTGGGGAAGGACCAGAACATGTGGGCGTGGTTGGCTGGGCCTCCTTGGCACCGCTCACATCTGTCCTCTACCTCCGGGAAGAACGTACTCATACGGGTTCTTGTTAAGTGGGCTCTATGCACCACTTTTAGTTGCGTCAGGCTGAGCCTTGCGCTCATGGAGGTGGAGTTGACCCTATGCAGTGCTTCGCTCCAGAGTCCCCACCCTATTTCGATCCCCAGGTCCTCCTCCCACTTCATTCTTGTTGCATCCAATGCGGTGTCGGCCCCTTCTACCAGTCGGTCATACATGTCACTACAGTTTCCTTTATCTAGTATGCTTGCATCCAGTAACTTTTCCAGTAGTGTCTCGTGGTGGTTGTGGGTGTGTCCCTGTCTCCTTTCGTAGGAAGTTTTTTAGTTGCAGGTACCTTAGCTCGTTCCCCCTGGCTAGCTGGAATTTCTCTGTCAGTTCGCCCAGTGTTGCGATCTTGCCGTCCGTGTCTATGTCCCTGACTGTCAGTGTCCTTCTGTCCTGTCCCCACCTTTTGAAGGTGGCGTCAGTCAGCGCTGGCGTGAACCTATGGTTGTTGCAGGTGGGAGCTTTACCCGACATTCTGGTCAGGCCAAATTGTTGCCGTAGTTGGTTCCAGGACTGGAGGGTGGCTATTACCACCGGGCTGCTGGAGTGTTTTTTGGGTGGGGATGGGGATGGGAGCGCCACCGTGGCGAGGGCCCGGAGGGAGGTCCCCATGCACTCGGCTTCTGGCTCCTTGATCCATCCCCTTATTCGCTCGGCCGTCGCCGCCCAGTGGTAAAGTTGTAGGTTTGGGAGGGCAAGCCCCCCCCTGGATTTTGTTTTTTGTAAGACCTTCTTTGGGATCCTAGCATTCTTCCCCCGCCATACGAACGCCATGATTAGTTTGTCTAGTGCTTTGAAAAAGGCCTTGAGGATGTAGATCGGGATGGATCTGAATAGGAAGCGGTACCTGGGCAGCACATTCATTTTGATTGTCTGGACTCTCCCTGCGAGGGAGAGTGGGTGTGTGTTCCATCTTTGCAGGTCCTTTTTTACTTCCTCTGTCGGACTGGTGAGGTTCCATTTGTGGATCCCTTTCCAGTCATGGGCTATTTGGATCCCCAGGTAGCGGAATTTGTGTTGGGCTTGTTTAAGCGGCAGTCCCGTTAGGGCTGCCCCACCTACTTGTGGGTGTACCGGGAAGATCTCGCTTTTGCTCATGTTGAGTTCGTAGCCCGAGAAGGTGGCAAACTCTTTCAGGAGCGCGATGATTCCGTCCATGCTGCGCTGTGGATCCGAAATGTAGAGGAGCAGGTCATCTGCATAGAGTGAGACTCTGTGCTCTCTGCCTCCCCTTCGGATCCCTCTCCAGCTTTTTGCTGCTCTGAGCGCGATTGCTAGTGGTTCGATCGCTAGAGCGAACAGCAGCGGGGACAGTGGGCATCCTTGTCTGGTGCCCCTGTGCAGCTGGAAGTATTGGGAGTTGGTATTGTTGGTCCGTACGCTCGCCATGGGAGCGTTGAAACGGAGCTTTACCCAGGAGGTGAACCCTGTTCCAAGCCCGAACCGCTCCAGAACCTCTATGAGGTATTTCCATTCGACTCTGTCGAAGGCCTTTTCTGCATCTAGGGAGACGATCACCTCTGGTGTTCTCTCCCCGGAGGGGGTCATTATCACGTTCAGCAGGCGCCTGATGTTCGAGGTAAGCTGTCTACCTTTGACAAATTCCGTCTGGTCCTCTGCGACCACCTCAGGTACACAGCCTTCTAACCTTTTGGCTAGGGTTTTGGCCAATATTTTGGTGTCTGCACTCAGCAGTGAGATGGGTCTGTATGACCCACATTCCGTTGGGTCTTTGTCTTTCTTAGGTATCAGTGAGATTGAGGCCTGTGCTAGCTTGGACGGCAGTGTGTCCCTAGCTAGCGAGTCTGTGAACATCTCCCGCAGGTGCGGGGGCCAGTGCTGTCGCAAAGTTTTTGTAGAAGTCCGCCGGGGACCCGTCTGGTCCCGGCGCCTTCCCCGCCTGCATGAAGCTAATGCTGTCCATGATATCTCCCAGTACTAGTGGTGCTTCCAAGCCCTGTTTTTTGCCCTCCCCCACGACTGGAATACCCAGTCCATCAAGGAACCGTTTCATCCCAGACTCCCCCATTGGGGGCTCTGAGGTGTACAGGCCTTGGTAGAAGGCCTTGAAGGTTCTGTTTCTAGCGTGCCTCTGGTATCCCTGATTTGTGCAATTTCTCTGGTGGCTGCCTGCTTTCTCAGCTGGTGCCAGAGAGAGTTATTGCCTGATCTAATCTCTCCAGACAGTATTATATATTCACTTTACCCTACAGGTTCCCATAACAAAAGGACAAAAAATCAGCTTTTTGAAATGGATAGCAATTTAAAAATCCCAGTGCCACGGCATATATATAATTAAAAAAAATTTTTTTTAAATTTAGAGCACCCAATTCATTTTTTCCAATTAAGAGGCAATTTAGCGTGGCCAATCCACCTACCCTGCACATCTTTGTGTTGTGGGGGTGAAACCCACGCAGACACAGGGAGAATGTGCAAACTCCACACGGACAGTGACCCAGAGCCGGGATCGAATCTGGAACCTCAGCGCAGTGAGGCAGCAGTGCTAACCACTGCGCGCATATATACAATTTAAATGAAAAGTCAAGCAGAAATAATTACACAATGATACAGAACAGAACCCTGTCGGCATCTGTAGGAGCATTTGATTTTGATGTGAGCAGTATTTTCATTCAAACAGTGGGTATATTTATTTTTTATTTATCTGTTCACGGGATGTGGACATCGCTGGCTGGACCAGCATTTATTGCCCATCCCTAATTGCCCTTGGGAAAGTGGTAGTGAGCTGCCTTCTTGAACCACTGCAGTCCATGTTTGACCTGAGTGGGGAAAATTGCTGGAGCAAGTTCCCGACACGGACCGCGTCAGAGAGACAAATTTATTCCTTATGACATTACTTTGCATTGCCTCAATTTCCATTCCATTTTTGGATGCCGAGCATTGAGCTGTTTGAGCTCCTCCTCACTCCCTACCGCTCTCCCTGTTTGACTATCCCTCTCGCCTTCTTCAAATATCTCCTCAAAAGCTTCCTCTTCTTTGGTCATTATCCTCACATTATAATTAATTAATTTTCATCTCTGAAGTGCTTCGGGACATTACATTATGTTAAAGCCTCTATATATTTGCAAGTTGTCATTATAAATGCAACCGTTAACAGTGGGTGTTACAAGATAGTATCATCTCTGCTAGTTTGTATGTGAATCCAGCTGTTTTCTGCAGTTAGACAATTTGTTTTCCAGTGCAACATTTTGGGGCCGCTGATGTTGACATAGGTGACATAGTATATACAGTACAGAAACAGGCCATTCTGCCCAACCAGTCCGTGCCAGTTTTTAAAAATTAATTTGAGGGACTTCCGGTTGCGGCGATGTGGAGCTAAGCCGCACATTTCGGCAGCTCCCGCTATCACGGACTTTTGGGCTCTCCAGAGGAGCCCCAACGGAATGTTTTTGATTTAATCCCGTGTGGGAAGGTGAAGTAAGGTCCCCCCTTACGTTGTATGGCAGAAATTAGCGGTGGAGCGTCGGAGAAAGAGGCTCTGGAGCAGCGGCAAAAACGAGGGGGGAAAAAACAAGATGGCGGAGATCGAGCAGCCATGGGGGCCGGACCAGCAGGAGTTCCTTCAGCGCTGTGTGGAGGAACTTAAAAAGGAGGTGCTGGCGCAAATGTTGTTGGCGATCGAGGGTCTGAAGGAGACCCAGAAGGCTCAGGCGGTGGAGCTTCGTGAAGTGAGGGATAAAACGAACGAGAATGAGGACGAGACCCTGGGCCTGGCGGTAAAAATGGAGGCACACGAGGCGGTGCACAGGAGGTGGGCCGAGAGACTCGAGGTCCTGGAGAACAGATCGAGGAGGAAGAATCTCCGGATTCTGGGTCTCCCTGAAGGAGTGGAGGGAGCTGATGCCGGAGCGTCTGTGGGTACGATGCTCCAGCCGCTGATGGGTGCGGAGGCCTCTCCGAGCCCCCTGGAGCTGGAAGGGGCTCACCGGGTCCTGGCGAGGAGACCCAAGGCTGATGAGCCGCCAAGGGCGATAGTGGCAAGGTTCCATTGCTTCGCGGACAAAGAAAGTGTCCTGAGATGAGCCAAGAAGGTGCGGAGCAGTAGATGGGAGAATGCGGTGATCCGAGTCTACCAGGATTGGAGCGCGGAGGTGGCAAGGAGGAGAGCTGGCTTCAACCGGGCCAAGGCGGTGCTGCACAAGAAAAGAGTCAGGTTCGGCATGCTGCAGCCTGCGCGACTGTGGGTCACTTATCAGGACCGACACCATTATTTTGAAACGCCAGAAGAGGCTTGGACCTTCATTCAAACAGAGAAATTGGACTTGAACTGAGGGGCTGTTGCTGTGGGGGGGGGGGGGGGGGGGGAATGTTGGTTGCATACGGGGTTGTAAAGAAGGGTAAAGAACATTTCATGGGTGGGATGGGGATGTGGGCAGAGTTCTGGTTAAAATTCCTTTTTCTTTCTCTGTAAACGAGATGGTGGGGAATGTGGGCGTTGGTGCTGGAGGGAGGTGAGACTCGGGGATGGGGGAACTGGGAAAATGGCCGCAATAGGAGCTGCGCCACAGGGGGCGGGGCTGGCTCAGGAAAACGCGGGCTTTCTCCCGCGCTGGGGGGGGGGGGGCGTGGGGGAGGAGGAAGGCAAGGGGGAGGAGGAAGGTAAGGAGGAGGAGAGACTCCCACACGGGGAGATCAACGGGAAGGCGGGGGAAGCCGGGGTCAGCAGAAGTCAGCTGACTCACGGAAGTAATATGGGGGAGCAAGACTGCTAGATGCGGATCTAGCGCGGAGGGGGGGAGGGAAGGGGGGAGAGGGGGGGATATCAGGGTTGCTACTGCACTGTCCGAGGGGGAGCTGAACATGGAAGAGGTGGTCGGGGCGGGGGTTCCTCGTCTAGAGGACTGGAGAGTGCGGGAGGCGCGGGCACGGGACTGGCCTAAGATAGGAGATGGCTAGTCGGGGGGGGGGGGGGGGGGGGGGGAGGGGGGAGGGGTTGGGAGGGGGGTGCTGATCACGTGGAATGTGAGAGGCCTAAATGGGCCGGTTAAGAGGGCCCGAGTGTTCGCGCACCTAAAAGGACTGAAGGCAGACGTGGCAATTTTGGTGGGGAAGCGGGTGTCGTTTGAGGCCAAGAACAGAGTAGCGGACAATGGAGGCCGATACGTGATGGTGAGCGGTAGGTTGCAGGGGACGGAGATGGTACTGGTGAATGTATATGCCCCGAACTGGGACGATGCCGGATTCATGAAACGGATGTTGGGGCGTATTCCAGACTTGGAGGTAGGGAGCTTGATAATGGGTGGGGATTTTAACACGGTGCTGGACCCAGCATTAGATCGCTCCAGGTCGAGGACGGGGAAGAGGCCGGCTGCGGCCAAGGTGCTTCGGGGGTTCATGGATCAGATGGGGGAGTAGATCCGTGGAGATTTGCCAGGCCTTTGGCCAGAGAATTCTCTTTTTTCTTCCACGTGCATAAGGCCTATTCCCAGATAGATTTTTTTGTTCTGGGCAGGGCATTGATCCCGAAAGTGGAGGGAACGGAGTATTCAGCCATAGCCATTTCAGACCATGCCCCGCATTGGGTGGAGCTAGAGCTGGAGGAGGAGAGGGACCAACGCCCGTTGTGGCGGTTGGATGTAGGACTGCTGGCAGACGAGGAAGTGTGTGGGAGGATGCGGGGGTGCATCGAAAGGTATCTGGAGGCCAATGACAACGGGGAGGTGCAGGTGGGAGTAGTATGGAAGGCGGTGGTCAGGGGAGAGTTAATCTCCATCAGGGCTCATAGGGTGAAGAGAGAGGGCAGGGAAAGGGAGAGGTTAGTGGGGGAGATTTTAAGGGTGGACAGGAGATATGCAGAGGCTCCTGATGAGGGACTACTCCGGGAGAGACAAAGTCTCCAGATGGAGTTTGACCTGTTGACCACAGGGAAGGCAGAGGTACAGTGGAGGAAGGCACAGAGGGCGATATATGAATATGGGGAGAAGGCGAGTCGGATGCTGGCACATCAGCTCCGTAAGAGGATGGCAGCGAGGGAAATAGGTGGAATCAAGGATGACAGGGGAACTACGGTGCGGAGTGCGGTGAAAGTGAATGAGGCATTCAAGGCCTTTTACGAGGAGCTGTATACGTCCCAGCCCCCAGGGGGAAAAGAGGGGATGCGACGATTCTTGGACCAACTGAGGTTCCCAAGGGTGGAGAAGCAGGAGGTGGCTGGTCTGAGGGTGCCAATTGGGGTGGAGGAGCTGGTTAAAGGACTGGGGAGCATGCAGGCAGGGAAGGCCCGGGGGCCGGATGGGTTCCCGGTGGAGTTTTATAGGACGTTTGTAGACCTGTTAGCCCCGTTGCTGGTAAGGACCTTCAATGAAGCAAGGGACAATGTCGGAGGCAACGATCTCTTTGATCTTGAAGCGGGATAAGGACCCGTTGCAATGTGGGTCGTATAGACCGATCTCGCTCCTGAACGTAGATGCTAAGTTGCTGGCAAAAATGTTGGCCATGAGGATTGAGGACTGTGTCCCGGGGGTGATCCATGAGGACCAGACGGGGTTCGTAAAGGGTAGGCAACTAAACACCAATGTGCGAAGGCTCCTAAATGTGATAATGATGCCATCGGTGGAGGGAGAGGCGGAGATAGTGGCAGCCATGGACGCGGAGAAGGCCTTTGACCGAGTAGAGTGGGAGTATCTCTGGGAAGTGTTGAGGAGGTTTGGGTTCGGGGGAGGGTTTATTAGTTAGGTCAAGCTCCTGTATAGAGCTCCGGTGGCGAGTGTGGTCACAAACCGGCGGAGGTCGGAGTATTTTAGGCTGTATCGAGGGACGAGGCAGGGGTGCCCCCTGTCCCCTCTGCTGTTTGAATTGGCAATTGAACCTTTGGCCATGGCATTAAGGGAGTCGGGGAAATGGAAGGGGGTGGTCCGAGGGGGAGAGGAACATCGAGTGTCGTTGTACGCAGATGACCTGTTGCTGTATGTGGCGGACCCAGTGGAGGGGATGGTTGAGGCCATGCAGATCTTAAGGGAGTTTGGAGATTTTTCGGGCTATAAGCTCAACGTGGGAAAGAGTGAGCTCTTTGTGGTGCATCCGGGGGATCAGGGAAGAGGGATAGACAACCTACCGTTGTGGAGGGCGGAAAGGAGCTTTCGATATTTGGGGATTCAGGTAGCTGGGAGCTGGGGGGCACTGCACAAACTTAATTTGTCGCAGCTGGTGGAACAGATGAAGGAGGATTTTAAAAGGTGGGACATGTTGCCGTTCTCGCTGGCGGGCAGGGTACAGTCAATTAAAATGGTGGTCCTCCCAAGGTTTCTTTTTGTGTTCCAGTGCCTTCCAATCGTGATCACCAAGGCCTTTTTTAAGACGGTAGGCAGGAGCATTATGAATTTTGTGTGGGCGAGTAAGACCCCGAGGGTAAGGAGGGGGTTCCTGGAGCGTAGCAGGGATAGAGGAGGGTTGGCGTTGCCGAATCTGGGTGGCTACTACTGGGCAGCCAACGTGGCGATGATCCGTAAGTGGGTGATGGAGGGAGAGGGGGCGGCGTGGAAGAGGTTGGAGATGGCGTCCTGCAAAGGAACGAGCCTGGGGGCGCTGGTGACGGCACCGCTGCCCCTCTCGCCGACAAGGTACACCACGAGTCCGGTGGTGGCGGCAACGCTAAAGATCTGGGGGCAGGGGAGATGACACAGGGGAGCGCTGGGTGCCTCGGTGTGGTCCCCGATTAGGGATAACCACCAGTTTGTCCCAGGAAGGATGGACGGGGGGTTCCAGAGCTGGCATCGAGCAGGGATTAGAAGAATGGGGGACCTGTTCATCAATGGGACGTTTGCGAGCTTAGGGGCCCTGAAGGAGAAATTATGTCTACCCCCGGGAAATGCGTTCAAGTACATGCAAGTGAGGGTGTTTGTGAGGCGGCAGGTGAGGGAATTCCCGCTCCTCCCGGCACTTGGGGATTCAAGACAGGGTGATTGCGGGCGTATGGGTCGGAGAGGGCAAGGTGTCGGCGATATATCAGGAGATGAAAGAGGAGGGGGAGGCTTTGGTAGAGGAGCTGAAAGGTAAATGGGAAGAGGAGCTGGGGGAGGAGATTGAGGAGGGGCTATGGGCTGATGCCCTAAGTAGGGTTAATTCCTCTTCCTCGTGTGCCAGGCTTAGCCTGATACAGTTTAAGGTAGTGCATAGAGCGCATATGACGGGGGCGAGGCTGAGTAGGTTCTTTGGGGTGGAGGACAGATGTGGGAGATGCTCAGGAAGTCCGGCGAACCATGCCCATATGTTTTGGTCATGCCCGGCACTGGAGGGGTTCTGGAGGGGAGTTGCGGGAATAGTATCTAAGGTGGTGAAAGTCCGGGTCAAGCCAAGCTGGGGGCTAGCACTATTTGGAGTAGTGGATGAGCCGGGAGTGCAGGAGCCGAAAGAGGCTGGCATTCTGGCCTTTGCGTCCCTAGTAGCCCGGCGAAGGATCTTGTTAATGTGGAAAGAGGCGAAGCCCCCAGCGTGGAGGCCTGGACAAATGATATGGCAGGGTTTATTAAGTTGGAGAGGATAAAGTTTGCCTTGAGAGGATCTGCGCAGGGGTTCCACAAGCGGTGGCAACCGTTCCTAGACTATCTCGCGGAGCATCAGATGAAGGTCGGACAGCAGCAACAGCAACCCAGGGGGGGAGGGGGGATATCTTTCGTTTGGGGGGGCGAGGGAGGGGAGGAGAAGGTTTTTTTTCTGGCGGGCATTTGAGCAAGAAAACACATGAACGATCTGGAAAACTGACTCGTACGGGAGGAATCTAATGTACAAAGTTCTGTATCATATTGATTTGCCATGTTCATGTCCGGCTATGCGTGCATTCTTTCTTTGTTGTTACCGGGGGGGGGGGGGGGGGGGGGGTGTTTGTATGGTTGAAAATTTTGTTTAAAAACTTTTAATAAACATCTTTAAAAAAAAAATTAAAATTTTTAATTCATTTGAGGGATGTGGGTTTCGCTGGCTAGGCCAGCATTCATTACCCATGTGAAGACCACACTTCCAACCATTGGAGACGGGCTGAAAGCTCAACCCTCCCTTTTGGCTCAGATAAAAGGCGAGTGTAAATAGTGAGTCTATATTTGTTGCCAGACCTCCCCAACCCAAAGACAGGAAATGGTCAAAGGCAGTACTGTAACATAAATGAGATATAATTTTTGCCAGACCGGCACAGTGGTACAGTGGTTAACACTGCTGCCTCACAGCGTCAGGCGCCCAAGTTCGATTCCGACCTCAGGTGACTGTGCGGAGTCTGCACATTGGTGTCTGCGTGGGTCTCCTCTGGGTGCTCTGGTTTCCTCCCACAGTTCAAAGATGTGCAGGTTAGGTGGATTGGCCATGCTAAATTGCCCCTTAGTATCAAAAGGTTGGGTGGGGTTACGGGGTTAAGGCGGGGTATTGGATCTTTCGATGGGTTGGTGCAGACGTGGTGGACCGAAGAGCCTCCTTCTGTACTGTAGAGATTCTATCATGCTGTTGACACTTAATATTTAACTGAAGGGAATATCTGAGACCCCAATTTAGGCTCTGTTTAACAGAAGGTCTCACAGCAGGATGCGCTTAAAGCTCAGAAACAGTCCTGTGCTCTTGTTGATTCTCATGCTAAATGTGAAGCAGAAATGCTTGTCCCTTGAGCCAATAAACAAGTGGTGCCCTAAAATGCTGGCATTAAGGGAGGCACACAGCAATGAGCACACATGCCACTCGCTTACAGTGCCAGCCTAACTCCCTACTTCTGACATGTTTTGAGCTTGTAAAGAAACAAATAATGCAACAAGGATGCAGAGCTCAAAAGCAGCTTAATTATTATGCCCATATTCAGTGCTTTTAGAAAATGATTCCAGGTCTGGGAAATGCGTGGAATTCGACTCTGACGCACTCTGCTTCTTCCTGAGTCAGAAGTTTGGGGTTTAAGTCAAGAACACTGTCTCCAGACAGGGAAGAGGAAAAACCTTGAATATGGGCCTTTGTTTTCAGGTCCTTCTGCGATGCTGAGAGGGGGCTCCAGTTTTGGATCTGTGCCTAAAACTACAAGCGGATGACTGGCACACACGCGGGCAGTGCGATAAATTGTTTATTTTTTCGCTAATACCTTCTATTCTGCAGTCAGACTAACTGACAATGGCATTATTCAGCTCGGGTGAGGCAGTGGATCAGGTTTCACGGCAGAGTGAGCTTCAGCGTCAGCTTCCAGATGTTCCTGCAAATTGTCATCTTGTTCTGTGTGCGCCTGCAGTTACCAGTGTCTGGTGTGAGGCTGGCTGGCTGGCTCAAGGCACACACAGATAAACATTGCAAGTTGAATCTGTGCTTGTCAACAGCTGAAATGTGTGTGGATCTCTGGGGAATTTTAATATGCGTAACTGCACAATTCAGTAGCCCCTTACTATAATCGCCTCTCATATAAACAACTATAAATGGTTCCTTGTTGCAGTGAGCCAATCTATTACAAAACATGCCTTGTGTGACAGAGCCTTGCGTATACTTCGCATCACTGTTTCAGAGAAACCATTGCACAATCTGTTGTGCTTTTCTCGTTGTCTTCTGTTCCCCAACAGGCAATCAAAAAGCTCAGCAACCAATATCTGAAGCTCTTTTCTGTTCATTCACAATATATGGGAGGCACTGGCAAGGCCAGCACTTATTGGTGATGCTGAAATATTCTTGAGAAGGTGGTGAGGCGGTGAGTCACTTTCTTGAACCCGTGCATTCACTATGGCGAAGGTGCTCGCCCAGTATTGTTGGGGAGGGAGTTCCAGGATTTGATCCAGTGACAGTGATGTAGTTCCAAGTCAGGATGGTGAGTGGCTTAGGGGATGTGTTAAACCCCTTGAGGGCTTCCAGGGACTACGAATAGATCTCCCCGTGGGGCTGGTGGAGTACACGTTTCCCTGCTAGCAAGCGGAGGCCCATCCAGCTGGGACTCATTAACTAAATTGACTTAATTAACCCTAACCTGGACCGACAGTGCTAGTAGTCCCGGGTTGGGACTCTTGCTGTACATCACGGTAGTGGCTTTACTTTTGTATTGTAAATAAACTCTGTTACCCTTCCTGCTTGAGTCTCCTGGATTATCACCATTCAGTTGGTGGTGTTCCCATGCACATGCTGCCCTTGCCCTTCTAGGCGCCCATGTTACAGGTTTGAGGGGATCTGTCGAAGAAAACGTGATAGGTTACTGCGGCACATCTTGTAGATGGTACACACTGCATATTGCCACAAGGCGCCAGTGGTAGAAGGGGTGAATGTTTAAGGTGCTGGTTGGGTAGCCGATCAAGCAGACTGCTTTGTTCTGGATGCTGCTGATCGTTTCGAGAATTATCGGAGCTGCACTCATCCAAGTGAGTGGAGAGTATTCTCACACTCGTGATTGTGTTTTATTTGCGGCAGAAAAGCTTTAGTCAGGAGGTGAGTTACTTGCCACAGATTTCCCAACCTCTGCCCTGCTGAGTTTCATGGTCATCATTACTGATTCTAACTTTTTAATGTATTTAATTAACTGAGTTTAAATTCCCAGAAGTTGTGGTGAGATTTGAACTGGCTCTGGATCGTTAGTCCCTACCTCACGATTACTAATTCAGTGACATAACCTCTATGCTGCTGTACCCCAAAAAACACTGGTGTAAACATTTATAACAGAATTTACCCTTTTGGAAATGCTAGTAACAGAAAACTGCTTTCTTATGGCAATATTAATAGAAAAGTGGACCCAATTAGAAATGTTAAAAGGAAATGTATTGAAGAAAGCAAAGTTTGTCATTATTTTATCTAGTTTTTTAATTTCCCTCCCACCTCTGCTGAATGCATTGATTCTCTTACTAATGTACAGTTCGAACGATGGTGGAATCTGTCCTCACCTGGTATCCACACACACACACAAATCTAGCAGGGGTCACTGGGGAGGAACTTCTTTTGCGTGTAATTGGGAGAGATTTTCCAGTTAATACTTGAACTGCAGATAAACCTTCTATCTGCAGCTGATATTTATTCTCTCTAATCTGCAGGTGGTGAGGCCAATAGTAACAGCTTTGTCCCTGTGCTGAGATCAGCTAACATTACAGATCAGGCCTTGAAACTGGGAACGTCCTTGTCTTTATATCTCAGGGACAGACTTCACTGAATGTCCATTAATTTAATTTTTTTAACCAATTTCCAGAAAGGATATAAAGGACAACAATTAAAACCAAGTTCCTTTTGGTAACGATATCTTTTAATTGTTAAAAACAGAAACAAAAAACACACATTATAAAAACACTGTTTTGTTGAAGGTATCTCATATTATGGCAATTGTCTACAGAAGAATTCAAAGGATTGTAAATATCAGTGTCCCTTACACTTTCTGAAGCAGTCATGACCTTTCGCGGAGTCCTGCAACAGAGTCAGTCATTTATAGATTCTGGTTAATGGATGGGAATATTCACATAGAGAAAACTAGTGAAAATCTGCCGGCCTGCTCGTTAACTGAAAGATCTGCACATGAATTTGGAAACCGTTGTTTTTTTTCCAAGTGACATTTCCCAAAAAAAGGAACCAGGAAAAATCCCCAGTGTCTCCAGCCACTGAGAGCTTTAACCCAGGGCAGATAAAGTGCTTAAGGACATACCTATTTGGTTCACTCTCTGCCCCTTGTGTTCCGCACCAGGCAGAACATTTATCAACAGGGCCATCAGAGGATCTCCGGTAGTCTGACTAAAGCCCTTGGGATTAATTAATGCTCAATTCGTTCTGGGATTCACAAGTCTATTGTCATTTTGACAGCTTGCCACTGGGGAGTATTCTCATCTTCACTCCTCATCCAGTGACAGCATCAAACACTCCCAGGAGATAAAACAGAAGCCAAATGCTTTACAGAGCTCTGAATGCTCATCCATTGACCCAGTCGTAGAAGAGTATCACAAGGGTCAGATGAAGATAGCTCCTTTGGCCAATTTGATCTCATTCTTTTCATAATACAAATGCTACTGTTTCCCCAGCACAGCATCAAGCTGTTCCTTAAGTATCCAATTTCATTGGGTTAGAGAGTATAATTAGAAAAGAAGAAAAATATCTGGAGGAGAACTTTAAGTACTTGGTGAGCCAATCTCTCAGTTACTCCATGTAAAATACATACAATTGGACGTGTATCAAATGACAATCCCCACTGCCTCCTTTCCCCCCCCCACCCCCCCCCCCCCCACCCCCACTCAACTCCTCCCTTCTCCTACTCCCACCCCGAACCCAAAGTAAATGATTTCAGGCCTTTTTTAAGAGCAAAAGGCAGATTTCAGCCAGCTCTCAGAGTCAGACGATTACTGGATCCAAGGAAAGTTGGCAAAGTGTGACTCAAATTTTATTTCGGTGACTCCAGTTGTCCTGGTATAAATGACTTCATTCTCACTTCAGAACCACCAGATAGTCATCTCCGCCCATCTAAGCAGTTCAGGGCCTGTGGACATTTAGAAAGGGCTGCATTAGAACAATGTAAAAATGTACAGTATCAAATCTTTGTCCACATAGACCTTCGCTATGCACAGGTTAATTGTTATCATAACGTTCCGCAGTGCATGTGAAATGTTCTGGAAAGTTGGATGAAAAAAAACATTCATTCTTTACTTGAAGTCCTGCTGGAAAGTTTTTTTAAAGGCATGTTACAAGTATCAATATCTTCTAATTTTTTCTTAAAGATTTCCTCTTCTAAATTTTTATTCATGCCTTTGTTACTTCTAAACATATAAATTCCAATGCACTACTGACTGGTCTCCAATATTCCACCCTCTGCAAGCTTGAGGTAATCCAAATCTTTGCCTTGACTCAGATCAAGTCTCATTCACCAACATCCAAGTGCTCAACGATCTACATTAGCTCCCAATTAAACAATGTCTTGATATCGGGCAGCACGGTGGCGCAGTGGTTAGCACTGCTGCCTCACGGCGCCGAGGACCCAGGATTGACCCCGGCCCTGGGTCACTGTCTGTGTGGAATTTGCTCATTCTTCCCATGTCTGTGTGGGTCTCACTCCCATAACCAAAAAGATGTGCAAGTAGGTGAATTGGCCATGCCAAATTGCCCCTTAATTGGAAAAATAAGAATTGGGTACTTTACATTTTTTTAAAAACAATGTCTTGATTTGAAAACTCGCATTCTTGTTTTTAGATTCCTCCCTGGCATCACTCCTCCCTATCTTTGTAATCACCTGCAGACCAATAACCATCATTAACATATACAGAGGGTTCTGGACGTGCAGGTCCACAGTTCCCTAAAAGTGGTAACACAGGTGGCCAAGCTGATTAAGAAGGCATATGGCATGTTTGCATTCATCAGCCGGGGCATTGAGTACAAGAGTTGGGAAATCATGTTGCAGCTATATAAAACCTTGGTTAGGCCGCATTTGGAATATTGCGTGCAGTTCTGGTCACCACATTATCAGAAGGACGTGGAAGCTATGGAGAGAGTGCAAAGAAGGTTCACCAGGATGTTGCCTGGTCTCGAGGGTATTGGCTATGAGGAGAGGTTGAATAAACTAGGATTGTTTTCATTGGAAAGACGGAGGCTGAGGGGAGACCTGATAAGAGGTCTACAAATGTACAAAATTATGAGTGACATAGGCAGGGTGGATAGCCAGAGACTTTTTCCGAGGGTGGAAGTGTCAATTAAAAGGGGGCACAGGTTCAAGGTGAGAAGGGGAAAGTTTAAGGGAGATGCGCGGGGTAAGTTTTTCACGCAGAGAGTAGTGGGTGCCTGGAACGCGCTGCCAGAGGATGTGGTGGAAACAGGCACATTACCAACATTTATGAGACATCTGGATGGATACATGAATAGGGAGGAAATAGAGGGATACGCACCAAATAAGGGCAGAAGGATTTTTTTTAGTTAGGGCATCATGATCGGCACAGGCTTGGAGGGCCGAAGGGCCGTTCCTGTGCTGTACTTTTCTTTGTTCTTTGATCTATGCTCTTCCATGAATGTAGATTTAGGTCAATCACAGTGGCTTCAATTTTCCTTTATTATGGAGAAAATCTATCATTTCATCTCCGGTGTCAAGGGAGAACAGGCTTTCATCTATCTTTTCAGACATGGGCTGTCTGCTCCTGCAGCCACACGTTCTCCAGAAACTCCTCCACTTCAGCAATATCATTGCGTTTGCTCTAGTCCCTCTACTTCTGACCTCTTGAATATCCCTGAACTTAATTATTCCACTATTGGTGGCCACACTTTTAGTCACCTAGGCCCTAAACTCTGGAATTCAATCCCCACACCTCTCCACTTCGCTACTTCACTTTCCTGCTTTAATACATTCCTTGAACCCTACCTCTTTGGCAAAGCTTTTGGTCATCTAACCTATCATCTCCTTATGTGGCTCAGTATCATATTTTGTTTTATAATTCTCCTGTCAAGTGCCTCATGAAATTGTATTACATTAAAGGTGCCTTATAAGTGAAGATTGTTTTTGATATCTCCTCATAGGAGTCATTTTGCATGTGTGAGGTTGGACACTGGTTAATGATGAGTTATATGGCTACTGGGGTCATCATAGCCAAACCCAATTCTCTCTTAATTCTAAATCCACACTCGTGCATTTTCAAACAGGGTATCACTGGGGCAATGATCAGGAATGGAAATCCAGCCAGTCTATGCTGATGTACGTACTCCACTGGAGCCTCCTCCCATCTTTCCTCATTTGAATCTACCGTCATAACCCTCTACTCCCTACTTTCTCATACACGGGATAAGTTTCCCCTTAAATGCATCTAAACTATTCACTTCAACAACCCCTTGTGGTAGCAAGTTCCACATTCTCACCATTACTTGGGTGAAGAAGTTTCTTCGGAATTTCCCAGTAGATTTCTTGGTGACTATCTTACACTGAAGACCTCTAGTTATGCTTTACTCCACAAGAGGAAATGTTCTCTCTGTCTCCACTCTGTCCAAATCTTTCAAAATTTTAAAGACTTCCATTAGGTCATCCTCTGCCTCCTTACAAGGAAAAGGAGACCCAGCCTGCTAATCTTTTACTGATATGTAAACCCAAACCTTTCTGGTAATATCATTGGAAACCTTCTCTGCATCACGTCCAGTGCCTCTATAGCGACCATGACTGCACACGGTACTGACCCAACCAAGGTCTTATAGAGGTTTAGCATAACTTTCCTACTTCTAATTCTATTCTTCTAGAAATAAAGACTTGTCCTTGATTTGCTGTTTTTATGGCCTTAATAACCTGCAGTGCAACTTTTAGTGATTGGTGCATTTATAGTGCTGGTTCTCTTTGTTCCTCTACCCCACCTAGACTTACTGCTTCCAAATAATAAATGTCCTCCCGATTCTTCCTACCAAAATGTACATTTATCTGTGTTGAACTTCCTCTGCCAATTATTTGCCCATTTTACAAGTTTACCAATGCTACCCTATAATTGGTTGCAGTCTTCGTCAGTATTGACTATCTCCCTGCAATTTAGTATCATCCACAAATATAGAAATTGTATTTCTAAATGTTCTGTTGGGTTTAAACGTTTTGGACCATTGGATCTAATGTGGAAATCTTGGCCTTTGGCTCTTTACGTATTTCTGGGCCAGCATCAACTTCACCAAACAATTATTTACTTACGAATAACCACCGGACATTTTCTTAATGATGACAACAACAATTGTTAGAACGATGATCACAGCTACAATGGCACCAACTATTATCCCAATCAGGGTGAGCATTTCTAGGAAGTCCTTCCCTGGAAAGAGGACACATAAACAGTGTTACTAGGTAATTTAATCTGTGGCTCATACTTTCATCACGTTGTATTTCATGAATGAATTAGATGTGATCCTCAATTAGTCCAAGTGTCTTCATTACTATCTTGTGCTGACTGTTATTGCTAGAGTATGTATCCACAGGGAGGTACCATCGACTGGCACCTACCTCAAGCAGCCATTCTTCAAAGGTGCTCTCAGGCACAGTGTTGTTAGGCTTCTCCGTCATGTGCGGTGGCACAATTGAGCCTGGTCCTACTCTTGGTCAATGTCCACGCACTTTCTGTCTAAAAGAGGTGATCAGGAGCAGGTATTCTGCCTGATATCTTCCCCCTTAACCATCAATTGCCCTATATCCAATTGTATACCTTTTAAACTTATGCTGTAGTTTCTGTCTCAATATGAAATGCAGTAAAGCTTTAATTAACCTCATCACAATTTCTGTTCATTCTTTGAATGATAATCCTCAGTCTATGCCCCTTTGTTCTGATTCACCGATCATTTATTGTCTACGTTTGCAAAACATTTTGAGCAATACTATTTAACCTTCTATTGAATCCTCATTTAACCTTCTGTCCCATTGAATAAAACAGTGCCTGAACCTTTGTTTATAATTTTAATCCCTCATTAATGGTGTATATGTAGTGAGAGTGCAGTGCTGCCACAATACTTTTTAACTTTCATATTCTGTACCCCTTGTGAGAAAGACTGCCATCTCAGTAACTATTTTAAAAAGTGCCATATTGTATTAAGCATTTCATTTCAGAAAAGTACCATCGGCGTCATCAATGTCAGAAATGCCATCTTCAGTTGAATTTGACTCTGTTGAAGTTGCGGTACTTGATTCATTGCTGTCTTCATCAGTATCAACCCTTTCGCTTCCCGGTGAGATGGTTGCGGACACTACAGAATCATTTTTGTCTTCAGTTCCTCCAACTGTTACCAGTTCACCTTCATCTGAAATGTTATCTGTAGCAGAAGATAAAATATAGAAATTAATTGTCATTAGCGTACTCCTTTTCCAACCCAAGTGCAGTCAGCCCTCTCAAATACCTGACCCATTTAATTTCTTTCCACAACCCATATACAATCTAACACAAGAGCAAAATACCGAGGATGCTAGAAATCAGTTATCAAACCAGAAAATGCTGGAAATGCATCTGCGGGGAGAGAAAGAGAGGGCGGGATTCTCCAGCCTCCCAGACACGTGTTTCAAGGTGGTGGGAAATGGCACGCCATTCCCTGGCGGCGGGATTCTCCGCTCCAGCTGCTGTCGATTGAGAATTCCCATTTAAGCCCCTCCACGCTGCCAGGAAACCTACGGGCATGGATGCACTGCTGGCAGCAGGGAGTCCACCTCCAGCCAAAGTTAACATTCCAGTACTGACGAAGAATCATCAACCTGAATCGTTAACTTTGGTTCTCTATCCACAGATTCTGCCAGGTCTGTTGAGGACTTCCAGTATTTTCTGTTTTTATTTAATTTACTGCTGACCCCATCAACTATCCAAACTCTTTCTTGACCCGCCTGCTTCTGTCTGTGGCCTGTGCGTGTTTATAAGCGAGGCAGAAAAATCTCAGCGCAAATATCTTCGGTACCAGCGGCGCCTGACACTCATACTTTTGAACAACCAGTAAAGCTAGTGGGGCAACATTTTAACCCACCACCATCTGTAATTGTGCAGAGATATCGCTTTAATAAACCGGAAAGGACTCCAGGTGAGTCAGTCACTGTTTTTTTTGTTGGGATTACGAAAGATAGCTGAATTCTGCGAATATGGGGCAGGATTCTCTGACCCCCCCCACCGGGTGAATCCCGCCCCCGCTGGCTGCTGAATTCTCCGGCGCCGGGTATTTGGCGGGGGCGGGAATCGCACCGCGTCGGCCGGCGGCCGCTGGCAGTGGCCTCCCCGGCGATTCTCCGGCCTGCGATGAGCCGAGTGGCCGCCAGTTTACGGCCGGTCCCGCCGGCGTAAATTACAACAGGTACTTACCGGCGGGACCTGACTCCACGGGCGACCTCGGGGGGGCGGGGGGGGGGGGGGGGGCGCAGGGGGATCTGGCCCCGGGAGGTGCCCCCACGGTGGCCTGGCCTGCGATTGGAGCCCACCGATCCGCAGGCAGGCCTGTGCCGTGGGGGCACTCTATTCCTCCGCGTCGGCCGCTGTAACAGTCTGCGATGGCTGACGTGGAGATGAACCCCGCTGCACATGCGCTGGAATAACGGCAGCACACGCTGGCGCTCCCGCGCATGTGCCAACTCGCACCGGCCGGCGGAGGCCCTTTGTGCCGATTGGCGTGGCGCCAAACCCCTTCCGCACCGGCCAGCGCGGCACAAACCACTCCGGCGCCGGCCTAGCCCCTGAAGGTGCGGAGTGGCCCGCCCCGCCAGTTTGCAGAGAATCCCACCCATGGTCTGTCCCTGTTGGAAATGTTGCGTGGCCACTTGGTATGCGAGGATTACAAACTCACGGTAAATACTGCTTTGCATCTGCCTGCTACGCGATGC
Source organism: Scyliorhinus torazame (assembly GCF_047496885.1). NCBI lineage: Eukaryota > Metazoa > Chordata > Chondrichthyes > Carcharhiniformes > Scyliorhinidae > Scyliorhinus > Scyliorhinus torazame. The sequence continues at coordinate 41,886,752 of NC_092722.1, forward strand.
CCCGTATTGAGGATCTTTATGCTAAATTAACAGGTGAACTTTTATTTACTAAACTTGATATGAGTTATGTATATTTGCAACTGAATTGGACTTGGCCTTCCGCTTTTACGTCACAATCAACACTCACGAGTGCACCAGGTTGCGTTTCGGCGTGTCGACGGCCTGTGCTATATTCCAGCGGGTAATGGAAATATCCTGTGGGTTACAGCGCGTAACGGTATATTTAGACAACATGCTGGTAACCAGAGCAACCCAGCAGGAGCATCTGGCGGACATTCTCCAGCGTTTTTCGGAATCTGACGTCTGCCTATGAAGGGCCGAGAGTGTTTTTCACTCCAAAAGGCGGTGTATTTGAGCTATTGGGTGGACTATGACAGCTTGCACCAGTCTCAGAGAAGGTGCGTGCTATTCAGCAGGCCCTTGTCCCGACGAGCACCATGGCACTTCGATCATTTTTAAGGTTAGTGAACTATTATGGCAAGTTCATCCCGAATCTTGCGGCGATGCTGGCTCCCCTGTATCTACTTTTGAAGAAAGAACAAGCATGGGCATGGATTTCAGACAAGTGAAGAAACAGCTTTCGTGATCCGGGTTATTGACTCACAATGATCCTGCCAAGCCTCTCATCATTACGTGCGATGCATCGCCATATGGCATTGGCCCGTTCTCTCTCACAGCATGGCAGATAGCCGGGAGCGGTCGATTGCTGTCGCCTTCTGGACGCTGGCTGTGGTCAGAACGCAAAAACTCACAGATAGGGCCTGGCGGTGGTTTTTGCAGTCAAGAAATTCCACCAATACGTGTACGGCCACCATTTCACCCTCATCACCGACCACAAAAGTGTTGCTCGGTTTATTGAAGGAGTCAGGGCCGTCCCGCCTATCGCTTCCGTGAGGGTCCAGCTGTGGGTCCTTTTATTGGCCGCCTACTAGTACTCATTTGAACATAGGCCGGGCACTGAAATCGCGCACACTGATGCGTTGAGCCGGCTTCCCTTGCCAACTAGCCCCCATCTCCTTCCAAGGTGGATGAAATTATTGCCTATCCAGAACTTCATGGATTCATTACCAGCACCTGTGTCTAAGATCCGTGAGTGGAACCAAACAGACCCGGTTGTTTCCAAGGTTTGACATCTGGTGGACAGCATCGACAGCTCCTAGGTGAATTACTGGCTTACTCATCCAAGATGTCTGAATTTAATGTGGAGGATGGTGTCCTGCTTTGGGGTATCATCGTTCCGGAAGAGGGGCACAGTTTGACCCTGCAAGACCTCCATAACGGACACCTGGGGGTGTCAAAAATAAAAATGTTAGCACGCAGCTACATCTGGTGGCCGGGCCTGGATGCTGACATTGAGTGATTGGGCCAACAATGTTCCGTCTGTCAGGGGCACCAGAAGCTCCTGTTGGCCGCGCCATTCCATCCTTGGGAATAGCCAGGGTGGCCAAGGGTGCAGTTGCATGCCAATTTTGCCAGGCCGTTTCAGCGGTTAATGTTCCTCCTCCCAGCTGACGCTCATTCCAAATGGCTAGAGGTCCACAAGATGGGGGCGACTACCTCCAGGGCTAGGAATGGAAAGCTGCGTTTGTCTTTTCGTACCCCTGGCATACTTGAGGTGTTAGTCACGGACAATGGCACACCTTTTACAAGCTAAAAGTTCTTGGGGTTTCTGAAGGCCAATGGGGTACGACACATTCGGACTGCCCCGCACCACCCAGCTTCGAATGGGTTAACGGAGGGGGTGGTCCAGACGTTCAAACATGGCTTATGAAAACAGTCTTCGGTGTCAATGGACACTAGGCTGTCCCAGTTCCTGTTTTGTTACAGGACCACTCCACACGCCGCGACTGGGGTGGCCCCAGCTGAGATGCTGATGGGATGGAGACTTCGGACTCGCCTTAGCATGGTCTTCCCTGACATCGGCAGAAAGGTGCGCCACGACCAAGATCTGCAAGAGCATTGCCCCGTTCAACATCAACCACCCAGGCTCTTTGTACCAAGTGGTGTATATGTGCAAAATTTTGCAGACGGCACCCAGTCGATCTCCAGGCCATAATCCGCCAGACAGAGCCAGTTTCCTACCAACTCCAATGTGGAGTAACGCATAAGCATGTGGATCGCATTAGATCCAGGCGACCAATTCTTGGTAAAATTCCTCATGAACGAAAAGTTCTTGTCAGCCGAAACTGATGCCTGAGCAGACCAGATCAGAACCCCAAGTGGGTCATGACGCTGACATGAGAGAGGTTGGCGACACAGACTGAGAGATGGAGACCCAACCAATGGTGGTCTCTGACAGAAAGTCCACCGTGCAGCAGTCGCCAGCAGAGATTCTGATTCGGCATTCCAGTCGGAAGAGATGTTTGCCTTTCCGCCCGATCCTGCGCCGTGGGTGCACGATACATAGCTGGAGATGAAGCGAGTCCGGCGCCCTCCATCACCACAGTCATCAGAAGATTCTTCGGACTTACTGGTGGCCATTTTGTCTAAGTGCCAGTGGTGACTGATCTACCCCACACAATCCCCATAGGCAGTTCTGTGCTTGTCGGCCAGGATGGACTTTGAGGTGTCAAAATGAATTTGGGAATTGTGAGTTTATAAAAGTAGTGCATTCACAAGCTTGTAGATTCAGCCATGGTCTGAGCAGCAGCCCAAGGTAACTGCTGCAGGATTACTACTTTAAGCAGTTCTTCAATATAAATAGACCATAAATCAGCAGAACACAAACAGGTCAGTGTCACAGGTTGAATACTGTTGGATCAGAGAATAAAGGAGAGACAAACCAGGCACAGGCACAGGTTCCAGCTGTAATCTTTTCCTAATCTGAGTAAAAATTTAGGAACAAAGCGTACTTTTCTCTGAGGAGTGTGAGGACGAATCCGTACTAAAAATGAAGAGAATAACACAGACTGGAAGTTTAATTTCGGCAGTAGAAAATGAGATTTGACTGTTAGCTGCAACTAGATTCATGTAACTTGAAGCAGTTTGTTCCTCTGCTCTATTCTGGCCTTTGAGTGTGTCTATCTTGGTCTTTTTACTTTGTACTTCATTTTCCATTATCCAATTTGGCCAAAAAAATAAAAAGGCAAATTATTAGGTTTAAGGTGCGAGGGGCAAGGTTTAGAGGAGATGTACAAAGCAAGTTTTTTTACACAGAGGGTAGTGGGTGCCTGGAACTCAATGCCGGAGGAGGTGGTGGAAGCAGGGACGATAGTGACATTTAAGGGGCACCTTGACAAATACATGAATAGGATGGGAATAGAGGGATACGGACCCAGGAAGTGTAGAAGATTGCAGTTTAGTCGGGCAGCATGGTCGGCACGGGCTTGGAGGGCCGAAGGGCCTCTTCCTGTGCTGTACTTTTCTTTGTTCTTTGATATGATGGCAGTTCAGAGGAGGTTCACCAGATTGATTCCAGGGATGAAAAGGTTAATGTATGAAGAGAGATTAAACAGTTTGGGCTTATATTCGCTGGAGTTTAGAAGGACGAGAGGGGATCTGATCGAGATATATAAAATATTACTCGGGATTGATAACGTAAATGTGGACCAAATGTTCCCCATTGTGGGGCAATCTAGAATGAGAGGTCACAGATATAGGTTCCAAGGCAGTAGATTTAAAACTGAGATGAGGAGGAACTACTTCTCGCAGAGGGTGGTGAATTTGTGGAACTCGCTGCCCCATAGTGCGGTGGAGTCTGAATCATTAAATGGTTTCAAGAAGGAGATAGGTCTAGTTCTGATTTTTAAAAGGGTTAAATGGATATGGGGAACAGGCAGGGAGGTAGGTGGATTTGAGACCAGGAAGAGATCAGCCGTGATCTGATTGAATGGCGGAGCAGGCTCGAAGGGCTAAATTGCCTACTTCTGCTCCTAATTCCTATGTTCCTATTCTCATTCAGGTTACAGCTGCTTTGGAAATAATATTAAAAATGAATCTTGTTTCGGCGAAGCGTGCAAGGGAATGAAACATTCTTTTGATAGTTGAGAAGTTTCCAGCTTGCCAGAACATAAAGAGATGGTGGAGGTTATTTGGGGCAATTCTATGATTTGATGCAGAATACAGAAAGGAAAATATAAGGAAGGAAGTGTATAATGTATCCCAAAAAATTGAGGAGGGCGCAGCCTTCTTTATAATCCCTCACCCCCACCACCCTGCCGTGCCTGTAGCTGAGCAAAAATTAGTTGCCAATTCTAGTTTTGAATCTTTGCGTCTAGGCTGCGTGACCATGTTTTACCAATGTCGACAACTTGAAATGCTCCACATCTTTCACTGGACCGAGGAACACCAACTAAATTTCTAATAGAACCTATGCCCAAGTGACGGGCATCCCTGAATCAAGATGCCAGCTCTTCTGTGTTTCTCACAACGAGGTGCAAAAACTTAACATTCTCTTGCTGAGCCTCAGATCATAAATCATAGAATCAACCCCCGCCCATCCCAGCTCACAGTAAAAGTGCTAAACTTTGAAAAACATTGGGAGTTGAATGCTGTGCTTCACATTCCAGCCTCAGAAGGGATGATAATGTCAGCTGGAATTCTAGATGTGGCATTATAAGTATGATAAATTAAAATGAATAGGATTTTCTTTTGGCAGTAGGTTTGTTCAATATCACAATGATACAGATCAGAGAGGCTCTTAGGTTTAATCCATAGTCCGTTAGTCGAACTACAGTGGACTCTACAATTGGCTTTATCACTTCTGGGTTGGAGGAGAGAATTAAGTCGTCGTCTTTTGATTGCTATCTACCTCCTGAAAGTACAAATCTGTAGGTTTTGCTTGAGGACAAGGCGTTGGCTTGGCTGAGACACCATAGAATTCCTACAGCGCAGAAGGAGGCCATTCGGCCCATTGAGTCTGCACCGACCTGCTGAAAGAGCACCCTACCTCGGCCCACTCCCCTGGCCTATCCCTGTAACCCCATTTAACTTACGCATCCTTGGACACTAAGGGGCACTTTAGCATGGTCAATCCAGCTAACCTACACAACTTTGGGCTGTGGGAGGAAACCGGAGTACCCGGAGGAAACCCACGCAGACACCGGGAGGAAACCCACGCAGACACAGGACGAATGTGCAAATTCCACATAGACAGTTACCCAAGATCAGAATCAAACCCAGGTCCCTGGCGCTGTGATGCAGCAGTGCTAACCACTGTGCCACCATGCAGCCTTTTTTTTCTATTTTTATTCCCGTACAGGGAGAGATCGGGGTGCCATTTTTAAAGCACACAGGTGCTTTAGCACTGCCAGCCTGGCACCCTGGCAGTGCCCCTGCCAGCCGACCTCCTGTGGTTAATAATAAGCCAGTGTTCATGAACAAGGTTCACAAAATGAATAAATGTATTTTAATGAGTTACCAATCAATGTTCTGTATCTATGTATCTCTAGCCTATCAAGGACCCATCAATAGAGAGAGAGAAAATATAGTAAAGAAAACTGCTGATAGTGTAAGTTGGCAGGACGTTTAGCTTTGGGAAACATCAAATGCAAGCTCCAATTTGGTTTTTTTCCTGACGTTGAAAAACATACATACACCCTGGATTGTAATCAGGAGTAAGAGCACTACTGATATTTATTTCTCCTAGCTTACGACCAACCTCCTGGAATCCTGGCTGAGATCAACTAACTCAACACAGACTGAATCTCAAATTTGAGTCTGTACAGTTCTGTGAACGCCAGCGATTCATTGATCTATGAGCCACCAAATGCACTCAACTGATGGAGAAGTTGCTGTCTTTGTGTGCACATCTGTGTTTAGGTTAACATGTCTATTTTAATATCTGTATATCTGCACTTTTTACCTGTGTGTTTGTGCATGGTACATTTCTGTGTATTTGTACAACTGTGTTTGTATCTGAAAGAGTGCTCTTAGGGAGCAGACGGAAAGTAGAAATCCATTCCAAAGTAGCACCAAGGTGATAAGTCTGTAAATATGGAAAATATTCTTCCAGTTCGCAGCAATGAAATAAATCATAATCAGCTAATTTGGGATCTATTCCAGTCATTCACATATTTACTTTACTGATGTCTCATCAGGGATGTGTGAAAGCAAAGTGAGGTTATCCTTCTGATCATTCTTTCCATCAGTCAATGTGCATAAATCGCATTACTCCTTTTCCCAATGGGCTGATAGAAACGTCCTGTGGTGGGGAAAGTAGGGGTGATGAGAAGTGAATGGGAGACAACTTGGGAACATAACATCCAACCTCTGTGATTTTTCCATTTATTCATTCATGTGATGTGGCCATCACTGGCAAGGCCAATATTTATTGCCCACCCCTAACAGTAGCGGCGAGTTGTTCTTGAACCATTATATTCCATGTGGTGAAGGTATACCCACAGTGCTGCTTTGCTGGGAATTCCAGGATTTTTACCCAGTGGCGATGAAGGAGTAGTGGTATGGTCCAATCAGGATGGTGTTTGACTTTGAGGAGAACTTGCAGGTGGTTTGATTTGATTTGATTTATTGTCACATGTACCTAAGTACAGTGAAAAGTATTTTTCTGTGGCCGAGGGAACGTACACTGTACGTACATAGTAGACAAAGAATAATGAACAGAGAACATTGACAAATGGTAGATCGACAAACAGTGATTGGTTACAGTGCGGAACAAGGGGCCAAACAAAGCAAATACATGAGCAAGAGCAGCATAGGGCGTTGTGAATAGTGTTCTTACAGGAAACAGATCAGCCCAAGGGAGAGTCGTTGAGGAGTCTAGTAACTATGGGGAAGAAACGGTTCCTATGTCTAGATGTGCGATCTTCAGACTTCTGTACCTTCTGCCTGATGGAAGGGTCTGGAAGAAGGCAATGCCTGGGTGGGAGGGGTCTCTGATAATGCTGTCTGCCTTCCTGAGGCAGCGCGAGGTGTATACAGAATTGAATGTGGGGGTGGTAAGCTTGTGTGATGCGTTGGGCTGAGTTCACCACAATCTGCAGTTTCTTGGACCGAGCAGTTGCCATACCAGGCTGTGATGCAGCTGGATAGGATGCTCTCTATCGCACATCTGTAGAAGTTTGTGAGAATCGATGCAGACATGCCAAATTTCTTTAGCTTCTGTAGGAAGTAGAGACATTGTTGGGCTTTCTTGACTGTTGCATCAACCTGAGTGGACCAGGACAGACTATTGGTGATGGTGACCCCCCAGGAACTTAAAGCTATCGACCATCTCCACTTTGGAGCCATTGATGCAGACGGGAGTGTGTGTCGTGCTCCGGTGGTGTGCCTGTTGCTCTTGTCCTGGGTGGCACCAATGTCAGATGTGCGAAGCACTGCCAAAGAAGTCTTGGTGATTTTCTCCAGTTCACCTTGTGGATGCCGTACACTGCAGCCACAGTGCCCCAGTTGTGGGGGGTGTGAGACGTAAGAGACAAAATTTGTACTTTACTTCTTTTTTCATCTAGTGACCACAGACGAGTCCGAGGCGAGTGGAGAAACTAGTTTTATTGCAAAGTAATAATATGTACAATCCTCTTCAGATCCCAGCCGGGCCTCAGGTGTCGGTTCCAAACCTGGCCGACTTTTACACCACAGGTTATTAGAGTGTCCATGAGCTCCCAGCCCCTCAGCAGGGGAGGTCGTACTCAACGAGACTCATATGAAGACTAATTGCTTCTACCCCGTAGGTCTTGTGTGGGTAGTAACATTTCGTTTTTTGGCCACGTTCCCAGCCATTTTACGGACAGGCAGCTGCACCAGGCTGTATTTCTAAATAGCGAAGTGATCACTCCTGACCTTGACAGAAAACAGATGGCCTTTTAATCCTCCATTGGCAACCAATTGTGACTCAGTTTGGCTGAGACTTTGGGAATCTGAGTCCAGGTAAAGCCTTAAGAAAACGAGCTCCACGTTTTTTGAGAATGAAACAATAAGATCGCAGCCTTAAAGTAAATGATCTTTTGCCCAGTTACCTGCCAATCTTGCAGTGATAATTCCAGTGTCGCTTTGCCTCACTCTTGGTGATTGTGTCTTCAGTGACTTGAGTTCCACGCCCTGGAATTTCCTTCCTTAATCCCTTTGTGTTCCTAGCATCCCTTTCTTTGGATCCTTCTTATTAGCCACCTCTTTAACCAAGCTTTTGGTCACCTCTCCTGACATCTTTTTCTTTGGTTCAGCTTCCATTTATTTTTTACGACATGAGTTTTGGGATGTATGTTTATAACGCCGACAACATAATATTGTTTGAGGTGCCCATGTAAAGCGTCCTGGCATATTTTTCCATGAGAAAGGATAAATCCGAGTTGTTGTTTAGCCTTTAACCAGACTTAAATGTTCCTCAAAATCAACTTGATGAAAAAGCAGGGGTAAGATTACAATCCTCCAGCCTACACCCAAAGCTCCCAGCAATGCATAACTGGAATAAAGTTTTTACTTAATTCCAAACTTTATCATCTCATTGGCTTTTCTGAGAGGAAAATGCTGTTGTGTCAATGTGAAAAGAAAAATGAGTTAGTCCACCATTTCTGAGGCATCCAGGCAACAGTGAAACCTCATACACCATTAGCACCCTCTAACCACAGTATTCCTCCGGAAGAAGCTTGTGGTGATATACATCACTGTAAGTACACAAAGGGTTAATGTACATACACTAAAGCTAGCTAGACACTAGAGGGAACACCAGAGACATGACACACAGGCAGTCAACCAATAGGTCAGTAAGATAGTACACGACCAATGGGCAATCACGATACACACAGAGGTGACACTACCACAGGAGGGCATTACACCAACCCATATAAAAGGACACATCACACATGCACAGTCTCTTTCCAGTGGAGACTCTCAGTGAGCACAGACACAGTGTTGATTGAAACACATCACTCCCACCACGTGGATTGTAGCAGACTGGTTAGTCAGTCTGAGTAGCTATAGAAGGATTAACAGTAGCGTTGAATCCAAGTAGGAGAATTGTTAATAGTTCAATAAACGTGTTGAAGCTATCTCCAAGTCTGAACCTTCCTTTGTCAGAGTGCACATCAAGGAAGCAGCTTATGCTACGACAAGAGCATAACAAAAGGAAGCTGAGGAAAACCTGAGACCGATTCAGGAAAAAGTTCCAGAAAACGCACCTCCAACTTTCAAAGATAATGAAGCAAAGGCCACAGGATATCACAGCAGTTCCACTTAACTCCTCATAATCACCGCAATCTATAACTGAAATGTCCTCTTTTTTCTCAAGAGCTTATCAAATTCTCTTTTAATCTATTATAATAGTTGCCTATCCAAAGGCACAACACACAATGTTGGTTATGTCACTTTATTCACTGACCCCCCCCCCCCCCCCCAACTACCACCACCACAATCTTCTCCCTCCTATCTTGCTACTAACCCTTGCTATGGTGATATCAGCCCTCTAATCCTGATCTCTTGAGTACCAATAGGATATTAAGAGGATACGGAGCAACCAAAATAACTGAAGGGATGGAGAGATTGGATTACGAGGAGCGATTACACACTTTGGTCATGTTCTTGCTGGAACACCGGAGGTTGAAGAGGTGACATGGTTTTGTTTTTAACCTTCTAGAGAGACTAGATAATGTAGACAAATGACAGGCTGCTTCATTTTGTCCAGAATAGTAGAACAAAAGGACGTGGCCTGCTCTTGTGGGAGGAGACATTCAAAGTGATTGGTGGAAACATTTGAGTGAGCAAATTATAGTTCGATGGAATTGGCTCCCTCAGTAGACGGTGAAAGCATAACATTTTGATGAATTCTAATGCAAATTAGATTTATTTCAAAAAGTAATATTTTGGGAGGCAGCGTATGAATAATTTGAGACATAACTTCTGACAAGTGTAGCATCGATAGTTCGCAAAGTTCTCCATGCACCATTGTTGTTTTTTTCTCCTAATGTTTGGGTCTCTTGTAAATTAATTGATGGAAATTGATTGCTGACCAGTTAACGATCCATTTTTGTTATATTGTGGAACTATCAGGATGGTACAAGGCAAACTAGAGAATCCTTGATCTTTCATCATCCTGCAGTTCCTATGTTCTCAAATGGCCTCCCTGTGACACCTTAAACAAAATGTTGGAGTTTTAACTTGCTTCCCAAAACTGTCCAGTAAAGCAGCAGAAAGCAATCAGGGAGAATGCCAGCTGTGTGAACTGACGTCAGGGGTAAAATAACTCCATAAACTGCTCCAGCCTTGTTCTTGGGGTTCATGATGTTATCTGGACTCCGGTGTAGGCGACAGCCTTGAAAACACTGCTTGCTTTCTACGACTTTGAATGTTGTACTAACTATAGCAGAAATCTGGAGGTGACAGACATGTTTTTAAACCCACAAATACTTTGTAATTCATTTGTGAAACAATTGAAATCGGCATGAAGGCAGTGGGATGATGGAGAGGTGCACAAAATGTCAGGGAGAACTTTTATTGCAGGGGCAAGTTTGAGAACAGACTTGGGGAAAGGCACACAAACGCAGCTGGTGTGCACTGCTTTTGTATAGTCTGATATTTTTGTTAGCGAATTGCATTCTTTCTCAGGGACTTTGATCATTCTAGAAGCAGACGATAGCTTGAAAAACATAAAGACGTATTACCAGCTGCTCATGTTCATGGTCAGGATTCAGAAGCGTATGAAGTAACCCATGTTATTGCTGATCTCGGGTCACGTGAGTGTTACACAAAGTGGACTGTCAGGTGATGGTGAGCTTTAACCATAATAAGGTCAACCCAAGGTTGAGTTTGCTGCCACCACTGTCAGGGCAGCCAGGTGGTGTCTCTTGTACAGAGTTTTGTTAAAAGCAGCTCACAGAGTATAGTGGGTCTGTCAGAGCTTTTAAACTCTTTTTGAAATAGGAAAGGTTTGATTCGGTACAACGTGCCTGCTCTTGCTGTCTCTTACAGACTTTCTTAATAAATAGAGAAAAAAAAGGACTTGCATTTGTATAGCATCTTTCAAGATGTCAGGATGGTCTAACAAACTACAGCCAATAAAATACTTTGTTGTAATGTTATAACTGCCAATAATTCCCGCAAACTGCAATGTGATAAATGAACTGACAACCTGTGGTTAAGGGACAAATGCTGGCCAGGACTCTGAGGAGAGCTCCCCTGGTCTTCTACGAAAAGGTGCCGCTGGATTTTTTACATTCAGCTAAGAGGGCAGGCAAGATGTCACCTTTACTGGTACAGCACTCCTTCAGTGCTGTGCTTTAGTATCAGCCTTGATATGCTCGCCATATCCCCTCCGTTTCATCTCTCCAGAAACACATTCAATTGCCTCTTGAACTCAATTACTCTGGGCGTGATTTAATGGCCTCCTTGCGCCTGACTTGGTGACGCATCAAAGCTGTTTAATCTTGTAAGTGGCCTCCAGATTAACATTTTTAAATGGGCCATTAATGGCCTCCTTGCACCTGACTTGGTGACGCATCAAAGCTGTTTAATCTTGTAAGTGGCCTCCAGATTAACATTTTTAAATGAGCCATTAGGTTAATTTAAATATGCCTATGCCGTATTCTCCCGTGGCCTGGGACCTAACGGGCTCGCCCAGGAGACCTCCCCGTGCTTAGCACTGGTCCAGACAAATGTAGAACAGGCGTAACAGCACCTGGGGGGTCTCCCAGGCCATTGGAGGCTCCCAGGTGGTTGGGCTCTGGGGAGGTGGTAGCATGGCACTCCCACTGGCACCCAGGCACCTTAGCATTGCCAGTGTGCCCAGGTGGCACTGCCAGGCTGTTCTAGATCTAGGGGCCATAGTCTCAGGGTAAATGGACAAACATTTAGGACCAAGTTAAAAGAACATTTCTTTATTCAGAGAGTTGAGAATTTTTAACATTTTCAACCCCACAGGGCTATGGATGCTCATTTGTTGAGTATATTCAAGGCTGAGTCCAATAGATCTTATGGAGAATCGAAGGATATGGGGATTAGGCGAGAAAGTGGATTTGAGGTTGGGGATCAAACATGATTTTATTCAATGATGGAGCAGGTTTTATGGGCGGTCGGGTTGAGTCATGCTCCTATTTCATATGCTTTTTTCTTTTCTCTTATGTGTGAGTATGGAGAATGGATTCCCAGAAGCTGATCAGTGAGGGCGTGTCCTCACCTGACAATTAAAGCATGCGCCCTGGAAAGTGGTCAGGAGCAGGAGCCCCGGCCACCTTCCATGAACCTGGAGCACCACTGCCATTCCGCGTGAGAAACTCAACAAAGAGCAGGAAATTAATCTATGTGGCTAAGTGGCTATCGGAGCAGCCTTTAAAGTTCCATACCAGACTTCTGGAGGAACTGCAAAAACTGAAGGAATTATAGGTGCTTGGTTATAACAGAGGTGGATTAAATGGGGGCAGGTACACCGAAGTGGAAGATCTTTCAGCTCAACCCCTCCACGACTAAATATACTTTGACAATCTAAATGTAGATGTAGCACCAATCCAGTGGCTATCACCGCTGTGGTTAGCACTGCTGCCTCACAGCGACAAGGACCCGGGTCCAATTCCGGCCTTGGGTGATTTTCTGTGTGGAGTTTGCTACTTTCTCCCCATGTCTATGTGGGTTTCCTCCGAGTGCTCTGGTTTCCTCCCACAGTCCAAAGATGTGCAGGTTAGATGGATTGGCCCCGCTAAAATTGCCCCTTAGTGTCCAGGGATGTGCAGGTTGGGTGGGGTTACAGGGATAGGGGGAGGGGTGTGGGCCCATGCAGGGTGCTCTTTCAGAGGGTCAGTGTAGACTCGATGGACAAATGGCCTTCTGCACTGTAGGGATGCTATTGTATTCCATGGTGAAATCTGGTGTTACAGCAGCCAGCATGCTATTTTTAAACTTCTAATGAAATATTTCATCAGATCATTTTAGAATGGTTCCTATTCCCTGTTCGTAGTGGAGGGTCTCAGGTCTTAGATCTCGGCCAAGGTGGCAGTTGATGTTATTATGGGCCCCAGTAGCCCACGACATAAGCAGTACCTGGATAACAGTGCACCATATCAAGCTCGCCTGTGATGGATTCTGAGGCCAAATAAGCTAGTCGACAATGCAGATTCTTGGCATTATTAGTTTTCAATTTTTATAGTTAAATTGCCATTTTATTTTACCTTTCTCTGTCCTTAAATATAAGCGGGGGGAAATGCCAGAAATGCACCACAGGTTAATCAGCGTCTGAGAAACAGTTAGTGCAGCTGTGGCCTGACATTAGAGTAATTCTGAAGAAATTAACCTTAGCCAAGATGTTGGACTTTATCATCTGGCTGGGGAACTGACCTTCTGGCATTTGCATTTTTTAATCTCAAATTTACAGTTTTACAATGTTAAGGGTCATTTTGACCAGTAGCAGCTAATGACCGGGACCCTCACCATGACAATACATAATATTGGCACGCTGCGTGCAACTCTCCCACAATCAGAGGACAGAAGCGCCCAAACCCAATTTTCCAAACATTCCTTGTTGCTATCTCCACGTGACATCAGAAGATTCCCCCCTCCTGTTTTTTCCCTTTTAAGCTTTGTGCTATTCTGACATTTTTCACCCAGTGCATCCTGTATTAGGTGTCACAGGGAAAAATGTCTTTTTGATTTTTGCCCGCATAAGTGTACCAACGGGAGAGCAAACTGAGCAGCTAGATTCTGTCTCATAATTTGATTAAAAAGGAGCTGTATTGAGGCCTGAGGTAATTAGGCAAATGCCTAACACATGAGGTCCATATACACAGGCACTCTGAGCAGAAAGAGCAACATTTCCCCAGCAAAGCTCAACAACCTATCGGAGAAATGTTAACCAAAGAAAAGGTTCGGAGGGAAAGGAGGAACTGTGCCAAAAATCCCAGAATAGGGCGGAGAGTGAAGACCTAAAAGAGAATGGAATGCTTAAAAAGTGTCCTGAGGGGATTGGAAAAAGGAGTTCAAATTTTTCTTGCATGTGACCTGAACTTTGAGTAGATGCTACTGTTTAGGAACAAGCCCATGGTTCGATGATGAAGCGAGCCACAGTTTGTAGTACTTGACCGTACAGGTACACACGTCGTTACAGACTCTCCAACCCCACCAATGACAGCACCGCCTCCAGAAACGAGGAGGCAGGTGCTATCGGGAATGTCGGGGAGACTTTCCTCGCAAAGTCCCGCACTTGCAAATACCTGAAACGTTCGCCCCGCAATTCCTATTTTTATTTCAATGTCTGCCGGTCTTTTTGTCTGAGGCATTTTTCAGGGGGGTGGACAGGCTGATCTCCTCATTTGTTTGGGAAGGTGGTCAGGATAAGGAAGGTGATTCTGCTGAGGGGACAGCAGGCTTGGAGGTTAGGCAAATGCAGAGAAGGTGCGGAGCTGGAGCGGTGGTGTGGGGGGGGGGAGGGGGGTGGGGGGAGGCACGGGGGGTCAGGGCGGGCTTTGTGGGTGAGGATGGAGGCGGGCTCTTGAAGGGGGTCATCGGTGAGTTTGGTGGTGGTAGTCACTTTGAAGATCTGGAGGTAGTTTAGAAAGCACTTTAAATTGGGACTGGGCCAGGGGGATGCCGATTAGGGGGAATCATGGGTTTGAACCGGGGAGGATGGATGTGAGGTTTTGGAGATGGGAAGAGAGGGGAATTAAATAAATGAAGGATCTATTCCTGGGAGGGTGATTTGCGAGTTTGGAGGAGTTGGGCGAGATATTTGGGCTGGTGCGGGGTGAATGTTTCAGGTATATGCAGGTGCGGGACTTTACGAGGAAAGTCTTCCCGACATTCCCAATAGCACCTGCGTCCTCGTTTCTGGAGGCGGTGCTGTCATTGGTGGGGTTGGAGAGGGGGCTTGTCTCGCCGATTTACGGAAGAACTTTGGGGGAGGATGGGTGTCCTTGGAGGGGATTAAGGCTAATTGGCAGGAAGAGTTGGGGGTGGTGCTAGAGGATGGTGTGTAGTGTGAGGTATTGTGGAGGGTAAACGCCCCGACTTTGTGCGCTAGGCTGGGGCTGATACAACTGAAGGTCGTGTACAGGTCGCACCTTACAAAATCTAGGATGAGCCGGCTGTTTGAAGGGGTGGATGATGCCTGCGAGCGACGTGGGAGGAGCCCTGCAAACCATGCGCATATGTTTTGGTCCTGTCCGAAGCTGGAAAGGTTTTGGTGGACGGTGTTCTGCACCATTTCGGGGGTTTTACATGTGGACGTAGTGCCCCGACCCCCAGAAGCCATATTCATGGTGTTGGACCGGCCGGAGCTGCAGGCGTGAGTGGGGGGCAGATGTTTTAGCCTTCGCCTCGCTGATCACACGTAGGCGGGTCTTGTTGGGATTAAGGTCAGCTTCTCCACCCTGTGCCTCGGCGGGTGGGGGATCCTGCTGGAACTTCTGACCCTGGAAAAGGTGAAGTTTGCTCTGAGGGGAGTAAGTGATGGGTTCTACAATTGTTGGGGTTTGTTTATCATGCATTTTCAGGAGTTGGTTACCGTTGACTGTTGAGGGGGGGAGGGTTGTTTTGTACTGTATAACTTTGAAAAACTGTTGAATAAAAATACTTTCAAAATCAAGTTGTACATTTTTGGCATCATCGCCTTATCACTCTATCATGGGTTTTGCTGCCATACATGTAACTATGAGACTTGACTGGACAAAGAGGAAGAAATCCTGCTTGAACCCATCACTGACCATATAAATATCCCTGCTTACGTCCTCACTCTGTCGAAACTGAGAGGTGCCAGCTCCTAACCCATTCTTCCTTCAAAACTGTGGAACTCCCCACTTCCTGAACTATTCCCATCCTTCCACAATCTGCAGGCTTTTAAAGCCAAAACCTGATGTTGGTTAACTACTACAAGAACATTACCCTGTGCTCTGCTCTCTACGGTGCCACTGTAATTAAAGAGCTCAAAGTACATCAATAATATGGTTTGTGTTTTAAATATAGGAGTCAGTGAACAAGTAGGATAAATGTGAGTGATGCATGTCATTCTATGCACACTGGTAAGCACAGCGGCCGCGATTCTATCAATGTGTTCCGCCCGGTGCCGATCTGGGCAGGCCAGGTGAATCGTGGGAGAGGCCCAAATCGGGGTTCGCACTGGGCGCGAAACCTTGCGCAACTTATAGGACTCGCGGTGTCTGGATCACGCCCTCGCAGAAAAATATATTTAAATGAGCCACTAAGCTCATCTAAATATGTGCGGCCTATTGAGGCTGCATTCTCCCGGTTAGTACTTGTCTCCATAAGCGGAGACGTGGCAGGATGGGGGTCTCGGAGGCCATCAGAGCCCCCTGGGTGTTTGGGGTCAAGGCAGGGCAGTACCCTGGCACTCCCCCGAGCACGCAGGCACCCTGGTGGTGCCAATCAAGCACCCAAGTTGGCACAGCCACGGTACCAGGGGCACTTCCCAGGTGCAGGTTGGCAGTACCAGATGCCAGGTCGACACTGCCAAGTGTTGGGATCTGAGGGGGACCATATCAATGAAAGGGAAGGAGAGGGGAGTATGAAGGGTTGGGGGTGAAGGGGGGGTATGAAAGGGCTTCACAATGGTTGCAGGATGAAGGGCGAGTCATTAAAAGAGGGAATGGGGGCCTAAAAGGGGGGGGGTGGTATCCTCAGCGACCCCATACCGGGATGCCCTCACTTGGGGGGGGGGGGGGGAGGGAAATTCCCATGTCTGTGGGAGGTGGCATTTTCTTTGGGGGGGGGGGGGGGGGGGGGCTGTGGGGGAACCCCCAATCTCACTTAGAGATCGGGGCACCCTTTGAAAATGGTGGCCCGATCTCTGAAGAGCCAGTCTTGCAGGTGTTTTCAGCTCCCCAATGCTGAAACAAATTTCTAAGTGTGGGCTAGACCTGGGAGAAACTCGCTATGGCCCAAAAAAAAGGCTAAGTCTGAGTGAATCCACATCTGGATCTCACCCAAAAACCCAGTGGGAAACACCCCGTCAAACTCGCCCAGTTAGAAATTGTTTGGGTGAATCACGCCCAGTATCTGTGCATTTTCCAAAATTTAGAGAACTTTTATGTGCTTACATCATTACGTGCAAATTATTCCAGCTAAATTGTAGCTTTGGTGTCACATGCCCCTGTCCTTCTTCCATCACTGACACATTAGTCCCCAGTGGATGGTGGGAAGAGAGCTGGGATGTGGGTTACGGGGATCAGACCTTTGCCCAGAGAAAATAATATATTTCCAAAGGATTGCTAATCTGTGCAATGGAAAGCACAGTGAGTACAGGCAAGATAAGCTGATTGAGTTGGCAGGGTCCCAGGGCTGTAGATTTTGAATGCCAGAGGCTAGGACTCCGATCCTGTTTGAAACAAATCTGCTTTATGAACACCGAATGGCAGTTTAACCGCTGCCTGCAGGCACTGTTTACTTTTCCCTAAGATTCATGGCACATCCTGTATCCGATCACATCTTCTCTCCCCAGCCAAGCGGATCTCTTAAACCTCCCAAGTTTTATTTAGATTCAACACCGCCTGATCAATATTAGGCGTGTTCCATACCTCTAAAATCGACCCCGCAAGAAATGAAAGGCTCACATCCATATAGTGCTTTTCATGACCACCAGTGCCACGGTACATCTACTCAAGCAGGCCAATGGGGCCTTAGCATCTCACTCCAAAGACAGTGGGCAGGATTGAACGGCCTCATTGCATCCGACTCAGTGACGCAACCGTCCGTTAAATCTCGCGAGAGGCCTCTTGTGAGATTTGCCACGTTCGGAACACCTCACGGGATCTAACAAGATCTAACGAGAACTCGTGAGACGTCGCAATCTGAATCTCGCCCACACTGGGCATGATCCAGATTTACATATTTTAGTGAGCAGTTCGGCTCACTTAAATATGTCTGCACCAATTCTCCCAAGGACCAGGAATGAACACCTACAAGGCCTTGCCATGACGCCGTTTAGCACTAGTCCACACAAACATGGACCAGGCGGAACGGCAGATGGGAGGCTCCCGGGCGGTCGGGCTCTGGACAGGGTGGTACCCTGGCCTTCCCATTGTCATTTGGGAACCTTAGCACTGCCAGCCTGGCACCTTGGCACTGCCACCTGGACACACTGTGACAGAGTGACACTGCCAGAGTGTTGGAGCACTGCCCAGGTGCCAGCTGGTGGTGATCGGGTGCCAACTTGCCCGTGCCGGGGATCGGCCCGGAGGTGCCCTTCCCGTATGAGGTGGGGTAAGAGGGGTTTGCAGAGCACCTAACAGGAAAGTTGGGGTATTGTGGAGGTCAAGAGATCAGGGCGGCATTTAAAAATGGAAGTGAGGTAAATGCGGCCTTGGTGATCTTTCATTATTGGAACTGACAAAAACTCATCGAACTGATATGTTAACTCTGTTTTCCTAAACCTTCCACACTGTTTGCAAAACCGTCCCTGTCCTGGACTCTACACACATCCATTCACTCATCCATACAACTCCACTATTACACTCTATCGTTCTGCTAGCCACAGGCATTCTTTTCCATCTCTTCCCACATCCCGCAGCACAGGAACAACCTCATCCCATGTAGAATTTCAGCATCTCAGTTTGTACCTGTACAACATCCATTCATGTTCCCAACCACACACCTCCAATTCCTTTCAAAAGTGGAGCTTATTATCTTCTGCAAACTGGTAGCAAACGGTTACGTGCCCTGGCGCGTCAGCTGTGGGTAGTTTGCTGAGTATCACCATCTGAGGCTGGCAGCAAAATAAAACAGATTTTATTTTTAAAAACCACTCACTCCTATTTTCAACTCTCCTGAAGTCCACATCCCCACTCTCTGATCAATTAGCTGATTCTGGTCACGACAACGACAATAGTGATAGTGGCACAGTTGGCCTTAGTGTTGGTGTTCCTACACTACGTGTGTGTTTGTGTGTGGGGTGTGTGTGTTGCTCACTGACAGTTCAAGTGGCATCAGGGTAGGTACTAAGCCCACAAAATGACACTGCACAATGTGGCCTTACTTTGAGGCCCTGGAGATGCCAGGGGAGAGAGAGGAAGTATAAGGGACTTGCTGCAATAAGTCGTGGGAGGGGGCAGCACGGTGGTGCAATGGGTTAGCACTGCGGCCTCACAGCGCCCAAGTCCCAGGTTCGATCCCGGCTCTGGGTCACTGGCCGGGTGCAGTTTGCACATTCTCCCCGTGTTTGCGTGGGTTTCACCCCCACAACCCAAAGATGTGCAGGGTAGGCGGATTGGCCACGCTAAATTGCCCCTTAATTGGAAAAAATGAATTGGGTACTCTACATTTATTTTAAAAATAAGTCATGGGAGGCCCTCACTACAGATGTGTGTGGTATCAGCTCACACCACAAACTGAGAATCACAGCTGTGGCCTTCTGGTCAATGCTGCTGTTCATTTATATAAATATGTCAAGAGTATATTTTACATGTGTGTTCGGAGTAATCTCAGGGAGTATTTCAGGAGGCTGTTTGTTTATGGTTTAGAAATTATATTTGACACTGATGTCTTTCCACAGAGGCATGTTTTCTTTCAGACAGGGGTACATATTCTCCCTGAGTACTCTGACAGTGTTAGCAATTATAAACATTTAGCAGGTGAGCCACTCTCTAACCGCCTATATAAACAGACCTGCGATGCTTCCGAAGGTTTTAGCAACTAGGTCCAAAGAACACTTGAACACACCAGACGCTGGAGGCCATAGGTTCACTGAAGTCGGGCCTCAAGCCTCATTTTTATCATTGCAGAGGGCTAAGTCATCTGTTGCACTTCCAGAGGCTACTTGCTGCTTTGCTCTGCTCCAGTTTGGACAGGCAACCTCTCCCTAGCGGAGGAATGAAAGGTGGGATAGTGAGGGAGTAGTGGCTCCACATGAGATAGATTTTTAAAAAAATAAGTGGCCACAGTGGTCCCTTTAAGCATGACAGATAAGACCATATTTAGACGGGCAGCATGGTGGCGCAGTGGTTAGCATTGCTGCCTCACGGCGCCGAAGTCTCAGATTCGATCCCGGCTCTGGGTCACTGTCCGTGTGGGGTTTGCACATTCTCCCCATGTTTGCGTGGGTTATCAGGGCTGTCAGGAAATACCTTTTACAACTATGGAGATGCACAAAACGCAGACACACATTGGCTATGGGACAATGTACCCCAAAATGGATGCTTTTTGCCCCCATTTTGCTGAAGGAAATCTGGATCTGCCATAAGCATTAGATTCCAAACTGGTTTCTCCTTCCAGGCTGTGGTTAATGCTGTTTTAATTTGTTCAGTTACTAATTAGAAGTGTATGACCCGGAACAAACTACTTCCTGGTCGTTCACTAAAGTTATGAGGAAAACAACATACAGCCAACCAATCAAGCCCAATCCTTCCACAAAAACTAAGTGCTGCAGGTGTTGGAAATCTGAAATAAGAATAGAAAAATATTGCAAGAGTTCAGCAGGCCAGGCAGCATCTGCAAAGAAAGAAAGGGTTAATATTTCAAGTCTGTACAACTTTTCTTTACAACTTTGAAGGAGCCATATTGGACAAGAAATACTGGGCATGATTCAGTGACATGGATCGGGCACAACTGGTGAATCATGCCCGAGTCACCTAATTCGCTCTGCCCCGCGCGATGTAACAGCTCATTTAAATACCCGGTTGCCGGATTCAACCGGTGCCTGGGACTCGCTGGCCGTAGTGAGACCTCGCCAAGGTGCCTTTTAGTGCTGGTCCACACAAACGGTGACTAGGCGTAATGGCACCTGGCATGGGGGGGGTCTCCCATGCCATTGGAGACCCTCGGGTGGTCGGGGATAGGGCAGGGTGGCACTGCCCCAGCACCTGAACACCTTGGTACTGCCAGTCTGGCACCCTGGCAGTGTCAACTTGCCACCCTGGCAATGGCACTGCCAGTGTCAGGGCACTGCCTGGGTGCCTGTTGGCAGTACCAGGGTGCCCAGGTGTCAGGTTGGCACCGCCAGGGTCAGGTAAGGGGGACCTTCCAAGTAGAGGGAAGCTGAGGGGCATTCCCAGGGGCCTCCCCAAGTTTGGGGGGAGGTGAGGGGGGGTTAAAAAGCAGGGGGGCTGAAGGGAGAGGGGAGAACGGGCTGCCAAGCAAAATGGCACCCCGATCTGCGAGAAGCCTTTCCTGTCGGTAAGCTTCAGCTCACCAGCAGGAAATCACTCGAAGTGTGGCTTGGCAGGGAGAAACTTCCCGAGGCCAAAGAGAAAAGGCAAATTGCTGTTGGATAGCAGGATGTTTGATTGTAGCTACCGAGAAACACTCCACTAAACGCACCCGACAACAGACTTGAGTCCACTGAATCGTACCCAGTGGGCACAATCTAACCAAGTTGGAACAGAATCCCAGGCAAGCGTGTTTAGCTGGGTGTTTCCCCTGGGAAACACCACGCTATTTATCGGGACTCTGGTTCAATTCGGGGCCTCAGCGGGGAACTCCCCGACAAGGTCACACTTAGTCCTGTTTCCTGCACTGAAGAGCTCCCCTCACCGAAACTCCTCAGTGCAGCGAGAGATCGGGATGTCATTTACAAATGGCGTCTCAATCTCTCAAACCTCCAACCCCACCCCCTTCCCCCAACAAGGGGGTCCTCAGGCCCTGACCACACCCAGGCCCAATCGCCAGCATGGGACAAATGGCAGCCTGGCAGTGCCACACCAGTGCCACTTTGGCACTTCCAGGGTGATAATGCCAAGACATCACCAGTAGTGCCAGGGTGTCACCCTGCCCAGAAGGCAAGCTCCTGGCAGCCTCCAAACCCCTGGGAGACCCACCCCCCCCACGAGTGTTCCGTCTGGTCCTCGTTTGTGAAGACCAGCACTGAATTACACTCACCCGAGGTCTGCGAGGCAAAGAGGTTAGAGCCCAAGGCCTTGGGTACCTCAGGGAAATGCGTATTAGAGTGAGACAGTTAGTCTCACTCCAATATGCAAATTTGCAAACTAGTGATCCCGCCCACAATGGGCGGGAATCAGATCACGACGTCTCTCTAGATTGGGTTAGATCTCGCAAGGCACGGCAAGCCGGGTAGATCCCGGAAGAAGGATCGCCCGGCATCTACCGGCCGTGCCACTCTGTCTTTCGGGCGCAACATGGCCGGGAGATCGCCCCCATTAACTCTATTTCTCTCTCCACACATGCTGCCAGACCAGCTGAGTCTTTCCAGCATTTTCTGTTTTTATTTCAGATTTTCAGCAGCCACACTATTTTGCTTTTAGGTTAACGCTTCAAGTTTGGTAACATTTAATTGAACTAACAAACGGTCATTGACCTGAAGTGTTTTACTTTTGTGGTTTTTTTTTGGGGGGATGGGTTTAAATTTTAGAGTACCCAATTCATTTTTTCCAATTAGGGGGAAATTTAGCGTGGCCAATCTACCGAGCCTGCACATCTTTTTGGGTTGTGGGGGTGAAACCCACACAAGCATGGGGAGAATGTGCAAACTCCACACGGACAATGGCCCAGAGCTGGGATCGAACCTGGGACCTCGGCGCCGTGAGGCAGCAGGGCTAACCCACTGCGCCACCGTGCTGCCCTTGACCTGAAGTGTTTAACTCTGTTTCCCAATCCGTTCACACTGCAAAAATCATCCATGTCTTGGTTTCTACTCATACCCATCCATACAACTCCACTATTCAAATCTATCCTGCTGCCCACCACAAGCATTCAATCCAACCTCCACTCTTCCCCCACCCCCCGCAGCACAGGAATAACCTCAACCCATGTGGAATTGCAGCACGCTTATTCAAATCCAAAAGGAGTTCATTGTTTGTTTTTAGACTGGTAGCAAACGGTTATTTGCCCAGTGGTGCATCAGGCATACGCTGAGCATCAACATATGAGTCTGACAGCAAAACAGGAACTGAAAAAAAAATCTCCCACTTCTACTTTGTGCTCTTCTGAAGGCAGTGAGAAGTTTTGGGGGTTGAGGTGATAGACACCAGTGCTAAATGGTCATTATTATTGAATATAATCGCTTCTCGGTCTTTTGGCAAAGATCAAGCCCAAGATGAGGTGAAATCCCTTTTCTTGTCAGCTTGGGTCTTGTATGTCTCTTGTGGAGGCCATGAATTGGCTTCAATTTGAATTTAAATAGTTTGTTGGAGCAAACAATGAGATGGATTGAGGGTTCCCCCTGTCCACTCTGCGCATTGGCTTTGTAACTTTAAGGATTGGATTTTTAAAAAATTAAATTAATATTGAATATTTTCAGGGTGTCAGATTTTGTTTTATAATGCTCCTATGAAGTGCCTTGTGGTGTTTTGTTACATTAAATAGACTATATAAAAATAAGCTGCTGTTGGTGTTATTGTTCCAGACTATTTGGCACTTGATGTACTACTCCTTAACCTCATCCTGTCATCTCCCAATATCCACACACATTTATTTTCCAACACGTGCATCTAGACCAGGATCAGGATTATGAATCTCAGCAAATTTCTTACTCGGCGGGTGGGGTTGGGGGGGGGGGGGGGGGGGGGGGGGGGGGGGGGGCTGCACACTGGATAAACCCGCTGGGGGATGGAGAATATTCTTAGTGCTTTTAATATTCGCCAAATGAATGGGCGGAAGCTGCTCATTTCCATGGAACTGACATCAGAATGATGCAACTGTCAAGCCACATGTGGCACCGAGAGAGAGAGAGAGGACAGGCCTTGTCTATCATCTCAGATGGTCGGCGGGAGAGGTGGGACCAGTTGGGTTAAGGGGGGCGGTAGGCTCCAAGTGTGGCAAACTAATGTCAATTGTCCCGGATTATAGACAACTTTATATACCGTGTTCGTGGATTGAGACTGCCCACACTCATTCCTATGAGTTAACAAAGACTGCTTTCATCCATAAATTTTGGTTGCATTAAGATCCATGCTCAATGGTGAAATGCCAGTGTCAACTCACTGCACCATCCTGCCACTCTCGCAGATTGTTTTTATCTTGTTCTTCCATTTGTATTTTTTTTTACACCATAAACTCTGTTGCAGGTAGAGAGCTGAGGCCATGGAGAAGGGGAGGAGAGCCAGCCTGGAAAGATGTGTGCTGCTGGGTTTTATTTAATCTGTCCAGAGAAACATTAGCCTAGGATAAAGAGGGTCTAATTAAACAGCGGGAGAAATTAAATGAAATGAAATGAAAATCGCTTATTGTCACAAGTAGGCTTCAATGAAGTTACTGTGAAAAGCCCCTAGTCGCCACATTCCGGCACCTGTTCGGGGAGGCTGGTACAGGAATTGAACCGTGCTGCTGGCCTGCCTTGGTCTGCTTTCAAAGCCAGCGATTTAGCCCAGTGTGCTAAAATGGTTCCAGAGAGGCGAAGGTGGAAACACAGGATGAGGTTTACATTATATCTGATTTGATACTCAGACTGGTATCTAGTTTGACAAACTTGTTCACAAGTGGTAGTGTGTATAACCAACAGGAGCTGGTTTTCAGCCACATAAGCAGTAACGGGACAAATTACTCCCAGATTCATTGTGTCACCACAGCTACAGAATTACATACTGGTGTAACTTTCAGGAAAAAGAAACTTGTTTAGTGGAAACAAAAAAATACCATGGAATGGTGTCCAAAACCAAAACTTTCGTCCATCAGCGTGCATGAACGAGATGTTAATCTTGCATAGTTCTGTTCTGCCATTTATGGTCCACACAAATATGTAAATCTCAAGCATTGAAGCCGAACAGATGAGGGAATAAAGCGATTGGACGATGAGACGATTTCCACTGAGCCAATAAGACAATTTGGCCTGTGTTCCCATTCCTGAACACTATCCTGTGTCCTCCTTTGGAAGGAAAAGTGTGTTGACTCTTTAGTGGGCCATGACGCCCCGACGGGCGATTCTCCGAGGTGCGGAGAATCGGAGCCATTTGCACCGGCGCGTTTCACGCGGCGCCGGCCACGGCCCGCTGGAATCGGCGGGGCCACCGATTCTCCGGCCCGAATGGACCGAGCAGCCGCGCGAATACGACAGAGTTCCGCCAGCGCCGTTCACCCCTGGTCGCTGCCGGCGGGAACTCTGCACGAAGGGTCGGGGGCGACCTGTGGGGCGGGGAAAAGCGCTCCTTCACCGGGGAGGGGCCTCCGATGGAGTCTGGCCTGCGATCAGGGCCCACCAATCGGCAGGCCAGCCTCTCCCCTCCCCGGGCCTACTTTGTTGCGCGGCCCCTGAATCCCCACGCCATGTTGCGTCGGGGCCGACATGCGCAGGTTGGCGCGGCCCAACCGCATGCGCGGGTTGGTGCGGTGCCCATTTGGCACCGAGAAGGGAGGCTGGAGTGGCGTTAACGCAATGGCGTTCACGAAGGCGCGAACAATTCATCTCCATTTTGGAGAATCGCCCCCTTTATATCCACTGGACCAAACAGATAGGGCCTTGCTTCAGCACCACCAACAATGTGGCACTCCCTCAATACTGCACCAAAGTGACAGCCTCGATTGTATGCTGAAATTCTGCAGTGGAGTTTGAACTCACAAACTTCAGAGGTGAGAGGGCTACCAACTAAGCCAAGCCTAGAGATTGCACTGCACATGCTGCTCAGATGATTAAATCCCCAATATAAAAGACAGGAGATGTGTGCTTGTTTCCAGAAATGCCATATTTGGTAAGGACAAATCAGAGGCGACCTTTATTCACGCCTAAAACAGGGGTTAGGACTTAACTTCTTCTTGAACCATAACATGGACTCTTCTTGAAACTGATTAATATTTGAATGTGAAGCACGAAGCAGGACTCCACATTAAAGGGAACAATTGTCACTCCACTCCCATCATTCCCGTTCCTGACTCCTTTCCCCTTCGCCACTGCTGTGGGCCCAAGTCCATCTATCCTCTCTATTACCTGGCCCTCATGACTCATGGCCTGAACCTGAGCAATTCCTGACTTCCAAGACATTCCCAATACTCAGCCCAGCCCATGCCCTGACCCAAGCTTCAAGACACCCTGATAAACCCTGATCCAGGCCCTGATTCCTGACAATACTCACCCGAGGGCCCCACCAAACCCTGATTGAACACTGGGCAGAGTCAATGAGACCAAAGTGTATTGCCCATACCGACATCAAGATGAGGTCAGCTAACTCAACAGAGCCACATGTCTGAACCTAGGGCATTAATTGTCTGAATGATTCAGTCCCATACGATGGAGAACATTTTACAGTTATCCACTCAGCCATCAGGATGTGCATGTAGTATTTTCCATTAGAATGATTAATCATTCAGTGAGAACATTGTTATCAGTCTGTTGAAAATTTGTTTAACACTAGCATTCCTAAATGCCTTTATTTACTTATATTAGAGATTCAGCATCAGGATAGAGGGCTTATCAGAAAACTGGACCCAGTCCTCATCAAAACCGCTACAGTGTGTATCTTGGAGTGATTTCAAAGCCTTAATTTTGTCCCACAGTTTTTAACTTTGGTGAGACTTCAATGAGGATACTGCCGTTGATCCATTTGCCATTTGCTTTTTCACTATCTAAACAGAGCAACTTCAGAAATGCTAAGAGTGAGATTTCTCACTCACTGTAAACTATATTTCAACAAAGTATGCGCTCGTCCAATATTTGTCTAATCCTGTACTCTTATTCGGTTGTGAATTA
The DNA here is from genome assembly GCF_047496885.1 of Scyliorhinus torazame. Lineage (NCBI taxonomy): Eukaryota > Metazoa > Chordata > Chondrichthyes > Carcharhiniformes > Scyliorhinidae > Scyliorhinus > Scyliorhinus torazame. The sequence continues at coordinate 41,913,201 of NC_092722.1, forward strand.
ATCATGAAAAAAAGACAACTTAAAGCCAATTAAGACCCCAAAATACCACACAGAATATTTCAAGAGATAGAAACCACCCCCCTCCGGACCCCACCACATCGAATTTGAAAAAATCATTTTTCTTACCTCTCTGGGCTGAAATACAGAGGAACGCAGCCAGTGTCAGGAGAACTAGGTGTCCGAATCCCATCTTGTACATACTTATTTCTTTTCTGAAGGTGAATCTGCTTCTCAGCTTTAAAATTAAAACTCTGCAAGATCCAGTAGGTACTTGAAAAGCTAAATTGCCGAGCAGCCTTTCAAACCAGACTTTGACAAACTTTGCAAGCAGTCTGGGAGAAAACAAGGAACAGCCCCGGCTTCCAGACTCCTATATATTTGGGTTGGAAATTTTGCAGGAAGAGGCACTGTGACGCCTCTCATAGTGAAGTGGATTGGGTGTGGATCAGGGTGGGTGGGGGCGGAGGGGTGGGCCTCGAGGCACAGTGAGGGGGGGGGGGGTGGGGGGAGTTTGAATGATGTCAGATTCAGGATAAGCTTAAGACTCACTCAGTCTGTACCCACTTTAAACAGTGTGGGTCAGTGCCAGCAGTCGAGACCTTTCATCAAAAAAGAATTCAGTTCTTTGAGATATATTTAGCGAGGAGTTAAGTGGGGGATGGCAGAGAAATTAATGGCTGTGTAATTTGTTGTTGGAGAAAGAGCAACTGTAATGAAAGCATTTTTAAATTATTGATTAAAATTCTTTCAACCATCCCAAAATATTCCATACCAAATCACAAACTAAACAAACATTTGCATCCTGTTTTATTGATACTTTTCCCTATCAATTACCTCCTCTGACAGTTTCAACTCAGGTACTGCACGCACTCCGGCGCCTGGGCAAATTCTTTGACTGTGGAGGATGTAAAACCAAGTTCAATTCCTGGTGTCAGTGGATATTTGCTTTCTGGGGCAACTTTCCTGTCTTTAGTGCCCTGTAGGTTTCAGTCAACAAGGGAGGTATGGATTCGTAGACTTGTAATACCCCAGGAGGGATATATTCATCGAAGTAATATGAGGGGGTATATCACCCATCTTATCTTTGTCCATTGGATTTTTTAAGAATGGAATGGGAATCAGGCAGGTTCTGGGGTGGATGATTCTCTCCACTGGATTATTCTTAGACAAAGAATTTTCCATTTTCTGCCCCTTTTGCTCACTACCTACAATTCCAGAAATTAGGGGGGGTGGACGGGAGAACTCCTACTGAAACCAGCTTGAGCTTCACTGAAATATGATAATGACATATCCCCACACTGTCATTCCTCTTTCCCACCTTTATCCCAGATCTCTGCCACTATAATGCAAGTCCAGATTCACCTCAATCACAACACGTTACAATTTACATGGTAAACATGAAAGAAAGCATGCCCTTGTGATCAACAACATGCTAAGCCCACTAAGAGAGCACACTCATAGTTGGCAATTAGTGTGGGGAATTGGCCTCACAGGGTCCGATTCAGTTACGAGCTAGATGCTGGGCAGTGCCACTTGTTGTTGGGACTCCTCCTGTTGACACGCAGATTAGACAGGTCTGGCGTAGCCAGTGACGGTGAAGGCCTGCTGCAGCCTCTAGCCTGCCTTCACCTCCTTCCAGGCATGTCGGCGTACAGGCCTTGGACCTTGGGGTGAGTCTGAGGGAAAGCCTCTTCAAAACAATCTTAGGAAAGGTTGTCTCCATTCAAGTAGTGGACGAACAAGGGATTAGTCCTGAGTTGCTCCTTCTCATGTCTGCACATGTTGCCTTTCCCTTATTTGCGAGTCATTTCTTAATTCTACCCCACAAATAAAAGCAGCACGGTAGCACAGTGGTTAGCACAGTTGTTTCATAGCTCCAGGGTCCTAGGTTCGATTCCCGGCTTGGGTCATTGTCTGTGCGGAGTCTGCACGTTCTTCCCGTGTCTGCGTGGGTTTCCTCCGGGTGCTCTGGTTTCCTCCCACAGGCCAATGCAGGTTAGGTGCATTGGCTATGGTAAATTGCCCTTAGTGTCTAAAAAAGGTTAGGTGGGGTTACGGGGATAGGGTGGAGCTGGAGGGCTAGGGTTGGGGTGTGGGTTTAGGTCGGGTGCTCTTTCCAAGGGCCGGTGCAGACTCGAGGGGCCGAGTGGCCTTCTTCTGGACTGTAAATTCTATTTTTTAAAATCCCCACTTGCCCACCCACTTTCATTTTGAGAATGGTTGCACTGTAAATTCTATGATACTATGATACTCTTTGAATCTTTCCAAGGGCTTTCAGAATTGTTGTCCACCAAATATGATATTTCCTTCAATTGCCCCATTCCTCTAAATTTCATTTTGAGGCTCCCGACCATAATATGCTCCTCACCTCTGCCCTAGTGTGCACCAAGGTTTGGTCAATAATTCTGAAAATGACCTGGTCGAGAAAATTTGATTGCTGACTCACAAACACTGTAATCACTTGGACCTAATTTACTCCAGTGGATGAGCATGCAACAGCGGTAAATACAGCAAGATAAGAAGCTGGCTGATTTTCCACTACAATCTAAGGAACCAGATCATATGTTGAGGCCCAGATTTTCGCTATGACGGAGAGGCTCTTCACCTTGGCAAATGTAGCAGAAATAGGTGAAAGTCCTAAGGTCCACCCACAAAAATCCCTCTGAACATGACACTTCTTATTTAAGTGGGGACAAGAATGGAGTTGGGCCGGTGTTCACGCTTGCACTATTTACGGAGGTTGCTGGTCATTTTCGTCATCAGTGGGATTTTGGTAGGCCTGGAGTGTGAATTGTACATGTGCAGGTTGGACCAGGCAAGAGTTGATCTACACTTGGTGGATTTGTTCAGATGGGTAAGTTAACCTTCGGATATTATCCTGGGACACATTTGGGGACAGGGGGTAAGGCACACATTCGGATTGTTAAAAGTAGACATGGCTGTGCGCGGGGAGTGCATAAACTCCATGAACCTATCAAAATTGTCAAGTGTCTATCAGAGCTATCAAAGAACTGTCAAGCTGTAAAGGAACTATGAAAACATATTGGAATTGTTAAAGCAGCATAGAACTGTCAGTGCTGACAAAGAACTGCCAGGCTGTCAAAGAACTGTCAAAGCTGTCAAAAAACATAAAATTGTCAAATACTTGTCTAAGTTGCCAAAGCTGTCAAAGAACTGTCAAAGATGTCAAAGGGGGTGCCATGGAGCCAAGTGGTGCTGTGGGGATTGGGTGGAGGGCATGAGGTGGCATGGATGGACCATGGGCAGTGTTTAGGGGGAGGTGAGGCGATGTGAGGGTTGGAGGGATGCATTATGTTTTAATCTTTTTATTTTGGACACAGAGCTGTAGCGCCCAGGCGCTGTCTGTCTCCACAATTGGCATCTCCTCACTTCTTCCTAGTTTGTCCATCCGAACTCCTATTCTAGCCCATCCCCCATAACCTGAAAATCTGACACCCATGCAGCTATTTTTCAAGGTTTGGTTCACAGAGCCGGGAATTCTCCTATCCTCGCACTCCCGACAAAGAGAGCAAAAATGTGGGCCTGAGAATTGGGACTTTCTGTATGGAATAGCTAGTTTGCCTCAGTAACAGAGCTTTAAACGAACTGTTCTGTTCCAGTGGTGCATAAGAGAGTACTTTGGGCATTTCAACATTCTGTACTAATCTTAGCTTGCACTCATCTTAGTTTGGCTCACTTGCCTCTGATTCAGTTAGTGACGCATTCTAAAATTTCAGTGCATAATCTAGGCTGATGCTCCAGTGCAGCTCCAAGAGAGTGCTGCATTATTAGAACTGCTGTACGTTGGATGAGACATTAAGCTGAGGCCCCATCTGCCTGTCCTGGTGATCTAGTTAGATGCCAAAGATTGCAATCATTATTTAAAGAAATGCAGGTAGTTCTCACAATGTCCTGACCAACAGTCCTCTGTCATTCAACCAACAACATTAACCAGCCATTCCTTGCAAGGTTTGGATACTCGATGTGCACAAAATGGCTGCTATGGACAACTGCAGCACAAAGTAATTCACTGTATGTAAAGTGCTTTGAAACATTTCTGGAAGATGTGCAAAGATACTTCACTGGTACTTCACAGGGTTTTTCAGAGTACCTTGGAGTGACAGTAGTTATAGCGTCTTTAAAGTTTGTTTAATGTGATTTCCATGAACAGCTGCCAATAGTTTTATTACTTCCTTCTTACTATCCTGCAGCATCTGTTGAGTTGGCCTGAATGCAGCATCATTCCACTGAGAACAGAGAGCAGTCCGGATGAGCAAGGAATATACAATCATTCCATACACTGCACCCTCGACAACAACACTAAATTACGTACTCAGCTACAGATCTATGCTAAAGATCCAAAACTACTAACGTTGCAGAACTGCACAACTGCCATCATCGATGACAACGTTTTCAACATTGTCAACCACAGCAATTTGTATTCGCATGAAAAGGCATCGCAGGGTATTTCCCCATGGCATAATCAATTAGTTTGGTGCTAAAACTAAAGAAGGGATTATTAGAAGAGGGTGACTGGAAATCTGGTCACAATGGTGGGTTTTAATGAGGCCTCTAACAGAAGAGAGAGGGAGATGGAAGCAGAACCTGAGAGAGGGGATTGCAGGGGCCTCGGCAGTCGAGGGTATGCTCATCAATGGTGGGGTGAAGGGAAGGGTAAGACTCGCAAGAGGCCATTGAGTCTGAGGCATTGGAACATTTGGCAGGGGTGTGATTACAGCCTGTAAACAGTTAGAGAGTTATGGGGGGGGGGGAGACCACAGGTGTGAAGTGTGAGTACTGAATCAAACACAACAGAAAGATTCCAGGTTCAACATCAGGCATTGATTATACAGCACCTTTGGTATGCTTTAGAAAGGGAGAAAGGAGAAGGGAAAATAGATTAAAGGATTAGTTCTTGTGTGAGTAAGGAGAGGGTTTGAGGTGATTGGCAAAAGGTTGAAAGTGGAGATTCAGAGAAGAGTTCAAGGGAGTGGGCCCAAAACAACTAACAGTGCAGATTCCAACAATGGGATGAAAAGGCCTGTGCTGACATCATAGTGGCTGTGTTAAATAGCAGCTAGCCTGTATGGAAAGCAAACAAGGTCTAGGAAAACAGGTCACTACGAATTATTATTGAGTAATTAAGCAAAGCACAACCATAGTTGAGTTAAGACCTATGGGCGGAATTTTCCTTCCCACCAGTGGGGTCCTCCAATCTCGCTGAAGGAAACCCCCAATGACGGAATGGGCAAGTCGATCAAAACGCCATAGACATCAGCAGAACCAGAAGATCCCATCAGCAACCATTGGCCAGCTGTCTCCGCTGCCAGAAAAGGGTGTGGGGGAGTAAATACAGCCCGATGGACAGAACTTTCTGGCCTGTGGCCTACAGTACCAAGGGTGTCGGCGCTATAAAAACTCAGGAGGCCCAAGGAGGTATATCCAAAAGAAGTTTAATTTGACAAGAAGTAAAGGCCACAACACGGTTTGCAGTTTCAAGGTCCCAAATGGGACTACCATGTTTAGCAGGTCCCAGTCTGAGCCGGCTTTTAATGAGGCGATTTCCAAGAGCCCAGCTGGTGAGCCTCCGCCCACTAACGGAGAAGCTTGTAATCCATGGGAAGGTCAATTGGCGTGTCCCCGCGGGTCTTGTCAGTGTTAATTGTATCATCCTTGCTGATCGAATAGCTATAGTCACTGATCAACAACAGTAACAACTTGTATTTATTTTACACCTTTATCATAGAGAGAGATTAGGACAGATCAGTCAGATCTCAAAATCTGGCTGGATTCAAGGAATCCTATCAGCAGTCACCGATACAGAATGGAATTCAACTCCCCCATCATTGGGTTGGGTTGTGAAGAACTTATGCCAATATACAGGAGAGTAATAAATGACTTCATTACATAAGAAGTATCAAGAACTGGAAAAGACCTTTCACTCATCTAGTATCCTGTCTTTCCCTCTTGTCCCTCTATTACATTATCATTTTATATCATATTATGTTACATACTACAATAAGCGATAAGGAAGGCAAATATAATGTTGGCATTTATTGCAAGGGGAGTGGAATATTGAAGTAGGAAAGTTTGTCTGCAGCTGGCCTGCGTGAGACCACATCCAAAGTACTGTGTATAGTTTTTGTCCCCTTATTGAAATAATATATAATTGTGTTAGAAGCAGTTTAGACAAGGTTCATTCGACTCACTCATAGGGTGACAACCTTATCTTATGAAGAAAGGTTGAGGAGGTTGGCTCTGTACCTATTGGTGTTAAAAGAATGAAAGAGAATCTTATTGAAACATATAAGAGCCTGAGGGGAATCGATAGGACAGATAGCAGGAGGATGTTTCTACTTGTGCCAAAAACTTGGACCGGTGAACACAGTTTCAGAAGGTTTCCCTTCGAAAACAAACATGTTGTTCTCTCAGAGGGTCGATAGTCTGCGGAACTCTCTTACCCAGAGAGAGGTGGAGGCTGGGTCATTGAATTTATTTAAGACTGATTTAGATCAACTTTTGGTAGGCAAGGGAGTCAAGGCCAATGTGGGACAGACAGCAAAATGTAGCTGGGACCACAGCCAGAGCAGCCATGATCCTTATTGAATGGCGGAGCAGACTGAAATGGCCAGCTCCTGCTCCTGAATCCTATTATTTTAACTCTCCCAGTAACTCTCCCATCCGGTAAGGTAGGTTTTCATTCTCTTGGCTATAAAAGGTTAAGGGGGAGATTTAATTGATGTGTTTAATATGACTAAGGAGTTGGTGGGGTAGATAGAAAGAAATAATGGAAGGGATTCTCCCAACGTGGGTTTCCCGGCGGCATGTGGCGGCTTCGATGGGAATTTGCCGAGAATCCCGCCGCCAGCGAATGGAGCGCCAGCTCCCACCACCGCTAAACACAAGGCTGGGAGGCCGGAGAATCCTGCCCAATATCCCCCAGTGGGAGAAATCAGAACAACGGGGCGTAACGTTAAAGTTCGAGTTAGGCTGTTTCGAGCGTGAGGTCAAGAAGCACTTTTTAACTCAAATGGTTGTGGAAACCTCAGATTGTGCCCCACTAAAAGCAATTGACACCAGTTCCACTGACAATTTAAAAACTGTCATTGTCACATTCTTTTGCTAGGTAACAGTATTAAGGGTTATCGAAATATAGTAAATGAATTGGAGTACAGATTAGCCATGATCTAATTGAATGGAGGAACAAGCTCGGGGGGGCTCAATGGCCAATCCCTGTCCTGTGTCTCTAACTGTCTAAAGCCCATCTTTCCAGACCTATAACACTACCATGGAAGCTCGCTCCTCTCATACTATAACTGCCTCATCCTCCGAATGTCCTAACTCTTCCAACCTTGCAATTACTTATTATAATTAAAAACTCCAAAAGTCGCTACTGGATTAGAGAGAGAGAGAGTTATATTTGTGGATGGTTTTAAAAATTCTTTTGAAAATTTGAAACGGGTGTTTGGAAATCATGAGATCAAGGAACGCATCTGTTTGCAATTTTGGACTGTGTTGAATTATCAGTGAGGTTCGCACAGTTGCATGGCTGCTATTAGTCCATCAAGCTGTCTCTGTTCAGCATTAGGAACTGCGATTATTGACGCTGAAGCCTGGCCCAGTCAGTGCCTACTCGACCTGTGGATGTTCAGATCTATTAAGAAAGCAGCCTGAAGTAACCATAGTCTTTTCACCAGGTAATTTACCCAACACGAGCAGACAAAAAATTCTGTTTCCATTATCTCTTTGATTCACTGTGGTGGCATTATGCCTAGTGCTCTCCCCTCTGAGGCAGAAAGTTCTGGGTTTATATCCCAGTCCAGGAACTTGAGCTGAAAGCTCTAGGCTGACAATCTAGTGACGTATTGGTAAAGAATGTGATTGTCAGAGGTGCCATCTTTCGGATGAAATGTTATATCAACATAAAAGATCCCAGGGTTATACTTTGAAGAAGAGCCGGGGAATTCTCCCCGGTGTCTTGGCAAATATTCCAGTAACCAACACCACCAAATAGATGAAGTAACCATGTTAAAATCTAGATATGGGTAGGGTGCTCTTTCAAAGGGCTGGTGCAGACTTGATGAGCCGAATGGCCTCCTTTTGCACTGTAGGGATTCTATGTTCTGATTAATATCATATTGCCGTTTGCGGGAGAAGTTGACTGCTGCATTTTCTACACTACAACAGTCATTACATTTCTTAAGTGCTTTGTCAGTTATTAAATGCCTTTTGGAACATCCTGAGATTGTGAAAGGTGCTATATAAATGCAAAGCTTACTTAATTTGACTGTGTGTGTTTTTCTGGAATAATACAGCTCATACGTGCTGAGCAGCAATGGATACATCTCCCAGCAAGGCAGGGGGGAGGGCAGCAGAGAAAGTTAGAGGGAATAGGCCATCCCCAGCTGGTCTGTGACCTGCTGGTAGCTGGCTACTGAAGCATTGACTATACAGCTGCTCTCTGAGCAGTCGGCCAGAGGGTAATATGCCAGCTCATGCATCAAAGGCACTCTCTCCTCATGAGGGCCACCCCCAGCACTCCTGGAGCACACACAAGTGACCATTCCTCATGTATGTGCAGAAACTATGAGGTGCTGATGCTCCTCAGTTCCTCTGCTGCCTTTGAAGGTAGAACAGGGAGAGACCACACACACACACACACACACACACACATCACACCGCCAGATCACACATGTCACGCAGAAAAACACACACACTAGTGGTTAGCACTGTTGCCTATGGCACTGAGGACCTGGGTTCGATCCAGGCCCCGGGTCACAGTCTGTGTGGAGTTTTAACATTCTCCCCATGTCTGCGTGGGTCTCACCCCCACAACCCAAAGATGTACAGGTTAGGAGGCTTGACCACGCTAAATTGCCCGTTAATTGGAAAAAAAATAATTGGGTACTCCAAATTTATTTTTTAAAAAGACACGCACATCACACATATACGCACACACATCACACAAACCACACACATCACAGAGACACACATCACACAGAGGCACACATCACAGAGACACACACAGCACACAGAGACACACATCACACAGAGACATCTACATCACACAGAGACACACATCACATCACAAAGATACATACGGATCACGCAGAGACACACACATCACATAGATACACGCACATCACACAGATTCACACATATTACACAGAGACACACATCACATAGATTTTTTTTTTAATGTATTTTATTACAAACATGTATCAAAGTAGGTTACAGCCAATAAACACCCCAGGAAACATACTTCCCAACAATCAACTATACAGTCTGTACAGGATTTTCCCCTTTTTCCCCCACTCCCTCCCTCCCCACTCCCCCATCACCCAGCCCCCACCCCACCTCCCTGCTCCTCAAACACAGCCACAAACATCCCCCACCTTTCCTCAAACTCCCCTGCTGAAACTCTTCACTCAGACTTTATCTTCTCCAACTGCAGTAAGTCGTACAGGTCACCCAACCAAGCCGCTACCCCCGGTGGCGATGCCGACCGCCACGCTTGTAGAATTCGCCGTCGTGCAATCAGAGAGGCGAAGGCCACGACATCGTCCTTCCTCCTCTCCATGAGAGGTGTGGGTGGGGGCCAGCCAATCACGGCCACATGTTTTGGGGTTGCGAAAAATTGGGAAGATTCTGGGCACAGGGCTAAATCGCTGGCTTTGAAAGCAGACCAAGGCAGGCCAGCAGCATGGTTCAATTCCCGTAACAGCCTCCCCGAACAGGCGCCTGAGTGTGGCGACTAGGGGCTTTTCACAGTAACTTCATTTGAAGCCTACTTGTGACAATAAGCGATTTTCATTTCATTCATGAGCTCCGGCTTCTCTGAAACCCCAAATATCGCCACCAAAGGATCCGGGTCCACCTCCTCCTCCACTGTCCTGGCTAAGATCGCGAACACTCCCGCCCAGAATCTTCCCAATTTTTCACAACCCCAAAACATGTGGCCGTGATTGGCTGGCCCCCGCCCACACCTCTCACACTCATTTGCTACCCCCTGAAAGAACCCACTCATTCTTGCCTGAGTCATATGCACCCTGCGCACCACCTTAAACTGTAGTCAGATTCATCCTTGCACAAGAGGAGGTCCTGTTTACCCTTCGCAATGCCTCACTCCATACTCCCCAATTGATCTCCCCTCCCAACTCTGCTTCCCATTTCTCCTTGATCATCACCACCCGCTCACCTCCCTGCTCTCCCAGCCACTTGTATATATCTCCAATTCTTCCCTCCCCTTCCACATCCGCAAGCGGCACCGACATCCCTTCCTCCCTAAAATGCCTCCTCAGCTGATTCCATATCACCACTGGGCTCCCTGAATACCTATTCGGAGCCATTGGCAACGCTGTCGTCACCATTGCCCTCAAACTAGACACATTACAAGATTCCTCCTCCATCCTAACCCACTCTACCCTTCTCCTTCCCACCACTGCCGCACCTTGTCCACATTCGCCGCCCAGTAATAATGAAGCAAATTTGGCAACGCCAACCCCCCCTGCTGCCTCTGCCTCTGTAGCAGGGTCCTCCCCACCCTCGGCACCTTCTCCGCCCATACAGAGTCTGAGATGATCGTGTCCACTTTCCGAAAAAAGGCCTATGGAATAAAGATCGGGAGAGCTTGAAAGATAAACAAGAACCTCAGCAGAATATTTATTTTCCACACATCACATAGATACACACACATCGCACAGATACACAGGCGTATCACACACATCACACAGAGACACACATTAATTACACAGATTCACACACATCACACAGAGGCACACACATATCACACAGAGGCACACACACATCACACAGAGGCACACACATATCACACAGACACACACACGCACGTGCTATGTATGCAAAGGACTGTATTATAAAAGTTGTTTGAAGTGTCTGCAGCTACCAGCTAGCTTTCAGTATCTCCGTCTCCACTACCTCGTCCAGTGGCTTGACTAATAGCACACAGCACAGAGAACAGTCCACAGACATACATAATGAAAAATTGATTACAACACTCATCCCAGCTTTGCACATACACTGTGCTCCTACAGCAATCCTGGACACTGGTCAAGGAAATGATTTCAACTGGTCTCAACATTTTAGTGAAATAGTGGAAAGATGTATTTTTAACAATCTTCAAGGAAATTCGAAAAGGATATAAATCAACACAGGAAGTCTTCCCACATTGCAGCTTAGACAAAGTAAACAGAGGAAAATACCTCCCTTCCCCGCCTTCCCCCCACTTCAGATGACTGGAAGACAGCTAACAATAACAACTTGTATTTATATATCACCTTAAACATCTCAATGTTTCAATGTGCTTCACAAGACTATCGTCAAATAAAACTTGACTCCCAGCCACATAAGGAGATATTAGGCCAGGCAGGTTTTGAGGAGAGTCTTAAAGGAGGAAAGAGAACTTGAGAGGCTTAGGGATGGAATTCCAGAGATTCGGACCATCCAGTTTCACCTTCAGGACATGGTTGCTTGATGTCAATTCAGATGGTGTCACTGCTGATGCCTCAGCAGGTATCCTCACGGTCCAGCTGTCAGACCTGAAATAGCAGCAAAGTACTGCAGATGCTGGAAATCTGACATAGTTTCTGGAAATGCTCAACAACTGGTAGCACCCGAGGAGAGGGAGGCAGGGTTTAATGTTCCTGCCCCATACCACTTCCTATTGACTTGTATCGTCACCCTTTTTACTGCTTAATGTCTCCTGCCTTTCACCCTCCCACAAACCATCCATTCTTTTCTTTCCTCCCCCTCGCCACCATCCTCCCCTCGGCTCGACTCACTTAAAACCCGTTAAATCTCTCATTTTTTCCCCTGTTCCTGTGAAAGGACATCTTTCTTCTTTTGGCTTCTCCCATTTTACTTGGGATCGCCAAAATGCTGGTTGGTCACTTTTCTCCATCTCCTCCTGTCTCTTGCTACCGTATCTTTCTACCTGGCCTTAGACCTTCCTTTTCTCCTTCTTCCTGACAGTCCTGTCTCCATTACTCACAACACCACATTTCCTCTCTCTCTCTCCAGTAGATCATACAATTTCAATCGCTTCCTGGCTACTTCCTTTTATTTTTACAAAATATTTTATATGGAGGTGTGCAGAATAAATGTCTGCAGAACAAAAACACAAAGGACCACAACAAACCATAACCAATATACTTCCTTTGATACCCCCACAATCTTCACTGACCCACTGGTGTTCCTGATATTTGTCGTGTTAGGTACACTGGTCTAACACTGGCTGCAACTGGATGCAGCTTGGATCAGAAAGATACTTCAGACCTTGAAGTTAGTTCAATCAGGTTTATTGAGCTAATAGCACAGTTCTCTGTGAGTTCGACTCTCTGCTAACTTAAGTGTAGTTACTCTGTCTGACTGAACCAGACTAGCTCTTAGCCACGTGGTGGGGGTGTGAGATTGTAACAACACCCTTGACTGACTCTCTAGATGTTCATCAGTGGAAAGAGGCGGAGTGTGAGTGCCTCGTGTCTTTTATAATCAGATCCCACCCCTGAGTGTCCTGCCTGCTTATTGGCCATGTCCTGTTATCTGTGTCCATTAGCTGTTTGTCTGTATATCATTATGTGTGTGTTTGCATATCATGACAATATTGACCTTTCCCATCGGTGCACGCAGCTCCTTCATATCCAGTCATTGTTCTGCTCTTCTTGAAGTTGCCTAAGCTTCTGCACAATAGTCTAACTTGACTGCTAATAGGCTCCAAGCCAGTTGGTGAAGCCAAAACCAAGGCTGAGCTTTTTTGTATTGAGGGTTTATTGACTTGTTCCTTCGTGCGTAGACACAATTACTATCCATTATCTGTTTCCCTGAACCGTAACAATGTAATTGACAAAACATTAAGGCTCACAGCTTTCATGAAGATTATTTTCATTCTTTTCATCTGTTTCTTGCCTTTGAAAGGTCATCCATTCAGCTGAAACCTTAACTTTGTTCCTTTCTCCACAGATCCTGCTGAGTATTTGCAGAATTTCCTGTTTAGATCTCAGATCTTCTTGGTCTGTGGAGCTCCACCACATTGGGCAGTGAATTGAGCCTCAATGCAACTCATGAGCCACATTGAACTAGATATCAATATTTGTCAATGGTCACTAAGCTGATTTAATCAGAAGAAATGCTCCTATGTGATACTTGTGATTCATTTACCCATCCCTGTGGAATGACTCTGTTCAGTATTTTAAAAGTGAGGCTGACTTTAAAAAGGACACGGGGAGTCCACACCGAGTAAAGTAAGAACAAAGTTTTATTTGCATGAACAATATGTACACCACCCGGTAGACCCCGACCGGGTTCCTCGCTGGTCGGTGCCTTACTGGCCGACCTTATATACAGTGGGCTATTGAGATACCCAGCCCCTAGAGGGGAAGCTCATACTCTGCAAGGAGCTCAGGGAAGACAAACACTCCCACCCCATATGGGATATTACATGTGGGATATTACACCTACCTTAAATGGTGCAGAAACTTATGCAGCATCAAGAAAAGCAGGACAATGACTGGATATGAATGCAACATTACCTCCACAAGAACAAGGGGGAGAGGACTTTCCGACTACCTTCAATACCCTACAGTGAGATATCAAGATTTGAGCGAGAGAGAGAGCCTGACAGAAAGAGGGACAGAGACCAGGAAAGACAGAGGGAGAGAGAAAAAAAAGTAGAGATTGTCAGAGTGTCATAGTTGCGCACAATGTTGTTGAGCCAACCCTACAGTCTCAGCAGAGGCTCCAAACCAGTATTAATTGAAGCCTATACTCCAGGCCACTGGGAATCTGTGTCCCGGGAGAGTCACATCAGGAATAAAAGTCAGGGAATAGAAAGGGAGATGTCAGCTAGTTGTCAGTATCAGTTTCTCTGCTGAGAAATATTTTGAGTTGATCTGTGCTGGGTGCCCTCCTGCAGCATTATTGAAAGCTGATACTTAATGGTGAATTGTAGAGAGAGCGCTACATAACACTCATCAAGCAGGAACCTCTTCCCTTTAATTCACTGCTATAAATACACTTCAGAGATTCTGTGCCAACTTGCTGGTCATTAGGGCCAAGAACCTTGACGTCTTAAAATAAAATGAGAGGAGTCAATGTAACCAGGATTCCGAGCCAAGCCACAGATTACTATTGGAGTGGGTGTCGATGGTGAATGATAAACAAACATAGGAATATATTTCCAACTGGTCTGTGCATTGGTAGTTATTTCTTCTCTTTCATGATTCCCCCGCCCAGTGATCGTGAACTTGCTGACAACTGCTGATATTCAGGATCATAATCAATCTCTGGTACTTAAAAAATATATATATATTTATTCAAATGTTTCAACAGATTTTCAACAAACCCCCCCCCCCCCCCCGCGCAACAAGAAGAAAGAAACAAGAACACAACAATCAGAAATTGTACATTGGATTTCCCCCATATACAATAACCCCCCATATAACATTTAAAAACACAAATGGGGAAAAAAAAACACCTTCACCCAAACGCCACCCCAAAAGAAACCCCCCCTCCCTCCCCCACCCCGCCCTTGGGCTGCTGCTGCTGCTGACCTCCTCCTAACGCTCCGCGAGATAGTCTAGGAACGGTTGCCACCGCCTGAGGAACCCTTGCACAGACCCTCGCAAGGCAAACTTTATCCTCTCCAGCTTGATGAACCCTGCCATGTCATTGATCCAAGCTTCCACACTAGGGGGCTTCGCATCTTTCCATAGTAGCAAAATGCTCCGCCGGGCCACCAGGGACGCATAGGCCAGAATACCGGCCTCTTTCGCTTCCTGCACTCCCAGCTCATCCGATACTCCAAATAATGCTAATCCCCAGCTCGGCTTGACCCGGGCGTTCACCACCTTGGACATAGTCCTCGCAAAACCAACCCCTCCAAAACCCATCCAGCGCGGGGCACGACCAGAACATATGGACGTGATTTGCCGGGGCTCCCCGATCACCTCCCACATCTGTCCTCCACCCCAAAGAACCTACTCAACCTCGCCTCTGTCATATGCGCTCTGTGAGTAACTTTGAACTGTATTAGGCTGAGCCCGGCGCAAGAGGAGGAAGAATTAATCCTACTCAGGGTATCAGCACACAGACCCTCATCTATCTCCTCCCCAAGCTCCTCCTCCCACTTGCCCTTTAACTCCTCCACCGAGGCCTCCTGCTCTTCCTTCAGCTCCTGGTAAATCGCCCAAACCTTGCCTTCTCCAACCCATACACCCAAAATCACCCTGTCCTGAATCCCATGTGCCGGAAGCAATGGGAATTCCCTCACTTGCCGCCTCACAAACGCCCTCACTTGCATGTACCTGAAAGCGTTTCCCGGGGGTAGCCCAAACTTCTCCTCCAGCGCCCCTAGGCGCGCAAACGTCCCATCGATGGAACAGGTCCCCCATTCTTTTAATCCTTGCCTGATGCCAACTCCGAAACCCCCCATCCATCCTTCCCGGGACGAACTGATGATTCTCCCGAATCGGGGACCAAACAGAGGCTCCCACCTCGCCCCTGTCACGCCTCCACTGCCCCCAGATCTTCAGCGTCGCCGCCACCACCGGACTCGTGGTGTACCTTGTCGGCGAGAGCGGCAGCAGTGCCGTCACCAGCGGCCTCAGGCTCGTGCCCACACAGGACGCCATCTCTAGCCTCTTCCACGCCGCCCCCTCTCCCTCCATTACCCACTTACGGATCATCGCCACATTGGCTGCCCAATAATAGCCACACAAATTCGGCAGCGCCAGCCCCCCCTGTCCCTGCTACGCTCCAGAAACACTCTCTTCACCCTCGGGGTCTTATTCGCCCACACAAATCCCATGATGCTCATGCTTACCCGTTTGAAAAAGGCCTTGAGGATCAAAATGGGAAGGCACTGGAACACAAAGAGAAACCTCGGGAGGACCGTCATTTTGACCGACTGCACCCTACCCGCCAGTGAGAGTGGCAGCATATCCCATCTTTTAAAATCCTCCTCCATCTGCTCCACCAACCCTGTCAAATTGAGCTTGTGCAGGGCCCCCCAACTCCTAGCTACCTTGATCCACAGGTACCGAAAGCTCCTTTCCGCCCTCTTCAGCGGTAGCTCGCCTATCCCCCTTCCCTGGTCCCCTGAATGCACCACAAAGAGTTCACTCTTCCCTACGTTGAGTTTATACCCCGAAAAGTCCCCAAACTCCCTAAGGATCCGCTTGACCTCTGCCACCCCCTCCACTGGATCCGCAACATACAACAACAGGTCATCGGCATACAACGACACCTGGTGTTCCTCTCCCCCCCGGACCAATCCCCTCCATTTCCTGGACTCCCTCAGTGCCATGGCCAGCGGCTCAATTGCCAATGCAAACAACAAGGGGGATAAGGGGCACCCCTGCCTCGTCCCCCGGTACAGCCGAAAGTACTCCGACCTCCGCCAGTTTATCTCTGGTACTTCTCCCAAGAAGCCATGCTTCATGTGTGAGCTGAGCGAGGGAGTGCCAACAATTTATTCAGCGATGGGACGGGGGATATCACTGTCGAACTGATGCCTTTGTCACCCAGCCACCATTATTCTAGACTTGCCAATCGGATTGGCTGGAGCAGAACCACATGGCTGACATTTCCCCTTCCTGAGGCCAAACGCAGCAGCCCAACCTCATTGGGAGCCTGAGATCGGCACTGTCCAGGGAACGGATTTTGGGACTTCCTGGGTTTTTTTGTACATGTTAATTACTTTGATTTGTACATGTATGGGCATTATATCAAAAACACAGTAAACAAAGAGATGGACATGAACTGATTTCAAGAGGCCATGGTGAGTTGGATGAAATGGACAAACATGTGACAGATTAAATTTAAACATGTGAAAATAATGGGCGGGATTCTCCGTTGCCTGACGCCGATATCGGATGGCGGGTCGGGTCCGCGCACGGTCAGCGCCATGATGTACGCCGCAACCTCTGCAGGTCATCAGCCGTACGCATGCGCGACCATGGACCTGCCCATTCTCCGGCCGTTTTCTCCGCGGGAGCCGGGAGTTCCAACCGGCGCTGGTGATAGCCCCTCACCGGTCCTGGAATCGAGGGTTTCATGCAGATTTTATGGTAAAAGACCACACATGCTCCACTGGCATCAGCTTTTAGCCGTTGAAACGGAGAATATGTTTTGTTAGGAAGAACGAGAAGAGGCACCATGAACTAAATAATACAAGTGTCCTCCAACCCCTTAAACTTTGTCAGGTATGCCCTATGCACCACCTTTAACTGTGTTAATCCCAGCCTCGCACATGAGGTTGAGGCATTCACCCTCCGCAATACCTCACACCACAACCCCTCCTCCAGCACCATCCTCAGCTCCTCCTCCCACTTGGCCTTAACCCTCTCCAGCAACGCCATATCATCCTCCAGAATCTTCTTTTAAATCGCCGAGATGGCCCCCCACAACCCCATCACCGACACCACCCTCTCCAACAACGAGGAGCGCAGAGTTACTGGAAAACCTTTTTTGCAAAGTCCCGCACCTGAATATACCTAAAGGCCTCCCCTATGGAATTCCTATCTTGTCCGTCAACTCCTCCAAACGTGCAAACTGTCCTTCCAAAAATAAGTCTTTCCGTCCGCCCTTGGAAGGAAGTCTCACCTCTCCGTCCAGGCACAGTGCAACAGCGGCCAGAAGAGGTACTGCAGCTTTCTGCCTGGGACGGTTCTCAAAGTAAGTCCCGATGGTCCAGGGGGTGAGGGAAAGGTGATGCCCTTGGGGGTCGGGAGGGAGATTGTGGCATCGATGGTAGGCTAGTGGGGAGGGAGGGCCAGGTCTCCATGGCTGCAGAAGAGAGGGTGCCCTCAGCCCCCAGTTCGCATCTGAGGTGGAGAAATGTTTATTTCTCTGTTTCCCACCCTACTCGCACTCACACCCTACAAACGGAGACTGGGGGGGGGGGGGGGGTAAAAAACCTTTAGTTACAATTAAGGAGCCACTTATGGGCCTTAATAGGTGAAAAGGTGGGTTTCCCAACCAAGGCCCTGCCCGCCGAACCATGTAAAATTACACCGGGTCAGGGTGGGCAAGATCCCAGGGGGAATTCCGTTCATATGATTTATGCTCCACCCTGGCCTTGGGAAGCGTTAAATTCTGCCCTATAGGGAAATATCAGCAGTGATTCAATGGCCCAATTCACAACGCTCGAAACGTATCGTGGGATTTAGCAGAGTCTCGCAAGGTGTCGCGATGTGGATCTCGCTCTCGCTGGGCAAGATCTAGATATGCATATTTAAATGATACATTAGGTTCATTTAAGTATGTGTTCGCCGGATTCGCCCGTGCCTGGGATTCACCGGCCGCACCTGGGAGACCTCACCAGGATGCCGTTTAGTACGGGTCCACACAGACGTGGATCAGTCGTAATGCCACCTGGGTGAGGGGGGCTACCAGGCCTGTGGAGAACCCGGATGATCGAGCATTGGGCAGGATGACATGCAGGCACTCCCTCTGGCACCCAGGCACCTTTGCACTGCCAGTCTGGCACTTTGGCACTGCCAGGGTGCCTGGGTGGCACTGCCAAGCTGGTAGGGGTGCTGCCAGGGTGGTAGGCTGGGGGTGCCATGGTGCTCAGGTGCCAGGTTGGCACTGCCAGGGGTTGGAACTTAGAGGGGCCATGCCCATGAAAGGTGAGGATGAGGGAATATGAAGAGGGGAGGGTGAAGGTGGCATGAAGGGGCCCATAAAGAGTGGGGTGAAAGGGGATATTAAGGGACCTCATAGTGGTTGGGGGGGGTGAAGAGGGGTATAAAGGGGCCTCATAAAGGTTGGGGGGGGGGGGTGAGGAGGGGGGCCTGAGAGGGGGGTGAAAGGGCGTGGGGGCCTGAAAAGGGGGGTCCTCAGCAACCACATAGCATGGTGTCTTTACTTAGGAGGGGAGGTAATGCCCATGTCTGTGGGGTAGTGGCATTGCCCATGGGTGTGAGGTGTGGGTGACCCCCAAGCGCACTTAGAGATTGGGGTACCTTTCAAAGTGGCTGCCCGATCTCTGAGGAGCTGGTCTCACTGGCGCAGTCAGCTTCCTGTTGCTAAATGTGGGCTAGACCAGGGAGAAACTGAATAGCAGTGTAGACCTCACCCAAAAATCTGGCGGGAAACACCTCACCAAGCCCAAAATGACACTTTAGAAATGTTTTGGTTGATTAGTGCCCATCAAGGCCTTGGAATGGCTGGGGAAGGAATTGATCAGAATGGTGCTGGGAATGAGGAACTTCAGTTAGAGAGACTGGAGAAGCTGGAATTGTTGTCCTGAGGGCAGAAATGGTTCAGGGAGATTTAGCAGAGCTGTTCAAATCATGAATATTTTTGATAAGAGTAAATAATTAAAAAATGCCTTTTCTGGTCGGTGCCCGGCTGAAGGATCAGTAATGAGAGAAAATAGATTTAAGATGATTGGAAAAGGGAGAGGTGACATGAGGAAAACATTTTTTACCCAGCAAGCTGTTAAGATCTGAAATGTGCTGCCTGAAAGAGTGGAGGTAGCAGATCCTGTAGTAACTTCCCAAAGAGAATTAGATAATTCATAAATAAAGACAAAAATAATCACAGGGTTACAGGGAAAGGGCAAGAGAGTGCGATTAATTGGATGGCTTTACCACAGAGCCAACGGAGAAGGTTCGAGTGGTTCTCCTCTGGGCTTTATTATTCCATGATTCCATGAATAGAAGGAAAATCGTTAGAACCAATCCACTTTATTCAGCTCAATCCACAGAATGGATTCAGCAAATGGCTGCTCTGTACTTAAACCATGTTTCTAAATTTGTGAGCAGGGATGATATGCAGCTGGTTTCTATATATATTACATTCAGTCAGTCTACACCTATTCTTGTTGCACAAAAGGTTCTATTTCCCTTACTCATGTCCCTGGAGACTGGTGGTGTAACGTTCATGTCTATTAATATTACAATTGCTGTGTTGTGGTGTACGAAAATCCAGCCATTCTGCCCTGCCACCACCTGTAAGGTCAGGATAGGCCATTCAGGACCCAAATGAGGAGAGATTTCTTCATTCAGAGGCTGGTGAATCTGTGGGATTCTCTACCACAGAAGGCGGCGGAGGCCAAATCACTGAATACATTTACGAAAGGAAGTAGATTTCTCGACTCTAAAGGTGTCAAGGGGTATTGGGAGAGCGCGATGGTGCAGTGTTGAGGTATAGGATCTGTCATGATCATACTGAATGGCGGAGCAACCTCAAAGGGCAGAATGGCCGACTGCTCATTATTTTGTGTGTTTCTATGCCTCAAAATGTGTTCTATTAAAATAGCATTGGTCAGCCAATGGACAGTATCAATGTCGATACCGGATTTCAGCTCTCAGTGATTGCTGGGATGGGGGTGGGGTCTACCAAAAATTAGAGAACAGAGTTGGGCAGAAGTGGTATCAGAAATATTCGCTGCTGACAGAAAAGGTCACTGGGAATTTCCTCAGAGGTTTTCCTATTCTCTCATTGTTGCTGAGTCGGAAGTGCAAGGGAAACCACCGTGTGGATTTTAGGTGGGCTCAGCATCAGATTCGGCTGTGATGTCCCTCCCACCAATATGCCCCTTATCCTGACCCTTTAGGCCCATATGGAGACTGCTGGTCTGAGCTCCTGTCTCCGCCACAAGCCAGCACTTTCCAAAGTGGGCAGGAGAATAGGTTGGTACGAAAATAAGTTGCGCACACAGAAAAGAGAGTTGAGGACTTCCGTGGCAGCTATGAAGGAGTAAGTCGCACATTTGTTGGTTCCTGCTCGGGTCGGACATTTGGACCTTTTCCCCCGATTTTCTACCGGACTTGGACTGTGAACCTGAATACAGAGGCAATTGTGTACTGAATTGCCACATCGGTGCATGGAGAGAAGGACTAGAAGCGCTCGTAAAGGCAGAAACAGAAAGACAGAGAAGGCTCGGGCTGAAGTTGCAGCGGGAGACAGCATGGCGGAGGACCGGGCCTCTGGTTTGTCGACCCAGCGGTCAATGGAGCAGCTGATGCAAGTTATTCAGGAAGGCTTTGCTAAGCAGAAATGGGACTGCTTGGACCCAATAAAAGAGTTGATTGAGCGGCTGGAGCTTAGATTGGACGCCCAAGATCGGGCGATCCAGAAGGTGGAGAAGGCATTGGCTGAGCAGGAGGAACATCAAACTGCGGTGGAGTTGGAGGTGGGGATGCTGAGAGAGCGGCAGAAGAAGCTCCTGGAGAAGGTGGAGGACCTGGAGAATAGGTCCCGCCGGCAGAACTTGAGAATCGTTGGGCTCCCGGAGGGGTCCGAAGGAGCAGACGCTGGGGCATACATCGCAGACATGTTTGTGAAGCTGCTGGGTGATGGGGCATTCTCCCGACCCTTGGAGGTGGACAGGGCTCACAGAGCACTCGCGAGGAAGCCGCAAACGGGAGACCCCCCGAGGGCAATGGTGGTGAGATTCCACAGGTACTTGGATAAGACGCACATTCTACAGTGGCCAAGCAGACACAGAGCTGTAAGTGGGACAACAGTATCCTGCGGGTCTATCAAGACCTGAGTGTGGAGGTGGCCAGGAGAAGAGCAGTTTAGGTCGATCCTTTTTAAGAAAAAGGTGAAGTTCGGACTGTTGTATCCGGCCCGTCTCTGGGTCACGTACGAGGAACAGCACTTTTATTTTGAGTCGCCTGAGGACGCGCTGGACTTCGTGAAAAGGAAAGGACTGGTGGTGGACTGAGAACTTTTGAACTTTGATTCAACGTTCATGTTTTTTTTTCTTTTTGTTTCTCTGGGTTTTTTTAAAAAGTTCCTCGTTTTTCGTTTTGTGGAAGCTGTTTGTAATGCCTTCTGTATTGATTTGGGACCAGTGGCAGAGCTGAGTGAGTTAAGGTTTTCATTTGCACTGTTGGTGGATGGAAGTGTGCTTGTTTAGATTTTGGTGTTTTTCTGTCGGGCAATTGTGTGGGGATTGTTTGATGTTGGAGTATGTTTGTATGAGCGGGGGGAGGGTAGGGTGAGCACAATAGGTGGGAAACTATCTGGCGCCAGGAATGGGGGCCACCAAGCTAGCTGGGCGGGCTAGCTCACAGAAGCGCAGTGGGGGGTGTGCATATGTTCAGTTTTCCAAGGTGGCCGGGTTACAGAGTGTTGTTACTAGGGGGTGGAGGGGGGGGGAAATGTTCTGCTGACGGAGGAGGGACTTGGGCTAAGGGACAGAGAGGAAGTTGGGGGCGGAGACTGCCTGGGGGCGGGCCGGTGGAGGCACAGAGCATGGGCTGCAGGCGGGCCCAAAAAAGGGGATGGCTGATCGGCGAAGTGTGCGGGGGGAGCAATAAGCTCCCCAACTAGGCTGATCACCTGGAATGTTCGATGGTGAAAAGGGCCAGTCAAGAGGCACGTGGGTTCGCGCATCTTAGGGGACTGAAAGCGGACGTGGTAATGTTGCAGGAGACGCACCTTAGAGTAACTGACCAGATTAGACTGAGGAAATGCTGGGTCAGTCAGGTCTTTCACACGAGACTGGATTCAAAGACTAGAGGGGTCGCGATCCTGATCAATAAGCGGGTGGTGTTTGAGGCGGGTAGAATAGTCTCGGATGTGGGAGGTCGGTACATTATGGTTAGTGGGAAACTGGAGGGGGTGCAGGTTGTATTAGTAAATGTGTATGTGCCAAATTGGGATGATGGGGGGCGGGGGGGGGGATGATCCATGGAGATTTGGGCAGCCGACGGTGAAGGAGTTCTCCTTCTACTCACACGTGCATAAAGTGTACTCCCAGATCGATTTCTTCATTCTGAGCAGGGCCTTTCTGGCAGGGGTGGTGGACACGGGGTACTCGGCGATCACAATCTCAGACCATGCTCCGCACTGGGTTGACCTGCAGGTTAGTAAAGACAGTAACCAGCGCCCGCACTGGAGGTTAGATGTGGGACTTTTGGTTGACGAAGGGGTGTGTGAGCGGCTGAGGAAATGTATTCAGAACTACCTGCAGGTCAACGACACGTGGGAAATTTCAGCAGCGATGGTCTGGGAAGCACTGAAGGCGGTGGTCAGAGGGGAGCTGATCTCAATACGGGCCCAGAGGGAGAAGGTGGACAGGGCAGAGATGGACCGACTGGTTAAGGACATACTACAGATCGATAGGTATGCAGAGGCCCCAGAGGCAGGGCTTTTAAGGGAACAGTGGAGACTACAGGCGGAGTTCGGCTTGTTAACCACAGGGAGGGCAGTGGAGCAGCTGAGAAAGGGGAGGGGGGCGATCTATGAGTATGGAGAGAAGGCCAGCAGAATGCTTGCACAGCAGCTTAGAAAGAGGGAGGCAGCCAGGGAGATAGGGAAAGTAAATGACGGAGATGGGAACCTGGTTGGAGATTCAGCAGGAGTGAATAAGGCGTTTAGGGATTTCTACAGTCGGGTGTATAGGTCGGAACCCCCTACGGGGCCGGAGGGGATGAGGCACTTCTTGGGGGGGCTGAATTTCCCAAAGGTGGACGGGGAGCTGGTAGAAGGGCTGGGGGCCCCGATCAGGTTGGAAGAGATAGTGGAGGGTCTGAAGGCCATGCAGTCGGGTAAAGCCCCCGGGGCTGGACGGGTACCCAGTGGAGTTTTATAAAACGTTCTCTGGGTTATTGAGGCTGGTGTTGATGAGGATGTTCAATGAGGCAAGGGAAAGAGGGGTGCTGCCCCCGACGATGTCACAGGCCACGATTTCGCTGATTCTGAAGCGGGACAAGAACCCGGAGCTGTGTGCGTCATACAGGCCGATATCCCTGTTGAATGTGGATGCCAAACTGCTGGCCAAAATTTTGTCCTCCAGGATTGAGGATTGTGTTCCGGGCGTTATTGGGGAGGACCAGACGCGGTTTGTTAAGGGTAGGCAGTTGGTGGCCAATGTAAGAAGGTTGTTAAACGTGATCATGATGCCCCCGGAAGGTAGGGAGGTGGAGGTAGTGATCGTAATGGATGCAGAAAAGGCTTTTGATCGGGTAGAATGGGAATATCTGTGGGAGGTACTGGGACGGTTCGGATTTCGGCGGGGCTTTATTGACTGGGTTTGGTTGCTGTATCAGGCTCCTGTGGCAAGTGTACGGACAAATAGGACTACATCGGACTATTTTAGACTGCACCGGGGGACGAGACAGGGATGCCCCCTCTCCCCACTGTTGTTTGCACTAGCTATAGAGCCGTTGCCAATTGCTCTGAGAGCCTCAAGGGGCTGGAAGGGACTGCTCTGGGGGGGGGGGGGGAGCCGGGGGTGGGGGGGGTGGGGGGGTGGGGGGGGGGGGGGGGTGGAGCACAGAGTCTCGCTCTATGCAGACGACCTGCTTCTGTATGTATCGGACCCATTAGAGGAGATGGAAGAAATCATGAGGATTCTGGGGGAATTTGGCCGGTCTTCGGGGTATAAGCTAAATATGGGGAAAAGTGACATGTTTGCGGTGCAGGCAAGGGGACAGGAGAGGCGATTGGGGGAGCTGCCGTTTAGATTAGTAGGGGGGAGCTTTAGGTACCTAGGCATTCAAGTGGCGCGGGAATGGGACCAGCTGCATAAATTAAATCTGGCCCGGTTAGTAGACCAAATGAAGGACGATTTTCGGAGATGGGACGCGTTCCAATTGTCATTAGCTGGGAGGGTGCAGACGGTGAAGATGACGGTCCTCCCAAGATTCCTGCTCGTGTTTCAATGTCTCCCCATTTTTATTCCGCGGTCCTTTTTTAAATGGGTCAACAAAGTGATCTCTGGCTTTGTTGGGACGGGCAAGACCCTGCGGGTAAGGAAGGTAATGCTTGAGCAGAGTCGGGGAGAGGACGGGCTGGCGCTGCCAAATTTTAGTAACTATTACTGGGTGGCGAATATAGCCATGATCAGGAAGTGGGTGGTGGGTGGGGAGGGTCGGTATGGGAGCATATGGAGGCGGCTTCATGCAAGGGCACCAATTTGGGGGCGTTGGTAACTGCCACTGCCATTCCCGCCGGCACAGTACTCCACCAGCCCTGTGGTGGTGGCGGCCCCGAGTGTCTGGGAGCAATGGAGGAGATATGTGGGAGCAGATGGATCATCGGTCTGGTCCCCAATCTGTAATAATCACTGGTTTGCCCCGGGAAGTATGGATGGGGGTTCCGGATATGGCGGAGAGCAGGGATTCAGAGGATGGGGGATATGTTTATAGAGGGGAGCTTTCTGAGTATAAGGGCGCTGGAGGAGAAGTTTGGGTTGGCGAGGGGAAACTAATTCAGGTATCTGCAGGTGTGGGACTTCCTACCTAAACAGGTGTCAACCTTCCCGTTCCTACCGCTAAGCGGGATTCAGGACAGGGTAGTTTCCAGAGGGTGGGTAGGAGAAGGGAGCGTCTCGGACATTTACAAGGAACTTATGGGGTCAGAGGAGACGCAGACCGAGGAGCTGAAGCGCAAGTGGGAGGAGGAGCTGGGAGGAGAGATAGAGGATGGTCTATGGGCGAACACGCTGAGTAGAGTCAACGCGTCCGCAACATGTGCCAGGCTCAGCCTGATACAATTCAAGGTTGTTCATCGGGCTCACATGACAGTGGCCCAGATGAGCAGATTCTTTGGGGTGGAAGACAGGTGTGCAAAATGTGCGGGAGGACCAGTGAACCATGTCCACATGTTCTGGACATGTCCGAAGCTTAGGGAATTTTGGCAGGGGTTTGCAGATGTCATGTCCACGGTGTTAAAAACAAGGATGGCGCTTGATGTGTTGGGTGTTCTGGATCACATACAGGTCACCAACACTTGAAATAGTGCAACATTATTTTATTGAATCATTGACTGTTTAAACATCCTCAGACTGTGGGTTAATACGATACTAGCTTTAATTAAAGACCTTTGCCTTGTCCTAACCAGTCGATGCACTCAGCACATAGTGAATGTCTGTGTTGCAGGCTGTGTGCTCTGTCCTCCTAGCTAGCTGCTACTCGAATGAGTGGGAACTCTGATTCCCCCTGTCTTTATAGTGCGTGTGCTCTCACTGGTGATTAGCTGCGGTGCTGTGTGTGTTGATTGGTCCCACTGTGTGTCCATCAGTGTGTGTCTGCACCATGATTTACTGGTGTATATTATGACAGTGCTGAGTCCAGATGTGGCGATTTTCGGGGTGTCAGAAGATCCAGGAATCCAGGAGGAGAAAGAGGCAGACGTTCTGGCCTTTTCTTCCCAGGTAGCCCGGAGACGGATACTATTAGCTTGGAGGGACTCAAAGCCCCCGATGTCGGTGACCTGGCTATCTGACATGGCTAGCTTTCTCTGTTTGGAGAAAATCAAGTTCACCTTGAGAGGGTCACTGTTAGGGTTCGCCTGGAGGTGACAATCGTTCGTCGGCTTCTCAGAAAATTAATCGTCAGCAGAAGTGGGGGGTTAGTTTAGCTTAGAGTAGGGGGTTAAGCAAGGGAGGGAGACGGTTTTTGCACTATGATTATAGTTTCATGTACATTGTTTATTGTGTTGTTATAATACCAAAAAATACCTCAATAAAATGTTTATTAAACAAAAAAGAAAAGAGAGTTGAGCTTATGAAGCTGCCTTATGAAGCTGATTCAGGTCTGGCTCAGACTTGTCCAATGGTCCTTCCAACTCATCTTTAAGTTTATGTCCCTTTACATGCTCAGACCTGTGAGTTATGAAATCCATCTATAAATGTTCAGGGTGTTTGTGAGGCCACAGCTAGAGTGCTGCAGGGCAGGTTTGGTCTACTTTATTTAAGGAGGGAGAAAGTTCAGAGAGGGTTCACTTGGCTGATTCCTGGAATGAAGGGATTGTCTTATGAGGAAAGGTTGAGTAAGTTCGGCCTTTACACATTAGAGTTTGGAAGTATGAGAGGCGAACGTGGAGAAACCACCAAGGTTCAGAGAGTTTAGTTGTGATCTGGTGTGGGTGCCAGTGCGGTTGATGGTGTGTAGCTTTAAGAAGCTGCACAGTGAACTCGCTGTGACATCACCGTGTTTAAGGTTAGAGGATAAAAGTTACAGCCTCCATGTTAGATGTGCACTGTCATCTGTGATCCTCCCCACAGATGTTTATGACTGTGACTCTATCAGTCTTCACGTATAGTATCAGCATGACTTGATGAAGGGAGGTGGAGGTGTAGCGGTATATTGTCACTGGACTCGTAATCTAGAGACCCTGCGTTAAGCTTTGGGAACCTTTGTTCAAATTTGAATTCAATTTTTTTCAAATCTGGAATTGGGGGGTCACATGTTGTGAGCGCAGGGACGTCTGCGTTTTTGTGAGCTCTGGCTCCACTCATCTTTTAATCCTTTATTTTATCCTAATGCACACTCCATTATTATCTTTTTGGGGGATATATGTCTTACGCTCTGTCCCTGGATGATCCTGGTCAGAGTTTGGAGGTGAAGAATGAGTTGAATCAGAAAGAATTCTCGTTTGATTGGGGTGGTTGGAGTTGGCTGGAGTGAGGCCTAGCTGACAGTGGCGGTTTTGCTGGTGTGTGGGCCTGTGACTTGGCGGTCCTGTATGCATCGGGATGATGACCACCATTGCAAATGATGTTCTAGATGATGATCTCGGCTCAGTGGCGCAGGTTTTCAGTGCTCACTTTCATTGAATTGTGAAGTGTTCTTGAGAGAAAGTTTGATGGAGCACATTGTATCCGGTCTTCAAGGCCTGGGGTCCTGTCCACGACACTTGTTGTGAGGGGTAGGAGATGCCTAGCCATGTCTAGTCATCCCTCCGACTGGTGTCTGGGTTTCTGGCTGCCTGGGCTTTGGGGCAATGTGTGGCAGAGGTGAAGACTTTGTTCGGTGAAACCTTTGAATGATCCTGAGGGTTGTTCGATGATCCTGACATGGCCTTGGCCTTTCCAAGCGACGTGAATGGTGTTATTATCCTGCAGTTCCTCAATAATCATGGACTTTATTCCCTTGTGGCCGTGCAGTTGATTTCCTGTTGTTGTCTTTTCTCCTGACAAGGGTGTACGACGTTTGAGCACGAGGGCAAGGGTCGTTTGTTATCCTGTTTTAGCAAAAAATACATTTAATAAGTAAAGTGATATGTGGTTTGTGCACAGTCTTATCCTTTTTTTTCATGTGCTGTAATCCTTGCATCAATGGGAAGGGAACGCATTTTAGACACCCCTCATCTCGTTTATAGAGAAGATAAGTGGAGCCAAGGTGGGATGATGTGCGGATGGTTGGTGTGGTGGTGGGTGGTAGGGTTAGATTGGTCCTCACTTAGGTTGAGGATAGCCCCCAGTTAGAACTAATTGTATCAGGTTTTCCCATTTTGCATTTTGCTTTTTTTTGTGTTGTTACTTTGAATTTTGAGAATCCGCACTTGTCTCCTTCAAAGGCCTGTGCAGATCATGTATCCCAGAGAGGACTGGTTTCCTTCTGATTCTTTTTTGTGATTGCCGTTTTTAGTGCTAGTGGGGTAGGGGGAAATGAGTAGTGGCGCATGTTTGGGTGTGGTTGGTTTATCCCTGTTCAGTGAGAGGCTGTATGCTATGTCTGTGTGTTGTTGGAACCCTTCTTCGGGTTGGGGGTAGGCTCGATGGGGGAGTTAGGCGCCCTTCTCCTGGTGGTCTTATATATTGGTTTCCTGAATGTCCTCCTTGTTGTGCTCTGTTCTTCCATGGGGGGGGGGGGGGGGGGGCAGTAGTTTTGTTTCTGTTGAGGTAGTGCTGCCCTGTCCCCGAATATCCTTTTTCCAAGAGCATACAGTGCTTGTCTGTCTAATATTCTTGGGTTTACTCAGGCGTTCCTCCTTGAGGGGGGTTTCTTCTCTTCATCTGGATGAGCAGAGAGCCTTGTTTTGGTTGATGCGCTGCCCTGGGTGTAGTTTGTGAGGTGCAGGGCCAGCTGGGTGGTGGGTGGGTCCTGGTGTGTGCTGGGTATCTTGGGGGTATTGACTCCTTTCTCTTAGAGTGTACTTGACCAGGCCAAGTGATTGATATCCTGTTGCCCTCTTATGCTTGGGACATCCCTTCTTGAGGACACTTATTAAGGACATCCTGAGAGTTGAGTTTTTTTGATGTGCTTGAATATCCTTGGTTTATTGACTCCTAAGTGCTTGAAGGTGTGGGGTTGAGCCGGATCGTCTACTGTGCTTGATATCCTGTTGCCCCCCCCCCCTGGCTTTATGGTGGGGATGTTCTCTGTATGAACGAGCAGCTTTTTCTATTCTTCATCCTTAAGGTTGGGCGTATGCCAGAGGAATATGGACTTGTGGTTATATCTTGGTCCTCTTTTATTCTGAAAGGTTTGCTCCTGGTAGCTCTCCTTTTTTTGTCCTGTATTGTTTAATGTTTTGGGTAGCGCTGACTACACTGACCGTAATCCGAATTTATAGCCGCTGGCCCTCTCTGTATAAACATGTGGAAAGATGATTGTTCTGTGCTGTGCCAGAGATTGGGATTACGTGGCGTTGTGTGGTATATGTCCTTCTAGAACATCCTTCTAGAACTTAGGTGCTCGCATATTTTCCTTGTATTTTTCTATTTTTGTTTTGGTGGGGTTTAAGAATCCGTACTTGGCTCCTGCAGGGGTACAGATGAGTCTGACATCTGGAGGGAGGGGGGTTACAGTATGCCTTTGGTGCCTCTGGTGTTGCTGGAGTTGAGGGGGATATGTTCTGATGCTGCGCCCGAACATGCTGCCAAAATATTACCCTGAACTCTTGTGGTCATTGCGAGCAATTGCCAGTGAGAAGGTGTGCACCATTTTCATGGCCTTATCCCTCTCTCCTTTATACTCTGGTGGTGCATATTGAGGTACCAAGGTGAGTCTAATGATGTACTGAGCCATTTATATTGCTGTTCTCCTCTTCCCCTCCATATCCCGAGAGGTTGTGACTTTTTTTAATGCTGAGCTGAACCATTCCTGTGGTTTTGATGCATTATTTGTTCAAATGAAAAACTTAAATAAAAATACTTTTTTAAAAATCTGGAATTAAAATTTCAATGAAGACTAATGTCCTTTATGGAAGAAAATTTACCATCCTTACCTTACCTGGTCTGACCTACACGTGACTCTTAAATGCCCTTTGAAATGGCCCAGCAGGCCACTCAGTTCAAGGGCAATTAGGGATGGGTAATAAATGCTGGCCCAGCAAACCCCACATCCCATGAATGAATTTTTAAAAAATATTGTACACAAGCAAATAGCCAAGTAATCAACCTTTGCAACTCTTAGGACCAATGCCTGTGCAGAGCTGGATATAGTTGTTGCTAGTAATAAATTTCATGTAATTGTGTGCAACCAGAGCCCTGATCAGCCTCAATATCTTGCTTAGCATAGATGGCATAGAGAAAGGTGCCTTGTGGTCGACGTCGAGACCCTCAAAGTGTATGGTGGCAGCAGACCCTAAGAGACCATGACAATTTTGACAGTGTAGATGCTGAGAGGGTGTTTCCCTTTGAGATGGAATCCAGGGTGAGGAGCGTAGTTTAAATTAAGGGGCCTCCTACTTAAGACAGAGATGAGAAAGAATTTCTTCTCTCGGTGGATCTATAACCATTGAAATTTTCTCCCCTAGTGAGACTGGATCATTGAATATGTTCAAAGCTGAGTTTGGCAGATTTTTGATCGACAAGGGAATGAAGAGTTACAGGGAACAAAGAGGAAAGTGATGTTGAGGCTGAGATCAGATCAGCCATGATCTAGCAAGCTTGAGGGGGCCACTACTGTTCTTATGTTCCACAGGGCAGCATATTACATAGAAACATACATAGAAAAAAGAAGCAGGAGGAGGCAGCACGGTAGCACAAGTGATTAGCACTGTGGCTTCACAGCGCCAGGGTCCCAGGTTCGATTCCCCGCTGGGTCACTGTCTGTGCGGAGTTTGCACGTTCTCCCCGTGTCCGCGTGGGTTTCCTCCGGGTGCTCCGGTTTCCTCCCACAGTCCAAAGACGTGCAGGTTAGGTGGATTGGCCATGCTAAATTACCCGTAGTGTCCATAAGGGTTGGGAGGGGTTATTGGGTTGCGGGGATAAGGTGGAAGTGAGGGATTAATGTGGGTCGGTGCAGACTCGATGGGCCGAATGGCCTCCTTCTGCACTGTATGTTCTATGTAATCTATGAGGCCATTCGGCCCTTCAAGCCTGCTCCGCCATTCATTACGATCATGGCTGATTATTAAGTTCACTACCCTGATCCCGCCTTCCCCCCAATTCCCTTGATCCCTTTAGCCCCAAGAGCTATATCTAATTCCTTCTTGAAATTACACAACATTTTCACCTCAACTACTTTCTGTGGTAGTGAATTTCTCAGAGTCACCACTCTCTGGGTGAAGAAATTTCTCCTCACCTCAGTCCTAAAAGGTTTCGCCCTTATCCTCAAACTATGATCCCTAGTTCTGCGCTCCCCCATCATTCTTTCTGAATCTATCCTGTTTAATTCTGTTAAAATTTTATAGGTTTCTATGCGATCCCCTCTCACTCTTCTAAACTCCAATAAATATAATCCTAACCAGCTTAGTCTCTCCTCATTTGACAGTCCCGCCATCCCAGGAATAAGCCTGGTAAAACTTTGCTGCATTCTCTCCATAGCAAGAACATCCTTCCTCAGATAAGGATCTGGATTCTCTGTTTTGGAGACTAAGTCCCCATGCCGTCGTGAAAACTGTGGTCTTTTACGGCAGGAAAACTGCCGTCAAAGGGCCACCGATTCCCCATTTTGCTGGGAGCTAGCCGGGAGGCAGCGTAGAGCTCGCAACTCTAGCTGCCGATACGGCCCCCAGCACTTCTGGGTCTGAGGCCGCACATGCGCACGGCGGCGGCCTGCAGTGGCCGCGACGTACTCCATGGCGGACTCAGCCCGCGGACTTGGACCGGCAAAATAGTGCCCCCCCCCCCCCCCCCCCCATCGGCCGCTCGCGCGCCCCGGACCGCCCGCCCACCTTGCCCCCAGCCCTGAATGAAGCCCCTCCTGCCCACCGATTGGCCCTTCCCAGACTTTGGCGGCCCTGGACTGAGTCCGCAGCTGCCACGCGAGGTTCCCGGACGGTGCGAGCACACGTTGGGAATTCGGCAACGGAGCATCGCGGGGCGGGCCTGAGGCGGTGGATACTCGGCGCAGCGTACTCCATGAGTATGCCGATTTTCGGGGGATGGAGAATTGCAAAACCGGCTCCACTCCCGATTTTGCCGCTAAAACATAATCAGCCAAACGTGATTTCGGCGTCGGGGAGCGAAGAATCCAGCCAAAGTACACCAAAACTGCACTCAATTCTCCTGGTGTGGTCTCACCAATGCTCTATCCATTGCAGTAAAACATCCCTATTCCTATACACAAATCCTCTCGCTATGAAGGCCAACATATCATTTGCCTTCTTTACTGCCTGCTGTACCTGTGCGCTTACTTTCAGCGACTGATGCACAAGGACATCAAGGACTCGCTGAGTGTCCACCTCTCTCAATTTACACCATTCAAATAATAATCTGCCTGCCTATTTTTGCTGTGGATAACCTCACATTTATGCACATTAGACTGCATCTGCCATGCATGTGCCCACTCACTCAGCCTGTTCCAAATCCCTCTGAAGCATCTCTGCATCCTCCTCACAGCTCACCCTCCCACCCAACTTAATATCATCTGCAAATTTGGCGATACTACATTTAGTGCCCTCATCCAAATTATTAATATATAATGTGAATAGTTGGGGTCCGAGCACAGATCCTTGCGGAGTCCACTAGTCACTGCCTGCCAGTCGGGAAAAGACCCATTTATTCCAACTTTTTGCTTCCTGTCTGCTAACCAGCTTTCTATCCATCTCAAGACACTAATACTTTAACAACATCACCCACTTCAAATCATACCAAATATAAAACAGAGTTTACATAGAAAATAGCAACATGAGTAAGCCATTCAACCCTTTCATCTGTTCCACCATATCATTCGATCTGTATCTTAACTCCATTTACGCATCTTGGTTGCGTAATCCTTTTTAACACCTTTACACAACAAAAATCACAGAAACAGGCAATGTTGTCCATTTGGTTTAACAAACCTACTCTCGCCTTACTTTGTCTTATCTTATCAACATATTCTTGCTCCAATGTTACCCCCTTCTTCTCTGATGGAGGAAGTGTTGATGGTTTTGAGGACAGAACCATAGAATTTACAGTGCAGAAGGAGGCCATTCGGCCCATCAAGTCTGCACCGGCCCTTACAAAGAGCACCCTACTCAAGCCCACATATCTACCCTATCACCGTAACCCCCACTTAACCTTTTTAGACACTAAAGGCCATTTAGCATGGCCAATCCACCTAACCCGCACATCTTTGGACAGTGGGAGGAAACCGGAGCACCCGGAGGAAACCCATGCAGACACGGGGAGAACGTGCAGACTCCGCACAGAAAGTGACCTAGCCGGAAATCGAACCTGGGATCCTGGAGCTGTGAAGCAACTGTGCTAACCACAATGCGACCATGCTGCCCTAAGGGAGAGTTACCTCTGCTAGAGCAGAATCTCTAGATGGGGTTAAGGCCGAATGGGAGGAGGAATTGGGGGAGAGGTTGGAAGAAGGGCTTTGTTACGAAATTTTACGGAGGATAAATGCATAGACCTCGTGAGTGAGGCTAACAATAATACAATTGAAGGTAGTTCACAAAACACATTTGATGAGGTTGAGACTGAGTCACATGTTTAAAGGGGTTGAGGACATTCGTGACAGATGTGGGAGGGGGTCGGCCAATCATGTACACATGTTTTGGTCATGCCTGGAACTTAGAAAATTCTGGAACACCTTCTTTTGCACCACGTCGACAGTGTTGCAGTTGGACCTAGAACCTATTGGATTGGATTTGTTTATTGTCACGTGTACCGAGGTACAGTGAAAAGTATTTTTCTGCGAGCAACTCAACAGATCATTAAGTACATGAGAAGAAAAGGGAATAAAAGAAAATACATAATAGGGCAACACAACATATACAATGTAACTACATAGGCACTGGCATCGGATGAAGCATGCAGGGTGTAGTGTTAATGAGGTCAGTCCATAAGAGGGTCATTTAGGAGTCTGGTGACAGTGGGGAAGAAGCTGTTTTTGAGTTTGTTCGTGCGTGTTCTCAGACTTCTGTATTTCCTGCCCGATGGAAGAAGTTGGAAGAGTGAGTAAGCCGGGTGGGAGGGATCTTTGATTATGCTGCCCGCTTTCTCCAGGCAGCGGGAGGTGTAGATGGAGTCAATGGATGGGAGGCAGGTTCGTGTGATGGACTGGGCGGTGTTCACGACTCTCTGAAGTTTCTTGCGGTCCTGGGCCGAGCAGTTGCCATACCAGGCTGTGATGCAGCCCGATGGGAAGCTTTCTATGGTGCATCTGTAAAAGTTGGTAAGGGTTAATGTGGACATGCCGAATTTCCTTAGTTTCCTGAGGAAGTATAGGCGCTGTTCTTTCTTGGTGGTAGCGCGACGTGGGTGGACCAGGACAGATTTTTGGAGATGTGCACCCCTAGGAATTTGAAACTGCTAACCATCTCCACCTCGGCCCCGTTGATGCTGACAGGGGCGTGTACAGTACTTTGCTTCCTGAAGTCAATTACCAGCTCTTTAGTTTTGCTGGCATTGAGGGAGAGATTGTTGTCGCTACACCACTCCACTAGGTTCTCTATCTCCCTCCTGTAGCACGGTAGCATTGTGGATAGCACAATTGCTTCACAGCTCCAGGGTCCCAGGTTCGATTTCGGCTTGGGTCACTGTCTGTGCGGAGTCTGCACATTCTCCCCGTGTGTGCGTGGGTTTCCTCCGGGTGCTCCGGTTTCCTCCCACAGTCCAAAGAGGTGCAGGTTAGGTGGATTGGCCATGATAAATTGCCCTTAGTGTCCAAAATTGCCCTTAGTGTTGGGTGGGGATACTGGGTTATGGGGATAGGGTGGAGGTGTTGACCTTGGGTAGGGTGCTCTTTCCAAGAGCCGGTGCAGACTCGATGGGCCGAATGGCCTCCTTCTGCACTGTAAATTCTATGATTCGGACTCGTCGTTATTCGAGATCCGGCCCACTATGGTCGTATCGTCAGCAAACTTGTAGATGGAGTTGGAACCAAGTTTTGCCACGCAGTCGAGTGTGTACAGGGAGTAGAGTAGGGGGCTAAGTACGCAGCCTTGCGGGGCGTCAGTGTTGAGGACTATTGTGGAGGAGGTGTTGTTGTTCATTCTTACTGATTGTGGTCTGTTGGTCAGAAAATCGAGGATCCAGTTGCAGAGTGGGGAGCCAAGTCCTAGGTTTTGGAGCTTTGATATGTGCTTGGCTGGGATTATGGTGTTGAAGGCGGAGCTGTAGTCAATAAATAGGAGTCTAATGTAGGAGTCCTTGTTTTCGAGATACTCTAGCGATGAGTGTAGGGCCAGGGAAATGGTGTCTGATGTGGACCGGTTGCAGTGGTATGCGAATTGCAGTGGATCAAGGTGTTTTGGGAGTATGGAGGTGATGCACTTCATGATCAACCTCTCGAAGCACTTCATTGTGACTGAAGTCAGGGCCACTGGTCGGTAGTCATTGTGGCACGTTGCCTGGTTCTTCTTTGGTACCGGTATGATGGTGGTCTTCTTGAAGCAAGCGGGGACCTCGGAGTGGAGTAGGGACAGGTTAAAGATGTCCGCGAATACCTCTGCCAGCTGGTCCGCGCAGGCTCTGAGTGCACGACCAGGGAACCCGCCTGGGCCCGTCGCCTTCCGAGGGTTCACTTTCAGGAAGGCCAATCTGACTTCGGAAGCTGTGATGGTGGGTGTGGGTGAATTATGGGCTGCTGGGGCACTCGACAGCGGATTGTTGGTTACCTGCTCGAACCGAGCATAGAATGCATTGAGTCCATCGGAGAGGGGTGCGCTGCTGCCAGAGATACTGTTCGGCTTCGCTTTGTAGCCCGTTATGTTGTTTAGTCCTTGCCACAACCGCCGAGAGTCTGTCTGTGACTCTAGCTTGGTTTGATATTCTCTCTTGTCATCTCGGAACTAGTCCCCTGGTAGCCATATTCGGGGTGTCGGACTTGCCAGAGACAGGTGAAAAGTTATTAAAAATATTTATAAAAACAAAGCATATTCTTTCTCCATCACGTACCTATCCAGTTTCCCCTTAAATGCATCTATACTATTCAACTACTCTATGTGCTAGAGAATCCCACATTCTAACCACTCCTCAGATAAAGAGGTATCTCCTGAATTCCTTCCTGGATTTATTCCTGGCCTTATCTTCCTGGCCCCATGTTCTGAACTCATCTATAAACTGTTAAAGGGCCACATTCATCAGGAAAATGCCTTGGAGTTGGCTGGACTCCAGGGGCCACGCTTCGTTACAAATACAATACGGAAGTGATAGCTGCAGATTGGGGAATACAGTGCTTGTCCCAGATTCCCCAAGGACCACTGAGTGGAGTCAGGACATCAGGAAGAGACAGGAAACGAGAAAACAGACAAAAACATGTCACAGGATCCCTCAACACCACAGCAGCCAGCACTCCACGGGCCGGTACAGTGCAGGTGTACAATGTAAGGCACTCTGCATAATGATTATCAACCATTCTTCAGGTCAGACATCAAAAGGGGTGGTTGTAGTTAAAGCTCCCTCTGCACTGTCCCAAAGAAAATGAAACCCCAGTCATAATTCACCATCAGAAAATAAGTGACCCAAAAGTAAATCTGGAATTAATAAGCAGGCCACTGTCTCTCTACAAGGAGTAATTTGCTGCAGAATCAAACGGTCGCGTCACTCTGGCAGGTTTTGATGGGGTCCCCATTCCATGCTTATTATCCGCCCCAGCACCCACAGCCTCAGCTAACTTCCATCTCATCTTGCTAAGAAGTCCTTTATTTTCACTCGGGCTACTAATCATTGCGTGGATGGCTGTGGGCATATCTTGAGAAATAAAGAAATGAAAGGAAGGACAGATTTTAATTCCTGCTACAATGACAGTAATCACAAACAGCAGATTTCAAAGCACCTTACAATCTAAATCCTCAATCTTAAACTGCCGAACCCTTGCCGAGAACCTGCATGCAAAGGATTGAAAACCATGGCCCCCCCGACCCTTACTTCCAAGTTACACGGCTTTGGTGCCCGTTGCCATTTTGACTCCTGTGTTCCAGGGAGCGTGTGCGAAGGGGAAAAGGAGTCATCCTGAAGAAGAGTCACCTTCGACTCAAAACGGTTTCTCCCTCCACAGATGCTGCCAGACTTGCTGAGCATTTGCAGCACTCGGCGTTTGTGTTATTCTCTGTAAGGCTGTCTCACCACACCGTTCCCCCACCCCACCTCCACCCCCACCTCCACCTCCACCACAAGTATTAGACCCACCCAGGAATTTTGCATGTTCGTCGATGAGGTGGGGGAAGGGATACGTGGATCATGACACCCCTCTGCAGCCCCATCAGGCCAGAATAACACGAGTCTAATCAAAGCCAGGGGACCACCAGGCTCAATATTGATCATGCCGCTGGGCTGCTGAAGCAGACGGTCAGCTGCCTGGACGGGCTCTCACTAAGATGTCCCCCTGAAAACCTCCGGCATGTTCTTGCACAGCCTTGGTTAATGGGAGGCCTGTATCTGGAGAGGGCGCAACAGCAGCAAGCTGCATTGGAGGAGGAAGGCCATGAAGAAGGCAAAGAACTGCTTGCAATTGGCGGTCCTCCTCAACGCTTTGAAAGCATCACAATGTGACGAATGAACTAATTGCATCTCAATCCCCAGCCTTGTGACGTTACACAGAAACCCTCTGTATTAACAGAGGGTTAATATCCATCCTTCACCTTTGAGTCTGCAATAATTCAAATCATTCTGAGCATTTCCGTATCACTCAGCGAGTCCAGACTTGGGAGTTGCTACAAAACTGCACTGTGCCAGCTGGGGATTAAAGAGGATTAATTTAATGATATATATATATAACAAATGTCTGCCATTCCTTTCACACACAAGTGATCAACCCACCGTCTTCATCTTCAAAGAGGTTTCCTTATTAGTTCACTTCTATCAGTTGCTCCCTAATTGGCCTCAGCACATCTGGTGCAAGGCAGCTGTTGTTCATGTGGATGAGCCTCACATGTGTAGGGTTTCTCCAGCATGGAAGGGAAACCCAACACTGTATATATTTAAAAATGTTATCCCATATTGCTATTTCTTATTTTAAACTTCACTTATCTGCTGAACAAAGACGATTAAGATGGTGTACCCTCTGGGAGTTACCCCCAGCAGTCTCTGGCACAAACCAATTCTCAGTCAGCTTCAGGAACACCTTGTAATGCCCAAGGGGCTACTAATGACAACCTGGGTCAGATCAGACCAATTCCAAAGGGAGCTACAGGAAGGTTATTTGCATTTGACAAGCACATCTTGCTGGCAGAGTCAGTGGGTCTACTGAGACAATGGCTTCTCTAAAGCCAAACCCACATCAGGAACGACATGCTAGCACAGTGGTTAGCACTGCTGCCTCACAGCTCCAGGGACCCGGATACGATTCAGGCCTTGAGTGACTGTCTGTGTGGCGCCTGCATGTTCTCCCCGTGTCTGCGTGGGTTTCCTCCGGGTGCTCCGGTTTCCTCCCACAGTCCACAGATGTACAGGTTGGGTGAATTGGCCATGCTAAATTGCCCTTAGTGTCCAAAGATGTGCAGGTTAGGTGGGGTTACAGGGATAGTGCAGGGGAGTGAGCCTAGATAGGCTGTTCCTTCAGAGGGTCAGTGTAGATTCGATGGGTCGAATGGCTTCCTTCTGCACTGTAGGCGGGCGGTTCTGCGGACGCAATCGAGACTCCAGGATGGTATGTTGTCTCCCTGGTGCAAGGGTCAAGGATGTCTCGGAGCGGCTGCAGGACGTTCTGGGGGGGGGGGGGGGGGGGGGGGGGGGGGGGGGGCGGGGTGAACAGCCAGCTGTCGTGGTGCACATAGGCACCAACGATATAGGTAAAAAACGGGACGAGGTCCTAGAAGCTGAATTTAGGGAGCTAGGAGTTAAACTAAAAAGTAGGACCTCAAAGGTCGTAATCTCAGGATTGCTACCAGTGCCACGAGCTAGTCAGAGTAGGAATGTCAGGATAGAGAGGATGAATACGTGGCTCGAGAGATGGTGCAAGAGGGAGGGATTCAAATTCCTGGGACATTGGAACCGATTCTGGGGGAGGTGGGACCAGTACAAACCGGACGGTCTGCACCTGGGCAGGACTGGAACCAATGTCCTAGGGGGGGTGTTTGCTAGAGCTGTTGGGGAGAGTTTAAACTAATGTGGCAGGGGGATGGGAACCAATGCAGGAAGTTGGAAGGTAGTAAAACAGGGACAGAAATAAAAGGCAGTAAGGGGGAAAGTGTAAGGCAGAGAAGCCATAGTCAAAAATCAAAAAGTGCGACAGTACAAGGTACAGTGACTGAGGGGAGCTCAGTGAATAGGACCAGGAATACTAAAAGAAATAAAACGGGAAGTGAAAACATTAATGGTAAGCGACGCGGCAGGTTGTTACAGGAAGATATGGGTTCGACGACAAGGAAAATTAGGAGAAAGGTTAAGAGGAAATATAACTTAGGCGAGGTTACTGATCGAGGTGTTAAGATTAAGAACAGAGGTAAAAAAGCCTACATAAGTGTACTTTACCTGAATGCTTGTAGTATTCGGAATAAGGTAAATGAGTTGATGGCGCAAATCATCGTGAATGACTATGATTTAGTGGCCATTACTGAAACATGGTTAAAGGATGGTCACGACTGGGAGTTAAATATCCGAGGGTATCAAACTTTTCGGAAGGACAGAGTGAATGGTAAGGGAGGTGGTGTAGCTCTGTTATTTAAGGATGACATCCGGGCAACAGTAAGGGATGACATCGGTGCTATGGAGGATAAGGCTGAATCCATTTGGGTGGAAATCAGGAATATTAAGGCGAAAAAGTCACTGATAGGAGTAATCTATAGGCCACCAAATAGTAACATTATGGTGGGGCAGGCAATAAACAAAGAAATAACTGATGCATGTAGAAATGGTACAGCAGTTATCATGGGGGATTTTAATCTACATGTTGATTGGTTTAACCAGGTCGGTCAAGGCAGCCTTGAGGAGGAGTTTATAGAATGTATCCGCGATAGTTTCCTCGAACAGTATGTAATGGAACCTACGAGGGAACAAGCGGCCCTAGATCTGGTCCTGTGTAATGAGACAGGATTGATTCAGGATCTCATAGTTAGGGATCCTCTCGGAAGGAGCGATCACAATATGGTGGAATTTAAAATACAGATGGAGGGTGAGAAGGTAAAATCAAGCACGAGTGTTTTGTGCTTAAACAAAGGAGATTACAATGGGATGAGAGAAGAACTAGCTAAGGTAGACTGGGAGCAAAGACTTTATGGTGAAACAGTTGAGGAACAGTGGAGAACCTTCCAAGTGATTTTTCACAGTGCCCAGCAAAGGTTTATACCAACAAAAAGGAAGGACGGTAAAAAGAGGGAACATCGACCGTGGATATCTAAGGAAATAAGGGAGAGTATCAAATTGAAGGAAAAAACATACAAAGTAGCAAAGATCAGTGGGAGACTAGAGGACTGGGAAATCTTTAGGGGGCAACAGAAAGCTACTAAAAAAGCTATAAAGAAGAGTAAGATAGATTATGAGAGTAAACTTGCTCAGAATATAAAAACAGATAGTAAAAGTTTCTACAAATACATAAAACAAAAAAGAGTGGCTAAGGTAAATATTGGTCCTTTAGAGGATGAGAAGGGAGATTTAATAATGGGAGATGAGGAAATGGCTGAGGAACTGAACAGGTTTTTTGGGTCGGTCTTCACAGTAGAAGACACAAATAACATGCCAGTGACTGATGGAAATGAGGCTATGACAGGTGAGGACCTTGAGAGGATTGATATCACCAAGGAGGTAGTGATGGGCAAGCTAATGGGGCTAAAGGTAGACAAGTCTCCTGGCCCCGATGGGATGCATCCCAGAGTGCTAAAAGAGATGGCTAGGGAAATTGCAAATGCACTCGTGATAATTTACCAAAATTCACTAGACTCTGGGGTGGTCCCGGCGGATTGGAAATTAGCAAACGTGACACCACTGTTTTAAAAAGGAGGTAGGCAGAAAGTGGGTAATTATAGGCCAGTGAGCTTAACTTCGGTAGTAGGGAAGATGCTGGAATCTATCAACAAGGAAGAAATAGCGAGGCATCTGGATGGAAATTGTCCCATTGGACAGACGCAGCATGGGTTCATAAAGGGCAGGTCGTGCCTAACTAATTTAGTGGAATTTTTTGAGAACATTAACAGTGCGGTAGATAACGGGGAGCCAATGGATGTGGTATATCTGGATTTCCAGAAAGCCTTTGACAAGGTGCCACACAAAAGGTTGTTGCATAAGATAAAGATGCATGGCATTAAGGGGAAAGTAGTAGCATGGATAGAGGATTGGTTAATTAATAGAAAGCAAAGAGTGGGGATTAATGGGTGTTTCTCTGGTTGGCAATCAGTAGCTAGTGGTGTCCCTCAGGGATCAGTGTTGGGCCCACAACTGTTCACAATTTACACAGATGATTTGGAGTTGGAGACCAAGGGTAATGTGTCCAAGTTTGCAGACGACACTAAGATAAGTGGTAAAGCAAAAAGTGCAGAGGATACCGGAAGTCTGCAGAGGGATTTGGATAGGCTAAGTGAATGGGCTAGGGTCTGGCAGATGGAATACAATGTTGACAAATGTGAGGTTATCCATTTTGGTCGGAATAACAGCAAAAGGGATTATTATTTAAATGATAAAATATTAAAACATGCTGCTGTGCAGAGAGACCTGGGTGTGCTAGTGCATGAGTCGCAGAAAGTTGGTTTTCAGGTGCAATAGGTGATTAAGAAGGCAAATGGAATTTTGTCCTTCATTGCTAGAGGGATGGAGTTTAAGACTAGGGAGGTTATGCTGCAATTGTATAAGGTGTTACTGAGGCCACACCTGGAGTATTGTGTTCAGTTTTGGTCTCCTTACTTGAGAAAGGATGTACTGGCACTGGAGGGTGTGCAGAGGAGATTCACTAGGTTAATCCCAGAGCTGAAGGGGTTGGATTACGAGGAGAGGTTGAGTAGACTGGGACTGTACTCGTTGGAATTTAGAAGGATGAGGGGGGATCTTATAGAAACATATAAGATTATGAAGGGAATAGATAGGATAGATGCAGGCAGGTTGTTTCCACTGGCGGGTGAAAGCAGAACTAGGGGGCATAGCCTCAAAATAAGGGGAAGTAGATTTAGGACTGAGTTTAGGAGGAACTTCTTCACCCAAAGGGTTGTGAATCTATGGAGTTCCTTGCCCAGTGAAGCAGTAGAGGCTCCTTCATTAAATGTTTTTAAGATAAAGATAGATAGTTTTTTGAAGAATAAAGGGATTAAGGGTTATGGTGTTCGGGCCGGAAAGTGGAGCTGAGTCCACAAAAGATCAGCCATGATCTCATTGAATGGTGGAGCAGGCTCGAGGGGCCAGATGGCCTACTCCTGCTCCTAGTTCTTATGTTCTTATGTAGGGATACTGTGGCACCCCTTCAAACCCATAATGACTGAAACATTGTCAGTCCTGATAACAAAACCGATTCCAGACATTGGCTAAAAATCCCTTTTTGAAGTCATTGTGGAGAAGGAAGGTTATGTGGCTGATCTTTTGAACAACTTAATGTTACATTCCTGGGCGACACAACCAGTTTGCTGTTTTACCATCCAACCAGTAAGCTACAAAGATGCCGACTTTGTCCAGGGAGGACATGCGACCCATCTAACCTGACTCTGCCGGAAGATCTTTTACCATCGCCTACACAACTGACTCAGACTTTGTGTGCCTACTTCATCGTGCGACATTATATCACCTGAAAAGTGAATCTTACAACACCGGGCTCCAGCCAGCCGAACTCCAAACACCTACGTGAAAAAATT
The DNA here is from genome assembly GCF_047496885.1 of Scyliorhinus torazame. NCBI lineage: Eukaryota > Metazoa > Chordata > Chondrichthyes > Carcharhiniformes > Scyliorhinidae > Scyliorhinus > Scyliorhinus torazame. The sequence continues at coordinate 41,956,002 of NC_092722.1, forward strand.
CCAAATTGGACTTTGACTTTCAGAGTCTGGAACTCACGGGAACCAATATTCAGTTTTTCTATGTGATGTTAACTTCCTTTTCCCCATCCCCCTTTAGAATCACTACAGTGCAGAAGGAGGTCATTCAGCCCATCGAGCCTGCACCAACCCTCTGAAAGAACATCCTACGTGGAACACTACCGCACCCTATCCCCATAACCCCACCTAATCTTCACATCCGTGGACACTAAGGGGAGATTTGTCATGGCCAATCCACCTAACCAGCACATCTTTGGAATGTGGGAGGAAACCGGAGCATCCGGAGGAAACCCACAGACACACGGGGAGAGCGTGCAAACTCCACTCAGACAGTCACCCCCGGCCGGAATTGAACCTGCGACCCTGGCGCTGTGAGGCAACATTGCTAACCATTGTGCCACCGTGCCTCCCTTCACTGTGTGAACATGAAGTGGGGGCATTGCCAACACTCCTTTTGCAGATTTGATTCTGTTGAAATAAATTAACCTTCTGAGTTAACCTAACTCGCATTTGCTGTGGATAATTAGTAATATTAGATCAGACAAATGTACACCACTGTTTATTCGCAAAAACAAACTAATGTAAAACACCCCTGTTTTCAGACAGGTGATAAGAGGGAAACAGTGCTTTTTGAACTGATCCCCTCCTGTCCATAACACGTGACTTCGAGATGCTCGATGAGTGTTTAGTTGGAACCCTGCATTTCGATTGGCACCAAGGTGGTTATTCATTGAGGCTGGTGTCAAGAGGAGAGTGGCGCCCATTGTGTACGGTCTGTTTGGATCAGTGCCCATCTCTGTAGCCTTTGCTCTAATACGCTGACACTGTCACTGACCTTTTCTATCATGGGCCTTGCAGAATTGATGTGAAGCTGGGAAATTTCCTTGATGCCTGCAGAAGTCCACACCTTCTACATGCCTTGCTAGGTTTGGATGTTGTGGCGTGCAAGTCAACAATTAGGGTTGTGCTTAAGACCTGTGAGCGTCATTTTTCTTTTAAATTTAGAGTACCCAATTCATTTTTTTCCAATTAAGGGGCAATTTAGTGTGGCCAATCCACCGACCCTGCACATCTTTGGGTTGTGGGGGCGAAATCCACGCAAACACGGGGAGAATGTGCAAACTCCACACGGACAGTGACCCAGAGCCGGGATCGAACTTGGGACCTCGGCGCCGTGAGGCAGCAGGGTTAACCCACTGCGCCACCGTGCTGCCTACCTGCGAGCGCCATTGACCTGCAAGGATCACTTCGTAGTTACTTTCACCCTTGAGTAGCTCTTTGTTGCCTTTCGTTTTGGGCTTGTCCAGCAGATATTTCCGAAATACTTCCATATGAGTGGATGTGATCACCAACGCAGCATTTCTGTCTGCTCGTTCCGCATCTGAAAAAAATCACAAAATGTACCCTTTTCTTGGCATTTGCTGATGAAGTGATTTATGGATTCTGTAGGCTGTTGGCAAAATAATATGAACTCTAGTCAAACAATATGGAAGTTTAACCTGATTCTGACTCAATCCTCCAATCTTCCAACAGCGGAATTTTCCATTGGCGAGACCCTCCGTTCCGGCGGCAGCCCACCCACGCCCGCAGGTTTCCCGATGGTGTGGAGTGGCCACAATGGGAAATCCCATTGGTGGTCTGCTGGAATGGAGGATCCCGCTGCTGGTGAGGGCGTGCCGCGCAGGAAAATGTGGTTGGCAGACCGGAGAATCCCACCCCATACATTTTGGGGATCCTTTAACTCTTCTTCTATGAATCCTTATGTGTCCAGCCCATGTAGACCTTCATTCCCAATTGCCAGGCAAATTTTTATGGCTTGCCTGTCTGGTTCCGACACACCTGAATCAAGAAACTATAGTTATGTACGTTGTTGAAACATTTTGAAATTGGGGAATTTTGTGGATATTCGGGCAATATTCTTTTGGCAAGAGTTTTGGACCTTGGCAGCTGACGACGTGGTGGAGCGATGAAAATCGGGCATGCACAAGTGGCCAAATTTAAAGGAGTGTGGAGATCTTGGATGGCTTTTGGGTTGGAGGTTTCAGAGACTCTTGATGTGCCGCAGCAGCTCTCTGCCACTCTCTGCTGGACATCTGAAAAACTGCACCTGTTTGCTGCCATCACCATTCTTGGGAACCAGAGAAAGCATTTTGCGGGAGATACTCAAATGAAAGGGTTACTTATAGGGTTAATTCTTTCAAATTCCTTCGACTGTCATCAACACCTTTGTTCAAGACAGTCTCAAGCCTTTATTATCACAGGGCTGAGGATGAACTGTAAAACAAGGCCTCCTGCTCTTACTCCCAATGTGAGCATATATTATTAAACTTCTATTTTTTTAACAATTTTATTGAGGTATTTTTGGCATTGTAAACAGTAACAATATACATTGGTGTGCAAATATCAATTACAAAAACATTGTGCAAATAACAGTTCCTCTCTCGCAAATAGACCCGCCTATTCTTCCCCCTACTCTACACTATTCTACCCCCACCCCACCCATCCGATCTCCGCCCCCGCTGACGATTTGTTCCCCGCGAAGAAGTCGATGAATGGTTGCCACATCCGCGCGAATCCCGATAGTGATCCTCGTAAGACGAACTTGACTTTTTCCAAGCCGAGAAAACTTGCCATGTCCGACAGCCATACTTCGGTCTTTGGGGGCTTTGAGTCCCTCCAGGCCAACAGGGCAGCACGGTAGCATTGTGGATAGCACAATTGCTTCACAGCTCCAGGGTCCCAGGTTCGATTCCGGCTTGGGACACTGTCTGTGCGGAGTCTGCACATCCTCCCCGTGTGTGCGTGGGTTTCCTCCGGGTGCTCTGGTTTCCTCCCACAGTCCAAAGATGTGCAGGTTAGGTGGATTGGCCATGATAAATTGCCCTTAGTGTCCAGAATTGCCCTTAGTGTTGGGTGGGGTTGGGTGAGGTTACTGGGTTATGGGGATAGGGTGGAGGTGTTGACCTTGGGTAGGGTGCTCTTTCCAAGAGCCGGTGCAGACTCGATGGGCCGAATGGCCTCCTTCTGCTCTGTAAATTCTATGTTAAAAAAAAGTATTCGCCGCCGGGCTACCAGAGAAGTAAAGGCCACGACATCGGCCTCTATCCCCTCCTGGACTCCTAGGTCCTCCGACACCCCAAAAATCGCCACCTCTGCACTCATCGCCATCCTTGTTTTCAGTACCCGGGACATGACGTCCGCAAATCCCTGCCAATACCCCTTGAGTTTTGGGCACGCCCAGAACATGTGGACATCGTTCGCTGGTCCTCCCGCACATCTAGCACACCTGTCCTCCAGCCCAAAGAATTTACTAATCCGGGCCACCGTCATGTGGGCCCGGTGAACTACCATGAACTGAATCAGGCCGAGCCTGGCACATGTTGCGGTTGCATTTACCCTCCTCAGAGCGTCTGCCCATATGCCTCCCTCCAGCTCCCCACCAAGCTCCTCCTCCCACTTGAATTTCAGTTTCGCGGTCCCTGTTGATGTGTTGGGTGTTCTGGATCACATACAGGCCACCAACACTTGAAGTAGTGCAACACTATTTATTAAAAGGTTAACTATTTAAACATACTTGAACTGTGGGTAAATACGATACTATCTTTAACTAAAGACCCTTGCCTTGTCCTAACAAGTTGATGCACTCAGCACATGGTGAATGCCTGTGTTGCAGGCTGTGAGCTCTGTGCTCCTAGCTAGCTGCTACTTGAATGAGCGGGAACTCTGATGCCCCCTGTCTTTATAGTGCGTGTGCTCTCACTGGTGATTGGCTGCGGTGTTTTGTATGTTGATTGGTCCCACTTTGTGTCCATCAGTGTGTGTCTGCACCATGATATACTGGTGTATATTATGACACCTGTGTCCTCCGCTCCCATAAGCTCCTTATAAATATCCGACACTCTCCCCTCTCCTACCTCTCCCCTCGAAACTACTCTGTCCTGGATCCCCCTTGGTGGAAGGCGTGGAAAGGACGGTCTACGCATGAAATCCCGCACCTGCAAGTACCAAAAGTAATTTCCCCTTGCCAGCCTGAACTTCTCCTCCAGCGCCCTCATGCTCGCAAAGCTCACTTCCAGGAACAAGTCGCCCATCCTTCCGACCCCCGCCCTCCGCCACGCTCGAAACCCGCCGTCCATCTTCCCCGGGCCAAATCGGTGGTTGTCGCATATTGGGGACCAGACCGATGCTCCCACTTCCCCCGCGTGCTTCCTCCATTGGCCCCAAATCCGCAGAGCCGCCACCACTATAGGGCTGGTGGAGTACCTGACCGGCGGGAGCGGCAGAGGAGCCTTGACCAGGGCTGCGAAGCTGGTGCCCCTGCACGAAGCAGCCTCCACCCGCTCCCAAACCGACCCCATACCCACCATCCATTTCCTTATCATGGCTATGTTAGCCGCCCAGTAGTAGTTGCTGAGGTTCGGCAAGGCCAGTGCCCCCTCACTACGGTTCCGTTCCAGCATCCCCCTCTTTACCCGCGGGGACTTCCCCGCCCAAACAAATCCCAGGATGATTTTATTGATCCTTTTAAAATGAAAATAGGGAGACACTGAAAAATAAACAGGAATCTCGGGAGGATCGTCATCTTCACCGTCTGTACTCTCCCTGCTAGTGACAGCGGGAGCGCATCCCATCTCCGGAACTCGCTCCTCATTTGCTCCACCAGCCTAGACAAGTTCAACTTATGCATCCTGCCCTAGTCCCGCACCACTTGTATCCCTAAATACCTAAAGCTTTCCCCAACCAGCCTAAACGGTAGCTCCCTCAGCCTATTCTCCTGACCCCTCGCCTGCACCACAAACATCTCGCTCTTTGCCATGTTCAACTTGTACCCTGAAAACCAGCCAAATTCCCCTAGGATTTCCATAATCCCGTCCATCCCTGCCATTGGATCCGACACCTACAAAAGCAGGTCATCCACGAGACCTTGTGTTCTACCCCCCCCCCCCCCCTGACCATTCCCTTCCATCCCCTTGCCGCTCTCAGAGCAATTGCCAGCGGTTCTATGGCCAACGCAATGGAGAGAGGGGGCACCCCTGTCTTATCCCACGGTATAGTCGAAAATACTCAGATGTCGTCCTGTTCGTCCTTACACTAGCCTCCGGGGCCTGATTTAGCAGTTTAACCCAGTCCACAAAGCCTTCCCCAAACCCAAACCGTCCCAGCACCTCCCATAAATAGTCCGACTCCACCCGGCAAAAGCCTTTTTGGCATCCATTGCCACCACTACCTCCACCTCTCTGCCCTCCGGGGGCATCATAATCACATTGAGTAGCCTTCTTCGGTTGGCTACCAGCTGCCTGCCCTTTTCAAACCCCGTTTGGTCCTCTACAATCACATCCGGTACACAGTCTTCGATTCTGGACGCCAGGATCTTGTTCAGTAGTTTAACGTCAACATTAATCAAGGAGATAGGCCTTTAGGACCCACAGGCTTCCGGAACTTTATCCCGTTTTAATATCAGCGAGATGGTGGCTTGCGACATCGTCGGGGGTAACGCCCCATTGTCCCTCACCTCGTTAAACACCCTAACCAGCAACGGCCCCACTATCCCCGAGAACTTTTTGTAGAACTCCATTGGATACCCGTCCGGCCCCGGGGCTTTACCCGACTGCATGGCCGTCCACTACCGTCCCTATTTCCCTGGCCGCCTCCCTCTTCCTAAGTTGCTGTGCAAGCATTCTGCTGGCTTTCTCCCCATACTCATACACCGCGCCCCTTGCCTTTCTGAGCTGCTCTACGGCCTTCCCAGTGGATAGCGCCCCCAGCTCCGCCTGCAGTCTCCGTCGTTCCCTAAGTAACTCTGCCCTCGGTGACTCTGCATATTCCCTGTCCATCCGTATCATCTCCTGAACAATCTGTCCATCTCCGCCCTGTCCATTCTGTCCCTATGGGCTCTGATTGAGATCAGTTCCCCTCTCACCACCGCCTTCAGCGCCTCCCAGAGCACCGCTGCTGAGACTTCCCCTGTATCGTTGACCTGCAGATAGTTCTGCATGCATTTCCCCACTCTCTCTCGCACCCCTCATCTGCCAACAATCCCACCTCTAACCTCCATTGTGGACGCTGGTAACGTTCTTTACAGACCTGCAGGTCGACCCAATGTGGAGCATGGTCCGAAATAGTGATCGCCAAGTATTCTGTATCCCTCACCCCCTCCAAAAAGTCCATACTCATAATAAAGAAGTCAATACGAGAATGAACCTTGTGAACATGTGAATCGAACGAGAACTCCTTCCCCGTCGGCCGACTGATTCTCCAGGGGTCTACCCCCCCCCCCCCATTTGTTCCATGAACCCCCTCAGTTCCCTTGCCATTGCCGGGACCCTGCCCGCTCTGGAGCACGACCAATCCAGCTGGAATCAAGGACTGTATTAAAGACCCCACCCATAATCAGCTTGTGCAAATCCAAGTCGGGGATTTTCCCCAGCAGCCTCTTGATGAAATCTACATCATCCCAGTTTGGAGCGTAAACATTCACTAGGACCACCCTCACCCCCTCAAGCTTACCCCGGACCATGAGAAATCTACCACCCCCACCCGCAACTGTGCTGTCCGTCTCAAATTGAACCCGTTTGTTAATCATGATCGCGACCCCTCTGGTCTTAGCATCAAGCCCCGAATGGAAGACCTGGCTAACTCAGCCCTTCCGTAATCTAATCTGGTCCGCCACTCTCAAATGTGTCTCCTGCAGCACCATTACATCCGCCTTCAGAGCCCGTAAGTGCACGAACGCACGTGCCCTCTTGACTGGTCCGTTTAACCCTCGAACATTCCAGGTGATCAGCCTGGTTGGAGGGCACCCTGCCCCCCCCCCCCCCCTACGCCGATCAGCCATCCCCCTTCTTGGGCCCACCCCCTGCCCATGTGCCGCACCCCCCCTGGCCCGCCTCTTGGTAGCTCCCACCCCCGACTTCTTCCCTGTTACCTGGCTCAGTTCCCTCCCTCGTCAGCAGATCATCTACCCCCCCCACCCCCTTGCCCCCCCCCCCCCGCAGCAACAACCCCAACCCCCTGTACCCTAACCCCTGCCATATACTGGCTGCATATACTACCCCCCCCCCCCACCCACCCACCTCGCTCCCGTTGACTAGCTCAAAGCAGCTAGCCTGGTGACTCTCAACTCCGGCGCCACCATGTCTCCCACCTATTGTCCCCCCACTCCCCTCCCCCCTGCCCATCAACACCACTTCCCTAGAACAGCCCGATTCGAGCAATCGCTCTGGGACCGAAACAGAGAGAAAACAAACAAAGAACAAAGCTCGCCCCCACAATATTGCAATTCAAACTGTGTAATGAGGTGGGCGCTACCACCCACCCCCCTCCCAACATTACCAGAAAAATAGCAAAAAGAACCCGTACAGCCCCCCAGCACCCAATAACTTAACCTTTAACTATGACTTTGGCTTTAACTTTAAAACTTTCAAACAGGCAAAAACAAACACAAGAACACCCCAAATTTTAAGTAAAAGAACATACCGAACGACATCGCTAACACGAAGGGCAATCCACAGACAAATGCAAACATCCCTTGAAACACTCTAACTTGAGTCCATGGGTCCTCAGTTTGGCACCAGTCCATGCCCCTTAGCGAAGTCCATCGCTTCCTCCGGGTCGTCAAAATAATGCTGCTGTTCCCGGTCTGTGACCCAAAGCCGCGCCGGAAAAAGTAGCCCGAACTTGACCTTTTTAAACAGGATCTCTTCAATTTGTCTGTAGGCTGCCCTCCTTCTGGCCACCTCCTGGCTCAGATCCTGATAGATGCGCAGGACACTATTGTTCCATAAGCAGCTCTTCATGTTCTTGGCACACTGTAGGGCCCGCTCCTTGTCCACGAACCTATGGAACCTGACCACCTTCGCCCGGGGGCACCCCCCCTCGCGGCTGCCTCGCCTGCACTCTGTGTGCCCTGTCCAGCTCCAACGGACGCGGGAAGAAGTCATCCCCCTCCAGCTTCTGCAGCATGTCTGCCACATAGGCCATGGCATCCACTCCCTCGGCCCCCTCCAGGAGCCCACTGATTCTCAGATTCTGCCGGCGAGACCTGTTTTCCAGGTCCTCCAGCCTGTCCATCAGCCTCGATTGTTGCTCCTTCAACGTACTAATTTCCACGTCCGCTACCGTTTGGAAATCCGCCTGCTCCTCCACTGTCTTCTCCAATGCCTGGACATCCTTATCCTGGGCATCCAGCCTTTGGTCCAGTCGCTCCACCGCTTTCTGAAGTGGTTCCAAATTATCCCGCTTCAGTGCTGCAAAGCTCTCCTTCATGACCTTCAGCATGTTGTCCAGTGCTGCATCAACCGTCCGTTCCGTGGTCCGTTCGTCAGGCAACTTTCCTCCCACTTGAGCTTCCACACCACCTTTGTTCAGCCCCTTCTTCGCCTGTTTTCGCTCCCTTCTACTCCTTAAGTCCATACAACTCTGTATGGATCCAGATCCACAGTGCTGTTGTTTTCCCCTCCAGCGCTCAAAAGTTCGAAAAAGTCAGGGGAAAAGGTCTAAAAGTCTGACCGGAGCGAGAGCCACCAATTGCGTGACTTACCCCCTCATAGCCGCCACCGGAAGTCTTATTAAACTTCTTAAGGCAAAAAGTGTCTGCTCAGTTATGCTGGATTTGCTTTGGTGCAATTCATCCAAATTTGGCATAACCGGTGCAAAAGATTGTGGAATTTTAAGTGCAGATTATTTTTGTAGACCATGGAGGAGTCCACACCGAGTTCTTTAAAGGAAATAAAGTTTTATTACAATAACTATTATTTACACAGCACGAAAAATCCCAGCCGGGTCTCTCCTGTCAGCACCCAAACCGGCCGACTTTATACAGAAGATAATCTTTGGATCCTCATGTCTTCAGGTGATGTCCCGGAGGACTGGAGAATAATCAATGTTGTTCCTTTGTTTAAGAAGGGTAGCAAGGATAATCCAGGGAACTACAGGCCGGTGAGCCTTACGTTACTGGTAGGGAAATTACTGGAGAGAATTCTTCGAGACAGGATCTACTCCCATTTGGAAGCAAGTGTCTCACTAACTTGATAGAGTTTTTCGAGGAGGTCACAAAGATGATTGATGCAGGTAGGGCAGTGGATGTTGTCTACATGGACTTCAGTAAGGCCTTTGACAAGGTCCCTCTTGGTAGACTGGTACAATAGGTGAAGTCACACAGGTTCAGAGGTGAGATGGCAAGATTGGTACAGAACTGGCTAGGTCATAGAAGGCAGAGAGTAGCAATGGAAGGGTGCTTTTCTGATTGGAAGGCTGTGACTAGTGGTGTTCCGCAGGGATCAGTGCTGGGACCTTTGCTGTTCGTAGTATATATAAATGATTTGGAGGAAAATGTAACTGGTCTGATTAGTAAGTTTGCGGACGACACAGAGGTTGATGGAATGGCGGACAGCGATGAGGACGGTCAGAGGATACAGCAGGATTTTGATCGTTTGGAGACTTGGGCGGAGAGATGGCAGATGGAGTTTAATCCGGATAAATGTGAGATAATGCATTTTGGAAGGTCTAATACTGGTAGGGAATATACAACGAATGGTAGAACCCTCAAGAGTATTGACAGTCAGAGAGATCTAGGTGTACAGGTCCACAGGTCACTGAAAGGAGCAACACAGGTGGAGAAGGTAGTCACGAAGGCATACGGCATGCTTGCCTTCATTGGCCGGAGTATTGAGTATAAAAATTGGCAAGTCATGTTGCAGCTGTATAGAACCTTAGTTAGGCCACACTTGGAGTATAGTGTTCAATTCTGGTCGCCACACTACCAGAAGGATGTGGAGGCTTTAGAGAGGGTGCAGAAGAGATTTACCAGGATGTTGCCTGGTATGGAGGGCATTGGCTATGAGGAGAGGTTGAATAAACTCGGTTTGTTCTCACTGGAACGATGGAGGTTGAGGGGCGACCTGATAGAAGTCTACAAAATTATGAGCAGCATAGACAGAGTGGATAGTCAGAGACTTTTTCCCAGGGTAGAGGGATCAATTACTAGGGGGCATAGGTTTAAGGTGTGAGGGGCAAGGTTTAGAGGAGATGTACGAGGCAAGTTTTTTTACACAGAGTGGCTGGAACTCGCTGCCGGAGGAGGTGGTGGAAGTTGGGACGATAGTGACATTTAAGGGGTATCTTGACAAATACATGAATAGGATGGGAATAGAGGGATACAGATCCCGGAAGTGTAGAGGAGTTTAGTTTAGACGTGCAGCATGGTCTGCACAGGCTTGGAGGGTCGAAGGGCCTGTTCCTGTGCTGTACTTTTATCTGTTCGTTGTTCTTTGTATAATTATACATGGTTTAGAGTCCACGTTCCCTTTAATGGAGGACCTCGGATTCGGCGCGGCTCCCAGAGAGTCTAATCATTGCCACCTCGTAAGTCCCATGCCGTTTACAACAATTATGTTCAGCACCAATCCAGTTTCACAAATGTTTGTGCTAGTTTAAAAAAAACTTTGGACTCAAAATTGACCTTGTCCTCGGTGAATGAATTAATGGTCGGCGTGCCAGCTAATTACACTCATTGGCAGGGCTTCAGAAAAGCCCTAAGTATTAAGCTGCAAGCGTTGGGCCCAAGGACACTAACATACATGCTTTAAATGCTTTTAAATTAATTTAATTTTAATTTCCTAAGAAACCGACTATTATATAATAATAATCTTTATTAGTGTCACAAGTAGGCTTACATTAACACTGCAATGAAGTTACTGTAAAAATTCCCGAGTTGCCACATTCCGGCGCCTCGTTGGGTACACAGATGGAGAATTCAGAATGTCCAAATCACCTAACCGCACGTCCTTTGGGACATGTGGGAGGAAACCTGAGCACACCCATGCAGACATGGGGAGAACGTGCAGACTCCGCACAGTGACCCAAGCGGGAATTGAACCCTGGTCCCTGGCGCTGCGCAGCAACAGTGCTAATCACTGTGCTACCGATATGACTAGCAAATGGCTCTACATAATTTTTAAAAGTCATTGTCAACAATTTAATAGTGCAAGACTCACAATGTGATGCTAAAAAATTCTAATTTGTCCTGAACACATTTTCTCTTCCAATATATGAACTTCGCCATTTAAGGGATGTGGCCGTCGCTGGCTAGGCCAGCACTCATTGCCCATCTGATGAGATCTACCATGCGGAATTAGTGAGACCCTGCGACACTAAAACTTAATAGAAATTTGAGTTAAACTTCTCAGATGCAAACAAGAATCTTTATTGCCTCTATTTGATTACAATTAGGAGAAACTTAAATCTATTCTCAATAAAGTCCGGCTAGCAAAAGGACTTAAAGAGAAGTAACTTGTACACAATTTAACTTTCAAAATAATACAGAAATGGTTTCTTGCTTACAGCAAAACAGCTTGCATTTACTTCAAAAGTTTTTTTTTTAAATTTAGAGTACCCAATTCATTTTTTCCATTAAGGGGCAAGTTAGCGTGACCAATCTACCTAGCTTGCACATGTTTGGGTTGTGGGGAAACCCACGCAAACACGGGGAGAATGTGCAAACTCCACACGGACAGTGACCCAGAGCCGGGATTGAACCTGGGACCTCGGCGCCGTGAGGCAACAGGGCTAACCCACTGAGCCACCGTGCTGCCCTACTGCAAAAGTTAGAGTGGAAAAGTGAAAATATGAAAATAGAGATAGCAAATAGTTAGGTCAAAGTATAGGATGACCCCGGACTAAAGATGGCCGGACGGACCATCATGTTTAAAGGAAATCTTATCCGTCTTGAGCCATCTATCTACACCTCTATGTCGTCCTAATTGGTTTGGGTTAGAATCAAATACATTTGATTTGATGGTTAACTATCAATCCTTAATGTGCAACGTAAGTTCTGAATGTTTCATGTTTGAATATTTGTGTATGTTATGGAATGCGATACAGTGCTTTTATCAAGACTGGTTTCTACTGGTTTTCTGCTGACTTTGCTTTTATCCACATTATGAACAATGATGCCTTCATGTTGCTATGGTGCCTACTTCGTCCTTGATCTGATTACTGGTACAGCTCATTTCTTAATGTCAAGCTGTCTTTGAAAATATGTTTATTAGAACAATAGCTCATTCATCGTTCTTAGTGAAAATATTGTTTTTATCTCCAATTAGTTTATGCATGTGTCAGGATTTTTGTGTCTCTGTTGAAGCTATGTATTTTATCATGACCTGAGGTTATGAGTGCTGAAATCCTCATTTTAAAATGGGTATTAAAACTGGGTCTTAATATTTACATTAAATTGCCTTCTTTTACCTATCAGATCTATCAGGAAATAGTCGATTACTATCACCATCCCTAACTGCCTGTGACAAGGGGCGAGATTCTCCGACCCCCCGCCGGGTCGGAGAATCACCGGGGGCTGGCGTGAATCCCGCCCCCGCCGGTTGACGAATTCTCCGGCACCGGAGATTCGGCGGGGGCGGGAATCGCGCCGCGCCAGTTGGCGGGGCCCCCCCGCGATTCTCCGGGCTGGATGGGCCGAAGTCCCGCAGCTAGAATGCCTGTCCCGCTGGCGTGGATTAAACCACCTCTCTTACCGGCGGGACACGGTGGCACGGGCAGGCTCCAGGGTCCTGGGGGGTGCCCCCACGATCTGGCCCCGGACACGGTGGCCTGGCCCGCGATCGGGGCCCACCGATCCGCGGGCAGGCCTATGCCGTGGGGGCACTCTTTTCCTTCCGCCTTCACCACGGTCTCCACCATGGCGGAGGAGGAAGAGGTTCCCTCCACAGCGCATGCGCGGGGATGTCGTGAGCGGCCGCTAACTCTCCCGTGCATGCGCCACCCGGCAATGTCATTTCCGCGCCAGCTGGCGAGGCACCAAAGGCCTTTTCCGCCAGCCGGCGGTGCGGAAATCAGTCCGGCGCGGGCCTAGCCCCTCAAGGTTAGGGCTCGGCCCCCCAAGATGCGGAGGATTCCGCACCTTTGGGGCGGCGTGATGCCGGACTGATTTGCGCCGTTTTTGGCGCCGGTCGGCGGACATCGCGCCGATACCGGAGAATTTCGCTCAAGGTGTCGGTAGGCTGTCTTCCTGAATATATCAATTAGATTTTGTGTAAAATCATGTTTTAAAATGCTGTATAGTTGCGTTGGCTTAAGTCAGATTTGCATTAAGTGATATGCAAATAAGTTTGAGAGGCAACTGTAGAAATAAGAAATACTTTTCAAAACTGGGACAGTTTGATCACCAATTATGTCTAAAGAGCTTTGACACTGAACCCTCAATGGGAATGATTATATGAAACCCTCAATGTAAATACAGATACAAAGTATTTTACACATTTTGTTGGTTCCAATTTTGCATCAGTGAATGGTATGCTTTAAAATAATTTACACTTTCATTCGTCAGATCGAGTGAAATTGTGACAACTCACAGTTTATAAAGAAAGACTTGCCTTTATATAGTGCCTCATCATATCTCTCTTAAACCTCTCAAGGTATTTCATAGGCATTGAACTGTACTGATCATTTTTATGTAGCAAATGTACAGACAATGAGTTAAACCTCAAAGACATGAATGATGGGTCAACAGAGGTTTCCGACAAGAAAAGGGTTTGCAAAGGTTATCGAGAAGATTAATTGAAAGGTTAAGATTGAGTGTAGATAAGTGATAGTACAACTTTTTTTTGAAAATTCCAATTAAGGGTCAATGCACCTACCCTGCATATCTTTCGGATCTGGGGGTGAGACCCACCCAGACAATGTATAAATTCCACATAGATGGTGACCTAATGCCAGGATCGAACCTGGGTCCTCGGCGCCGTGAGGCAGCAGTGCTCACCGCTGTGCCACCGTGACGCTCCTGTGAGAGCACAACATGATACAAGTGAAAACAGTGAGGCAGATTTTTGTGAAAGCAGATTATCATTGAGAAGTTAGACATCTTGCTTAAGGCAGATTCCAGAAGCCAGAACTGAACCAGACCATGAATGAAAGGTTGTACAAAAGCAGATTACGCCTGGGGAAAGAGAATCTTCCTTTATGATACCATCATTCAAATCACAAAAGGACAACTCCTGCAGTTTATCAGTGCGATCTTAAAAACTTATACTTGAAAGATTCGATTTCCAAACCGTGCAGTAACCCAGGATGTTGGCCGTTACTATGCAGTGCACGTTAATCGAATTTGTTGTGATTCAGAAAATTAAGCTTCCAGTGCTTATGGCAGTTTTGATTCTGCTCATTGATGTGTCTGCCACCTTTTTGAAACACTCGGGTAAAAATGATTGTATAAATACTTAATGGAATCATACCAAGCTCTGTATTTTAACTGAACAACCAACTCATTCAAAATAAATAGGCCATGGCTTGTTGCAAAGTAATGGGGAGAGAAAGCTGTCGAAGGTGGTTAAATATTCATACAATAGCATCATCAGCAGTAATTTATACTCGTATTGCTGTAATTACTAATATCAAACATGATTGTGCGAAATGTAGTACAATTAAATTAATTAAAACACTTACCAATAACATACAATACCATATCTTGAGCCGAACTCGCGAGCTGAATGGACCTCAATCAAGCTATTTTGTTTGTGCTGATGGCTCAACTGTAGTTCAAGCATTTTTAATTGACCCATTTTACGGTTGACAGGCAATTCACAAAATGGATTAGACATTGTCGTTAAAGTCCTGATCCATTTATTGCACAATGCTAAAGCTTCTTCAGACGAGCCGTGTTTCGAGTGCATGTATTTTAGGTCTTTCATAGATAGAATTTACAGTGCAGAAGGAGGCCATTCGGCCCATCGAGTCTGCACCGGCTCTAGGAAAGAGCACCCTACCCAAGGTCAACACCTCCACCCTATCCCCATAACCCAGTAACCCCACCCAACACTAAGGGCAATTTATCATGGCCAATCCACCTAACTTGCACATCTTTGGACTGTGGGAGGAAACCGGAGCACCCGGAGGAAACCCACGCACACACTGGGAGGATGTGCAGACTCCGCACAGACAGTGACCCAAGCTGGAATCGAACCTGGGACCCTGGAGCTGTGAAGCAATTGTGCTATCCACAAGGCTACCGTGCTGCCCCATCCACAAGGCTACCGTGCTGCCCCATCCACAAGGTACCATTGCACCTATTCCAATTTCTTACTGGGGCAGAAGTTTCAGGGAGGAAGTTTTTTTTTTAAACCGCTGTAGCAGTCAATACAAGACGACAGTGAATTAGCTGAGGCTTGAAACCTGCCAACTCTCGTTTAATTCCACTTTTCATTTTGTCCAAGGTTGGTTCCCTTGGCTAAAGAGCCGAGAACTAATGGTGACAGCCTCAGGAAAAGGGCGTGACTATTTGGCACTGAGATGAGGAGTCATTTCTTCACTCAGAGGGTTGTGCATATTTAACTCACTACCGGGGGGGGGGGGGGGGGGGTCTTAGATGCTTAGTCATTGAATATATTTTTGGAGATGAACGGTATCAAGAATATATGGATAGAAGAAGGAGGTGGATTTGATGTCAAAGTTCAGCCATGTTCTTATTAAATGATCGAGTAAGTTCAAGGGATCTATGGTGTACACTTGCTTCTATTTCTTCTGCTGTCATGTTCTCAGTTAGGTGACTTGCTATTGCTGCTTGGCGGGAAGACTTTCCGCTTCGACTTGCGTGCACCACCTGAGAGCATGCTCGCTGTGGGCATCACAGTCGTTCATCCGGGAGCACTGCAAACATGAGGCACCGCAGGTGGGTATACCAACCGACTCAAGAACATCTTCTTCCCTACTGCCATCAGACTTTTGAATGGACCTACCTCGTATTAAGTTGATCTTTTCTCTACACCTTGCTATAACTGTAACATTATATTCTGCAGTCTCTCCTTCCTTCCCTATGTACGGTATGCATTGTTTGTACAGCATGCAAAAACAATACTTTTGGGGACTTCCGGCGGCGGCCATGACCTGCTAGGTCGTGCGTTCACGGCCACTCCCACCGAGGTTGGTATTTCGGGCCGCTGAATGGGACGGCGGCGGCATTTGGAGGCTGAGACCGGTGTGGGAACGGGTGCGGGATAGGTTCCCCCCTGGGCTGCATGGAGAGAACGAGGAGTGAGACCGGCAGACGTGCAAACGCGGGGAAGAAGATAGAGAAGGTCTGGGAAAACAAAATGGCGGCCAGAGAAGATCGGGAGGTGTGGGCCCAGTGGGCCAAACAACAAGAATTCTTAAAAAGTTGCTTTGTGGAGCTTAAAACGGAGATGTTGGCCTCCGTGGAGATGATTGTGGTGGCCTAGAAGGCGCAGGAGAAGGAGATCAAGGAGGTGAGGTGGGAGGTGGCGGAGAATGAGGACGAGATCCTGGGCCTGGCGGTGAAGGTGGAGGCGCACGAGACACTACATAAGAGATGGCAAGAGAGGCTAGATGACCTTGAGTACAGGTCTCGGAGCCATAATCTGCGGATCCTGGGCCTTCCCGAAGGAGCGGAGGGGGCGGACGCGAACACGTACGTGACCACGATGTTGGGGACGCTGATGGGCGTGGGGGCCTTCCCGTGGCCCTTGGAGCTGGATGGGGCGCACAGGGTCCTCACCAGAAAGCCGAGGGTGAACGAGCCACCGAGGGTGATGATGATATGGTTTCATCGTTTGACAGACCGGGAGCAAGTCCTGCGGTGGGCGAAGAAAGAGCGGAGCAGTAAGTGGGAGAACGGCGAGATCCGCATCTACCAGGAATTGGGAGCTGAGTTGGCGAGGAGGTGTGCGGGGTTCAACCGGGCTAAGGCGGCCCTCCACAGCAAAGGGGTGAAGTTTGGGCTCCTTCATCCGGCAAGACTCTGGGTAACATACCAGGACAGGCACCATTACGTTGATGCGCCGGACGAGACGTGGTCGTTCATCAGGCACGAGAAGCTGGACCTGAACTTAGCGACAGTTGTATGGGGGAGAAATGTGTGGGTTGGGGTGGACCGGGGGTAAGATGGCGGGTAAAGCATAAGATTATTTGCTTGTGTGCTCCAGTTTGGTCGGTGGTTTTGTTGTTTGTTTTGTTTTTCAGGGATTTGGTTTTAGGGGGCGGGAAATGCCCGGGACGGGATGTCCGGCACACGGGAAGGTCCCGCTTGGCGCTTGCCCCTCTACCCTGTGGGGGGGTTGGGTGGGTCCGAAGGAGGTAACATGTTTAGGGTCGGTGTATCGAGGCGGGAGCGGCCGGGGTCAGCATGGGTTAGCTGACTCACGGAAGTACAGTGGGGGGGGGAAATCAGAGCTAAGCGGATGCTTGGCAGAGAAGGAGGGGGGGGGTGTGGTGCTGCTGTGCTGACTGAAGGGGAGCCAGGTGAGGGGAACGGATGGAGAGTCGGGCTGGGGGGCCGCCGGGGGGAGGGCTGGAATCGGGAGGCGGGGGCACATGGCTGGCCGAAAAAGGGAGATGATTAGTCGGCAGGATGGGGGGGTGGCCAACCCCCCGACCAGCCTGAGCACGTGGAACGTGAGGGGCCTGAATGGGCCGGTCAAGAGGTCCCGCGTGTTCTCGCATTTAAAGGGGTTGAAGGCAGACGTGGCCATGTCGCAAGAGACGCACTTAAAGCTCGCGGACCAGATGAGGCTAAGGAAAGGATGGGTGGGACAGGTGTTTCACTCAGGGTTAGACTCAAAGACCAGAGGGGTGGCAATTTTGGTTAGTAAACGAGTGGCATTTGAGGCAGGGAGTATTGTGGCGGACAAGGGGGGGCAGGTACATAATGGTGAGTGGCAAGCTGCAGGGGGCCCGGGGCGTGCTAGTGAATGTGTATGCCCCAAACTGGGACGATGCGGACTTCATGAGGCGGGTGTTGGGTAGGATCCCGGACTTGGAATCAAGTAACCTGATTATGGGAGGGGACTTTAATACGGTCTTGGACCCGATTTTGGACCTTTCCAAGTCCAGGTCGGGAAAGAGGCCGGCGGCGGCCTGGGCCCTGTGGGAGTTTAACATAGAAAAAATACAGCACAGAACAGGCCCTTCGGCCCACGATGTTGTGCCGAACCTTTGTCCTAAATTAATCATAGATGATCATTGAATTTACAGTGCAGAAGGAGGCCATTCGGCCCCCCGAGTCTGCACCGGCTCTTGGAAAGAGCACCCCACCCAAACTCAACACCTCCACCCAACACCAAGGGCAATTTTGGACACTAAGGGCAATTTATCATGGCCAATCCACCTAACCTGCACATCTTTGGACTGTGGGAGGAAACCGGAGCACCCGGAGGAAACCCACGCAGACACGGGGAGGACGTGCAGACTCCGCACAGACAGTGACCCAAGCCGGAATCGAACGTGCGACCCTGGAGCTGTGAAGCAATTGTGCTATCCACAATGCTACCGTGCTGCCCTTAAGAACAAATAAATCTACACTATATCATTTTACCGTAATCCATGTACCTATCCAATAGCTTCTTGAAGGTCCCTAATGTTTCCGACTCAACTACTTCCACAGGCAGTGCATTCCATGCCCCCACTACTCTCTGGGTAAAGAACCTACCTCTGATATCCCTCCTATATCTTCCACCTTTCACCTTAAATTTATGTCCCCTTGTAATGGTTTGTTCCACCCGGGGAAAAAGTCTCTGACTGTCTACTCTATCTATTCCCCTGATCATCTTATAAACCTGTATCAAGTCGCCCCTCATCCTTCTCCGTTCTAATGAGAAAAGGCCTAGCACCCTCAACCTTTCCTCGTAAGACCTACTCTCCATTCCAGGTAACATTCTGGTAAATCTTCTTTGCACCTTTTCCAAAGCTTCCACATCCTTCCTAAAATGAGGTGACCAGAACTGTACACAGTACTCCAAATGTGGCCTTACCAAAGTTTTGTACAGCTGCATCATCACCTCACGGCTCTTAAATTCAATCCCTCTGTTAATGAACGCGAGCACACCATGGGCCTTCTTCACAGCTCTATCCACTTGAGTGGCAACTTTCAAAGATGTATGAACATAGACCCCAAGATCTCTCTGCTCCTCCACATTGCCAAGAACTCTACCGTTAACCCTGTATTCCGCATTCATATTTGTCCTTCCAAAATGGACAACCTCACACTTTTCAGGGTTAAACTCCATCTGCCACTTCTCAGCCCAGCTCTGCATCCTATCTATGTCTCTTTGCAGCCGACAACAGCCCTCCTTACTATCCACAACTCCACCAATCTTCGTATCGTCTGCAAATTTACTGACCCACCCTTCAACTCCCTCATCCAAGTCATTAATGAAAATCACAAACAGCAGAGGACCCAGAACTGATCCCTGCGGTACGCCACTGGTAACTGGGATCCAGGCTGAATATTTGCCATCCACCACCACTCTCTGACTTCTATCGGTTAGCCAGTTCGTTATCCAACTGGCCAAATTTCCCACTATCCAATGCCTCCTTACTTTCTGCAGAAGCCTACCATGGGGAACCTTATCAAATGCCTTATTAAAATCCATGTACACTACATCCACTGCTTTACCTTCATCCACATGCTTGGTCACCTCCTCAAAGAATTCACAAAGATTTGTAAGGCAAGACCTACCCCTCACAAATCCGTGCTGACTATCCCTAATCAAGCAGTGTCTTTCCAGATGCTCAGAAATCCTATCCTTCAGTACCCTTTCCATTACTTTGCCTACCACCGAAGTAAGACTAACTGGCCTGTAATTCCCAGGGTTATACCTAGTCCCTTTTTTGAACAGGGGCACAACATTCTAAACCAAACAGCAACTTTTAAGTTAATTAACTAAATAAAAGAAAGACTAAACTTTAGATAAAAATGAAGCCTTATACTCCCTTGGTCACCAAACTCTTACTATAGCACTCAAAATGCACCAAATTCAGCACTCAGTGCAAACTTAATGGGCCAGATGGGGGGTGTGGACCCGTGGAGGTTTGCGCGGCCAAGGATGAAGGAGTTCTCCTTTTTCTCCCACGTCCATAAAGTCTACTTGCGGATAGACTTATTTGTGTTGAGTAGGGCGCTCATCCCGAGGGTGGAGGGGGTTGAATACTCGGCCATTGCGGTCTCGGACCATGCCCCGCACTGGGTGGACCTGTGGCTGGGGGCGGAGCGGGGTCAACGCCCTCTCTGGAGACTGGATGTGGGGCTGCTGGCGGATGAGGAGGTGTGTGGGTGGATAGGGAGGAGCACTGAGAACTATGTGGGAGCAAATGACACAGGGGAGGTGTGGTATTATAGGTATTACGGTACCTGATAGGCTAAAGCACCATTGGTGGAAACTGTATGCTTTCTATTGGTTAGAATGTATGATAGCTCCGCCCTGACAGGCGGGGTATAAGAACCCGTGCTGCCCCAGCAGCCT
The DNA here is from genome assembly GCF_047496885.1 of Scyliorhinus torazame. Classification (NCBI taxonomy): domain Eukaryota; kingdom Metazoa; phylum Chordata; class Chondrichthyes; order Carcharhiniformes; family Scyliorhinidae; genus Scyliorhinus; species Scyliorhinus torazame. The sequence continues at coordinate 41,976,281 of NC_092722.1, forward strand.
TCATTCTGTACCTGAGCTGCTGGGGGAAGCATCTAGCTTATTAAAGCCTTCAGTTGGACTACAACCTCGCTTTAGTGGTCATTGATCGTGCATCAATTTAATAAGCTAGTTTTTTTAAGAAGAAAGGACGGAGCTCCGAATCAAGCCGGAGTGTCTGCAACTTAGCCCCCACGCGGCGAACTCAGCGGCAATCTTTAAGCACTGGCTGGCGTGCTTTAAAGGGTATCTCGAGACGGCCGAAAACGCACCCACTGGAGAGTAGAAACTGCACATCCTGCACTCAAGGGTGAGCCCGGAGATTTACACCCTCATCGAGGAAGCGGAAGACCTTGATGCAGCAATAGAGCTGCTAAAAGGACACTATATTCGCCCAGTAAACCAGGTCTACACCCGGCACCTGCTCGCAACAAGGCGACAAACCCCCGGGGAATCGCTGGAGGAATTCTACCGTGCACGCCTGGTGTTGGGCAGAAGCTGCGGCTGCCTGCAAGTTTCGGCGAGCGAACACATGGAACTCTTAGTCCCGGACGCTTTCGTGGCAGGTATGCTATCCTCACAAATCCGCCAGCGCCTGTTAGAAAAGGACACCCTGGGTCTCAGGGAGGCACGGGCCCTTGCAGGCTTCCTGGACGTGGCCTCTAGGAACCCCCGCGCTTACGTTCTCGACCACGCGGCAGCCCCCTGGACAGCGTGGAACCCCTCCGCGGCCGACCCCGAGACTTCCCCCATTCCCCCACAAGCCTGCGCTGCAAGGCAGCCTGGCAACCCCGAGGGGCCCCGCTGCTGCTTTTGCGGGCAGGCTAAGCACCCCCGCCAGCGCTGCCTGGCCCGCACATCCACCTGCAAGGGATGCGGAAAAAAGGGCCATTTCGTGGGGGTATGCCAGGCCCAGGCGGTTGCCGCGGTCTCCAGCGGCGAATGCGGACCGCAACCACAAACTTCTCCACGGGCCCCATGCGGCCAGCGGTCGTCGCCATCTTCATATCCCAGGGCCACCTGCGGACCCTGGGTGCCGCCATCTTGTTCCGCGGACGCCATGTTGGAGGGATGGGCGCCGCCATTTTGTGCACCCCCAGCCATGTGCGACCAATGGGAGACGCCATCGTGGATGAACCCCCAGGACCCCAGCTCGGCTGACCACGCACTGCCCGAACAGAACTCTCAACTGCTGCGATGAGCTTCGGTAACTCTGGATCAGTCTCGGCCTCGAACACTCTCAACCGCTACGACGACCGTATTCATCAACGGGCACGCGACGTCCTGCCTAATCGACTCTGGGAGCATGGAGAGCTTCGTAGACCCTGACACGGTAAGGCGCTGCTCTCTCCTCATCCAGCCCATTAATCAAAAAATCTCCCTGGCTTTCGGTTCACACTCAGTGGAGATAAAGGGGTTTTGTGTAGCAAACCTCACAGTTCAGGGAAGGGAGTTCAAAAATTTCCGTCTCTACGTCCTTCCCCACCTCTGCGCGGCTACACTCCTGGGTTTAGACTTCCAGTGTAACCTTCAAAGTCAGAACTTCCAATTCGGCGGCCCTATACCCCCCCCTTACTGTCTGCGGCCTCGCGACCCTTAAGGTCAACCCCCCCTTCCCTGTTTGCGATCCTCACCCCGGATTGCAAACCCGTCGCCACCAGGAGCAGATGCTACAGTGCCCAGGATCGGATCTTTATTAGGTCAGAGGTCCAAAGGCTACTGAGGGAAGGGGTCATTGAAGCCAGTAACAGACCCTGGAGAGCTCAAGTAGTGGTGGTAAAGACCGGGGAGAAGCATAGGATGGTCATCGACTACAGTCAGACCATCAACAGGTTTACGCAGCTGGACGCGTACCCTCTCCCCCGCATATCTGACCTGGGAAACGGGATCGCGCATTATAAGGTCTTCTCCACGGTGGGATCTCAGGTCCGCCTACCACCAGCTCCCCATCCGCACTAGTGGCCGCAAATACACTGCCTTCGAGGTGGCTCTATCACTTCTTAAGGGTTCCCTTTGGTGTCACCAACGGGTTCTCGGTCTTCCAGCACGAGATGGACCGAATGGTTGACCGGTATGGTTTACGGGCAACATTCCCGTATCTTGATAATGTCACCATCTGTTGCCATGGCCAGCAGGACCACGACACCAACCTCCAAAATTTTCTGCAGACCGCTAAAATCCTTAACCTTACATACAACAAGGATAAATGCGTGTTTAGCACCGACCGTCTAGCCATCCTCAGCTACGTAGTGCGAAATGGAGTTATAGGCCCCGACCCTGAACGCATGCGCCCCCTTATGGAGTTCTCCCTCCCTCACTGCTCCAAGGCCCTGAAACGCTGCCCAGGGTTTTTTAGCTACTACGCTCAGTGGGCCCCCAACTACGCAGACAAGGCCCGTCCCCTGACCCAATCCACAGTTTTTCCCCTGTCGCTAGAGGCCCGCCAAGCCTTCAGCCGCATCAAAGCAGACATTGCAAAGGCCACGATGCATGCCATCGACGAGTCCCTCCCCTTCCAGGTCGAGAGCAATGCGTCTGACGTAGCTCTGGCGGCCACCCTCAACCAAGCGGGCAGACCTCTGGCCTTCTTCTCACGTACCCTCCATGCTTCCGAAATTCGCCACTCCTCAGTCGAGAAGGAGGCCCAGGCCATAGTAGAAGCTGTGCGACATTGGAGGCATTACCTGGCCGGCAGGAGATTCACTCTCCTCACTGACCAACGGTCGGTTGCTTTCATGTTTGATAATGCACAGCGGGGCAAGATAAAAAACGACAAGATCTTGCGGTGGAGGATCGAACTCTCCACGTACAGCTATGAGATCTTGTATCGTCCCGCGAAGCTAAATGGGCCTCCTGATGCCCTGTCCCACCGTGCCACCGCACAAGTGGACCACCTCCGAGCCCTCCACGAGGACCTCTGCCACCCGGGGGTCACTCACATTTTCCATTTTGTCAAGACCCGCAACCTGCCCTACTCCATCGAGGAGGTCAGGACAGCCACCAGGGACTGCCAAATCTGCGCGGAGTGTAAACCGCACTTCTACCGACCAGAGAAAGCGCACCTGATAAAGGCGTCCCGTCCCTTTGAACGCCTCAGCATGGACTTCAAAGGCCCTCTCCCCTCCACCGACCGCAACACGTACTTCCTGAACGTGATTGACGAGTACTCCCGGTTCTAATTCAGATCTAATTAGTGTGCAGTGAGACTGCAAGGGTCAGGCATGAAGGTCAGTGATCTCCAGTCACTTACAGCTCAATGCCAGGAACACTGTCACCTAACAGTTACTGTGGGGACGTTTTCTGCACTGCAGGGATTCTATGGATTTTAAAAAATCAGTCCTTCCCCCCCCACCCACCCACCCCCATTTGTCCAGCTGATTAACACAAGAGTCCTCTGCTTCCTCCAGGTGCAAACTGCTGCCTTCAACCAAATGTAATCCCGAGGAGGCAGCCAGAACAATGCAGAGCTCCCTCTAAATTCTCACTCGATATCACTCAATGCCTTTAGGTGCTCAGGAACTACAGCGTCCGGGCGCGATTCTCCGCAAAGCTTTCTAAATGTAGTAGCGAGCAGGAACTGCCACGAGCTTCCCGGCGCCCAGCCCAGTGAGGCCGGCAACACTATTCAATATTAATTGGTCCACTTAATGAGGTCTCACGGGCTTCTCACCGCAAATGAAGGCTCGCCAGCTGATTCACCAGCACCGCGCTCACCAGTCCCCTGCTAACAAGGTTATCCCTGCAAAAGGGATTATTATTTAAATGATAAAATATTAAAACATGCTGCTGTGCAGAGAGACCTGGGTGTGCTAGTGCATGAGTCGCAAAAAGTTGGTTTACAGGTGCAACAGGTGATTAAGAAGGCAAATGGAATTTTGTCCTTCATTGCTAGAGGGATGGAGTTTAAGACTAGGGAGGTTCTGCTGCAATTGTATAAGGTGTTAGTGAGGCCACACCTGGAGTATTGTGTTCAGTTTTGGTCTCCTTACTTGAGAAAGGACGTACTGGCACTGGACGGTGCAGAGGAGATTCACTAGGTTAATCCCAGAGCTGAAGGGGTTGGATTACGAGGAGAGGCTGAGTAGACTGGGACTGTACTCGTTGGAATTTAGAAGGATGAGGGGGGATCTTAAAGAAACATATAAGATTATGAAGGGAATAGATAGGATAGATGCGGGCAGGTTGTTTCCACTGGCGGGTGAAAGCAGAACTAGGGGGCATAGCCTCAAAATAAGGGGAAGTAGATTTAGGACTGAGTTTAGGAGGAACTTCTTCACCCAAAGGGTTGTGAATCTATGGAATTCCTTGCCCAGTGAAGCAGTAGAGGCTCCTTCATTAAATGTTTTTAAGATAAAGATAGATAGTTTTTTGAAGAATAAAGGGATTAAGGGTTATGGTATTCGGGCAGGAAAGTGGAGCTGAGTCCACAAAAGATCAGCCATGATCTCATTGAATGGTGGAGCAGGCTCGAGGGGCCAGATGGCCTACTCCTGCTCCTAGTTCTTATGTTCTTAAGCAGCACTTGCTCAGCCAACCCAACAAGCTCGCAACAATGGCACCTAGGAGACTAGCACCAAGATTTGGAGATGCAGACCTGGGGAGGTTGCTAGACGCTGTGGAGGCCAGGAAGGATGTCCTGTTCCCCCAAGGGTCCAGGAGCATCAGGCATAGGGCAGCTAGTGTTGCCTGCGACATGGTGATGGCATCTGTGAGCGCCGGGAGAATGACCAGAAGGACTGGCCTCCAGTGTAGGAAAAAGGTCAATGACCTGCACCGGGCAGCAGGAGTAAGTAGACACCAACGCCCCCCCCCCCCCCCCCACCCTCAAGACCTCTCCACCCCCACGGGAACACCGCCCAACTCACCATGCAACACCCAACCCTCCCTTCCTTCATATCCCCACTCCCCCTTCAACCCCCCCCCCCAACTTTTCCATCACAGCCCCCTCCCACCACCGTGAACCACATGTGTGGCTAACAATGCCCTCTCTGTGTCTCCTCAGGAAATGCTCTCCCCAATCGCTGGGAGAGGGCCCAGACTGGTGGTGGTGTGCGGGCATCTGAATCCTCGAGGGGTGACCGAGGACAGGGCACCGCAGAGGTAAGGAACCACCGAGTTCCACCCAGAGAACCTGTCAAACCTGAGTTGTTATTGCCTTACTGACTGACCCATCCCTCCCACTGACCACATGTCCATTCTCCCGCAGGTCCTCCAGTCGACGGTGCCAGCCATCCCGGGTGGCCCCTTCTCCAATCTCCCATGAGGCCACCTCGGAGGAGAGCTCTGAGGATGCCACCGTAATAATTGCTTCACAGCTGTCATCCCCGCCCTCTACCAGCGCAGGATACACACGCCTCAGTGGGACATGTTAGTGGACAGGCTTCTGGGGCACAATCTGGTGATCACCACATCGCTGATGCACATCAGGTGAAGGCAGGAACCCCCAGGCGAAATAGCAGTGGTAGGGCTGCTGGATCCCAGGACCCAGCTGGATCCCAGCCAGATGCTGAGCCTGTGGAAGAGGTCATCCCAGAGCTGATGGAGATGTTAGGGTGTGGCAGGGACATTCAGAGGGAGATGTCAGCGTCACTCCAGCAGATCCATAGCCGCTTGGAGGGGTCCCAGGGGCTATAGGTGCTGGAGCTGTTGCCAGCAATGTGTGGCACCGAGAGTGGTGACCGCAGTGGAGAGCCTGGTCATTGACATCAGCACCATTAGTGAAGGTGTCCAAGGCGTCGCACCGTCGGTGACAGCCGTGGCCGAGGGTCTCGGCAGAATGTCCGCCTCGCTGAAGCATGTCACCCAGTACCAGGCTGACCTTGATGAGGTTCTGTGGGACATGTTCCACTCTCAGATGGGAATGGCCGAGGCGCAGATGGGCATTGCCGAGGCGCTGCGGAGCTTGTCCCAGTCTTAGGTGGGCAGAGCATGACCCAGTCACTGAGGACCATCGCCGAGTGTGTCGACACAATGGTGCAGACCATGGGGTCCTTCAGGGCTGGTAGAGCCAGATGATGCAGGGGCAGCTGCCCCTCCATCCCAAGGTGAACCCCAGGGCCCTAGGGGCACCGACCATGAGGAGGGGTCGCTGGGCACCAACCATGACCCATTCCATGGAGAGGCGATGGTGGCCAACAGCTCCACCGAGTTCCACCCCTCTGATGAGGCCGTGTCTCAGGATGTAGCTGTCACGCACACACCCCGGGAAACGGGCACACACGCGCATTATCTGCATCGGGTGGTCGCACCTGAATTGTATGTTGAGGAGTGGAACTCCTTTCGGTTAACCTAGGTCACCCCCAGATGGACCGGTGCGGGCAGGGCAACATGCTTGGTATCTATTGCCCCTGGACCTGGGGTGTCCTGGTGATGGTGGAGAAACCTGCTGCCCGGGCATCTTGCTGGACCTGGTCCATGTCAAAGATGATGTAGTTTTCCACCCGGACATACAGGGCAGCCGTGGCCTGTCGGATGCACCTGTGGGCCGAGGCCTGCACGATGCCACACAGGTCCCTGCTCGAGCCCTGGAATGATTCCGAGGCGCAAATGGTCAGGGCTGTGGTAACCTTGACGGCCACCGGGAGCGGGCGTCCTCCTCCTCTATGTGGTTCCACGTCCGCGAGGACATGGCACAGGTGCCACACCATCTCCTTGTAGAGGCGGACCCTCCTGAGGCATGCGATGTCCGTCATCTGCTCGAACGACCAGCGATGCCTATGCACCCTGGGCCATCAAGGGACCCTCCCCCTGGGTCCCTCCCTGGCCAGATGGGCGACCAGGTCCTCAGGGTGTGAGGTGGGGTCCGGCACATGGACCGCCGCCTCGAGCATCTGCTGACGCTGCTGCTGCCGCCATCTCCGGCGTCTGGCCGTCCGGTTTACCAGCAGCACCAGTACGGCAAGGTCTGGTCCAATATCCCTGCCATAGCGTTCAATATCTGTAAGGAATCAGGAGAGGATGTTAGAGCAGTGATTCCCACCCTGGGACCCTCCAATCCCCCATTGATCCCCTCCCCCACACCCGGAACACCCTGCCCATGCACACCTAGCCAGAGAGGCCCCCCCAGACCATGTACCCTGGAGATCCACTCATAACATCACCTGGACCTGCCGCTGGTCCCATACCAGTGGTGGCACTCATGCACCCTCCGGCCTTGAAAATGTCCCCGGAAACCCTGGGTTTTCAGATATTGGCTGCTGCGTGTGTGGTGTTGCCTCCCGCAGTGTTCAGGCACAGTGTCCAGTCATCATGGTCTGATTAGGATGCTAGGCAATGACTCCCACATGCTACATAGCCCGACCACCCACCGGAATCCACTTGGGTTGTGTGAAGTGCTCACTTAACCACGATTGCCAATTCCCTATTAGCGATAGCCTTCAGCCGTACGGCCAGAGGCCTCAGCAGTCGGTGGGGGTTATGGGTGGTCCGGGGGCAGGCCGCTAGGGACAAGGTTGCCGCCGAAATGGGTAAACACGATCCAGTGGTTGGCATGGTGGTGTCGTGAGCGGTTTCCCCCTGGTTGCTCCCCCAGGGCCTCCCTCCCCCATGGCTGCCCACCCCAGCCGTGGCTGTCTCCCCACCCCACTCCAGCCGAGGGTACCCCACCCCCTGAGCACTGGGTTCCAAGCCCAGCACCCCGAGCTCGTTGCCCGTGAGCAAAGGTGGCTACTCACCTCCTCGGCTCCCCACAGAATCCCTTCCGCCATGTTCACGTTTTTAAAAAGGAGGACTAATCGGCACTAGCGTGACCACTTGCTGGGTAGGCTGATGAATGACAGGAGGCCGCTGGATATGGGGTGGCTCTCGTTAATTGTATGGAAATAGGTCTTAAGTAGTGATAATTGGTTTCTCACCTTGCTATGGCGAGATCCTGATTTCGCCTAGGGGAGCAAGTGGTTGCATCGCAAACTGTTTGGCGCTGGCGTGGTTCTCGTTTTTGGCCTCTCCCACCGTTCACCGGCCTCTTTGCGCTTGGGCGGGAGCGTAACGAGGCGGAGAATCACTACCGCCATGTCAGAGATTCATTGGTAGCAAGGATAGACCTGATGTCCTATGGAAAACCCAGAATTAAGTTCAATGCAGCCAGCTCATTATTGTATCAATTCCTTGTTTGGCATTGATTGTATGGCAGCAGGAATGGTGAAGAGATTGCAAGACGCATTTTTAACTCCAGTATTTAAAGGGTCAGACTGAAGCTGGAATTTGGATGTTTGGAGTTGGACACAGGAGAAGACAAGGTGTGGCAATGGATTCTAGATCTTCAAAGGTTGCAGCAGGGGCTGGTTTAGCACAGTGGGCTAAACAGCCGGCTTGTAATGCAGAACAAGGCAGCAGCGCGTACCGGCCTCCCTGAACAGGTGCCGGAATGTGGTGACTAGGGGCTTTTCACAGTAACTTCATTGAAGCCTACTTGTGACAATAAGCGATTATTATTATTATTATTTATGACGCCAGTATACGTCAGGGGCAGCCAGGAGCTAGAGAGAGATCCTCTCCCCCAGCAGTAGGAGGTGGGAACCTGCTGCTCCCACAAAGAGGGCATGGTTGGATGTGACCAAGGGGGTCAGCAGTGGCAGCATTCTGCCACATTCATGGATATGCACAGGAAATGATTTAATGACTGAAGCAGTTCAGGAAAGGTAAGGACAGTTGCACATTTGGCTACTGTGTACATCCATCCCATTACTCTGCCTTGTCAAACCTACTCCATCACATCACCCCTCACACCACCTTGCAAGCACAACCATCTTTCTCTTTCTATGCATTTCCTCTTACCTCCATCCATCCATCCACCATTGCCACTCATCCTGATCCACATGCAATGTCATACCTCTTCCTGATAGTCAGTCTCACCAAATGCATTGCATCTAATCGGTGCCATTGACTGTCACATAGGTCTGTTCCTTTAACCTTTGCAGGAAAATATGGCGCAGAACTCGAGAAAGTGGTAGTGCAGCGGAGGGGGGCCTCTACAGCTTTCCCATCGAACAACTTGCGATCACTTGGACTGGGATGCATAAGAGATGGAAACAAGGCGTTCCTAAGCCTGAAGAATTTCAAGATTGACTTTTGAAGCTGGAATACACTTGTGGGCAATATTTTTGTTTCCTGTTCCCCTGGCATTCCCTATGGGGATCCCCTTACCATGGGCACATTGGCACAGTGATTAGCACTGCTGCCTCGCAGTGCCAGGGACCCGGGTTCAATTCCGGCCTTGGGTGACTGTCTGTGGGGAGTTTGCACGTTCTCCCCGTGTCTGCGTGGGTTTCCTCCGGGTGCTCCGCTTTCCTCCCACAGTCCAAAGATGTGCAGATTAGGTGGATTGGCCATGATAAATTGTCCTTAGTGTCCAAAAGGTTAGGTGGGGTTACTGGGTTACGGGGATAGGTAGGGTGCTCTTTCAGAGGGTCGGTGCAGACTCGATGGGCCAAATGGCCTCCTTCTGCACTGTAGTGCTTCAATGAACATGAAGGTGGAGCAGCAGGATGGGGAAAAGGAGGGCCCAAACCACCAGATTTTTGGTCTTCTCCATAAAACACTAGGCGGAGCACAGATCATACGAGGGTCTTAGGTCAGAGTTATGTATAACATTACACCTCACCAAAGATATAATGGGCGGAATTCTCCGACCCCCGCCGGGTCGGAGAATCGGCGCGGTGACACGTGAATTGCGCCACGCCGCCCCGACGCCGGGACGCAATCTTGGCGCCGGCCTGGTCTGCACGTTGCCGGTCGGGGTATGCGCCGACTCTCCGGCACAGACCGGCGCGCCGTTTCTCCGGCCCGGATGGGCTGAGCGGCCATCACGAAAAATCAAGCTGCCTCTTGAATATATTCAATGTTTTAGCATCAACTACCTCCTGTGGTAATGAATTCCACAGGCTCACCACTCTTTGTGTGAAGAAATGTCTACTTATATCTGTCCGAAATGGTTTACCCTGAATCCTCAGGCTGTGGCCCCTGGTTCTGGACACACCCACCATTGGTAACATCTTACCTGCATCGCCCTGTCTGGTCCCGTTAAAATTTTATACGTCTCTATGAGATCCCCCCTCATTCTTCTGAACTCCAGCGAGAACAATCCCAACCTAGTCAACCTCTCCTCATATGACAGTCCCGCCATCCCTGGAATCAGTCTGGTAAACCTTCGCTACACTCCCTCGAGAGCAAGAACATCCTTCCTCAGAGAAGGAGACCAAAACGGCACACAATACTCCAGGTGTGGCCTCACCAAGGCCCTGTTTAATTGCAGCAACACATCCCTGCTTCCGTACTCGAAACCTCTCGCAATGAAGGCCAACATATCATTTGCCTTCTTTACCTGCTGCACCTGCATGCTTACCTTCAGCGACTTGTGCACAAGGACACCCAGGTCTCGTTGCACATTCCCCTCCCCATCAATGTTACACTGAGATCCTGGGGGACGAATTAGATTCCTGGAAGAAGAACAGGCCAATGTCTGGCCAATATTTTTAATTTGTTTAATTTGTTTATTCTTCTTATTGGAATTTGAGGGTGGTTACCTGTGCAGAATGATTGTCAACTTTGATAAATTACTGTGTCCCAGATGGTAATTCATGGTGTGAAGTGGCTTGAGAAGTCCTGGCCACATGAACATAAATTTGGATATTTATTTTTTAACAGGGGAACAAATCTCTGGCATCCAGATATTATTTTGTATGAGTCTCATTGAGATCATTTCCCATTCGTGCCAACAGCCAAAACCCACATCCTCCAGTCCTGGCTGAATGCAGAATTGAATCCAACTCATGAATATTTCAACCCAATCACTATTTCCCTTTTTAAAATTCAAACAAAGGGCTATGGCTCACAGTGCAGGACATACCGGGACTTGAAGGGTAGAAGGCAAATTAAATCAGGTGATATTTTATGAATTTTATGAGCCTGTGGATCAGGGCCTCCCAGATTCTGGGTCGCGACCCCAAGTGGGGTCGCGGGTTGAGATTTTGTGGTTGTGAGGTCCGAATTAACAATGGCTGCCCTGCAGCTTGGACTGAGTTCTGACAGCTGTGGGGTCCCTTTACATCCTGGTGATTGTTCTAATGGTGGGAATGGCCCAATGCCCTGCCCTCTGAGGTCCAATCACTGCTGCAAAAGAAGCCTGGGAGAAGGTAGGTTTTGGTTTGTTTTTGTTGGAACACTGCCTTTTCTTTAACTCCCACAATGCTCAGCTCCTGTTCCCCCTTCCCTGGTCAAGAACGAAAGCACCCCCCCCCCCACCCCCCAAAACCTGGGTCAATAACTGAAACTTCCCCATAACACTGCTCAATAGCTGAAGGCTCTAAACATGTTCTAAGAAGCCTCTACCCCACCCACTCCCTGCCCCACCCCAACGCCTTCCTCGGTTAACAACTCTCGTGCCCATCAAATTTTCACTCTGGGATCACATGAAGCCTGAGGTGTTAAAATGGGGTCACCCTGGGTTAAGTTTTGGGAAGCACCGCTGTGGTTGATGTAAGCAAAGCAAAACTGAGGGAAAGAAGGGTTCTGGGGTCATGGGAAAGAAGGTTAAAGTAGAGGATGGCGTGATGAGCCTTGGTGGGAGAACCTGGACTTGGGCAGTGATGCAAAATGGAAGATAGCAAATGGGTTGCTCATTTTACATTGCGGAGATGATGGGCATAATTTTGGTGATGATTTTAATGGCTAGCCAGCTGGGTCCTGTTGGGCAAAGTGGGTTAAAATTGCTCCCATAAATAAACAGAAATGGACACAACAGAGAGCGAGTTGGAGGCTAGAGGTGAGAGAGAGGGAAAGGCAGAGAGGCAGAAAGAGAGAGAGAGAGAGAAAGAGAGGGATTGTCCATCAGATAATGTTTGCTCCTGAATCCTGTCCAGGAGTATGACAAAGGGATTAAAGAGAATATCTCACATTACTGGATATTTGACCACCTGTTCCTTTAAATCCTAAGTATGGAGAACTTAGTCTTTACATTATTTGGTTCTTTGTTGTAATCATCTTCTTTGTGCAAAATCCCTTCCTTACATACATCTTAGAGATTTCCCCTGACTGTTTAAACAACGTAGATCAGCTCCACCTTAATCTTCCTTTCCTATGAGAATAGATTTAACCTTCCGGTGGCGGCCATGGAGGAGTAGGACGCACATTTGATAGCTCCCGCTTGTAACAGACTTTTGGACCTTTTTCCCCCGTTTTCTTTTCGGATTTTATGGGATAAATCAGTGAAGAGTGAGACAGTGAGGAGAAACCCCCCTCCGGTGTCTGGAGAATAGGACCAGAAGTGGCCGTGTGAGACGACAAAGTCCTATAAGGGAGACGCAAGCAGAGCTGGTAACACGGGACAGCATGGCGGAGGGCAAGGGCCGAGGGGAGACGGCACAGTGGTCGACGGAGCAGCTGGTGATGTTTTTCGAGGATTGCTTCGCCAAGCTGAAGAAGGACACGCTGCACCCGATTAAGGCTTCGATTGATCAAGTGGTTCAGAATCAGGAAACTCACGGGAGAGCGATCCAGGAGGTCGAACGAAAGTTGTCCGAACACGAGGAGTATATAACCGTGCTGGAAAGAAAGGTGGGGATGGTGAACAACCGCCCGGAAAGAATGCAGGAGAAGCTGGAGGACCTGGAGAATAGGTCCAGGAGGCAGAATCTCAGAATTGTTGGCCTCCCTGAAGGCAGTGAGGGATCGGATGCGAGGGCCTATGTGACGGACATGTTGGAGAAGTTGATGGGGGCTGAGGGTTCCCTCGCCCCCTGGAATTGGACAGAGCGCACAGAGCCTCGCGAGGAAGCCCAGAGCGAACGAGCAGCCGAGGGCCATGGTGGTACGTTTTCATTGTTTCATGGACAAGGAACACGTTTTGTGGTGGGCCAAGAAAGAACGGAGCAGCAAGTGGCAGAACTGTGAGTAGCACATCTATTAGGACCTGGGAGCGGATTTGGACAAGAGGCGAGCTGGGTTCAATCGGGCAAAAACGACCCTCTTTAAGAAGGGGGTGAATTTCGGGATGCTGTACCCAGCCCGTCTATGGGTCACACATGAGGAACGGGACTTCTACTTTGAAACGCCAGACGAGGTATGGACCTTTATTAAAGAAATTAAGCTGGAGGCGAATTAAAAGACACTTAAGCCTTGGAGAAGTACTGTGGCAGCGATTTGTGGTGCTGGATTGTATAAATTTAAGTAGCTCTATGTGAAATAATGGGCGGTGTGGATGGTTAAAGGTTGATCTGTCTTGCAGAGACCTTGTTGGGGGGGGTGGGCTTTGAATTTAGTTCTGCTTTTTGGGTGACTATTTTTCTAAAGTGATTGTTTCTTCACTGTTTTTTCTGTTGTTTGTTTACTGGGGAATGTGATGCTTTAAAAATGTTTATTCATGCGGGGGGAGAGAGGAGAGTACAATAGGGAGACAGACTGCTTGGTGCCGGGGCGGGAGCTATCGAGTCAGCATGGGTCAGCTGACTCTTGGAGGTGCAGTGGGGGGTGAGCAGGTGTTAAGCTGGAGCTTGACTTGGGGGGATTGGGTTTCTAGTGTTGTTGCTAGGGGGGGCGGGAGGGGGAGGCTGCTTTACTGACAGGGGAGGAACTGTTACTAGGGGACAAATGGGAGGTCAGGAACGGCGACAGCCCGAGTGGGGACTCGAGGAAGCGGAGGGTGCGAGCTCGAGGCTGGCCTAAAAAGGGTGATGGCTAGTCGGCGGGGGGGGGGGGTTTGGAAGCCCCCCGTCCAGGCTGATCACATGGAACGTGAGAGGACTGAATGGGCCGGTCAAGAAGGCTCGTGTGTTCGTGCATTTGAGGGAACTGAAGGCGGACGTGGCAATGCTACAAGAGACACACCTAAAGGTTACAGACCAGATGAGATTGAGGAAAGGGTGGGTTAGCCAAGTGTTCCACTCAGGACTGGACTCAAAGACCAGGGGGGTAATGATCTTGATCAGCAAACGAGTGGCATTCGAGGCAGAGAGACCCTCACTGGATGTGAGGTTGCTAGCTGATGAAGCGATCTGTGGGCGGGTTAACAAGTCCATCCAGAACTACCTGGAAACAAATGATACAGGGGAGGTCTCCGCAGCGACGGTCTGGGAAGCTTTGAAGGCAGTAGTCAGAGGGGAATTAATTTCGATACGGGCCCACAGAGAAAAGGTAGAACGGGCTGAGAGGGATAGATTAGTGGAGGAGATACTCCAGGTGGACAGGAGATACTCGGAGGCTCCGGACGCGGGGCTACTGAGGGAGCGGCGGTGGATACAGGTAGAGTTTGGGCTGTTGACCACAGGGAAAGCAGTGGAACAGTTGAGGAAGGCAAGGGGGGCGATCGATGAGTACAAGGAAAAGGCAAGCTGAATGTTGGCGCACCAGCTCAGGAAAAGAGAGGCAGCCAAGGAGATAGGTAAAGAGTAGAGACGGGAATACTGTCCTGAACCCAGCGGTGGTGGATGAGGTGATGAAGGACTTTTATAGTAAATTATATGAGTCGGAACCCCCGACTGGAGTGGAGTGGATGAGGCAATTTCTGGATCAGTTGAGGTTCCCGAGGGTGGAGGACGACCTGGTGGAGGGGCTGGGAGCCCCAATTGGGATTGAGGAGGTAATCAAGGGGCTGGAGGGCATGCAGTCGGGCAAGGCCCTGGGCCTGATGGCTACCTGGTGGAATTCTATAAGACGTTTTCAGAGATATTGAGCCCACTGCTGGTGAGGACATTTAACAAAGCAAGGGAGAAGGGAGTCCTCCCCCCAACAAATTTGCAGGCCTGGATTTCATTGATCCTGAAACGGGAGAAGGATCCGGAGCAATGCGGGTCATACAGGCCAATTTCTCTACTGAATGTGGATGCCAAACTGCTGGCTAAGATACTGGCCACAAGGATAGAGGACTGTGTCCCGGGGTGATAGGGGAAGACCAGACGGAATTTGTTAAGGGCAGGCAACTCAAGGCCAATGTTCGAAGACTTCTAAATGTTATTATGATGCCCTCAGAAGGGGAGGAGGTGGAGGTGGTGGTAGCGATGGATGCGGAGAAGGCTTTTGATCGGCTGGAATTACCTGTGGGAGGCGCTGGGAAGGTTTGGGTTTGGTGAGGGCTTTATTGACTGGGTGCGGTTGCGGTTGCTCTATCAGGCACCAGTAGCGAGTGTGCGTACGAACCAGCTGAGGTCGGGGTATTTTAAACTACACCGAGGGATGAGGCAAGGGTGCCCCCTCTCCCCGTTACTGTTTGCTCTGGCCATCGAGCCATTGGCCATGGCGTTAAGAGCCTCTAGGAACTGGAAAGGGCTGGTTCACGGGGGGGGGGGGGGGGGGTTGATGGAGCACCGGTTATCGCTCTACGCAGATGACCTGCTCTTGTACATTTCAGACCCGTTGGAGGGGATGGGGGAAGTAATGCGAATCTTGGGGGAATTTGGCAATTTTTCGGGGGTATAAATTGAACATGGGGAAAAGCGTGATGTTTGCGATCCAGGCAAGAGGACAGGAGAAGAGACTGGGAGAGCTGCCGCTTAGAATGGTAGGGAAGAGCTTTCGATATCTGGGAATCCAGGTGGCCCGGAAATGGGAGGTACTACATAAGTTAAACCTATCCTGGTTGGCAGAACAAATGGAAGGGGACTTTAAGAGATGGGACATGCTCCCGCTATCACTGGCGGGGAGGGTACAGACTGTGAAAATGACGGTCCTCCCCAGATTTCTGTTTGTCTTTCAGTGCCTCCCCACCTTCATCCCTAAGGCCTTTTTCAAGCAGGTGAATAAGATTATTTTGGGCTTTGTGTGGGTGAGTAAACCCCGTGAGTGAAGAAAGTGTTGCTGGAGCGCAGTCGGGGGGAAGGTGGGTTGGCGCTGCCGAACTTCTACAATTACTACTGGGCAGCTAATATAGCTATGATTAGGAAGTGGGTAGTGGGGGAGGTGTCGGCTTGGGAGTGGATGGAGGTGGCGTCATGTAAAGGCACCAGTCTGGGAGCATTGGTACTGGCACCTCTGCCGTTCTCGCTGGCCCGATACTCCACAAGTCCGGTGGTAGTAGCGGCTCTGAGGATCTGGGGGCAGTGGAGGAGATATAAGAGAGTGGAGGGAGCATCGATTTGGACCCCGATTTATAATAACCACAGGTTTGTACCGGGTAGGCTAGATGGCGGGTTCCGGAGTTGGCAGAGGGCAGGAATTAGAAGGATGGGGGATCTATTGAAAGATGGGAGCTTTCCCAGCTTGAAAGCCTTGGAGGATGAATTTAAATTGCCAGCAGGGAATGGTTTTAGGTATTTGCAGGTGCGAGATTCCTGAGAAAACAGGTGCCGGCCTTTCCGCTGCTGCCGCCACGGGGGTTACAGGATAGAGTAGTTTCCAGCCCCTGGGTGGGAGAGGGGAAGGTATCGGATATTTACCAGGAGCTTTCGGAGGTGGAGGAAACTTCGGTGGCGGAGCTTAAGGGCAAGTGGGAGGACGAGCTAGGAGGAGAGATAGAGATGGGTCAATGGGCAGATGCCCTAAGCAGGGTTAATACCTCCTCATCATGCGCCAGGCTTAACCTGATACAATTTAAGGTAGTCCACCAGGCACACATGACAGCAGCTAGGATGAGTAAGTTCTTCGGGGTTGAGGATAGGTGTGCGAGGTGCGCGGGAAGCCCAGCAAATTATATCCACATGTTTTGGGCATGCCCAAAGGGTTTTGGCAGGATTTTGCTAAGGCAATGTCCACGGTACTAAAAACATGGGTGGTGCCGAGTCCGGAGGTCGCGATCTTTGGAGTGTCGGAAGATCCGGGGGTTCAGGGGGCGAAAGAGGTCGATGTCCTGGCCTTTGCCTCCCTGGTAGCCCGGAGACGGATCTTGTCAATGTGGAGGGACTCGAAGCCCCCGAGTGTCGAGACCTGGGTTAGTGACATGGCTGGCTTTCTCAGTCTCGAGAATAAAGTTTGCCTTAAGAGGGTCAATGTTCGGGTTCTCCCGGAGGTGGCAGCAGTTCGTCGACTTTCTCGGGGAAAATTAAAATGTCAGCAGATGCAGTATTCCAAAGCGGTGGGGGGGGGGGGGGGGGGGGGGGGGGGGGCGTGGATTGTTGTTGTGTGGTTCAGGTGCGTGAAGATTGGGCTGGGGGGAAAATGTTTATTTTACCACGTTGATGTCATTGTTTATGTTACTGTGATAAAAAATTTCAAATACCTTAATAAAATTTTTTTTTTTTTTAAAGAATAGATTTAACCCTTCAGCATCTGGAGGGTATTTAGTTACCATGGAGGTGCCCCCTCCGGAATAAGTCAGCACCTTCAGGAGAAAAATGGGAAAGAGAGACATTAAAAATCCAAAGGAACACACAACCAGAAAACAGAGGGCCTTTAATGAGGCTGGGAGTGGGGATAAAAACAAGCTTTGAAAGGAAATAGATCAGGAAGATCAGCTGAGGTCTCACAGTAATAGGCAGCTGATCAGGCTAAATATGCACCTCGACCACATCCTAGTTGCAGGAACAGTTCATTCACCGGGCTTCTGTTATGAAAAGTTGAGACAGTCGTTTCCTGTTCGCTGCCTTGGATGAGCAATTTATCGAACCTCTGTCGCTGGAGGGCAGAAAGGACAAGAAGTTAGAAATAAAAGTCTAGTGGATACCCAGCTAGTTATCTAAAGCCAACATCTCACCAGACCAGCCATGGGCCAGACTGAGTGGGTGTACACAGTAAGTTTGTTCTGCTCGTCCTTCCCAACCCTATCTTTGAACCTGTGTTTAATTGTTACTGGGCGATCTTGCTTGTCTTCAGCCCACAGAAAACAGTGAAAAGTGCGACAGTCAGCCTGTTCTGTTACCCAGTAAGTTTTGACTGACTGACATAGGGAGTGTGACGTTTGGATCAGCAGGCAATGCCAGTCAAGGTAGGTGCACGGAACTCAGATAGAGATGGGAGGTGGTGGGGCAATGGTGGTTGTTGCAGGGGTGATGGGGTGGGGTAGCTCCTGGGCTATCACAATTGTTTAAGAACATGGTCAAGATTTATTACTTTTTTGATGGAGAATTGTTAAAAACAAATATAGGTGATAAAGTTTCCCGACTATTTCATTTTTGTAGTTTATAGGATGAGCGTTGCTCCAGTTTAGTTTTTACTCTTTGCAGGGGAAAGCTGATCAATGGCAGTCATTTTGACTTTGAGAGATGGTTTAAAATGAAGAACAGTCACCCATGATAGATTTCCCCGATTTCCATTGACAAATTGATTTGAAAGAGCGACTAATTCAATGGCACAAATGTAATGATAACGCATAATTTTATGTGCTCTCGGGCGCGATCTAACCAAATCGGAACTATGTCCCATCGCGAAGGCGCTTAGCCACATGTTTCCCGGCATTCTCATCTCAGAGTCATTACGCTATCTAACGTGACTCCAGTTAAATACAGGGTCTGAGTGGGGAACGTGTGGCCGAGGCAACACTTCGTCCCATTCCCTGCATTGAGAAGCCCTGTTCACCGAAATTCCTCAGTGCAAGGAGAGATCGGGATCCCATTTTTAAATGGCATCCCGATCTCTCCTGCCCCCGACGCAACCCCCCCAGCTCCCCTCAAGCCCCAACTCACTGTAGTGGTGTCCCCAGAGCACCCCACAACCCGATCACTGCCATACCAAAAATGCCAGCTTGGCACTTTGGCAGTGCCACCTTTGTGCTAGTCTGGCACTGCCAAGGTGCCCAGTTGGCACAGTCGGCTGACAGCATGGTGACACAGTGGTTAGCACTGTTGCCTCACAGTGCCAGGGTCCCCGGTTCGATTCTGACTTCGGGAAAACTGTCTGTGTGGAGTCTGTATGTTCTCCCCGTGCCTGCGTGGGTTACCTCCGGGTGCTCTGGTTTTTTTCCCACACACCAAAGATGTGGTTAGGTGGACTGGCCATGCTAAATTACCCAATAGTTAGGGTTACGGGTCTAGGAGTGGGGGATTGGGCCTAGGTAGGGTGCCCTATCGGACCAAGGGCCGGTGCAGACTCTCTGGGCCAAATGGCCTCCTTCTGCACTGTAGGGATTCTATTCTTTGAAGGGTCACTGCCAGGGTACCATGTTGGTGGTGCCAAGCTGGCATTTTCTTCTGCTGTGGCGCTTGGGCTGGTGATGCCCTGCATGGATGTTGGCAGGGATGCGTGGGGGACCGGGGATCCACTCATAGTGGGTTGGGGCTTGGTAGGGGTCATGTGTCCTGTCGGGGGCTCCTGAGATCGAGACGGCACTACACCGAGGAGTTCCAGCCAACGGAGCTCCTCAGTGCAGAAAATGGCTGTGTGCGGCCTCGGTTGTGCATTCCACGCTGATCCCTCCTATCTAACCAGCGGCGCGTTAAATAGCGGGGTGCTTCTAAGCGCTGCGAGCGCCAGGAAACACGCGGATAAAAGCACTCGCTGTGCGATTTTGTTCCATTTAGTTAAATTCTGCCCGAAGGTTAGCCAGTTTTTAATTCTGTGCTCACGATCTAATATAACTTCCACAGCCGCTGAAACCCCATTTTACCACAGTGAAGAAATTGAATCGATTCTGCTGCCTTCTTCCCTTTTCAGTTTCTGAGTTTGTGTGAGGCCCGCGAGGTTTTATTTATCTTTTCTGTAGAAACCTTGGCAACGGGCGGCACAATGGCGCAGTGGATAGCACTGCTGCCTACGGCACGAAGGACCCGGGTTCGATCCCAGCCCCGGGTCATTGTCTGTGTGGAGTTTGTACATTCTCCCTGTATCTGCATGGGTTTGACCCCCAACAACCCAAAGATGTGCAGGTTAGTTGGATTGACCACGCTAAAATTGCCCCTTAATTGGAAAAAAATAATTGGGTAAAAAAAGCATTTAATAATTGGGTAATAAAAAAGCATTTAAAAAGAAAATAAATCTTAGCAACAAACCAACCGGTTGACAACCTTTTCCCTTTATTTTTTGAGCAACCTGGGTTGAAGGAGCATAGGGCAGGACACCGTCAAGTTGGAAAATCGATGGGGAGAGGACAGTGACCCAGACTTTGAGCTCAGTTGTGCATTAAGAGCACTCGCTGCTGGCCATGCATAAAGCTGTGCTGAGAGAGATCCAGCAATCCCTGCAGCAAGAACTGTAACCCCCTTGACATTCCATTGCTGGTAACATTCTTTAATGGGGAGCTGCAGTGATCACATCAAGCTGTCCAAGCAGCCAATCACATTAAAGAATTCACACAGACAGCCAGCCTGAAAATAAAAAGCACTAATAAATCACTTATTAAAAATGTTATTGACCAAAACAAAGATCTGGGACACATGCATGAAATTAAGTTAGAAATTGGAATATCATGAACAGATATTTTAAATAAAAAGCTAACAGAAAAATTCCAACAATTAATCATAATGGAGACATTTAACAAGATTCCACAAATATCAAATTACTTTTTCAAGGCTAGATGAGTTGTTCAGCAGTATTTCTTATTCAGATCACCATTAAATCCCCCCCCCTGAACAAGACTAACCTTTTAATGGACTTTCTAAAACCGATATCAGATCAGAAAAGGGGGATCCTCGCCGATCAATTGATTTTACTGATTGCTGACTGTACGGAATGGTGTGCGGAGTGGGGGTGTGCAGGGAATGGTGTGTGGGGTGTGAATGTGCAGGGAATGGTGTATGGGGGTGGGATGTGCAGGGAATGGTGTGCGGAGTGGGAATGTACAGGGAATGGTGTGTGGGGTTGGAATGTGCAGGGAATGGTGTGCGGAGTGGGGATGCACAGGGAATAGTGTGTGGGGTTGGAATGTGCAGGGAATGGTGTGCGGAGTGGGGATGCACAGGGAATAGTGTGTGGGGTTGGAATGTGCAGGGAATGGTGTATAGGGTTGGGATGTGCAGGGAATGGTGTATAGGGTTGGGATGTGCAGGGAATGGTGTGCGGGGTTGGGATGTGCAGGGAATGGTGTGCGGAGTGGGGATGTACAGGGAATGGTGTGTGGGGTTGGAATGTGCAGGGAATGGTGTGCGGAGTGGGGATGTGCAGGGAATGGTGTGTGGGGTTGGAATGTGCAGGGAATGGTGTGCGGAGTGGGGATGTGCAGGGAATGGTGTGTGGGGTGGGGATGTGTAGCGAATGGTGTGCGGAGTGGGGATGTGCAGGGAATGGTGTATGTGGTGGGGATGTGCAGAGAATGCTGTGGGATGGGGATGTGCAGGGAATGGTGTGCGGGGTGGGGATGTGCAGGGAATGGTGTGGGATGGGGATGTGCAGGGAATGGTGTCAGAGATGGGGATCTGCGGGGAATGGTGTGAGAGATGAGGATCTGCGGGGAATGGTGTGCGTGGTGGGGATGTGCAGGGAATGATGTGCGGGATGGGTTTGTGCAGGGAATGGTGTGGGATGGGGATGTGCAGGGAATGGTGTGGGATGGGGATGTGCAGGGAATTGTGTGCAGGGTGGGGATGTGCAGGGAATGGTGTGGGATGGGGCTGTGCAGTGAATGGTGTGCGGGGTGGGGATGTGCAGGGAATGGTGTGTGGGATGGGGATGTGCAGGGAATGGTGTGCGGGGAGTGGGGGTGCAGGGAATGGTGTGGGGGTGTGCAGGGAATGGTATGTGGATGGGGATGTGGAGGGACTGGTGTGTGGGATGGGGATGTGCAGGGAATGGTGTGGGATGGTGATGTGCAGGGAATGGTGTGCGGGGTGGGGATGTGCAGGGAATGGTGTGTGGGATGGGGATGTGCAGGGAATGGTGTGCGGGGTGGGGATGTGCAGGGAATGGTATGAGGGATGGGGATGTGCAGGGAATGGTGTGTGGGATGGGGATGTCAGGAAATGGTGTGCGGAGTGGGGATGTGCAGGGAATGGTGTGCGGGGTGGGGATGTGCAGGGAATGGTGTGCGGGGTGGGGATGTCAGGAAATGGTGTGTGGGATGGGGATGTGCAGGGAATGGTGTGCGGAGTGGAGGTGTGCAGGGAATGGTGTGCGGGGTGGGGATGTGCAGGGAATGGTGTGCGGGGTGGGGATGTGCAGGGAATGGTGTGTGGGATGGGGATGTGCAGGGAATGGTGTGCGGGGTGGGGATGTGCAGGGAATGGTGTGCGGGGTGGGGATGTGCAGGGAATGGTGTGTGGGATGGGGATGTGCAGGGAATGGTGTGCGGAGTGGGGGTGTGCAGGGAATGGTGTGCGGGATGGGTATGTGCAGGGAATAGTGTGCGGAGTGGAGGTGTGCAGGGACTGGTGTGTGGGATGGGGATGTGCAGGGAATGGTGTGTGGGATATGGATGTGCAGGGAATGGTGTGCGGAGTGGGGGGTGCAGGGAATGGTGTGCGGGATTGGGATGTGCAGGGAATGGTGTGCGGAGTGGGGGTGTGCAGGGAATGGTGTGTGGGATGGGGATGTCAGGAAATGGTGTGCGGAGTGTGGATGTGCAGGGAATGGTGTGTGGGGTTGGAATGTGCAGGGAATGGTGTGCGGAGTGGGGATGCACAGGGAATAGTGTGTGGGGTTGGAATGTGCAGGGAATGGTGTGCGGAGTGGGGATGCACAGGGAATAGTGTGTGGGGTTGGAATGTGCAGGGAATGGTGTGCGGAGTGGGGATGCACAGGGAATAGTGTGTGGGGTTGGAATGTGCAGGGAATGGTGTATAGGGTTGGGATGTGCAGGGAATGGTGTGTGGGGTTGGGATGTGCAGGGAATGGTGTGCGGAGTGGGGATGTACAGGGAATGGTGTGTGGGGTTGGAATGTGCAGGCAATGGTGTGCGGAGTGGGGATGTGCGGGGAATGGTGTGTGGGGTGGGGATGTGTAGGGAATGGTGTGTGGGGTTGGAATGTGCAGGCAATGGTGTGCGGAGTGGGGATGTGCGGGGAATGGTGTGTGGGGTGGGGATGTGTAGGGAATGGTGTGCGGAGTGGGGATGTGCAGGGAATGGTGTATGTGGTGGGGATGTGCAGAGAATGCTGTGGGATGGGGATGTGCAGGGAATGGTGTGCGGGGTGGGGATGTGCAGGGAATGGTGTGGGATGGGGATGTGCAGGGAATGGTGTGAGAGATGGGGATCTGCGGGGAATGGTGTGAGAGATGAGGATCTGCGGGGAATGGTGTGCGTGGTGGGGATGTGCAGGGAATGATGTGCGGGATGGGTTTGTGCAGGGAATGGTGTGGGATGGGGATGTGCAGGGAATGGTGTGGGATGGGGATGTGCAGGGAATGGTGTGTGGGATGGGGATGTGCAGGGAATGGTGTGCGGGGTGGGGATGTGCAGGGAATGGTGTGGGATGGGGCTGTGCAGGGAATGGTGTGCGGGGTGGGGATGTGCAGGGAATGGTGTGTGGGATGGGGATGTGCAGGGAATGGTGTGCGGGGAGTGGGGGTGCAGGGAATGGTGTGCGGGGTGGGGGTGTGCAGGGAATGGTATGTGGATGGGGATGTGGAGGGACTTGTGTGTGGGATGGGGATGTGCAGGGAATGGTGTGGGATGGGGATGTGCAGGGAATGGTGTGCGGGGTGGGGATGTGCAGGGAATGGTGTGAGGGATGGGGATGTGCAGGGAATGGTGTGTGGGATGGGGATGTCAGGGAATGGTGTGTGGGATGGGGATGTGCAGGGAATGGTGTGCGGTGTGGGGATGTGCAGGGAATGGTGTGCGGAGTGGGGGGGTGCAGGGACTGGTGTGTGGGATGGGGATGTGCAGGGAATGGTGTGTGGGATATGGATGTGCAGGGAATGGTGTGCGGAGTGGGGGGTGCAGGGAATGGTGTGCGGGATTGGGATGTGCAGGGAATGGTGTGCGGAGTGGGGGTGTGCAGGGAATGGTGTGTGGGATGGGGATGTGCAGGGAATGGTGTGCGGAGTGTGGATGTGCAGGGAATGGTGTGCGGGGTGGGGATGTGCAGGGAATGGTGTGCGGGGTGGGGATGTGCAGGGAATGGTGTGAGCGATGGGGATGCGCAGGGAATGATGTGCGGAGTGGGGATGTGCAGGGAATGGTGTGGGATGGGAATGTGCAGGGAATGGTGTGCGGAGAGGGGATGTGCAGGGAATGGTGTGCGGAGTGGGGATGTGCAGAGAATGGTGTGTGGGATGGGGATGTGCAGGGAATGGTGTGCGGAGAGGGGATGTGCAGGGAATGGTGTGGGATGGGGATGTGCAGGGAATGGTGTGCGGAGTGGGGATGTGCAGGGAATGGTGTGGGATGGGGATGTGCAGGGAATGGTGTGGGATGGGGATGTCAGGAAATGGTGTGCGGAGTGGGGATGTGCAGGGAATGGTGTGAGGGATGGGGATTTGCAGGGAATGGTGTGTGGGATGGGGATGTCAGGAAATGGTGTGCGGAGTGGGGATGTGCAGGGAATGGTGTGCGGAATGTGGATGTGCAGGGAGTGGTGTGCGGGGTGGGGGTGTGCAGGGAATGGTGTGGGATTGGGATGTGCAGGGAATGGTGTGCGGAGAGGGGATGTGCAGGGAATGGTGTGCGGAGTGGGGATGTGCAGAGAATGGTGTGTGGGATGGGGATGTGCAGGGAATGGTGTGCGGAGAGGGGATGTGCAGGGAATGGTGTGGGATGGGGATGTGCAGGGAATGGTGTGCGGAGTGGGGATGTGCAGGGAATGGTGTGGGATGGGGATGTGCAGGGAATGGTGTGGGATGGGGATGTCAGGAAATGGTGTGCGGAGTGGGAATGTGCAGGGAATGGTGTGAGGGATGGGGATTTGCAGGGAATGGTGTGTGGGATGGGGATGTCAGGAAATGGTGTGCGGAGTGGGGATGTGCAGGGAATGGTGTGCGGGGTGGGGATTCCACCCCGCACACCATTCCCTGCACATCCCCATCCCTCACACCATTCCCTGCACATCCCATCCCTCACACCATTCCCTGCACATCCCCATCCCTCACACCATTCCCTGCACATCCCTACCCCGCACACCATTCCCTGCACATCCCCATCCCACACACCATTCCCTGCACAGCCCCATCCCACACCATTCCCTGCACATCCCCATCCCACACACCATTCCCTGCACATCCCCATCCCTCACACCATTCCCTGCACATCCCCATCCCACACACCATTCCCTGCACACCCCCACTCCGCTCAAAAGGTCTGGCCCCTACCTGTGCTCCCTCCCTCTCCCTATCCTCTACATCGCACTCCCACCACCCACCCCCCTGCACACCCTTATGGGCCTCGCCTCACCTCCCTTCCCGCACCTGAGACCCCCAACCCCCCCCCCCTCCCCACACAATTACCTCGGCCTCCTGAGACTCTCGCAGCTGCTTGCAGTTCCAGTCCCGTCCACTGCGGCTTCTGGCGCTGCTGTGAATACAGAGCTGCCAGCGAATCAGATTGGCCAGCAGCAGTCTGGGCCAGGGCAGGGCTTCCCCGTCGGAGTGTTAAATGGGCTGCGAGGCAGCCAGTGTTGGTAGCAATCCGTTCGCCGCCAACATTTCAGATGACGGGAAGGGAAATCCCATCATCCTAAAAATTCTGGCCATGTTTTTGACCGCCTTTTTTATACCCTAAACAGCTAACTCATGCCCTCCTTTACCATTTGAGCCCGTTACCAGGGTAGATAATTGATTTTTGATTGGTCCTGAACATCCTGATGTTAGTTCCTGATCGGTTACATTCCTTAGGAAGAAACATTCCAGACGCCTACTTCATTTTTACTGGTTCTAAGCAGACTGGTACAGTTTTGTGCAGTTAGGGGCAAGTAAGCCTAGGTTACAAACGTTCTGACCCTCTATACAAGTGTCACTATTTGCAGACCAATTTTTTATTTTTTCAGATTTCCAGCAACCATAGTTCTTACTTAAACCGTGATAAACAAGTATTGTTTATTCCCTTTCAGGAATTCACCTTGGATGGCTCTGAATTTCAGGACTTCTTTAACGGAAGCTTGAGTTGGGATTATTTCCCAAACACCAGTTACAATCCCTTTCACCTCAGCAAAGCCTGCAACACCTTCAACGTTGAATCATTTAACAAGGTCTTCCTTCCCATTTTCTACCTTGCCATCTTCTTTGTGGGACTGTTGGGGAATGGAATGACCGTGGCCGTTCTCTTGAGGAACAGGCGGACATTGGCCATGACCGACACCTATATTCTCTACTTGGCGTTCACTGATATTCTCCTGGTGGTCAGCTTGCCATTCTGGACCGTGGAAATAATCAAGGGCTGGGTCTTTGGTTCAATTGCTTGCAAAATAGTTGGGGCAATGTTCAACATCAACTTTAACAGTGGCATCTATCTTCTGGGTTGTATAAGCTTTCACCGTTATTTTTCCATTGTGCACGCAGTCCAGATGTACAACAAGCGCAGGTCTTTGTCAGTGCATATCAGCTGCCTTGTTGTGTGGCTCTTCTGTCACCTTTTAGCCATCCCTGATTTCATATATTTGAGTGAAACATATTCCAATGGCTCTTGGCAATGTCACTATGATTTTGACGCCAAGACTACCAAGGTCTGGATGGTGGGCTTACGATTTTTTTACCATGTCACCAGCTTCCTTGCACCAATGACAGTAATGTTCTACTGTTACATCATGATCATAAAGAAACTACATGGATCCCACAACATGCAAAAAACTAAGGAGCGTAGGGCCATGAAGGTCATTGTCATGATAGTTGCCACCTTCTTCATCTGCTGGGTCCCTTACAACGTGGTCCTCTTCATAGACACTCTGCAGAGGTTGGGGGCCATAGCCAGGAACTGTGTCATTGAATCTCAGCTGGACATTGCCATCTCCATCACATCCAATTTGGGCTATTTTCACTGTTGCCTCAACCCTTTCCTCTATGCTTTTGCTGGAGTGAAGTTTAGGAGAAACCTGCTGCAGCTCTTCAGCGACATTGGCTGCATCAGTCGGAAGACTGTGAGGAAATACACCAAACCTGGCAGCAGACCATCGATGACAACAATGTCAGAGTCAAGAGATATGTTTAACTCAGGAATCCATGGTTGTAATTAAACCTGGATCCGCTCTTCAGAATGAAGTATCAAGCATGGCTCGGTGGGTAGCACTATCACATTTGACTCAGAATGCAAGGGCATCTACAGAGGCAGGAGGCTCTAATAATCTAGGCTCACAATCCAGTGCAATGGCCCTAATGTACTTTTACCAACAGGTAGGGGTTATGGGGTTGCAGGGATAGGGCGGGAGCCTGGTTAGGGTGCTCTTTCAGAGGGTCGGCGCAGATTTGATGGGCCAAATGGCCTCCTTCTGCACTGTATTGGTTCAATGATTCTATGAGATAAAAGTTTTTATTTTGACCCCTTAGCCTTAATTCAACACTTCAATTTCCCTCCGCTGCTAGGAATAGGCCTGTGAGTGCCAGTGAGGGTATATTTCCCGGTCCCGCCCACAACGGGAATTGCCACGGGCAGGATAGAAAATCTGATGGACCATTCAGAGGCCTGTTGACCTTGGGTAGGAATTTCAGGATGGGCAGGACTGGGGAGCTCACAGTATAAACCAAGGTTGGAAGAATTGAATCTAAAATTGTGTTAAGAGGTGTTTCTTACAGCTCAACTGGACTTAGTACGCTCACTATAATGAACACAGTGGGGTGCCCCAGTTTTTACATATTAATTTTGAAATGAACAGATTTAGTGTAATGGGGACCCTGTCGACGATTTCCTGATAGGTACTTTCCATGGGGGCTCAAGAGCAAAAATAGAGATTCAGAAATTTGGACTCCAAAATACAACAAACATCTAAGGGACCAGAGTTTTGGCAGCAAGAAGAAAAGAACATTAATAAAAGGCCTAAAGTGACCTTATTAAATAAAAGGTCAAATAGTGACCCTTGAATGTCTTTAGTGTTGAGCTTTAAAGTAAGGCCGCATTATCACTGTTTTATAGTTAAAGAAATTGCCTCGGTCTATTCAGACTATTCAGAAAGATATATTTTGGCCACATCATTAGAGCAGGTGGCCGACAGAGACAGTTGTTGGAAGGAAAGATCAACGGAAAACATAAAAGAAGGAAGCAGAGAAGAAAATGGGTATAATGATGCAGTTGATTTATGTGGAATGTGTAAAGACAGCTCAGGACAGTCAGGGTGGGGAGCCATAGCAGTTGAGCTTCTGGGAAGAAGGTGAATATGGGCAGCACAGTAGTTAGCGCTGTTGCTTCACAGCGCCAGGGTCCCGATTCCCGGCTTGGGTCACTGTCTGTGCGGAGTCTGCACGTTCTCCCTGTGTCTGCGTGGGTTTCCTCCGGGCACTCCAGTTTCCTCCCATAACTCCCGAGAGACGTGCTTGTTAGGGGAATTGGACATTCTGAATTCTCTCTCTGTGTACCCGAACAGGCGGCGGAGTGTGGCGACTAGGGGCTTTTCACAGTAACTTCATTGCAGTGTTAATGTGAGCCTATTTGTGACACTAATAAAGATTATTATTATTATGAACAAATTCAGACCAAAGACCAAGCCAGGCGAAGGAAGACTTCTCAGAGAATCAGACTGAGTGTGAAAGGAGAAGAAAGCAGAATGTTCAGAGCACTGGCATTCAGATTAGGAGAGAGAACTGGCAGTACATATTGGACCCGCTAATTTTTTTTTTAATTCACAGGTTATGGACATCGTCGGCTAGGCCGACATTTATTGTCCATCCCCAATTGCCCTTGAACAGGTGGTGCTGAGCCACCTCCTTGAACCGCTGCAGATCCTGTGCTGTACCCACAGTGCTGTTAACTTGCTCATTCTGGCGATACATAGAAATGCAAAGCCAGTAAAAACTTGTAGTAATATAGCATCTTTAACATAGAACAATGTTCCAAGGCACTGAACAGAGGCATAAGGCAGAAAAGGGACAGTGAACCAGAGAAGGAGATATTCGGAAGGGCGACCAAAATCTTTGTCAAAGAGGTGGATTTGGAGGAGAATCTTAAAATAGGAGAGGGAAGTGAAGACATGGGAGATTATGGGGAGAAGGTTCCTCAGCATGGGGCCTGGCCACCAATGGTGAAGCAAAGGGTGGGAAAGGGGAGGAGGCAAATGCAAGATCCCAACATCAGAGGAATGGAAAAGGACAAATATAGATATTTATGGTGGAATTTTCCACCACCGCCCGCAGCAAAGGCAACTTGCCATTGGCCATCAGTGGGATTGTCCAGGCCCGTCCATGTCTACAGTGTTTTACATGGCTCACCCGTCCCATCGCCGGGGTCCCTGCCACGGGGGGGGGGGCTTGTTTTCGGTGGGACCAGAAGATCCTGCCAGCGGGAAGGGCTGGAAAATTCCCACTGTTACATTTATATAGCACCTTCACAAGCTCAGGATGTCCCAAAGTGCTTTGCAGCTAATGACGAGCCTTGCAGTGTAGTCGTTGCGGTAATGTCAGTAGCGTGGGCTGTCAATTTGCACACAAGTAAACACCCACAAATACCAATGTGACAATGACCCTGATAATCTTTAATAAAAAAATAAATTTAGAGTATCCAATTCATTTTTCCAATTAAGGGGCAATTTAGTGTGGCCAATCCACCTACCCTACACATAGAGTCATAGATGTTTACAGCATGGAAATAGGCCCTTTGGCCCAGCTTGTCCATGCCCACATCTTTCGGTTGTGGGGGCGAAACCCACGCAAACACAGGGAGAATGTGCAAACTCCACACGGATAGTGACCCAGGGCCAGCATCGAACATGGGACCTCGGCGCCGTGAGGCAGTAGTGCTAACCGCTTGCGCCACCGTGCTGCCCGATAATTATTTTTTAAAAACTGGTGTTGGCCTGGACACTGGGGAAACTCTCATCTTCTTCGACTAGAGGCCTGGGGCATTTTGCATTCATCTGAGAGAGCAGATGGAACCTCGGTATAATGTTTCATCCAAAAGACAATCAATTCTCTCAGTGTGCACTGGAGGGTCAGACTAAATGTTCGCACTGAAGTCTGGAGTGGGACTTGAACCCAAAACATGCTGACATTAATGGGTGAGTGCTGCCATTGAGCCATGGCTGACAGTTGAGGGGAGGCAGATAGTAAGGCTTGAGGAAGTTGAAGAACTAGGGAGACCTGTGCTTGTACGTCCAGTGAATTCAATGTGCTTGGTGTGGAATAAGAAAATCAATCGTAGAGTGGAAACTTTTAAGTATGTACTCAGAATAAAAAAGAAGGAATAGAGGACATTTTTATTGAAACAGGGATGGCCTGAGATCATGGAGGATGGTATAACCAAGAGACCACAGTCACCCCATCTTGGAACAGACCAAAACAAACTGTGGTAACAAAGGATTCAACTGTACTTCAAAATACAGGAGATTGCTGAAGGTTATGTTTGGTTACACACACGCAAGACATTGCACATTGTGCTAACTTTGAGGGTATCATTCTAATACTGAGCTGTGTCATATTAAGTCTATTCCATATAAGGCTAACCCCCATCTATAATATTAACTAAATGATACATTATGTTGAACCCAACTAATGCTGTGCTGTTGTAACTCTGAAAACAAATCATTATACTATTTGTAATAGAGATGCTGAAAATCACATTGCCCATGGGGAAGGAAAATAAAACGTTGTTATTGATCTAACTGGTTGTTGTTCATTTCTTAATCTCTGGTAAGACAAGGTACAATGTCAACCTATATTGCACTTTACTCAGACTATTGGGAGAAAATATGTTCAATAATTATATGGGTTGGTTAGATGCACAAATGTATATAGGATGATGGGCGGAAGGGTGGTGGGTTATGTAACTGGGAGAGAAGTTTGGTCAGGCTATATTATAAACCCAAATTTAACCCACTCAGTTTGCCTGAGTTTTATTCTGTTCAAATCAATGCACTTAAGTTCTGCCAGATAATCCACTCCGTTACATCGGTGCGAAGAGTAAAATCTGCTCCTGTTAACTTTTACCTTATTCTTAAGGCCTAGTAGTTCATTCTTACAGATCGACACAATCTATTTTCTAGTACTGAGGGAGTGCTGCATTATTGGAGGAGCTGTCTCTCCAATGAGATATCTACCAGCTCCACTGGCTTGACCAAATGTTAAAGATACTGTGGTCCTATTTTACGATGAGTTGCAGTTTTTCCAGTGTCTAGCCAACTGTTCTCCCTCAACCAACACCACTAAACATGCAGATACATTTATCTCATTGCTATGCAGAAATGGCAGTTATACATTTCTTCATTATTCATTCACAGCCACCATTTATTGCCCATCCCAAATTGCCCCTAAAGAAGGTGAGCTGCCTTCATGAACCATTGCAGTCCATGTGGTGCAGGGATTCCCACAGTGCTGTTAAGTAGAGAATTCCAGGAATTTGACCCAGAGATGACGAAGAAACAATGATATATTTCCAAGTCGGGCTGGTGCGTAACTTGGAAAGGAACATGCAGATGGTAGTGTTCCCATGTTCCTGCTACCCTTGTCCTTCCAGGCAGTAGAGGTTACGAGATTGGACATTATTGATGGAGCATCTTGAGATGGTCCACTCTGCAGACACAATGCATGTCGGTGGTGGAGACAGTGAATGATGAGGTGTCAATCAATTTGTCCTGGATGGTGTCAAGCTACATGAGTGTTGTTGGAGCTGCATTTAATCAGGCAAATGGAGAGTATTCCATCACACTCCTGACATGTACTTATGTATATGAAAACAATCACTGAATTTCAAAGTAACTCATTGGTTGTGAAATGCTTGGCAACATTTCTACATGTGGCACGCCCTATACAAAATGTAAATCAAGGCTTACCACTTTCATGAGAACTGTATTTATTGTGCTGCCAAATGTTCCTAAAAGAGCAAATTTGTTGCTCCTCTTAACTTTCCTGAACAATACATCTTTAACTATCAGGTTTCTAATTTAATTATTCCATAGCGCATTATTGAATTCTTAATCCAATGTTCAATCTGCTACTTCTAACCCACACCCTCCAAGATAAAGGTGTCACTGTAATAGGCGTGAGAATGACCCGGTCTGATACTATACACTGAGCCCTGTTCGTGATCTGTTTTCAAGGTGTCAGTTCTTTGGTCCTTATTATGTTAAATGAATTGAAACTGATAAAATAGCGGGCCAATTAAGCACATTAGGCTTTCACCCTCTAATACCACGCAACATCATGTGAAGGCCTCAGCGTCAGTGCTCATTATTGACATGGCCTTCGACAGACAGCCTCTGCTGTTGCCTCCCAGGTGACACTTACTCAGCTCTGGGTCACATCTGATCTGATTATTTTGGTAATTTACTCCAAATGGCAGATTTTTGACATGGCAGCAATTCCAATTTTTCATTCAACATGTCCAGTTCCTGTAAGAAAAAGGCACCGTTGGTAAAATAGAGGGTGAAACAAGCCTTTTGCTTGTTGGTATTGAGTGATCTGTATTTTCTTATTTCTTGTCAGTTGGCACGTTTAGCTGCTTTCATGTGATTGCACAGTATAGACCCATACTGCAATGAGCCTGTCATAAGCCCATGCACATGTATTTGCTTCTATTTGTTTAATATTCTTTTCTTCCTCCCCCCTCTTTCTGACCTCTTCTCATGAAGGTGTTATGTTTGTTGTAGAAGCCACCCCCCCACCCCCGCCCCCCCCTCCCCACCCACACACACACACACAAGTCCAGATAAATGTTCATGTCCTCAGGCGGAGGGTCCTGTGGCCATTTGGAATGTGGGCAGAGTTCGAGGGGCGGTACAGCTGGTCATGGGGGGGGGGGGTGCAGCATACCGGGGACTGCCGCTTCCACAAAAAGAACGTCACAACCGGCAGGCCCAGCCGGTAAGGCTGCTGGCATAAGTGCTGCCGGCGTATCGTTGCCGGGCCATCCAATGTCCATATCGGACTCCATGTCACTGTCTACGCTGTCACTGGCCGGGTCCACGGGCGCCACAGGTCCCCCAGCGCCTCGACGGTCAACAGGAGGCAGAACAGGCAGGTGGGGTCCAGGTTTCCCCACTGGTCTCGGGCCTCCTCCTTGGCCATACCAGGGATGGTGCCCGGGTCCTCGTGTGTGGGGACTCCGGGCCATGTGCCGGTGGTTCCTGGTCGTGTTGTTGTAAGTGGTCCAGGTGGCGGTGTGTTTCTGCCCCCTGCACCTGGCCCTCGTAGGAGACTGGAGGACTGTCCCAGGGATCCATGTGGTTCCGGTCCCGAATTTCCTCACATAAACCGTGTTTCCCATCGTGAAGGTCCGCGCCCGTGGGCAACGGTGGAGTGTCCGCCTCTGAGCGGCCCTGCTGCTGACGGACCCGTGCGCCGACGTCAGAGAGGATGAGGCTGAGACGCGTCCGCAGTCGGAGCCCCATGAGTAACTCTGCTGGTGCGATGCCAGTTGTGGCGTAAGACGTTGTATGATAACTGAAAACAAACCTCGCCAACCGCATTTCCCAAGACCCCGAGGTCATCTTTCTCATGGTTCTCTTGAACGTTTGTACCGCTCGTTTGGCTAGTCCATTGGAGGCTGGGTGGTACGGAGCCGTCTGTACGTGCCTGATGCCATTCGCGGCCACAAACTAAAAAAACTCCTGGCTCGTGAACGCTACACCATTGTCAGACAACGGGACTTCGGGCAGTCCATGCATGCTAAAAATAGGCCTCAAACTGTCCGTCATTGCTCGAGTGATCGCCTTGGGGACCTGGTGTACTTCCAGCCACTTCGAGTGGGCGTCCATAAGGAATGTGGTCCCCTGAAACGGGCCAGCAAAGACAATGTGTACACAGGACCAAGGCTTCCCAGGGTCACTCCCAGGGGTGCATCAAGGCCGCCGGTGGGGCCTTCTGGTGGTCCTGGAATGGATGCAATGTTGGGCCATCCACTCGATTTCGGCATCCATCCGGGCCACCAAACGGAGCTGCACACCCACATTATCATCATGTCCTCCCCGGGGTGCCTGTTGTGGTAGTCTGTGTCAAGGTATTACGGTACCTGGTAATGCTGGAACACCATTGGTAGATATTGTATATTTTCCTATTCGTCAAACTGTACGGTAGCTCCGCCCTGCAAGGCGGGGTATAAGAGCCCGTGCCACCCCAGCAGCCTTCTTTCTGTACCTGAGCTGCTGGGGGAAACATCGAGCTTATTAAAGCCTTCAGTTGGACTACAACCTCGCTTTCGTGGTCATTGATCGTGCATCAATTTAATAAGCTAGATTTAAAAGGATGGAGCTCCGAATCAAGTCGGAGTGTCTGCAACTCAGCCCCCACACAGCGAACTCATCGCCAACCTTCAAGCACTGGCTGGAGTTTTTTAAAGGATATCTCGGAACAGCCGAAAACACACCCACAGGAGAACAGAAATTGCAAGTCCTGCACTCGAGGGTGAGCCCAGAAATTTACACCCTCATCAAGGACGCGGACAACTTTGATGCAGCAATGGAGCTGGTAAAAGGACATTATATTCGCCCAATAAACCAGGTCTACGCCCGGCATCTGCGAGCAACGAGGCGACAAATCCCTGGGGAATCACTGGAAGAATTCTACCATGCGCTCTTGGTGTCGGGGAGAAACTGCAGCTGCCCGCAAGTTTCGGCGAGCGAACACACACTCTTGATCAGGGACGCTTTCGTGGCAGGTATGCTGTCCTCCCAAATCCGCCAGCAATTGCTGGAAAAAGACACCCTAGGCCTCAAGGAGGCATGGGGCCTTGCAGGCTCCCTGGATGTGGACTCCAGAAACGCCCGCGCTTACGTTCCCGACCGCGCGGCAGCCCCCTGGCCAGCGTGGAACCTCTCCGCAGCCGACACCGAGACATCTCCCACCCCCCCATAAGCTTGTGCTGCAAGGCGGCCTGGCAACATCGGGGGGCCCGCTGCTACTTTTGCGGGCAGGCCAACCATCCCCGGCAGCGCTGCCTGGCCCGCGCATCCACCTGCAAGGGATGTGGTAAAAAGGGCCACTTCGTGGTGGTATGCCAGGCCCGTACGGTCGCCGCGGTCTCCGGTGGCGAATGCGGACCACCACCACAAACCTCTCCACGGTCCCCGTGCGGCCAGCGGGCGCCGCCATCTTCCTCCTCCAGGGCCATGTGCGGCCCCCGGGCGCCGTCATCTTGTCCCGCGGATGCCACGTTCGCTGGATGGGCGCCGCCATTTTGTGCACCCCCAGCCATCTTGGATGGACTCCCAGGACCCCAGCTCAGCTGACCGCACACCGCCCGAAGAGAACACTCAACTGCTGCGATTAGCCTCGGTGACCCTGGACCGGTCCCGGCCTTGAACACTCTCAACTGCTACAACAACTGTATTTATCAACGGGCACGAGACGTCCTGCTTAATCGACTCTGGGAGCACGGAGAGCTTCATACACCCCGACACGGTAAGGCGCTGTTCCCTCCTCGTCCACCCCGTTAATCAAAAAATCTCTCTGGCCTCCGGTTCCGACTCAGTAGAGATAAAGGGGTTTTGTGTAGCAAACCTCACAGTCCAGGGAAGGGAGTTTAAAAATTCCCGGCTCTACGTCCTTCCCCACCTCTGCACGGCCACACTCCTAGGTTTAGACTTCCAGTGTAATCTCCAAAGTCTAACTATCAAATTCGGCGGCCCTATACCCCCCCTCACTGTCTGCGGCCTCGTGACCCTCAAGGTCGATCCGCCTTCCCTGTTTGCGAACCTCACCCCGGATTCCAAACCCGTCGCCACCAGGAGCAGACGCTACAGTGCCCAGGACCGGACCTTCATCAGGTCAGAGGTCCAAAGGCTACTGAGGGAAGGAGTCATTGAAGCTAGCAACAGTCCCTGGAGAGCTCAAGTAGTGGTGGTAAAGACCGGGGAGAAGCATAGGATGGTCATCGACTACAGTCAGACCATCAACAGGTTTACGCAGCTGGACGTGCACCCTCTCCCCCGCATATCCGACCTGGTAAACAGGATCGCGCATTACAAGATCTTCTCCACAGTGGATCTTAAGTCCGCCTACCACCAGCTCCCCATTCACACTAGTGACCGCAAATACACTGCCTTCGAGGCAGATGGGTGGCTCTATCACTTCTTAAGGGTTCCCTTCGGTGTCACTAACGGGGTCTCGGTCTTCCAGCGCAAGATGGACCGAATGGTTGACCAGTACGGTTTACGGGCAACATTCCCGTATCTCGATAATGTCACCATCTGCGGCCACGACCAGCAGGACCACGACACCAACCTCCCCTTCCAGATCGAGAGCGACGCGTCTGACGTAGCTCTGGCGGCCACCCTCAACCAAGCAGGCAGACCCGTGGCCTTCTTCTCACGTACCCTCCATGCTTCCGAAATCCGCCACTCCTCAGTCGAGAAGGAGGCCCAGACCATAGTAGAAGCTGTGCGACATTGGAGGCATTACCTGACCGGCAGGAGATTCACTCTCCTCACTGACCAACGGTCGGTTGCTTTCATGTTCGATAATGCACAGCGGGTCAAGATAAAAAACGATAAGATCTTGCGGTTGAGGATCGAACTCTTCACCTACAATTATGAGATCTTGTATCGTCCCGGGAAGCTAAATCAGCCTCCTGATGCCCTGTCCCGTGGCACATGTGCCAACGCACAAGTGGACCACCTCCGAGCCCTCCACGAGGACCTCTGCCACCCGGGAGTCACTTGCTTTTTCCACTTTATCAAGACCCGCAACCTGCCCTACTCCATCGAGGAGGTTAGGACAGCCACCAGGAACTGCCAAATCTGCGCGGAGTGCAAACCGCACTTCTACCGGCTAGAGAAAGCGCATCTGATAAAGGCTTCCCGTCCCTTTGAACACCTCAGCATGGACTTCAAAGGCTCCCTCCCCTCCAACGACCGCAACACGTACTTCCTGAATGTGATTGACGAGTACTCCCGGTTTCCATTCACCATCCCCTGCCCCGACATGACCGCAACCACCGTCATCAACGCCCTCCATAGCATCTTTGCACTGTTTGGGTTCCCCGCTTACATACAGAGTGATAGGGGGTCCTCCTTCATGAGCAACGAACTGCGTCAATTCCTGCTCAGCAAGGGCATCGCCTCGAGCAGGACGACCAGTTACAACCCCTGGGGTAACGGACAGGTAGAGAGGGAGAACGGTCTGGAAGACCGTCCTACTGGCCCTACGGTCCAGGAATCTCCCAGTCTCCCGCTGGCAGGAAGTCCTCCCGGATGCCCTCCACTCCATCCGGTCACTGCTTTGTACCACGACCAACCAAACACCTCACGAACGTCTCCTGGTCCTCTGGGACCTCGCTCCCAACCTGGCTGGCAGTTCCCGGACCCATCCTGCTCCGAAAACACGTGCGGGCGCACAGGTCGGACCCGTTGGTCAAGAGGGTCCATCTTCTGCACACTAACCCCCAGCACCCCGATGGCTGACAAGATACGGTCTCCCTACGAGACCTGCCGCCCGCCGGAGCCCCACGCACACCCCAGCCACCAGTCCCAGCCTCCCTCCCACCAGTGCACCTTACAGGAGGATCGGTCCTTCCGCCGGCCCCGCCTAGGCCCCCCCACCCACCGCTGCACCCCGCAGACGCTCCCTTCCCAGGTCAACCGTTTTCCCCACCAGCGCCGTCTCAGAGTGTTGAAGCTGCCACAGAGATCGAGGCCACGCTCCCGGAGTCACAGATGCCCGAGCCTCAACCGGAGTCACCACTGAAGCTTCGACGAGCGCAGAGGATGACCAGGGCCCTCGATCGACTGATTGCTTCATTTTAAAGTGTATAGTTAATTATGAATCTGTAAATAGTTACAAAACACTGTACGGAGGTATTACGGTACCTCCATAACTATAATTTCTACCACGTTACCATGTTGTAATATCAAGCCACCACCCCCGCTGGACTCTTTTTTAACAGGGGTCATAGAATAGAATTTACAGTGCAGAAGGAGGCCATTTGGCCCATCGAGTCTGTACCGACCCTTGGAAAGAGCACCCTATTAAAAGTCCACACCACCACCCTATCCCCAGCCCTCAGTAACCCCACCCAACACATAAGAGCAATTTTGGACACTAAGGGCAATTTAGCATGGCCAATCCACCTAACCTGCACATCTTTGGACTGTGGGAGGAAACCGGAGCACCCGGAGGAAACCCACGCACACATGGGGAGAACGTGCAGACTCCACACAGACAGTGACCCAAGCCGGGAATCGAACCTGGGACCCTGGAGCTGTGAAGCAAGTGTGCTAACCACAATGCTACCGTGCTGCCCCTAATGTGAATGTGGTAGTCTGTGTAGAGGTATTACGGTACCTGGTAATGCTGGAACACCATTGGTAGATATTGTATGTTTTCCTATTGGTCAAACTGTATGGTAGCTCCACCCTGCAAGGCGGGGTATAAGAACCCGTGCTGCCCCAGCAGCCCTCATTCTGCACCTGAGCTGCTGGGGGAAACACCTAGCTTATTAAAGCCTTCAGTTGGACTACAACCTCGCTTTAGTGGTCATTGATTGTGCATCACCTGTTATGGAGGTTTTTCAGCAGGGCCGCATGTCCCCGTTCAGGTACAACCACCCGCACCTTCCACAGGAGACACCGTCTTCGATGGCCTAGGAATTTTGGAGGAAAATGTAACTGGTCTGATTAGTAAGTTTGCAGACGACACAAAGGTTGGTGGAATTGCAGATAGCGATGAGGACTGTCGGAGGATACAGCAGGATTTAGATTGTTTGGAGACTTGGGCGGAGAGATGGCAGATGGAGTTTAATCTGGACAAATGTGAGGTAATGCATTTTGGAAGGTCTATTGCAGGTAGGGAATATACAGTGAATGGTAGAACCCTCAAGAGTATTGAAAGTCAAAGAGATCTAGGAGTACAGGTCCACAGGTCATTGAAAGGGGCAACACAGGTGGAGAAGGTAGTCAAGAAGGCATACGACATGCTTGCCTTCATTGGCCAGGGCATTGAGTATAAGAATTGGCAAGTCATGTTGCAGCTGTATAGAACCTTAGTTAGGCCACACTTGGAGTATAGTGTTCAATTCTGGTCGCCACACTACCAGAAGGATGTGGAGGCTTTAGAGAGGGTGCAGAAGAGATTTACCAGAATGTTGCCTGGTATGGAAGGCTTTAGCTATGAGGAGCGGTTGAATAAACTCGGTTTGTTCTCACTGGAACGAAGGAGGTTGAGGGGAGACCTGATAGAGGTCTACAAAATTATGAGGGGCATAGACAGAGTGGGTAGTCAGAGGCTTTTCCCCAGGGTAGAGGGTCAATTACTAGGGGGCATAGGTTTAAGGTGAGAGGGGCAAGGTTTAGAGTAGATGTACGAGGCAGGTTTTTACACAGAGGGTAGTGGGTGCCTGGAACTCGCTACCGGAGGAGGTGGTGGAAGCAGGGACGATAGTGACATTTAAGGGGCATCTTGACAAATACATGAATAGGATGGGAATAGAGGGATACGGACCCAGGAAGTGTAGAAGATTGTAGCTTAGTCGGGCAGCATGGTCGGCACGGGCTTGGAGGGCCGAAGGGCCTGTTCCTGTGCTGTACATTTCTTTGTTCTTTGTTTGTTCTAGGCCCTCAGCCCATTTGGTATTGCCCTATGACGGGTCCAATATGGAACCCGATGTATGTCAGACTCTCGACAACTCGGGGTCAGTCTGTGTCCATTCTCCGAATTGAGCTGCTGTTACTGGCAAAGTGTCCATGAAATGGAGAGCAGCTATCACCTCCGCGGCTGGGGCAGGAGCCGGCGGTTTTGTGGGCGGAGGCAGGCGGCTCAATGCATCCACCTGTGGGATTCCAGTACCCGGGCAATGCACCATAGTGTACTCATAGGCCGTCAGCAGCAGGGCTCGCCTTTGAACCCGGGCGGAAGCGACTGGCAGAATCACCCGATCTTCTTTAAATAACCCCAGCCGGGGCTTGTGGTCGGTATAAACCGTGAACGGCTGCCCATAAACGTACTGGTGGAATTTCCTCACCGTGAACACCACTGCTAAGCCTTCCTTCTCGATCTGGGCGTAATTCCGCTCGGCGTCCGCCAGCATGCGGGACAGAAAATGTATAGATCGCTCCGAGCCGTCAGGCATGCGGTGTGCCAGGCCCGCCCCGATGCCGTATGGTGAGGCGTCACACGTGAGGAGCAGGGGTTTGGCCGGGTCGAAATGGGCAATTCCTCTGGCGAGAGCCGCTGCTTACCTTGTGAAATGCCTTCTGGTGCGAGGGGCCCCAGTTCCACTTCTGTCTCTTCTTCAGTAGTTGGTGGAGCGGACTGAGCAGCGTGGCCATCCTGGGTATGAACTTCCCCTAATAGCTCACCAGGCCGAGGAAAGAGCGGAGTTCCATTTGGTCACGAGGGATGGGGGCCCGGCGAATCGCCTGCATCTTTTCCTCCACTTGATGGAGGCCTCTGCTGTCCACCCAGTAGCCGAGATACGTGACCATCGGCGTGTTGAAAACATGCTTCTCTCTCTGAAGGGGGACCCTGCCCGAGCAAACCTCTTGAGAACCTCGGTTAGGTTTTCCACGCGTTCCTGATGCAATGTCCCGGTGATTAGAACGTCGTCCAGGTAGACGGCCACCCTTGGCAACCCTCGCAAGATATTCTCCATAACCCTCTGGAATGTCGCACAAGCTGAGGAGACTCAGAACGACAACCGCGTATATTCATACAATCCCTGATGGGTATTGATTGGCACGTGTCCGGGAAATTGGCCCAAGTACCAGCTGTAAGTACACGTGGCTCATATCCAGCTTAGTGAACTTTATTCCGCCACTGAGCCAGGCGTAGAGATCCTCAATCCGAGGGACCGGGCATCGGTCAAGGCGGGATACCCGGTTCACGGTCATTTTATAGTCCCTCACAGAGCCACACCGACCCATCTGGCTTCAACACAGGGACCATGGGCGTGGCCCAATCGGCATAGTGGACAAGGCAAATAATCCCCAGCTGCTCCCATTGGTCCAATTCCTGGTCTACCATGGCGCGAAGTGCGTAATGTACAGGGTGGGCACGAAATACTGAGGCTGGGTGTTTTCCTCCACATTTATCATGGCCATAGCTCCTTCAATGGTCCCAGGGCCTTCGGCGAAAACCGACAGGAACTTGGACAGCACTCCATCCGGTCCACGGGGGACATCTGGCACTCACATTGCCAATCCAAACCTGGGTGTCGCAGCCAATCACGCCCCAATAGGCTGGGCACTTTGCCACGGACTTCCATATGGGCCTCCGTATGCCATGGACACATTTCGGTGCCCTCGATTTCTAAAGGTTCCCCTGTACACGTGGCCAGTCGGGCTCCCGTGTCGCGAAGCTCTAGTGGCTGAGAGCTGTTCGGATGGCAGCAAACGTGCGTAGGCTAACAACCAAAACTGCTGCTCTCGTGTCCAGTTCCATCTGCGTTTAACAGCAGTGTCACCCAGATAGGTGCCGTTCTGGGGCCAGTCACGCAGAGCAGTGGTAGGGTTGTCTCCTCAGCATCCCAATCCTCCAGGAAATGCGTGCGGCCTATTGGGGGAAATGGCGACTTGTTCATTTCCAGGGGATGGCGTCCTCACAGGATTTTCCGGAGCTTCATTCCTGGCCTTGGTTTCCCGCTCGAAACTGTCATCCAGGAACGCTGAGTCATGGGAAGCTCCAAGGTCGCTCCGGGGCAAGTCGCAGTGACGGTTGTAGGATCTGCGATGGCTTCCAACCTGGAACGTCCCCGTCATCTCACTTCCAGTAACCGTCGGCCGGTGGTCTTGGTGAAGCCCAATGTTCAGGACCGCCAGGCCCTGGAGTTTCTGGAGCCCGCGGTCGTCACTTTCCTGAGCGAGGGCCATGTCGATGACCTTGTCAAGGGTCTGGGGGGATCTCCATTAACAGCTTCCGCTGCGTCTCCTGGTCCCAAAGTCTACAAACGAAGCAGTCCCGCAGCGATTAGCCACGGCGGCTCCAAACCCGCAAGGGGCAGTGAGTCCCCTTAAACGTACTAAGTATTCCCCTGTGGACTCCGCCGGCATCTGCGATGCATAATGGAACCTGTACCATTGGACCATAATCGGTGGCTTTGGATTTAGGTGACGGCCCACCTGGTTGATCAGCCTGGCGAATGGCAACCCGTCTGGCCTGTCCAGGTAAGTCAAGTTCCTGATTAGTGAGTAAGTCGGTCCGCCAACGGCGGTCAGTAAGGTGATGGTCTGTCACTTGTCACTGGCGATGGCGTTCCTGTGACAAGTGACAGAAGTCTTTCAACACACTGGGCCCAATCATCCGATTCGGCGTCAAAAGGCTCGAGTTTATCTGTTTATGCCATGCCTGCCGGTCGGAGAGCAGCCTCCCGAGGTCATTAAAAAACAATCCGAGGTCGCAGCACTTGCCTCTTATGGCAGCTCCACTTGATCCTCATCGCCAGTGTTGTAGATGGAGGCCAATTCTCCACGAGAGGCCAGCCTGACAGGGTACAACTCACTTTATTCCAAACTAGTCACAATAATCGCTCCTCTCCACATTGCACTCCCCACAGGGTCTCCTTCCACAAACTGCTTCCAGGTCGGGGTTTATATTCTGTGGGGAGCTCCTCCAATTGGGAGGGAGCTCTGCTCCTTAATCACCTGCGTAGCTCACACTTGTGAACCTCAGGCTTGTCACATGCAGGCTGTGTTTCTCTGAGCTCCTGCTGCTTCTGACTGTAGCCCTGTTTCCCGAGTTGGTGTGTTATTCTGCATGCTGGCTGCCTTTTCCAGACTTTGAAACCTGGACTATGGCAAGGGTGAACAGTGAAACGACCAGTTGGATGGAGGGAAAGGGGAGTCTGTTGCTGCTGCCAGTTTCTTCTAGGGAAGAGAGAGAAGGGAGCTTGCAGTTGTCATGCCTGGGACTCGTATTTGTCACTGGCTGCCTTTCTGCTTATCGGCTTGGATTGGAGCGAGGAATGGATTTGGTTGGCCTGCTGCCGGGCTGGAAGTGGAGGAGAGCAGATTTGCTTTTGCCGTTTTGGACTGGATGGTGTCTGGAGACCGGTTGCCGGAACTGTGAGAGCAGGAGGGCGGTGGCCCAATTGACTATGTGTGTTGCTTGTACTGATGTTGGTTTTGTTTTATTGTTGGGGGATTATATAGTTATTATTGTATTTTTGTTGTGTATTTTTTTTCCACGTCTAGCAGCTGGGTGCTCGCCAGTTGTGGCCCTCCTGCTTCTGTGCACTGGTGATTGAGGGGTCCTTCCCAGTGCTAGTGATGGTGTAGCCATCTGGGATGGCCACATCCCGATTACAAAATGGACACCCGCAAAGAATGCAGGCAAAATTGGACAATGCTAAGAAACAAGCAGGTGCAAGCTCCGTCTGTTGATTAGAACATTAAACGCTCAGACAGGACAGAAACTACCAAACAATTTATATACTAATGAGCCATCTCCGGGGACAAAAGGAAAACATTTCGATACACAATGTTAGGACAGACTCCCCGGCGCCAGAAGAGGCTAAGACAAAGCAGACTGACAGGCACCAGGACACGCACAGCGATCAAGGAACCACCTCTCTATTGGAGGAAAATCGATACAGATGATTGGGAAAGACCCAATTACTTGAGGCCAAGTTCAAGGCCCAAAAGAGCGCGAAGCCCTTTGCAGTATAAGAGGTATCTCCCAAGGGAAAATCCTCCTCCTTTGGCTTTGGCTATCAGCGAAGAGAGAGACCTGCCTAGCAGCTGCATCAGACCAAGTAAGTCCCAAGTCAACGCACGCTATGAGATAGACGCTCCTAGTTGCTACCCTGTAAACAGCTCAACCCATCAGCCTCAGAACCGAGCAACGGCCATTGTTCCTCTGACTGAGTGAGCGCCCGAGGCCTTAGTGATAGTGGTAGTTTAGTTTGTGGAGTTTGTGCATGAGTAGATTTGACTGTGTGTAAATAAATGAGCATTGCTTTTGAACTTACTAACTGATGTATCGAGTCATTGATCAGTATTCGGTTCTGAATCTTGTGGCGGTGTCGAAAGATACCTGGCGACTCTTAAGCAAACGTGATTAAATAGAGCCAAATTAAGAGCCAACCAAAAGTTAGCAACATTTACTGGCGACATCTGATGGGACTCGACTTAGAAGTGGCCTAACCACTCCGAGAGAACCCAAAATTTGAATTGAGAATCCAATTGGGAACAGACAAACCATAAGCGTCAAAACAGTACTGATCAAGCCTCTGAGATTCGGAAGTGTGTTAATGCATGCGTACT
Organism: Scyliorhinus torazame; assembly: GCF_047496885.1. Lineage (NCBI taxonomy): Eukaryota > Metazoa > Chordata > Chondrichthyes > Carcharhiniformes > Scyliorhinidae > Scyliorhinus > Scyliorhinus torazame. The sequence goes on from NC_092722.1 coordinate 42,020,245, forward strand.
AACAGGGATATAAGGTAAACCTGAGAGATTTTGTTGCGAAAAACGGTCGGGAGTTTTGTAGGCCGGAGATTAGCGTAAGCCGTACCCGTGTTTACATCACCGCTTTATTACCCCCTGTTCCAAATTCGGTAGAGATCCTAGTAGAGAGAATGGCAATGAAGGCAATGGAACGCCTTATGAACTCCCAGGAATTCGAGGTTGCAGCGACCAGCAGTAGAGTAGAGTGTCCCGTTTGGGAAGAAGAGATCAGAAAATATCTCAAAGGGAAAGGATGGCCCTTTGGAGTGAATTCTGTGATAATGAGGAAACAGGACCCGGGAGTATAGGACATACTTGGTGGGAGAGCCGGTCAGAGATCCACAAGAAGAGCTTGGGAAAAGCTCGCAAGCCGATGGCAATCGTGTCCTGTCTGGCACAATTGCGAGACACAGAGGAGGTCATTAGGACGCTCCGTAGAGAGATAGAGGAGAGAGACAGAACCAGTGAGGTAGACGTGAGTGAGGTAGAGAAAGAGAATCAAGATCTGAAAGAGCAGTTAGCAGCAAGGGACAGAGAGGTGGATGATGCCAAGTTGGCACATCAGTCTTGTCTCACGCATTTGAACAGTTTTCAGACACAATACGATAAGGCTTACCAGGACACGCAACGTGCGGTCTTGGTAAGACAAGAAACAGAACAGCAAGTTGAGAAATTACAGAAACAGTGCAATGATTTAAAAGCAGCCCTACGAGAACTCCATACTTCCAAAACGGAGCAAAGCAGAGCTCAGTAGACCATGCAAAGTGCCGGAAGCAAATTGCAGAATTGCAATCTCTGCTGTCCATGCAAAATGGATTTCAGAGTACATTCAGACCCCAATTAGATCAAGAAAACGGCCCCGACTGGCAGGAATTGAACGAGACTGCCCATAGATACGTACATGGGACATGTATGCAGGAAAAAAAACAGAAAAGGAAAGCGCCCCAACCCCCAACCGAACAGGCAGAACACACCCCCATGAATCCTGTGACCACACGTAGGGCCGCAGGAGAAGGAGAAGCAGACTTCCTTTACAGAACCCCGTTAACCGTGACCCAATTACGGGACGCGTGTGGAAAAATTACACCGTTCCTTCCCACTTCAGACCCCCACCAATTTTTCGCGAAAGTCAAACAGGCAACCATGTACGGCCTGGACTTTCGGTTGCGGCTATGCAAAGCTAAGTCACACGTTCAGCAGCTCCCGCTTGGAACGGACTTTTGGACTCTTTTCAGGGCCCCCAACAGCATTTTTTCAACATTTCCCGGTGTGGGAAGAAGATTGCAACATTCCCCCGACAGTGTATGGCTTGGACCAGGAGCGGGGCGACTAAAAAATTGGCGGTGAAGCCAAAGAAAGTGCGAGGGAAGAAGAGGAAGATGGCGGCGGGCGGGGACCAGGCAGCGTGGATGCAGTGGGCACAGGAGCAGCAGGAAGCTATCCAGCGCTGCTTCAGGGAGCTCAAAGCGGACCTGCTGGAGCCGATGAAGGCTTCTATTCATAAGCTGCTGGAGACCCAGACGGCCCAGGGGGTGGCGATCCGCGAGGTCCGACAAAAGATCTCAGATAACGAGGACGAGATCTTAGTCCTGGCGGTAAAGGTGGAGGTGCACGAGGCGCTCCACAAGAAATGGCAGGAGCGGTTCGAGGAGATGGAGAATCGGTCGAGGTGGAAGAATCTGCGGATCCTGGGCCTCCCGGAGGGGCTGGAGGGGTCGGACGTGGGGGCCTATGTGGTCACCATGTTAAACTTGCTGATGGGAGCGGGGTCCTTCCAAGGGCCCCTGGGGCTGGAAGGGGCCCATAGAGTGCTGGCGAGGAGGCCCAAGGCTAACGAGCCTCCGCGGGCGGTGCTGGTGCGGTTTCATCGGTTCACTGATCGGGAGTGCGTACTCAGGTGGGCCAAGAAGGAGAGGAGCAGCAGGTGGGAGAACGCGGAGGTTCGAATATACCAGGACTGGAGTGCGGAGGTGGTGAAAAGGAGGGCCGGGTACAACCGGGCAAAGGCGGTGCTGCACAGGAAGGGGGTGAAGTTTGGCATGCTGCAGCCGGCGCGTCTGTGGGTCACCTACAAGGACCGGCACCATTATTTTGAGTCCCCGGAGGAGGCGTGGGCCTTTGTTCAGGCCGAGAAGCTGGACACAAACTGAGGGTCGGGATGGGGGGTCGGGCGAGGGGATGGTCGGGGATTGCTGTTGTTGTGATACATTTTGAGGGGGAGATCTTAGTTCTTGTTCAGTTTTGGTTTGGTGAGGGTGGTTAGGGTGGGTTGGGCACTGTTTTGGTTGGGTCTGTCGGGTGGGCTCTTGGAGGGGGGCAAGTAAACGGAGTAGGGGATGGATGGCCAGTAGGGGGGATGGGGCCCCGCGGGGGAGGGGGTGGCCCGAGTCGGGGATGAGGGGACTGGGCCTGTAAAAGGAGCTGCGACAGAGGAGGCGGGGCCGAGCAGGTGGAAAGTGCGAGCTTTTTCTCACGCTGAAGGCTGGAGGTGGCGGAGCCAGGGCGGGGAAGCGCGGGTTTTTCCCCACTTGGGATGGAAGGGGGAGGCGGAGAGCCTGCTGGTGGGTAATGGGAAGTCCCACAATGGGAGGAGTTGAAAGAGAGGCGGGAGCGGCCGGGGTCAGCAGGAGTCAGCTGACTTGCGGGAGTGCAATGGGGGGAGCAATGCAGCTAGGAGGGGTCCTAGCTGGGGGGTGCTGGGGGGGGGGGAACCGGGTTGCTGCTGGTATGGTCAAGGGGGAGTTGGAGCGAGTAGATGGGGTTGGGATGGGGGTCTGCCGCCATGGGGAACGGGCCGAGGAGGGGTCATGGCTAGTCGGTGGGGGAGGGGGGCGGGTAGCCCCCTGATCCGGCTGATAACCTGGAACGTAAGGGGGCTGAACGGACTGGTTAAGCGGGCCCGCGTGTTCACACACCTGAAGGGGCTGAAGGCGGATGTGGTCATGCTCCAGGAGACACACCTGAAGGTGGCAGACCAGGTAAGATTGAGGAAGGGGTGGGTCGGCTAGGTGTTTCATTCGGGGCTGGATGCCAAAAATCGGGGGGTGGCGATCTTGGTGGGAAAGAGGGTATCGTTCGAGGCGCCGAGCATTGTGGCAGACAATGGCGGCAGGTACGTAATGGTAAGTGGTAAGCTGCAAGGGGAGAGGGTGGTGCTGGTCAACGTGTACGCCCTGAACTGGGACGATGCGGGTTTTATGCGGCGTATGTTGGGTCCGATCCCAGACTTGGAAGTGGGGGGCCTGAAAATGGGGAGGGGACTTTAACACGGTGTTGGATCCGGCACTGGATCGCTCCAGGTCTAGGACGGGTAGGAGGCCGGCGGCGGCTAAAGTGCTGAGGGGGTTTATGGACCAGATGGGAGGGGTGGACCCTTGGAGATTTGCAAGGCCGGGGGCTAGGGAATTTTCATTCTTCTCGCACGTTCATAAGGCCTATTCCCGGATCGACTTTTTTGTTATGAGCAGGGCGCTGATTGTGAAAGTAGAGAATACCGAGTACTCGGCGATAGCCATTTCGGATCATTTCGGATACCCGCATTGGGTAGACCGAGAGCTGGGGGAGGAGAGGGATCAGCGCCCGTTGTGGCGCTTGGAGGTGGGGCTGTTGGCGGACGAGGAGGTCAGCGAGCGGGTCCAAAGAAGCATAGAGAGATACCTGGAGGCCAACGATAACGGGGAGGTCCGAGTGGGGATGGTCTGGGAGGCGCTGAAGACGGTGGTTAGGGGAGAGCTGAAGTCCATTAGGGCCCAGAAGGAGAGGTGAGAGCAGAGGGAGAGGGAGAGGCTGGTGGGGGAGATAGTGAGGGTAGACAGGAGGTATGCGGAGGTGCCGGAGGAGGGACTGTTGAGGGGGAGGCGTAGCCTCCAGGGCAAATTCGAACTGTTGACCACCAGGAAGGTGGAGGCGCAGTGGAGGAAGGCCCAGTGGGCGATTTATGAATATGGGGAAAAGGCAAGTCGGATGCTGGCGCATCAGCTTCGGAAGCGGGATGCAGCTAGGGAGATTGGGGGAGTTAAGGATGGGGGGGGGGGGGGAGTGTGGTGCGCAGTGGGGTTGGCATCAATGGGGTCTTCAGGGACTTTTCTGAGGAACTGTATCGGTCCAAGCCCCCACTGGAGGAGGGAGGGATGGGCCGCTTTCTGGACCAACTGAAGTTCACAAAGGTGAAGGAGGGACTGGTGGCGGGATTGGGGGCCCCGATTGGGCTGGAGGAGCTGATCAAAGGGATAGGAAGCATGCAGGCGGGGAAGGCACCGGGGCCGGACAGTTTCCCGGTCGAATTTTACAAAAAATATGTGGACCTGTTGGGCCCATTGCTGGTTGGGACCTTCAATGAGGCAAGGGAGGGGTGCGTTGCCCCCGACGATGTCCCGGGCACTGATCTCCTTGATCCTGAAGCGGGACAAGGATCCCCTGCAGTGTGGGTCTTACAGGCCGATTTCATTGTTAAATGTAGATGCCAAGGTGCTGGCGAAGGTCTTAGCCACGAGAATTGAGGATTGTGTGCCGCAGGTTATCCACAAAGACCAGGGGGGGTTCGTGAAGGGGAGGCAGTTGAACGCGAATGTGCGGAGGCTCCTGAACATTATTAAGATGCCGGCGAGGCAGGGGGAGGCGGAGATAGTGGCGGCGATGAGAAGCCCTTCGATAGGGTAGAGTGGGGTATTTGTGGGAGGTGCTGAAGAGGTTCGGGTTTGGGGAGGGGTTCGTCAGGTGGGTGAGGCTGTTGTACGAGGTCCCAATGGCGAGTGTGGCCACGAACAGGAGGAGGTCTGAGTACTTTCGGTTGCATCGAGGGACGAGACAGGGGTGTCCTTTCCCCCCCCTGATCTTCGTGTGGTGATTGAACCCTTGGCTATGGCACTGAGGGAGTCGAGGAACTGGAGGGGGTTGGTGCGGGGTGGGGAGGAGATTAGGGTGTTGCTCTATGCGGACGACTTGCTGCTATATGTGGCGGACCCGGTGGGAGGAATGCTGGGGGTAATGAGGATCCTCAGGGAGTTCGGGGATTTCTCGGGGTACAAGCTCAACATGGGGAAGAGCGAGTTGTTTGTGGTTCACCCAGGGGACCAGGAGAGGGGGATTGGTGAGCTCCCACTAAAAAGGGCGGAGAGGAGCTTCAGGTATTTGGGGGTCCAGGTGGCCAGGAGCTGGGGGGCCTGCGTAGACTTAATTTCACGAGGCTGGTGGAGCAAATGGAGGAGGAGTTTAAGAGGTGGGACGCGTTGCCGCTGTCCCTGGCGGGTAGGGTGCAGTCAGTCAAAATGACGGTGCTCCCAAGGTTTTTGTTCCTGTTCCAGTGCCTCCCCATCCTTATCCCGAAGGCCATCTTTAGGTGGGTCAACAGGAGCATAACGGGGTTTGTGTGGGCGCGAGGGACTTCGAGGGTGAGAAGGGTGTTCCTGGAGCAGAGTAGGGATGGGGGGGACTGCCCAACCTCTGTGGGTACTACTGGGCCGCCAATGCGGCGATGGTGCGCAAGTGGGTGATGGAGGGGGAGGGGGTGGCATGGAGACGGCGTCTTGTGAGGGTACGAGTCTGGAGGCGCTGGCAACGGCGCCACTGCCGCTCCCTCCAATGAGGTACACCATGAGCCCGGTGGTGGCGGCTACCCTCAAAATTTGGCGGTAATAGAGGCGGCACAGGGGGGAAGTGGGGGCCTCGGTGTGGACCCCGATACGGGGGAACCACCGGTTTGTCCCAGGGAGAATAGATGGAGGGGTTTTGGGGTGGCACAGGGCAGGGATAAGAAGGTTGGGGACCTGTTTGTGGACGGGAAGTTCACGAGCCTGGGTGAGCTGGTGAAGAAGTACGGGCTCCCCCCGGGAAACGCCTTAAGGTATCTACAGGTAAGGGCGTTTGCCAGGCGGCAAGTGGTGGAATTCCCGCTGCTGCCGCCACGCACGGTACAGGACAGGGTGCTCTCGGGGGCGTGGGTTGGAGAGGGGAAGATCTCGGAAACATACCAGGTGATGCAGGGGGAGGAGGAGGTCTCAATGGAGGTGCTGAAAGGTAACACGGAGGAGGAGTTGGGAGAGGAGATCGAGGAAGGGACGTGGGCAGATGCCCTAGGGAGGGTGAACTCTTCCTCTTCGTGCGCGAGGCTCAGCCTCATACAGTCGAAGGTGCTGCACAGGGCACACATGACCGGGACAAGGATGAGCCGGTTTTTTGGGGGTGAGGACAGGTGTGTTAGGTGCTCAGGGAGCCCAGCAAACCATACCCATATGTTCTAGGCATGCGCAGCGCTGGAGGAATTTTGGAAGGGGGTAGCGAGGACGGTGTCGAGGGTGGTAGGATCCAGGGTCAAACCGGGCTGGAGGCTCGCAATATTTGGGGTTGCAGAGGAGCCGGGAGTGCAGGAGGTGAAAGAGGCCGGTATTCTGGCCTTTGCGTCCCTGGTAGCCCGGCGAAGGATTCTTCTTCAGTGGAAGGATGCGAGGCCCCCAAGCGTGGAATCCTGGATCAACGATATGGCGGGGTTTATTAAATTGGAGAGGGTGAAATTTGCCTTAAGGGGATCGGTGCAAGGGTTTTTCAGGCGGTGGCAACCGTTCCTGGAATTCCTGGCAGAACGGTAGACAATGGTCAGCAGCAGCAGCAGCAACCCGGGGTGGGGGGGGGGGGGGGGGGGGTCTTTTTTATTTTTGTTTGTCTATACTGGGGGATCTGAGGGGGTGTATATGTTTGCTTTGTGTTTCGGCGGGTGTTAATATATTATTTATGTATGGGGGGGAGGGGGCACTGGGTTGTTTTGTTTTGTATTTAATTCTATTGGGTTCCTTTTACATTTTGTTGTTGATATTTTGTGAAAACTTTAATAAAAATAATTTTTTTTTTAAAAACCATGTACGGCCTGAACGAAAAGGAGCAAGTGAAGCTCACAGTTTTAAGCCTTCAGTCGTGGCAGCCCTTCCCGACCCACAGAATGTAGGAGGAGGCAACTCCAAGAGATGCACACAGCGATCCTTGATGCGATCGGCTTTAACAGAGGAGACCCCGGAGTAGGCCTAAATAAGTGTAGGCAAAAGAAGACAGAGCACCCCACAGCGTTTGCTGGACGTTTGTGGATTCACTTTACCGCAGTTTTTGGAGAGTTAGCCCCTGCCCATTTGTCCCCAGATAATATGGTCAAATGGACCCGAATTCTAGTCTCCCACGTCACAGAAGCAGGACGAAAAGCTTGCGCAAATTATGACCCCTCAGATGAGGCCCACAATGGTAAATGGGTTTTGAAGAGATTGTCCCGCGCTTGGGAGCAATCAATTGCAGGCAAACCCGCATTTATAACACCCGATGAAGAGCAGGCAGAAATGAACCCAGTTAAGGCTCACCAGAACCCCGCATGGGTAAATGAGGGCAGGAACAGCCAACCCCAGCCCAAAGCTCTGGAATGTTATAATTGTGGACAGCTAGGACACTTTGCACGAGAGTGCAACGCGCCCCAGAAGCAGCAGATAAACCAACAGACAGGCACCCTAAACAAGAATAGGGCAAAGCTGATCCATAGCGTTAGCGCCCGTTCAGAGAGTACAGACATGAACGGCACCGGCTGACGGTGTTCGGGCTCCCCAACTTGGGTCTGCGACACCCTTTGGGACAAGTCCGGTAGACCGGTAGTAGCAGGCAAAGTTCGGGGACAACCCGTGGAATTTCTTTGGGACACAGGAGGGTCCCACACCACACTCAATTCCTCCACGATGTTCCAGCGAGACACGTGGCCCACAACAGACACCATTACACTCAGCGGCTTTATAGGCCATTTACAACAGGGACACATCACAGCCCCTATAGCAATACAGATAGGGAACATCGCAACCAAGCACCCCGTAGTTTTAGTTGATCTGCCCCAGACACCAGAACATATCCTTGGGATCAATTTCATGAGCTCCCAAAACCTCTCTTTTGATCCAGTTAACAAGTGTGTATGGAAAATGGCAAAGGCAGCACGAGCCCCCGCCACGCTCACAGTAGGTGAATATGTAAATAGGATTAGCTCAGTAGGAGATTTCTGGTTCGACCCTCGAGCCATTCGTGCAGACAAAAAGGTTAGGGCAGCCCTGCAGGAACATAAAGCGGCATTTGCACAGCACAAGCACGACTGTGGCAGCTTGACTGGCTTTGTGAACATTACAGGTCCCGACCCTAAACCCCAGAAGCAGTACGGATTTCCCCAGGAAGCAGAGGGAGAAATCTTCAAAGTGATAGAGAGTTTGTTGGATCAAGGCGTACTCAGATCAGTAGCCTCCACAAACAACGCACCGATTTGGCCCGTCAGGAAACCGGATGGATCATGGCGACTGACTATTAATTACCGGGAACTGAACAAAGTAACCCCAGCAGCAGCCCCCACCGTAGCCACGAGTCCCAAGACCATGCTCAAACAGGGACTCCAGTCAAAATTTTTGTCGGTTTTGGACATTAGTAATGGCTTCTGGTCCATTCCATTGGCTAAAGCGTGCCAGTACAAATTCGCCTTTACATTCCAAGGGCAACAGTACATGTGGACGTGCCTTCCACAAGCCATCCACAACTCCCCCTCCATTTTCCACCGACAGCTGGCAAATGGATTACCAAAATTTTCCCGCCCCGATTGTCTGATCCAGTATGTAGACGACTTGTTACTACAGACAGACACAAAGGGAGAGCACATTTTGTTTCTTGACGAACTCCTAGCACTCCTAAAATAAATTGGTTGTAAAGTCAACCCCAAGAAGGCCCAGATTCTGAAAGAAAAAGTGATTTACTTGGGAACAGTGATCACTCATGGTAAACGCGAGATCGAGCACAAGAGAATTGACTTGATCGTCAAATTGCCCCTTCCCCACAATGTCTCAGCCCTCCGGTCATTTTTAGGACTAGTTGGCTACTGCCAAAACCATATTGACGGTTTTGCCACTAAAGCAGCGCCCCTTTCCGAACTTCTCAAGAAGCAGGCACCTTGGGAATGGCTTCCACAGCAAACAGATGCTGTGGATGCTTTAAAAAGAGCACTCAGCACAGCCCCCAGATCCCAGATCCACATTCCCCGTACGCTATTGAGGTAGCAAGCACCGACCGAACCCTTTCGGCTGTGCTCCTCCAGGAACGCCACGACCAGTTACGCCCCATAGCATACGCCTCACGCATGTTAGACCCCGTAGAGCAAGGATTTTCTGCCTGTGAAAGGCACCTGCTCGCAGTTTTTAGGGCAGTGCAATACTTCGCCTACATTACAGGACTCAACCCCATCACCATCCTCACAGAACACACACCGACACAGCTACTGTTAGACGGCCGACTTAAAGATGGCACAGTCAGCCAAATCCGCGCAGCCCGTTGGACCCTTCTTTTACAGGGACGGGACATCACGATAAAGTGAACCAAAACCCATACCTTCCTTGCCGATAATTTGCAGTATGCAGGCACCCCTCACGAATGTGGGATCACCACCACTGAACAGAACATAGGCCCATTTATTCCCAAAACACCTCCCAGGAAAATAGGTAGTACACCCCAGAGACCCCAGCCCACAGACACGTGCGCATCCCTAAGGATTTATGTGGATGGCTCATCCACAGTGTTAAACGGAAAGAGAATTACCGGTTGCGGTATATATGTAGAGGACGTGCAGGGACGCGCCCTAGATGAGATTTCCTTGAAGTTGCCAGGACACTTAGGCTCGCAGGCAGCAGAGCTGGCAGCAATTCCATATATTGTAGACCACTCCAGCCCGTCCTCAGACACGACTTCAACTCCGCTCCCAGAGGCACTACTCCGCCTCTCCCTTCCCTCAACCAGCAGCGACAGTGATAGCGATCACGATGACGACAGCCACAGCACACCACGTTACGACTACACCCCTGCACCAGGCCCCACTCCCAGCGAATCGGAGCATGATTCTACTGACCCATTAACCCATTTGAGATCACTTATATCAAAGCCCCTGACCCAGACCCACCGCCCGACGATTACGGATTGAAGCATCGTAGCTCCAACCTCGACACATGATTCTGGCACCGAGACAATTCGTTCAGGCTCATCCGGAATGGTGAGGTGGACCCCAATTCGCCCCAAGCAGCTTTAGCACGGTTACTGCAGACAAGAGTTTGGCAGCCGGGAGAAGATGATGACTTAGAGTCTGACTCCCACCAAACAAATCCCTTTGCGACCCTGTTCGCTATTGAGCAATGAGGTGTCCAGATGATGGAGAAAAAAGGAACTGATGGAGAGATACGGTGTCCTTTCTGATGGAACCTGCACCATGTTTGTTGAATGTTTGTTCGTTAGTGTTATCGTTAAGTGTTGTGTGGAAACTCGGAAAGTTTTTCACGCCCCCACGTCACCAGTCCTTTAACGCCCCCGGCTGTTAATGGAACACGTTTGTCCCAGACAATAGTTCAGAGGAACTAGTCTGTCAACAAAACCCGACTCAGAGTTGCTCTCCTAATTCGAGAGGCAGCCCCTCACAACGACCACATTCTTACCCGTTCTTGCCCGTTGCTCAGGCAATGGAGAAACGGCATTGGTCCCCGCCCTGCCTGAGGACCCCCCCCACTGGTCAGCTACGCTCGGGTAGAGCACATACAGCATTGATCACCGTCCTACCCGGGGATTCCACCCATTTCTTACCCGCCGCGGCCCATTTTGGCTCATTACGTTTGAAATTATTTTGTTTGGTTTTGGCAACCCTTAGGTTGCTTCCCTATGCTATTTACATCCTCAAACACTGGGATGGTAAATCACACAGGCTGCGAGATGTCTTGTCCAAATATTTGGTTTAAAAAAAAATGAGGGAGTCACAGATGGTGACCAATTATAAAGGGAAATTGAGCAGTAAAGGACAGACAGACAGACACACGAGATCTTAAGCAAGATAATAACAGAAATTATGCTTGTGTTCACAGAACTCCAGAAACCCAGGAACCACAGAGGAAGACAAAGAAGTCCGACAAAGATGAAGACAGCCTTCGTGTTCACATGGATCTTAGCGGGATCCCTTCAGTTGCGTGCGGACGCTACCCCCCTGACCCCTACCACACAAACCGTAAATGAGTCTCACCCCTGCAATACACGGAACCCTGAGATAACAAGCCCCGTGACAGCTAGCAATACCCCGACCTGGTGTGATAAGTTTATCACCTGGTACTCACTCCCATATGTAGTCGAAGCACTCTTAGTGCTGGCGATACTTTGTCGTGCAAACGTTTAGAGTCAGGAAATGGCGAAACAGAGCATATCGCTCCCACACAGATTTAGGCCCCCCATTTTCGGATTTCTCCAGATACCCGAACCCATTGGGACGGATTAAAGAGCATCCATTTTGTTTAATGTATTCTATGGAATAAAGAGATGTAAACCTCTGTGTCTGACTGCCAGGCCAAAGAAATGTGTGTGCTGCTTTTTTGTGCAGTTTAAGAAGTATAAAGTATTTTTGGATTGTTTAAATGAGGATAGTTTATTGAGAATAGTTAGAGGTTCCAGTTTTTTTATTTTTCTGTAATGCATGTATTAATGTCATAGCGCCCTGTAGAATATTATGTTAATGAATGTATTTAAAATGGTTTAGGTAAAATTGTGTTGCATAGGATAGGACAGTGTAGAGCCTAAGCATGGGTGCCCCGGGGATCAGAGGATGAAGACGCCATGGTAATGTGGTCCTTCACGCTTCGCGTTGAGGATCACAAGGAGGGTGTGTAGCCATCTGGGATGGCCACATCCTGATTACAAAATGGACATCTGCAAAGAATGCAGGGAAAATTGGACAATGCTAAGAAACAAGCAGGTGCAAGCTCTGTCTGTTGATTAGAACCTTAAACGCTCAGACAGGACAGAAACTACCAAACGATTTACATACTAATGAGCCATCTCTGGGGACAAAAGGGAAACATTTAGATACACAATGTTAGGACAGACTCCCCGGCGCCAGAAGAAGCTAAGACAAAGCAGACTGACAGGCACCAGGACACGCCCAGTGATCAAGGAACCACCCCTCTATTGGAGGAAAATCAATACAGATGATTGGGAAAGACCCAATTACTTGAGGCCAAGTTCAAGGCCCACCCAAAAGAGCGCGAAGCCCTTTGCAGTATAAGAGGTATCTCCCAAGGGAGAATCCTCCTCCTTTGGCTCTCACCGAAGAGAGAGACCTGCCTAGCAGCTGCATCAGACCAAGTAAGTCCCAAGTCAATGCACGCTACGAGATAGACGCTCCTAGTGGCTACCCTGTAAACAGCTCAACCCAGCAGCCTCAGAACCGAGCAACGGCCATTGTTCCTCTGACTGAGTGGGCGCCCAAAGCTAAATATAGGCTTTAGTAATAGTGGTAGTTTAGTTTGTGGAGTTTGTGCATGAGTAGATTTGACTGTGTGTAAATAAATGAGCATTGCTTTTGAACTTACTAACTGGTGTATCGAGTCATTGATCAGTATTCGGTTCTGAACCTTGTGGCGGTGTCGAAACATACCTGACGACTCTTGAGCAAACGTGATTAAACAGAGCCAAATTAAGAGCCAACCAAAAGTTAGCAACAATGGGGAGAGGTATTATTTATCTCTCTATCCTCAACTGTGCGCTGCCTGTCCTTTTCACCAACATGGGGCTGTTGCTGGAGCCGTGGGAGGGTGGGGGGGGGAGGAGTGTGCGCTGGCTTGGTTGCTGGCATCTTTGCCTTGTACTTAATTGTTCGTTGAATTTCTTGTGGTATTTTGTCTTGTTTTTTTTGTACAGGGAGTTCTCTCCCTCTCTCTTCTGCCATGCCCCATATCGATGCATCCTTGTCAGGTGGTCTGCACTGCCCATTTTAGGTGCCTTTCCACCAATGTGGGGCTACCGTTAGGAGGGGGGCAAAGGTGGCCGTATGCTGGCCTTGCAACTGGTGGTTTGTTTACAGGAATTATTTTGGGTTCAACTGTTTGGGTTTGGGGGGGGGGGGGGGGGGCGGGCGGGGGGGGGGGCCCTCTGGTACCTTGTGCAGAGATGTTGACTTCAAGTGTGAGCATAGTCAATGAGTGTCAGATAACTATTTTGCCATTAAGGTTAGCAAAGTGGTGGGTAGGTATTATGTCCATGGTCAATGCTTACACACACAAGTAAATCTCAAAAACGATTGCTGGTGCCAATATGAAGCAGGAACCATGGTAAACTTTCCTTTCCTCAGCTGTTAGTGGTGGGGGCACGGGCCGCTGAAGTTGGATTCTGCCCAAATCCTGGAGCAGGAGAACCCCTGGTCATAAGTTGAGTTTAGAGGAACAGGAGCAGGCCATTCAGCCCATCGAGCATGCTCCGCCATTCCATGCGATCATGGCTGATTGAACACTCCAATGCCTTCCCAATAGCTATGCTATTCCCATAACCCTTTTCATTATTGTTAATCAGAAATCCATCAATCTCTGCTTTAAACGTACTCAATGACTGAGCTTCCACAGCCCTCTGGGGGAGAGAATTCTGAAGATTCACAACCCTCTGTGTAAAACATTTCTCCTCTCTCCCTCTGCAATCACAGCCAACGTCCCCCCACCCCCTCCCTGACCGGGCACCATCTGCAGGGGGGGTCCCCGGATTTCGGCCTTCTGCCGTTGGTTTCAATGAGAACTCAGCCAGAAGATGGATTCTCCTTTCCCGCTGGCAGTGCACCCACACCCATGGGTTTCCCACAGCATGATGTGGCATCAATGGGATTTCCGGGGGGGAAGAGGGAATCCCGCCGCCAGGGCTGGGGGACTGAAGAATCCAACCACACCTCTCACTTTTTGAAACTCCAGAGAATACAGGCCCAGTTTGCCCAAATCTCTCTCCATATGACAGTCCACGGAACAAATCTGGTGAACTTTCATTGCACTCTCTCTCTCTATGGTAATAATACCTTTTCTCGGACAAGGGGACCAAAACTTCACATAGTACTTCAGGTGTGGCCAAGTCAAACTTCTATACAATTGAAGCAAGACTTTACTACTCCTGTACTTAAATCCTCTTTCAATAAAGGCTAACATTCCATTAGCCTTCCTAATAGCTTGCTGCACCCACATATCAGCCGTGAGTGACTTGCGCACAAGGACAGCCAGTTCCCTGTGGCTTTCAATTTTGGACTTGCTATCATTCTAGTTCCGGGTGTAAACAGGAGCAAGATGAAAACCGGTTCTATTTAAACAGCTCCCAGTTTGAGTGAAATGTTCATGTGAAGAGAAGAGAAATGTTTGAAGCTCCAAATCAGCTCTGGCATTAAGAATGACGTTGGGTGATGTCCTTGAGGTCACCCCGTCTTTATCCTGTGGAGGAACGAGAGCTCCTTTCATCTCTAAGCTTTACCGCTGATGGAAAATATTCAAATAAGTGCGAAGAATTCTTGTCTCCCAGCTCATTTTGACATTGGACCATTGGACAAATTAAATCTGTGACCTCATGATTTACTGTTCACTGAGAGACAAATGTAATAACTGCTCCAACCGGTTAAAAGAAAATCAATTCAATAAAACCGATGAGTGACTTAATCGCATTTCAGGAAAGAAGAGGGCAGTGTGTCGCTCTGCACGTGATGTTGCTATCACAGTGCCAAATGGCAGCCACCCAGAGGTCATTCCAAGCCAAGGGGAGGACAATTCCTAAATTAATTTCCTGGGCTCTGAATTCCGATCTCACCTTTCAGCTCGAAAAATGTATTTCCATTCACTCTTGCAGTCATCAGATTCAAGCTTCAGAATGTTGTCAGTGGAATGACAAAGTAGAAATAACACTCTGGCCCCAGAATTTATGGGGAGGTGGGGAGGGAAGCAACTGGTGAAGCTGACAAGGCCAGCCAGCCGCGTGCATGTCCTTCTGAATCTAATGGGGAGACCTCATTATTTTTATTCGTTCCATTTCTTAAAACTGGAAGGCGGCCAATTTGACAGGCTGGCAAGCTGCCGGCAAGGAAAGCCAAAGGCAGGAGGCCGAAATCTGGGGACCCCCCGCCCCCCCTGTAGACGGTGCCCGGGGTGGGGGGGGGGGGGGTCGGCTGTGATTGCAGAGGGTGGAAATTAAAGAGAGAGAGAGACTGTGGGCGGCACGGTAGCCCAGTGGTTAGCACTGTTGCTTTACAGCACTATGGCCCCAGGTTCGATTCCCGCTTTGGGTCACTGTGCGGAGTCTGCACATTCTCCCTGTGTCTGCGTGGGTTTCCTCCAGGTGCTACGGTTTCCTCCTACAAGTCCCGAAAGACATGCTGTTAGGTGAATTGGACATTCTGAATTCTCCCTCTGTGTACCCGAACAGGCGCCAGAGTGTGGCGACTAGGGGATTTTCACAGTAACTTCATCACCTACTTGTGACAATAATAAAGATTATAAAGAGGATACGACTGGTAGAGGGGAGTCCAACAACGTCTTGGAGTACTGGGAGCAACACTCTTGCTCCTCCAGTCTCAACCACGAGTGCACTAAAAGGCACTTAACTTCTGGAGGAAGCAGCTCGACAGGTCCTGGTAACACACGCGGCCTCCACTAAATAAAATTGGACTTCCAATTCCACTGCTAATTAAATGTCCTGTACCTACAAGTTAGGACACTTCCACGCCCCACAGTCCTTTGTAAGCATGACACCAGGTCAAGATCCCAATAGCAGGTCAGCACGGTGGCGCAGTGGTAGCACTGCAGTCTCACAGCGTCGAGGTCCCACGTTCGATCCCGGCTCTGGGTCACTGTCCGTGTGGAGTTTGCACATTCTCCCCGTGTTTGCGTGGGTTTCGCCCCCACAACCCAAAGATGTGCAGGGTAGGTGGATTCACTACGCTAAATTGCCCCTTAATTGGAAAAAATGAATTGGGTACTCTAAATTAAAAATTTTTAAATCCCAATTGCATTTTTTAGGGTTTAAGCCACCCCACCACCTCCTGTCGATCCTGGGAGGGTGTTAACATTGAGGTTGTTATGTATCAGGAGTATTGTAATTGCAGAGTTTCTTATATTCAGTTTTGTGTTTGGCGTGTTGATGTCTTGGTCTCAGAGGACTGACTATGGGGCCTTGAGGGAGCCAAAGGGTTAAGCTCCTTTACAGAACCCCGGTGGCGAGTGTAGTGATGAACTGGCGGAGGTCGGAGTACTTTCGGCTGTACTGAGGAACGAGGCAGGGGTGCCCCCTGTCCCCCCTGTTGTTTGCATTGCCGATCAAACCCTTGGCCATGTCATTGAGGGAGTCTAATAAATGGAGGGGGGTGGTCCGAGGGGGAGAAGAGCATCGGGTGTCGCTATATGCGGATGACCTGTTGTTGTACGTGGCGGATCCAATGGAGGGGATGGTGGAGGTCATGCAGACTTTAAGGGAGTTTGGGGAGTTTTTGGGCTATAAGCTCAATGTAGAGAAGAGTGAGCTCTTTGTATTACAGGCAGGGGACCAAGAAAGAGGGATAGGGGACCTACCGCTGAGGAGGACGGCGGGGAGTTTTCGGTATCTGGGGATCCAGATAGCCAGGAGTTGGGGGGCCCTACATAAACTGAATCTGACGAGGTTGGTGGACCAAATGGAGGAGGACTTCAAAAGATGGGACATGTTACCGCTCTCGCTGGTGGGTAGAGTGCAGTCGGTCAAAATGGTGGTCCTTCCGAGGTTTCTGTTTGTGTTTCAGTGCCTTCCCATCGTGATCACCAAGGGCTTTTTTAAGAGAGTAGGTAGGAGTATTATGGGGTTTGTGTGGGAGAATAAGACCCCTAGGGTAAGGAGAGGGTTCCTGGAATGCAGTAGGGACCGAGGAGGGTTGGCGCTGCCAAACCTAGGGAGCTACTACTGGGCAGCAAATATGGCGATGACCCGCAAGTGGATTATGGAGGGAGAGGGGGCAGCATGGAAGAGGATGGAGATGGCGTCCTGTAAAGGAACGAGCCTGGGAGCGTTGGTGACAGCACCGCTGCCGTTCTCGCCGTCAAAGTACACCACGAGCCTGGTGGTAGCGGCAACGCTAAGGATCTGGGGCCAGTGGAGACGGCACAGGGGTGCAGTGGGAGCCTCGGTGTGGTCCCCGATCAGGGGTAACCACCGGTTTGTCCCGGGGAAGATGGAAGGGGGGTTCCAGAGCTGGCATCGGGCGGGGATTAGAAGAATGGGGGACCTGTTCATTGACGGGACGTTTGCGAGCCTAGGGGCACTGGAGGAGAAGTTTGAGTTACCCCCGGGAAATGCCTTTAGATATATGCAGGTGAGGGCGTTTGTGAGGCAACAGGTGAGGGAATTCCCGTTGCTCCCGGCACAAGAAATTCAAGACAGGGTGATCTCGGGTGTATGGGTCGGGGAGGGCAAGGTGTCGGCAATACACCAGGAGATGAAAGAAGAGGGGGAAGCGCTGGTAGAAGAGCTGAAGGATAAATGGGAGGAGGAGCTGGGGGAGGAGATCGAGGAAGGTCTGTGGGCTGATGCCCTGGGTAGGGTTAATTCCTCCTCCTCGTGTGCCAGGCTCAGTCTGATACAATTTAAGGTGGTTCACAGAGCTCACTTGACGCGGGCGAGGTTGAGCAGGTTCTTTGGGGTAGAGGATAGATGTGGAAGGTGCTCAGGGAGCCCGGTGAACCATGTCCATATATTTTGGTCATGCCCGGCACTGGAGGGGTTCTGGAGAGGAGTGGCGGGAGCAATATCTCAGGTGGTGAAAGTCCGGGTCAAGCCAAGCTGGGGGCTAGCAATATTTGGAGTAGTGGACGAGCCGGGAGTGCAGGAGGCGAAAGAGGCCGGCATTCTGGCCTTTGCGTCCCTAGTAGCCCGGCGAAGGATCTTGCTAATGTGGAAGGAGGCGAAGCCCCCTAGCGTGGATGCCTGGATAACGACATGGCTGGGTTCATAAAGTTGGAAAGGATTAAGTTTGCCTTGAGAGGGTCTGCGCAGGGGTTCTAAGGGCGGTGACAACCGTTCCTAGACTATCTCGCGGAGCGTTAGAGGAAGGTCGGTCAGCAGCAGCAGCAACCCGGGGGGGGGACATCTTGGGAGGGGGATGTCTTGGGAGGGGGGGGGGGAATGGGGGATTGCTTGGGGGGGTGGATTAGCAAGAGATAACATGAAGGGTGGGGGAAACTGGCACGTGCGGGAGAGAGCCAGTGTATAAAGCTATGTAAATATACCATTTTACCATGTGTATATCTTGCTCAGTGCGATTTCTTGTTATTCTGTTACGGGGGGGGGGGGGGTTATTGTTTGTAAGGGAGAAAAATTGTGTTGTTAAAAAACTTTAATAAATGTATATATTTTTTTAAAAATAGGAAGCCAAAGGTGAAGATTATTGCTTGAAGCAGTCTTGAGTGCTGGAGAGGTCGACAGACAGGTTTCAAGGTCTCATATCCAACTAGTCCTGCCCCGGGGGGGGGAGCAATTTAAATACCCTATTATTTTTTTCCAATTACGGGGCAATTTAGCCTGGCCAATCCGCTGCCCTCCGCATCTTTGGGTTGTGGGGGTGAAACCCATGCAGACAGGGGGAGAATGTGCAAACTCCACACGGAAAGTGACCCAGAGCCGGGATTCGGACCGGGTCCTCAGTGCCGTAGGCTGCAGTGCTAATCACTGTGCCATGTGCCGCCCTAAAAATCTGAAATTAGAAGTCTAATGATGTATCCATAGAACCCTGCAGTGCAGAAGGAAGCCATTTGGCCAACTGAGTCTGCAACAACCCTCTGAAAGAGCACTTTATCTAGGCCCACTCCCCCGCCCTATCCCCTAAACCCCACGCATTGATCATGGCCTATCCACCTAACCTGCACATCTTTGGACTGTGGGAGGAAACCGGAGCATCCGGAGGAAACACATACAGACATGGTGAGAACGTGCAAAGTCCAGACAGTCACCTAAGGTCAGAATCAAACCTGGGTTCCTGGTGCTGTGAGGCAGCAGTGCTAACCGCTGTGCCACTGTGCCATCGTGATTGTTGGAAATACCCATCTGGTTCACTAATGTCCTTTAAGGAAGGAAATCTGCAATCTTTACCTGGTCTGACCTGGCCTACATGGGACTCCAAATCCACAGCAATGCCATTGACTGTTAAATGCCATCTGAAATAGCAAGTTCAAGGGGCTAGGGGTGGGCAATAAATGCTGGCGCAGCCAGAAGTACCCAAATCCCATGAATGAATTTTAAAAATGTTGGGGTTGGGGGAGTCATAAGGAGTTTGTAACTCTACGGAGCTGTATGAAGAATAAACTTGCTGAAGGTAAAATACAAGCCGCTGTATTATTCCTCCGCCATACACTATTATTGATCTTGACATAGTATGCCAACACTAAGCTCACTCTGAAGAACATACACTTCAGCAATATAATGAGGGCAAAATGTTACGGATGCTGGAAATCTGAAATAAAAACAAAAAGTGCTGGAAATACTTAGCAGATCTGCCAGCATCTGTGGAGGGAGAAACAGAGCCTTTGGAGTTGAACGAGTCATATCACACTTGAAAGGTTAACACTATTCTCTCTTGAGCAAGATATCAAAGGGTGCCTAGTTGGAGAAACAAGTTATAATGCCTGACCCTTATCTCTGACCCATGTTTACATCACTACACTGGCAGCAAAGTTCTTGAACAATTAATGGTTAAAACAATGCATATGCACATGAAATATTAGGAGTGGTGCTGGTAATTATCAGTGATAAGACTCTCAATAAAAGATTGATCCTTGCCCCTAGTGAATAATAGATCGCTGCTTAATAGTCAGTAATTAATTTGATTGCTTATTCATAAGGAAAATAACAACCAATTAGAATTTAGACTCCTCGCCCACTCTAAGCCATGTTAAGCAGCTCAGGGGTCTGTCTCTGTTACATCAATGGAAATTGTGGCTTCTCACAGCGACACCAGGCAGCAGTTTAGCAGTTTATTCTGTTTGCATCCCCCCACCCCCGGGCCAATATCTGTCCCATGACAAGCAGCACCAAAACAAACTACCCGATGCTTGCTGCTTGTGGGATGTTGCTGTGCACACGTGGGTTGCCGGGTACCCCCACATTTACAACAGCTTGGGGATGCCCTGAAGATGTGAAAGACGTTGTCCTATTTTTTTAAACAATGTTTTTTGCAGCTGTTAATAGCGATGATAGACGCACCACAATGCAACCCCCTATTTGCAATGATGGTGCATTTTAATGAGTTGGCTGCAGTCTATAGCTTTGTAAAGCTGGGCTGTTAGAATGTGTTAATGCAGCCTTTTCCCGGTGCAATGGGAAGATTTGTTAGTTTTACCGTTCCTGGCGGTGACTCCCAGACACTCCCCTCCTCCCTCCTTGCTGCTATCTGATCTATTCGATCACCATGCACAGCGGTGCAGTGCCTGCTTTCCCTCAGCATGTCTCTGCCGCCACCGCAGCCCCGATTCCAGTCTCCTCTGCCATGCACCCGTGCCACCCCCTCTGCTTGCTGCTGCTCCTCCTCGCCCTGCCCCTGGGCTCCACTTGCCCCGAAGGCTGTGCCTGCAGGGACAGCCACACCATAGACTGCCGGGGCTCGGGGCTCCGTGCTCTGCCCACTGGGGCTTTCCCACTGTTTATCAGGAAGATCCTGCTCAGCAACAACCACATCCAGGAGATCCCGGCGGATTTCTTCATGTACTATGGTGACCTGGTATACCTGGACCTCAGCAATAACTCCCTCTCCTCCATCGCCCAGGGGATCTTCAGCACCACCAAGCTCATCTATCTAGATCTCAGGTACAACAACTTCACCCAGTTGAGCCCCAGGGCGTTCAGCTCAGCGCACAGGCTGATCATGTTGCGCCTGGGGAACAACCCCCACCTGGGGCAGGTGGACCAGGCAGCTTTCCAGAGTCTGGACCTGCTCCAGGTCCTGGAGCTCAATGACAACGCGCTGGAGGCTCTGAGTGCCGCAGCCCTCAGCTCCTTGCCCTCCCTCCGCACCGTCAGACTGGAGGGCAATCCCTGGCTTTGCAACTGTACCTTCGCCAACCTGTTCCTCTGGCTGAGGGACAACGCCGAACTTCTTCCTGCAGGTTAGTGGTGCTCCCCCTGTGAATCACTGCCACAGGCTCGGCTTATAAACTCGTTCAGCACTGGAGAGGCTGCAGAGGAGATTTACCAGGATGCTGCCTAGGCTGGAGGATCTGAGCTGGGATTGGACAGGCTGGGGCTGTTTTCAATGGAGCAGCGAAGGTTAAGCGGGGACCTGGTAGAGGTGAATATGATTATGTAGGGGTATAGATAGGGTGGATAGGAAGGCACTTTTTCCATTAATAGAGGGATCAATAACCAGGGGGCATAGATTTAAGATCAGAGGTAGAAGGCTAAAGAGGGGAGTTGAAGAGAAACATTTTCACCCAGCGGGTGATGAGCAGCTGGAACTCTGCCTGAAAGGGTGCTTGAGTCAGAAACTCTCATTACATTGAAGAAGTGTTTAGATATTCACTTGCGCTGCCGTCACCTCCAGAGCTGTGGGCCAAACACTGGGAAATGGGGTACGATGGGCCGAATGGCATCCTTCTGTGCTACAAATGTCTATTAATCTGTGATGGGATTTTTTTTTCAATAGTGCCTACAACTGAACAAAGCACTGCAAAGAAACCTATCTCTGCATTTCAAAGCTAGTCATTAATGAAGGGGCGACACGGTAGCACAGTGGTTAGCATTGTAGTGTCACAGCACCAGGGTCCCAGGTTCAATTCCTGGCTTGGGTCACTGTGTGGAGTCTGCACGTTCTCCCTGTGTCTGCGTGGGTTTCCTCCGGATGCTCCTGTTTCCTCCCACAAGTCCCGAAAGACGTGTTTGTTAGGTGAATTGGACATTCTGAATTCTCCCTCTGTGTACCCGAACAGGCGCCGGAGTGTGGCGACTAGGGGATTTTCACAGTAACTTCATTGCAGTGTTAATGTAAGCCTGCTTGTGACACTAATAAAGATTATAAGGGACATGGTTACATTTCCCCTGCCTCCCTCGATCCAGGGTAAAACTGGGCAGCTGCTCCCTGCTCCCAGTCACTGTTTCCTGGCTGGCTATGTGGGTTCCCCGGGCGGATGATACAGCTGTTGGTGAGAAATGTCACCATCTAGACTGGCTCCAGGGGGAACGCACAGAGAGTGGGGTCACCTCTGGATGCTGTAGAAACCATGCCCCAGCCATGAGTCTTCAGCACCTTGGCAAGGAGGGGGGAAAGATAGATAACATTAATTAATGTAGGTACTCCTCAGCAGTACTGGGACTGGTAAAGTAAGAAAAGGTACCGTGAAAAGATTAATTTTTACTGAAGTATTAGAGGTTCTCATGTAAATCAAACCATTACTTTATATGATTTTTGAAAGAAATATTGAAAGCAATTTTCTCTTTTTCTGTCTGTCTTTGTGGGCTAGGTGTGGAGTTAAGGGTGAAAACTGAGCTCGCGTTAACTTTCCCAGTCTGAGTTCCTGCCATTTATCTCTGAGAGCCCCCAAACGGCTTGGTTACAGCTCAGGGTCGAGTGGCTTAAGTACTAATTCTCTGCCGAGCCAACTGGTTTGGAGGCAGGTTGGCAGTAGGGCTGCACTTTTTGCTCTCAGCACTTCTGGATTGGGGGGTGGGGGGAGGGAGGGGGCATGGGAAGTTACCCAGGGTTTCTTAATAGTTATTCACCTACCCCTGCTATGTGTGTGTGTGTCTGTGTCTGTGTGAACATTGGGTGAGGACAGGGACAGGCTCAATTATGATGCCTCCCACAGTTACTCAGCCTGCTTCTTCTCACTGGCAAAACTCACAGAATGGCTTCAGGACATCTACTAGGTTCCATGGAAATTTAGCCCACCATCTCCAGGCTTCGAACCAGGTTCCTGTGCCGACTGTTGGTTGAATACTCGAGGCGGTGGGATGAACCCCTTAAGTGGATATTAAGTGCCCATTTAAGGGTCTAAATTTGCAGCAGGGCAGGAACGCTATTTCATGTGCCTCCCTGCCCCGATCCTGATAGGTGCAGAGGCAGGACGGTTGTGGGGGTCATAGAATTCATAGGATTTACAGTGCAGAAGGAGGCCATTTGGCCCATTGAGTCTGCACCGGCTCTTGGAAAGAGCATCCTACCCAAGGTCAACACCTCCACCCTATCCCCATAACCCAGTAACCCCACCCAACACCGATGGCAATTTTGGACACTAAGGACAATTTATCATGACCAATCCACCTAACCTGCACATCTTTGGACTGTGGGAGGAAACCGGAGCACCGGGAGGAAACCCACGCACACACGGGGAGGATATGCAGACTCCGCACAGACAGTGACCCAAGCCAGAATCGAACTTGGGACCCTAGAGCTGTGAAGCAATTGTGCTATCCACAATGCTACCGTGCTGCCCCCACTGTGGGTCCCCACTTGCCACCCTCCTGCCCGACTAAATACCCCCACCACCAAACTTACCTTGGGGAAGGGCATTAAATTTGGCCCCGTGATGTTCAAACTAGGACAACGAAGCATCCTCTGGCCTCTAGGGGTCTGTGTGGCTCAGTGACTCGCTGTTGAAACCAGCTAAGGTGTCAGACAGTGAGTGGCCTTTAGCTTACCAGTTTGTAAGCACTCGCACTGTAGCTTCTGGAGAGTAGAAAGACAGCAGCCTAGAATAAAATAGAGAATGAGTGGACTGTGGGTTAATATTTCCAATAACAAAGCACAGCAATGATAGCAAGAGAACATTTATCTTGTCTAGACAACAGAAGTTAATGAATAATGATGTGGAGATGCCGGCGTTAGACTGGGGTGAGCACAGTACGAAGCCTTACAACACCAGGTTAAAGTCCAACAGGTTTGTTTCGATGTCACTAGCTTTCGGAGCGCAGCTCCTTCCTCAGGTGAATCCTCCTGCGTTCCTCCGGAGCGCAGCTCCTTCACCTGAGGAAGGAGCTGCGCTCCGAAAGCTAGTGACATCGAAACAAACCTGTTGGACTTTAACCTGGTGCTGTAAGACTTCGTACAATGAATAATGAGACATTAGACTGACACATTTAGCGGAACAGTTAATGGGATGATTGATGCCTGGATGAGTGAAAATAGGGTCAATTAACTCGATGAGAGTGTCCACAAGGCTGTACACGCTCTGACAGGACACTTTCTAAGGGATAAATGACTGTTTGTGTTGATAAGGTTGAGGAGTGTTTGTGCCGAGGATATGAGGATTTCCTATTTCAGATTTCCACTGTTGACAATGTACACGTCAAATCAGTTTGCATTTAAATAGCATATTTAAAATAATAAAACATTCTGATGCGCTTCACAAGAACATTATCCATCAAAATGTCATTCTGAGTCATATAAGGGGATACAAGGGCAGGTGATCAAAAGCTTGGTCAAAGAGGTAAGTGTTAAGGCATGTCGAAGAGGAGAGAGAGGTAGAGAGATGGAGAGGGAACGCTATTCCGGAGAGACTTTGGAAACGGACGGCTCACCAATGGTACAACGATTGAACTCAGGGATGCTCAACAAGCCGTAACTGGATGCGTGCGTCTCAGGGATGTTGTAGGGCTGGAGGAGGTTACAACGATGGACAGACGAGAGCATGGAGAGATTGCAAATGAAGATGGAAATGTTGAATCGCGGCATTATGAGACAGGGAACCTTTGCAGGTCAGTGAGCACAGCAGGATGATGGGGGAACAGGACTTGGTGTAAGTTAGAAGAGTTCTGGGTGAGCTCATGTTTCTGTGGAGGAGGGAAGGTGAGAGGCTGTGCAGGACAGTATTGAAATAGTCAAGTCTAGAGCCAACAAAAGTGTGGAGTGGATTTCAGCAGCACAGGAGCTAAGTCAGGAATTAAGAAAGATAATAACAGTATTATGGAGCAGGTCTGGGTCAAGCCAGGGTATGAAGAGCATTGTTCAGTCTCAGCTAATTGCTAAGGGGAGGGATGGAGATGGCAGCCAGGGAGTGGAGTTTATGATAGGCACAAAAACTGTGTCCTCAGTCTTCTCAATATTTAGTTGGAGGGAACTGCTGCTCCTCCGGGATTGGATGTCAGACAAGCAGTCCAGGAAATCAGAGGCAATGCAGGAGTGAGCTGGTGGTGCGAGAGTGGGTGCCATCAGGGTACAGCTGGAAGCTGGCACTGCTTTCGGGTGACGTTGCAGTGTGTAGATGTGAAATGGGAGAGAGGTGAGACTAGTTCATTGAGGGACTCCAGAGATCACGGAAGAGAAGTCATTGCAGGTGATTCTTTGGGTATATCTGGATAGACAAGAATGGGAGGAGCTGGACAAAAAGGTGTTGGAGGAGGATGGTGTGATCAACACTGGTTAAAATCAGCAGACGGGTTGAGGAGGACACGGGAGGGTTAGTTTACCACACTCGCAGTTATGCAGGATGCCATTGTGATCTTAGGAGGTGTAGCAAGGCTGTGATTGGGCAGAAACCTGGCGATTCAGAAAATATGAGCATGGGTTTGCGAGGCTGCTCCACATTCAGGGACTTTGGGGAAAAAAGGGAGTTTGGAGATGGGGTGCGGCAGTTTGCAAGGAGAGTGAGTCTTCTTGGGAAAACGAGTAATGACGGCGGCAGATTTGAAGGGAAGATGGACAATAGCTGAGGTGAAGGAGGAAATCATTAACAATATCAGCTAACATGTGGGCCAGGAAGTAAAGTTGGATGGTCAGCAGTTTGATCGTAGGAGCAGGAGACGGACTTTGTGGACAAGTTTCATTCATGGAGGCCGCGAGGAGAGATAGGAGAGAAATGAGAGAAAGATGAAAGTGTTCAGGAAAATTTGGGTGAGTGGGCTGTGGGAGGGGAGGGAAGTGACAGAGACAGCTAAATGGATGATCACAAACTTACCGGTGGTGAGGGTGGAAGAGACAGAGACGAGGGGTTTAGGATGATCCTGGAATAGTGAACAGTGTTGGCAGAGAACAGCAGGACCCAATAGTGCTTTATGTGGTCCAGCTAGACGTGGCGGGGAATGGCTAGGCCAGTTGTCCACCACAAACATTCAGGTCTGCTTTCCTTGGAGTTAATGGAGCAGAGATGAGGACAAGAGGAATGACCATTGTGAGAGGGACTAACTCTTTAAGTGGGACAAGAGTACTCAAGGTGGCAGTGAGGGTGTGATTGAGCAGAAATGTTGTGGTAAATGGAGGATCTAAGGCTAAATGCCATTGGAACTGGTGTTGGGACGGTATTATCCGGAGGTGGCGTAGAAGGGATGTGGGGTTGGGAGGGAGAAATGAGATGTGAATGGAGTGCGATGCATTGCAGACAACTCCATGCAGTTTAAAACTCCCTTTACACTGCTCCAGCAATGGGCTGTGGCCTATCTCTCCAACAGGGTTCGTCTTAACATCAGTGTTCCAGCTTTTCATATCCCCAGCCTGCCACCTTGTGACCCACTGAATAATGCTGCAAACTATGTGAAAACTCCACACAGACAATATAAAGAGCTGGGGGGAAATACCATTGTTAAAACAAATCTACTTGACGAAATGGGCAGCATTCAATTCTCTACGCGAGAAGACTGTGGGGCCAATCTAGAGCTGATACCTCACTGCAGTACTGTGGGAGTGCTGCGCTGTCAGAGATGCTGGCCACTGGATGAGATGTCAAATTTGGATCAATTCAGGTGGAATTAAAAATAATCATGCCGCTGTCTGCCGGTAATGGGAGAGCTTCCTCAATATGCAACCACCAACAAAATATGGGTGAACTCGTCTTTTATCACATTTTCTGTTTGTGAAATCTTGCTACGTGCTACTGGCTGCCATGGTTGTCTGCATAACAACAGTGATTGGAGTTCAAAAGTACTCGGGGGCTCCAGTTTCCTCCCACAAGTCCCGAAAGACATGCTTGTTAGGTGAATTGGACATTCTGAATTCTCCCTCAGTCTACCTGAACAGGCGCCGGAGTGTGGCGACGAGGGGCTTTTCACAGTAACTCCATTGCAGTGCTAATGCAAGCCTACTTGTGACAATAAAGATTATTATTATTAAAATGGCTTTGGTGCTCTGTCACACCCTGTGGATGTCATATAAATAGGTGAAATTATGGTTTCAAAGTGATTAAAGGAATTGATACCATAGATAGAGAGAAACTGTTTCCAGGGGACGCAACCTTAAAATTAGAGATTTGGTTGTTGAAGTGATGTCAGGAAGCATTCTCTCGGGCAATGTACTCGATTGGACAGGCTGAGAGTCAGTTGAGAATTGAGAGATTTTTGTTAGGTTTGGGTATTAATGGATAAGGCTCACAGATGGAGTTAAGATCCAGGTCAGCCAGTCCATCAGAATGGCAGAGCAAGTGTGAGGCTCCGAGTGGCCTCTTGCTGTGCCTAAATAAATGCAAACTCTTTCAAGAATTATCCCCCCCCCCCCCCCCCCCACCCCCCCTCCAGTATTTTCCCAACCTCTCCTCGAGGAACTGACTCATGCTGGTGTCGAATTGCCCGCTGGCAAGAGTGATCGTTTCTCCTGAGTGAGGAATTTGGTTGCTTCACCGGGCAGAGACATCCAATCCATGTCGACTCTTCTGCATGTCTCATGCCCGCCCACTGGCATATTCCAGTAGTCACAGAACTAATTTTTCCATTCACTTGCCACCCAACCCACTAAATCAGCGCGGGCCAAGGTGAACTCTATCAGCCTGGACTAAACCAAGCGTTGCAGCCATTGACCGGATAGTTTAAGCACAGGCGGATGAACGCGTGGCGTTTACAGGAAGAATGCCTTTGAGATGTGCGCCTAGAACCCAATGGGGCTGAATGGGAGATCTCCCAGGCATTCCAGAATGTAAACAACCTGGGAGCCCATGTGCTGTGCCTGGGAATAAGTGGATAGAAGTATTGTTTAGCAGGACACTATTTTCAGAGCTCCAAGAATTCTTAACCTGGGTGCGTAGGCAGGAAGCATCACTGTTCTGTGCATTCATTAACTGAGCATTAAAACCCTAGCTGCCACTGACAGATCACCAATACAGGTGTGAAACAAACAAGGTGACAGAGTTTGTCAATGAAAATACTTCTTTCCTGTCTCCATGCTGCAGGTGCTTCGAGCACTTGTGCTGGGAACAATACACTGGTTTATTTTTCTATTGAATGTGATTCTCCTAACCCCGCGCTTTGTGTTCCTTTTATAAGGTCCCACGCTTTGTGTTGGCGTTGGAAAATATCAGAAGTAGACTCAATTAACGATCAGTCAACGCTTGTTGGCAGATCCACTTTCCCTGCATGAGATGTCTTTAACCCCTTCATTGGTAGAGATGGCCAAATGGACAGAGGGTTTCCCAACACGTGGGCCACCTTTCCCACTTATTTTTGTCCTCGTTCATATTCTCCATAAGCCGTCGAAGCCGCAAAGATAAACATTTACCCCGAGAGTGATCACGTCTATGTTGTTGGCAGTGATGTGAGAGAGGTACCTATCCAGGGCGATGCCGAGTTCACTGATTGGAGTATACTGTCAGTGCCAGCACTGAGCAGTGGGAATCGCTGGAGACATGTACAGGGCTGAATGTACTTACCCCAAATAATGTAGAATGCCCTGAGTGCTAAACGCTAATCAAGCTTACTATTGCTATCAGCCTTCACGTGGAAACACAATCATCAAGGTACCAAGATGAGAGTTGGTTAGATATTGACGGTTACCAACCATCCCTTAATATACCCTTTCCAGGGATGGTTTCACACTTCCTTGGCCACTTCAAGTGACAAGTGCCAGTCCCCTACATTTTTGGGAGGGCTCCCAATTCCCTCCTCCACAAGCGTGTGAACTCTGATTATTTTGAGGCAAGCCCGCTAAAATTCCCCTGGTGTGGGAGAGTCAGGAAACAGATACATCCAACAGGGCACGTCTGGAGGGCAAAGGATTGAGGGCAGGGCTTTCTGGGACTGGAGTTGCTAGCATTTTGCTTGCTCGATTTAAAAAATTAAAAAAACTCTGCTCCTTTCTTCAAGGCTTTGCTGCAATCCAGTGCTCCTTGCCCAGGGATATGAGGAAGATTACGCTCAACGAATTATCTGATGACAGCTTCATTGAGTGCGAGTTCTCACTGACTCTGACAGACTATCTGATCATCTTCTTCTCCGGGGTTTGTGTCTCCATCACTGCCATTACGACGAGCTTCTTCTTGGCCAATATTGTCCAGTGCTTCCAGAGACTGGGATTATTCAAAGGAGGCGATGATGACGATGAAGAGGATGATTACTAGCAACAAGCAGACATCAAATGAACATTCATTTTTTTCCTAGACTTTTCATTTGCAAAGAAGAAGTGTTTTTACTTCAGCATAAAGTTGCACACTATGATGTAATATATTAATTAATAGGATATATGCATCTGTTGGTAAAAATGAAAATAATAAAAAATATTTTGTTTTTCTAATTGAGGCTGGTGAAGCTCATTAAGACTATCTTAAGTTTGATTGGACGGAGGAACAGGAATAGGATATTCAGCCATTCAGGCTTGTTTCTCCAAAAGACTAATGCTGACCTTTTATATAGGGACATGGGAATAGTAGCAGGAGTAGGCCATTCAGCCCCTCAGGTCTGCCCTTCTGTTCAATTAGATCATGGCCAATCTTTTGACCTCAAAGCCATTTTCCTGCACTATCTTCATGTCCCTTGATGCCATTACTATCTAGAAATCTATCGACATCTAGAAGATTAGAATACAATGGGTAGAAGTCATACTTCAGCTACTGTGGGCAAAAGCAAAAAGTTGTCGTGAGGGAAGAAGCAAGGGATGAGTGCAAGCAGAGGAGGTGTAGGGAGGTGTCCCATTGTTAATTATAGCCGGGGTTTGGGAAGCGACAATGACAGGGCTCGAGACTGCCGGGGGTAAGGTGTAGTGTTATGGAACTGCACAGAGAATGGGAGGTGTGACCAAGAGTCCAACTTTCCTCTTGTGTTGCAGTAACTAAACCACACGGCATTGGGCTGTCGCTCTGTCCATTGCTGTGAACTGATTTTCTGGGTCTCACATTACCCAGTTGCAGGAACGGTATCCTCCATCAGTTGCTCCACATGAATCTTCATCGCTCTATTTGAAAATCAGGATGCCCTTACATGTCACTCTACCCATGGAGCATTGTCTACTGACCACCTTTGAAAAGCACACCTCCCATATAAGAGCTGCAGGCTATCTTTAAGTGGCAGTAGGCAACTGGCCCGTCATATTTTTCACCCACCCAAATGGCAAGCTAAAAATAAGCAGCACATTTGTAGAACCATCAGATTCTTAAGCACAGTTGTAGGCCAGTCAACGCAGCGTCTCTGTTCTTGATATTTGAAAGAGCAATAAGTTGGTCGCTTTCCCGTTAGCCGACACAGTTTTGCACATCAAGTATTTCTGCAATTCGCTCTTTAAAGTTTCTGTTGAATCTGCTTCCAACAGCCTTTTCAGGCAGTGCCTTCCAGACAACAGCTAGGCACTGAATGCTTTCTCATGCCCATTCGCTTTCTCATGCCCATTCGCTTTCTCATGCCCATTCGCTTTCTCATGCCCATTCACTTTCCCATGCCCATTCACTTTCTCTGCCCACTCACTTTCCCCTACCCATTCACTTTCCCTACCCACTCACTTTCCTGTACCCACTCACATTCCCCACCCACTCACTTTCCCGTACCCACTCACATTCCCCACCCACTCACTTTCCCATGCCAACTCACTTTCCCTACCCACTCACTTTCCCGTACCCACACACATTCCCCACCCACTCACTTTCCCGTACCCACTTGCTTTCCCGTACCCACTCACTTTCCCGTTCCCACTCACTTTCCCGTACCCACTCACTTTCCCGTTCCCACTCACTTTCCCGTACCCACTCACTTTCCCGTTCCCACTCACTTTCCCGTACCCACTCACTTTCCCGTTCCCACTCACTTTCCTGTACCCACTCACTGTCCCATACCCACTCACTTTCCCGTTCCCACTCACTTTCCCGTACCCACTCACTTTCCCGTACCCACTTGCTTTCCCGTACGCACTCACTTTCCCGTTCCCACTCACTTTCCCGTACCCACTCGCTTTCCCGTTCCCAATCACTTTCCCGTACCCACTCACTTTCCCGTACCCACTCACTTTCCCGTATCCACTCGCTTTCCCGTTCCCACTCACTTTCCCGTACCCACTCACTTTCCCGTATCCACTCGCTTTCCCGTACCCACTCGCTTTCCCATACCCACTCACTTTCCCGTACACACTCACTTTCCCGTACCCACTCACTTTCCCGTACCCACTCGCTTTCCCGTACCCACTCACTTTCCCGTACCCACTCACTTTCCCGTTCCCCCACACTTTCCCGTTCCCACTCACTTTCCCTTTCCCACTCACTTTCCCGTACCCACTCACTTTCCCGTACCCACTCACTTTCCCGTTCCCACTCACTTTCCCGTACCCACTCACTTTCCCATACCCACTCACTTTCCCGTACCCACTCACTTTCTCGTACCCACTCGCTTTCCCGTACCCACTCACTTTCCCGTTCCCACTCACTTTCTCGTACCCACTCGCTTTCCCGTACCCACTCGCTTTCCCGTTCCCACTCACTTTCCCGTACCCACTCACTTTCCCGTACCCACTCGCTTTCCCGTTCCCACTCACTTTCCCGTACCCACTCGCTTTCCCGTACCCACTCACTTTCCCGTACCCACTCACTTTCCCGTTCCCACTCACTTTCCCGTACCCACTCACTGTCCCGTTCCCACTCACTTTCCCGTACCCACTCACTTTCCCGTACCCACTCGCTTTCCCGTTCCCACTCACTTTCCCGTACCCACTCGCTTTCCCTTCCCCACTCACTTTCCCGTGCCCACTCTCTTCCCATGTCCACTCGCTTTCCCATCTTCACCCACTTTCCCGTTCCCACTCGCTTTCCCTTACCCACACACTTTCCCGTTCCCACTCGCTTTCCCGTACCCACTCACTTTCCTGTACCCACTCACTTTCCTGTGCCCACTCACTTTCTCATGCCCACTCACTTTCCCGTACCCACTCGCTTTCCTGTCCCCACTCGCTTTGCTGTGCCCACTCACTTTCCCGTACCCACTCGCTTTCCTGTCCCCACTCGCCTTGCTGTGCCCACTCACTTTCTCGTACCCACTCGCTTTCCCGTACCCACTCGCTTTCACGTACCCACTCACTTTCCCGTGCCCACTCACTTTCCCGTGCCCACTCACTTTCCCGTGCCCACTCACTTACCCGTCCCCACTCGCTTTCCCGTACCCTCTCACTTTCCCGTTCCCACTCGCTTTCCCGTACCCACTCACTTTCCCGTACCCACTCACTTTCCTGTGCCCACTCACTTTCTCATGCCCACTCGCTTTCCTGTGCCCACTCACTTTCCTGTGCCCACTCGCACTCGACAACCGAGCTGCAATCTGTCTTTGTGCATAAACAAAAGTGTTCAAGGTGGTGTAGCAGGCTTTCCCCAGTATCCTGATTCACATTTACTCCTCTCATTGTGATTCGTGGGGCCTTGCTCTTTGTGAATTACTTGCTGCATTTCCAAGGTCACAATTCAATCGCTATTAAGTGCTTTGAAAAGGCGCTATATTAAGTCAATTTATTTCTTGAGACTAATAGTTGGAATGGGTGGGTTGTGTTATGAGGAAAGGTTGGACAGACTAGGCTTGTGTCCGCTGGAATGTGGAAGAGTAAGAGGTGACTTGATTGAAACCAGAGAGGATCCTGAGGAATATTGACAGGGTGGCTGTGGAGAGGATGTATCCTCTTGTGGGAGAATCTAGAATTCGGGATCACTGTTTAAAAATAAGTTTCACCCATTCGGGACAGGGATGAGGAGAATTATTTTCCTTAGGGAGGGTCATGAATCTCTGGAACTCTCTTCCTTAAAGGGAGAAGAGTCTTTGAATATTTTTACGGCGGAGCCAAATAGATTCTTGATAAGCAAAGGGGTGAAAGGTTATCGTGTGTAGGCGGGAATGTGGAGTTGAGTTACAAACATCAGCCATAATCTCATTGAATGGCAGGGCAGGCTTGATGTGCCGAGTGGCCTACTTCAACTCCTAATTCATCTGCTCGTACGTATGTTTCAATGTTCCTTAAGAGTAACATGAGCATTGATTGGTCATTCTTATTATCTCCCATTACCTTATTTTTTTGTTCTATTTTTCCTTGCCACCTCCTCTCAGTGTGTTCAGTCACAGCAGAGTATTCATGCCTGGAAGGTCCATTAAACTTCCTCTTTGATGACCACAGAGTAGATGGCATTGGCAGTACTTTGGAGCAGGCTCATTATCAGGCAATAAAGCAGCCAGCTTATTTCATCGACTAGAAGGAAGGAAATCAATTTAAATATAAATTCCCCAGTCAAACAACTCTAACTTGCTCACCAATCAGAAGAAATTCAAA
Organism: Scyliorhinus torazame; assembly: GCF_047496885.1. NCBI lineage: Eukaryota > Metazoa > Chordata > Chondrichthyes > Carcharhiniformes > Scyliorhinidae > Scyliorhinus > Scyliorhinus torazame. Next base: position 42,053,495 of record NC_092722.1, read on the forward strand.
GAGTGAATCTTTACGTCATTGATTTAGCAATAAGTATCTTATTCTACTGTTAGTTAATTATTAACAAAGGTCATCCAGGGGGAATCATGTGATGCTGGCACGGACAGAGTCAATTTTCCACGGACTCTGGCATGCTCGCTTATAATCCATCGTTTATCCCGATTGTACAGTACTTAGCTGCCTAATCCTTGACTTAGTAATTGATATCATGCCCCTGGAAGGATTCTGAATGAGCATTGGTAAGAATATGCCGGACAATGTGAAGATTTCCGTCAATAAAGGGGGGCAGGCAGATTCAGCGGAGGTCGAGCAGCCTTTTCAATATGGCAGCCTGATTCCCATCAAGTCTGCCGATCCGGTGCTCTCCGAGGCTCTCTGGGAGGCGGTGGAAATGATGGCTGCTGACATTATCCATGTTATTGATCAGAAAACTCACCTGCTCATGAGGCCGAGTTGCAGAATACTGATACAAGGCTCGATGATGCGGAGCAGGGAGTCCTGAACAACGGACATGTTGCTTCCTCAACGGAGGCTCAAATTCAATCCTGGGAAAACCAGCTTTGTGGTATGTCAGAAATCCTGCCGGATTTGGAGAACCGAGGTCGGAGGAAGAATATCCGAGTCGTCGGTCTGCCTGAGGGAGTGCAGGGGAAGGCTCCTATTAAATCCCTTGAGAACCGGCTGCCACGCTTTCCTAAACTGGATGTGAAGGCTGGGCATTTCAAATTGGAAAGGGCGCATCATATCCTGTCATTAAGGCCAAGGGACAATCTTTATCCCAGGTCTATAATCATTCACCTCCACAATTCCAAAGATCGGCAGAATGTCTTAGAGGCGGAAAGGCCTGGTGGGACCTGGCTCCATCAGGGAGTTAGGATTTCCTTCTTCCAGGACTTTTTGGCAGCGATGCAGATAAAATGTTGCGTCTTTGATGAAGTTTGAAGGAAAGTCAAGACAGCTGGAGTGAATTATCTTCTACTTTATTCTGCTTTACCCTGGAAATTGTATCTGACGACGCCACAAAATCTTTCGATAATCTAACTGCTGAACCAAGACCATGAGGAACAAGGGTTTGGATTGCTGGGCTGCAACTCAGCCAAACTCTAAACTCTAATCCAGTCTCTTTCCCTGTTATGGTTTTGTTTGTCTGAATTTACTCTCTTTTATCCTGTTTAAGGCTGAGATGCTAAGAACTGAGCACTGCTTGGAATGTCTGCTTCTCCTTGAGTGTTTCACAGACTTGTCATTTCGATTATGGAGGATGTGCCCATGTGCTTATTATCCATCGTGGTTTTCCTCATCATCCAAGTCTTTTTTTTTAAATTTCCAATTAAGGGGCAATTGAGCGTGGCCAATCCACCAACCCTGCACATCCTTTTGGGTTGTGTGAAATGAGACCCACGCAGACACGGGGAGAATGTGCAAACTCCACACAGACGGTGAGCCGGTGCCGGGATCGAACCGTGCTGCCATCATCCGAGTCTCAACCTTGGCAGAATCGTGAGGTGCCATTGCCGGAGGGTGGGTGGTGGATGCAGTTCTTTGTGGTAGGGTTTGAAATGCGGAGGGGTGTTTGATTCTCATTCCCTTGTTGGCTTTTTCTTTCCTCCTTGTTGGGGAGATTGTTTTCTGGTGGTATTGACAGTATGGCCGTGGGGTTAACCTCAGTCTTGTTGAGGAATGTCCCTTGGAATTATTGTGGTCATGAGTCCTTTGAACTTTTGTTACAATAATGGGGTCTCTGTGTTGTTGGCGTTATCCTGCATTGCTACAGACAGGCCTTTTACCCACGAAAGAAACGCATTGAGGATACTTTGGTGCCTCTGATGCAAAATGTGTTGGTGGGATGGTTGTCATGGTGCACACCGAATTATGGCGCGAAAACTGGGTCTTAGTCTTCTTCTGTGACCTTGTAATGTCGGCAGTTAATCTTAAAATTTGCTCATGGAATAAATGGGGTATTCATCATCCTATCAAAAGGAAAAAGATGGGGCAGCATGGTGGCACAGTGGTTAGCACTGCTGCCTCACAGCGCTGAGGACCCGGGTTCGATCCCAGCCCCGTGTTTACGTGGGTCTCAACCTCACAACCCAAAGATGTGCAGGTTAGGTGGATTGGCCACGCTAAATTGCCCCTTAATTGGAAAAATTAATTGGGTACTCCAAATTTGAAAATAAAAAGGAAAAAGACATAGCCTTGTTATAAAACACTAATTTTGATGATAAAGAACACCTAAAATTGAAACGGGCAGGTTTTCTTCACCTCTTTTTCATCGAGTATTAGGGGCGTGGCAGTCCTGATCAACAAGAACATCCCCGTGAAGGTTGAGACTTTTGCTAAGGACTAGGATGGCAGCACGGTAGCACAAGTGGCTAGCACTATGGCTTCACAGCGCCAGGGTTCCAGCTTCAATTCCCCGCTGGGTCACTGTCTGTGCGGAGTCTGCACGTTCTCCCCGTGTCTGTGTGGGTTTCCTCTGGGTGCTCCGGTTTCCTCCCACAGTCCAAAGACGTGCAGGTTAGGTGGATTGGCCATGCTAAATTGCCCTTAGTGTCCAAAAATGTTAGGAGGGGTTGTTGGGTTATGGGAATAGGTTGGAAGTGAGGACTTAAGTTGTCGGTACAGACCCGATGAGCTGAATGGCCTCCTTCTGCACTGTATGTTCTATGTTCTATATGTGATCAAGAGGTTCGGTGCATGGAGATACTGCCTCAATAATGAATGTGTATGGACTTCCGAATTACTCTCTGGAGTTTATTGCTAAGGCTATTTTGGACATTGCAGAGTTTACTTTGGCTAATTCCTTTTGTGGCTGGTGACTTTAACTGCCACCTGAATACTTTGCAAGCCAAGCTCCTGGTTATTAGGAATCCTCCCACACTGCAATCTAAAGCATTGGCCTCGGCGTGGGATATGTGAATGTTTCGAGGACCCTACACCGCAGGGATCAAGATTTTATGTTCTTCTCAGGCCCTCATTAGTGTCACACTAGGACAGATTACCTTTTTGTCCCGAGGGTGGAACCTACATCTGGGGCACGATTCAGTGGACTCCAGTGGACTTTAGTTAAACTCCGCTGAACGGCATGTTTAGTGGGGTTTTACTCGGCACCTGCAGCGCTGAGAAAGAACCCACTATTCAATGGCACTTTGCCATTTCTTTTGGCCTTGTCAACAAACTCCCCATCGAGGCCACTCCTTAAGTATGTTCCTTTGAAATGAAGAAAGAACACTACTCGCGGATGGATTGGATTTGATTTGTTTATTGGCACGTGTACCGAGGTACAGTGAAAAGTATTTTTCTGTGAGTAGCTCAAACAGATCATTTTGTACATGAATAAAAAAGAAAATACATAATTGGGCAAGACGAGGTACACAATGTAAATACATAGACAAGGGCATCGGGTGAGGCATACAGGAGTGTGGTATTAATCAGATCAGTCCATAAGAGGGTTGTTTAAGAGTCTGGTAACAGCGAGTAAGATGCTGTTTTTGAGACTGTTACTGCGTGTTCTCAGACTTCTGTATCTCCTGCCTGATGGAAGAAGTTGGAAGAGTGAGTAAGCCGGGTGGGAGGGGTCTTTGATTATGCTGCCCACTTTCCCCAGGCAGCGGGAGGTGTAGATGGAGTCAATGAATGGGAGGCAGGTTCATGTGATGGACTGGGCTGTGTTCACGACTCTCTGAAGTTTCTTGTGGTCTTGGGCCGAGCAGCTGCCATACCAGGCTGTGATGCAGCCTGATAGGATGCTTTCTGTAGTGCATCTGTAAAAGTTGGTAAGAGTCAGTGTGGACATGCTGAATTTCCTTAGTCTTCTGAGGAAGTTAGGCACTGTTGTGCTTTCTTGGTGGTAGTGTCAACCAGGACAGATTTTGGGAGATGTGCACCCCTAGGAATTTGAAACTGCTAACCATCCCCACCTTGGCCCCGTTGATGCAGACAGGGGTGTGTACAGTACTTTACTTCCTGAAGTCAATGACCAGCTCTTTAGTTTTGCTGGCATTGAGGGACAGATTGTTGTCGTTGCACCACTCCACGAGGTTCTCTATCTCCCTCCTGTATTCTGACTCGTTGTTCGAGATCCGGCCCACTATGGTCGTATCGTCAGCAAACCTGTAGATAGAGTTGGAGTTGGAACCAAATTTTGCCACGCAGTCGTGTGTGTATCGGGAGTATAGTGGGGGGCTAAGTATGCAGCTTTGCGGGGCCCCGGTATTGAGGACTATTAAAGAACAACAAAGAAGAACAAAGAATACAGCACAGGAACAGGCCCTTCGGCCCTCCAAGCCTGCGCCGACCGTGGTACCTGCTTAAACTAAAACAGTCTGCACTTACGGAGGTCCGTATCCTTTCATTCTCACCCTATTCATATATTTGTCTAGATGTCCCTTAAATATTGCTAACGTAACTGCTCTCACCACCTTCCCAGGCAGCACGTTCCATATATTTACCACCCTCTGTGTAAAAAAAAAAGCTTGCCTCGCACATCTGTTCTAAACTTTTCCCCATGCACTCTAAACCTATGACCCCTAGTACTTCACTCTCCTACCCTAGGAAAAGATCATCTGACTACCCACTCCGTCCATGCCACTCATAATCCTGCAGACCTCCATCAGGTCGCCTCTCAACCTCTGACATTCCAGTAAGGACAGACCAAGTTTATCCTACTTTTCCTCATAGCTAATGCCCTCCATACCAGTCAACATCCTAGCAAACAGCCTCTGCACCCTCTCCAAAGCATCCACACCCTTCTGGGAGTGCGGCGACCAGAATTGTACACCACACTCCAAATGAGACTTCCGGTGACGGCGGGCGGGAGGCGGCCGCACATTAGAGGGCTCCCGTTCGGCAACGGCATTTTCGGGGCTTTAAGCCCGGTCCCAGGGTCCGCGGAGGCGGCAGAAGCAGGGAGAAGGCACGGAGGAGGCACAGTGAAGACACAGGAGGAAAAAAGGAACAAAGAAAAATGTCGTGGAGGAGGTGTTGTTTATTCTTACTGATTGTGGTCTGTGGGTCAGAAAGTCGAGGATCAGTTGCAGAGTGAGGAACCAAGTCCTAGGTTTTGGAGCTTTGATATGATCTTGGCTGGGATTATGGCGTTGAAGGCGGAGCTGTAGTCAATAAATAGGAGTCTGATGTTGGAGTCAGATGGGGAAGCCATTCTTAAAAACAGCCTCAATCTTTCAACCCCCCTCTGGCAAGGACCTCCCCAATGTACCCAGTCTACCTCTTCCAGTGTCCTCGAGGCTTGATGGACCCAATAGCCGTCTTCTGCACTGTCGGGATTGTAGGATTCTATAACCCTTTCTTTAGGCAGTTATATGGGGCCAATATCCCTTGACTGATCGCATCCATTAGGTGGGGCTTTTTAAAAAATAAATTTAGAATACCCAATTTTTCTTTTCCAATTAAGGGTCAATTTAACGTGGCCAATCCACCTACCCTGCACATCTTTGGGTTGTGTGGGTGAGATCCACGTAGACACTGGGAGAATTTGGAAATTTCACACGGAGAGTGACCCAGGGCCAGGTTTCAAACCTGGGTCCTCGGCATTGTGAGGCAGCAGTGCTAACCACTGCGCCGCCATGCCGCCCTATTAGATGGGGCTTAACTCGTTGGCCAGCCCTGCCGGTTCCTTGGCTGGGTAGGATTGCCCTGATTAAGATGAATACTTTGCCTAGATTGTTGAAGTTTCTGCTGGTGCTGCCTATTCTACTGTCGGCTCGGGTTGTGAAGGAAATCAATGGAATGATCAATTCATTTTTCTGGGACAAAAAGAAGACTTGTCTTAAGTTTGTTAAGCTCCAGCATTTGCAGTCTGGGTGACATGTTCAGAGATGCTTCCTTGTCACTCTTTGAGCAGTCACGTCAACAACTTGACATCCCGAGACACTCCTTTTAAAAATATTTACAGCATACGGACTTAATCCTTAATAAGACAACGTTGCGTCTTGACTCCTCAATTTCCACAGTGGAAAGAATCCTGAATTCTGTGGAGCCTAAAGAATTAATTTGCAAGTTCCATGATACTTTAAATTCTAGAACATGCATTAGCATGTTGGGGTCTTGCTGTCTTGGGAAAATGACCTTGACAATCAATATTGACAAGGAAACATGGGATAATGTATGGGACTGTGCCAGTAAAATTTCAGTTTGCAATAAAATGAAGGCGATGCAATTCAAGATACTGCACTGTCTGCTTATAACATCTAGTTTTAGTCACAGGTTTCATCTTGTTGTGACCCCAATGGGCCTAAACTGCCAGGTAGCCGAGTGCGATTATACACATTGTTTATGGACCTGTGTTAAGATTCATCCTATTGGTCTGGTGCAGTCAGAGAGCTGGAGGGGATTTCTGATAGAGCCTTAGAGTTTATTCCTGTCTTCCAGATTCTGGGTTTTCCAGGCAGGAGAATTACTGATTCGAATAAAAAAAGCCTACACAACATCCTGACCTTTACAGCTTGTAGAAATACCTGATGCTCCTGGATTAGTATCCTTCAATCCTAAATTGACATAGGCTAATTATGGAATGCATCCCGATGGAATTCCTAACCTCTGTGCTCCGCTCTAAGTCTAATGCCTTCCTTAAAGTATGGGACCCCTATCTTACACTTCTGGGCTCCACCTTGGCTAACCTACATGAAGACACACATCCTAAACTGTTCTTCGCTTCCCCAACTAAAATTGTTAATCCGTTGTTGAATGAATCCGTTATATAAACTAGAGGCGCTGGTTCCTTAAGTATATAGTTCTGAATTTATCTTATCTGGCTTGTTCCTATGTTTGTTATAATTTGTACCGGGGCACTGCCAAGCTGGCTGTGCCTGGGTGCCAGATTGGCACTGCCAGAGGTTGGGTCCTGGGGGGGGCCTTAACCATTAGAGAGAGAGGACTAAGGGCGGGGGGTGGGGGCTTGAGGGGACAATAAAAGGTGGGGGGGGCTGAAAGGGGGTGGGGTGTGGTAATTGGGCAGCCGTTCAAAATGACACCCCAATCTGCGAGGAGCCAGTCCTGCTGGCGAGTTCAGCTCGCTGGTGCAGGAAAAGTGCTTAAGTGTGACCTCTATGGGCAGGATCTCCCCAAGGCCCCAAAAAGGGCAAAGTGCCATTGAATAGCGGGGTCAATCTCGGCACTGAGAGCTGACTTAGAATTTTTCCCTGAATTGCGCCCAAGGAGTAATATAAAATTAACAAAATGTAACAGATTGTGTATAATTAACTCAGGAACAGGAATATTTCATTCTGACATTAATTGTTGAGCATTAAGGAGACTCCTGTTATGACATAATTGTTTAACTAGGGAGTATTCAACAGGATGCCTCATGACAGCACAGCAGATTTAAATGAGAATAATCTAATTATTCGTCAACAGGTCGAGCATCAACACCACACATCTCATCTAGTCCATTTCTTTCCTCCCAGTTTCTTCCCCTTCACCAACTACAGATATCAAGAAATACTTATGTTGATGTACAATTCCATGGAGGCAACATTCCCCCTGTACTTGCCAAGCAGCCATTTTCCAATGTGTGAACCTGGATGCTGGGTGTTGGCAGTCTAACTGTGGACAAGATCATGGCTAAGTCTGGTGCTGTCATCATCCACTGTCAACACACCCTCAACCCCAATGGGACTTACTGGGTTGCAATCCAGAACTTTTATGACTCTCCAAGACCTCAGAGTAATATCTTTCTTAAAATAAATTTAGTGTACACAATGCTTCTTTTCCAATTAAGGGGCAATTTAGCGTGGCCAATCCACCTACCCTGCACATCATTTTGGGTTGTGGGGGTGAGACTCTCGCAGACACAGGGAAAATGTGCAAACACCACATGGACAGTTACCCGTGGCCAGGATCAAACCAGGTTCTCGGCGCCATGAGGCAGCAGTGTTAACCACTGCGCCACCGTGCTGCCCTCCTCAACGTAATAGCTATTCGAAAATTTATTAGGTACCCGTTTGAAACGTCAACCTAGATTATGAGCTAGCATCCTAGAAGGTGGGGGGGGGGGGGGGGGGGGGGGGGGGGGGTGGGGGGGGGGGGGGGGGGCATGATCCTGTAACGTACAACGTTAATTCTAATGATACTAATTGAGCATATGTGTAAGGATCTGTGTCATAGTATTGTCTCACTAGCTGAGAGCAGACGAGTGTGAAGTATCTCAGAGAGTAGCTCCAGGTAGGTCTTGATCTTATTTAACATTTGGAAACAGTTCGCATGCGAATAAATGTATTTGAATAAAAGATCATCGCCTCGGGGGCAGCACGGTGGTGCAGTGGTTAGCACTGCTGCCTTGTGGCGCCGAGGTCCCAGGTTCGATCCCGGCTCTGGGCCACTGTCTGTGTGGAGTTTGCACATTCTCCCTGTGTTTGCATGGGTTTCGCCCCCACAACCCAAAGATGTGCATGGTAGGTGGATTGGCCACACTAAATTGCCCCTTAATTGGAAAGAAATGAATTGGGTGCTCTATATTTATGGGGAAAAAACCATCGCCTCCAGCACGATCTCTTCTCGAGGAAGAAGTCAACAAGTTGGGAGATAAACCCTCAGTAACAGAGCACTTAATGCGAAAGTGAGAGAGTATTCCAAACTAAACCAAAAAATGCTGGTTACTTGAGACAATTGTGAAGGAAAAGATGTCCAGTAGATGGATGGGCAACTTCAACGTGACAGAATGTTAACCATGGCCAGGATTCTCCGCCCGTTCACGCCGCCGGTGAATGTGGTTTTGGCTGAGCGCCAAATTCTCCATTCTCGCTGGCAGCGGGGACAGGGGGGACGGGGAGGGGGGCAGGGTTTGGGAGGTTGGCGGGTGAACTCGGATCGGAGAATCCCGGCCCGTGTGTTTGACGATAGAAGCAGATTCAATAGTAGCTTTCAAAGAGGAATGGGGCGGCAAATGCAAAGGGTAAAATGTGCAGGGCTGTGAGGAAAGAGTGGGACTAATTGGGAGGCTCTGTCAGAGCTGACACAAGGTGGATGGACCGAATGCCTGGTATCTGTGCTGTACAATTCTCTGCTCTCTTGTTCACATCTAGGGAAATTGATCATGGATAAAGTCAGTTTGAATGCTGGCTTTTCCATTCTGTATACTGAGGCAGTAAGTGAGAGGAGGAGATGGCTGGGAACGTGATCTCGCTGAGATAACCATGTAAATAATTCCACAGATCGGCAGGGAGTTGATTTACACCTGATTGCTTGTGCAATTCAAGAGAAGATCTGGGTGTAATTTCCTGTATGATCAAGGAATGCAGACTTCACATTGCTGGTTAGGTTGCTCATATGGTAATCCTAGCCCCACATTAATTCCTGCCTGGGGTCAGAACTTTGTGTTTAAATACCAGGGCGCAACATGTTGTAGGTGGACAAGGTCACTCAAATAGTAGGAAACAGAGGAGTGTGTATGTTGTGGGTAATTAGTCACACTGGCCCCTTTGGCTGAGGCAACAGTGCGACCAGATACGATACAGCCAACACTGGACATCTGAAGTAATAACAGAAAATGCTGGAAACACTCCCTCAGGCTGACAGTATCTGTGGTGGGAAAACCAGGTTAGTTTGAGGCCCAGTGCCCTTTCATCAGAGCTGGAAGAAGTCAGAGACTGAACAGTTTCGAAGCAGGGAAAAGGAGGGAAGGGAGGAAAGGAAAAAAAGGGAAGGCCAATGATAGGGTGGAGGGTAGGAATGATTAATTGATTTTTATTGCAAGGCGGAATGGACCATAACGGCACGGTGGCACAATGGTTAGCACTGCTGCTTCACAGCTCCAGGGTCCCGGGTTCCAGTCCGGCCTCGGGTGACTGTCTGTGTGTAGTTTGCACTTTCTCCCTGAGTCTGCATGGGCTTCCTCCGGGATCTCCGGTTTCCTCCCACTGTCCAAAGATGTGCAGGTCAGGTGTATTGGCCATGTTAAATTGCCCCTTAGGGTCCAAAAAAGGGTAGGTGGTGTTACTGGGTGCTCCTTCCAAGGCCGGTGGAGACTCGATGGGCCGAATGGCCTCCTTCTGCACTGATTCGATGAAAAGTCGGGAAGCATTGCTCCAACTGTGCAGAACATTGGTGCAACCAGGCCTGGAGTACTGTGTACAAATGTGGTCTCCTTCTTTAAGGTGGGATGTACTTCCATTGGAGGGAGTTCCGAGAAAATTCACTATGCTGATTCCTGGGTTGAAAGGGTCATCTTGTGAGGAAACGTTGAGCAGGTTGGACCTTTACTCTTTGGCGTTTCGAAGAATGATGGGTGGTCTTATTGAAACATAAAAGATTCTGAAAGGACTTGAAAGGATGGATGTTTCTCCTCCTGGGGGAATCTGATAGGGTTGTGCCTACCCCGCATGGACTGCAGCGGTTCAAAAGGGCGGCTCACACCACCTTCTCCAGCATAATTAGGGATGGGCAATAAGTGTTGGCATAGCCAGTGATGTCCACATTCTGTGAATGAGTTAATTTTAAAAAAAATAAAAATAAGGGCTGGATTCTCCGTTGCGAGTCCTCCCTGCTTCCACTGCTTGCGAGGGTGGAAAATTTAGCGTCCAGCCAAATCCCCCATTCATTGCAGCGAGACCGGAGAATCCCGCCCACGGTGTCACCCTTTTATGGTGGAGATGAGGAGGAATTTATTCTGTCAGGAAGTTTTTAGCCTATTAAATTCTCGAGCCCGCAGAGAAGTGGAGACTGGGTAATTGAATATATTCAAGGCTGAGCTAGACAGATTTGATTTACACAGGGGTGAAGGATTATGGGGGAAGGGGCTGGCCAGCATTAAGTGGTGTTCAGGCCACCATCAGATCGGCCATGATCTTATTGAATGGCACAGCAGGCTGGGTGGGCTGAATGGCCTACCCCTGCTCCTATTTCTTACATCTTATGAGGAGAGACTAAATCAGTTAGGATTATATTCATTGGAGTTTAGAAGAGTGAGAGGGGATCTCATAGAAATTTATAAAATTCTAACAGGGTTAGACAGGGTAGATTCAGAAAGAATGTTCTTGATAGTGGGGGGAATCCAGAACTAAGTCATAGTCTAAGGATAAGGGGTAAACCCTTTTTGGACTGAGGTGAGGAGAAATGTCTTCACCCAGAGAGTGGTGAATCTGTGGAATTCACTACAACAGAAAGTAGTTTAGGCCAATTTCAAGAAGGAATTATATATACCTCTTGAGGCTAAAGGGATCAAGGGATAGGGGCAGAAGGCAGGATCAGTGTATGATCGACCATTATCATAATGAATGGCGGAGCAGGCTCGAAGGGCCGAATGGCCTCCTCCTGCTTCTATTTTCTATGTTTCTAACGCGTGGAAATGGAATTTTAAAAGTCCACAGGAGTTGTAAATGACAACTGCAGGGTTATTACAAGCACTCGGTGTCTGAGAAAATGGCAGTGGTGATTATAATCTGAAGTTGTCACTGGGAAATCAGCAGAAATGCAACAAGGAGGTCAAGGAGCATCTTTTCACCCACACCCTCTAAAAACACCAAAAGAGACCCGAGTGAAATTTAGGTCCTAAAGTTTTAACAACTGTGTATTGATGCATTGCAACTCACCCACCAAACCTGCGCCATTTAGTCACAGTCTTCCCCTTCGTGGGCTGTATCCTGCTTACTTAATGTTGTCAGGTTAAATAATACACAAATACCAGCTGATCCTCAAAAGGAGTTAAGGAAACTTCCATCCTTAAACACCCCTGAGCTGAAAGAATGAAAATTTACATTTTAGAACCTTTCAGTTCAGCCAAGACAAGAGACAACATGTTAGATTCCAATTTATGAGGGCAACGTGGTGTAGTGGTTAGCACTGCTGACTCACAGTGCCGAGGTCCCAGGTTCGATCCCAGATCGGGATCACTGTCCATGTGGAGTTTGAACATTCTCCCCGTGTCTGCGTGGGTTTCGCACCCACAACCCAAAGATGTGCAGGTTAGGTGGATTGGCCACGCTAAATTGCCCTTTAATTGGAAAAAATTAATTGGGTACTCTAAATTTAGAAAAAGAGATTCCAATTCATGGCTCACTCCTGGGATTCTTTATTCAAACTTATTAACATGAACACCAAAAACCATGCAACCCTTTCAATTAGATTCCAACTTGTAACTACCGGGCTGCATCACAGCCTGGTATGGCAACTGCTCGGCCCAGGACCGCAAGAAACTTCAGAGAGTCGTGAACAGCGCTCAGTCCATCACACAAACCTGCCTCCCATCCATTGACTCCATCTACACCTCCCACTGCCTGGGGAAAGCGGGCAGTATAATCAAAGATCCCTCCCACCCGACTTACTCACTCTTCCAACTTCTTCCATCGGGCAGGAGATCCAGAAGTCTGAGAACACGCACGAACAGACTCAAAAACAGCTTCTTCCCCACTGTCACCAGACTCCTAAATGACCCTCTTATGGACTGACTTCATTAACACCACACCCTGTATGCTTCATCCGATGCCGGTGCTTATGTAGTTACATTGTATATGTTGTGTTGCCCTATTATGTATTTTCTTTTATTCCCTTTTCTTCCCATGTACTTAATGATCTGTTGAGCTGCTCGCAGAAAAATACTTTTCACTGTACCTCGGTATACGTGACAATAAACAAATCCAATCCAATCCAATCCAACTCACTCTGTTTCCATTATGTCACCTTTAACCCTTCAACTCTGATTGCATCCTGCAATTCACTCCCTTGTATCTATTATTATGTATGTTAATAGTCGTTGATCTCAGACACTGGCCGGAATTCTCCAGTTGTTGCGATTCACTTGTCCGGCCGGCAGCGCACCCCCGCTCAGGGGTTTGCCGGAGGTGTGGGTAGTTGCAATGTGAAATCTCATTGACAAGCGGCAGGAAGATAGAATCGTGCCGACAGCGAATGACAGTCGAGAAAAACGCGGCTGGGGGGGGGGGGGGGTGGTGGTGCGGGAAATCCAGCCCCGTGTGTCAATATTTAACCTCAAATCCTTGTCACCCTTGTCACCAGGGAGTGTAAAACCTGCCAGGGATCTCTTAATAGCTAGACAGGAACCTTGATGGAAGGTGTTCATGTCAAAGTCCAGTTAAGGACAGAATGACAATATGCTGTATCCTGTGGTCCAAGAGTTTGCCAACACCTGCCATCTTGGCTCATACTTGAAGAATAATCACCTGCAGGCTATGTCCATGTGTAGGGCCCGACCCTAGCAGCACCTCCGGAAAAGAGGAGAATAGTGGGAAGCCACACAGGAAGCCCAGGCTGCAGGGTAATGTTGGCACAGGCAAGGATAATGAACACATGAGCAAACTGCTGCACGTTTCAAGGGTCTGTCGGCAGTGAACAAGTTAATTTTTCTTATGGCAACAGCATCTGGAAATGTTTCCCCAGTCTCTGCCACGCTGGCGAAGAGAACTGCGAGCAGGCGTGTACGAAGGGCAAGATGACACGAGTACTCTCCGTGCCTTTGACAGCCGTGTGATAAACCTTTTCATGCCAAGCACGGCAAATTATTCAGTCCCTGAAAGCTGAGTGGATTTGAGGGCAGAGTGACTTTCATCGGAGATCAAAAACATCAAGGTCAACAGAGCTGTGAAGCTGCTCTGGCACTTTTGAGTCTGTCACTTGCCTGTCTACATTATCTTCTGTCACTCAGTTAAAGGGATACTGCCAACATATGCATGGTCTCCACTTAGCCCGGTTGAGAATGCCAGTTGTCACAGGTGCACCCCAGTCTTATCATTACAAACTTTGGTGGTTGCTAGGCACACATTCCTCCATGAGAGCTCAAGAAACCTTATCAGTTATGAATTAGCGGCTTTCAGCAGTTGAGCAATTGGCTTTAATGTCCCTGAGATAAGGGACCTTCAACAACTTCAGGATAGACAGGAGGGTGTAAAAGGCAGTTAACCTTTCAAAAGTATGCCAGAAAGATTCCAGATTAAATTCTGAGCCTTATGTCGGGCTTTGGGGGAACAGTGGGGGGGGACACATGTGAATGGATGTAGGAGCTTTACAATGTTCTCAATTAGGACCCCTATTTCTGTTCAGGATCTAGTCACCCCTCCTGCCGAGAAATACCTCCATGTGGACAAGGGGATCACCTCGACTCTTATGAGTCAGAAGGTTGTGAGTTCAAGCCCCTCTCCTGAAACTTGAGCACAAAATCTAGGCTGGATGTTCTGGTGCAGTATTGAGTGAATGCTGCATTGTCAGTGGTGCTCCTCAGAAATAGGAGCAGGAGTAGATCATGACCAATCTGATTGTGGCCTTAACTCCACATTCCTGCACCCCCCCCCCCTCCATAACCCTTGTATCCCATGTAGATCAAAAATGAGTATGTTCCATCAGCAAATCTCTTTGCGTATTCATTTAACCCATTTGCAGACTCTTTGTATCCTCCTCACAACTTCCTACCTATGTATCACCAGCAAATCTCTCTAGAATACAATGGCTTGTTTCATCCAAATCATTAATAGATAATCACAGATAATTGTAGCATCAGCACTGATTCCTATGGCACTCCACTAGTTTTCCAAGATGACAATGATCCATTTATCCAGACTCCCTGTTTCCTGTTAGGGAGCCAGTCCTCTATCCAGGCTAGGTGTGTTTAAACTAAAATGGCAGGGGGATGGGAACCTATGCAAGTAGTCAGAGGAGGGGGAGAGACGGGCTAGAACAGAAGTCAGAACGGGGAATAAGAAAAGTGAAAGGCAGAGAAATTAAGGGCCAGAATCAAATGGGGCCAAAGTGAAAAATAATGGGAATGGGACAAGGAATGTCAAAAAGACAAACCTTAAGTCTTTGTGTTTAACACGTGAAGCATTTGCAATAAAGTGGATGAATTAATCACATAAATATTTAAACAGGTATGATTTGTCGGGATTATGGAGACATGGCTACAGAGTGACCAGGGGTGGGAATTGAACATCCAGGGATATTCAGTATTTATGAAGGACAGACTAAAAGGGAGAATTCAGAGTGTCCCAATTACCTCACAGCACGAGAAATTTCTTCACCCAGAGAGTGGTCAGTCTGTGAAATTTGCTACCACAGAAAGCATTTGAGGCCCAACATTGTATGTTTTCAAGAAGGTGTTAGATTTATAGCTCTTGGGGCTAAACGAGTCAAAGGGTAGGTGCGTAAAATGGGAACAGGTGGAGTTGCATTGCTGGTTAAAGAGGAAATTAATACAATAGTGAGGAAGGATAGCTCCAGCAATGTGAAATCTGTAGGGGCAAAAAACATTGCAAACTGTGGTGGTGATGCTGGGAATGGCTTAAAACTGGAAATTATAGACACATACGAAAAAGGAACATTTGTAATTAAGGTTGACTTTAATCTGCATATGGATTGGGCAAATCAAATTACCATAGAGGAGGAATTCTTGGAATGCATACAGAATGGTTTTCTGGACCAATATGTTGAGGAACCAACTAAAGAACAGGCCATCATAGGCTGTGTATTGTGTAATGAGAATGGAATAATTGGCAATTTAGTTGTGCGAAGCCCCTTGGGGATGAGTGAGCATAATATGATACAATTCTTCATCAAGATGGAGAGCGGTGTAGTTGATGCTGAGACAAGGGTCCTAAATCTAAATAAAGGAAACCATGATGATATGAGGCCCGAATTGGTTATGATGGATTGGGGAATGTTACTTAAAGGGATGATGGCGGATAGGCAATGACAAACATTCAAGAAGCGGATGGGTGAACTGCAAAAAATTGGTTATTCCTGTCTGGCACAAAAATAAAATGGGAAAGGTGGCCAACCCATGGCTGAAAAAGGAAATTAGAGATCGTATTAGATCCAAGGAAGAGGCATACAAACTGGCCAGAAAAACAGGAGGCCTGAGGATTGGGAGCAGTTTAGAATTCAGCAAAGGAGGACACAGGGATTGATTAAGAAGGGGAAAATGGAGTATCAGAGTAAGCTTGAGGGGACCATAAAAACGGGCTGGCAAAACTTCCAAAGGTATGTGAACAGAAAAAGGTTGGTGAAAACAAACATACGCCCCTTACAGTCCAAAACAGGGGAATCTATAATGGGGAACAAAGAAATGGCTGACCAACGAAATACATACTTTGGTTCTGTCGTCACAAAGGAAGACACAAATAACAGACCAGAAATGTTGGGGAACACAGGGTTTAGTGAGAGTAAGGACTGAAGGAAATCAATAATAGTATGGAAATGATGTTGGGGAAATTGATGGGATTGAAGGCCAATAAATCCCCAGAGCCTGATAATGTACATCCAATTGAACTTAAGGAATAGTAACTGCATTGGTGGTCACCTTCCAAGATTCTATAGATTCTGGAACAATTCCTACAGATTGGAGGGTAGCTAATGTAACTCCACTATTTAAAAAGGGAGGTTGAGAGAAAATAGGGAATTATAGACCAGTCAGCCTGACGTCAGTGGTGGGGAAGATGCTGGAGTCCATTATAAAAGATTTAATAGCAGAGCACTTAGAAAACCATGGCAGGATCAGACAGAGTCAGCATGGATTTATGAAGGGGAAATCATGCTTCATAAATCTACTGGAATTCTTTGTGGATGTAACTAGTAGAGTTGACAAGAGGGAACCAGTGGATGTGGTTTATTTGGACTTTCAGAAGGCTTTCGACAAAGTCCCAAGTAAGAGTGCAAAATTAAAGTGCATGGTATTGTAGGTAGTGTGTTGAGATGGATAGAGAACTGGTTGGCAGACAGGAAACAAAGAGTAGGAATAAACAAATCTTTTTCCTAATGACAGGCAGTGAATAGTGAGGTACCGCAAGGCTCGGTGCTAGGACCCCAGCTATTCACAACATATATTAATGATTTATATGAGGGCGCTAAATGTAATATCTCCAGATTTGCAGATGACACAAAGCTGGGTGGGAGGGTGAGCTGTGAGGAGGATGCAGAGATACTTCAGTGTGATTTGGACAAGTTGACTGTGGGAAAATGCATGACAGATGCAGTTTAATGTGGATAAATGTTAGCAAAAATGGGAAGGCAGACTATTATCTGAATAGCCATAAATTAGGAGAGGGGAATGTGCACCGAGACTTGGATGTCCTCGTACACCAGCCGCTGAAGGTAAGCATGTAGATGCTGCAGGCGGTAAAGAAGACAAATGGTATGCTGGCCTTCATAGCGAGAGGATTCAAGAACAGGAGCAGGGATGTCTGGCTACAGTTATACAGGGCCTTGGTGAGGCCACACCTGGAATATTGTGTGCAGTTTTAGACTCCTTACCTGAGGAAGGATGTTCTTGCTATAAAGAGAGTGCAGCAAAGGTTTACCCAACTGATTTCTGGGATGGCAGGACTGACGTTTAAGGAGAGATTGAGTAGGTTAGGATTATATTCGCTGGGGTTTAACAGAATGAGGAGGGTTCTCACAGGAACCTATACATTTTTAACACGATGAGAGGGTAAATGCAGGAAGAATGTTCCCGATGGTGGGAGAATCCAGAACCAGGAGTCACAGTCTAATGATATGGAGTACGAAGTCTTACAACACCAGGTTAAAGTCCAACAGGTTTGTTTCAATGTCACTAGCTTTCGGAGCGCTGCTCCTTCCTCAGGTGAAGGAAGGAGCTGCGCTCTGAAAGCTAGTGACATCGAAACAAACCTGTTGGACTTTAACCTGGTGTTGTAAGACTTCGTACTGTGCTCACCCCAGTCCAACGCCGGCATCTCCACATAATGATATGGAGTAAACCATTGAGGACTGAGATGAGGAGAAATTTCTTCACCCAGAGAGTGGTCAGTCTGTGAAATTTGCTACCACAGAAAGCATTTGAGGCCCAACATTGTATGTTTTCAAGAAGGTGTTAGATTTATAGCTCTTGGGGCTAAACGAGTCAAAGGGTAGGTGCGTAAAATGGGAACAGGTTACTGTTTGATGATCAGCCACGATCATAATGAATGGTGGAGCAGACTCGAAAGGGCTGAATGGCCTCCACCTGCTCCTATTTTCTATGTTTAATATTTCACACAATGAGCTCTTGCCTTGTGCAATAACCTTTGAATAGGCAGCTTCTTGAATGTCCCTTGGGAATCCAAATCAACTGATTCCACTTCAGCGAGGGCAGCACGGCAGCACAGTGGATAGCACTGTTGCTTCACAGCTCCAGGGTCCCAGGTTCGATTCCCGGCTTGGGCCACTGTCTGTGTGGAGTCTGCACTTTCTCCCTGTGTCTGCGTGGGTTTCCTCCGGGTGCTCCGGTTTCCACCCACCAGTCCCGAAAGACGTGCTGTGAGGTAATTGGGACACTCTGAATTCTCCCGCTGTGTTCCCAAACAGGCGACGGAATGTGCCGACTAGGGTTTTTTTAACAGTATCTTCATTGCAGTGTAAATGTTAGCCTACTTGTGACAATAAAGATTCTTATTATATTATTATTGTCCTTCTCAAAGAACTCAAATAAATTTGTCAGAAGTGATTTCCCTTTTGTAAAATTATGTTGACTATGCCAGATTGTGTTACGATTTTCTAAATACTCTGCTACTACCTCCTTAACAAGGGATTCCTACATTTTCCCAATGACAATTGAAAGTTGAAGTGAGTGGGCAAGGGTCTGGCAGATGGAGTACAATGTTGGTAAATGTGAGGCCATCCATTTTGGTAGGAATAACAGCAAAATGGGCTATTATTTAAATGGTAAAAAATTGCAGCATGCTGCAGTGCAGAGGGACCTGGGCGCCCTTGTGCATGAATCGAAAAACATTTGTTTGCAGGTCCAGCAGGTAATTAAGAAGGCAAATGGAATTTTATCCTTCATTGCTAGAGTGATGGCGTTCAAAAGAGAGGTTATCTGGTGAGGCCACAGCTGGAGTACTGTGTACAGCTTTGGTCTCCTCACTTGAAAAAGGATGTATTGTCACTGGAGAAGGTGCAGAAGAGATTCACAAGGTTGATTCCGGAGTTGAGAGGATTGGCTTATGAGGGGAGACTGAGTAGACTGGGACGATACTCATTGGAATTTAGCAGAATGAGGGGGAATCTTATAGAAACATGTAAAATTATGAAGGGAATAGATAAGATAGAAACAGGGAGGTTGTTTCCACTGGTGGGTGAAAATAGAACAAGGGGGCATAGCCTCAAAATCAGGTGGAGCAGATTTAGGACTGAGTTGAGGAGGAACTTCTTCACCCAAAGGGTCGTGAATCTGTAGAATTGCCTGCCTAGTGAAGCAGTTGAGGCTAGCTTGTTGAATTTTTAAGACAAAGGTAGATAGACTTTTGAACAGGAAAGGAATTAAGGGTTATGGTGAGCTAGCTGGTAAGTGGAGCTGAGTCCACAAAAAGATCAGCCATGATCTTATTGAATGGTGGAGCAGGCTGGAGGGGCCACATGGCCTATTCCCGCTCCTAGTTTTTAGGTTTTTGTTTAATGTATTTTATTACAAACATGTATCGAAACAGGTTACAGCAAATAAGCAACCAGGAAACATGCTTCCCAACAATTAACCATTCAGTCTGTAAAAATATTATCCCCTTTTTCACCCCCCCCCCCCACCCCCCCACCCCCCACCCATTTGTCCCTCACCACCATCCCCCCTCAGCTCCTCAGACACGGTCGCAAACATCCCCCACCTTTTCTCAAACCTCTCTGCAGAGACCCTTAACTCACACTTTATCTTCTCTAATCGCAGGAAGTCGTACAGGTCACCCAACCAAGCCGCTACCGCCGGTGGCGATGCCGACCGCCACTCCAGTAAAAATCGCTGCCGTGCAATCAGAGAGGCGAAGGCCACGACATCGGCCTTCCTCCTCTCCATGAACTCCGGCTTCTCCGAAACCCCAAATATCGCCACCAAAGGGTCTGGGTCCACCTCTTCCTCCACTACCCTGGCTAAGACCGCGGACACTCCCGCCCAGATTCTTCCCAATTTTTCACAACCCCAAAACATGTGCGCGTGATTCACTGGCTCGCGCCCGCACCTCTCACACGCAGCATGATAGCACAGTGGTTAGCACAATTGCTTCACAGCTCCAGGGTCCCAGGTTCGATTCCTGATTTCGGTCACTACCTGTGTGGAGTCTGCACGTTCTCCCCGTGTCTGGGTCGGTTTCCTCCGGGTGCTCCGCTTTCCTCCCACAGTCCAAAGATGTGCAGGTTAGATCGATTGGCCATGCTAAATTGCCCTCAGTGTCCAAAAAGGTGGGGTGGGGTTACTGGGTTACTGGGATAGGGTGGAGGTGTGGGCTTGGGTAGCGTTTTCTTTCCAAGGGGGGGGTGCAGACCTCTGCACTGTAAATTCTATGATTCTATGATCTGCTACCCTCTGGAAGAACCCACTCATTCTCGCCCGAGTCATATGCACCCTGTGCACCACCTTAAACTGTATCCGGCTCATCCTTGCACAAGAGAAGGTCCCATTTACCCTATGCAGTGCCTCACTCCGCACTCCCCAATTGATCTCTCCTCCCAACTCACCTTCCCATTTCTCCTTGATCTTCACCACACGCTCGCCTCCCTGCTCCCCCAGCTCTTGTATATATCCCCAATTCTTCCCCCACTTGTACATATCTGCACTTCTTCCCTCCCAGTTCTATGTTAATGCTTCTTGTGGGAACTTCTTGTGCACAGGTTGGCTGTCATGTTTCGTACATTACAACTGTGTCCACATTTCAAAACTACTTCACTAATTGTAAAGTATTAACTGCTGCAATCATGAAGGGCTTTATATAAATTTAAGTTTCATCGTTCTTTATTGGGTAAGGCTAGGATAGGGTTCGACTGTAATGTACTTCACGGTTGGTCAAGTTTCAAAGATAACTGTCTAGGCTCACGCCGGAAGACTTCACCCTTATTGCAACAAAGGTAACCCATTTCAGGAGAAGGTGGAAGAAATTTAGGAGATTGGGAAGGGCAAGCCAAAGAGCTGGACTTCTCCAGAGTGAAGTAGTACATTGTTATTCCCCTAGAGGGCATGTGATGGAATTGGCCCACAATTATTGGCCCACAATTAGTTCTTTGTTTTAAACTTCTAGAATTTAGACAAGTGTATTTCAAAAAGAGCCATAAATAAAAAACAGCAAACAGCAAAAAACACGGCAAATTCACCGCATTTGTCAGAGAAAATAAATTAGGCACCGGTGGTAAGCAGAGATCAGCTCAGACCAGCCGAAACATGAACCCTTCACACACTCTCCAGGATCCCAATTTTCCTGGTCAGTGTAGTTCACTACTACACTGGACAATATAGTCAATGCATTTCTTATACAGGACGACCATCATTGTCTCCTTCCAAAGGCTCTGCCATTTATATTTGATTTCTGACTGACGCAATGTAAATTAATCTGCCTCAGATCGGATTTCTTCAGTAAGTGAATCTGGTGTACACCTGTTCTGGAAGCTGAGTAAAAGCTATGATTTAAGGCTGGCTTTCTCCAGGCTCACACAGAGAATGAACTCGAAACGTTAACTCTGCATCTCTCTCCATGCCAGACCTGCTGACTTTTTCCAGCGTCCTCGGTTCTTGTTACAGATTCCAGCAATTGCAGTATTTTGCTTCTGTTAGTGTTGTGTAGAATCGGTTGCTTCCTATAGGTAATCTGGTGAAATTCACATTTTCCAACATCATGAAACCCCATTGTCAGGAATGTTGTAACAGTGAATGTCAGGGTACAGGTTAGCCATTGCCCATACAGTGAGTTCCTGTTTTGTCCCAGTTTTATAATGTAGGTGTGATGATATGCATCACTGTAAATACACAAGGGGTTAATGTAGATACACTAGGACACTGTAAATACACAAGGGGTTAGTGTAGATACACTAGGACACTGTAAATACACAAGGGGCTAATGTAAATACACTGGGACTAAATAAACACTAGAGGGAGCACCAGAGACATCATGACACACAGACATTCAACCAATAGGTCAGTAAGATAGGACACGACCAATGGGCAGTCAAGACACACCCAGAGGTGACACTACCACAAGGGGGCTACCCATATAAAAGGACAGGGCACACATGCTCTTTCTTTTTCCATAGGCGACACTCAGAGAGACAGGGGCAGATCAGGAAGCATCACACCCACCGCATGGATTAGAGCAGACTGGTTAGTTAAATCGAGTTACTATAGTGAGATTAGCAGGAGAGTTGAACTCAAGTAGGAGAATTGTTAACTGTTCAATAAATGTGTTAAACCCATCTCCATGTCTGAACCTTCCTTTGTCAGAGTATACATCAAGGAAGCAGCTTATGCTACGTGACGAAGCATAACACAACAGTAGGTTTAGTCATTAAATAGTAGCCGAGATGGCACCAGTGTATAGAAGTGTTTTATGATCCCGTGTTCCCATGCTGGAGTTGCATGGATCATCAAACCAGGGTTCCAGTGTTGTAGCCCCATGCTCCCTGAGAGTGCAACTTCCCTGTTTGGGAATCTGGGAGCATGAATCATCCCAACAGAAATGCAAAGGCACTGAGGCATGAATGCAAACGGCAGCACAAAAGTCAAGAAAGCACCTATCTCGTTCTGGCTGGAGACATTCTGAGGAAGAGATCCATGCAGGTCAACATTGTGAACCATATTATTGGCCTGCATGGGTAGTCAGAACCTCTTAGCAGCAGGAATAACATACCCCAGTACAAACTTAGGCATGGCCACTGATGGATGAGTGCATGTCTATCCATTCCTTTAACAGAAGCCTCAATGGTGGATTTTAAAATGGCAGACAAAGGAACCTGCACAAACACAACTAGTTAAAAGCAAAATACTGCTGATGCTGGAAATCTGAAATAAAATCAGAAATTGTTGGATAAACTCAGCAGATCCGGCAGCATCTATGGGGAGGGAAATAGGGCGAGATTCTCTGTCCTCCCTGCGGTGTGTGTCTCGGTGGCGGGAGGCAGCCCGCCAATGTCCAGCGGCGCAATCTTCTGGTCCTACCACTGTCAATGGGATTTCTCATTGAATCCACCCCACACTGCCGGGAAACCTGCGGCGAGGGCGCCCCATTGGCAGGGCTGGAAGATCCCGCGGTCGTGAACAGAGTTAATGTTTTTAGTCCATGACTTTTCCTTCAGAACTGAAGAGGGATAGAAATGTATTGAATTATATAGTTGGAGAGGGGGCGGGCAGAATAAGAAGGTCAGGGATAGGTTGGAATTGAGGGGAGATTGACAAAGATGTCCCGGACATAAGACAAATGGAGTGTTAATGGTGGCATTAAGGACTGAAGGATTGATAATAGTGTCACATTTAGTGTTCACTTTCTAATACCACCAACAGTCATTTCTAATGTCTGGTGCTTTATCACATTTCACTCTCACATTCCAAAAAAACCCCGTTCATGTGGAGGCGATTTTCAACTTACTTGGCTGCACATAAATTAAGCAGCTGTTGGTGCACCATGCACAGAGGAAACTCAGTCAGGGGGGGTTTGTTGCACACCTAGCTCACCCAATTAACCTCGTGTGCGTTGGGCACAAGCACAGAATTAAGCCCAGGTACTATAAACAAAATCCCCAGGGTATCTATGAGAAAAATATCAGCGAAACAAAACTGAACGGACTTGCAAGAAATCAAAAGGACCGCCTCCTTCATTCTGAATAGGACCCCAGCCCTTTCCATCTCTCTGCAGCTGGGAACCCAGTGCTAACTTTCATTCAATAAATCCCCAGCCTTTAGTCAGCAAGCAGAGTTACTGGGTTACATGCAGCACTGACAGCCATGAATTGTTCTGGATCATTCCGTATGACAACGTGCTGAGTGGCTGGCTCACAGGTTTATTGAGTATGAAGCCTGACTGAATATACCGGGCGTGTCAATTTAAGAGATACTATCACCTGTTGAAAAGTGGGAAATGGCTAAAACAAAAATCAACATAAAGAGTCCGCACCGACAACAGCCTCCTTATAACCAGTATTCCTTTTTATTTACAAATTTAGAGTACCCAATTCATTTTTTCCAATTAAGGGGCAATGTAGCGTGACCAATCCACCTACCCAGCACATCTTTTGGGTTGTGGGAGCGAAACCCACGCAAACACGGGGAGAATGCACAAACTCCACACGGACAGTGACCCAGAGCCGGGATCGAACCTGGGACCTCGGCTCCGTGAGGCAACAGGGCTCACCCACTGTGCCACCGTGCTGCCCTCTCACCAGTATTCCTAATCACCGATATCTAGCCTAATTGATTGAATCAAGGCAAGTTGCTCCCTTACACCCCATCTTCCCCCCGCTTTGTTTTTCAGTTTAAATTGCATTCATTAGTCGCAGTGAGTTTGAGACAGGAGAAACTTAGTCTAATTGGACATTGTTATCGTTGGGTTCCTGTAACAAACTCAGCTGACAGTAAATCTGATGACCTAATGATTGAGTAGTTGGCGCCGGCAGCGCTGCGTCCTTTAGAAATCCAACATCAATCAAGTAATAGCTTTATGCAAATGAAGTGGAAATTTTGCTCTCTAACCATTTTCCAAAGGTCGCGTTTCCACCCTTTGCTTCAGGGCCATTTTCAGGAATGCACTCGGAAGTGATATGAGGGGGCACGCGGGAGGGGGGGGCGGGGGGCTGTCTGCATTTCCTGGCATAATGAGCTCCTGATTTGAATGCCGCCGCCAAGTGAAAGCCCAAAGCCATCTCACTGTAAAAAAAAAATGAGTAATGAATAACTATATTATGGGTGGGGATGTTAACCTAGGTAGGGAGCTCTTTCAGAGGGTCGGTGCAAGCTCAAGGGGCTGAATGGCCTTCTTCTGCACTGAAGGGATTCTATTAAAAAAAGAAAAACTGACAGGACAAACAGTTGTCGAATTATTTTTGAAATGGGCTTTACTCTATGCAAGTTGAGATATATTTGTCTCTTAACAACATTCCTTGGTATTCCAGTACCAAAGAGAATGAAAAAGGAAGGAATAGCCTCTAATTTCAGGACAGCCAATGTGGCAGGTCATGAAGGGAGGGCGGTGGGGGGGTTTGGTGGGGGTGGGGTCTAGAAATGCACAGAGCGAATCACCCCAAGGTGAGAGGGGAAATGGAGATGGGACAACACTTGGTCCCTGGCTGCACCAAGAACTCCACAGATGAATGAGGTACTGATTGCAGTTTTGAATGGGCTACTGGCAGCTTTTGGTGGGCTGATTGTCTGATTGTTCAGTGAACGGGAAGGCGCCGTACCTGTTGGGACAGTCAGCCCTCATATTGGGTTTAACGGGAGACACCGAGTAAACATGCCAAGAATGCTAACATTGGCCAGCGAGGAGGGTGGCACGGTGGCGCATTGGTTAGCATTGCTGCTTCATGGCGCCAAGGACCCGGGTTTGATCTCGGCCCGGGTCACTGTCCGTGTGGAGTTTGCACATTCTCCCCGTGTTTGCGTAGGTCTCACCCCCACAACTCAAAAAGATGTGCAGGGTAGGTGGATTGGTCATGCTAAATTGCTCCATAATTGGAAAAAAAAGAATTGGGTAGTCTAAATATATTTTAAAAATTGGCCAGCAAGATTGGCCATCTTTCACCGCCATTAACTGCTGATGGTACAGAATTTGTACTCAAGGAATTAGCTGCACAAATACCTCACTAAATATAAAAGCAAATTAACTATTCTCTAACTTCCATCTATTTTGATTAACATAAAAAGCCAAGTAAACAAAACCAAATGAATGGATGCGCAAATTCGACGGACAGTCCCTTAAAGGGAAACTACCTTCAATAAAAAAGAATCACAAACGAGACTTAAAACATCAAACCAAGGACTTCTGGTGGCACCCTCGAGAAAGCAGGTCGCAGGTCGGATTGCTCCCACCCGCGATGGGCGAACGGACCTTTTGAACGGACTTTTACGGGACCTGGCGACCTGGTTAGGTTGAGGGGACGATAGGGAAGAGGCTTTCCCCCCGGGGTATGGACAGCTGGACCAGAAGTGGTCGAGTGGAGCGGCAAGGATCGAAGCGGGAGCAGCGGGGACCCCAGGCCAGGCGGCGAAACATGGCGGACGGCAGGGACCAAGGAGCAGAGGCTCACTGGCCAAGGGAGCAGCAGATGGAGTTTTTTAAGAACTGCTTTGCCGAATTGAAGAGGGACACGTTGGACCCGATGAGGGCGGTAATGGACCGAATGGTCGAGGCACAGGCGGTCCAGGAGAAGGCGCTCAGGGAGGTTGAGGTGAAGCTCTCCAGCCAGGCGGACATGGTGGCGGAGCTGGAGCACGAGGTGGAAGAGCTGAACGCCCGTCAGAGGAGAAGCAACTTGAAGAGCTGGGGAACAGAGCCAGGAGGCAGAATTTGAGGATCGTTGGCCTCCCCGAGGGCTGCGAGGGATCGGATGTGGGTGCATACGTGAAAGGTATGCTCGAGGCTCTGATGGGACCGGAGGCTTCCCCCGACCCCTGGAGTTGGCTTGGGCGCATAGAGTCCCCGCAAGGAAGCCCAGGACAGGCGACTGGCCGAGGGCCTTGGTGGTCCGCTTTCACCGGCTTGCTGACAGGGAACGTGTGCTGCGATGGGCCAAGGCGGAGAGGAGCAGCAGATGGGAGAACTGCGAGGTGCGCATCTACCAGGACTTGGGAACAGAGCTGGCCAAGAGGCGTACAGGATTCATCAAGGTAAAGGCAGCCCTCTACAAAAAGGAGGTGAGGTTTGGAATGCTGTATCCTGCGAAGCTGTTGGTTACGTTTGAGGAACTCCATCACTACTTTGAGACACCAGAACAGGTTTGGACTTTTATTAAAGAAAAGAAGCTGGAGTTGAACTAACGGGCACTTAGTTTTCTCAGTGCTGTACAGTGACGGCGGTCTGTTAACCTCATTTACTCTGACTAGGAGTGGACTTTTATTAAAAGAAGAAGCTGGACTTGAACTAAAGGACTCTGGGCTCTCAGAGCTTTTGTGTGGCGGCGGTTTGTTAAATTATCCTGTACTGTAATGTTCTATCCAAGATTGTTTTCAGCCGGGACAGAGAGCGGGGGCTGGAGGGCGCATTGTGTAGGGTGTTTTTGGGGGATAGCATCGGGGGGGGGGGTTAGAGCCACGTTAGTTTAACTGACCACATGGGGCAGGGCAAACAGAGCTGACAGGGGAAGTGCTTTATGAACATGTTTATTCTTTCCCACGGTTTGTTTTCACTATGTTAAGGTTCTTTGCATAGGCCCTGTTTCCTCTCTGGAAATGTTACAAATTTGTTTTAAATAAAAAATTTCAAAAAAAAAACCCAAAAAACATCAACCCAAAATGTAATTAATAGTCAATAATGCATCCAGTCCCTGTGGTGCCCAACGGGCAGGGAAGTATTCTCTAACTTACATTTTGCTGCCATCAGCTTTTCTGATCTCCTCTGCAACTCCCAGTCCTTTAATCGACAGCACATGGACAATTTCCCCACCCCAGCACCCACCTTTCATTTTTCTCTCCCCTGAAGAATTGACGCCTGCCTGCTACGTTTCTATGGGGATCTCAACCCCTCCAAAGCCTGTGACCATTTATCATGTCCAATTCAAGTCAATGACCATCATTGAGTTCAATGCTACCTTTGACCTACAACTTGACAAACACTTTTTTCAGGACTGGGTACCCTGGCTACCTTTCTTTCCTTGGGACCAGTGACAGTGAAGCTAATGGTTGTGTACCGAGCTGTAAACTGTAGTCTGGAGGTTGAATTGGGGATCTACAGGAACTGTATAGGTCCCAGCCTCCAGGGGGAAAAGAGGGGATACGGCGATTCTTGGATCAGTTGAGGTTCCCAAGGGTGGAGGTGCAGGAGGTGGCGGGTCTGGGGGCGCCAATTGGGGTGGAGGAACTGGTTAAAGGACTGGGGAGCATGCAGGCAGGGAAGGCCCCAGGGCCGGCTGGGTTCCAGGTGGAGTTCTACAGGAAGTATGTAGACCTGTTAGCCCCGTTGTTGGTAAGGACCTTCAATGAATCAAGGGAGGGGGGGACCCTTCCCCCGACAATGTCGGAGGCGACGATCTCTTTGGTCTTGAAGCGGGATAAGGACCCACTGCAATGTGGGTCATATAGACCGATCTCGCTCCTTAATGTAGATGCTAAGTTGCTGGCAAAAATGTTGGCCATGAGGATTGAGGACTGTGTTCCGGGGGTGATTCACGAGGACCAGACGGGATTCGTAAAGGGTAGACAGTTAAACATTAATGTGCGAAGGCTCTTAAATGTGATAATGATGGTATCGGTGGAGGGAGAAGCGGAGATAGTGACAGCCATGGACGCGGAGAAGGCCTTTGATCGGGTAGAGTGGGAGTATCTCTGGGAAGTGATGAGGAGGTTTGGGTTCGGGGGAGGGTTTATTAGTTGGGTTAAGCTCCTGTATAAAGCCCCGGTGGCGAGTGTGGGCACGAACTGGCGGAGGTCGGAGTATTTCCTGCTGTATCGAGGGACAAGGCAGGGGTGCCCCCTGTCCTCTCTGCTGTTCGCATTAGCAATTGAACCTTTGGCCATGGCGTTAAGGGAGTCGGGGAAATGGAAGGGGTGGTTCGAGGGGGAGAGGAACATCGAGTGTCGCTGTATGCAGACGACCTGTTGCTGTATGTGACGGATCCAGTGGAGGGGATGGTTGAGGTAATGCAGATCCTACGGGAGTTTGGAGACTTTTCGGGCTATAAGCTCAATGTGGGAAAGTGTGAGCTCTTTGTGATCCATCCGGGGGACCAGGGAAAAGGGATAGAGGACCTACCGTTGAGGAGGGCGGAAAGGAGCTTTCGATATTTGGGGATTCAGGTAGCTAGGAGCTGGGGGGGCCCTGCACAAACTTAATTTGACGCGGTTGGTGAAACAGAGGATTTTAAAAGGTGGGACATGGTGCCACTCTCGCTGGCGGGTGGGTACAGTCGGTTAAAATGGTGGTCCTCCCGAGATTTCTTTTTGTATTCCAATGCCTTCCAATTGTGATCACTAAGGCCTTTTTTAAGAGGGTAAGGAGGAGCATTACGGGATTTGTGTGGGCGAGGAAGACCCCGAGGGTAAGGAGGGGGTTCTTGGAGCGTAGCAGAGATAGAGGAGGGTTGGCATTGCTGAATCTAGGTGGTTATTATTGGGCAGCCAACGTGGCAATGATCCGTAAGTGGGTGATGGAGGGAGAGGGGGCGCCGTGGAAGAGGTTGGAGATGGCGTCCTGTAAAGGAACGAGCCTGGGGGCGTTGGTGATGGCACCGCTGCCGCTCCCGCCGACAAGGTACACCACAAGCCCGGTGGTGGCGGCAACGCTAAAGATCTGGGGGCAGTGGAGACGGCACAGGGGTGCGACGGGAGCCTCGGTGTGGTCCCCGATCAGAGACAACCATCGGTTTGTCCCAGGTAGGATGGACGGGGGATTTCAGAGCTGGCATCGGGTAGGGATTAGAAGAATGGGGGACCTGTTCATTGATGGGACTTTCGCGAGCTTAGGGGCGCTGGAGGAGAAGTTTGGGCTACCCCCTGGGAAACGCTTTCAGGTACATGCAAGTGAGGGCGTTTGTGAGGCGGCAGGTGAGGGAATTTCCGCTACTCCCGGCACAGGGGATTCAAGATAGGGTGATTTTGGGTGTATGGGTCGGAGAGGGCAAGTTGTCGACGATATACCAGGAGATGAAAGAAGAGGGGGAGGCTTTGGTAGAGGAGCTGAAGGGTAAATGGGAAGAGGAGTTGGGGGAGGAGATTGAGGAGGGGCTATGGGCTGATGCCCTAAGTAGGGTTAATTCCTCTTCCTCATGTGCCAGGCTTAGCCTGATACAATTTAAGGTGGTTCATAGAGCGCATATGACGGGGGCGAGGCTGAGTAGGTTCTTTGGGGTGGAGGACAGATGTGGGAGGTGCTCAGGAAGTCCGGCAAACCATGTCCATATGTTTTGGTCATGTCCGTCACTGGAGGGGTTCTGGAGGGGAGTTGCGGGAACAGTATCTAAGGTGGTGAAAGTCCGGGTCAAGCCAAGCTGGGGGCTAGCATTATTTGGAGTATTGGACGAGCCGGGAGTGCAGGAGGCGAAAGAGGCCGACATTCTGGGCTTTGCGTCCCTCGTAGCCCGGCGAAGGATCTTGTTAATGTAGAAGGAGGCGAAGCCCCCCAGCGTGGAGGCCTGGATAAATGATATGGCAGGGTTTATCAAGTTGGAAAGGATAAAGTTTGCCTTGAGAGGGTCTGCGCAGGGGTTCTACAGGCGGTGGCAACCGTTCCTAGACCATCTCGCGGAGCGTTAGATGAAGGTCGGACAGCAGCAGAAGCAACCCAGGGGGGGTGGGGGGAGATCATTTGTGGGGGGGGGGGGGGTTTCCTGTGGGGGGCATGTGAGCAAGAAAGCACATGAATGATCCGGAAACTGACATGTACGGGAAGAATCCAATGTACAAAGGTCTGTATTTTATTGACTTGCCATGTTCATGTCTTGCCACGCGAGTTCTTTTTCTTTTCTTTGTTACGGGGGCGGGGATTTGTTTGTAAGGTGGAAGATATTGTTATTGAAAAATTCTTAATAAAAATATATTTTTTTAAAAAAGAATTGGGGAATCTTCATTTTCCACACAGTTCAATACAATTACTCGCTGAGTTGTCTCTGGAGTTCCTTGCTTCATTTTACGTTTCTCTGGCTTTCCCTCTCAACGATTGCTTTTCTTTTGTCAATTTTTATATGCCCCTTCTCTCCCATTTTCATTTTATTTGGTGTGTTCTCTGTTGCTCTCATACTGTCATCCACTCCCTGTACAAGCTGTAGCCTTTCTGGGTCACGCACTGCGGGCAAATCTCTCCCCCCAAAAATGACTAGGCGGCATTTTGGGCGCAAATATCGGAGCGAACTGTGCCAGCTGTTCTGGCGAGATTCCGATTGTGATATTCCCACACTGAGACCCTGCTATCTGTGGTCAACAAATGCCCCTCCTCCTTCCTGCCCTGCCCCCTTTATGCCCATGCCCACTTCAAGGCCCTGCCACTTCAGACCACACACCTTGGCACTGCGCTCTGGCACCCTTGGCAGTGCCGGGTCTCTGCCCTGTCATGTCCCCAACCACCTAAGGGCTACAATGGCGTCTGAGCCCCCTAGCGTGGTCATCATGTCTGGTGTCCGTTTGTGGAGACCAGTAGTGATTCGCGCCCGCTTCACGTTGCACTGGTAAGTGGGAGAATTGCAGGAGCCGGGAGAATTCAACTTACAGCCGATTCTGAGGGTGCAATTTAACTAAATTGGAACAAAGTCCCATAGCAAGCACGTTCAGCCAGGTGTTCCCCAGCACTTTGATAAGGGGCGACAGCTTGGAACACGTAGCCAAGGCCGCACATAGCTCCGTTTTGTGCACTGAGAAGTTCCACTCGCCAGAACCCAGTGTAGTGGGAGATTGGGAAGCCATTTTTAAATGGAATCCCGACCCCCTGACCCCCCCCAAGCCCCAACACACTATGGGAGGGTCCCCAGCAGCCCCACCCACACTGCTAGGGTATCAGGTTGGCACTGCCAGGGCGCCACCCTGCCAAAAGGACATGCACCTAGGGGCCCCACAAGTGATGTTCTGTCTGGTCCCTGCTTGTGGAGACCAGTGCTACACAGCACTCACCCCAGGTTTCAAAGGCAAGGTAATTGATTCCACGCCTCTGGTAACTCAGGAGTCTGCACATTGAAGTGAGACTAGTTGTCTCGCTTTAATATGCAGAATTGCTAAAAAGTGATCCTGGCCACAAAGGGCGGGATTCACATCGCACCATCTCACGAGATCGCGTTAGATCTCTCAAGGCATTGCGAGCCGGGTTGATTCCGGGTGTGAGGTCTCCACTGCGAGCTGCTTTGCAGGCACAGCATTGCCATTACATTGCACCCTGAATGTTTATATTTGATTTTAAACATGGGTGTTGTAGTAATCTCTGTATATGTAAATGCATGAAGGGTTAATGTGTAGTCAGTACAGTCAGGTGATCACTAGAGGGCAACACTAACAGGGAGTATATAAACAAGCTCAATCTGTTTTCCCGCTCTCTTCGGGTGTGTTGTAGCTAGAGAACAGAAGTATAGTAAGCTCAGAGGGTAAAGTATAATATTAATTGTTAATCTAAATCTATCTTGTTTAATTTGACTATTTGTAAAAGTATGGAAGAATCAAACTCAAAAGTAAATTGATTAGTTACTCAATAAATTTGTTGTTAAGGCAGCACGGTGGCGCAGTGGTTAGCACTGCTGCCTCACAGCGCCAAGGTCCCAGGTTCGATCGCGACTCTGGGTCACTGTCCGTGTGGAGTTTGCACATTCTCCCCGTGCTTGCGTGGGTTTCGCCCCCACAACCCAAAGATGTGCAGGGTAGGTGGATTGGCCACGCTAAAATTGCCCCTTAATTGGAAAAAATGAATCGAGTTCTCTAAATTTTTATTTTTTTTAATTATCTGGTATCACTGGACGACTTTTGCATAAACAAATGAGTAACATATATTACTCCAAGTAATATAGCAGGTGTGATCTGGATTACTTCTGCTGGGAGATCCCGGGAACATTGCACACTATTAGGCGCCTGGTGCGAATCTCGATTCAGGGCTCTCCCACAATTTTCCCAACATAGCAGGATTTGCACAGGGCTCAATGCAGCCGGGAAATCGCCCCCTGTATCTCTGACACAACCACAGATCTTTCCTTTATTGCAGTCTATTTCTCTCTTTCCGAGTCTCATGCTTTCCTCTCTTTGTCGTGTTTTAAGTCTATCAAGCTTTAATCTCTCCCTCCCCTTGAATGTAACAGAATTTAAAACCTGCTGCTCACTTACGCCTTGCTAGGAATCTTGATTAGAAGGCTGGCTATTTAATTTTAGGAACCTAGGTCACAGCCAACCTCAGACAGATAAGATGGAGCTGGCTTCTCTCTCTCATGCTGACGACAATTGAGTCTCACAGACTGGACACCAGTAAAAAAAGACTCATTAAATGGTGAAGACGCTTAGAGATGAAGCTATTAAAAATAAATAGGTGTGCGACTAGCTCCCTCTAATGGGTGTATGTGTAACTACACATCAGTACATCAATCTTTGTGACGATCAATGCACCCTTGTCAAATACCTCTCCCCATTGTTTTAACAGGGGTGCTAACCTATTTCTTCCAACATGGATTAACACCGCTGTTAAAATAGCAGATAAGACATTCCACACACAGAGGAATATCGTGTTGTGTATTTTCCAAGTGATGATCTTCAATACAACATCCCTCCTTCCCTTCAAAGATTGGCAGCACGGTGGCGCAAGTGGTTAGCACATTGGCACACGGCATGAACAACCCTGGTTCGATCTCGGCTCTGGGTTACTGCCTGTGTGGAGTTTGCACATTCTCCCCGTGTTTGTGTGGGTTTCGCTCCCTTAACCCAAAGATGTGCAGGGTAGGTGGATTGGTCACACTAAATTGCCCCTTAATTGGAAAAAATGAATTGGATACTCAAAATTTTTTTTTTTTTAAAGATTGGTGTTGTACAGGAATACTTCGCTGCCTGCCAGGTTACCTTGTCTAGTTCCTAACAGATGGCAACTGGCGGAGATCATTCACAACAATCGCTTGACTCAATTGATACAGCAGTCTCAGTCGGAAGACTGGGTTCAAGCCCAACGCCAGAATTTAAGCATCTCATATTGTCTGACTCTCCTGTGCAGTACTGGAGAACAGTGCTGCCCTGTTCCAGGTGATGATCCTCAGACGAGCTGTTAAACTGGGGCCCCATCTCCTGTCGGCAAAAGACTCCAGACACTGCTTGAAAAGGTCTTCCCCTGGTCTCCTGGACAACATTTCATCATCCAAAGGCGTTGGTTTGGGCATTTTATAATACCCTGCCTGTGTGGAGTTTGCACGTTCTCCCCGTGTCTGTGTGGGTTTCCTCCGGATGCTCTGGTTTCCTCCCACAGTCCAAAGATGTGCAGGTTAGGTGGATTGGCCATGATAAATTGCCCCTGAGTGTCCTTAAGGTTAGGTGGGGTTACTGGATTACGGGGATAAGGTGGAGGCATGGGCTTAAGTAGGATGCTCTTTTAGTAGGTCGGTGCAGACCCGATGGGCCGAATGGCCTCCTTCTGCACTGTAAATTCTATACATGATTCTATGAACTGATGCCAAACTGTAAAGGGTTAACTGTAATAATAGCTGCTGATCTTGTGCGTGAATTATGTCAGAGCAATGTCACACGCTGAAAGGTGACTGCAAGGCGTCTTAGGGAGCAGCTCCAGCTACGTCTCGGTCTTATTTAACCTTTGTAAACTTTTAGTCCGTAAATAAATGTGTTTCGGAAAAAGGCCACCACCTCCAGCAAGATCTCTCGAATAAGCTAACGAATCCTGAGATAAAACCACGATAACAGACAAACCACAAAAAAAACATATTAACTGGTTCAGAAATAAGAGAAGCAGAGTTCATATTTCAAGTTGAATATATTCCTTCTTCATTCTGCAAATGCTGCTAGACCTGTTGCGTATTTCCACCGCTCTGCACATCCTCCCCGTGTGTGCGTGGATTTTCTCCGGGTGCTCCGGTTTCCTCCCACAGTCCAAAGATGTGAGGGTTAGGTGGATTGGCCATGCTAAATTGCCCACAGTGTCCAAAATTGCCCTTAGTGTTGGTGGGGTTACTGGGTTGTGGGGATGGGGTGGAGGTGTGGACCTTGGGTAGGGTGCTCTTTCCAAGAGCCGGTGCAGACTCGATGGGCTGAATGGCCTCCTCCTGCACTGGAAATTCTATGATTCTATAATTCTGTCTTAATTTCAGATTCTAGCATCTGCAGTACTTTGATTTTATCTTACCCGGTTCTGGATGTTTGTGGGCACTCTTGTTGAGTGGTTACTATATTTTCCCAGATTACTTAATTTCCGAACAAGCTGTTGCTTGTGAAATGCTTTGAGACAAGTCCGAGTCACCTAATAAGTCACTGCATATAAGTATAAGGCTTTCTTTAGCACATGGTAAACTTACTGGTCAATTCATTACCAGCGTATATCAACTCCTCCAGGTAAAAGCGGAGCAAATTCGGGGACGGTTCGATCAGATTGGAAGTTGGCAAATGTTACTCTGCTTTTCAAGAAAGGAGGGAGAGAGAGCAGTGAATAGCATGCCAGTCGGCCTAATATCAATTGGGAAGTGCTGGAATCTATTGAGGAAGTATTAAAAAAGCACTTAGAAAAGCAAAGTATGAGTAGAACAAGCGAACATGGTTTTACGAAAGGGAAACCATGTTTGACAAATTTTGAGTTTTTTTTGAGGATGTAACTAGTAGCATAAATGAAGGGGAACCAGTAGATGTAGGAGACCTGGATTTCCAAAAGGCATTAGTTAAGGAGTAGTCAGTTAAGGGCGGCAAGGTAGCACAGTGGTTAGCGCTGTTGCTTCACAGCGCCAAGGTCCCAGGTTCGATTCCCACTTGGATCACTGTCGGTGCGGACTCTGCACGTTCTCTCCGTGTCTGCGTGGGTTTCCTCCACGTGCTCCGGTTTCCTCCCACAGTCCAACGATGCGCAGGTTAGGTTAGGGCATGCTAAATTGCTAAATTGCTCTTTCGCCTGAATGATGCTAAATATCACTGTATTGTGGACAGTATCTCCAAAAAGGTGAGGTTGGGTTACGGGGATAGAATGGAGTTGTGGGCTTCGGTAGGGTGCCTTTTCCAAGGGCTGGTGCAGACTAGATGGGCCAAATCGGCTCCTTCTGCACTGTAAATTTTATGATTCTATGAGTAATATTTTAGCATGGGTAGAGGATTGGTGCATGGATAGAAAGCAGCGGGTGGGCATAAACAGGGCTTTTTCAAGTTAGCAGGCAGTGGATAGTGGAGCGCAGCAAGGATCAGTGCTGGGATCTCAGCTATTTACAATCCATAGTAATGACTTAGACTTAGAGGGCAGCACGATAGCACTGTGGTTAGCACTGTTGCTTCACAGCGTCAGGGTCCCGGGTTCGATTCCCCGTTGGGTCACTGTCTGTGCAGAGTGGCACGTTCTCCCCGTGTCTGCGTGGCTTTCCTCGGGTGCTTTGGTTTCCTCCAACAAGTCCCAAAAGACGTGCTTGTTAGGTGAATTGGACATTCTGAATTCTCCCTCAGTGTACCCGAACAGGCGCTGGAGTGTGGCGACTAGGGGCTTTTCACAGTAACTTCATTGTAGTGTTAATGTAAGCCTACTTGTGACAATAATAAAGATTATTATTATTGGAGACAGCGAGTAATGTATCAATGTTTGCTGATGGAACCAAAGTAGGTGGGAAGATGAGTTGTGGGGAGGACACAGCGAGGCTGAGAAAAGATATAGACAGGTTAAGTGAGTGGGCACCAGCATAATGTAGGGAATTGTGAAGTTATTTACTCTAGTTATAAGAATAGAAAAACGGAATATCTTTAAAGGGTGCGAATCTTGCAAGTTTTGATGTTCCCAGAGACTTGGGTGTGTTTGTACAAGGGATGCAAAGTGAGCATGCAGGTGAAGAAGCAAATAGGAAGGCAAGTTCCACATTGGTCTTTATTGCAAGTGGATTGGAGTACAAGAGTAAGGACATCTTGTTGCAACTGTTCAGGGTTTTGGTGAGACCACATCTGGAACACCGTGTGTGATTTTGTTCTCCACATTTAAGAAGAGATATAGGATGGGATTCTCCGTTGCGAGTCCACCCGTCTACCCCTGCCAACGAGAACGGAGAACTTGGCTCCAGCCAAATCTCCTTTCACTGCAGCAGGAAAGGAGAATCTGCCGATGTGAATGGGCAGAGAATCCCGCCCATACTGGCATTGGAGGCGTTAAAGAGGTTCACTAGGTTGGCCCCTGAGTTGAGGGGTTTTTCCAATGGTGAGAGGCAGAGTATTTAGGCCCACTTTCTCTGGAGTTTTGAAGAATGGGAGATCACAATGAAATCTACAAGATTCTGAAGGGGTTTGATAGGGTGGACGCTGAGAGATTGTTTCTGTTGGTCAGAAATCTAAAACACGGGGGCTCAATCTCAGGATGAGGGGCCAATCATTTAGGACTGTGATGTGGAGAAATTATTTCACTCAAAGGGGTGTGAATCTTCAGAATTTTGTAACCCAGAGAGTGTGGATGCTCCATCATTGAACACATTTAAGTCTGGGATGGACAGATCTTTGGTCTCTCGGGGAATTAAGGGATATATGGAACGGGTGGGAAATAAAGTATTTTTAAAATTCGTTCGTGGGATGTGGGCATCGCTGGGTCAGCATTTATTTCCCTACCCTGAGGGCATTTAACAGTCATTTCTGTGGGTCTGGAGTCACATGTAGGCCAGGCCAGGTAATGATTTTTAAAAAGAAATTTAGAGCACCCAATTATTTTTTTCCAATTAAGGGGCAATTTAGCGTGGCCAATCCACCTAACCTGCACATCTTTGGGTTGTGGGGCAAAACCCAGGCAGATACGGGGAGAATGTGCAAATTCTACACAGTCACCCGGGGCTGGGATGGAACCCGGGTCCTCAGCGCCGTAGGCAGCAGTGCTAACCACTGCGCCACCATGCCACCCCAAGTCTAGGTAATGATGTCAGATTTCCTTCCCTAACAGAGATTAGTGAACCAGATGAGTTTTAATAATAATTATTATTATCTTTACCGTCACAAATATACTTACATTAGCACTGCAATGAAGTTACTGTGAAAAGCCCCTAGTCGCCACATTCCGGCCCCTGTTCGGGTACACAGAGGGAGAATTCAGAATGTCCAAATTACCTAACATTTTTCGGGACTTGTGGGAGGAAACCGGAGCACCCGGAGGAAACCACGCAAACACGAGAGAATGTGCAGACTCCACACAGACAGTGACCCAAGCCAGGAAGCGAACCTGCGACCCTGGAGCTGTGAAGCAACAGTGCTAACCACTGTGCTACCGTGCTGCCCATTTACCACAATCGGCAATGGTTTCATGGTCATCCTTGACTTTTAATTCCAGATTTTTAATTCAGAGTTCCTCTCCGATGCCCTGGCCATCTCCTACAGTTCATTGAAGTCAGGGTCTTTTTTTAACACCCTTCTTACCAGTTGGCAGAAGTTGTAATTAAGGCCCCAGTGGTCCAAATGCATTGAGCTTCCTATCCTTTTCATGACTATTGCAGCTCCGCCGTTCTGGTCTTTCTACACTGTGATACTCTTTCCCCGATTGTAAAGGAGGAATGGAGCTCTGCCCCCCCCCCCCCCACCCCCCCCCCCCATCTCCCAAGGCACGATCACCCTAAATCCAATCAAACCCCCTTTAAGACCAGGTGCGAGACTTAGGCCAGCAAACCGTGCTCAAAAAGGAGATTTCTGGATCGTTGTTGAGTAGTGGTTGAATGGACAATGCTGAAGATGGCACAGTGGTTGGCACTGCTGCATCTAGGTCCCAAATTCGATCTCAGCCTCGGGTCACTGTCCGTGTAGAGTTTGCACATTCTCCCCATGTCTGTGTGGGTCTCACCCCCTCAACCCAAAAGATGTGCAGGGTAGGTGGATTGGCAATGCTAAATTGCCCCTTCATTGGAAAAAAATTTGGATACGCTAAATTTATTTAAAAAAGGACAATGCTGAAGTCATGTTGAGAAAGTGATTTGAAACAGTGTTGGTCCGATCCTCGGTGTTTACAATCCTGGTATTTTATAGAAAGCAGATTCCATGCAAAGATCACTATTTCTTTATGAGGTTCAGTCGGCTCCCAAACTTGCCTTTTCCCCATTGTCCGTTTGTTATACTATTGACTATGTCCCTCTAATGCAGATTGGTAATTACACATCAATATTAAGTTGTCATTAATAATAATGTAAAGCAAATATAGGAAACACGCAACGCAGTATCTGAAGAGAGAAAATAGAGGGTAATATTTTGAGTGGAGATCCTTTTGCCACATTTCACTCTTCCATCCATTGTCTTCACATAGGAGTCTCGAATGAAGCTTGCATTTATATAACATTATTCACATCATCGCACAGACTTTCACCACAGCAAAATATTCCAATATGTTTCATGAGAGGCTGCGACTGGGAGAGGAGTTCGGGGAGGTGATTGAATGTAGGCTTGTAGATGCAGTTTTTTAAAAGGCAGGACGAGATATGGTGAGGCAGAGGGGATTTGGCTGAGAATTTAATTGAACTGAACGTCGCTGGCTGAAGGCTTTGCCACCAATGGTGCCAATGAGGCCCGGAGAGTAAGCTGGCCATGACCAGCATTACAGTTGAACATAATCCTGTCCTGAGTGAATACCCAAATTGATGCGCATTGGAATGGGTGCCACTTGAAGCTGCTCAAGAATGGGAAAAGTGGCTGTGGAATTTTCCCCTCACTGGCTCGCCCCTATGATGCCCCCTTCCCCCAAACCCGGACTAACTGGCCCACAAACCAGGACTAACTGGCCCACAAACGCCAACTGGGTAGGTTTGCGAATGAGGATTGGTGACAAGATTAGCAACGGGCTACCATTTGAACAGGAGTCAGCACATTTTGGAGAGGAAGGAAACAATTGAGGGGGGAGGGGGAAAAAAAATCAAGTTTACAATGTTCTCACACGACCTCTCGTAAGTAGAGAGATTGAAACCCACAGTTCAAAGATGTGCAGGTTAGGTGGGTTGACCATGCTAAAGTGTCCAACACAGGTTAGGTGGGGTTACTGGGTTATAGAGATAGGGTGGAGGCGTGGGCTTAAATAGGGTGCTCTTTCCAAGGGCCGGTGCAGACGCGATGGGCCGAATGGCCTCCTTCTTCACTATAAATTCTATGATTCTACGAAACACAAAAAGACACAGCACAGGTAAACAATGGTTTATTATTGAGTTATTCCTTAAGATATATTCTGCTAAATACCTGCTGATAGGTGTAAATTAACTACTTCCACAAGTTCATTTGGTAATTATTAGGAGTATGTGCTGCTGTGTGCTCCTGATATACCCCTTGGCAGTGAAGGCTGGGCATATTATCACACCCCAATTTTTGCCACCATGTTAGACCGTGTTAAGGAAAACTGTAGCAATGTTTTGTCATTGTTTCGACACGGGCAGTATGGGATTACCATTGGCTCCTTATGGGCTCTCGTGGAATAAGGGAATTGGGTCCATAGGAGACAGTGTAGATGGTGTCGTACATTTTGGGCTGGTTCTGCATTTGTCTCTTCAATGCAGCTCTCTTGTCTCCCACGAGACCAAAATTTGTAGGAGGAGCTGAAAAGAAACAGATATAAAAGACGTGTATGAGTTACAACAGCAGTCACTTGCGTTTATACAACACATTTAACGCAGTAAAGTAATCCAAGGAGCTCTTTGTTACAAAAAGTGACACCAAGTGATGTAAGACAAGAATTGGTCAGAGAGATGGGTATTTTTTCATAGAATTTACAGTGCAGAAGGAGGCCATTCGGCCCATCGAGTCTGCACCGGCTCTTGGAAAGAGCATCCTACCGAACCGCACACCTCCACCCTATCCCCATAACCCAGTAACCCCACCCAACACTAAGGGCAATTTTGGACACTAAGGGCAATTTAGCATGGCCAATCCACATGTTGCTAACTTTTGGTGGTTCAATTGGCTCTGTTTTATAACCTTTGCTCTCGAGTCGCCAGGTATCTTTATGATACCGCCACGAGGTTCAAGTTCAAGTAATGATCAATAACTCAACACACCAATTAGTAAGATTCAAATCAAAGCACATTTATTATACACAGTAAATCACTACTCATGCATAAATTCTACTTCTAAGCTACTTCTACAACTAACAGGCCCATACTTAACTTCGGAAAGGCCCACCAGGTCAGGGGAACAAATGGCATTTCGTTCGGAATCTGAAACTGCGGGATTCAAAGCCGGTATGGACTGGTAGCTAGGAGCGCCTATCTCGTAGCGAGCGTTGACTTGAGACTTACTTTAGAGATGCGGCAGCTTGGACCGTTCACTCTCAGGGGTTGCTTTGCGTTGCTGAGTGACCCGGTAACGATTTGAACTTGGGGGCTTAACTTTTATAGTCCCCAGGGGCTTCCCGCCTTTCGGGGCGGACCCTGTACCTGGTTCTAGGTGATTGGACTTCGTTCCAGTCGCTTGGTTCGATTTCCCCAATACTGGAGCGGTTCCCTGATCGATAGGCGGTCTTGAGGTGTCTGTTAACCTCTTTTGTGTTGGCTCCTGCTGGCACCGGGGAGTCTGGCTTAGCTTTGTTTGTCCTAAATGTTGCGATTGTTCCCGGGGATTGCTTAGTATGTAGATGGCTGCTACATTATTATGCTGATGGTCGCTGGTATCGATGCTGTCTGGGCTTTTGCAGAGTTTAATACACAGTAAACCTGGCACCTGCTGGTTTCTGCCTGTGTTGGCTGAATTTCCCTTCAGCCTTTGCGGTTCTCCATTTTAAATCGGGACTTGGCCAACTCAGGTGGCTAGACTCCCTCCTTGTGATCCTAATGCGAAGCGTGAAGGATCACATAACTGCGTTGTTTTTCATTCCCTGACCCGGCGAGCACTCTTCTATGGCCTCTACACTGACCATAACTATGCAAAAAAATTTTAACTGACAATTCTAAGGGGCGCTATGTCAAACAGGGACATGCATTACAAAACAAGAAAATCGGAACCTCTAACTATCCTTAATAAACTACACTCACTTAAACATTTCATCACTCTAACTTCCTAAACCATACAAACAAAATCATAGCAGTTTATACACATTTTCTGGCTTGGCAGTCAAGCTCAGGATTGTACAATTGCTCATGAACATTTCTTTATTTACAACATAAAAATGCAAACGACTGTTCTTTATTATAGATCGCGGGGGTCGGGGGTCTGGTCGTATCCAAAAATAGGGGATCTGATCCTATATACCGGGGTGCAAGCGCGGTAGGCTCTCATTCTCCATTTTCTCAGACGCATAGTCTGCACGATGCAGCAGAGTATCGCCAATACCAATAGGGATTTGACTGGGCTCTGGGTACTGTGGGGAAGTGAATCATTAACGGCTGGGGGGGGTTGAGGTCAGGGGGCTCGCGTTCACGTGCAACCAAATGTCCATTATAACGATGAGCAACGCGGAGGATGTCCTCATGGTTCTTCTTCTTTCTCTTCTCTTCTCTTCTCTGGTTCTGGAGCTTCTGTGGAATCAAGATTAGTGTCTGTTACTATCTTGGTTTAATATCTCGTATGATAGCCTGTCTGTCCTTTAGTGCCAATTACTCCCTTTATAATTGGTCACTATGTGTGACTCCCTCATTTAAAAAAAAAACCCGAATTTCAGGACAAGACACACTTACAAATACTGAACCAGTGTGAGCCGTCTCGCAGACTGTGTGGTTTACCATCCAAATGTTTCAGGATATAAATAGCAGAGGGTTGGCAACCTAAGGGTTACCTGAAACAAAACAAAACTTTTTGAACCAAACTTTCCGAAATGAGGTGCGTATGGGCCGCGGCGGGTACGATTTGGATGGAGTCCCCGGGTAGGACGGCGACCAATGACGTATGTGCCCTACCTGAGTGTAGCTGACCAGAGGGGGGGGGTCCCAGGCAGGGCGGGTCCCAAGCAGTTTCTCCACTGCCTGAGCAACCGACAAGAATGGGCAAGAAATGTAGTCATCGTGGGGGGTTGCCATATTGGTTCTTCCCTCGAACCACAAGGGCAGTTATGAACGGGGGTCTGTCGACAGATGAGTTCCTCTGAACTGGAGTCTGGGATATTAGCAGGTCTCTGCGGGCAAGTACTCAGAGGTTTCGGCCGAAAGGGCGTGGAGCTGTGGAAAAATACATTTCCGGTCTGACATACAACATTTAACAGTACAAGTCCAAACAACATCAAACATGCTGCCGGTTCCATCAGAAAGGACACCGTTTTATCCCAAGCGGTTCCTTTTAAAACATCATCTGGACACCTCAGTTATCGGTTGCGAACAGGGTCGCAAAGGGGTTCTCGTTTTGGGAGTCAGACTCAAAGTCATCATCTTCTCCCGGGTGCCACACTCTTGAGTG
This sequence comes from Scyliorhinus torazame, assembly GCF_047496885.1. NCBI lineage: Eukaryota > Metazoa > Chordata > Chondrichthyes > Carcharhiniformes > Scyliorhinidae > Scyliorhinus > Scyliorhinus torazame. The sequence continues at coordinate 42,096,297 of NC_092722.1, forward strand.
TATCAGGGCTGATTGGGCTGCATGGTATGATTTCGGATCGCTCTCGTCATTCCGGACGAGTCTGTACGAATTATCTCTGTGCCAATAGGTGGTATCTAGTTGTGTGGGGACGGAATCGGGGTCATCATTGTAGGTCGGTGGTCGGTGGTGGGGTTTGTGTAGGAAAGTGATCGTGAAGGGATCACTCGAATCGTGGTCGGATTCGCTGGGTGTGGGTTCTGTTGCATGGGGATAGTAGGGAGGCGTGCTGTGGCTATCGCCCGAGTCACAGTCGCTGTCTTTGCTGCTGCAGTCTGTGGGCGTTCCGGGGCCGAGTCAATAGTTCGGGGGTGGAGTCGGGGTTGTGTCCGTGGCTGGGCTGGACGTGTTGGGGGAGGGTAGGGTTATGTTGGCTGTGGGCGGGGTGTGGTGTGCTGCGTCGAGCATGACGTGGTGTGCGTGGTTAGACTGTGTTCCATATGCCTTTAGCTGGTTGATATGGAACCACGCAGTCTTACCGTTGGGGTGCTTTATTTTGTAGACGGAAGGGCTTACTTTGTCTGCAATGGAGTACGAACCCGAGTACTTTGCTGACAGGAATGTGCTGGGGTTGTATACGGAGAGCATGACTTGCTGTCCTACACTGAACTCAGTCGCATGCACTGTCTTGTTGAAACAGGCCTTGCTCTGTTTCTTTCTTGTGCCCAATTTCACTGCGGCTGCTAGCTGAGCCGTTTTAACATTCTCCACTAATTGTTTGACTGCGTTCTCGTGTGTGAGGGCCGTCACTTCGAGGCTGGTCAAGTCTAAGCCTAATAGAAATTCTGTGCCTTTCATGGGCGTCCGGTCATGAGGGTGTGTGGGGTGTAACCTGTGGATGTGGAAACCGTATTTTGCAAAAACATCAGCGCAAAAGGGAGGACGGAGTCCCAAGTGGTGTTGTTTTGCTGGACCATTTTTCTGAGGGTGGATTTTAGGGTCCGATTCATGCGCTCCACGATACCACTCGACTGGGGGTGGTATGCAATGTGGAATTTTTGGGTAATGCCAAATATCGTGAGGATGTTCTTCATGACACGTCCCGTAAAATGGGAACCTTGGTCGGATTCAATGCTGCGGGGGAGTCCCCATCTCGTAAAGATGTGGTGGGTTAGGATCTTGGCTGTGGTCTTGCCGTGTTTGTTCTGGATGGGAATGCTTCAACCCATTTTGTAAACGTGTCTATCACCACAAGTATATATTTATAACCATTCCTGCAAGGGGGCAATGGTCCAATATAATCAATCTGGAGGTTAGTCCAGGGGCCATTAACGGGTCGGGTGTGACTGAGTTGAGCCTTTTTGGCATATCTGTCTGGATTATTCTGGGCACAGATAAGACAATTCTCAACGTAGTGAGTAACATCTTCTTTTAAACTCAGCCACCAGCAGAGCTGCCTGAGGTGGGCTGTAGTGGGATTGATTCCCTGATGTCCATGACTGTCATGGAACAAACAAATCAGTTGATTCCTGTCCTGTTCAGGAACCACATAAAGGGTGTCTTTTAACACCACAGTGTCATGTGTGGTCAGAGCATTTTTAAACCTCTCGTAGGGTGCTGAATAGTTTCCTTTTAAAATCTCCCCGAGATTGCTGTCCTGCTTCTGGGCCTGCACTAAATCCTCGATATTAGTCTACGAGACCTGAACTGCATTCACTAGTGCGATTTCGGGGGGTGTCCAAAAATATCTGTGTCTGGAACCTGCTTTAGCCAGTTCTTTTACATTTCCAGGGGGGGAGGAACGATGGTGACTTTGAACTTTGACTATTCCAAAAGTCCTGTTCTGTGCTCTCTCTAAAATGTGACAAAGCAATGGGGCTGAGGGAAGGGGTTTTCCGTCTGTGGAAACAAATCCTCTTGCTTTCCACAGGGTTAGGAATTCTGTGAGGCTATTGCAGACATAGAGGCTGTCCGAGTATATGTCTGCTGTGCTGGGGAAGGAATCTGGGTGTTCCACTATGTATGCGATGGCCGCAAGTTCTGCTGCCTGCGCGCCTAAGTATCCTGGAAGTTTTATTGCTATTTCTTCTAGGAAGCGTCCCTGCGCGTCCTCGACATAAATACCGCATCCTGTTATGCGCTTCCCTTCTAATATTGTGGAAGATCCATCCACATATATCCTAATGGGTTCGCACGTGTCTGTGTGCTTGGGGCTCTGGGTTGAACTACCTATCTTTCGGGGGGGTGTTTTAGCAATAAAGGGGCCTGTGTTGTGGTGTGGAGAGATAATTTCACATTCATGGGGGGTTCCGGGGTACTGTAGGTTGTCGGCTAAAAAGGTGTGGGTCTTTGTCCTTTTAACAGTGATGTCCCGTCCCTGCAAAAGAAGGGTCCATCTGGCTGCTCTTATCTGAATAACTGTACCGTCCTTGAGTCGTCCGTCCAGTAGAAGTTGGGTGGGGGTGTGTTCTGTGAGGATTGTGATGGGATTCAGTCCGGTAATGTAAGAAAAATACTGTACTGCCCAAAAAACTGCGAGCAGGTGCCTCTCACAGGCTGAAAATTCCTGCTCCACAGCATCTAAAATTCTGGAGGCATAAGCCACGGGCCTTAACTGGTCGTGCCGTTCCTGGAGGAGCACGGCCGAAAGGGTGCGGTCTGTGGTCGCTTCCTCTATAGCATAAGGGGAAAGCGGGTCTGGAACTTGTAGTGCGGGGGCTGCTTTGAGTGCTCTTTTCAACGAGTCCACAGCATCTGTATGCTGCGGAAGCCATTCCCAGGGGGGGGGGGGGGCTCCTTTCTTTAGGAGGTCTGAGAGGGGTGCTGCCTTGCTGGCGAAACCGTCAATGTGGCTTCGGCAGTAGCCATCCAGTCCTAAAAACGACCGGAGGGCTGAAACGTTCTGGGGAAGGGGCAATTTAGCAATCGAGTCAATCCTTTTATGCTCGATCCCGCATTTACCATGTGTGATAATTGTTCCCAAATATATCACCTTATCTTCCAAAATCTGGGCCTTTTTGGGGTTAACTTTACAACCAATTGCATGTAAGAGTTCCAGGAGTTCGGACAGAAGCTCAATGTGCTCTTCCTTGGTGTCTGTCTGCAGTAGTAGGTCGTCTACATACTGGACCAGACATTCGGGGCGAGAGAATTTGGCTAAACCATCTGCCAGCTGTCGGTGGAAAATGGAGGGCGAGTTGTGGAATCCTTGTGGCTGGCATGTCCACGTGTACTGTTGGTTTTTAAAGGTGAAGGCAAATTTGTGCTGGCACGCCTTTGCCAATGGAATGGACCAGAATCCATTACTGACATCTAAAACCGTAAAGAATCGGGAATTGAGTCCCTGCTTGAGCATGGTCTCGGGACTTGTGGCTACCGTGGGGGCTGCTGCGGGGGTGATTTTGTTGAGTTCCCGGTAATCGATGGTCAGTCGCCATGATCCATCGGGATTTCTCACTGGCCAAATCGGGGCATTATTAGTGGAGGCTACTGATCTAAGTACGCCCTGCTCTAATAAGCTTTCAATTACTTTTGAGATTTCTCCCTCTGCCTCTTGGGGAAATCCGTATTGTTTTTGGGGTCTGGGGTCAGGTCCTATGATTTGTACTGAACCAGTCACCCGTCCACGGTCGTGATTGTGGGTCGCGAATGCTGCCCTGTACTTTTGTAAAACTGCCCTAACCTGCTTGTCCGTGCTAAGCGTGGTCGGGTTAAACCAAAATTTGCCTACTGCGCTAATTTTGTTCACGTATTCACCTATGTTGAGCGTTGCGGGGGCTCTTGCGGATTTTGCCATTTTCCAGACACACTGGTTGACTGGATCAAATGATAGGTTGTGGGAATTCATAAAATCGATTCCCAGAATGTGTTCTGCTGTGTGGGGCAGGTCAACTAAAACTACGGGGTGCTTGGTGGTGATGGTGCCGATCTGAATGGGTACAGGGGCTGTGATGTGTCCCTGCTGTGAGTGGCCTGTAAAGCCGCTGAGGGTGATAGTGGCTGTAGTGGGCCACGTGTCCTTTTGGAACATGGTGGATAAATTTATTGTGGCGCGAGACCCTCCTGTGTCCCAGGGAAATTTGATGGGCTTTCCCCGAATTCTTGCTGCAACTACCGGTTGTCCGGACCTATCCCAAAGGGTGTCGCAGACCCAACTGGGGGAGCCCGAACACCGTCAGTCCGTTCCGGTCAGGTCCGTCTGATCTGAACGGGTGCTAACACTATGAATGGGCTCTGTCTTATTCCTACTTAGAGTGCCCGTCTGCTGGGCTCTCAGTGGCTTTCGTGGGGCATTGCATTCCCTTGCAAAGTGTCCCAACTGTCCACAGTTGTAACACTCCTGTGACTTGGGTGAGGGGCTGTTCTTTCCTTCATTTACCTATGCCGGGTTCTGGTGTGATTTAACGGCTTGTATGTCTGCGTCGGCCTGCTTTTCTTCGGGATTTATAACTGCGGTTTGTTTTGTACAGACTGCTCCCAAGCGCGGGACAATCTTTTTACGACCCATTTCTCATTATGAGCCTCCTCTGAGGGATCATAATTCGCGCAAGCTTTTTGTCCTGTTTCTGTGGCATGGGAGATAAGGGTGCGGGTCCATTTGGCCATGTTGTCTGGGGACAAATGGGCGCGGTCTAAGTCTCCAAAAACTGCTGCAAAATGGATCCACAGGCGTCCAGCAAACACTGTGGGGTGCTCGGTTTTCTTTTGCCTACATTTGTTAAGGCCATCTACAGGGTCACCCTGGTTATACCCGATGGCGTCTAGAACCTATGCATTTCTGCAAGGGTGCCTCCTCCTACATTCTGTGGGTCGGGAGGGGCTGCTACGACCGAAGGGTCTAAACTTAAAACTGTGAGCTTTACATGCTCTCGCTCATCCAGGCCGCACGTGGTCGCCTGCTGTTTTACTCTGGCAAAAAAGTGGTGGGGGTCTGAGGTGGGGAGGAACGGCGTGATTTTCTCGCACGCGTCCCGTAATTGGGTCACTGTTAAGGGGGTGGTATACAAAAATTCCGTTTTGTCCGATGTGGCTGTGCGGTGGGTGGTTACTTGGTTAATTGGAGCCTGAACTATCTGCTCTGTGGAGGGTTGGGGTGCTTCCTCTTCTGTGGCTTTCCCTGCGCACATGTTCCCTGAACATACGTCTGCACTGGCTCGTTTAACTCTTCCCAATCAGGGCCGTCTTCCTCATCTAACTTTACTCCAAAGGTTTCCTGGAATCCTTTTTGGACTGAAAGCAGCGATTGCAGCTTTGCAATCTGCTTCCGGCACTTTGCGTGGTCTAGTGAGCTTTGTCTTTGTTCCGTGGTGGCAGCATGGAGTGCTCTTAACGCTGCCTTCAGGTCACTACACTGCCTCTGCAATGCTTCTACCTGCTTCTCGGTTTCTTCACGTACCCGGACTGCACGTTGCGTGTCCTGATAAGACTTTTCATACTGGGACTGGAAGCTGCTTAAGTGCGCCAGACAAGACTGGTGTGCCCTCTTGGCATCATCCACCTCTCCGTCTTTTGCCGCTCACCTCCTCCTTAGCTCTACATTCTCTCATTCTACCTCACTGACATCGACCTTGCTCATTCGATGTGTGCCTTCCATCTCTTTCCGGAGCGTCCTAACAACCTCCTCTGTGCCTCGCAACTGTGCCAAACAAAACACGATTGCCATCGGCTTGCGAGCTTTTCCTAAGCTCTTCTTGTGAATCTCACTCAGGTTCTCCCACCAAGTATGTCCTATACTCCCGGGTCCTGTTTCTTCATTGCTACAGAATTTGCTCCAAAGGGGCCATCCTTTCCCTTTGAGGTGCTTCCTGATTTCTTCCTCCCATACGGGACACTGTCCAACTCTACTGTTGCTGGTCGCTGCGACCGCAAATTCCTCTGGGTTCATGAGGCGCTGCATTGTCTGCATTGCCATCTTTCTTATCTGGCTGTTTCTTTTAAATTTGGAACAGGGGGACTAAGGCGGTGCTGTAATTACGGGTACGGCTTTCGCTGTTTTCCGGAATACAAACTCCCGACAGTTTTATCGCACCAAAAATCTATCAGTTTTACCTTATCGCCCTGTTAGTTACGCATGCATTATCACACTTCCGAATTATGAGGATTGATCAGAACTGCTTGAACACTTGTGGTTTTCTGTTCCCAATTGGATCTCTAATTCAAATTTTGGGTTCTCCCGGAGTGGTTAAACCACTTCTAGTTCGGGTCGCCAGTAATATGTTGCTAACTTTTGGTTGGTTCAATTGGCTGTGTTTTATAACCTTTGCTCTCGAGTCGCCAGGTAGCTTTATGATACCGCCATGAGGTTCAAGTTCAAGTAATGATCAATAACTCAACACACCAATTAGTAAGATTCAAATCAAAGCACATTTATTATACACAGTAAATCACTACTCATGCATAAATTCTACTTCTAAGCTACTTCTACAACTAACAGGCCCATACTTAACTTCGGACTGGCCCACCAGGTCAGGGAAACAAATGGCCTTTCGTTCGGAATCTGAAACTGCGGGATTCAAAGCCGGTATGGACTGGTAGCTAGGAGCGCCTATCTCGTAGCGAGCGTTGACTTGAGACTTACTTTAGAGATGCGGCAGCTTGGACCGTTCACTCTCAGGGGTTGCTTCGCGTTGCTGAGTGACCCGGTAACGATTTGAACTTGGGGCTTAACTTTTATAGTCCCCAGGGGCTTCCCGCCTTTCAGGGCGGACCCTGTACCTGGTTCTAGGTGATTGGACTTCGTTCCAATCGCTTGGTTCGATTTCTCCAATACTGGAGCGGTTCCCTGATCGATGGGCGGTCTTGAGGTGTCCGTTAACCTCTTTTGTGTTGGCTCCTGCTGGCGCCGGGGAGTCTGGCTTAGCTTTGTTTGTCCTAAATGTTGCGATTGTTCCCGGGGATTGCTCATTAGTATGTAGATGGCTGCTACATTATTATGCTGATGGTCGCTGGTATCGATGCTGTCTGGGCTTTTGCAGTTTAATACACAGTAAACCTGGCACCTGCTGGTTTCTGCCTGTGTTGGCTGAATTTCCCTTCAGCCTTTGCTGTTCTCCATTTTAAATCGGGACTTGGCCAACTCAGGTGGCTACACACCTAACCTGCACATGTTTGGATTGTGGGAGGAAACCGTGAGCACCCGGAGGAAACCCACGTACACATGGGGAGAATGTGCAGACTCCGCACATTGGTATGGAAGGGAGGAAGAGAGGGGAGTGCTTAATTTAGGGAATTCCAGGTCTTGGAGCCTAGGCAGCATAGCTGCCAATGGAGGGGTGAAGCCAGTTGGGAATGTGCAAGTTTCCAGACCCAATGGTCCCAGGTTTGATCCCCACTTGGTGCCGAGTTTGCCGACCTCAGCTACGATAGCTCCAAATGGAGAAGAGAAATATCACTCTGGATTTCTTTAGTATTAGATCATTATCTGCTTGAAAACCTACACGTGAAAGGCAAATGAGGGCAGGACTGCTCAAGGCAACCTCTCATCACCTTTGCCACCACTTACCCCCACACCCCCTCCCCCCACACCATGGAAGAATAGCCTGCCAATACTCCTAAATGATGAATGCCCATTTGGACAAAGTGCTGGCACCTAGCAAACCACGCCCTGCCAAGAGTTAGTTTCTTCATTTGAGATAGAGGGCATGGTAAAGGGTAGAAAATTGTCATAAGTATGCTTTGTATTACATACCTATCAGCGGGTAGTCTGAACTTTCTGGGGACCAGGTCAACTTCCTCTTATTCCATTTACGAAGTGGAGGCAAACATGGGTTTGGGCGTCTATTGATATGTTCATCGTACTGAGTAACATAGTACCAGGTGTGTGGAGCATTGTGATGAGAGAATAATACTGAAAGAGGTACACCCTAAAAAATAAGGCAACTTATTAAGCACACAGGGAACATGAATCATAGGCAAAAGCTCCTGGTTTGCAATTACTGAATAAATCAAATTCTACTGTTGCGTGTGATTTCAGAATTTTTGACTACAATTTTGAAGGACGGGTTATGATTCCATTTACTTACATACAATAGTTTCATTGTTTCATTGGTGACTCAGTGGCATGAATAACCCACCTACTGAGAGGATTACACTGTGCCAGTCCAAACACATGCCAGCCACTGCCCGCCCATTGCAATTTTCTTCAAAATTGGCCCATTAGCCATGCAGAGCAGTTTGCATCTGGAAAACCACCTAAAATCAACTTTGAACAGTTGAGAGCAGCGGAAGCAGAGTTCTGGGTCACTATCACTGCTCAGCACGATGTCTGAAAGAGCAGGGTTGTGACTGCCCTTATTATGCTCATGCTGAACCCCTTTTAGCGTTTGTTCAGCTCACTGCTAGCTTGCAATTTCTACCTTGTAAATGGACTTTCTTGACCAGAGTGACATGTTGGCTGACTGCAACTTTGGTGTGGCAATTAATGTAGTAACAGGACGTTCCCAACTTTCCACCGTTAAATTGATAGACCACTACACAAATGTACATTGTTTATGGAGGTGAAATTGAAGCTTATGAAAATAGTATGAAAATATGAGGCATTGCCAATTCCTGACCTGAAGAGTAACGTTTTTTTTTTTTTTGGGGGGGGGGGGGGGGGGGGGGGAGGCTCGCTCCCAAAGTACTGAGATTACATCTCAGGATAAACAGGGGAGACTGCAAAATAGAGTCAAGGCTGCCCCTGTGAGTGGAATGCACAGAAAGATTTTTTTTAAATATATTTTTATTAACATTTTTCACTTTATAAAATACAAGATAACAAGAAAAAATAAACCCATTAACAGACATAAAAAATAGAAACATAATAAAACAACCCCTCAGGAAACCTAATCCCTCCGCCTTTCTCCCTCAACAACTAATGGTGACCAACACTTTGAAATAATCAATAAACGGCTACCATCTCCGACAGAAACCCTCGATTGCTCCCCTCACGGTGTACTTGACTTTCTTGAGTTATAGGAACTCCATCAGGTTCCCCAGTCACACCGAGGCACTGGGTGTTGATGAAAACCTCCACCCCGGCAATACTCGCCTCCAGGCAATCAGCGAGGCGCAAGCCAGGACATCAGCCCCCACACCAGACTGCAGCTCCGGCAAGTTTGACACCCCAAAAATGGCCACTAAAGGATAGGACTCCAACTCAATCTTCAGAATCGCCATCATGGTGCTGAAGAAGGAGACCCAAAACTCCACGAGCTTGGGATAAAACCAGAACATAAGCGTGGTTAGCTGGACCGCCTGAACAGCGCTCTTACCTCTCCGCCACCCCTGCGATGAAGCGACTCATTCTGGACTTGGTCAGGTGCACCGTAAAAACTAACTTCAGTTGAATCAAACCAAGCCTCTCGTGCGAGGACATGGAGTTTCCCCCTGCGAAGGGTCTCACTCCGTACCTCATCATCTAATATGGGCCTAACTCCTCCTCCCACCGAGGTAATGCACAGAAAGATGACCAAGCAGCTTACCGTACTTTAGGCCAAAATAAACCAATGAGAACAGGGTACACACGACTCGGATGAGGATGAATCATGCACGTATCTTCTGGGGCTGCAAGAAGTTGGAGAGCTATTGGGAGGTGCTGTTTGGAATGCTATCCAAGATAGTGGAGGTCACGCCAGACCCTATGGAGGCGATGTTTGGGGTCTCGGAAATGCTTCTGGAGAGGAAAGAGGCCAACGTTGTGGCCTTCTCCTCTCCGATTGCCCGGCGAAGGATCCTGTTAAATTGGAGGTGGGATACGCCGCCAGGGGTGGCGGCCTGGCTGGGGGACCTGGACGACGTTCTCCAGATGGGGAAGTTTGAGTTGGGGGCGGCACGGTGGTTAGCACTGCTGCCTCATGGCGCCGAGCACCCGGGTTCGATCCCGGCTCCGGATCACTGTCCGGATGGAATTTGCACATTCTCGTGTCTGCGTGGGTCTCACCCCCACAACCCAAGGATGTGTAAGGTAGGTGAATTGGCTACGCTAAATTGCCCCTTAATTGGGAGAAAAAAGAATTGGGCATTTTAAATTTTAAAAAAGATTACGTTTGAGCTGAGGGAGTCAGCACGGTGGCGCAGTGGCTAGCACAGCTGCCTCACAGCACCGAGGTCCCAGGTTCGATCCCAGTTCTGGGTCACTGTCCGTGTGGAGTTTGCACATTCTCCCCGTGTTTGCATGGGGTTTGCCCCCACAACCCAAAGATGTGCAGGGTAGGTGGATTGGCCATGCTAAATTGCCCCTTAATTGGAAAAAATGAATTGGGTACTCTAAATTTATACTAAAAAAAAGTTTGAGTTGAGGGACTCAGAGGAGGGCTTCAGGGTCAGTGGGGATTTTTCATGACGTTATTTGAGGAGTAGTTCGTCGTAAGTGGTGGGGGGGGGGATTAAGGGGGAACATTTTGTGATTTGATGGATTGTGCATTTTGTACTTTGTTGATGTTATATGTGTTTAGGAATAAATTACCTTTTTAAATAAATAAATAAACCAATGAGAATCCAATACAAATCTGCCAGCGTCCCTGTCTCAGGTTGCTATCCAGTCCTCCTTGCTGGAAAATGTGAACAATATCCCTCAACAAAACAGCTTGTGGGATCTTACTGTGTAAACTCATGCATTTGGGGGAAGAGCTGGGGGTGGGCTGGCACTCAGGCAAAGGGCTCCAGCAACCCCCAGGAGAGGGTGAGGATCTGAGGGTGAGCCCCACCCTGCTGGGTCAAAGGAACTGCAGTCAAAGTGGTATCACAGAGCACACGTATTTCCCAAGTACGTCTCAGTGATCAGATGCACAAATCAGGAAGGAGACTATTACGGGCCCACATTTGTGGTTTCTGGATAGGTGCAAGAGCCCCCCCCTCCGTCACAGTGGCATGTACTCAGGGATCATCGTGGAATCTGTCTGATTACCGGGGCTCAGAAAGGGCTTTGTCTTGGTGCCAATCTCTGGGTCCCCCTCACCGCGCTGTTCATCTCACCTGGTGTTTTTTCAATATCAGAACAGCCTCTCTAGGGTCTGGCATAGTAAATGGGTAGGGCTTGTAGTCAGCTCGGTATGTGGTGGTCCCAAAGCAAGTCCCTTTGATGAACTGCATGAAACAAAGAAAAGAAACGCGGCAGTGAGGACGTACGCTGGAAATGAAGAAGTGGCAAAGCTGCCCGCTCGATTGGCACTCCATCCACCACCTTAACCATTCACTGCCTCCATCACCAGCTCGCTATGCCTACAGCATGTACCATCTACAGGATGCACTGCAGCATTTTGCCAAGGCTCCTTCAACAGCACCACCCAAACCCATAACCTCCACCTTCTAGCAGGACAAGGGCAGCAGGCATATGGGAGCACCACCTGCAAGTTCCCCTCCGAACCACACAGCATCCTGACTTGGAAATACATTGCTGTGCCTTCACTGTCGCTGGGTGAATTCCAGAACTCCCTCTCTAGAACCAAAAGCAACATGGGGGAATCCTCTTTATACCGCAAGTGGTTAGACTCAGGAATGCCCTGACTGAGAGTGTGGTGGGAGCAGATTCAATCGAGGATTTCAAAAGGACAAAGATCGGGACAGTGGGATTAACTCAATTGCTCTGACAAGGAGACAGCATTGGCTCAATGCACCCACTTAGCTGCTCTTTGCCCTACTGAAAGCCACGCCTGAATCTGGCTCCACCACACTCACAGGCAGTGCATTCCAAATCCTAACCACTCATTGTATAAAGGGGCTTTTCCTCCTGTCATCATTGATTATTTTTTCCAATCCCTTCAAATCATTATCCTCTGACTATTGGCCCTTGCGCCAGTCAGTACATTATCTCCCTATCTACTTTGCCTGAACACTTTGATCAAATCTCTTAACCTCTTCCTCTAATGAGAACAGCCACATCTTTTCCAATCCATCCACGTAGCTTAAGCCCCTCATCGCTGGAACCAACATCGTGAATCTTTCCTTAATACCCTTCCTAAAGTGCGGTGCCTAGAACTGAACACTATACTCCCAGGAGGCCAAACCAGGATTTTACAGGATTATCATTGCTTTTGTACTCTGTCTCATAACATTAAAAACTGGACACTCTCGCACACAGAATGGCTTTTACAACATCTCGATGCCATCCAAACGCATTTAGAACATAGAACAATACAGCGCAGTACAGGCCCTTCGGCCCACGATGTTGCACCGAAACAAAAGCCATCTAACCTACACTATGCCATTATCATCCATATGTTTATCCAATAAACTTTTAAATGCCCTCAATGTTGGCGAGTTCACTACTGTAGCAGGTAGGGCATTCCACGGCCTCACTACTCTTTGCGTAAAGAACCTACCTCTGACCTCTGTCCTATATCTATTACCCCTCAGTTTAAAGTTATGTCCCCTCGTGCCAGCCATATCCATCCGCGGGAGAAGGCTCTCACTGTCCACCCTATCCAACCCCATGATCATTTTGTATGCCTCTATTAAGTCTCCTCTTAACCTTCTTCTCTCCAACGAAAACAACCTCAAGTCCATCAGCCTTTCCTCATAAGATTTTCCCTCCATACCAGGCAACATCCTGGTAAATCTCCTCTGCACCCGCTCCAAAGCCTCCACGTCCTTCCTATAATGCGGTGACCAGAACTGTACACAATGCTCCAAATGCGGCCGTACCAGAGTTCTGTACAGCTGCAACATGACCTCCCGACTCCGGAACTCAATCCCTCTACCAATAAAGGCCAACACTCCATAGGCCTTCTTCACAACCCTATCAACCTGGGTGGCAACTTTCAGGGATCTATGTACATGGACACCTAGATCCCTCTGCTCATCCACACTTTCAAGAACTTTATCATTAGCCAAATATTCCGCATTCCTGCTATTCCTTCCAAAGTGAATCACCTCACACTTCTCTACATTAAACTCCATTTGCCACCTCTCAGCCCAGCTCTGCAGCTTATCTATATCCCTCTGTAACCTGCTACATCCTTCCACACTATCGACAACACCACCGACTTTAGTATCGTCTGCAAATTTACTCACCCACCCTTCTGCGCCTTCCTCTAGGTCATTGATAAAAATGACAAACAGCAACGGCCCCAGAACAGATCCTTGTGGTACTCCACTTGTGACTGTACTCCATTCTGAACATTTCCCATCAACCACCACCCACTGTCTTCTTTCAGCTAGCCAATTTCTGATCCACATCTCTAAATCACCCTCAATCCCCAGCCTCCGTATTTTCTGCAATAGCCTACCGTGGGGAACCTTATCAAACGCTTTGCTGAAATCCATATACACCACATCAACTGCTCTACCCTCGTCTACCTGTTCAGTCACCTTCTCAAAGAACTCAATAAGGTTTGTGAGGCATGACCTACCCTTCACAAAGCCATGCTGACTATCCCTGATCATATTATTCCTATCTAGATGATTATAAATCTTGTCTCTTATAATCCCCTCCAAGACTTTACCCACTACAGACGTGAGGCTCACCGGTCTATAGTTGCCGGGGTTGTCTCTGCTCCCCTTTTTGAACAAAGGGACCACATTTGCTGTCCTCCAGTCCTCTGGCTCTATTCCTGTAGCCAATGGTGACATAAAAATCAAAGCCAAAGGTCCAGCAATCTCTTCCCTGGCCTCCCAGAGAATCCTAGGATAAATCCCATCAGGTCCCGGGGACTTATCTATTTTCAGCCTGTCCAGAATTGCCAACACCTCTTCTCCACGTACCTCAATGCCATCTATTCTATTAGCCTGGGGCTCAGCATTCTCCTCCACAACATTATCTTTTTCCTGAGTGAATACTGACGAAAAATATTCATTTAGTATCTCGCCTATCTCTTCAGACTCCACACACAATTTCCCATCCCTGTCCTTGACTGGTCCTACTCTTTCCCTAGTCATTCGCTTATTCCTGACATACCTATAGAAAGCTTTTGGGTTTTCCTTGATCCTTCCTGCCAAATACTTCTCATGTCCCCTCCTTGCTCGTCTTAGCTCTCTCTTTAGATCCTTCCTCGCTACCTTGTAACTATCCATCGCCCCAACCGAAACTTCACACCTCATCTTCACATAGGCCTCCTTCTTCTTCTTAACAAGAGATTCCACTTCCTTGGTAAACCACGGTTCCCTCGCTCGACGCCTTCCTCCCTGCCTGACCGGTACATACTTATCAAGAACACGCAGTAAAGCTGATCCTTGAACAAGTCCCACTTATCCAGTGTGCCCAACACTTGCAGCCTACTTCTCCACCTTATCCCCCCCAAGTCACGTCTAATGGCATCATAATTGCCCTTCCCCCAGCTATAACTCTTGCCCTGTGGTGTATACTTATCCCTTTCCATCATTAACGTAAACGTCACTAAAATTTGTTTTTTTTACTTTTTAAAAATTAATTTTGCGGGATGTGGGCCTCGCTGGTTAGGCCAGCATTTATTGCCCATCCCTAGTTGCCCTTCAGAAGGTGATGATGTATTGGTTTCTTGAACTGCTGCAGTCCTTCAGGTGTAGGTACACCCACTGTGCTGTTAGGGAGAGTTCCAGGATTTTGCCCCAGCGACAGTGAAGGAACATCAATGTATTTCCAAGTCAGGAAGGTGAGTGACTTGGAGGGGAACCTCCAGGATTTGGGGTTCCCAGGTATCTGCTGCTCTTGTGCTTCTAGATGGGTTTGGAAGGTGCTGTCTAAGGAATCTTGGTGAGTTCCGGCAGTGCACCATGTAGATGGTCGTCTGTGGTGAGGTGTTTGTGGAAGGGAGAGCAATCAAACGGGCTGTTTTGTCCTGGATGGTGTCGAGCTTCTTGAGTGTTGTTGGAGCTGCACTCATCCAGGCAAGTGGAGAGAATTCCATCACACTCCTGACTTGTGCCTTGTAGATGGTGGACAGGCTTTGGGTGGTCAGGAGGTGGGTTACTCGCCGTAGAATTCTTTACCTTTGCCCTGCCCTGATAGCCACAGTATTAATATGGCTAGTCCAGTTCAGTTTCTAATCAATGGTAGGCCCCAGGATGTTGATTGTGGGGGGAAGTCTATATCTTTCTTTTAGTGGTTGGCAGCCCAGTAAGGTCCAAGTGTGTTCTATGTACACACGAGGCACAGACCAATCAGGCACTGGTTTCCCCCCAGGCACACATTTAATTTCCGAGAAAGCAAGTGATGGTGACAATGAGGCTGGTGATGGTGGCATCAAGTTCACCTCCTTGGCTCCTGCAGTCAATCCAATGGCATTCTGAATGGGCTCCCATGGGAAGATTAGGGTTTCCTCCGGAATCTCAGGTTTCCTCCCACAAGTCCTGAAAGACATACTGTTAGGTGAATTGGACATTTTGAATTCTCCCTCTGTGCACTCGAACAGGTGCCGGAATGTGGCGACTAGGGGCTTTTCACAGTAACTTCATTGAAGTGTTGTGAGCCTACTTGAGGGCAGCACAGTGGCACAGTGGATAGCACTGCTGCCTCATGGCATCGGGATCTTGGGTTCGATCCTGGCTCTGGGTCACTGTCCGTGTGGAGTTTGCACATTCTCCCCGTGTTTGTGTGGGTTTCGCCCCCACAGTCCAAAGATGTGGAGGGTAGGTGGATTGGCCACGCTAAATTGCCCCTTAGTGTCCAAAGCGGTTAGGAGGGATGATTGGGTTAAGGGGATAGTGTTGACGTGAGGGCTTAAGTGGGTCGGTGCAGACTCGATGGGCCAAATGGTCTCCTTCTGCACTGGGCAGGGGCAGCATGGTAGCATAGTGGTTAGCACTGTGGCTTCACAGCACCAGAGTCCCAGGTTCGATTCCCTGCTGGGTCACTGTGCGGAGTCTGCACGTTCTCCCCGTGACTGCGTGGGTTTCCTCCGGGTGCTCCGGTTTCCTCCCACAGTCCAAAGACGTGCAGGTTAGGTGGATTGGCCATGCTAAATTGCCCTAAGTGTCCAAAAAAGGTTGGGGGGGGGGTTATTGGGTTTAAGGGGATAGTGTTGAAGTGAGGGCTTAAGTGGGTTGGTGCAGACTCAGAAGGGCCGAATGGCCTCCTTCTGCACTGTATGTTTTGTGTTCTAATTAGAAAAAATGAATTGGGTACTCTAATTTTATTTTTAAAAATGTAAGCCTACTTGTGACAATAATAAATATTATTCTTAGACCATGGTGGGGGGGCGGGGAGAGTTCAGTTCCTATTGAGTTAGCTGCCACACAGCAACTTCAGGCAGGCAGATAAAGGAGAGAATTTAAGCAAGAGGACACATTAAACAGCAAAGCTAAAAGGGGAAAAAAAATTGTTCAGTGTCCAGGATCCTCCATCCTACACATTTTGTCCCCCCCCCCCCCCCCCCCCGCTCCCTTCTCTGTCCTTGATAAAAGCGTCTGACATTTGTAACTTTTTCAAACTCTGATGAATGATGATCCATCTGTTACCCGCCCCCAGAATGCTGTTGACTATTTCCAGCAGTGTCTGATTTTCATTCAGATTTCCTGCTGTCTCAGTATTTGGCTTTCGTCTCCTCCCTCACTTGCAGTAACTTCTTACACAATAACGCCGCTCTCTCCCCAGGCCCACACGAGCAGAGGCATCCTTCACTCCATATATCCCTCTCTCCATTCATTCCTTCCTCCCTCCCTCCTCCAGGCTGTCTCTCCCGCCCCCTGTGACTCCTCCCCCTTACCTTCTCTCTTTCCTCCGCCCAGTTGCCGATCAGCACTCGGTTCTGGTACTGCTGTTGTATCTTCCAGCTGGGCAATGCTGCCAAGGGGTCGGGGGCAAATCGATCGATAGGGGGTAGAGGGCAAACCGATGCCATGTCCCTGCAGCGGCGTGAGCCGGGCGCGGGGTCACTTTCAATGTGTCAATTTCAATGTGTCACTTTCAGCCTCTTTGTTTCGCGTTCCCATGGAGACGGCCTTCAGCAACACTCCACTCACAGCGAATTCCAGCTTCACTTTCTTTATCTTATTAAGTATTTTCTATGACCCCAGAAGGTCCCATTTTCCGAGGCTGATGCCTGGCGGCTCTTCTATTTGCCATCTGGGATCTGGGATCACTCCCCCACCCATCTCTCTATACTGCCTCCAGTGGACAATGGGCCAAGTGGCCACAGGTTTGGGGGAATTTCTTTTCAAGGTGGATGACTCGGTTACTAGGTAAGTGTGACCAGACAGGGAGGTTGTTTACAAAATAACGAGGTGCTGTCATGGGAAGATATTCTGCCAGGAAGGGATTAATGGGCAGAAGGGCCTTCTTCACCCCCAGACTAACTCGTGATCTGTCCAAAATGATAGAAGTCACTGAACGATTCCCTAAATTAGTCAGCTGTTCATGGTGTAGAAAGATTTCTCATTCCAACTCTCTATAATCCGGTGTAATTTGCTAAGAGTTGGCCCTATCACTGTCCAAATTGGCTTTTTCCATTATAATATCACACTGGCGGGGGTTGCATGTGGCGCAGTGGGTAGCACTGGGACTGCGGTGCTGAGGACCGGGTCTGAATCCCGGCCCTGGGTCACTGTCCGTGTGGAGTTTGCACATATTCCCTGTGTCTGCATGGGTTTCACCCCCACAACCCAAAGATGTACAGGGTAGGTGAATTGGCCACGCTAAATTGCCCCTTAATTGAAAAAAAAATAATTGGGTACTCTAAATTTATTTTTAAAAATAATATCACACTGGCGCACTAAATCAGTTTTATGATGTCTTGATAACATAAGAAGTTGAGAGCAGTTTGCTGAGGAAAGTAGTGAATGCGATTAATGGCTGTGCGCCTTCAACAGTTTGAATATTCTGATAGAAACTGCAAATCAGAAAAAAAAGTTTCAGCTTTCGAGATGCCAAGCAGATTAAGATTGTACCGGGAAAACACCGAAATGATCAGACTCACCTTTCCTGAGTGCCAGCATTATTAGGTCACTCTCGACTCTCTCTGGTTGTGTGTCCAAGCCACACCCCCAGAGGCTGACAGCCCAGTAAGTGGAGCGTTGTTACTGTTGGAGCTTCTGTTCTCTAGATGAGACCATTCGCTCACTCAGGTGAATGTGAAAGATTCCATGGCACTATTTGGAAGAAGGCCAGGCGGGGGTGTTAACCTGAGTGTCCTGGTCAATATGTATCCTTCAGTCAACATCAGGCACAAATAAAATACCTGTTCATTATCACATCGCTCCTTTTCGGACCTCACCATGCACACAATGGCTGCCACATATTCCACTTCTCAAACAGTAACCCAACAATAGAATTTAATTGGTTGTAAAATGCTTTGAGATGTTACAGGCTTGAGAAAGGTCCTTCTTTCATGTCTTTGTTTTATAGTGAAGATCTGGTTCCTTCCATGCAATCAGTAACTCTGTCTCATTCTCTCAGATACAATCTGCCCACCTTCCCGCTTGCAATTCCCACCCCATCCAGACTGTGCCCTATCAGGGGGTATATGGTGACATATTGGCCTGTGTCTGACAGTGCCATTTTGGGTATTTCTTTAAATTTATTCACGAGATGTGGACATCACTGGCTGCACCAGCATTTATTGTCCATCCCTAATTGCCCTTGAGAAGGAAGTGGTGAGCTATTTGAACGCTGACGTCCATGTGGTGTAGGTACACCAAGTGTGCTGTCAGGGAGGGAATACTGGGATTTTGACCCAGCAGCAATTAAGGAACGGGGATATATTTCCAAGTCAGGATGGTGAGTGACTTGGAGGGGAATGTCCAGGTGGTGGCGTTCCCAGGTATCTGCTGCCCTTGTCCATCTTCTAGATGGTAGCGGTTATGGGTTTGGAAGGTGCTGCCTAAGGAGTTACTGCAGTGCACCTTGTACATGGTACATACGGCTGCCACTGTTTGTCAGTTGTAAAGGGAGTGAATGTTTGTGGATGGGTGCCAATCAAGTGGGCTGCTTTGTCCTGGATGATGTTGAGCTTCTTGAGTTTGTTGGAGCTGCACTCATCCAGGCAAGTGGAGAGTATTCCATCACACTCCTGGCTTGTGCTTTGTAGATTCTGGACGGGCTTTGGGGAGTCAGCAGGAGGGGAGTTATTTGCTGCAGGATTCCTAGCCTCTGACCTGCTCTTGCAACCGCAGTATTTATATGGCTAGTCCAATTCAGTTTCTGGTCAATGGGTGTTAATAGTGAGGTTCTGGCAATGGTAATGCCATTGACGTCAAAGGGTGACGGTTAGATCCTCTTGTTGGAAATCGAGGTGCCTGGCACTTGTGTGGTGCAAATGTTACTTTGCACTTGTCAGCCCAAGTCTGGATATTGTCCAGGTATTGCTGCATTTAGTCATGGACCAGTCAGTGGGATACGCAAGCCAACCCTGAACCCCGAGTTGTAATACATTACCTGTCAGAATTATTCCAAATGTTTGGAATTAATGTGAACAGGTACAGGGAATTTGAACAATTCTGCTCTGCAGTCTGAACCTTGGGACAGCACATTTGCTGGAACTGGCGCACCAAGTATGGGGTGTATTTTCAAATGAGGAAGTTATGACAGAGCCATATTTTAGTTTCCTGCCATAACTTCCTCAACTGATTGCTAATAAAACCTTTGTTTCATTAGCACTGGCAGACAACCAGTGCATTCTCTGTTCACCCACCCAACAGATGATGCAGACTATAGTATCAGACTATCAGATTATACTTCTATCTGCTTGGTTGGCAGTTATACCCTTTAAATTGCTCCAGATCTCGCAGACATTCCTTACCACCTTAATGCCCCTACCCATCTCAGGGTAGTGAGATTTACAAGACAGGCAGAACCTGGAGTAAGTGTCGGACATAGACACAGGTAGAGGTCCAACTACACCACTGGAGCAGAGTTTCTGATCAGCAATGTACCAATCCACAAACAGACGCTTCAATTATAAATGCTTTTGTTTATTACTGGTTTAAACAGCCAATTACAGTATTACAATGGAGACACAGCAATCTTTTCTTTACTGGTTCTCTTGGACATTGAGCAGAAAGAATGAGCACATAATGTTGCATAGCATAATTGCAATCGTTATGCTTGTCCTTTATCCATGCATATACTATGCGATGCGACTGCATGGGGCATCGCAGGCCCGCTATCCTGAGAAGACGGGGGGGGGGGGATACCGGGGAGGAAGAATGATTTTTAGAGAAAACACATTATAAATACACAGAAAGAAGTAGCATTGTTGTTAACAGTGTCAGAATTGCTCTAAGAGATGATAGTACTAATAATCGCTTCTGTCTATGCAGTTCTCCCTGTGTAACAAGTATCACTTGAGATACCTCTACATTGTAAATATATGGGGGCCTGTTCTGCACTTTTCCTTCCAGCAAGGGAGTCTCATTCATTGGGAGAGCATGGCAGAGATTTGGTGTCCGCTGTTCATGATCCTCTGAGCACGCAAATTCTTAGCCAGAGATTGTGCAGAATGGGCATTCCAATTCCTGGTCTATTCTCCCTGTGGCGAGGTTTAGTGTGGGAAGGTAGGAAAATGCCTCTGGAAGTTTAAACTCAGCTCTTGAAATCTGCTCCCTACAGAATCTCTGGGGTGGTGCTTTTGGCAATTGGTATTTTCCTCCTACTCTGTAAGCTGAAAAACTGCAAATGTCACTCCTATTATCTGAGAAAGGCAGTGGAGGGATGCCAGTTTAGCAAAGTCCTATTAGTTTCAGAGAATCTGTTAGAATCTGTCACTCAGGGTGGAGTGACAGAGCAGCTGATCAGACATGAACTGATTAGAGAGAGGCAACATGGCTTTGTTAAAGGTAGCTAAGTTACACACTGGTTAATTCTGTTGCTTCACAGCGTCAGGGACCCTGGTTCGATTCCCTGTTTGGGTCACTGTCTGTGCAGAGTCTGTACGTTCTCCCCGTGTCTGCGTGGGTTTCTTCCGTGTGCTCCGGTTTCCTCCCACAAGTCCCGAAAGACGTGCTGTTAGGTGAATTGGACATTCTGAATTCTCCCTCTGTGTACCTGAACAGGCGCCGGAATGTGGCGACTAGGGACTTTTCACAGTAACTTTGTTGCAGTGTTAACGTAAGGCTACTTGTGACAATAAAAATTATTATTATAATTGAATTTCCGGAGGTGCTCAGCAAGAAGGTAGATAGATGTAATAACCCCCACAAGTCCCATGGGGATACCCTCATTGATCTCCCTGTTGGACTGGTGGGATATGAGCTTCCCCGTTAGTGGGCAGTGGCCCATCCAGCTGGGGCTGATAAGAACTCAGTATAAAGGCCGGCCCCGCCAGGGACCGGCATGTTGGTTGTCCCAACGGGAATTTACTCTGTAAATATATTTACTGCCATGGGCAGACTTTCTGCAACCGTAAATAAATCGATGTTCACCTTACAGCTCACCTTCCTGGGTCTTAATAATAGACTAAGTGTGCTATGAATGATATATATGGGATTCCAGAAATCATTCAGTATGTGTCCCCATATAAATGAGTGTACAAGGAGTCTGCTGTAGTCTTGGGAGGCAGGAATAGGGATATTGGATATGCACAGAAACAGGAGTACATGTTGTGCACACACGTCCCAACTCATCATGCTGCAATTTAGATAACTCCCCCATCCCTCATTGTGCCTGGTTCCCTGGACTCCAATAGCTTGGCCAAGTGTGCTGTCTTTATGATTTTATTTTTCCATAGAGGGGGGACATGAAAGGCAATTAACTGATCACGTGTCCCAGGGGTCGAATCTAGTACTTTATGGCTGAATGGATAAACTGCGTTCTGACTTTATCCCAACTGAACCATCAGAGGAGGGAGAGAACCTTACAATGCCACGAGCAGGAGAAAGTCTGAGAATGCACAGTGTCCACAGGGAGTACAGCAAACATTCACTATAAGTCTTTAAGGAAGGATACAATGCTGTCAACAGCCTGTTTTCCCGATGGGAAGGTCAGGTAACCATTATCAAAGAAGCTGATTATCCCGTGAAAACCATCTTGAACATGGTAGCTGGTCACTGGGACACCGTTGTCTTCCAGTCTCCTTTTGAACAGCAGCCCATCATCCCGAAGCACGTCGAACTCACAGGTCAAAATATACGCTGGGGGCAACCTGCCAATGGCAGCATCGCTGGCAAGGAGAGGGGAGAAGGTCGGCTCTAAGCTGGGTTTAACAAGATCATAAACATCCTCCTCATGCGTCAGGACAAGGTTGGGCTTGTGATCTCCAACCTGAAACTCGCTGGGGATCAAGTCCGCCTTTAGCCACCTCCTGTAGTTAGTTTTGATTTCCACTGGTAGGTGGTGGCCTGACAGTACATCCTCCCCCAGTGACATGTCCCCATTCAGATACTGCAGGTAGAAGAAGATCATGCGTGTTCGAAACAGGACGGGCACATATTGGTTTTGCTGATAGGAGGGGAGGTTGAAGTCAACCATTTGGAGGGCTGGGTAGATCATGACCTGGGCACAGAGAGGTGGCAAACCCGAGCTGTCTTTCATGGTGGTGATCCTCAGACATACGGCAGCCGTCAAGTTGCCCCCAGCGCTGTCCCCACTCACAACAATCCTGGAGCCGTCAACTCCATAATCATCTGCGGTCTTGAGGAAATGCAGAGTGGCATTTAGGCAGTCTTCAAATTGAGTAGGGTACCTGTGCTCGGGTGCCAGGCGGTACCTGGGTAAACCAATAGGAAAACATTAGATCAGCAAGGTTAGTCTTATTAGCAACCTCAAAGAGGAAAAGCCACAGGGCAGGGCACCAAGGTTGAAGAAAGACTGTACTTGCTTGAGGTGGTCAAGCCAGATTCGGCAGCCTGACGTCTCCTCTGGCCTATCAGCTCTAGTCCACACAAGTGGCTTTTGTACCAAAGAAATGGGGTGGGGTAGGGTGGTGCTGGGTAATCATTTGAGATCAGAAGAGTGGAGGTTCCCAAGGGTAGCGAGATGAAAGGTCGCCAGCAGTGTGATGGACCCTAGTATGAGTTGCAAACCTGAAGCTGTGTGATGGTTTTCTGGAGATCGAAGTGAGAGTGGAGCAGTTGTGATGGGCAAATTTCAGAATCACAGGATTATACAGTGCAGAAGAGGCCATTCGGTCCATCGAATCTGCACTGATGCATGAAAGACACTCGGTCTGCCTACCTAATGCCAGTTACCAGCACTTGGTCCATAGCCTTGAATGTTATGATGTGCCAAGTACTCATCCAGGTACTTTTTAAAGGATGTGAGGCAATTCGCCTCTGCCACCCTCCCAGGCCATTCCAGGCCGTCTCCACCCTCTGGGTAAAAACGTTTTTCCTCAAATCCCCCCTAAACCTCCTGCCCCTCACCTTGTGTCCCCTCATAACTGACCTGTCAACTAAGAGGAATAGCTGCTCCCTATCCACCCTGTCCATGCCCCTCAGAATCAAATCAGAGGGAACACAGCGGTAGTAAATTTCAAGGGATTAAAACAAGGCTGGATGGCCTCTACTTTCATATAAAGGAGTATTACAGGTAAAACAGATGAGTTAAGGGCAAGGATTGACATGTGGAACTGTCATATCGTAGCCATCGTAGAGACGGGGTTGAGGGAGGGGCAGGATTGGAGCGCAACATCCCAAGATATAGAATATTCAGACAAGACAGAGGAGGGGGTAAAAGAGGAGGAGGCATTGCATTATTAGTTAAGGAGGCAGTTAAGGATTAGTTAAGGATAAATGATATCTTGGAGGGGGTATAAAGTAAAGCTTTAGGAATAGAAAAGGGACAACCACATTGCTAGGTCTTTATTATAGACCCCCAGATAGTCAGCGGGAAATTGAGGAGCAAATATATGTGCAATTCGCAGAGGTGTGTAAAAATAATATGGTAATTATATTAGGTGATTTCAACTGTCCCAACATTAATTGAGATAGTCATTGTGTTACGGGTTTAGAGGGAGTGGAGTTCTTAAAACGTATCCAGGAGAACATTTTAGCTCAATATGTAGAGGATCCAACAAGGGATGGTGCAGTGCTGGACCTAATTCTGGGGAATGAAACCAGACAGGTGGTTGATGTGTTGATGGGGGAGAATTTTGATGATGGTACAATTTAAGTTTTGTTGTGGACAAAGAAACAGACAATTTGCAAAAAAAGGTTTTGAATTGGGGGAGAGCGGACTTTAGTAAAATAAGGCAGCATCTGACCAAGTTAGACTGGAAAGCATTACTTGTGGGGAAATCTACAAAAGAGCAGTGGGGGAGGGGGGGCATTCAAAAAGGAAATGGGGAGGGCACAGGCCAACTTGTTCCCTCTAGGGTAATAGGAAGGAGTAACAAGCCCAAAGATGACCAGAGATGAGAAGGAAAAGAGAGGCTTTTAACAAGTACAAGGGGAGCAAATTAACAAAGGCATTAAATGGAGTACAGAAAGTGCAGGATGGAGCTTAAGAAAGCAATTAGGAGAGCAAAGAGGGAATGTGAGAAAGCCCTGGCTGGTAAAAGTTGGGAAAATCCCAAAATATTCTATAGACCATTAGACATAGGAGCAGAATTAAGCCACTTGGCACATCGAGTCTGCTCGATATACAAGTATATCAATAGGAAGAGGATAACCAGGGAAAGAGTAGGGCCCATTAGGGACCAAGGGGAAATCTGTGGGTGGAGCCAGAGGACATTCGTAGGGTATTGAACGAATACTTCACATCTGTCTTCATCCAAGAGAATGAGGAGGTAGATCTGGAACTCAGGGAGAGAAACAATGAGGTTCTTGAGCAAATTGTCATAGGGAGAGATAAGGCATTGGAAGTGTTGGCAGGCTTAAAAGTGGACAAATCCGCAGGTCCAGATGAATTGTGCCCCAGGATGCTGTGGGAGGTGAGGGGATTGCAGGGACTCTGAACCAAATTTTTAATTCTTCTCTGGCCACGTGGAGGTACCAAACGACTGGAGAACAGCTAATGCGGTCCCACTATTTAAGAAAGGTTATAGAGATAAGCCAGGGAACTACAGGCCAGTGAGTCTCTCATCAGTTGTAGGGGAACTATTGAAGAAAATTCTGAAGGAGAGACTCTATCTCCACTTGGAGAGGCAAGGTTTGGTCAGGAATAGTCAGCATGGCTTTGTCAGAGGGAGATCTTGCCTAACAAATTTGATTGAATTTTTTGAGCATTTGACCGGGTGTGTAGATGAGGGTAGTGCAGTTGATGTAGTTTACATGCATTTTGGTGGCACAGTGGTTAGCACTGCTCATGATGACCGACCCTGGGTCATTGTCTGTGAGGAGTTTGCACATTCTCCCCGTTTCTGGTGGGTCTCATCCACACAACCCAAAGATGTGCAGGCTAGGTGGTTTGGCCACGCTAAATTGCCCCTTAATTGGCAAAACAATTGGGTACTCTAAATTTATAAAAAGAAGAAAAAAAAAGTTTACGTGCATTTCACAAGGTCCCACATGGAAGCCCTATATAGAAGGCAAAGACACACGGAATACAGGGTAACTTGATACAGTGGATTCAAAATTGGCTTAGCTGTAGGAAACAGCGGAGCTCCTCAATGCAGGAAAAGATTGGGGTGCCATTTTTAAGTGGCACCCCGATCTCCCGAGCCCCCAATGCGACCTCAGGATCCCCCCAATGCCCCAACTCAATGGTTGGGGGGTCCTCAAGCCTCCCGCATCCCACCACATATCAACCGGGTACCCTTGGGCCCGATCCCTGGCTTGTGCAGAATGCCAGCTTGGCACCGCCAGACTGGCACCTTGGCAGTGCCCCTGCCAGCCTGACCGTGCCACTGGGCTCCCTGGCAGTGCCCAGGTCGCACAAAGGTGACACTGCCAGGGTCCCAGGGTGGTGATGGTGCCAGACTGACAGTGTTAAGGTGCCCGGGTGGCACCAGCAGTGCTAAGGTGCCATTCTACCCAGGGGCTGACTGCCCAGAGACCTCTTATCGCCCTGTAGACCCCCCTCCTCCCCCCCTCCCAAGTACCGTTCCACCTGTTCTCAATTTGTGGGGGCGTGCTGAACGGTGCCCGGCTGGGGTCATGTTGGCGAGTCCGGTAGATGCCGGTTAGATCCAGCGGCAGCACAGCTCTAAGTGAGCATTTAAGTTCTTTTAGCTATACGAGAATGGGTCCCACCCATTGGGGACACGATCCAGATCACGACGTCTCACGAGATCACGGTGGGATGCCACCTTAGACTCTGACCTCAATATTTTGAATTTCCTCAAGTTGTGGGATTGCAGAGTAGCCAATATTGAACTTGTGTTTGAGAAGGGAGGGATGGGACTTCCGGGTGCGGCTATGCAGAGCTAGGTCGCATATTCGGCAGCTCCTGCTTGGAACGGACTTTTGGGCTCTTTTACAGGGCCCCCACGGCATTTGTTTGACATTTCCCGGTGTGGGAAGAAGGCTGCAATATTCCCCCGACAGTGTCCCCCAGGAAGGGTATGTCTCTGGGTTGCCAGACACGGCAGAAACAGTAAAAGATTTGGCTGCAACTGCAGGATAAACAGGGCCTCTTCCAGCATGCAGGCGGGGGAAGGGCGGGCAAGCTTAAAGTTGCAAGCTGACCTGAGGGCCTGTATCAAAGGTGAATTCTAGCAGCAGAGGGAACAACTGTGAAAAGACCTCATCAAGGCCACTGAAGGGACTTCCGGTTGCGGTGATGCCTAGCTAGCCGCACGCTTCGGCGGCTCCAGCTCCGACGGACCTTCGGGCTCTTTTAAGAGCCCCAACGGGGAATTTTTCGACGACGCAACCCGGTGTGGGGTGTGTGAGAAGGGAGTCCCCCCCAAACGAAGGAGGAAAAAAACGGCGGCGACGGCTGCAGCGCGAAGAATCGTCGACCAAAGGGTCAGAAAGAGAGAAGTACAAGATGGCGGCGGAGAAAGCGCAGGCGAAATGGGGGCCTGAGCAGGATGAAATTGTGAGACGGTGCGTGGAGCTGCTGAAGAGGGAGGTGCTGACCCCGTTGCTACAGGCAATTGAGGGGCTCAAGGAGACATTAAAGACCCAGGAGACAGAGCTCCGCGTGGTGGAGCAGAAGGTGACAGATATTGAGGACGAGATCCTGGGCCTGGCTGTTAAGACACAGACGCACGAGGCACTTCATAAAAAATGTACTGAAAGGATCGAAGCCCTAGAAAATGGAGCGCGAAGGAAGAACCTTCGGATACTGGGTCTCCCTGAGGGTGTAGAAGGAGTGGACTGTGGAGCGTACGCAAGTACGATGCTGAGCTCACTGATGGGTGTTGAGGCCCCTACGGGCCCCTTGGAGGTGGAGTGGGCAAATCGGATTCCGGCGAGAAGACCAAAAGCGGGAGAACCACCCAGGGCGATAATCGTGCGATTTTACCGCCTTAAGGATAGAGAAGAGGTCCTGAGATGGGCTAAAAAGGTGCGGAGTAGCAGATGGGAGAATGCAGTGGTACGGGTATACCAGGATTGGAGTGCGGAGGTGGCGAGAAGGAGGGCGAGCTTCAACCGAGCCAAAGAGGTGTTGCATAAAAGGAAGGTGAAGTTTGGGATGCTGCAGCCGGCAAGACTATGGGTCACGTATCAGGAGAGACACCATTATTTCGAGACGGCGGAGGAAGCATGGACCTTCATCAAAGAAGAGAAATTGGATCGGAACTGAGGGACTGATGCTGCAGGAAATGTTATTGTTAATGTTATGGTTGAAGTTAATTGAGAAGTAAATTGGGAAGGGGGGAGATATTGGGGAAATGTGGGTGCCGGTGAGGGGGGAAAGACGGGACATAGTTGGAGAATGGGGAAGGGGAGGGGGAGGGGAAAGGGAGCTGCGCAATAAGAGGCGGGTCAGGTAAAGGGATGTTCCCGCGCCAGAAAGAATAGGGCGGGAAGACAGGCGCAAGGCGGATGGGAGTTCCCCACACGGGGGGGTCGAGGAGTGAGCAGGAGTAGCCGGGGTCAGTTGAAGTCAGCTGACTTACGGAAGTAATATGGAGGGAGCAATCATGCTAGAAAGAGATCTAGCGGGGAGGGGGGAAGGGAGGGGGAGGGGGGGGACAACTGGGTTGC
Source organism: Scyliorhinus torazame (assembly GCF_047496885.1). NCBI lineage: Eukaryota > Metazoa > Chordata > Chondrichthyes > Carcharhiniformes > Scyliorhinidae > Scyliorhinus > Scyliorhinus torazame. The sequence goes on from NC_092722.1 coordinate 42,124,116, forward strand.
TGCTGCGGAAATCCAAAAGGAAATGGCTAAAGAGTGGGTGGGCGGGGATGGTGTGCGACGCTGGGGGAGCGAGCGGGAGCACGGAGGCGGGATATGGGACTGGCCTAGAGAAGGTAATGGCTAGTCGACACGGGAGGGGGGCAGGTAGCCCCCTAGTGAGGCTGATCACGTGGAACGTGAGAGGCCTGAATGGACCGATAAAAAGGGCCCGCGTGCTCGCGCATTTGAAAGGACTAAGGGCAGACGTGGTTATGCTCCAAGAGACGCACCTAAAGGTGGCGGACCAAGTTAGGCTAAGGAAAGGATGGGTGGGACAGGTGTTCCACTCAGGACTGGACGCAAAGAATAGAGGGGTGGCCATTTTGGTGGGGAAACGGGTAGCATTTGAAGTAAAGAACATCGTAGCAGATAGCGGAGGTAGATATGTAATGGTGAGTGGCAGGCTGGAGGGAATGGAGGTCGTGTTGGTTAATGTGTATGCCCCAAACTGGGACGATGCGGGATTTATGAGACGGATGCTGGGGCGTATACCGGACTTGGAGGTAGGAAACTTGATTTTAGGAGGGGACTTTAATACGGTGCTGGACCCGGGGCTAGATAGATCCAGCTCAAGGACCGGAAGAAGGCCGGCAGCGGCCAAGGTACTTAAGGGGTTTATGGACCAAATGGGGGGAGTGGATCCATGGCGATTTCTTAGACCTAGGGCTAGGGAGTTTTCCTTCTTCTCCCATGTCCATAAAGTGTACTCCCGGATAGATTTTTTGTTTTGGGAAGGTCGTTGATCTCTAGGGTGGAAGAAGCTGAGTACTCAGCCAAAGCGGTTTCGGATCATGCCCCACATTGGGTGGACCTGGAATTAGGAGAGGAAAGGGAGCAGAGAACACTCTGGCGATTAGATGTGGGACTGATGGCGGATGAGGGAGTGTGTACAAGAGTGCGGGGGTGTATTGAGAGATACCTGGAGGTCAATGACGACGGCGAGGTCCCTGTGGGAGTGGTATGGGAAGCACTAAAAGCGGTGGTCAGAGGAGAGCTGATCTCCATTGGGGCCCACAAAAGGAAAACAGAGGCCAAGGAAAGGGAAAGATTACTGGGGGAGATTTTAAGGGTGGATAGGGAATTTGCAGAGACCCCGGAGGAGGAATTGTACAGGGAGAGGAGACGACTCCAGACGGAATTTGACCTTCTGACCACCAGAAAGGCGGAGGTACTGTGGAGGAAGGCACAGGGGAGGAGGTATGAATATGGGGAAAAGGCTAGTCGCCTGTTGGCTCATCAATTGCGAAAGAGGGCAGCAGCGAGGGAGATAGGAGGAATTAGAGACGAAAGGGGAGACACGGTGCGAAGGGCAGGAAAGATAAATGAGGTGTTCAAGACCTTCTATGAGGAACTGGATAGGTCTCAACCCCCAGAGGGAGAGGAGGGGATGCGGCAGTTCCTGGACCAATTGAGGTTCCCGAAAGTGGAGGAGCGGGGGGTGGTCGGCCTGGGGGCACCGATTGGGGTGGACGAGGTTATTAAGGGACTGGGAAGCATGCAAGCAGGGAAGGCCCCAGGACCAGACGGGTTCCCGGTGGAGTATTACAGAAAATATGTGGACTTGTTGGCCCAGTTGATGGTGAGGACGTTCAATGAGGCCAGGAAAGGGGGGACTCTACCCCCGACGATGTCGGAGGCGACGATATCGTTAATTTTGAAGAGGGATAAAGATCCGTTGCAGTGCGGGTCCTATAGACCCATTTCATTATTGAACGTGGACGCCAAATTGTTGGCAAAGGTACTGGCATCGAGGATAGAGGACTGTGTCCCGGGGGTGGTGCACGAAGACCAGACAGGGTTCGTAAAAGGGAGACAACTGAATGTTAACGTGTGACGACTATTAGGGGTGATAATGATGCCCCCAGTGGAGGGGGAGGCAGAGATAGTGGCGGCAATGGACGCAGAGAAGGCATTTGATAGTGTGGAGTGGGAGTATTTATGGGAAGTGTTAAGGAGGTTTGGGTTTGGGAACGGGTTTATTAGCTGGGTTAGACTTCTTTATGGGGCTCCAACGGCAAGCGTAGTTACAGGTCGACATAGATCGGAGTATTTCCGACTATATAGGGGAACAAGACAGGGATGCCCGCTGTCTCCATTGTTGTTCGCGTTGGCAATTGAACCTCTGGCCATGGCGTTGAGAGACTCCAGGAAATGGAGAGGGGTGATTAGAGGGGGAGAACAACACCGAGTCTCGTTATACGCGGATGACCTATTGTTATACGTGTCGGACCCAGCGGGGGGGATGATAGAGGTTATGCGAATTTTGAGGGGGTTCGGGGATTTCTCGGGGTATAGGCTAAACATGGGGAAGAGTGAATTATTTGTGATACATCCAGGGGACCAGAGTAGAGAGATAGAAGGCTTGCCTCTAAGGAAAGTGGAAAGAAACTTCCGATACCTGTGGATTCAGATTGCTAGGAGCTGGGGAACCTTGCACAGACTTAATCTGACACGGTTGATAGAACAAATGAAGGAGGACTTCAAGAGGTGGGACATGCAGCCTATATCGCTGGCGGGCAGGGTGCAAGCAATTAAGATGATGGTCCTCCCGAGGTTCTTATTTGTATTTCAATGTCTCCCTATACTAATCACCAAGACCTTTTTTAATAAAATAGACAGGAGCATCACGAGCTTCGTGTGGGCAGGGAATGTTCCGAGAGTAAGGAGGGGGTTCCTTCAGCGTAGTAGGGACAAGAGGAGGATTGGCACTACCGAACTTGGGCGATTACTATTGGGCCGCCAATGTGGCAATGATACGTAAATGGATGATGGAGGGTGAGGGAGCGGCGTGGAAAAGACTGGAGAGAAAGTCCTGTAAAGGGACGAGTTTAGAGGCGCTGGTGACGGCGCCGCTACCGATCTCACCTAAAAAGTTTACCACGAACCCGGTGGTGGCGGCAACATTGAATATCTGGGGACAGTGGAGGCGACAGAGAGGGGTGCGGGGAGTCCTGGTGGGGTCCCCAATCAGGAACAACCATAGGTTCGCCCCAGGAAGAATGGATGGAGGATTTCAGAGCTGGTACCAGTTGGGAATTAGAAGGGTGGGAGATTTATTTATAGATGGGACTTTTGCGAGCTTGGGAGCATTGGAGGAAAAGTATAAGTTGCCCCGGGGAAATTTCTTGAGATATATGCAGGTGAGGGCGTTTACTAGACAACATGTGAGGGAATATCCGCGGCTCCCGACACAGGGGATACAGGACAGGGTGCTTTCAGGGGTGTGGGTCGGAGAGGGCAACGTGTCAGAGATTTACCGAGAGATGAAGGAAGGGGGGGAGGAGTCGGTGGGCGAACTAAAAGGAAAGTGGGAAGAAGAACTAGGGGAGGAGATAGAGGAGGGTATGTGGGCTGATGCCCTAAGCAGGGTAAATTCCTCTTCCTCATGCGCCAGGCTTAGCCTGATTCAATTTAAGGTGCTACATAGAGCACACATAACGGGAGCAAGATTGAGCAGGTTCTTTGGAGTGGAGGACAGATGTGGGAGGTGTGGCGGGAGCCCGGCAAACCATGCACATATGTTTTGGGCGTGCCCGGCACTGGAAGGGTATTGGAAGGAAGTGACAGGAGTGATTTCGCGGGTGGTGAAGGCCCGGGTCAAACCAGGCTGGGGGTTAGCTCTATTTGGAGTTGCGGAAGAGCCGGGAGTGCAGGAGGCGAAAGAGGCCGACGTTGTGGCCTTTGCGTCCCTAGTAGCCCGGCGCAGGATCCTACTCATGTGGAAGGAGGCAAAACCCCCCGGACTGGAGGCCTGGGTAAATGATATGGCGGGGTTCATTAAACTGGAGCAGATAAAGTTTGCCCTGAGAGGATCGGCTCAAGGGTTCACCAGGCGGTGGCAGCCATTTCTCGACTACCTAGGGGAACGTTAGAGGGAAGACAGGTGACCAGCAGCAGCAACCCAGGGGGAAGGGGGGGGGGGGTTTAGTTTAGTTTAGGTCAAAGATAAAGGGGTTTTGTTACTTGTGTATTGTTAAAAATTTCTGTATTGTTATTGTTGCGTTTGCTTTGTAAGAGGGGAAAAATTGTTGTTTGGGAAAAAAATTTCAATAAAACATTTTTTTTTAAAAAGAGAAGGGAGGGATGGATAAGCCCAGGTAGGAATAGGCCAGTTAATCTAATGTTGCCTCTGGGCAAACCTGTAGAAGCCCCGATTCCAAATAAAATGAGTGACCATTTAGGCATGTCCCTGGCACGTGTTTAAATTTGTGAACCAGCCAGTGAAAGATTAGACGGGAAACAGTCCTGAATGAGATATAGAGTAGAGTGGAAGAATTTGGTTCCTCTCTGTAATCACCAGGCCCAAAGCAGAACTGCTATTAAAACGATTGAGATCAGCCCGACATTAAGAATTTTCTTATTTCGTGAAGCACCATGTTCCCTTGAGTAAGCAGGCGCTAGATACTCACCCCACAGACACGACAACTGAGTCCGTTTCCTTGGCGATGTACCGGCACAAATTATCATATTCATCTGAGGATGGGAGCACATACGAGTTAGCAGAATTCATTTTGTGTTTGTCAAGGTGAGGAATGCAAGAGCTGGAGAATGGAGGATGTGACTTTTCAGGCATCCAGTGTCATCATCAAGTACTCCCCGCATAGATACAGTACGAGTTAGATACAGAATAGAGCTCCCTCTGCGCTGTCCCATCAATTATCCCCACGTGGATGCAAGCATGGGTTAGATACGGAGTAAAGCTCCCTCTGCACTGCCCCATTGAATATTCCCAGGGCAGATACATCACAGATTAGACATGGAGTAAAGTTCCCTCTGCACTGACCCATTGAATATTCCCAGGGCAGGAAATAGATACAGGTTAGAAACGGCATAAAGCTCCCTCTACACTGCCCCATTGAACATCCCCAATGCAAGTGCGAGCACAGGTTAGATTTTCTTTAAAATACATTTAACGTACCCAATTAATTTTTTTCCAATTAAGGGGCAATTTAGCGTGGCCAATCCACCTATCCTGCACATTTTTGGGTTGTGGGGGTGAAACCCACGCAAACACAGGAGGAATGTGCAAACTCCACACGGACAATGACCCAGAGCCGGGATCGAACCTGGGACCTCGGCGCTGTGAGGCTGCAGTGCTAACCAGTGCGCCACCGTGCCGTCCCCCCAATAGGTACAGGCTAGCTTCAGGCTCAGCTTACACTTTTTGGAGTTCCTGTAAATATGGGGTAAAGCTCCCTCTGCAATGGGCTGACAGCCAGTGGGGGGGGGGGGTTACTTGTGTCCAAGGGATTTTGGTGTCCTCATTTTATAACAGGGAGGAAGTGGGAATGTTTCTCCTTGGTTTCTGCTAGCTTGGAGACTGTACTCCAACAATAAAAGCCACGAGGAAGGCAACAAGAAACCTCAGCAGCTCTTCCTGAGTGAGACTCTCTTGTGACTTGAGTACGGGGGTGAGCACAAGTTGGCAGCTAGACCTCAGTGTAGCAGTGTCCATGTCACTGTCTTCTAGAGCTATGTGGTTATGTCACAGACTCAGGAGGTAGAAAAGCATCACATTTAAATCTCTGTTCCTGTTAATGTATCGTTGAACTTCCCGATATGGGAATAATCCACAAAGGAGTTTACAGCTCTTTGCAAAATATCACCTCTTCAAAAATGGCAACTAAAACTGATCAGTGAGTGTAAATTTAAATAGGATTGTGTTGCCTGAGCTTAGAGGGTTAATTGAAAGGGCTCCCTGGTCGAGGCCTATGGGTTGCACTTCTCGGATTCTGTCAATAGTTACACTGACTGGCGGCACTGAGGCTGCAAACCAGACAGTCTGAGGTTCAATCCCCAGCCTGGGCTGTAGCTGACCAGGCGTGCTACAAGTAGCTAGTGCTAGGGAGAGGAGGAATCTCGTCCCTACTGAGTGTTACTGAGCAATTCTTCCGAACAGGAGTTAGTGTGAATGCTGGTTAAGGTTTAGCTCAAAAGACCCTCAGTCGAGCAGCCTGGAGATTAAACTCCCGCAAGCTGTTTTTATATGAATGAGAAAATAACTGCATTTATATAGCACCTTTCGTAACCCTCGGACATCCCACCTTGCTTTATAGCAGTGACATACTTCTGCCAACAGGAGAGAAACTTGCATTCATTGTAGGTGTTGCCTGAGAGATGGATATTCCCCAGGACCCCCAGCTGACATCCTCTGCTCTCTTCATACACTGCCACTGGATCCTTTACTGAAAGCAGGTGGGCCCTCGTTATAGTGTCACCCACCCAGGGACAGGGAAGTCGGATGGAGCCCGGGTTCTCAGGGAGCATGTCTCTGACACTCACTGATGCTGCCAAACACCCATCCGCCGCCATGAAAGAACAGGATCCCTCGTCTCTTTCCCGCAGACGCCGACCGCGGTTGGTAAACCCTCACGGGGACGCCGTCGAACTGCACGTCCTGGATGCTCAGCCCAGCCTCTTCCTTGTGCTTTGTCCTGAGCACTTTTTTGCGCAGGTAGCGAACGACAGTGATCTGTGGTCCAAGGCCCAGGCTCTGTGCCATGTTACCCTGGGTGGAGAGGGAGAGGGGGGTGGGAGAGAAAGGGTTAAAACAAAAAATCCCCAAATCTTGCATTTAAAAAAAAAAAAAAAAATGTTGTCTACCCAATTCATTTTTTCCAATTAAGGGGCAATTTAGCGTGGCCAATCCACCTAGCCTGCACATCTTTGGGTTGTGGGGGCGAAACCCGCGCAAACATGGGGAGAATGTGCAAGCTCCACACGGACAGTGACCCAGAGCCGGGATCGAACCTGGGCGCCATGAGACTACAGGGCTAACACACTGCACCACCGTGCTGCCCACCAAAATCTTGCATTTATATAGTGCCTTTAACATTGGAAAACATCCAGGGTGCTGCATGGGAGCCGTTCGACAGAGACCAATTGTCTCTGAGCCAGAGAAGGACAAGTGAGCAAAAGCTTGCTTACAGAGGGAGGATTTCAGGAGAGTCTTCAAGGCGGTGGACAGAAGTTTAGGGCGGGAATTCGAAAGCCGAGGGAGGACGCAGACAGCTGATGGCGAGGCTGACAATATTGCCCTGGAGATTGATCTTCAATTTCTGGAGTCTCCAAGCCAATCCTGGAGGGTTGGCAATTCTAGGTCTGCACAATAGCAAGATTCCTTTCCAAGGGCTGACCAGTGTGTGTGTGTGTGGTGGTGGTGGTGGGGGGAGTTCATTGCGTAACTGTGAGGTGAAACACTTCACTGATATGCCCGTTGGCTGGCCTCTCAGACATGTCCAATCTCTGCTGTACAAAACACTCCTATTGTACTGTGACCTTGAAGAAACTCACAGCAGCTTAGAGTGAAACCTTTACTTCTCCTTCTAACTGAAGGTCATGCCGAAGGAGGTTGCAGACATTTGGTGGAAACAGATGGCTAACAGAGTAATGGAGACCCGTGGGGATGAGAAGACTCGAGTCTCTAACTTAGTTGAGAATGCGTCACACCAAGAACCAAACAGTGCATCTTACTAAAGGGAACAGTTACTGCAACTCTCCCCGTAGTTCAGCGAGCATAGGCATGCCTGATTTGGAATTAAACTCCAGAGGTCACAGTGTCCCCGTTCTGACTCACAGTCTGGGTTGATTTGAATAATCTCAGTAGTTAAACTGTGACAATTTATGTCAATATTAGGCTGGAAGAGAAAGAAATGCTGCTCCAAACCCCTACTGGAAACTGCACATGTGAAGGGCAGGATCAGATTCCCATACGACGGCCTCCGCAGTCGAATAGTTTGCTGGCACTTGGCAGCTGGACCTCCGCCTGTTTGGCAGGCAGACCTTTGGGACTTTACACCTTGGGGAGGGGTGGCAGCAGAGTCATTGAATAAGTTTAAAACAGAGATAGATCGTTCCTTGACTAACAAGGGAGTCAAAGGTTATATGGGATGGAATGAGTGGGGGGGGGGGGGGGTAAGGAGGCAGAATGTGGAGTTGAGGCCACAAACAGATCTTGCTGAATGGCGGAGCAGGCTCGAGGGGCTGAATGGCCTACTCCTGCTCCTCATTTTTATGTTTCTATGCAAGGTGGTTGAGAGTTTTGGCCTATACAAGTTGAGAAAACTCTGGCCTGGTGGGTTTGCGGAGGATGTGGGGGTGGCATGTGTGTGGGGGTGGCATGTGTGTGTGTGTGTGTGGGGGGGGGGGGGTGATGTCTCCAGGCCTGGACAGCAAATTGTGATTTGAATGGATAAAACTGCATGCTCCCTGCTCAGAGTCTCGCCCGTTGATAGCGCATGTCAAAAATGGCACACAAGATTGACACTGAAATGAATGTTACCACCAATTTAGAGGCTGCTCCCCCCTGTTTGAGGGGGAGAGCTGACTGGTGGTGATTTAACCTGAGGTTCACCACACCTCAGGCAGGGGGCGAGGTTGAGAAGGGGGGCCTTCACGCATAACTTCAGCCGGTCCAGGAGTTTAAACAATATTGTTGGATCGATCTGCATCAAGGACCCGCTGTCCAGTCAACAGAGCTAAACCGAATTACAATTGGCTGCCACTCAGTGAGAAAATAACAGTGCACACCTCTGTTAAAGTGTTGATTGGCTGGCAGGTTCCTTGAAAGAAGAGATGAAGTAGGAGTTGAGAATCTTCAGATTCTGGCTGGTTAATTTACCTCCTGCTTCACAGCATCCACCCTTAGCCTCCCTGTTACTTTGAAGAACTTGCTAGATTTGCACACTAATTGCCCTTTAAGCTCTCAACAGAAAATCCACTGTGACCATTAGGAGCATCCCTTTTTAATGCCGTATTGGTGATTAAAACGGTGCCAATCAAGCTCTCTGGCCCAGAATGGGAACCATTGAAAGTATTCAATCTCATATCTTCAGGTTGTGAACTGTTGGAGATTTACGACACATCAAAAAATGTTTTGCATGTTTTCTTACTTTTTCTCTCCGTCTTTTTGTTCTCTCTCTCAAAATCCAAAATTTATTTTCTTCTCTGATTAAGTAATTCACCCTCATTCTGGTTTTTTTCTCAGTCCTTAAATCTCATTAGTTCAGGAGGGAGGTTGTTGGTTCTATATGACTGGCTGGTCTCGCTACTCTGATATCAGCAATTAGGGCACTAACATTTTTGATCTGAATAGAGGTCAAATTCTAACTATCGGCACCCACTGCGAGATAACTTCCACTGCGAGATAACTTATTACATACGGCAAAATGTGGTTTGTTCTTTCCCAATAACTGACATGGAACTGCACTGCAGTGTGCAGCCAGAAAAGTTAACCTTTAAAGCTCAGAGTGGAATTTGCCTTTAAGAGCATTTTTTTCTTCAAATGATTAATCAACTGTACGAGACCAGCTTTGTATCACATTACAGCTCCCCTTGCCGTTTGCATCGTTTTCGAACTCTAGCAGTGTTACTTACCAGAGTTCCTATTGCCAATTGTATCCCATAGATGAGTCTGAGCTTGCCTGGCCCCTGGATTCCTGGCGGCAAAACCGACTCTGTGAATACGGTGTAAATTACTCCGGAAACCAGCAGCACAAACAGACCCACCACAAGGGCCGCCGTCATAGCTAAGGACCAAATCACCAGATCCATAATAAGCTTTCTGGAAATAAGTCTTCTGGCAGGCTCAGCAATCGTTCAGACAGACCAGCTCCTTGTCCTGCCAGGCTGCTATTTGCACTGCTCAGTGTCCTTGGAGAGTTGGGGGAGAGGAAATACCTCACTGCAAATCTAGGAAGTGGAAGTGATGTGTGTTTGTATGTGTGTTTCATAGGATCATAGAATGTTAACAGCACAAAAGGAGGCCATGCAGCCTGTCATAGCCATGCCGGCTCTCTTTAAGATGGTAGCACAAGTGGATAGCACTGTAGCTTCACAGCACAGGGTCCCAGGTTCGATTCCCTGCTGGGTCACTGTCAGTGCGGAGTCTGCACGTTCTCCCCGTGTCTGCGTGGGTTTCCTCCGGGTGCTCCGGTTTCCTCCAACAGTCCAAAGACATGCAGGTTAGGTGGATTGGCCATGCTAAATTGCCTTTAGTGACCAAAAAGGTTAGGAGGGGTTATTGGGTTACGGGGTGTGATGAACAGTTACTGTATTACTGTACCCATGACATCATGTAAGGTGATGTCCCCTTTAAGACCGTGCTTGGAACCCTGGGGGGCTCCGCCCACCTGGGAGCTGTATATAAGGGGCCGCCTTGTGGGCGGCACCTCAGTTAGCACCCGTCTCGGCACCAGGTTAGTTCTTAGCTTATTAAAGCCTTCTTTACCATTTTACTCTCTAAGCGTCGTTATTGAGGATACAACACGGGGATAGGGTGGAAGTGAGGGCTTAAGTTGGTTGGTGCAGACTCGTTGGGCCGAATGGCCTCCTTCTGCACTCTATGTCCTATGTAAATCCAGCTAGTTTCTTTTCCCTGCAATTTTTTTTCTCTTCAGCTAATTATCCAGTTCAAAGAACAAAGATAATTACAGCACAGGAACAGACCCCTCGGCCCTTCAAGCCTGCACCGACCATGCTGCCCGTCTGAACTAAACCCCCCTATTCTTCTGGGAACCATATCCTTCTATTCATGTATTTGTCAAGACGCCCCTTAAAAGTTACTATCGTACCTGCTTCCACCACCTTCTCTGGTAGCATGCTCCAGGCTCCCACCACCCTCGGTGTATAAAAAATGTGCCTCGTACATCTTCTTTAAACCTTGCCCCTCGCACCTTAAACCTATGCCCCCTAGTAATTGACTCTTCCACCCTGGGAAAAAGCTTCCAACTATCCACTCTGTCCATGCCCCTCATAATCTTGTTGACTTCTATCAGGTCGACCCTCAACCTCCGTCGCTCCAGTGAGAACGAACCAAGTTTCTCCAACCTCTCCTCATAGCTAATACCCTCCATACCAGGCAACATCCTGGTAAATCTTTTCTGTACCCTCTCCAAAGCCTTCACATCCTTCTGGTAGTGTGGCAACCAGAATTGAACACTATGGGCGGGATTCTCCAATCCCGCGGCAGAGTGCCCACACCGTCGTAAAAGCCGTCGCGTTTTACGACGGCATGACGGGCCGCTCCCATGACTAATTCAGGCCCCTCCGGGGGACCAGCACGGCGCTGGGGCGGTTCACGCCACCCCAGCTGCAGATCCTGGCGTGAACTGTGCGCCGCAGGATCCGCGCATGCGCAGTTGCGCCGGCGCCAACGAGAACATGCGCAGTGGCACCGGCTCCAACGCGGGCTTGCACAGTGCCCTCCTTCAACATTAACAGAGGGATTGAATTTAAGAGCTGTGAGGTGATGATGCAGCTGTACAAAACTTTGGTAAGGCCACATTTGGAGTACTGTGTACAGTTCTGGTCACCTCACTATAGGAAGGATGTGGAAGCTTTCGAAAAGGTGCAAAGAAGATTTACCGGGATGTTGCCTGGAATGGAGAGTAGGTCTTACGAGGAAAGGTTGAGGGTGCTAGGCCTTTTCTCATTAGAGCGGAGAAGGATGAGGGGCGACTTGATAGAGGTTTATAAGATGATCAGGGGAATAGATAAGAGTAGACAGTCAGAGACTTTTTCCCCGGGTGGAACAAACCATTACAAGGGGACATAAATTTAAGGTGAAAGGTGGAAGATATAGGAGGGATATCAGAGGTAGGTTCTTTACCCAGAGAGTAGTGGGGGCATGGAATGCACTGCCTGTGGAAGCAGTTGAGTCGGAAACATTAGGGACCTTCAAGCAGCCATTGGATAGGTACATGGATTACGGTAAAATGATATAGTGTAGATTTATTTGTTCTTAAGGGCAGCACGGTAGCATTGTGGATAGAACAATTGCTTCACAGCTCCAGGGTCCCAGGTTCGATTCCGGCTTGGGTCACTGTCTGTGCGGAGTCTGCACGTCCTCCCCGTGTCTGCGTGGGTTTCCTCCGGGTGCTCCGGTTTCCTCCCGCAGTCCAAAGATGTGCAGGGTAGGTGGATTGGCCATGATAAATTGCCCTTAGTGTCCAAAATTGCCCTTAGTGTCCAAAATTGCCCTTGGTGTTGGGTGGAGGTGTTGAGTTTGGGTGGGGTGCTCTTTCCAAGAGCCGGTGCAGACTCAGGGGGCCGAATGACCTTCTTCTGCACTGTAAATTCAATGATAATCTATGATTAATCTAGGACAAAGGTTCGGCACAACATCGTGGGCCGAAGGGCCTGTTCTGTGCTGTATTTTCTATGTTCTACGTTCTATGTTCAACGCGCCGGCCCCAACGCAACATGGCGCAGGTCTACAGGGGCCGGCGCGAAGGAAAGGAGGCCCCCAGCCACAGAGGCCGGCCTGCCGATCAGTGGGCCCCGATCGCGGGCCAGGCCACATCGGAGGCCCCCCCCAGGGTCGGACCTCCCCCACCCTCCCAAAGACTGCCACCCGACCCTTACACGCCGAGGTCCCGCCGGCCCAGAGCAGGTTAGAACGGCGCCGGTGGGACTCGGCTCTTTTCTTATGGCCGCTCGGCCCATCCGAGCCAGAGAATAGGTGGGCCGGCCGCGTAGAGCGGCCTGCGACCGGCACCAATGGCACCGATTCTCCACTCTGTGGAGAATCACGTGCCAGCGTCGGGGTGGCATGGCGCGATTTGCACGGCCCACCGGCAATTCTCCGACCCGGCGCGGGGTCGGAGAATCCCGCCCCTATTCCAAGTGCGATGTAACTAAGGTTCTATAAAGCTGAAACATGACTTGCCAATTTTTATAATCAATGCCCTGGCCGATGAAGGAAAGAATGCCCTATGCCTTCTTGACTACCTTCTCCGCTTCCGTTGCCACTTTCAGTGACCTGTGTACCTGTACACCCAGATCCCTCGGCCTATTTGATTTGATTTATTATTATTGTCACATGTATTAGTATACAGCGAAAAGTATTGAAAAGACAACAGTAGGGGCTTTTCACAGTAACTTCATTGAAGCCTACTTGTGACAATAAACGATTTTCATTTCATTTAATTTCATATTGTACATGGGGAAGGAAGGAGAGACTGCAGAATGTAATGCTACAGTCATAGCTAGGGTGTAGAGAAAAGATCAACTTAATATGAGGTAGGTCCATTCAAAACTCTGATGGCAGCAGGGAAGAAGCCTATTAATACTCCGAACCTCCATGGGTCTACACCCCCCATCTGCTCCATAAACCCCTTTAATTCCTTCGCTATGGCTGGAACCCTCCCTATCCTAGATTTTGACCGGTCCAATCCTGGATCAATGACTGTATTGAAATCTCCCCCCATGAACAGATTATGTGACTCCTTATATACCTATGACTGTGCGGCCAAATTCCCCTCCAACTCGATTTTCAAATTTGCTGATGACACCACCGTAGTGGGTCGGATTTCAAACAATGATGAGACAGAGTACAGGAATGAGATAGAGAATCTGGTGAACTGGTACGATGACAATAATGTCAACAAAATGAAGGAGATTGTCATCAACTTCAGGAAGCGTAGAGGAGAACATGCCCCTGTCTACATCAATGGGAACGAAGTAGAAAGGGTCGAGAGCTTCAAGTTTTTAGGTGTTCAGATCACCAACAGCCTGTCCTCGTCTCCCCATGCCGATAGTATAGTTAGTTCACCAACGACTCTACTTTCTCAGAAGACTAAGGAAATTTGGCATGTCAGCTACGACCCTCACCAACTTCTACAGATGCACCATAGAAAGCATTCTTTCTGGTTGTATCACAGCTTGGTATGGAGCCTGCTCTGCCCAAGACCGCAGGAAACTACAAAAGGTCGTGAATGTAGCCCAGTCCATCACGCAAACCAGCCTCTCATCCATTGACTCTATCTATAATTCCCGCTGCCTCAGAAAGGCAGCCAGCATAATTAAAGACCCCACACACCCCGAACATACTCTCTTCCACCTTCTTCCGTCAGGAAAAAGATACCAAAGTTTGAGGTCACGTAACAACCGACTCAAGAACAGTTTCTTCTCAACTGCCATCAGACTTTTGAATGGACCTACCTCGTATTAAGTTGATCTTTTCTCTACACTTTGCTATAACTGTAACATTATATTCTACAGTCTCTCCTTCCTTCCCTATGTACGGTGTGCATTGTTTGTACAGCATGCAAGAAACATTACTTTTCACTGAATACTAATACATGTGACAATAATAATAAATCAAATAAATCAAATCAAATCAGTGACCTTAATCCCCTGCTAGCCTTTCGTCCTTGATAAAGTTCATAACTTTGTTCGGTGATTCAAAATAAAGTTCATGGCCCAAAGATGCACTTGATACAACATCCCGAACTTCGCTTCCTTGAAGAGGGCCAATTTTGCCCTGTTAAATCCGGCTCGCCATCTGGCCAGTTCTGCGCCAAGGTCCTGGTAGATGCGCAACTCACAGTTCTCCCACACGCAGCTCCGTACCTGCTTGGCCCACCGCAAGATCTGTTCCTTGTCCAGGAACCGATGCATTCGCACCACCATCACCCTCGGCGGTTCATTCGATTGCGGCTTCCTTGCAAGAGCTCTATGCGCTCTGTCCACCTCCAAGGGCCACGTAAACGCCCCACCTCCCATCAGCTTTTCCAGCATACTTGCCACATATGCCCTCGCGCCCGAACCCTCACTGCCCTCAGTGAGGCCGATGATCCTCAGGATCTGTCTCCTGGACCTGTTCTCCAAGTCCTCCAACTTCTCCTGCAACCTTTTCTGGTGGTCCTCCAAAGCGGTTAAATGGTCCTTTTGCTCGGACACCTTTTCTTCCACCTTCGGAATTGCCCGTCTGTGGGTTTCTAGACCCTGTTCCACCCGATCGAGCGATGCTTTAATCGAGTCCAGCGTATCTTTCTTCAGCTTGGCGAAGCTCTCCTCAAAGAACTTCACCAGCTGTACCGTCAACCACTGTGCCACCACACCAGAATCCTGCGACTCCGCCATGCTTTCCTGCGGTGCCGGCTCTGCACGCATCTTCCTTGCTTGGCTATGTCTCCTTACACGGCCACTTCTAGTACACTGCTCCATACACTGGTGGGGGATTTCTCCTCACTGCCTCACTCTCCACCAATTTATCAAGTGAAATTCCGAAAAGAAACGGAAGAAAAAGTCCAGGGGCAAAATTCTCTGGTATCGGCGCGATGTCCGCCGACTGGCGCCCAAAATGGCGCAAATCAGTCGGGCATCGCGCCGCCCCAAAGGTGCGGAATGCTCCGCATCTTTGGGGGCCGAGCCCCAACCTTAAGGGGCTAGGCCCGTGCCGGACGAATTTCCCCCCGCCAGCTGGCGGAAAAGGCCTTTGGTGCCCTGCCAGCTGGCGCGGAAATGACATCTCCGGGCGGCGCATGCGCGGGAGCGTTAGCGGCCGCTGACGGCATTCCCGTGCATGCGTAGTGGAGGGAGTCTCTTCTGCCTCCACCATGGTGGAGACCGTAGCGAAGGCGGAAGGGAAAGAGTGCCCCCACGGCACAGGCCCGCCCGAGGATCGGTGGGCCCCGATCGCGGGCCAGGCCACCGTGGGGGCACCCCCCGGGGCCAGATCGCCCCGCACGCCCCCCCCCCCCAGGAACCCGGAGCTCGCCCGCGCTGCCTTGTCCCGCCGGTAAGGGAGGTGGTTTAATCTACGCCGGCGGGACTTCGGCCCATCCGGGCCGGAGAATCGCGGGGGGGGGGGGGGGGGCGCCGACCGGCGCGGCGCGATTCCCGCCCCCGCCGACTATCCGGTGCCGGAGAATTCGGCAACCGGTGGGGGCTGGATGCACGCCAGCCCCCGGCGATTCTCCGACCCGGCGGGGGGGGGGTCGGAGAATCACGCCCCAGAAGTTTCATCAAAAGCGGGAGCGACCAAATGTGCGACCTCCTACTCCATGGCCGCCACCAGAAGTCGGAGTGCGGATGATTTAAACGTGTGTGTGTGGTTTGATTCTGTGAGGAGTGTGTTGGATTTTAATGTGTGCAGTTTAATTGGGTGTTCTGTGTGTATGTAGTGTGTGTGATTTGAGTGTGTGTGGTTTGTGTGTGTGGGTTGATTGTGTGCGTGTGTATAGTTTTGTTGTGTGTGTGTGGTTTGGTTATGTCTGTGGTTTGGTTGTGTGTGTGTTTGGTTGAGTGTGTGTGTGTGGTTTGGTGTGTGTGTGAGGTTTGAGTGTTTTGTGTGTGAGGTTTAGTTGTGTGTGTGTGAGGTTTGGTTGTGTGTGTGAGGTTTGGTTGTGTGTGTGAGGTTTGAGTGTTTTGTGTGTGAGGTTTAGTTGTGTGTGTGTGAGGTTTGGTTGTGTGTGAGGTTTGATTGATGCATGTGTGAGGTTTGGTTGTGTCTGTCATGATATGCAAACATGCAACCAATGAACACTCAGAATAGGACACAACCAATGGGCAGTCAGGATACTCAGAGGTGGCATCACCACAAGGGGGCATGACATAAACACTATAAAAGGGATGAGGCACTCACACCCTGCCTCTTTCCACAGAGAGTTAGACAGGGTTGATCAGCAGCATCACACCCCAGCATGTGGCTTAGATCAAGCTGGTACAGTTAGACAGAGTTACTACAGTTAAATTAGCAGAGATTCGAGCTCATTTGAGAACTGTGTTAATAGTTCAATAAACACAAACTCATTTCAGAGTCTTAAGCATCCTTTAGTTAAGACTGCATCAAGTAGCAGCCTGTGTTATCCGAAGCAGCATAACACAAGAAGATCCAGAGCAGGTATTCAGGGAGCATCTTCTCTATATTAACATTACTCAGTCACGCGGGGGGGATGATAGAGGTTATGCGAATCTTGAGGAGGTTCGGGGAATTTTCGGGGTATAGGTTAAACATGGGGAAGAGTGAATTATATGTGATACATCCAGGGGACCAGAGTAGAGAGATAGAAGGCTTACCGCTAAGGAAAGTGGAAAGAAACTTCCGATACTTGGGGATTCAGATCGCTAGGAGCTGGGGAACCTTGCACAGACTTAATCTGACACGGCTGGTAGAACAAATGGAGGAGGACTTTAAGAGGTGGGGCATGCAGCCTTTATCGCTGGCGGGCAGGGTGCAAGCAATTAAGATGATGGTCCTCCCGAGGTTCTTATTTGTATTTCAATGTCTCCCTATTTTAATCACCAGGACCTTTTTCAATAAAATAGATAGGAGCATTACGAGCTTTGTGTGGGCAGCGAAAGTTCCGAGAGTAAGGAGGGGGTTCCTTCAGCGCAGTAGGGACAGAGGAGGACTGGCACTACCGAACTTGGGAGATTATTATTGGGCCGCCAATGTGGCAATGATACGTAGATGGATGATGGAGGGTGAGGGAGCGGCGTGGAAAAGGCTGGAGAGAAGGTCCTGTAAAGGGACGAGTCTAGAGGCGCTGGTGACGGCGCCGCTACCGTTCTCACCGAAAAAGTACACCACGAACCCGGTGGTGGCGGCAACACTGAACATATGGGGACAGTGGAGGCGACAGAGAGGGGTGCGGGGAGCCCTGGTGGGGTCCCCTATCAGGAACAACCATAGGTTCGCCCCAGGAAGAATGGATGGAGGATTTCAAAGCTGGTACCAGTTGGGAATTAGGAAGGTGGGAGATTTATTCATAGATGGGACTTTTGCGAGCTTGTGAGCACTGGAGGAAAAGTATAAGTTACCCCGGGGGAATTTCTTGAGATATATGCAGGTGAGGGCGTTTACTAGACAACAGGTGAGGGAATTTCCGCGGCTCCCGACACAGGGGATACAGGACAGGGTGCTTTCAGGGGTGTGGGTCGGAGAGGGCAAGGTGTCAGAGATTTATAGAGAGATGAGGGAAGAGGGGGAGGAGTCGGTGGGCGAACTAAAAAGAAAGTGGGAAGAAGAATTAGGGGAGGAGATAGAGGAGGGTATGTGGGCTGATGCCCTAAGTAGGGTAAATTCCTCTTCCTCATGCGCCAGGCTTAGCCTGATTCAATTTAAGGTGCTACATAGAGCACACATAACGGGGGCAAGATTGAGCAGGTTCTTTGGAGTGGAGGACAAGTGTGGGAGGTGTGGTGGGAGCCCGGCAAACCATGCACATATGTTTTGGGCGTGCCCGGCACTGGAAGGGTATTGGAAGGGAGTGACGGGAGTGATTTCGCAGGTGGTGAAGGCCCGGGTCAAACCAGGCTGGGGATTAGCTCTATTTGGAGTTGCGGAAGAGCCGGGAGTGCAGGAGGCGAAAGAGGCCGATGTCGTGGCCTTTGCGTCCCTAGTAGCCCGGCGCAGGATCCTACTCATGTGGAAGGAGGCGAAACCCCCCGGACTGGAGGCCTGGGTAAACAATATGGCGGGGTTTATTAAACTGGAGCAGATAAAGTTTACCCTGAGAGGATCGGCTCAAGGGTTCACCAGGCGGTGGCAGCCATTTCTCGACTACCTAGGGGAACGTTAGAGGGAAGACGGATGACCAGCAGCAGCAACCCAGGGGGTGGGGGGGGGGGGGGGGGGGGTGAAGGGGGGGGAGGCAGTTGAGTATAGGTCAATAGAGTACGAGGTTTTGTTACTTGTATATTATTACTACTATTATTATTATTGTTAAAAAGTTTAAAAATTTCTCTTTTGTTACTGTTATCATTTCGCTTGTTTTGTAAGCGGGAAAAATGTTGCTCAGGGAAAAAAATTTCAATAAAATATATTTTTAAAAAAACATTACTCAGTCACAATCTTTTTTTTAATATATAAATTTAGAGCACCCAATTATATATTTCCAATTAAGGGGCAATTTAGTGCGGCCAATCCACCTAGCCTGCACATTTTTTTTTGGGTTGTGGGGGCAAAACCCACGCAAACACAGGGAGAATGTGCAAACTCCACACGGACAGTGACCCAGAGCCGGGATCGAACCTGGGACTTCGGCGCCGTGAGGCAGCAATGAATGAATGAATATCGCTTATTGTCACAAGTAGGCTTCAAATGAAGTTACTGTGAAAAGACCCCAGTCGCCACATTCCGGCGCCTGTTCGGGGAAGCTGGTACGGGAATTGAACCGTGCTGCTGGCCTGCTTGATCTGCTTTCAAAGCCAGTGATTTAGCCCAGTGTGCTAAACCAGCTAATTGCTAATCACTGTGCCACCATGCTGCCCGTACTCAGTCACAATCGTACAGGTCAGACAGACCAGCATCGATTGATGGCACCTGATGTTTGAATCTTGAGCCAGGACATTGTCGACACTGCCTGTGGCTGTCGAGATCATCACTGCCCTTAATCTATCTGCCATGTGCTTCTTTCAGGCTGCATCAAGGGACACCTCCCAGTTCAAGAGCATCCTGGTATCGCCCTTCAATACCAGGAGAAATGCTACTATCTCCTTCTCTCTAGGTAGACTGAAGCAGGATGCAAGACAAGGCTCCCCCCCCTGGGTAGCAGGCTTCCCCAGGATATCATTAGATTATACCCCCCTCCCCCCCATTGCCAATCTGGCCTTTTTCCCAATAATAAAGGATTCCACCCCTTAAATGTGGGTACTATGTGGGTCTGTGCCCGCCTACTATGCTGGCAGCAGTCGTGACTCTTCCATCCAGCACCAGCCCTCTGCCCCCTCTTTATTCCAGCCAGGCTGTCAAGTAAAAGGCGTGTCTATGCAACAACAATGACGAGTTCCTACTCACCTCCTGTCAGGCACCCATGCTCTCGATCCCTACAATGAAAGCCAATGCCGAGTGAGCCAGGATAGGCCAACAGAATGAGAGTCAAATGTCTTTCAGGGCCCAGTCAAGGAGGAGAGCACTGACAAGTGCCATCAAATCATTCTGACCTTAATGCCTGAACCTAATGCCCCTTCTAAAAGTCCTCTTATTATACAGCGGCACAAAGTATCACAAAACAAAGGAAGTAATCCTGCCATTGTAAAGACCTTTGGTCGGCCCTCTACTGGGCTGTGCCAGCTGTGGCTCAGGGGGTAGCACACTTGTCTAAGAGTCAGAAGGTTGTGGGTGCCAGTTCCACTGCAGAGATAGCGTGATTTAATGGCTGTGTTGTGCCTGGCGTGGATCCGTGCGTGCCGGTTAGATTGCGGGAGAGGCCGGAATCGTGCCAGGTGCGATCTAACCGGCCCACTCCCGTTGGCGGGTTCGGGATCCCACCCAAACATGGTGAGAAACCAATAATCTCCAATTAAAGGCAAACGTCATCTCGTTAACGGGATGGACGCCCTTTCTAACAGCCTCCCGGGATATAACAGGCTCCCCCGCGAGAGTTCACATGGGTGCCGATTAGTACTGGTCTACACAAATGGGGACCAAGCGTAAAGCACCTGGGGGCATCTCCCAGGGTAATGAAGACCCCTAGGTGGTCAGGGACAGGTCAGGGTGGCACCTGGGCACCTTTGTATTGCCAATGTGCCCGGGTGTCATTGCCAGGCTGGAAGGCGCACTGCCAGGGTGCACAGGTTCAGGGTGGCACTGCCAAGGGACAGGGTCTGAGGGGGCCATGCCCATGAAAAGGGGGGGGGGGGGAATGAAGGGGCCTCTGAAGGTTTGTGGACTTAAGGGTGGGGGGTCCTGAAAGGGAGGGGGCCCCGAAAGAGGGTGTGGGGAGGCCTGAAAAGGGGGCCCTCAGTGACCTCATAGCGGGGTGTCCTCACTTGGGGGTGGGGGGGGGGGTGGAGTAATGTCCATGTGTGTTGGGGGGGGGGGTGACATTGCCCATGGGTGGGGTCCCCTCAAGTTCACTTAGATCAGGGCATCAAAATGGCAGCTTGATCTCTAAGGAGCCGGTCTGAATGGCGGGTTCGGCTCCCCAGTGATGAAAACAATTCTTAGTGGAATGGACTGGGGAGCAACTCCCCAAGGCCCAAACAAATGATTAAGTGTGGCTAAATAGTGGTATGGATCTCACTGACAAATCCGGCGGGAAAGCCACCGCCAAACCCGCCCCAAATGACACTTGGAAATGTTTCCGTTAAATCACGCCCAAGAGCTGAAGTACTGGGTGAGTACTGCACTGTTGGAGGTGCCATCTCTCAGATGAGATACTGAGACCCTGTTATGGGAGTTAACCACGTTACCACAAGAAATGAAATGAAAACCGCTTATTGTCACAAGTAGGCTTCAAATGAAGTTACTGTGAAAAGCCCCTAGTCGCCACATTCCGGCGCCTGTTCAGGGAGGCTGGTACAGGAAGCACTGCTGAGCAAATATTCAGCATGTTCAGAATAGGTGTCTGCTCCCTGAACCATTCCAGAGGGATGTGCAGTACGCCCCTGATAGCGTACCCAGGTTTGAGCTGGTTTGGCCTGTGCTACCAGCTTTTATCACTCGCTGGGTGGAGAGGCAATAACTTCTCTCAGAGACCAGCTTGTCAAGGAATGCTTCCTTGAAATCAACCCTCTCATCCCCAGCACTCCGACAATCCCACAATCGTTATCACTGCCCTTAAAACTGCCTTCCTTCAGGTCAGAGTTCACACAACCAAATCCACAACATTGATAATCAGCTCAGTTACACCCCCATAACAGGTTGTCCGAGACAAGGACTTACTCTCCTACCAGCCCCCTGGTCTTGTGTGCTCCACTTCCTCTCCTGGGGCTCCTCCAAGGTGTTCCCGCTAGTGACGGCTGCTCAGGGGAAAGGCCGCTGTGTTTGCATTTGAGTCTCCTCCAAACGGCTGTAGTCTTTGAGCTCGAGCAGCTCTGGGTCAAGGGAGCATGGCTGCAGACTCTACCTACCTGAGCCAGGGCCGTCTGGCCCAAGCTGGCTGTGCGGCCTCGGGAAGGGCACTGGCAGGGTGGCTGGCGAGGGAGCTGCCCTGGCTTGGTACCTCAGCACTCCAGCAGCTCTGTGGGAGTGCCATGGTGCTTTGGAGGACCATCAATTTCTTCAGCCTTTTGTGTTCTGATGATGCAGAAAGACATTTATATGGCACCGTTCCCAACCACCACTTTGCAGCCAATTAAGTCCTTTTTTATAAGGTGTTTCACTGTTGGTATGTAGGAAACACTGCAGCCAATTTGCTCACAATAAATGCTCATAAACAGCATTGTGATAATGAGCAGATAGTCTGTTTTTGTGATGCTGATTGAGGGATGAATATTGGCCAGGACATTGGGGATAGTCCCCTGCTCTTAATCGAAATATTGCCAGGGGCACTTTTACACAGCACCTCTGACAGTGCAGCACTCCCTCAATACTGCACCGGCGCGTCAGCCTTGACTCTTGTGCTCAAGCCCTGGATCAAAACCTGAACCCAGAACCTTGTGAAGCAGAGTCCAGTGGGCACCAACTGACCACAGTTGACACTCCACGATGTTGGAATGATGCAAATTCCTGGGGCGTTCTGACTCGCTGGGTCTGCCTCAAAGCTGCTGGATTTGAAAGGATGTGCCAGCTCTCAGGTAAGTGTGAGCCTGTGTGTAAAACCACGCTCTGTAATATATCCCTGACAATTGGGAGAAGGTGGCTGCACAATTTGTGCTGGGACCATTATTTATTTTACCCACTAGATGGAGATATAGGATCATTCAGGAACTTGGCAACACAAGGATCCTTTCCCCAAAAGGTAGAACCATAAACACTGGCGTGGAGCTGTTAGGTCCCGAATGGCCTTTTCCTGGGCTGAACCTTCTATATTGAATGTGGAAACCCATATAGCAAATAGCATAGATGCACTTAAGAGGAAGCTGGATAGATATATGAGGAAGAAAGGGATAGAAAGATGTGTTAGATGAAGGGGGTGGGAGGAAACTCATGAGTGTAAACAGCATGAAGCAGTTGGGCTGAATGGCCTGGTATGTACTATAAATATCATATAAGGATGGCTGATCTTCTAAACCTAAGCTCCAAAAGATGTTCTCCAATCTCACCTGGCAGCTGCTTAATCCGGGTTTATTGTCCGCTGATTAGGCCTCAAGGAAAAGGGGGAATATCTTCAGCATTAGTCAATTCTGGGTGCAAAAGGATATATTGAAACTGCTCCACGATTCAGCCCATCTCTGAGCCGGTGGGTCAGTCTGCAGGAGGGGAAGGAAGGAAACAGTTTCTAATGGGGGGGGGGGGAATTTTTTTCACATAACACGTTGCTATGATCTGGAATGCACGGCCCCGAGGGCTGGTTGGAAACTCTCAATAGGACCTCTCTAAACAGGATGGAATTAAGATTTGTCAAGGATAAATTTACAGGGGAAGGTGCGAAGAGCAGAATGAATTGGACCACTCTTTCAAAGGGCTGCCATATGCATTATGGGCCGAGTGGTCTCATTATGTGCTGTATCATTCTAATTGAAAGGGGATACTCTTGCTGGCCTTTTCTTTCCTTTTAAGAATCTGTTTGCCTGGCAGTCACACCATATCCTGGGCCTGACTCCAACAATATTACACAATTTGAATGTGTGTCTGTTGCCCAGGAATGGAGTGGAAGGTGGCTGGATGGTGCGACGGGCTGCACAATGTTCTTCCACAAAAGGGCCTTGGTTTTAATCCAGCCTCAGCCCATGAGATGTAAACCCCCTCTCGCTTTCGGCTGGAACACATCTGCACAAATTTCCTTTTTGGTAGTTTAATCTGCAGTGTCCTCTGCTGGATGTGATGCTTCTTGCTTGAGGGGCGAAGGGGGGGGGGGGGGGGTCTCTCAGGGCTAGGGGGCCATTCAGGACAAGTGGTAATTTTTTTTGTCCTGTAGCCGAGTCCGTGAGTGTCGACAGATCACTCAAGGTGCTCCAGCCGTGCCTAAGTTTCCAAAGATCGACCTTAGGGATGCTGCATCCGACAGTAGCCCCTGCACCTGCCCTCAGCCCAGAGCGGGGGGGTGGGGGGGGGATAGGTTGTTTTTTTAAATAAATTTAGAGTACCCAATTCATTTTTCTAATTAAGGGGGCAATTTAGCGTGGCCAATCCACCTAGCCTGCACATCTTTGGGTTGTGGGGGCGAAACCCACGCAAACACGGGGAGAATGTGCAAACTCCACACGGACAGTGACCCAGAGCCGGGATCAAACCTGGGACCTCGGCGCCGTGAGGCTGCAGGGCTAATCCACTGCGCCACCGTGCTGCCCCTTGATAGGTTTATTTGGCATCAGCCGCGTGGAATGAACTCCTGTCGATTCAGCCGCCCGGTTTACACACTGTGGTGTCAGTCTTGACTCTGGTCCAGTGGTGACCCATCGGGGTTCTGAGTGCGGCCCATGAGACATTTTGTTGATTGTTGCCCACATGCAGGATTGCCACATTCCGCTGATTCCCATCCATGTATCTTTTTTCCTATTGGTTTGACTGTAGTGTAACGCACGTAAAGCAAGGGCAAGTGTAGTGAGGTGCGTGCTGATTGCTCACAACATTGACTGCGAGAGCCGTGCGCTCCCTCCATGTCCAATCAAGCATAAATATTTATTTTGTTTTTACCACTGGAGGTTGATGACAGTTCTATTAATATATAAATGATGAAGTATTTTCTAGAACACGTTATTAAATATTTGGCCTGTATAAAATGTATTTAATCTTAGTCATGGGGTCATGGTTAGTGAACAAGCCCGATTTCAATCTTGCGACCCACTGAGATGAAGGAGAGCCACTCATGCGGCCCACTCACTGGCCCAGGTTGCCCATCACTGCCTCTGGTCCATTCCTTGTCTCTGCTGATACTCCATCGCAATGCTGAGGGAGTGCTGCACTGTCACAGGAGCTGTCTCTCAGAGGAGATGTTAAACACAGTTCCCATTTGCCCTTGGGGGGGGGGGGGGGGGGGGGGGGTGAAAGGTCCCACGGCGCTATCTCAAAAAAAAGCAGGAGAGTTTTCCCCAGTGTCCTGGCCAATGTCCATCCTTTAATCAACATCACCAAAAAGACAGAGTACCTGCTCATTATCTCATTGCTGTTTACTATGTGCAAGTTTACTATGTGCAAATTGGTTGCTGTGTTTCCGACATTACAGGGACTACACTTCAAAATTATTGAATTCGCTGTAAAGCCATTTGGGATGCCCTGAGGTTGTAAAAGGCGCTACGCAAATGCAAATCCTTTCTTCTTTCATTGTCTTTATAGACTGGACTGTTTTGAGCCTTTAAGGCAAAGATGAAAAATATGTGGGAAATAATTTCTACTCTGAGACTCCTAGGGTCTTGTGGAACACCATGAGCTCATTTGTTGGATAAAAACTGTTCTGACATATAATGAAATGGACAGCAATAGTCACTACACCCTCCCCCTTTCCCAATATCCCTGCCCAGGCAGTGGCGCAAAAGTCACTCCTTCACCATTGAGTAAAGGACTAATCTGGAGCCAGTCTTTTCCTGAACACAGGTATATTCACAAGCTCCCAGAACAAGGCACAGACTCCTTTTCCTCCCCTACACTGCTACAAAACCTGTTCTTATATACTTTTTAAAAATAAATTTATTGCACCCAATTAATTTTTTCCAATTAAGGGGCAATTTAGCATGGTCAATCCACCTACCCTGCACATTTTTTGGGTTGTGGGGCGAAACCCACACAAACACGGGGAGAATGTGCAAACTCCACATGGACAGTGACCCAGAGCCGGATTGAACCTGGGACCTCGGCGCCGTAGGCAGCAATACTAACCACTGCGCCACCGTGCTGCCCCTGTTCTACTTAAGAATAATTCTTCAATTAGTAACAGTTGCTCTCACTTGCAAACTAAAGCGTCCACTTCATTGTAACTGGATTCCAACATTAACAGTGGTTTTCAAACTTGTTCCTTCATAGACCCCTTAGGAGGGCCAAAAGACCCTGTGGAACACCTATTGATCCTACCTCACCCACCTTTGCTTACCACTGCAAAACAACCTGAGTTCATGGGGTCGTTTGGAAAATATAAAGATTTTGCAGCATTTTTTCCACTAAACATAAATTTATGTGCATTCATTTCTTATTAAATATCATAAGCAAATTATTAATTCATGTAGAAAAAAGTATAGACATTTTCATATTAGAAAAATCAACTGGAACTAAGGGCCACAGTTTAAAACTAATGGACCATTCATTTCACAGAATCACAGAATTGATACAGTGCAGAAGGAGGCCATTCAGCCCATTGTGGCGGCACCAGCTCTCCAAATGAGCATCAGGACTTAGTGCCATTCCCCTGCCTTTGCCCAGTACCCCTGCACATTGTTTCTATCCTAATAGTCATCTAATAGTCATGGGCTGGCATGGTGGCACAATGGTTAGCACTGCTGCCTAACAGTGTCAGGGACCTGGGTTCGATTCTGGCCTTGGGTTACTGTCTGTGTGGAATCTGCACATTCTTCCCGTGTATGTGGGGTTTCCACCGGGTGCTCCGGTTTCCTCCCACAGTCCAAAAATGTGCAGGTTAGGTGTTAGCACCATTGCTTCACAGCACCAGGGTCCCAGGTTCGATCCCCGGCTTGGGTCACTGTCTGTCCGGAGTCTGCACGCTCTCCCCGTGTCTGAGTGGGTTTCCTCCGGGTGCTCCGGTTTCCTCCTACAAGTCCCAAAAGACATGCTTGTTAGGTCATTTGGATATTCTGAATTCTCCCTCTGCGTACCCGAACAGGTGCCGGAGTCTGGCGACTAGGGGCTTTTCACAGTAACTTCTTTGCAGTGTTAATGTAAGCCTACTTGTGACAATAAAGGATTGGCCATGATAAAAATTGCCCCTTAGTTTCCAATGGTTAGATGGGGTGACGGAGGAGGGGGCCTGGACATGGCGCTCTTTCAGAGGGTCGGTGCAGACGCAATGGGCCAAATGGCCTCCTTCTGCAGTGTGGGGTTTCTATGATTCTAATACCCTCCTGATTGCCTCGATTGAATCTGCCTCCACTGAACATCCAGGCTGTGCATTCCAGACCCCAACCACTCGTTGTGTGAAAACGTTTTTGCTCACATCACATTTGCTTCTTTCGGAAATCACTTTAAAGCTGTGCCCTCTCGTTCTCCATCCTTATCCGAGTGGGAACAATTTCTCCCTATCTACTCTGTCCAGCCCCCTCATGATTTTGATCATCTCTATCAGATCTCCTCTCAGCCTTCTCTGCGAGGAGAACACACCCAACCTCTCCAACCTACCCTCATATCTGAAGTTTCTCATCCCTGGAACCATTCTTGTCAACCTTTCTGCACTCCAGAGATAATACAGAGATGAGGAGATTTATCTCTCAGAGGGGTCGCGAGTCTCTGGAACTCTCTTCCTCAATACGCAGTGGAAACAGAATGCTTGAATAATTTTAAGGCAGAGGTGAAGAGATTCTTGACTAACCAGGGGGTGAGGCGGGAATGTGGGGTTGGGGTTACAATCAGATCAGTCGCGATCTTATTGAATGGCGGAGTAGGCTCGAGGGGCCGAGTGGTCTACTCCTGCTCCTAATTTGCCTGTTTGTAAGTATAAACATTAATGCTATAGGGGAAAGTGTTTATCTTAAATATTTTAAAGTGTGTTATAAAATCATCATACAAACCTTCTGAGATTTCTATTCATTTTAAATCCATATTCATCAAACATAAATCTTCCTTATCAAGCTCCATTGCCGACGCTGGTGCTCATGGCCATTCATGCCCTGTAAATGGAAGCTGATTTGGGTTGTGTTGTGCAACGTGAATGCTGGGGGTGAGGGTTTGACCTGCTCTGGTGCGTGGCCTGGGTGTGGGCGTCGCACATCAATGTGGGGCAGCCCGTGGGGCATCAGGAGAACACTCACGGACCACACGCTTTGAGAACCACAGCCCTGAGCTGGCTCCCGAGTCGACAGATGTACGGGATGGGCCCAGTGGAGGGCAGCACAAGCCCAAAGCTAAATGTTCTGGATGCTGGAGAAATCCTGCAGGCCGGACAGCCTTCGCCACGAGGAAGCCTGGCCGTCGATGGTGCTCGAATGTTGTCAGGCAGGGTTTATATCAGAAATGTCAACAGAATCCCTTGACGGATGCAGCCTGACCTTGCCCCGGGTGTGTCTGGCAGTTGGAAGTGGCCATGTTTTTTAAAATTACGTTATCGGAGTTACAAAGCCAGAGCTCAGAGTGTGGGCAGGGGCAAACCCCTAATCCAGCTCTTTGCCTGCTGCAAAAACCAATTCAAATTGAATCCAATTCATGGTCCCCACAAGAGAGACATACCAGATCCAGGCATTACACCTGACCTCATGCTCATCTGAGCAAAAGGCCGGGTAGCGATGGAAGTGGCCATGTTGCACCGTGAAAGCCTTCCTGACCTCTCTGCTCTCGACCGCTCACTCTCTGCCCCTCAACAAGAGTGTAAAACCGGCCCAAGCGCATTGCTTTCTCACCAGGCGAGTTGGGTTACAATGACTCCCCCCTATCAGCAGCAGGTTTGAGACTTCTTGGCAATGGTTACTGGGCAAGATCCAGATTAGGGGAAGCTGGCTATCTGTAGAGGAAGGGGTTTGGGGAAGGGGCACAGGGCAGGGCTCAAATAAGCTCCCACAAAACCACAAGGGCTGATATTAAGGGCAGGGCAGGTCGAGGTCAGTGGTCACCTGTGTTACATACAACATCAATGAGATATTAAATCCGAGGCCTGGTCTGCCCTCTCAAAGGGCACTATTTTGAAGATGAGCAGGTGAGTTCCCTTGGCCCATATTTATCCCTCAATCAACATCACAATGAATGCAAACTGACACTATCGCATTGCTGCGTTGGGAGCTGACTGTGTGAAAATTGGCTGCCACGTTTCCTACATTACAACAGCAAGTACACTTCAGAAATACTTTCATTAACTGTAAAACACTTCCAGCTGCTGTGATGTCGGAAAAGGCGCTATATGAATGCAAGTCTGGACAATTATACCAGTTTATTTGCCACTTCAAGCTCTGTAGTTGAGGATGTCTGATTCACGAACGATTGAAAGCTCACTTCTCTGCTCACAACACATGACTCACACTTCAATGATAATCAGTTTTAAGTTGCGACATGTTAACACGAAAGAACACACCTTGCTCTTTCCAATTCCCTGCGGGACTCGGCGGTTTCTGACCTTCGACCCATATTCTCAAAAGCATGTCAGATTCATTAATGAAGGGCTGGAACAATTTGCAAAAGTGCCCAGGTTCTGCAGTGTGATTATGAGCTTAAAAACTCCTGGAAAAACTCCACTCATACGAAAGCTAGTGATTCCAAATAAACCTGTTGGACTTTAAGCTGGTGTTGTAAAACTTCTTACTGTTCCGGAAAAGTGGTCACAGGTGCACAGTTGCCAACATGCACTCTTACGCTGCCCCATGAAGCTGGCTGAGTCTTGACATTTCCTCATAACGAAAGAAAACTGGGGAGGACAGGACAAGAGACGGGGACAAGGTGAGACAAAGAAACATTGCAAGTGTGCAGGAGGCTCACACTCATACAGACACTCACACACTCATTTTAAAAAATAAATTTAGAGTACCCAATTCATTTTTCCCAATTAAGGGGAAATTTAGCGTGGCCAATCCACCTACCCTGCACATCTTTGGATTGTGGGGGTGAAACCCACGCAAACACGGGGAGAATGTGCAAACTCCACACGGGCAGTGACCTGGAGCCGGGATCGAACCTGGGACCTCAGCGCCGTGAGACAGCAGTGCAACCCCCCCCACACACACACACACACATCATACACACACTCACTCAGGCACGCACACTCACACATTCACTCACTCACACTCACACACATAGCGCAGGGCTGCGATACTGATCCCTCTAGTGGCTACTTCCAACTTCAATCAATGCCTGGAAGGATCTACAGTCCCAGCAACATGAAGGAAGGTGAGAATTTGGGGGTGCAGAGGAGTGGTGGTGGGAGGGTAACAATTAGCATCAACGACACAGGTTCGACCTGTGGGTAGAGAAGTGCCGTTTTGTACAAGCTAAGCCAGTGTGGGGCAGAAGTTGCCTGGGCTATAGTGAGCAACAGCAGTGAGGCAGTGAGCCAGGAGTGAACGGAACATGGTGCTCCACATGTCTCGGGGGTGGCGGGGGGGGGGGGGGGGGGGAGAGCCTGTGTTACATTCTTGCTGTGCTCTTGCTGTAAGGTGGGTGCCCATCCTGGTACTGAGGGCCAGGCCACCTAAACTATCAATGGCAGTGCCCTGCAGGCTGGCAACAGTCAGGAAGCTAGTGACCCAGCTGAAGCAGATAACACCTTGCCACCTGTTGACCATTTGAGTGCCCCTGGAAATTGCTTATTTCCCAACAATGTAAAAGGCGATTGAATTCTCACTCTTGTTTTTGAATCCCTCCATGACCTCACCACGCCGTACCTTTATAACAACCCCTGCTCCCCCAAACCTCTCCACCTCTCTCTCCTTAAATCACACCTCTGGCCAAGCTTAGTCATCGCTTCTCATTAGGCTCAGTGCAAAATGTTGTTTAATAACCCTCCTGTGCAGTGCTTCAGGACATTATGCCATATTAAAGGTTCTATATAAATGCAGGTTGTTGTTACATAGATCACATACTCCCCCCAGTCGACAATATCTGATATTTAATTGCTGGATCCTCAGGCACAATCACACAATTTCGACACATCGCTGCTGCTTGTATGTGATATCACTAAGGAAAATATGCAACCTGGTCTCTCCCCCCCAGGTATGAGGGTGATGTCTCTTTAATTAAAGGTACAGGTATCCCCGATTATCAATTGCTAAAGGACCTTTATTAATTTTTTTGAACAGAAAGAAGATGGGGATGGGGAGGGTGGAAGGTGGAGAGGAAGATTGGGAGGGGAGGAAGATGTGGAGGGGGAGGAATATGGGGAGGGGGAAGATGGGGAGGGGGAGGAAGATGGGGAGGGGAGGAAGAGGGGAGGAAGGTGGGGATGGGGAGGGTGGAAGATGGAGAGGAAGATTGGGAGGGGAGGAAGATGTAGATGGGGAGGGTGAAGGTGGGGAGGGGGAGGAAGATGGGGAGGGGGAGGAAGATGGGGAGGAAGATGTGAAGTGGGAGGAAGATGTGGAGGGGGAGTAAGTTAGGGAAGAATGGAGGGGGAGGGGTGGAGGTGGGAGGGAGAAGGGGGAGGAAGATGGGGAAGAATGGAGGGGGGAGAGGAGTGGCGGGGGAGAGGAGGGTGAAGGAGGACGAGCCAGCCAGCCAGCCAGCCTGCAGTTGTGGTGCAGAGGCTGGCGTGTTGCCGCTGACTACAGGGGGAGGGCGGTGTGGGTTGAGGGTTCGGCTTCACACAGTAGTACCGAGCACATCAGCTCCCTCCCGACACTTAGACTCGTCAATCAGGATTAATGGACCTGCTGTATAAAAACTCACTGCGGCTTTCTCAACACACACACAAATGCTTCCAGCTTTTTTTTTATTGATATGTATGTTTCTGTGGCTGACTGCTCC
The DNA here is from genome assembly GCF_047496885.1 of Scyliorhinus torazame. Lineage (NCBI taxonomy): Eukaryota > Metazoa > Chordata > Chondrichthyes > Carcharhiniformes > Scyliorhinidae > Scyliorhinus > Scyliorhinus torazame. The sequence continues at coordinate 42,155,311 of NC_092722.1, forward strand.
TTGCAGCGATTAACCTCTGGGTGATCCCGGACAGGAGAACAGAAGAGGGGAGGGGAGGGGAGGGGGGGGAATAAAATGCTGGAAAGAAATCCATGGCTTTTTTAGAAAAAGAGCAAGTGAAATTGAGTGAGCAGGAGGCGGTCTGCCTGTGGAAATTGACACGCTCTTAAAGGGAGAGAGACGAGGGGGGGGGCAAAAAAAAAAGTTCTTTTTTGGGTCCAAACTTTTATTTTGTTACTAAACTTTTTGGTGTTGTTACCGAGGACCGGGCTCAGTGCCTCCCACCCCTGCTGTGTGTGTGTGTCTGTGTTTGTTGTTGTTTAGGATGAACCCAGAGATGGAGTGGAGGAGTTTGGCTGCGTTGCTCCTTTTTCCGGTACAAATGGCTTTTTACGTGGTGAAAGCGGCCGTGTCGCTGCTGCTGCCGGCCAGGCCGCGGGAACTGAGCCGGGACACTGTTCTCATCACCGGGGGAGGCAGAGGCATCGGTCGCCACCTGGCCCAAGAGTTCGCCAAGCGAGGGGCGAGGAAGGTGAGTGTTCCTTTTGAGTCGTAAGGTTGCAATGGTGCAGTTTTGCTGATACATAACAATGTTGCAAGTGGGTTTGGGGGTGAAGCTGTAACCCAGCAGGAGTTGATGGGGGGGGGGGGGGGGGGGATTGAAATATGTTGCACTCGCTCCGGAAGGACTGCTTCTCTTTTTTGTTGGTATTTGAATATGTTGCATCTAAATTTAAACGTCCCCGACATTGAGAGAGAGAGATGGGGGTGTGGGTTCCAAATAAATAGGCTCTGATAAATCACCCCCCCCCCCCCCCCTCCCCCTCAATCAGTATGTTTCCTGGTTATGGTCTTGTCAAAGGGAGATTGAAAGCTGGAGCAATGCAGATGTGCGTGGTGACTGTTGCCACAGGAGTTTGCAGACTGCTGGACTGGTGACTGGGGATCGCTGCCTGCTGCCTTCGGTGACTTGCTGCTGTGCGCGTTTCGGGGGGAAAAATCGCAGGCGCTGCGGTTAAAAAGCTGCCCTTTGCTTAACTGGCATCGTTCAAGCTTTAGACACATCTGGCCAGATTTAATGGGGCTGGTGCGGATTTCTCTGCGGGTCTGGGTGTTTTAGCAGCGAGACCAGTGCAGTGTGTGTGTGTGTCAGCCCAGCAGCCTGTGTTAAACTTGGGCTGGCTGCAATTAGCTCTCCCACCTCCTCCCCTCGTTCGGACGCAACTGACTGCGTGTTTAAATCATTTAACGTCCCACTCAAAAATGTTTTTTTAATTGTTTTTTTTTTTGGGGGGGGGGGTAGAGGTTAACTCTTCCAGCCCAGGCTGGAAGGGTGAGTGTGGGTGAGTGGGTGGAGGCCAGACCAGTCTCGAACCTGCTTTGCCTCTCCCCACCAGAGCCCGCACAGCAGCCTGTCAACACCGGGCTCTTTTACACTCAAGACAGCGGGAGGTGCAGGAACAAGGGGGATGTAACTCATCCCCTCTATCCAGTCTGTTCAACCATTGAGTTTATGTGAATCTCATTTTCCCAACCCTGATTCTATAACCCCCACCAGAATCCAGCAATCTCATATTTGTAATTTCTTACTGTAGCCTCTTTTTTTTATTTTGGACGTTGAGACTTTCTGGTTTCCACTCGCCTGAGTAACCTGGCATAATTTCTGACTGGGGTATCTATCCAACCCAGAAGGGGAAAAACAGTAAAATGGGTGAATGAGAATATTGTTTTTCTTCTATTCAGACTAGTTTTCTTACCCCCCCCCCCAATTTACTGGGTTTTTATCCCCTCCCTCCCTTCTGGGGTTATTCTGGATTCAGAGATAACAGATTATTTCTGTATTTTTAAACTTCCCGAGCAACCGGCAGATCTCACTATCCCAATTATATAATGTCCCTGTGACCAGTGATGTGGAAAATAATCTGAGTGGTAGCGAACAGAGATTGTAACATGCATATTACCCGCTGGCCGGGGCGAAGCGTGCTTCCCTGTAAAGTACCTGTTGTAATCGGCTAATTATAAAGCCGCGGTGCACTTTGCTAATCAGCCTGGGTGCTCCCTAGCGCTGGGAGCCCTGAACTACATGTCTGCCCATGGAGCCTCCAATTTGAAGAAGCACTGGAGGGGGTCCCTCCCTCCCGTCTCCAGATTTTTGTGGAATTCAGATTTCACCATCTTCCATGGTGGGATTCGAACCCAAGACTTTGGCTCTCTGGATTAATAGTCCAGTGACAATACCCCTAACCCCCCTCAGTTGGCGTTGTGGAGTGATGCCAACAGCGCGAGTTCAATTACTGGTCCGGCTGAGGTTATTCATGACCTCAACCTCTCCCCTCGCCTGGGGTGTGGTGACCCTCAGATTAAATCACCACCAATCTACTCTCTCCCTCAAAGAGAAAAGCAACCTCTGGTCATCTGGGACCATGGCGATTTTCATTTAATTTCACCCCTCCCCCCTTCCCCCCATGACACTAATCTGATTCCTACCAAGAGGGTTGAAGAGTGGGACTTCCTTTGGCAGTTACATCCCCTCAACCCAGCGACCAATAGACCAGTGGAACAATGTTACTTCGAGGTCCCCTTAACTCCTATCTTGGGTGAGTATAAAAGGTCTAATGGCTTGCATTTCGAAGACCGGGCCAGGAGAGTTCTCCCCGAAGGCCTGGCCAATATGAATCCCTCAATCAAACATCACAGACTCTCTGGTCAGAGTTTGCTGCGCACAAACTATAACTGCCACGTTTCCTATATTGTGACAGTGATACTTCAAAAGTACTTTATTGTCTGTAAAGCACTTGGAGATGTCTGAATGGGAAAAGCGCTTTATAAATGCAAGTCTTTCTTCTTTGATATCGCCCCAAAAATATTGACTTGGTTTCAGTGTTGAAACCAAAAGTTGGATTGAATTGAAGGGTTTTCTCCCAGGTGTGATTTAAGGGCTGGTGTCTAAATGGAGAAACCTCTGTCCATTAGATGAAACGCGGGATGTGAGTTCTGCCTTACTTTCAGTCAAGCAGTGAATTACTCTTATAAACCACGTGGTTGGTGTGTTTCTCGGTGTTTGTTTCGATGCAGTTTCTGTTGTGAAGCTGGAACTCACACCCTTACCAACCTTGCTTCAAAATGCCAACTTGACACCCACTTGCCCACACATTGTACCAATGTTGTCCCCGGGCACAAGTCCCTGTCAACCAGATCCTCCCCAGCTGGACAGTTGAGATAAACTGGGCGGAATGTTCATCATCTCTGATGCCTTCCCACATGGAATAGCTCCCCAATACTCAATCCTCATGAATGAATGTGTTCAACGCAAAACCTGAATGGCTGCTCAGGGGGCCATCTGCAGAATTCCCAGCGCAGGGAAATCCCAGAGATTGTTTTTCTCCATCCCTCCTGTGCCACCAGATGTAAAGTCAGAGACAAGGGGGGGGGGGGGGGGGAGGAGAGAGAAAATGGGCACTGAGCCCACAAGCTGCCTTCTTGTTCTTGTTACAAAGTAGGGTTAAGATGTCAGTCCTGTCGGTGCCTGTTCTCCCAGATGTCAATGTTGGTGCATGACTCGGCTACCCCACCAAAGTGACCTACACCCATTGAGCCATCAATGAATCGGCTTTATCAAGATTTGGGTTACCAGCATCATCAAGGATAAGCTGGGTATACAATAATCTCACAACAGAGCGGCACTTTGAACGGGCCAACCATTACAGAACCAGATTTCTACTGTTCGGGCTGCCTTCCTCATGGTAACTGATGTGCGTGGATGTCTTGTGGTGCAATGGGTAGTGTCCCTTCCTCTGGGCTGGCACTTCAGGACTCGGATGGCCACGGGAGGCGTGTTCATAATGTGGCCCTACAAGTTGATTATCAGCTTGTAAATTATTGCAGTAAGTCCATTGATGGGCAGTAAGAGTGGGAGAATTCCCTGGTCAGCCAGTACTGCAGAAGGCAATGGTAAAACCACTGCAGTGCCTTTGACCAATCCAATGGAAGTCCCATGGTCGCCAACAGCTTCTCTGGGGTATGGGACCCAAAGGAAGAGGAGGAATGAATATGCATATGGAAGAGTATTCTCAGGTGAGGCAGCCAGCATCACTGAGTGAGTCAGTGGGTTAACATGTTGCCCAGTGTGGTGCTAAGATGTACATGGCAGGAAAGATCCCAAGTTCCGATATGGATTTTTTGCTGAATCAGTAGATCTCTCTGGGTCCCTATCCCCTGGACAGCAGGAGTAAATTGGCCAGGGTTCCTGCTTGTGACTGCTAGACCAGTAACTCCTATTGGCAAACCAGAATATCAGGCTTGATCCTTTTAGGCCTTTTGAGGTCGAATAGCTTTCTGCTGGCTGATTACTTAAGACTTGCAGAAGGCTTCCATTAAGGATCCAAAGGACATGCTCAATTTGATGTAGAGCTGCTGAAGTTAGTTAGCGTTCTTACAAGTGAACATCTTCAAGCATTGAATATGAGTCATGTGGAGCACTTTGATTTGTGTACAGGAGTTGGGATTGTAGCGTGAATCTGCACAGGGGCAAAAAACACTTGTTTTGGTTGTGAGGTAGTGAGACCTCAAAGTTACGGCTGGAGGAATATAAATTGCCCAGACGTGATGTGAAGTTTAAATACTCGGGACTGGTCTTGGAAGCTTCCAACCCTCTAATAATTCAGCGGACACTGAGCTCCTCTGCACTGCTACATTTTAAAAAATGTACTCATTCATGGGATGTGTGGGCATCCCTGACAAGGCCATCATTTATTGCCCTTGACAAGGTGGTCTTTGAACCACCTGGTACTTCCGCAGTGTTGTCAGGGAAGGAGTTTCAGGATATTTTACTCAGGAACAGGAATGCTTTTCCATGTCGGAATTCTGAGTTGGCAGGGGACTATTTATTTCACTTCTTGACATAATTCAACAACAAGCATTTTGACTGCATTTTTTCCCTAAAATGTGATTTGTTTTACGCCAGCTTAACCCCACCCCCAACGCCTTTCCCATCGCCCATCCTCTTCTGCCCCTCAGTGTTACGAACACAGGCACTAAAAGCCCTAGGACCCCCTTCAAGTGGCCTTTACTCAAGTGTTTCCCGAGACAGTGGACCCTGGATTTTCCGATTAGTGCAGCCTCAATAACTTCAACTGTGTTAACTGTGGAGTTAAAATAGCAGCTGCTCAGCCATTGGAGGCATCATAGCTGAGTCTGAGCTTGATCTTGGCCTACATCCTTGCAACCTCTTATTCAGTCAGGGCCATTTTGGGGTGGGCTGCAGCAATAGTACAGTGATGATGTAGAGAGTATGTTCCAGCACTGGCAACGATTTGCATTTATATAGCGCCCCGAATTTGGCACTTCACGAGAAGCACCTTAAACCTAAATTTGGGATCCAACTGCTTGGAAATATGAGGACAGGTGACCAGTAGGTTGGCTAGAGTTTCAAGCGGTGTCTTCAAGCAGGAAAGAGAAGTAGTGAGGTGGGGAGGTTAGGGAGAGAATTGCAAAGGTGAAGTCGGGTGATTTTAAAATCAGTGGAGCATACTGGTTGTTATTATTGTGATCGCTGCTGGTTCTGTACATCATGGATTGGGGGGGGGGGGGGTTTGTTGGAATTGGGAGCTTTAAAAACAGATATCAATTTGACATAGTCAATTGCTCGAAAACCCAAATCATTTGGGCAGCACAGTGGTTAGCACTGCGTCCTCACAGCACCAGGGACCCGGGTTCGATTCGGGCCTTGGGTGACTGTCTGGGTGGAGTTTGCGCGTTCTCCCCATGTCTGTGTGGGTTTCCTCCGGGTGCTCCAGTTTCCACCCACAATCCAAAGATGTGCGGGTTAGGTGAATTGGCCATGATAAATTGCCCCCTTAGTGTCCAAAAGATGTGCAGGCACATTGTTATGAGATTGCAGGGATAGGATGGGGTAGTGGGCCTAGGTAGGATGCTCTTTCAGAAGGTTGGTGCAGACGCAATGGGCCGAATGACCTCCTTCTGCACTGTAGGAATTTTATGATTCTATGTCTTTGAATCATTCATTCATTCAAAGGAGCACTCATTCTCACAAACTGTCATGGAAATTGTTCTTTATACCACCACCTCTCCTGCACTGTTACTTCCTATCTCTTACCATTTTTATCACCACTCTCTCTTTCTCAAACTCTTTCTTTTTCTCTTTCTCTGGCTTTATTGCTTCTGTCTTTTCGTTGTGTGTGTGTGTGTGTGTCCTATTTTGTTGTTGCTGATTCTGTCTCCCTCCTATTTTGTTCGATGTTTTAAAAAGCATCCAAGTTTCTCCAGGGTGACTGAAGGAGCACCTTGCAGTTTAGTCACACAACCTTGGGTTCAACAGCAGGTCAGCCGAGTGATGATGACGATGTGATTAATCTTGTTTACCACTTAGAAAGGAAACGCACATCCAGCGGGTACAAAAGGAGGAGGAGACGGAGTGGGTGGACAGACAGGGACATGACCGAATGAGGGGGCTGTGGGGGTAAGCAGGTGGCGGCCAGTGGCAGTCCTCTGTCCGCAGGCACTCATCAGTCACTTCCGTTAAAGACACGAGAGACACAAGGCGTTCTGTAAATAGACTTGACCTGAAGGAGGATAACTCATTTGACAGTTTATTGCAAACGTGGGACCTTAACAATGCCAGGTTATTGAACCCGAACACCCAGTGAAGGTAGAGCGTATTTTAAGGTGTCACTGTACATTACAGAGGCATTTGTTGTCCTAATCTTGTAATCGTATATTTTTAAACGGGAGAGCTCTGTACCATCAATTTTAATCAATTCAAAGAATTCCAGTAAATCTGAATGCTCCCAATGGAATATAACCTGAGAGTATTGGCTCTTGCCAGGGATCCACAGGGTCCCGTTATTGTTTGGGAGTGGACATTCCTTACGTCTGATCCTTGGTCTTAGGAATTGGGTAGCTATTTGACTCTGTTGGACCTCACCACCGAACATGTTTTATTTTAGGCTGAGTGTTTGCCCGTGGCAGACACCTCATCTGGAATGGAATTGAGGGATAGCGATCAGCAGTTTTGTAACTATTGTTTGTGTTTTTGTAACTATTGCCCAAGGTCAGACCTCAGCCCAGGTTAACAATTCTTGAGCTCTTCTTGAGCCAGATATTCAAAATAAATCCTTTTGTGTATCCTTCTTCTGTCTACATACTCCCAAACAGCCCAAAAGCAAGAATGCTGCTTTTCCCAGTACTGACTGTGTTATTTGTTATACACCTGGGGATGGCGGAGAGGAGAGGGGAGTTTTGTTGGGGGGGGGGGGTTGCTGGGAAGTGGGTTTGTGGAGGGGGGGGGGGGGGTTGCTGGGAGGAGGGGGATATGTGTGTGGGGGGGGGGGTTGCTGGGAGGTGGGGTGTGTATTGGTGGTGGTTGCTGGGAGGAGGGGCTTTGTGGTAGGGGGTTGCTGGGAGGAAGGGGATGTGTGTGGGCGTGTTGCTGGGAGGAGGAAGGGTTGCTGGGAGGAAGGGTGTGTGGGCGTGTTGCTGGGAGAGAGTGTGTATTGGGGGTGGCTGCTGGGAGGAGGGGGTTTTGTGGAGGAGTTGCTGGGAGAGGGTGTGTGTGTGTGGTTGCTCGGAGGGGTGTGTGTGGGGGGGGTTGCTGGGAGGGGGGGTGTTGGGAGCGGTTGCTGGGAGGAGGGTGTGTGTTGGGGGGGGTTGCAGTGAGGAGGGGTGTGTGTTAGGGGTGGTTACTGAGAGGGGTGTGTGGGTGGGGGGGGTTACTGTGAGGAGGTGTGTGTGTTGGTGGTGGTTATTGGGAGGAGGGGTGCGTGTTGGGTGGTTGCTGTGAGGAGGGGTGTGTGTTGGGGGGGGTTTACTGGGAGGAGGGGTGTGTTGGGGCGGTTACTGGGAGGAGGGGTGTGTGGGGGGTGGTTACTTGGAGGAGGGATGTAGGGGGGGGTTACTGGGAGGTGGGGGTGGTTACTGAAAGGAGGGGGTTACTGGGAGGAGGGGTGTGTGTTGGGGGGGGGTTACTGGGAGGAGGGGTGTGTGTTGGGGGTGTTACTGGGAGGAGGGGTGTATGTTGGGGGGGTTACTGTGAGGAGGGGTGTGTGTTGGGGGGGTTACTGTGAGGAGGGGTGTGTGTTGGGGGGTTTACTGGGAGGAGGGGTGTGTTGGGGGGGGAGTTATTGGGAGGAGGGGTGTGTGTTGGGGAGGGGGTACTGGGAGGAGGGGTGTGTGTTGGGAGGGGTTACTGGGAGGAGGGGGGTGTGTTGAGGAGGGGTTACTGGGAGGAGCGGTGTGTGTTGGGGGGGTTACTGGGAGGAGGGGTGTGTGTTGGGGGGGTTACTGGGAGGAGGGGTGTGTGTCGGGGGGGTTACTGGGAGGAGGGGTGTGTGTTGGGGTTACTGGGAGGAGGGGTGTGTGTTGGGGGTGGTTACTGGGAGGAGGGGTGTGTGTTGGGGGGGGTTACTGTGAGGAGGGGTGTGTGTTGGGGGGGTTACTGTGAGGAGGGGTATGTGTTGTGGGGGTTACTGGGAGGAGGGGTGTGTGTTGGGGGGGGGGGGGTTACTGTGAGGGAGACATACAGAAGGGTGCAGTCTAAACCAGTTCTTGTGTTGGAGATGACCTCTGATTGACCCTGGTTCTTTGCTAACAGGCTTGGCCGTGGTGACTCCTATCTGAACCCTTCATCCCCTCCCCTCGCTCAGATAACCAGCTCAAACTCCTGCACTTGATTACAGCAAGCCACATTGAGGTTTCTCTGCTAAAGCTTTATTCTGGTGTCTCTCTCTCTCTCTTATCTCGTTCACTGTTATTCTCTTGCTCTCAGGCCCTGTCCTTCCGTTATTCATGCTGAATCTGAATGGAGCTTGTCATTCATCCACAGCGTGTGCTCTAGTGGGACTGGATCAAGTAAAAATTACTTCAGTAATACATCACCGTGGTGTTGAATTGCTGCACCCACAGGTGTCCACAAACAGGCACCTGACTGGACCACTACTGGACATTGTTGCACTTAAGGCCAGGAGGAGGAGTTTTAAATGTGCGTGGATTTTCTCATTAGGGGGCATTAGCTATATCCTCACTTGTTGAGTTGTGAGGCTTTTTGTGGGGAAACTGGCCACCATTCACTGTTATCCTCCCACATGAGAACGGCCCCTTTGCAGGGGTAGCAGAAAGGTATCCCTGCACCATCCTTTGGGTACTTCATTCTGTTGCCTTTCTAGTGACTGGAAACACTTTGTTACCATGGTGACCATTGGTGGATCGACTCTGGTGTCTAGGGTGGCGCAGTGGGTTAGCACTGCTGCCTCACGGTGCCGAGGACCCGGGTTCGGTCCCGGCCCCGGGTCACTGTCCGTGTGGAGTTTGCACATTCTCCCAGTGTCTGCGTGGGTCTTACCCCCACAACCCAAAGATGTGCAGGGTAGGTGGATTGGCCACCCTAAATTGCCCCTTAATTGGAAAAAAAAATCAATAGGGTACTCTAAATTTATTTTTTAAAAAGACTGTTTACATCAGACGAAAGAGGGCGGAACTGTCTCGAGCTGAGTGTGATGTGGAAACTGGGACACCTGGTGCTTTGTCCTGCCCTGCCTTCGGAGCGATCGTTCCCGGGAGCCTGTTGTCCCCCTGGCATGTTCGCAAGCATTCCCGGGAACACCATGCTGTGTGGGGTGGGCAGAAAAGTGCCAAATGGAGTTCCACACAGAAAAGTATGAGGTGATGAATTTGGGGAGGTCAAACAAAGTAAAGGATTACACAATAAATAGGAGGATACTGCGAGGTGGAGAGGAAGTGAGGGATCCTGGTGTGAATGTCTACAGGTTCTGTGGTTAAGTAGGTACATGGAATCCTTTAATAGCCGAGATATAGAAGATGAGAGCAGGGAGGTTTCGCTGGAACTATATAAAACACTAATTAGACCACAACTTGAGTACTGTGTGCGGTTCTGGTCACCTCATTACTGGAAGGATGCAATTGTGATAGAGAGGATACAGAGGAGATATTCATGAGGATGTTTCCAGGACTGGAAAATTGCAGCTGTGAGGAAAGATTGGATAGACTGGAGTTGTTATCCTTGGAGCTGAGGGGAGATCGAGGTGTACAAAATTGTGAGGGGACCGGGACAGAAAGAGTGTTGTGGGGACCTGGAACTCATTGAAAGGGGAGTAGAGGCAGAAAGACTCAACTCATTGAAAAGGGCTCAATGACTGGGTTTGCACCTCAAGTGCTGTAACCTACAGGGCCTCGGACCAAATGCTGGAAAGTGGGGTTAGGCTGGGCGACTCGTTTTTAGGCTGGCGCAGACACGATGGGCCGAGTGGCCTCTTTCTGTGCTGTAAACCTCAGTTGATTCCATGAAAACTGCCCTGCTTTGCCACATCAGATTCTGAGGAAACCTGGTGCCACTAAAGTTAGAAAATGAGATGACAATACACTTCCGATTTCAAACACTGACGAGATCTGTGTCCTCCAATTCTAATCTCTCGCTCGTCTCACGGTTGCTGGCCATGTGTTCGGCCGTCCGAGCCACGAGGTCTGGAATTCCCTCTCTGCCTTTCTTGCCTCCTTTCGGGCATTCATTAAAACATATCCCTTTGACTAACCGTTCGGTCTCCTGTCCCAACACTATACTTCTCGAGTTGAGCGGCACAGATTTTCTTCTTTAAAAGTCTGATCAAGTTCCTTCGAAAGCCCCTTTGGACATTTTACCTCGTGAATGTTGCTCTAGCAACTCAAGTTTTTGGGGGGAATCAAAGGAAATGTCTGCGTTTTCAATGATGAAACCATTTTCACACTCAGGACAAATGGAAGTGCCTCAAACTTCTCCTCTCTTCTCTCTCCCTCGGAGAATAAATGCACTGACTCAACGTGGTGCTGATCTGTCGCAGCAATGAGTGGTGTGAATTCAAAAACTTCCCAAGTTTGATCCCCCCACAACTGTCCCATGTTAGCTCGGGTGACGGTGGGGGTCACTAATTAATCGCTTTCGGTATCTGAACTAGAGCAGGGGGAAATATATTCGAGTGGTACCAGAGATGAGAGTCTTCAGCTACGTGGAGAGCAACCCCAGCTTATCTCTTTTCCCCCCCCCCCCCCTTTTTTCTCGAATAGAGAATGTCAAAATGAAAGAGTCGATGGGGTGAAACTGTTTCAACAAACAAAAAGGTCAGTAAACAGAGGATGGGATTTAAGATGATTGACAAAAAAGATGCAGAGGTTAATGGGGAGAATTTTTTTTTTCTTAATTAATCTGGAATGTACTATTTTTTAAAAATAATGGAACTGGATTCGATAGACACTTTAAAAAGGGAGAGCAGGGGCAGCACGGTGGCACAGTGGGTTAGCCCTGATCCCAGGTTCAGTCCCGGCTCTGGGTCACTGTCCGTGTGGAGTATGCACATTCTCCCCGTGTCTGTGTGGGTTTCGCCCCCACAACCCAAAGATGTGCAGGTTAGGTGGATTGGCCGCGCTAAATTACCCATTAATTGGGGAAAAAAATGAATTGGGTACACTAAATTTAAAAAAGAAAAGGGAGGGCGGCACGTGGCGCAGTGGTTAGCACTTGGACTGCGACGCTGAGGACCCGGGTTCGAATCCCGGCCCTGGGTCTCTGTCCATGTGGAGTTTGCACATTCTCCCCATGTCTGCGTGGGTTTCAGCTCCACAACCCAAAGATGTGCAGGTTAGGTGGATTGGCCACGCTAAATTGCCCCTTAATTGGAAAAATAAATAATAATTGGGTACTCTAAATTTATTTTAAAAAGGGGATTGGAAAAAATATTTCGAAATTCTGGGACATGGAGAGTGTAGTTAGCACTGCTGCCTCACAGCAGCAGGGACCCTGGTTCGATTCTGACATTGGGTGACTGGGGAGTTCGCACGTTCTTCCCGTGTCTGCGTGGGTTTCGGCCGGGTGCTCTGGTTTCCTCCCACAGTCTAAAGATGTGCAGTTAGGTGGATTGGCCGGAATAAAATTCCCCCTTTAATGAGGTTGAGTGTGAGTGGGATAGGGTGGGGAGTTGGCCTAGTTAGGGTGCTCTTTCAGCGGGCCAGTGCAGACTCAATGGGCCAAATGGCCTCCTTCTGCACTGTAGGAATGATTGGGGCTAATTGGATTGCTCTTTCTGAGAGACAGTGGACTGAATGCCATCCAATTCCCCCCCCCCTTCCATACTGAGTGGTTCCTGGGCCTGATCATTGCGAGGAGGTACATTGCGGAGGGAGATTTTGGTGTGCCCATGGAGCCCGTGTGGTTTGAACAGCCAGCCCCTCACTGGGCCCGGCATGCGAATAGTTGAGACACTGAGGGGTGGCTACTGCCTCACAAACCCTCCCTCTGAAAATAGGGGGGGGGGGGGGGTACCGTCAGAGGGTAGGCTCACTTCTTGTCCAATGCGTGCTGGAATTATCTTCGCTGTGAAAGTGATTCTCCCCTCCACCCCCCGCCCCCCTGTTTTGGCATCCAGCCAGCATCCCCTGAACCTGACACACTTTCAATTCAGAACTCAGTGACCATAAAATTACTGAGGGCAGCTTCTCACTGAAGTGGAAAATCCTGCAGGGACGGCATCGCCTGCCTGCTGCCTGGCTGCTCCTCCGGGCTTCCTGCCCCCTTTCTCTCTCTCTCTTACCCCTGGGTGACCCCAGATGCCTGCCAAAAAAGCAGGTGAAAAAGTCGAACCAGCCGGGGGGGGGGGTTTAGAAAACATTTAAGCAAAACAGTCAACAGATTGCGCCCCGGCTGCTCGTCTGTCCCCAAAGTCACTCGCGGCAGCTCTTCAACCGTGAGGGGAGTTTCAGACTGTTTTCTAGTAAGGGGCGGCTAAATTTTAAAACCAGAGGCAGCGCTAAACTATGAAGGGGGCCAAACCGGACTCCCTTAAATAATGCAATGTGAGAGGACCTCAGTTACTTAGCTTTAAAAAAGGGAGTTGAGCCGCCTTTACGGTTCCACAATTCAATGTTGCCTCTCTGTGCGCCTTCCCATTTATCTCTGTGCTAACCACACTGCATCGCCGTGGCAATGCCCAGTGCGAGGGTGGCAGCCACTGCACAACCTGGCCCACTGCCCCTTGCGTGAACCTTCTGGATCTTCAGCTCGCAAGGTGTTCCGCTGGCCTGCCTCCCCGCCTCCTGCCGGTTCCTGGGCAGCTCTCCGCTGTTGCAAGTGACAGCTCCTTTCAGGCTGTTCGGATTGCTTCCTTTCCTAATCCTGAATAAAACCTGTTAAAACATCCACGGGGCTTTATCACCATTGATGATTTAAAAGGGGATTTGCCCTGTTTTGGATGTCCCACTCTGCTCGCTCGACTCGTAGGTTGGGAGGGTGACTCAGTCAGCAGATTATTGTTGCTGTGATTATGTCTCTTATTTCTTGGCTTGAAAGCAAATTGTGACTGGCTAAGTGGGCTGCCAGGTGTGAAACCGAGACACAATCCCCAGAAACGACTCCGCACCACGTTAACCTGGGTGGCATTGAGCTGAAGGGGAAAGGGCCGCCTCCCCCGATTTAATACCCGCGGCCCCTGAAAGGAAGCACGCAGGCGGGAATCGCTGAATTGTTACAGTGCAGGAGGAGGCCATTCAGCCCATCCGGTTTGCACCAGCTCTCCGAATGAGCAATTCACCTAGTGCAATTCTCCCGCATTCCTCCCGTAACCCTGCACTGTCTTCCTTTCCAGATAACAGTCTAATTCTCTGTTGAATGCTTCAATTGAACCAGGCTCCATCACACTCCCAGGCAGTACATCCCAGACCCCAGACACTCGCTGCTTGCTAAAGGCTTTCCTCCCGTCACTTTTCTTTTTCGTTCCTTTTGCCAATTACTTTAAACCTGTGCCCTCGTTCTGTGGACCAGGAAGCCTCCCAACATGCCTCTCTGGGCTCACAGTGAATAATGATGTGACACGGTTTGCAATGCCCAGTGAACTCACCCCCACCACCACCAGCGAGATAGATCTTGAATTGTTTAAGGACAACCTGATTCATTATTTAAAAGCTGTCAACCATCTCATTTGCTGCTAATGGGATCTTACTGTGTGGAGATTAGCTACCATATTTGCCAACATATCTGCGCTTCAAAAGGGAGGTTTTTAGATGTGAGGAGTGATTTGCTCTGGTTCTGCGATGAAAAGGGAAAATGAACCCCTGGACACAGTCTGGAAATCGTCAGTCACTGTCTGTGAATTTCCGCCCCACCTCGCAGCCCCTCCACCGCCACACAATCCCCTTCACGGCCGCATTGCAGAATTGCCCGACCCAAGAATCACCTTGGGGAGTCCTGAGGGCTCTTTGCGACGCATTGGAGAGGGAGAAAGGGAGCTGGCGGGAATTCAAACTGATCATGCTCCTCCTCTTGCAGATCATTATCTGGGGACGGACTGAAAAGTGTCTGAAGGAGGCCTGTGACGAGATTCGGAGCCTGGGCGTGGAGTGCCACTACTTTGTCTGCGATGTAGGAAACAAAGAGGCAGTTTACCAACAAGCCAAGGCTGTACGTGAGAAGGTGGGTTGGATTGGATTGGATTTGTTTATTGTCACGTGTACCGAGGTACAGTGAAAAGTATTTTTCTGCGAGCAGTTCAACAGATCATTAAGTACATGAGAAGAAAAGGGAATAAAAGAAAATACATAATAGGGCAACACAACATATACAATGTTTCTGACAGCAACACTCCTGCAATCTGTAATCTCGGTACAAACTGGCCGTCTGGCCAAAGTAAACCTGGGACAGTTCTGATGGGAAATGTTAAGCCAGAGCCTAGTCTGAACGATGCTTAAAGATTCTGTGGCAGGCCGGCATGGTGGCGCAGTGGTTAGCACTGCTGCCTCACGGCGCCGAGGACCTCGGTTCGATCCCAGCCCCGGGTCACTGTCCGTGTGGAGTTTGCACATTCTTCCCGTGTCTGCGTGGGTCTCATCCCCACAACCCAAAGATATGCAGGTGGGTGAATTGGCTATGCTAAAATTGGCCCTTAATTGGAAAAAAACAGTTTGGTACTCTAAATTTCGAAAAGAAAAATATTCTGTGGCACTTTAAGAGATCTATTCAGCCCTTAAAAGCTGTAAAAAAGTATTAACTCACTGACAGAACTGTTGGTTTTGGGAATAAGTTCCCCAAGGGGCGTGAGGAACTTTCATTTCTACAAGATCAAATTGGACAACATTTCAATGAAATGCATCTTCAGTTACCACTGTGAGGAGAGGAAACTGGATGCCCCTCTGGTATGATTCTGCTCATTAGATTTTTCCCTCAATAGGGCCGAGAAGGTATAATTATTCATCTCAGTGCCTGTGGGATCTTTCTGAGCCCAACATGGCCACCACGCTTCCTTTTGAAGGAACTGAAACTGCGATGTGGCGGGATGCCACGTCCATGGCCGTAGTCCTTTGTGCTACTGGAGCAGGGTGAAGCAGAGGGTGATCTTTGAGATTTGTTAATCTTTGTCTTGAATGCAACGTCAATGCAACTTGGTTTTAGGTCGGAAGGAGGGATGGAATGTTTCTGATTAATCCTTTTGTTTGTGTGCAGGTGGGTGATGTTACCATCCTGGTCAACAATGCTGCGGTGGTTCATGGCAAGACTTTAATAGACAGTGATGATGATGCTCTCCTGAAGTCTCAGCACATCAACATGCTTGGCCAGTTCTGGGTCAGTACAAGACCTTTTGGCATCTTCCAAAAGAACTCGAGGGTACATAAATCAAGGCCCCATCTTGGACTCCTAACTCCTCCACCATTACACTGCTGTTTTATCACAAAAGCGTCTGGTTAACCAGGCTGTACAATGGCACACTCCAGGATAAGCCACACTCTTAAGCGCAAAGTCACTGTCTGAGCGGTGTCTGCGCATTCCCCCGTGTCTGCGTGGATTTCCTTCGGGTGCTCCGGTTTCCTCCCACAGTCCAAAGATGTTCATGTTAGGTGGATTGGCCATGCTAAATTGCCCCTTGGTTTCCAAAAGGTTAGGTGGGGTTACTGGGTTACGGGGATAGAGTGGAGGTGTGGGCTTGAGTGAGGTGCTCTTTCCAAGGATCGGTACAGACTGATGGGCCGAATGGCTTCCTTCTGCACTATAGGATCCTATGATTCTATGGCAAGGAGAGAGGAGCTGCGGATTCCTAAACAGCGGGTCCCTGATGGCTACCACTGCCGCAGACAGGGTAGAGCTGTAATGCGAGGCAACCATGTTCCAGACTTTGAGTGGGTCCTGGTAAAAGAATGGCAACGCCTGCCAGACATTACAAAGTCCTGTCACGTCTTTGAACAGGAGCTGCACGTCGTAGCTCAGGCCCTCCAGTTTAGCTCAGTGGGCTAGACAACTGCATTGTGATGCAGAACAAGGCCAGCAGCAATTCCCAAGGTTATTCAGGAAGGCCCCACCTTCTCAACCTTGCCTTTCACCCGTGGTGTGGTGATCCTCCGGTTACATCCCCACCAGTCAGCTGTCCCCCCTCAAACAGTAAAGCAGCATATGGCCATCTGGGACTATGGCGACTTTACCTTACCTTACCTGTGGGCCTGGAGTCACACGTAGGCCAGACCAGGTAAGGCTGGCCAATTTCCTTCCCTAAACAACCATCGACATTGGTTGCATGGTCATCATGAGACTTTTAATTCCAGATTTTTATTGAATTCAAATTTCACAATCTGCCATGATGGGATTTGAACTCATGTGCCCAGAACATTCCGCTGGGTCTCTGGATTACTAATCCAGTGACATCTGTTCCCATATGACTGATAATTGCTGACGCGTTGTCAGTTATTCTCCAATCACCGATTATTAAGAGAACAAGATTAACAATAAAATCAGCCTTGAATTACTCAACAATTGAACATCCAGAAGGCATTGTGGCAGAGAATTAAAAAATATTCCAAGTATTTGAGTGAAGTAATTTTGCCTCGTGTAGGTCCCAGTGAATTGAAATGAAATGAAAATCGCTTATTGTCACAAGTATACTTCAAATGAAGTTACTGTGAAAAGCCCCTAATCGCCACATTCCGGCGCCTGTTCGGGGAGGCTGGCACAGGAATTGACTGATTATCTCAAAACTGCCCAGCAACACGCTCCCATAGCCCTCCCCTTTCTGTATTCCAGAGCCAGTGGAAACAACCTCCCAAATCTTTCAATCCTTCTCAAAATTGTATATGTATCAATGGAAACACCTCACAGTTTTCCCTAATGTTGAGATAAATGTAGCCCAATATATTCCACTCCTCATCAGAAAACACCCCTCTGATCCTGGCAAACTGATAGGGTGATCCTGCGCCTAATACTCCCTCAAAGACAAGCATATCATTGCTTCAAAATATCTTTAAAAGTGACCAAAAGTGCACACAACGCCCCAGGCATGGTCACCATTGCTAGATACGATTCGAGGAACCTTTTGCCAAAGCCCTTGTAGTAAATGCTGACATGCCATTCTTCTAATAATTTCTTGTTGCGCTGAGATGCTCACCTTTTGTGTTCTTTGTTCGTGCTCACCAATTACCTCAGAACAGCAATACTTCGACTTTCCAGCATATTAAAAAGGATCAGTTTCACTTGATACTCTTACACCAAAATGCATCAATCTTTTTGCCACCGGCTCCCACTGCTCAATCCTCACTCTTGGCCGTGGCTCTTTCTGCCCAGCAACGGCGAGACGGGATAAATCAAATGGGCCAGTCAGAGAAAAGCCTCCTGGTTTGGCCTATTTCAGTGCTGTGATTATTTTTGAAATTGGTCGGTCGCTCCTTTCAAACCGGTGTTTGGCGGTCACGTGGCGGTTGCGAACTCTGAGGCCCCCTCCCCCGGCGACCCTTCATGGACCCCAGTTTGGGAACCCCTGCTCTAGCGTCTTTCGCACACCAACAGATAAACCTGATCGATGCCCCTGTGCAGTGCAGTGCATGTTGCATTGTCAGAGGCCAGATGTTCAATCCAATCATTCTCCCTTTGGCTGTTCTGTTGGATGGTAAAGATCTCATGGCAAGAAAGCAAAACTGTCCTGGCCAATATTCCTCCCTCAACAGACCTGTCAAAACCAGATTAACTGGTCATCCAGATTATCTTTTCTCAGTGTGATCTGTGTGGGCAGTCACCACATTTCAGAGTAATTCATTTTTGTGAAGCATTTTTAGTTGATTGGAAAATCTTAAGGTGAAGAATAACTACAAAGATTTTTTCACCCTGTTTTCAAACTTGCTGCTTAATATCTGAATTCTACCGATTGATGTTGACTTCCCCATTATAACACTGATACCGGGAGCTTTCATCAGAGCATCTTGAACACCGGCAGCAACTCCCTCCTCTCCAATTCACCTACCCTGCACATTTTGGGTTGTGGGGGTGAAACCCACGCAGGCGCGGGGAGAATATGAAAACTCCACACGGACAGTGATCCAGGGCCAGGATCGAACCTGAGTCCTCAGCGCTGTGAAGCAGCAGTGCTAACCACTGTGCCACCCCGCTCTTTTCACTTCTGACTTGGTTTGTGCCCAGTACTAGGGGGCGGGGAGCAGGGTGGATAATGCCCCGTTGTTCAAGTGTAGATTATGGTCTTGGCAAGTGTTACTTAGGGGGAGAGGAATGTTGGTGAAGAGTTGACGCAGAAGGTTTATCTAGAAACTAGGATAAAATGGTTTAGTCGGGAAATTCTTAATTGTGCAATTATAATTTTCCATCCCGCCCATCCAGACTACCAAGGCCTTCCTGCCTAGGATGCTCGAACTGCAACACGGACACATTGTGTGCATGAACTCTGTGCTGGCACTGTCTGCCATTCCGGGCGCCATCGATTACTGCACTTCCAAATCGTCGTCCTTCGCGTTCATGGAGAGTCTGACACTCGGCCTCCTTGACTGCCCTGGGGTGAATGCCACTACGGTGCTCCCTTTCCACACCAGCACCGAGATGTTTCGTGGCATGAAGACAAGGTTGGTGCTGAGGATAATAGTTTTCCATAACTGGTTAGCATAAAAATTGTCACTTGTTATTCTTCTGCAGGTTGAGTTGAGTGAAAAAGCACAGCGCAAATCCATCAGTATTGTCGAGCAGGAGGGTCGAGTATGATTCCTTATCACTTTATAGCAGGGACTGCAAGGGGACAGCACAGTGGCGCAGTGGTTAGCATTGCTCCCTCACGGCGCCGAGGTCCCAGGTTCGATCCCGGCTCTGGGTCACTGTCCATGTGGAGTTTGCACATTCTCCCCGTGTTTGCGTGGGTTTCGCCCCCACAACCCAAAGATGTGCAGGGTAGGTGGATTGGCCATGTTAAATTGCCCCTTAATTGGAAAAATGAATTGAGTACACTAAATATATATTTTTTTAAAATAACAGGGACTGCACTTGGTTGCCAAACACTTTGGAAACCTCTGCTATGCTATGGTGCTCAGTAAATAGCAGTTTTTCCTTCTGTAAAAATCTATAGGTTGTAGGAGGTAAGGAGCACTGAAAGGGGAAAGTGATTTATAATACAGAGGTTCTGTAAAATTACAGAATGATTTGGAGTAGGAGATGGGAAATAAAGAGACAGAACAATGTTGACTGTGGAACTTGGGAGGGGAGGGGAAGGGGAGGAAAGCGAAGGCACGATCACTAATCCAACAATAAGCTGTTCTTTTTACCCTGAACAGCACTGTGGAATGCTAATGTCAGCGGATGTGCTTTATGCTGAAGAGAAAGACATGTTTTCACAATCACTCATTGGATTGGTTTGCAAAGAGATGTTTGGTTTTACCATCCTTTTGGTGGATTTTGGTTTTTAGTGAGTTTGAGCCTGATGGTGTGACTGTGTTGAAGTGGCTGTGGCCTCTTCCATTGATTGCTGATGCAGCACAAAGTGTGGATTTCAATTGTAATGTTAATCCAGTCAGTCGACAAGATCCCCACCAGGCCTGACGGTGCCTTTTTATTTTATTTATTTATTGTCACATGTATCGAGGTACAGTGAAAAGTATTGTCGCCACACACCCGGCACCATCTTGGGAAAAGAAAATTAAAAACATTTTTAAAATCCAGCTGCAGCCTGTTTTTGTTTTTTTACTTTTTGACCTTAATCCTGCATCACCGCGTTTGTCTTCTCCTTTCTCCTTCTCTGCTCCTCCAGCCGATGCGGTTGGACATCTCCAGGGGATTTGTCCCTGTTCCTTTGGCCACTGGGCCTGGCCTGCTGCTGATGCTGGGGGAGGCTGGGCCGTTCCCGTGGTGAGTGAAGGTGTTACAGGCGGCCTCACTGCCCCTGGCTGCTGCGTTTCGCTTCCTTCCCTCCTGCCTGGGCCTTGGTTGTGCCAGCCCTACCCCTGGCCGGCTGGACTGTCACCCCCCGCCGGCACCAACACCAGCAGCCCCGCCAATGTGGGCCTGGTGTTGCCCCAACCCCACAACGAATCCCGCTCTTTCGGAGCCGTTTCGTTTACTTCCTCTGTCACTGTCCAGAATACCTGCATCTCTGGCTCGCCTGCACCAGCCTCTCACCGGTCCTCCGGCCCCTTAGCCGGGTCTCCAGCCCCGCTCCGCCTGTAGTTCAGTCTCGCTCCCTCTCCAACCGCCATGCTTAACATCACGCCTTCAATAGAGATCAGACTTCACACACCCTAACGATGCTGAGTTCAGTTTTTAAAATTAATTTACAGGATGTGGGTGCTGATAGTTAGGCCAGCATTTATTGCCCATCCCAAGTTGCCCTTCAGAAGGTGGTGGTGAGCTGCCTTCTTAAACCACTGCAGTCCCTAGGTGTAGGTACACCCACTGTGCTGTTAGGGAGGGTGTTCCAGAATTTTGACCCACCCAAGCGACAGTGAAGGAACACCAATATATTTCCAAGTCCGAATGTTGAGTGACTTGGAGGGGAACCTTCAGGTGGTGGGGTCCCCAGGGATCTGCTTACCTTGTCTTTCTAGATAGTAGTGGTCGTGGGTTTGGAAGGCGCTGTCTAGGGAACCTTGTTGAGTGCATCTTGTAGATGGTACACATGGCTGCCACTGTTCGGTGGTGGAGGGAGTGAGTATTTGTGGGAGGGGTAGCAATCAAGTGGGCTGCTTTGTCCTGGATGGTGTCAAGGCTCTTGAGTGTTGGAGCTGCACTCATCCAGGCAAGTGGAGAGTATTCCATCACACCTCTGACTTGTGCCTTGTAGATTGTGGACAGTCTTTGGGGAATCAGGAGGCGAGTTAATCACTACAGGATTCCTAGCCTTGCCCAATTCAGTTTCTGGTCATTGGTAAACCCCAGGATGTTGATAGCTGCCCTACTGCCAGGCTGAGAACTGATTAAGATCCAGGAGACTGAATGTAAGTTAATTTGTGTTCCCCTTTTGGTGTGGCAATGTGCTCTCCAGAGCTCTGCCTCCTGAGTGGCGCTGGTGACTCCTGCACCAGTCCAGTGCCAGTGCCTTCCTTGAACATTTACCTGACCCTCTACCCTTAGGATTTGGGGCAGTGCCAGGTCAAAGTGACCAATGGAAACCTCGCAACACTTTTGTTATCTCCGCAGCCTTTCCGGCTTTCACAGTGTTTCAAACCTAGGTGCGGTATTCGGTGGAGATCGGATCTTTTCTATGTATTGATTTATTTTCTCTACTCTAGGTTTCCCAAGCTGTTTCCTCCCCTCAATCCGGAAACGGTTGCCCGTCGGACGGTGGAAGCTGTGCGAACAAACCAGGCCTTCCTCCTGCTACCCTGGACCATGCACTTACTTGTCATCATGAAAAGGTGGGTCAGCTCAAGGTCTCCAGGCCTTAATCTCAATCACTCTCTCCCTGGGGCTGGGGCTGGACTGCCTGAAAGGAGGGGCCTGAAAGGGTGTAAGAAAGGTGTGGTCAATAAAGAGCCTTAAGAACTTTAAGCCTAGCGTAAAGGGGCAGGGGATAAAGTATTGGCCCTAACTGACAAAAGACAAATTTTGGACTGATAAGAGCGGTCATCATCAGAAATTTACTCCTGCAATTTGCAGTCACTTAAAGAAAAGTAGACTGATGTGGGACTGCCAGATTGCTCAGATGAATTAGATGGGCCTCCTTTATTTATGTTTGTAGAGAAAGTAAAAGCTGTCCAGAGTTCTGATGGACTAAGGAGCTACATACAGTCCCCTTCACATTGTTCAATACCACCCACAGTGCAGCTACTCTGGGGCTCTCCTTGCTGACCACCTGTGAAGGTCACAAGTGAAATGGGTTTGCGATGACAGTTTCTGTCAGACTCTGCCGGACTGCCTTCATACCAAGGCAAGCCAAACCCGGGAGAATTTCCTGCTTCCAAGAAATTGGCAACGCTTCAATTGGAGGGTGATTGAGGACCAGTCCGAACATTCAGATTGGGAGGGTCGGTAAATGCTCCAAGTTGGAAACCACGTTGTGCAGCCCGGGAAGACTCCTGGGTTCTGTCCCAGTGCTCGCTGAGTTAAATGGGATGTCAACTCGGGAGGTCAGTGGAAATCAGCAAGGGAGATTGCTACCCCGTTTGCTGTTCTGCAAAGTGGGTGCAGGATTGGACCCTGCTCCTGTTGAGATAACCCTCACAATCTGATAGCCAAGGTTGGCCGAGCTCCCTCCTGAAGAAAGATCAATTTGAACCATTGGTACTTTACCTTGGGAGATGAGAGATTGCAGATTAAACCCCACTCCAGGAATTGAACACAAAGTTCGCTTATACTCTCGTGTGATGCTGAGAGAGCACTGCATTAAATGATGCTGCCCATCCATTGCAAAGGCAAAGTAAATCTCCATTTATTGAGGGCACACTTTACACATCCTGTTGACACTAACAAAGAGGTCAGAGGTTCTGGTGTCCTGGCCAACATTCCTCTCCTCTGTTGATTTTGGGATCTTGCTGTGTACAAAGTAGCTGCACCTCGATTTAATTTGTGTGTGTGAAGTACATGGGGACAGACCCGAGGGAGGTGATATTTCATGTTCAGCTACAATTGGTGAAATGCAGCAGCAATTGTTGGGGAAATATTTGAACAAGAAGAACAGAACTCTTAATGACCATTTTCTTGTTCTCCACCCCCACCCTCTGGGTTGCAGTATCCTCCCGCAAACGGCATTGGAAGAGATTTACAGGTTTACCGGGAGCTACTTGTGTATGGAGAGTTTCAAAGGACGAACATAAAGAGGAGGCCCCGTGCTCCCAATTCTTCTTCAACCTCTTGAGCAAGCTGGAAAATGGACTTTGAACAGAACGTGTGCGGCAGGCAACTCTGTGGACGTTTTCCCATCAAGTCTTGCGGAATGTTTAAACATCAAGACCCTCGCTGTGGCGTGACAGCCCCCTTGGAGTTCCCTCGGAGTTCCCTCAATTATGTACAAATCAAACTGGGCACGTTAACAGACGAGCCGAAAGATAAAATTGAGGTGACTTGTTTCTTGAATTGTTAAAAAGTCCTCATCCTAAATGTAACTCTGGAGGTGTGTCGGGAATCGTTCACCGGGAATACCACGTGGCTTCTACAACTTCTAAATGTGCTGACGGTTGGTATTCTGTGGGGAGGTGTCGGATGTTTTATTCACACCGTGGCAATGATCTGGGTGCCGTTCCACCCGGCTTTGTTTACTGACCGGAGTGTCGGAGAAATTCATCACTTTTTCATTTTAAATCATACTGTAAATGTCGATATTTACTGTAATTTTCCATCCGGCCTAAAAACGTTAACTATTTTTCCTCCTCGGATTTAGTGAATGAATAAAATAGAAAAGACCAAACTGCCTTGATGACGTAGCTTGATGACTAATTGTCAAAGGATTCATTGGGTGGAAACAGAAGGAGGCCATACAGCTCCTTGAACCTGTTCTGTCATTCACTCAGATCTATATACCCGGCCTTTGCCTCCTGTCCCTTAATAACTCCAGGTTAACCAAAGTCTGGCAGTTGCCGATCTAAAACTTGGGTGATTGAGCGCCAACTGCTGTTTACAGAAGAGAGTTCCAAACTTCTACCCCATGAACACGCTCACAATCTGCACTGCGCATACGCAAGTTGAAGGCATACTTCTGAAAAAAGAAAGCTTGTTGCAGAACGCGACAGGATTGAGCACCCATTTCTACAGTCTGCTACGTGCGGTCTACTCCCACGTATAATTTGTGAGTGGGACGAGATCCAACTTGGCTGAGGGACTGTGCTCACAACCACAACTGGGGTCCAATCCCTAACTGGAGCCAGGCCTCTGCCAGCAAAGCTTTACCTTGTTCCTCAGGTTTTGTTTTGTTCATGGCATGTGGGCGTCACAGGCTGTGCCAATATTTATTGCAAATCCCTAATTGCCCTTAATAATAATAATCACTTATTGTCACGAGTAGGCTTCAATGAAGTTACTGTGAAAAGCCCCTAGTCGCCACATTCCGGCACCTGTTCGGGGAGGCCGGTACGGGATTTGAACCCCCGCTGCTGGCATTGTTCTGTATTACAAGCCAGCTATTTAGCATACTGTGCTTAAACAGCCACTATTGTGAGTGAGTGCAGTTAAGAATCGACCACTTTGCTGTGGGTCTGGAGTAGGCCAGACTGGGTAAGGATGGTGGATTTCCTTCCCTAAAGGACATTAGAGAACCAGGTTTTTTTTTTTACAACAATCGACAATGGTCGATGGTCATCATTAGACTTTTAATTCCAGATTTTTACTGAATTCTAATTTCCCCATCCGCAGTGGTGGGATTTGAATCGTAGGCCCCAGAGCATTATGCTGGGTCTCTGGATTACTAGTCCAGTGACAATACCACCATGCCACTGCCCCAAGTGATTTAAAAAAAAAAAAAATAATTTTGTGTTTCCACTGGGCCTGGACGAGGTCCAAGAATGTGCCACCAGGCATGCGTTCGACTGCTCACTGAACCTGCTGGATATGAACCATCTTTCTCTGTAATGTCTGATTTAGTTGGACAGAGAGACAAAAGATTCTCGTGTTTGGTTGGCCACCTGCACTGCGATATTTGGTGTAGCAATAGGTGTTTTTCTTCGTTCTTGGATGTGAGTATTGTTGGCCAGGCCAGCATTTGTCACCCATTCATAAATGCCCTCGATAACTGCATGGCTTGCTGGGCCATTTTCAGAGGGTAGTTAAGAGTCAGCCACATTGCTGTTGTACTTGGTCACAACGACCCTGCCCCAGGGAGTGGTTTTGGCCATTCCCTGCTCTGCGGTTCCTCCCGGTGGAAATTGAGGAATATGACTGGACTCCAGTGTGACTCTTCCCTCTTGCCAAATAAAGTGACAAATACTTAGTGCTAAGGGTCATGTGAAGGGTGTCACTTGGTTGAGAAATCAGAGGGCCACATGTATCATGGACACATGTCCAGCAAGAATCATGGAGCAGTGATTGCAGCTTGTTTATTTGTCCGTTATCTCGTGGGTCTGAGATGGAATCTTGACCTCAGCCAAACACAATAGTGGAACTCCACATTTACCTCAAAACACTGATGACCTGATTTTAATTACAGGCGATCTCCAAACAAAATTGCTTATCAGTTGCAAAGTCCAAGGCTTACTGATTAAACACAAGCCCATTGAAAACTTGCGCAAGGTGAATAACTAAAGCCTGAAGTCGACATACAAACAGTTACAAAACCCTAATGCTAAATGGCAATATCGCAAACATGATGGGCTGAATGGCCTCCTGTGCTGTAACTATTCTATGCAAATTATATTTATCAAAAGAAGAGGATGACGAGACAGAAAGTACTTTTTCTCTAAAGTCGAAAGTCCGCAATCAGCATCAGCTCTGATACAATAGCCCAGATATAATATTCCTTTTTTTAAATTTAGATTACCTCATTCATTTTTTCCAATTAAGGGGCAATTTAGCGTGGCCAATCCACCTAGCCTGCACATCTTTGGGTTGTGGGGGTGAAACCCACGCAAACACGGGGAGAACGTGCAAACTCCACACGGACAGTGACCCGGGGCCGGGATCAAACCTGGGACCTTGGTGCCGTGAGGCAGCAGGGCTAACCCACTGCGCCACCGTGCTGCCCTAAATGCTGGTAATACTTAGCAGGATTGGCAGCGTCTGGGGAGAGAGATGCCGGGTTAACGTTTCAAGTCCGACAGGACTTTTCTTCAAAGAAATCAGGACGTTAACTCTGTCTCTCTCGACACAGACCTGCTGAGCACCTTGTTTTTATTTGAAGAATTACAGCATCTGCGGTATTTTGCCTTTTCTTTACAGTAACGAGGGTTGTTAGTGCTGGAGGATGGAATGCTTTCTATATCAACCACCCTGTGGTCAGCATTAGACATTTGCAGGGTTGGACTATACATCTTCTAGCTTTCCCTGGGGAGCACGTCAATCACTACCAGTTCTGGATGGCGGGGTGGGGGAGTGGCCCTTGGAATGAATCTGTCTTAAATCGCTCTCACAACAAAAGGAGACACTCATTCTTGCAAGATTGCTGTTGAAGAATGAAAATGGAAGAAGGAATGGGGGATCAACATTGGAACAGATTTCTACTTGGCTCTACAGTCGTGGCAAAACTGCTTTGAGTGAAGCTAGGAATGGGAACCTTTATCTATGGCAGGAGACCTATACATTGCGATGAATTCAATGGGAGACTAAGCAGATGCTTTTAATTTCAAACGATTTTGATGGTTTGCTGGGGAAACTAATATTTCTTCCAGTTGCAGGAGCAATGAGGACAGCATGAAATGGCTTGTCACAGGCTGGTTGGGGCAGAGACTACTGCAACTTCGAAGAGAATAGTGGATAAATATTTGAAGCAGAAGAATATGCAATCAATTCTGGATTTTTAACAGACCAAACAGCTTCTTTCCGAGTTGTAAATCTGCACAGTTCCTGTGCCTTAACCCCAACTCTCTACCCTTGACTTTGACTGTGAGAATTTGATTTTTATTCACTGCGCTGAGTACCTAAGAAATAAAAGAGCGAACGGTGATTTTAACAAGAATTATTACTGAAATGAAAATCGCTTATTGTCACAAGTAGGCTTCAAATGAAGTTACTGTGAAAAGCCTCTAGTCGCCACATTCCGGCGCCTGTTTGGGGAGGCTGGTACAGGAATTGAACCGTGCTGCTGGCCTGCCTTGGTCTACCTTTAAAAGCCAGCTCTTTAGCCCTGTGCTAAACCAACCCCTATACTGTCCCTGCAAACTGGGATCTCACTGGGGTCAGACTGGCTAGAAGCCTTGTGAAGGGAATTGGAAGTGACACAATGCACTGTGTGGAAGACTTGATAAACCTGATAGCTGAGCCACACAGGCCTCTTAAGCCTCTGTTGTTGATTGAATCAGTCAACCCTGATTCGACTGATGGGACCTGGAGAGGCATATCTTGTTACTCGAGCATGGTACTCTTCCGGCTTGACGCCAGAATGCCATGCCCCAGTAACAGATCTGCTCTTCCAGGCCCTGGCAAGTAATCAGGCACATACTGCAAAACACTCACCGAATAGGAGCAGTGATTCTGCGTAGGCAGCTTGAAGCTGTGTGGTCGGAAGCTAAGTGGCTTTGGGCAGTTAAAACTCCAGCTACACTGTTAAACACAGTAAGGCAACCTCTTTGTTAACCTGGGCTAAGCTCTCAGCGTTTAGGTAAGCGGATTGAGCAAGCAGAAAATCCACTTGTGGTTTGGACACACACGCGGGATAAGGAGACAGCCACAAATTTCAGACTCTTCCCCAACAATGAGATCCTTCTTAAAAAAGATTGCATCAGCAGAAAATTCGGGAGTGAAACAATTAGAAATTGAAAATATGGACAAGCATCAACAAGCCAAAATTAAACATTTCACCAAACAAAAACCTGGGATCCACAAAAATAAAAGAGTGCGGATACTGGAAATGAACCTTCATTGACTGAAAACCAACCGATGCTGCCGGACATAGTTCCACCATTTTCGGTTTGACCAGTAAAATATCCTCTCCCTCTAAGCTCCAGTTAAAGAGATTATATTCAGGTAATAACCACAGAAAAGGCTGGAAATAGTCACCATGGTTCTGACGAAAGGTCATCAACCTGAAGTGTTAAGGCAGAGTTTTCATGGCTCCGTAGTGATGGGCATGAAGGTGCTGGGAACTGGGAAAAACATGGACAGTTCTGTCAGGATGCAGGGTGACTTCCTGATACATTCCCGGCATTGGGTAACTTCCCCAGGAGGGTCGGGCGGGGGGGGGGCTGACCTGCTGGACCACGGATTGGTTGTAAACACCATGGGGCCAGCAGTCCATTTACATAATTAGAGCCCCAATTAGAGCCAATATTGCATCCTTGTTGAGCAATCTGACAGCAACAGAGTAGCCCCTCTGCCTTGTACAGAGGGTGCCAGCTTAACCAAGATGGGTTTTTAAAAACATCATTTACAGGATGTGGGCGTCGCTGGTTACGCCAGCATTTATTGCCCATCCCTAGTTGCCCTTAAGAAGGTGATGGTTAGCTGCCTTCTTGAATTGTTGCAGTCCTCGAGGTGTAGGCACACCCACTGCACTGTTACTCTAAAGGCAGAGAAACTAAAATGCTTTCTAGTCTGTCTTTGCGGAGGAAGATACAAAGAGCCCTCATTGAAATATTAGAGAACCAAGAGGCTAACATAATGGAGGTCCAAATTATTATTTTAAATATAGTACTGGAGAAACTAATGGGACTGAAAGATATATATCCCTGGACCTGGTAATATACATCAAAGTGTTGAAAGAGGTGGCTGTAGGGGTAATGGATGGTCATCTTTCAAAATTCTGTCAATTCTGCAACAGTTCCTGCAGTTTGGAAGGTGACAAATGTCACCCCATTATTTAAGAAAGTAGGGAGAGAGAAAACAGGTTTCTACAGACCTGTTAGCCTGGCCTCAGTAATAGGACAAGTGCTAGAATCTATCATAAACTGATAACTGGACACTTACAAAATAATGGCAGGATTGGGCAGAGCCAACATGGATTTATCAATGGGAAATCATGTTTGACAAACCTGTTAAGAGTTTTTGAGGATGCAACCAGCAGATTAGATAAGGGGGAACAAGTGAATGTGGTGTATTGGGATTTTCAGAAGGTCCCACACAAGAAGTTCATCAGCAAAATTAGAGCACATGGGATAGAGAGAATATACAGGCACGAATTGCGGACTGGTCAATAGGCAGAATACAAAGGGAAGCAATAAATGGATTGTTCTCAGGTTGGCAGGCTGTGACTACAGGTTACAGCAAGGATCAGTGCTTGGGCCCCAGCTACTCTCAATCTATGGCAATGATTTGGATGCGGGACCAATTGTTTGTTGCCGACACAAAACTAGGTGGGAATGTGAGTTGTGAGAGGGACGAAAAGAGGCTTCAAGGGAAGTCCGACAGGCCAAGTGAGTGGGCAAGAACATGGCAGATGGAATATAATGTGGAAAAATGTGACGAATTTCTTAATGGTGAGATAGGGGAACATTGGTGTCCACAGAGACCTGTGTGCCCTTGTTCATACATCACTGAAAGCTAACATGGAAGTGCAGCAAGCAATTAGGAAGACAAATAGTATGTTGCCCTCCATCACAAGGGATTTGAGTACAGGTGTAAGGAAATCTTGCTGCAGTTGTATAGAGCTTTGTTTAGACAGTATCTTAAGTATTGTGTACAGATGGGCGGCATGGTGGTGCAATGGTTAGCACTGGTCCCTCGTGGCGCTGAGGACCAGGGTAGACCTCGGCTCTGGGTCACTGTCCGTGTGTAGTATGCACATTCTCCCCGTGTCTGCGTGGGTTTCACTCCCAGAACACAAAGATGTGCCCCTTAATTAGAAAAAAATAATTAGGTATTCTATAAAATTTAAAAAAAAAGTATTGTGTACAGTTTTGGTCCTGTAATAACCTGCACAGGACTCATCCAGCTGGGGATGATCGTTTCCACATGCTCATTGGACTGAATTAACCCAGTACTGGTATAAAAGGCCGGCAGCTGTATAGCCAGCTAAAAAGGAGCGAGGACCCGGTGAAATGTAACCAGCCCTTGTGTGATAATGCTGTTGCTGAATAAAAAGACTTTTAAGAAACCCGTTGGTCTCCCCTTCCTTTATCAGACTGGCGATGAGGGTGAATTGGAGCTCTTGGCGTGCTGTCTGTTTGGCTGAGCTACTTCCCCAACATTTCTTTTTTAAAGTGTGGACTGCGGCACAGAGTTTATTTGTGTGATGTTCGTTTTTTCCTTTTCGGAGCCTGTAATGTGATGGAAGGCGAGCGCCGGGCCGGGGTTTTGCTGCCGCCTTGTGAAGTGTGTCCGCTGGGAGCGATCTGGAGTCTGATGTGTCCGGCAGTACCGGATGCGATATCGTCTGAGTGACTTCTGGCGACGGTCGTGCAATGTTTTGACCATCTCTGCCTGCCATTGTTTCGCAATGCTGGCAGAGTGATCCGCTGGCGAGTTCGTTCTCGAGTTTCCCTATTTCTGCAATATCCTCCAGCCCCGCCTAATCTCTGCAATGTCCTTCAGTCCTGCCCTATTTCTGCAATGTCCTCCAGCCCCACCTTATCTCTGCAATGTCCTGCAGCCCCGCCTCTCTGCAATGTCCTTCAGCCCCACCTTATCTCTGCAATGTCCTCCAGCCCCGCCCAATTGGTGTAATGCCCTCCAGCCCCCCATCTCTGAAATGTCCTCCAGCCCCGCCCAATCTCTGCAATGTCCTCCAGCCCGCCGTATCTCTGCAAAGTCCTCCAGCCTCGCCCTATCTCTGCAATGTCGTGCAGCCCCGCCCAATCTCTGCAATGACCTCCAGCCCTGCCGTATATCTGCAACATCCTCCAGCCCCACCCTATCTCTGCAACATTCTCCAACCTCGCCGTATCTCCGCAATGTCCTCCAGCCCTGCCGTATATCTGCAACATGTTCCAGCCCCACCCTATCTCTGAAACATCCTCCAGCCCCATCCTATCTCTGCAATGCCCTCCAGCCCCGCCCTATCTCTGCAACATTCTCCAACCCACCCTAACTCTGCTATCCTCCAGCCCCACCCTATCTCTGCAATGTCCTCCAGCCCCACCTTATCTCTGCAATGTCCTGTGGCCCCGCCCTATCTCTGCAACATTCTCCAGCCCCACCCTATCGCTGCTATATCCTCCAGCCCCACCCTATCTCTGCAATGCCCACCAGCCCTGCCGTATCTCTGCAACATCCTTCAACCCCGCCGTATCCCTGCAACAATCTCCAGCCCCACCCTATCTCTGCAATGTCCTCCAGCCCCACCCAATCACTGCAATGTCCACCAGCCCTGCCGTATCTCTGCAATGTCCTCCAGCCCCACCCTATCACTGCAATGACCTCCAGCCCCGCCCTATCTCTGCAGTCCTCCAGCCCTACCCTATCTCTGCAATGTCCTCCAGCCCCACCCTATCTTGCCAATGTCCTCCAGCCCCGCCCTATCTCTGCAGTCCTCCAGCCCCACCCTATGCAATGTCCTCCAGCTCCGCCCTATCACTGCAATGTCCTCCAGCCCCACCCTATCTCTGCAGTCCTCCCGGCCCACCCTATCTCTGCAATATCCTCCAGCCGCACTCTATCTCTGTAATGTCCTCCAGCCCCTCCGTATCTCTGCAATGTTCTCATGCCCCGCCCTATCTCTGCAATGTCCTCCAGCCCCACACTATCTCTGCAATGTTCTCCAGCCCTGCCCTATCTCTGCAATGTTCTCCAGCCCTGCCCTATCTCTGCAATGTCCTTCAGCCTCGCCATATCTCTGCAATGTCCTTCAGCCCCTCCTTATCTCTGCAATGTTCTCCAGCCCTGCCCTATCTCTGCAATGTCCTCCAGCCCAGCCCAATTTGTGTAATGTCCTCCAGCCCCCCATCTCGGCAATGTCCTCGAGCCCCACCTTATCTCTGCATTGTCTTCCAGCCCTGCCCTATCTCTGCAATGTCGTGCCACCCCGCCCAATCTCTGCAATGTCCTCCAGCCCGCCGTATCTCTGCAATGTCCTCCTGCCTCGCTCTCTCTCTGCAATGTCGTGCAGCCCCGCCCAATCACTGCAATGTCCTCCAGCCCTGCCGTATATCTGCAACATCCTCCAGCCCCACCCTATCTCTGCAACATTCTCCAACCTCGCCGTATCTCTGCAATGTCCCCCAGCCCTGCCATATATCTGCAACATCTTCCAGCCCCACCCTATCTCTGAAACATCCTCCAGCCCCACCCTTTCTCTGCAATGCCATCCAGCCCCACCCTATCACTGCAATGATCACCAGCCCCGCCCTATCTCTGCAATGTCCTCCAGCCCCACTCTATCACTGCAATGACCTCCAGCCCCGCCGTATCTCTGCAACGTACTCCAACACCATCTATCTCTGCAATGTCCTCCAGCCCCGTCCTATCTCTGCAACATTCTCCAACCCATCCTAACTCTGCTATCCTCCAGCCCCACCCTATCTCTGCAATGTCCTCCAGCCCTACCTTATCTCTGCAATGTCCTCCAGCCCTGCTGTATATCTGCAACATCTTCCAGCCCCACCCTATCTCTGAAACATCTTCCAGCCCCACCCTATATCTGAAACATCCTCCAGCCTTACCCTATCTCTGCAATGCCCTCCAGCCCCACCCTATCACTGCAATGACCACAAGCCCCGCCCTATCTCTGCAATGTCCTCCAGCCCCACCCTATCACTGCAATGACCTCCAGCCCCACCCTATCTCTGCAATGTCCTCCAGCCGCACCCTATCTCTGCAATGTCCTCCAGCCCCACCCTATCTCTGCAATGTCCTTCAGCCCCACCCAATTTCCGCACTGTCCCCAGCCTCATCCTATCTCTGCAATGTCCTCCAGCCGCACCCTATCTCTGCAATGTCCTCCAGCCGCACCCTATCTCTGCAATGTCCTCCAGCCCCGCCCTATCTCTGCAATGTCCTCCAGCCCCACCCTATCTCTGCAATGTCCTCCAGCCCCACCCTATCTCTGCAATGTCCTCCAGCCCCGCCCTATCTCTGCAATGTCCTTCAGCCCCACCCAATTTCTGCAATGTCCTCCAGCCTCATCCTATCTCTGCAATGTTCTTCAGTCCTGCCCTATCTCTGCAATGTCCTCCAGCCCCACTCTATCTCTGCAATGTCCTCCAACCCCGCCCTGTCTCTGCAATCTCATCCAGCCCCACAACCCTACCTGATTTCTTCCAAATCTGGCCTCGTGATTTTAGTCACTGCATCAATTTGGAGTTGTGCCTTCAGTTGCCTAAGGCCTAAGCTCTGGAATTCCCTCTATCCTGCTCTCCACTTTTAAAATGGTTGGTAAAACCTTGACTCAGCTGCTGGCCACCTGTCCTTGATATCCTGTTACTGCTCCGAGGCGAAACCTTTGGGTACAAAAACTGCTATAAAAATGCAAATCAATGTAGTTGGTTTACAGTTTCTAAATCCAGGATCATACTTTTAAATAACTGAGAGCCCTAGAACAGGTGTGCGGTCATTGAATGAATTCGACTAAAACA
This sequence comes from Scyliorhinus torazame, assembly GCF_047496885.1. Lineage (NCBI taxonomy): Eukaryota > Metazoa > Chordata > Chondrichthyes > Carcharhiniformes > Scyliorhinidae > Scyliorhinus > Scyliorhinus torazame. The sequence goes on from NC_092722.1 coordinate 42,188,632, forward strand.
AAGATTCTTGAAAAGTAGAAACTGTGACCAATCTTTAATTACACAACTGGAGGGGGGGTGGGGGGATGAATCGACAGGGATTAATTTTGTGTTGAGGTGTCCAATTTCGGTGTTTTGTTTAAATTGTCCCATTGGCAAGCTTAAGTGTCAGCTGACAAACTGGAATTCTGTATTGCCCTGGTAGTGAACCCTTCCCCGTATTTTGGACGAGGCCGGGATGGCAAGGGGGTGGGTGGGGGACGGTGGTTGGGGGCTGACAGCAGCCTGCTGAGGCAGTGAAAGGGGAAGAGTCTTTGTGGCCGGGGTCACAGCAAGGTTAGCCAAATAGCGGATTAATTAGGAGAAGGCTCCACCTGGCCTCACCGTGAACTCTTCACTGGGCGAACCTGTACATAACCCGGTCAAGCACAGGTGGAGAGTGAGCAAACCACTCTCAGCCCCAGTCTGCCTGTCTGAATGGGAGCTTAGTTTTAAACATTTTTGGGGGGGGGTACCAGGGCGATTGTGAGGGGGGGAAAGGGGGCTTAATCCCTGAAGATGACTAAGAAAATGCTTCATCTGCTTGTGAGATTTGCTTCCAAATCCTTTCGTTGTGTCAGCTTCCCTTTAGCTACACCACGAGATAGACAAAGCTATGACATAACAAGTTGTGAGTTCTGTTGACCTGATAAATAAATCCTTTCCCTTCTTTGGCAGTTCAATGGGTTCCGAGATGAGCGATGAGCCCAGTACACAATCCACGGATGCTGCCACATGTGGAGCGGGTGATGCTTGAAGGGCCGGGCGGATGGGTTGCTTAAGAGATTTGTGCGTCCCCTCTGAATCCTCCACTTCGCCCCCGCACGTTGCTGATGCAGTTTCTCAATGTGTTCAGTGCCTTTCCAAATAGACCTTCTCCGTTTTGGTTGGTCCACAGGGTCTTTCCCAATACGGCAGGAATGCTCGATCTCTTCAGGGGAATTCTTTGACGACATTCCCAAAGCTTCTCCACTGTCCACCTGGGAGTCTGGAGTAGCACCCGAGTGGAACAGTTGCTTCGGGAGTCTGGTGCCAGCATACGAACCACATGTTCGGCCCAGCAGAGCCAATTTTGATTAATTAGGGCCTCGCATATAAATGGGGCATGGCCATCTAGCAACTAGGGTTACTGTGGATTACTGCCTCAAAAGCTGTTCCTTCCATTACCCCCACCCCCACCTCTATGCCAATGGGTCCCCGCAATAGAAAATGCAATCATGGATAGTTGCTAGTGTTGTATGGCATCATTTATTTTGAACAGGAGGCTAGCTGAGCCCAATGTTCGCCAGATTAGACCAATACTTAAACATTTTATGATTCAATCCCAGCCTGTGCTGACTTAACTGATTTCAGTGGGGAGCAAACCAGAATTGGCTGCAGAACCACCGAAGCAGGACCTCAGCCTGGTCTGCTGGAAGGTCCGTGTGTGGAGGTGAGGACAAAGGCAACACAGGACATTGATGTAGTGGCCTCCATAATCAAACAGCTCTTGCTGCTCCCGCCTATACATAAAGACATGGCGTAAGGCCATTCTACGCTAGGGCAACATAGCAAGGGACAGCTGATGCCTTGGGGACTGTACAGAAAAGTAATTATCTTCAGGAACGAAAAGGAGGAATTTAGAAAACATATTTCTGAAGCTATTTATAGTTAAATATATAGAGAAAATACAAGCAGGAGGACATTCGGCCCTTCAAACGTGCTCCGCCATTCGTTATGACCATGGCGGATCACCAAGTTCAATACCCTGGGGCAGCACAGTGGCGCGGTGGTTAGCACTGCTGCCTCACGGCGCTGAGGTCCCAGGTTCGATCCTGGCTCTGGGTCACTGTCCGTGTGGAGTTTGCACATTCTCCCCGTGATTGCGTGGGTTTCACCGCCACAACCCAAAGATGTGCAGGGTAGGTGGATTGAACACGCTAAATTGCCCCTTCATTGGGAAAAAATGAATTGGGTATTCTAAATTTTAAAAAAAGTTCAATACCCTGATCCTGCCTTCTCCCCCCATATCTCTTGATCTCTTTATCCCCAAGAACTATGTCTAATTTTTCCTTCTTGAAGTTACACAACATTTTGGCCTCAATTATTTTTTGTGGTAGTGAATCCCACAGATTCACCACTCTCTGGGTGAAGGAATTTCTTCTTACCTCAGTCCGAAAAGTTTACCCCTTCTCCTCAAACTATGACCCCTAGTTCTGGACTCACCCACCATCAGGAACATTCTTTCTGCATCTACCCTGTCTAATCCTGTTAGAATTTTAGTTTCTATGATATCCCCTCTCACTCTTCTAAACTCCATTTAATATAATCTTAACTGACTTAGTCTCTCCTCACATGACAGTTGCGCCATCCCAGGAATCAGCCAGGTAAACCTTCGCTGCAGTCCCCCCCATAGCAAGAACATCCTTCCTCAGGTAAGGTCGCCAGAACTGCACACAATATTCCAAGTGTGGCTTCACCAATGCCCTATACAACTGCAGTAAAACATCCCTATTCCTGTAAGCAAATTCTGTCGCTGTGAAGGACAACATATCATTTGCCTTCTTTACTGCCTGCTGTACCTGCATGCTTACTTTCAGCGACTGATGCACAAGGACATCAAGGTCTCGCTGAGCATCCACCTCTCTCAATTTACATCCATTCAAATAATAATCTGCCTTCCTATTTTTGCTACCGAAGCGGATAATCTCACACATTTCCATTTTCTATCATTCTGAATGTAATATTATTGTAACATCAGGCTTATCTTGAAAATAATAAACTTTAAGGGAGGTTGTCAGAAATTAAGGTTGTTTTTAAAAATACATAATTAGCAAAGAGTTCCACACAGACCATTAACCTGTCTGCTGTTCTTGTTTGCTGGTGGCCTGCTGTACATTTTCTGTGGTTCTTCACGTTCAAACATCTTGAAACTAAACAAAACACAGCAAATATTGGGCATTCACTTCCAGTGAAGGCCGCAGTCCTGATAGAAACTGTTCGATGGAAATAAGAGATTCAACTGGCATGTTGACCCCATGTTGAACCATGGATTAATACTGTTTGCTATAAGCCCATTGACATTTTTTTTGTGGGCGTTTTCATGATGTACAAAAATATCAATTTTTATTTCTCCTCAATCTTCATCCAGTGTCCAGGTGAGTGTCTGTATTCAAGATATCTATTGTGCATTCCTTGCAACAATGAGCACTGTCCATGAATTGTTTGCACACTTTGAGAACAGGTTAAATATCTGACAATGCAATAGAATATTTTAGTGAAGAAGCATTAAGACAAATCTGAACTCTGATCTTGGTTACCTTCCTGTAGAATTTTTCACATTCAGTAACAGAAGAGCCACTTTATTTAGCTGCTGCTATTCAACATTTAGGAAATAGATTAGATTTCCCAGGATGTAAGTAGAACAAATTAATTTCTAGTATTAGATATATCTGGAATGACCATTAATTCAGAGTTTTAAAATTGCCCCCATTTTATATTTATTCAACTTGTAGCACAGTGGTTTGCATATTTTTTCATGGCTCCATGGTCCCAGGTTCGATTCCTGGCTTGGGTCACTGTGTGTGTGGAGTCTGCACGTTCTCCCGTGCCTGCGTGAGTTTCCTCTGGGTGCTCCGGTTTCCTCCCACAAGTCCAGAAAGGCATGCTGTTAGGTGAACTGGACATTCTAAATTCTCCCTCTGTGTACCAGAACAGGCGCCGGAGTGTGGCGACCAAGGGACTTTCACAGTAACCTCATTCCAGTGTTAATGTAAGCCTACTTGTGACAATAAAGATTATTATTATTAATGTTTCCTAAATAGCAAACCCTTCTCACGAAACACTTCTCAAGAGTTTCAGTTAGCAAATCTAAGATTTACTTGTTGCAATATACAGCTTTGCATTAACCATTGCTTTCTAGCCTGGGACATCAGCCAACCTATGCCTTTCTCAGTGGACCATGTGGTTACTAAGCTGACACAGTTAACAGCCGAACAATGGACAGAACTTCACAACTAACATTGACGAGTTTCAAGGGCCAGGCAACCCCAGGCTTCAGCTGCAAAGCCTCACAAAACATAACAAAGAGGCACACACTCTATGTGATGCTGAGCCATACATGCTGAAAAAGTCCCAGGGTTCATTCCCCAGTCTATACTGAGCTAGCTGAGGTGTTGGATGTTACTTGATGAGTAGAGATGAATAAAATAAGAATCAGTGGGGGCTACTCTTCCACAGTTAGTCTGTGTTTGGTCTCCATGTTCCATAAAACTCGCTTTGGATATTTGCTGCATTGAAGGAATCATGTTAGGTACATGCTGCTGAGTGGTAGACATTAACCTTGGATTTATGCATGGATAGGACTGAGCCCGCTGGGAAACTTGTGCCTTTAAGGGACTTTTAGTTGCAATCACAAAATCTTAAAGGAGTCTTTGCCCTATCATGCAAGTGTAATGTCACAAGCCCGCCTGTTTATTCTTTGACCACTTGTTAGATTACATAGAACATAGAACAATACAGCACAGTACAGTACAGGCCCTTCGACCCACGAGGTTGTGCTGACCATTTATCCATATCTAAGATCAACCTAACCTACACCCCTTCCACTTACTGCTGTCCATGTGCCTATCCAAGAGTCACTTAAATGTCCCTAATGACTCTTGACTCCACCACCTCTGCTGGCAGTGCATTCCACGCACCCACCACTCTGTGTAAAGAACCTACCTCTGACATCTCCCCTATACCTTCTTCCAATCACCTTAAAACTATGTCCCCTCGTGACAGCCATTTCCGCCCTGGGAAAAAGTCCCTGGCTATCCATTCTATCCATGCCTCTCATCACCTTGTACACCTCTATCAAGTCACCTCTCTGCCTTCGTTCCAGTGAGAAAAGCCCTAGCTCGCTCAAACTTTCTTCATAAGACATGCCCTCCAGTCCAGGCAGCATCCTGGTAAATCTCCTCTGCATCCTCTCCAAAGCATCCACATCCTTCCTATAGTGAGGCGACCAGAACTGGACACAATATTCCAAGTGTGGTCTAACTAGGGTTTTATAAAGCTGCAGCAAAACCTCGCGGCTCTTAAACCCAATCCCCCTGTTAATGGAAGCCAACACACCATACGCTTTCTTAACAACCCTATCAACCTGGGTGGCAACTTTGAGGGATCTACGTCCGTGGACCCCAAGATCTCTCTGTTCCCCCACACTTCCAAGAATCCTGCCTTTAATCATGTATTCAGCATTCAAATTCGACTTTCCAAAATGAATTAGGACCCATTGAAATCTAATCATATTAACCTACTAACCCAGCCTTCCAGAATGGAAGAGGTTATCAAGTGGAACATGTCTTTGTCCAAAGAATGAGAGGTATCTCAGGCGAAATATTGTGTGATCTACTGCCCTTATTTTATAACAGGTCGCATTTCATGTAAATTACACATTCCCCATATTCCCTATATTTTTGATATTGAAATTAAGATACATAGAATAATAGCATGATTACACCTCATAGGAATGCCATTCCGTCCTTCACATCCATGCTGGTTTTCTGCAAAAGTAATTTAGCCATGTCTCCTTTCCGCTGCAAGTTTTCTCCTCAGATAGTTATCCAATTCTCATTTGAAAGCCTCACCCAGGTTATTTTTGTGAGGTAAATCTCCCAATCTGGGAGTTGGCCACCAAAATTGCAAACAGTCTTGATTTTTCTCTTCCACTAAAGCTTTTGTGTGGGGGAAAAACCAAGTGAGCTTCCAAAGACATACTGCAATAACCGACTCTTCTGGAAAGTTCTTTCATCATGAACGATCACTGCCCAGAGGCAGTTCACTAAATGTTTCAATCTCAATTTTTATTCCCAGTCGTGATGCTGTTAACCTGTATTGCCTGCCAGCATTCACCAAATATCCCAGGTAACAGACAATGAGATATAATATGCCTTGACTTGCCGATAACTCACCACATAATGAATCACTGATCTTGGCTGTATTATTGGAAAGATGTAGCACAGAAGGCAGGTATTTTTCATGTGCCAGGAAGGAGTAATAGTGTGTGTGACAAACAGGTACATTCTGCACCCAGAACCACGCATTGATGGCAACAGAAGCGTGTTACAAGGCCACCTACTCTGCCAGCTTGAGAAAAATTAAATATTTTCTAAACATTAACAGTGGTTCTGGCGAGTAGAGTAGCTGACATGGGCAACTTACATCACACCAGTTCCCTTACGTTATTGAGTGCGGCATTCAGCTCAGTAGAGCTCTATTACATCGAAGGTAGAGTGCAGAACTTGGAGTAACAAAACATACGACAGCTTACATTTAAACATCACATTTAACAGGGGAAGAAGATCCCAGTGCACTGCATCGATACCTGAGGAAACTGAAGTTGGTTCAAAGGAGGAGAGACTGGGAGGGGGGTAACCAAAATCTTGGTCAGAAAAGTGTAAAAGTAAGAGCAGCTGGAGGGCGGGGGGGGGGGGGGGGGGGGGGGGGGGGGGGGGAGGATTTGACAATCCAACCATCAGATCTGGATGACTGAGGGACGGGGCAAAAAGGCGCAAATAATAAAAATAATAATCTTTATTATTGTCACAAGGCGGCTTACATTAACACTGCAATGAAGTTACTGTGAAAATCCCCTAGTCTCCACACTCCAGCACCTGTTCGGGTACACGGAGGGAGAATTCAGAATGTCAAAATTACCCAACACGTCTTTTGGGACTTGTGCGAGGAAACCGGAGCACCCGGAGGAAACCCACGCACACACGGGGAGAATGTGCAGACTCCTTCCAGATAGTGACCCAAACCGGGAATCGAGCCTGGGACCCTGGAGCTGTGAAGCAACAGTGCTAACCACTGCGCTACCGTGCCGTCCAACAGGCTGGACTCAGGGGAACAAAGAGTATGTTGGGTGGGGGCATGGAAGGCTGGGAGAAGTCAACAGAGTGTGAGGCCATGGAGCCCAAAAACAATAACTTGTGTTGAATAATCATGCTATGGCATGCATATGAGGTACATGTTCAGAATCTAACTGAATTAGCTGCACTCTGTTCAGAGGTAGTCTGTCATTAAGATGAAAAATGCTTTGTTGAGCAGTTGGATGCAGAAATGCTATTTCAGGGAACTGAGGGGTCACTGAGTCTCTCTGTTATTAGATAGGAATAAGTTGTTAAGTGTCAGACTGAAGCAGGCGGGTGATCCATCATGGCTGCTGGTGTAACAAATGCAGCCTGACCTTGTCCTGATCCTGTTATTTCAGTCTAACATGGGCTCAGGGGTAAATGGGCCATGAACTGTCACCCCTACCCCCTGGTGAGGGGTCAGCCTGCCTGACCTCATGAAATGCCAATCAAAATGAGTAATAGAGAGAAGATGAACCTCGACAGGAACATTTTCGAACTGGACAAATATTCTGGGTTCCCCAGTGATAGACTGTTACCGATTTATAACTTAACCCAATAAAAGGACACTTAATTCAACACGGCTTTTTTGCAATGAGATCATTTTATTAAAAAAACATCGGAAATAAAGTTAATTTCTGTCAGATGAGGAAATAATTTACCATGATTCACTATATGGGGATATAATTCTAGAATCCACGTTGGCATCACTAAATCATTACGCCTCAGTCTGGCTTGCCTACTCATCCACCCTATCCATGCCCCTCATAATCTTGTAGACCTCTAATAATAATCTTTCAAAAAAACAAATTTAGAGTACCCAATTATTATTTTTTTCCAATTAAGGGGCAATTTAGCGTGGCCAATCCACCTAACCTGCACATCTTTGGGTTGTGGGGGTGAAACCCACGCAGACATGGGGTGAATGTGTGAACCTGGGTCCTCAGCGCCGCAGTCCTAGTGCTATCCACTGCGCCACATGCCGCCCTATAGTAATCTTCATTATTGTCACAAATAGGCTTACATTATCACTGCAATGAAGTTACTGTGAAAATCCCCTAGTTGCCACACTCCGGCACCTGTTCGGGTACAATGAGGGAGAATTCAGGATGTTCAAATTACCTAACAGCACATCTTTTGGGACTTGTGGGAGGAAATCGGAGCACGTGGAGGAAACCCACGCAGGCACAGGAAGAACGTGCAGAGTCCGCACAGACAGTGACCCAAGCCGGGAATCGAACATGGGACCCTGGCGCTGTGAAGCAACAGTGCTAACCACTGTGCTGCCGTTCTGCCCATAGGTCACCACTCAACCTCCATCATTCCATGGAAAACATCCAAGTCTATTCAGCCTCTCTGCGTAGCTAACAACCTTCAGACGAGGCAACATCCTGATAAACCTCCTCTGCACCCTTTCCAAAGCCACCACATCCTTCTGGTAGTGTGGCGACCAGAATTATGCGCAATATGCCAAGTGCGACCATACCAAGGTTCTATACAACTGTAGCATGCCTTGCCAGTTTTTATACTCGATGCCCCGTCCAATGAAGGTGAACGTTTTGTATGCTTTCTTTTTTTAAATATAAATTTAGAGTACCCAATGCATTTTTTCCAATTAAGGGGCAATTTAGAGTGGCCAATCCACCTAGCCTGCACATCTTTGGGTTGTGGGGGTGAAACCCACGCAAACTGGGGAGAATGTGCAAACTCCACACGGACAGTGACCCAGAGCAGGGATCGAACCTGGGACCTCAGCGCCGTGAGGCAGCAGGACTCACCCCTGCGCCACCATGCTGCCATTCGTATGCCTTCTTGACTTGTCCACTTGTGTTGCCACTTTCAAAGATCTGTGGACCTGCATGCCCAGATCTCTCCGATTTTCTGTATTCCTGAGAGTTTTGCCATTTACGGTATATTTCCCCTCTTTGATGGACCTACCAAAATGCATTACCTCACAGTTGTCTGGATTAAATTCCATTTTCCAGCCCAAGTCTCCAACCTATCTATGTCCTGCTGTATCCTCAACACTATCTGCCACTCCACAAACCTTGGTGTCATCCGCGACCTTACTAATCAGACCAGCAACATTTTCCTCCAAATCATTTATGTATACTACAAACAGAGGCCCCAGCACCGATCCCTGTGGACCTCCACTGGTCACAACCTTCCATTCAGAAAAACACCGTTGTACTGCTACCCTTTGCCTTCTGTATCCGAGCCAGTTCTGGATCCATCTTGCCACCTCACCTCAAATCCTGTGTGACTTCACATTTTGTAAGTCTGCCATGAGGCACCTTGTCAAAGGCTTTACTGAAGTCCATGTAAACAACATCCACCGCCCTTCCCTCATCAATCATCTTCATCACAAATAATGGAAGAAATCTTTCCCCTTGGTGGTGTCTGCACCACGAACTTTGGCCTCGACTTAGGTTTCTCAATGCTAGAGGGAGTGAACTTGCAGATTGCTTCAAGAATGCAGAGCTTATGGACAAGGGCGGGGAGGGGGGGGTTAATATTTATCTACACAGATGCAGGTGTTAACTGTAACGGAACACGGTGGCATAGTGGTTAGCACTGCTGCCTCACTGCACCAGGGGCCCGGGTTCAATTCCAGACTTGGGTGGCTGGCTGTGTAGAGTTTGCATGTCCTCCCCATGTCTGGGTGGGTTTCCTCCGGGTGTTCTGGTTTCCTCCCACAGTCCAAAGGTGGATTAGGTGGATCGGCTATGCTGAATTGCCCCTTAGTGTCCAAAGATGCGCAGATTAAGTTAAGGGTTTATTGGGATAGAGCAGGAGAGTGGGCTTGGGTGGAGTGCTCTTTCAGAGGGTAGGTGCAGACTCGATGGGCCAAATGGACTCCTTCTGCACTGTAGGGATTCTATGATCATTCCAGTTATTTAGGCTGCCAGAAGACACAAGTGTACAATCAATTACCTTATTGTGCACTCTCTCCTGAAGGTGGAGTCCGCAGTTGGAGTGCGCTTACGCAGGTGTGGACCATCTCACCCATTCTTCCTGTGGGCTCAGGTAGTGAAAGTTGGTAGGATTCGAGAGGCATCACAATCAACCCTGACCTGTCCTCACTCATTGTTTCCACACGTGTGCTCTCTGGAAACTCTTCCGGACCCAATGTTACTGAAGCCAATGGGAGAGCCCCAATTACTGCTGCAGCTGAGATCGCTGATCACCCCTGATCTCCATTCCAAACTGGGTGGTACGTTACCAATTGAAGCACAATACATAGAAGCAGTTCACTCGGTCCAACAGATCTATGCAAGTGTTTGTGCTTCACACCAGCCTCCTCCCCACCCTTCCCCATTTACTTCCATCAACATTTCCTGTTTTTCTAGCTCCCCCTTGAATGCCACTATGTTATTTGTTTTTGATACTCCTTGCGGTAGTGAGATACACATCCTAATCACTCACTGGATAAAGAGGTTTCTCTTGAATTTCCAATTGGATTTATTAAGAGACCATTTTATATTTATGGCCCCCTAGACTGTAAGTGGAAACATCGCCCTATGTCTATCCTATCAAACCAATTCATAATCTTAAAGACCTCTGATCAGGTCACAACACTGTCTCCTCTTTTCCCAAAGAAGTCTCCCAAATCTGTCCAATCCTTCCTGATGGATATAGGTTTTGATGTGTAACTACACATCACGGTATTCCAAAGTGTGGTCTAAACAAGCTTCTATACACATTCAACGTAATAGCTCTGCTTTTCCATTTTATCCCTCCAGAGATTAACCCGTATTTTTTTCTGCCCTTATTAACCTGTCACAGCTTTTAGTGATTTAGGTGTCTGTACCCCAAAATCCATCTGTTCCTTTGCTCCATTTGGCCACTTACTTTCCCAAGTATGTGGCCTCTTTATTCTTCCCATCTACATTTATCCATATTGAAGTTTATTTATCAATTATGCATCCATTCTGCAAGTTTATTGATGTCTTCCTGTGTTTTGACACTGCCATATTTTAGACACAGTCATTGAGCACAAGACAGAGGGTGATGGATTTATGGGTATTTCAGGAAATAAAGGATATGGGGATAGTGCGGGAAAGTGGAGTTGAGGTATGATCAGCTATGATCCTGTTGGTGATCGCTTGAAGGTCTAAGCAATTACTCCACCACCTAATTCTTAAGTGTTTTATGTTACAGCTCTCCTCTATTGTGACTACACTCTCCACAAATTTTGAGATTGTATTTCCAATTCCGAGCCCGCATCGTGAGCCAAAGTTGAATAGCGGCCCCAGTACTGATCATTTTAAAAATAATTTTAAAGTACCTAATTCTTTTTTTCCAATTAAGGGGCAATTTAGCGTGGCCAATCCACCTACTCTGCACATCTTTGGGTTGTGGTGGCGAGACCCATGCAAACACAGGGAGAATGTGCAAACTCCACACAGATAGTGACCCGGTGCCGGGATCGAGCCCGGGTCCCTGGCGCTGTGCTAACCACTGTGCTACCCCTTTTGATGCTTGACCCCTGACTCCACATGTTTGGACTTTAATTATGAACCTATTATCTTATCAAATGAAGAATGTATAGAAGCAGTTCACTTGATCCAACAGATCCATGCCAGTGTTTGTGCTTCACACCAGCCTCCTCCCCAGTCTGCCCATTTAGTTCCATCAACTCTTCCTGTTTTTCTAGCTCCCCTTAAATTTTTGAAATCTAAATGTATCATATCCATTCACTCCATTGCATTACATGTATTGTCTATCCATTCTGTTACTTCTTCAAAATATTCAATAAGGCAGTTTCAGGCATGAATATCCCTTTTGGAATCCGTGGGCATTTCTCATTATATTTTCAGTTGCTAGATGTTTTTCTATTACACCTTTGACTAAGGATTCCATTATCTTCCCGACCACTGACATTAAGCTAATTGGTGTATTGTGCCCCGGACTTATTGCATCTTTCTTTTTATGGACAAGAATCATGTTTAGCTGACAGTCCTCTGAAACTGATCCCCCTTTGCGTACATGTGGGTTAGTTTATCAATTATCTCTTCTCTTTCTATCTTAAGTGTTCTAATATGTTGTTAGATCTTGCATGCGATATTTCCTTGGTGCGTGAGGCTCAGTTAGAACTAAAATCAGTTCCTCGTTTAAGACATGGAACAAAGATGGCACCAGAATCTTTCTCTTTACAACAGTTTGAAAGAGACATTGGAAGAAAGTAGGAGCATACTTTCGTTGGAAGGGGGTTTGTTTTGTTGGCAGCAGCAGTGGGGATGGGATGAGGGGATGCTGTTGATGCATTCTCCGTTCCCAGGTGACTGCTAGTCTTCCCATAGTCAGCCAGCATCCAGGTACAACCCACGTTTGACTCTAAATTACCCCCAACCACTGCTACATCCACCTGCACTGAACCTTAGACAAAGTTCAGGACAGAAACAGTCTGGGCCAAGGAGATGGCACACTATTGGAGTATTTGTACTTGGTAAAGCTCCTCTCACTACTGCCTAGCTATGCACGTTGGCACCAATTTGAAATGCACCTCTTCCTGCAGAATGTAACATAACCACTTCCTACACCAGTCAATCACTTGCATTCTTCGAGTGAGATGGATATTTGACTGCTAACATGGCCTTTTTGTGCGGTGAATCGACAGTCACTCGAAACTAGATTGAGGCTCCTCCCAAGTTCACATCAAGCTGTCCAGCTCACGGTGTTAAGATATCTGACTGGGCTAGTTTCAGGGATGAAAGTAGTGTTTATTTTATTGTACCTTAAATTATATTTTAATATGATTTCTGTGATTTGCCCTGTCATTTCAGTCCCAGATGATGACAAGTACTCCCAGGTCAGTCTAAAAAGTGCCATGGATTGTGTAGTGCATTAAAAGAAAACACATTTATTTTTGTAATAATTAATTTTATTTTATGATAAAAATTCACAAAAAATCAACTATGCTGGTGGAGGGTGGGCTTAATCATTTTTTTGTCACAAGTCCCTCACAGGAAAATATAAACCTGTTTCTCCCTAAACCCATGCCCTCCCCCTGCCAAACCTGGGAAAACTTGTAAAATAATCTCAAAGGTGGTGCTTTAGAAGGAAAGCAGGAATACAACAACTACCCACACAGTTCAGCTGGAGCCTACCACATCACAGAACTGTTTGGAGTCTCTTGTGCAGCAGGTTGATTAAGGTCTCTCACCAAGCAGCCTGACCAGTGACTCCATCAGATTAGAGATCCGCCGTGCAACACAGTCTACGTTTGAACAGGCTAGCGCACCTCTCTCTTCAGTGCAGCCATCTTTTGCTCAGTCCGAAAATACAGCTCTGTTCACTTGGGATGCTTGCACGTATGCAGAATCTTTGGCTGTCCGCTTCTTGTGCATTCTTCAAAATTGCCAGACAGCCATTAAACTCAACTGCCCAATTCGTAACCACAGGGTGGTCACTCTTAATACTCTGTCCTCCTCGCCAAAACATCTGCTGACTGAATACCATGATGCATAATTCCTGATTCCTTGTGCAATAACTGAAAATAGCGATAGAAATTTGTCCAATACATTTGTGTTTACAGTGCAGAGATAAGGCCCCACTGCATTATAATTGGGGTTTTACAGATATAGACTTTCCTTTTCTAGACAGCTCTAACTACCTAAGTGTACTACTTGATGTTGAGTACACACAGCAACTCATGTACACTTTAAGTATACTTACAATAAGTTTTCAGTGCAGTTGTGGTTACACAGATAGTACTCCGTCATAGACTTGTTCCAGATCCCATCAGAATCTGACCATATTCAACAGCTATTTCTCAACAGGCAACTGTACTGCAGTCTGCAATCAGAGAGACACCAATTCACTCCATATATCTATATTGTGCTCCTTTGACATGAGGCAGACAGTGAGGAAGATGCGGAGGAGGGTACAAACAAGTGGCATTAGCTTTATTCAAAATGAAGATAGGGAAGAAAGATAGAACCCTTCTTCACATTGCTTTACCTCAAGCTCAAATTTGCGTCCATAAGAGATAACTGTCTGACCTAGCCACTTTTCACCAAAAAGGCAGCAATTGCTTCACCTTGACTCAATTTCCTACATGTTACTCCAAAAGTAACTTCTTAATACTGCACCGTAGAAACACAACATTTTCCACATCCACTCAAATATATCATCTCCCCCTCGACCTGTCTTCCCTGCATGTGCAAACAATCCTTCTTGCTGACTAACTTGCACAGTCACTCTGACTGAGTTTTATGAGAAGCATGGATCTGAGGAGGAGGAGATTTGATGACTCTTTTTGCAAATGCAGATTCCCTGACCACTCCAGGGGGCTTGTATTGCCGTGAAAAATCAAGTACGTTTATGCATAGTACTAGTGCAATAAAGAAATCGGTTACATTATGCTGCAGCTGGTTCTAAGTGCAGCTTCTGTACACAACAGCTCCGGTGAGATTTTTCGAAATATTTACATTTAAAGTAATATTACAGGTATGTACAGATTAGTAAAATATAAAGAACTCTCAACTCTGTCACAATTTTTCTCTTGGAAATACAATATACAAAATGTAAAATACAATTTGAACAGTCGCTGCTCCTCATCAGATTCCTGTAATAAACTGTCCCCAAAACCCAGAATGTCATCAATCCCTCGCCTGATTGTTTCAAGAAGGCTTTAAGATGGGGTTCAAAGGAAATGAGTCCATGAGACTCTTGCTCATACAATACACTATTATACATTGGGACTAGTGTTGCTTGTTACAGTACTTGAAAGGCTTCTAGGAGTCCAGCTCCAGGTTCTCTTGGTTCTGGTTGGCTTGTAGCTTGAGCTGCTGCTCATAGTAGAGGCTTTTGGCGTAGTTAATTTCTTGCGAGATCTTAAGTGCGAGCTTCTCTGACTTCACATGGACCTAGAGCCACAAACACCAGTCAGACAAGAGGAAACACGAGGTGTTATGCATCTATAAATGTTAAAGATGACATTATTCAAAGGTGCAGGGACTGAGCCAACTGAATGAAGAGAAGTTGGAGCTTATGTTTGATGATCATTTTAGTAACCAAAAAATGTACTCTGATGAAGCAATGCCAGGAGAGTCCAAGTCTTCTCTCTTTGTGGGTCAAATAGGTACATCACATGGAGCCTCGAGCCACACAAAGTTTAAAAATGCATTCCCATTATTTTGCATATATTTCGCGTTGCTGAAACCTGCAGATGTCATGATTTGGAACCTGGCCATCAATGAAACCATTTCTCTATGAATGGTCATTTCCAAACCTTTCATCCCCCAAAATTCAAACTGGCTGGGCCAGTGACTGAGAAATATATGTGCAAAGGAAATCATTTGCTTAGATTTTGATGGGCCAGGTTGCCATGGCTTGAAAGTTGCAGCTTGGACAACCCTGGTACCTATAATGCAACACCCCCTCTACCTTCTCCAATGTTCTTCTTTCTTTTACTTAAGGTGTTGTGGTGCATAATGGTTCCACAGGTGCTGGAAACAATTTGATACAATGCCCAATTAGTCAAGTGTCATATGAAAACCTGTAGAGAGACTGTCAACCTCAGGGAAAATAATGGTGAGTCCCGTTCCCATCTGATACTTGCACTGTCTAGCACAGGACACTGCATAATGATCAATACAAAGCTAGTCTGATATTTTCTGAGTCCCTAGTTCAGATGATTAGGGCCAATTGGAGCACCTCAATTGCTGTCCCAGCTTAGATTAGATGGCTCAGAAGACTGCGGATTTAAACCAGTCACCTGTTTTGTCTCACGACTCAGGTACACAGGGGACAAGTAGTCCCAATACTCACCATTGGTTTATGATGGGATGGCCCAGGTATGGCCACACCGCTGCTTGAACTTTCGGCTTTTTTTGTCAGCTGTAGGTATGCCCTCCCATGATCCTTTGTGATGAGGCAGTGGTACAGGTCATCATATTTCACCTCGAGGAAAATGGCATCCTTGTCAATGTATTCACCATGCTTCAGAAAGTACACAGCCTTCGAGGAGATGAGAACACAGTAACTGTCTATCTGTTCCACAGCAATGAAACTGGAAAAGGAAAAGTAACAGCATTGAGATAGGTCAATTTCGAGGAACAAGGCATTTATGTAGCAATAAACACAATTATTTGGATAGCTTTCGTGAATGGAAAGACGGGAAGAAATGATGTCAATAATTCCCCATCAATAAATGCGTGCAAAAGCTGGTGTGGATACAAAGCATGGTTTGGTTTGCACAGTGCTTTGTTTCTGTAAAATTGAGGAGTTTCATTCCTCAATCATAAATATATACTGTGTTGAAAGTGGAAATAGCAAATATTGGGCAAATCTGCAGTCCAGCATTCCCACCTGTTGGCAGGGTATGCCTGACATAGGTACTCAGGCCATGGTTTTCTATCCACTGAGTCTAGTGGATGGAGACGCTCAGGCCAAAAATTTACATTTTTCCAACCTCTGTTCATCTTGAGGACTGCATTCTGCCAGAGTGTAGTCACCTGTGCGCCAACAGGAAAGGTCAGCAATTTTACAGCTGCTAAATTTTAAAATCAGGTCTAGTCTGAGAACTCTACGTGAATCTCAAAGCAAATTGTGGCAACCGCTTTATCCATCAATGGAGACTACACTTTTCTATTTTCCTCTCTATAGATCCAAATTTTCTGCCCCTTTCAATACATTCTTTTCCTTCCCTGGCTGTACAGCTATTTTAGATATCTGGCGGTTATGAAAAGCACTAAAAAATGCAAGTCTTTTTCCAAAGTGCATGCAATGCAGGTGGACCGCACCAAACTGAGGCAGCATCTCGCTTGCTGCCTTTCCTTGCCACTTTGCTACTAGCTAGCTGTAAATCACAAGAGTCCCCGAGTTAGCGAGTCAGTCACCTAGTGTGCATCCTGCCTGACTTTACATTCCATTGACTTCTGGGTGAGATATATAGAATGGGCAGCCAATTCGATCAATATTGTCTGTTTTACACGGTCACTCTGCAGTTGAAATAACCCCCAAAATACTTTTGTATTTAAAATGTTACTTTCGGCTGGGTTGCTTGCATTGTCAACTCTGGTCAGAAGATTGCGAGCACAAACACATTACCAGGACATAAGCACAGCAAGCTAGCAGTGCAGTTCAGCACCGAGGGACTGCTGCATTGTTAGAGGTGCCCTCTGGATGAAATGCAAAACCAAGGTCCCACCTGCCTGTTTAGATGGATTTTAAAGATTTTATGCAAGTAATTATCTTGGTCATCGTCCCTCCTCCAAAGAACAACACAAAAAGCAGATGAACTGGCTATTCAGCTCACTGACGATGGTGAACTGTTGCTGAAGGAGAAGGGCAGCCTCGTCTGCCTACATAATAACAGTCACTGTTTCAAACGCATTCAATGGACGGAATGGGTGGTGGAGGCTGGGTGGGGCAGTGGGCAGAAAGAGGGAGTGCCCACTTGAGAAAACAATTGCCTCAAAATGACTATTGCAGTTGCCCCATTAGGATCCACTGAACGAACAGTGTGGCCGTAAATCACAGGTCATTGAACAAATAAAAAAATACATTGCTGCCACAGACCACAGCAGAGATTGTACAAATTGGTGGGAAAAATAATTGTTGGATAGATTAGATTATATGATGGAATGAAAATTGCTTACTAAAGATTCCCCTCACCAAGCATGTGCCGAATTACTTTATTTTCAGCCAGTAAGGGAACAAACAGGGATGCTAAAAGTGGCCCTGCACCCCTGAGCTAAGGCAAGATAAAAAAAGGCGGATCACTGCTGTTTATTGATATCCGGTGCTGGAAGTGTATATGCATGTGTCTTCAGCGGCAATGCCGGACACCCCTCATTGCTGAGGTTCGTGCACAAAGAATGGCCACTTGTGAAAGGTCCTGGAGTTCTTGTGAAAAATCAAAAGAATGGTGAACCAAACTGCACAGCGTCGAAACCGGCATATTTGGGAATTAAGTGTGTAATTTAATTCTAAAATCTATGAACTGGGGCATCGCGGTAATGGTGGGGGGCTGGTTGACAGATTCCAGGAAGGTTGAAGACAGACCCCTAAGGTAGTTCATGATAGTTTGAAATGCAAACCAAATCCGCATGATGCAATCCTCTAGGTACTGTAGGATTGCCGCTGCAAAGCAGAAAGCAATTACCCTGAACTGCCCGGGAAATGAAACACTGGCTGAGATTCCGTGCATCTGGAATCGATTAGGAAGAACAGTGGCTTCACTTTCAAAAAACCATCTGAAGGCTGGAAGGAGCAACAAAGTTTTTTTAAAAAATCAAGCTTTGAAGTTTTAACTTCTTTACCAACAAGGGATTCAAAGGCTTTGTCCCTAGTTATTACTGTATGTTCAAACAGGGTTAACAGGGAACAAATGTTTACTACGTGACACTGTGCCTGTCAACAAGCCAGGAAGCAGGAGAGACATCAGGAATTTATGACAGACAGCTGGGGACAAAACAAAGTCTGTACACATGCACGCTGTGCAAAAAGACTAGCACACTGCGTATGCTAAGATAAAACAGACCCAACATACAGTGGAGGCTGCGAATCAGAGGACATAGGGTAATCGTCATGTACCGCTGTATATGGGGAGATCACCCGTGCGTTAAAAGATCAATTGCTAATCAGATATATCTTCTTCTCTTTTTGACTGTTGGAGAGAGCTGAGCCCGTGTAAAAGTGTCATGTCACAAGACTTTCAGTTCTATCACAGATAGACAGTAGCGGAAGCAGAATTCACAAAACTGTATGAAAGAGAATGGGTAAATGTTTGAAATTTTTAAAAGAATATGGGAGAAAGGCAGGAAAATGGAATTAAATGACGAGCTCTTTCAAAGACAGCAGTCTACAACAGGCCAAATTACATCATCTGGTGTTTCAATTGTACAATCCTATACACAATACCTGCAATATGAACTGCAGCTATTATAATTTACATTAAAATGCCAATTAATCAAACTTTGCCCTGCAATATATTAAATATTTTAGGGATTTACATTATTGTTTTTTTCACTAAAACTCAATTTCCTGCCACAGCCAACTATAAAAACAAGTAGCTTCATCACCCATCTTCCCCCAAGAACTGTAGCGAAGCTCCTAAAATTCAATTCAACAAACTTTACACTTATGCACATTCTCCCATGTCTGTGTGGGTCTCACCCCCACAACTCAAAAGATATGCAGGGCAAGCGGATTGGCCCCTTAATTGGAAAAAAAAATGACTTTAAATTTATTTAAAAACTTTAACACTTTAAGCATTAAAATTCCAATGGACTTGCATTATTATTTGCCAGAAATGCATTATGTTGGTATTATTAATTTCAGAAAATTCATTTGTAACGTTTAGAGAATTCTCCATCCCAGACAGGTCATGACGGCACTTGTTTTACAAGTTACATCATAACACAGATTGTTTTTTTCTTGTCTCTCGAAGGTAGTGATCCTTGCGGTTCTTTTGACACCTTGTCCAATATCCCAGAATCCTTACAGTGCAGGAGGCCATTCGACCCATCAAGTCTGTATTGGCCCTCTGAAAGAGCATTGTACCTAGTCTCACTCCCCTATTTTTTTCCCTGTAACCTTGCGCATTCTTTCTTTCCAGATAGCAATCCAATTCCCTTTCGAGCACCTCAATTTAATCTGCTACCACCAGCCGCTCAGGAGATTTGCTCCAGACTCCAACCACCCTCTGGATGAAACATATTTTCCGCACATCACTTCTACTCTTTTGTCCGTTATTTTGCATCTGTTCCCTCTAGTTCTTGATGCTCTCCTGAGAGGGAACTGCTTCCCACTATTTACCCTGTCCGTACACCTCAGGATCTCGAATACCTCTATCATGTCTCCTCTCAGCCTTCTTTTCTCCAAGGAAACCGGACCAAACCTCTCCAATCTATCCTCATGCAGTTGTTTATCCCTGGAATCATTAATGGAGTTTCTTTATATGCGGCTTTAAATAGTGAGTGATAGCATATTTTACCATGGATGGCATCTCAGACAAGTGCCATTCTATCCTCTCAAGGGTTCATTTCCTAGCTGGAGTTACAAGCCAGCGATCAGGAACACAACTTGTCTTTTTCCTCCTAGCTCAGCGGTGCCGAGGCCTATCATAGCAGCCCTGTTCTAACTCAACAGAGAGTTGGGATTTTCAATGCAGTATGTCTGAGTCCCACAACAGGCTGCTATCTTCTAATAATTAAGGCTTTGGTCTTACCACCTTAACTGTCAGGAACCAGTCAGGGTTAGAAAGATGGTGTTGTGATGATTAAAATTCTTGAGATTGGCTTATTCGCCTCTTGATGGCTTGGCAACAGTTTGGTCCAGGTTTGCAATATTTTGATGCAGTCCCAGATGAACAAACCTAACCTGCCATCCAAATGGAACAGGAACCAGCGTCATTTAAGTATCGGAAGGAATCTGCTGAGGAGCAAGACAGGATGCTAATAACTTACAATTCAGCCTGGATGTTGTCAGTCACTCTGAAAAGCTGCTCCTGCCCTTCGGCCTGTTTCTCAGAGTATCGGGGTAAGAGGCCATGGGGTCCAATGCAACAGCGCGGCTTTCGAACTCGCTGGATAAGCATCCTGTTTGAAATGTAACACAGAAAATATTGTTTAGATAGTCAGGATAGTATAAATGCACCGGGTATCTTTGTATGCGGACGATTTGTTACTATATGTGGCAGACCCGGCGGAGGGGATGCCAGAAATAATGCGGATAGTTGGGGAGTTTGGGGATTTTTCAGGGTATAAATTGAACATGGGGAAAAGTGAGTTGTTTGTGGTGCATCCAGGGGAGCAGAGTAGAGAAATAGAGGACCTACCGTTGAGGAAGGTAACAAGGGACTTTCGTTACCTGGGGATCCAGATAGCCAAGAATTGGGGCACATTGCATAGGTTAAATTTAACGCGGTTGGTGGAACAAATGGAGGAGGATTTCAAGAGATGGGATATGGTATCCCTGTCACTGGCAGGGAGGGTGCAGGCGGTTAAGATGGTGGTCCTCCCGAGATTCCTCTTTGTGTTTCAGTGCCTCCCGGTGGTGATCACGAAGGCTTTTTTAAAAAGGATTTAAAAGAGCATCATGGGTTTTGTGTGGGCCAGGAAGACCCCGAGAGTGAGGAAGGGATTCTTACAGCGTAGCAGGGATAGGGGGGGGCTGGCACTACCGAGCCTAAGTGAGTATTATTGGGTCGCTAATATTTCAATGGTGAGTAAGTGGATGGGAGAGGAGGAGGGAGCGGCGTGGAAGAGATTAGAGAGGGCGTCCTGTAGGGGGACTAGCCTACAGGCTATGGTGACAGCCCCATTGCCGTTCTCACCGAGGAACTACACCACAAGCCCGGTGGTGGTGGCTACACTGAAGATTTGGGGACAGTGGAGACGGCATAGGGGAAAGACTGGAGCCTTGGGGGGGGTCCCCGGTAAGAAACAACCATAGGTTTGCCCCGGGGGGAATGGATGGGGGATATGGAATGTGGCAAAGAGCAGGAATAACGCAACTGAAAGATCTGTTTGTGGATGGGAAGTTCGCGAGTCTGGGAGCGCTGACCGAGAAATATGGGTTGCCCCAAGGGAATGCATTCAGGTATATGCAACTGAGGGCTTTTGCGAGGCAACAGGTGAGGGAATTCCCGCAGCTCCCGACACAAGAGGTGCAGGACAGAGTGATCTCAAAGACATGGGTGGGGGATGGTAAGGTGTCAGATATACATAGGGAAATGAGGGACGAAGGGGAGACTATGGTAGATGAACTAAAAGGGAAATGGGAAGAAGAGCTGGGGGAGGAGATCGAGGCGGGGCTGTGGGCAGATGCCCTAAGCAGGGTAAACTCGTCGTCCTCGTGTGCCAGGCTAAGCCTGATTCAGTTTAAGGTATTACACAGGGCGCATATGACTGGAGCACGGCTCAGTAAATTTTTGGGGGTGGAGGATAGGTGTGCGAGGTGCTCGAGAAGCCCAGCGAATCATACCCATATGTTTTGGTCATGCCCGGCACTACAGGGGTTTTGGATGGGGGTGACAAAGGTGCTTTCAAAAGTAGTGGGGGTCCGGGTCGAACCAAGCTGGGGGTTGGCTATATTTGGGGTTGCACAAGAGCCGGGAGTGCAGGAGGCGAGAGAGGCCGATGTTTTGGCCTTTGCGTCCCTAGTAGCCCGGCGCAGGATATTGCTAATGTGGAAAGAAGCCAAGCCCCCGGGGGTGGAGACCTGGATAAATGACATGGCAGGGTTTATAAAGCTAGAGCGGATTAAGTTCGTTCTAAGGGGGTCGGCTCAAGGGTTCACCAGGCGGTGGCAACCGTTCGTCGAATACCTCGCAGAAAGATAGATGGAATGGAAAAAAGAAGGCAGCAGCAGCAGCCCAGGATCGGGGGGGAGGAGGAACCAGAAGGACTCTCAGGGTTGTTAATATATATTGTATAATATGTATAGGTCGTTGCTACAGATAATTATATATTGGACTGTTAAATTATATTTTTGGAGAGTGTTACTTGTGATAAGGCAGTTGCCAATTAGGGTTAGTTTTTATTTTTGTTATTTATTATTTATTCATTTTCTGTTTATAAAATAGGTCATTGTTATTTGTGCTGTTATAATATTGTGTAAAGGATGCACAATGTACTGTGCTGGTTGACCAAAAATTTTCAATAAAATATTTTTAAAAAAGGATAGTATAAATGGCTTGCCATCCCGTTACTAAGTTTGTGATTGAAGTATTTATTGAGGGTTAGTAATTCATGCTGAACAAGCCTGAACGTGGCTGGTATTAATGCTGCTTTTTATTATGGTCGTACAGAACATCCCATTTATGCATAGGTTTTATGTTACATAGTACAAACAGTCAAACTGGATCGTAAAATATGAAACAAAACACTACTTTAATGGCTAATCATTCTGAAGTGTCATATTTGACTTGAAACGCCAACTCTGTTTCTGTGTCCACAGATGCTGCCAGACTTGCTGAACACTTTCGGTTTTAATTTCAGGTTTCCAGCATCCACAGTATTTTACTTTTATTACACTGCATTAATGGACTTGTAGTAAACAAAATTCTATTAATCTCAAAAGCACAATTAAATATAGTGGGAAAGCAACTAAGGCATCATCCATCAAAAGGTACATAATTAATGGACAAGACAATCGTTATCTAACCAGAATCCAAGTCTGTGCACCACCACCAAAACCTGGTCTAATCCCCACCCCTGCCTTTACTTTGGCAACCATTTGCAGTCTGACTGGAAAACACAAGCATTGAAGTTGCTGAAAACATGCTATTTTAAACAGTAATTTCTTCAACTGGGAGGGTCGGTTAGCTAAGTTGGCTGGACGGCTGGTTCGTGATGCAGAGCGAGGCCAGCAGAGCGGGTTCAATTCCTGTACCAGCTGAGGTTATTCATGAAGGCCCGGGGCAGCACAGTGGTGCAGTGGGTTAGCCCTGCTGCCTCACGGCGCCGCGGTCCCAAGTTCGATCCCGGCTCTGGGTCACTGACCGTGTGTAGTTTGCACATATTCCCCGTGACTGCGTGGGTTTCGCTCCCACAACCCAAAAGATGTGCAGGCTAGGTGGATTGGCCACGCTAAATTGCCCCTTAATTGGAAAGAATGAATTGGGTACTTTAAAAAAAAATTCATGAAGGCCCTGCCTTCATAACCTTGCCCCTCGCCTGAGGTGTGGTGATCCTCAGGTTAAATCGCCACCAGTCAGCTCTCTCTCAAAAGGAGAAAGCAGCCTAAGGTCCTCGGGGACTCTGGCGACGTTCACTTCTTCAACTGGATTCCGGTGAAGCAAGGGGAAAGAAAGGCTGCATTGAGGTGTAAACCAGTAAAAAAAATTGGGGACCAAAGGCGGCATGCGGCACATTGGCTAGCACTGCTGCCTACGGCGCTGAGGACCCGAGTTCGAATCTCCGCCCTGGGTCACTGTCTGTATGGAGTTTGCACATTCTCCCCGTGTCTGCGTGGGTTTCGCCCCCACAACCCAAAGATGTGCCGGTTAGGTGGATTGGCCACGCTAAATTGCCCCTTAATTGGAAAAAAACAATAATCGGGTACTCTAAATTGAAAAAATAAATTGGGGGCCAGGATCAGTAAAAGCTTTTCTGTATCTCAGAAAATTGTTTGGAAGTCCAACAGAGTTGGCTTCCAGGCTCAACAAGAACTTGGGACACCACATTCGAATTCTAACATATTCTAATGGATAATACTTTATTATCCATTAGAATATCATCTACACTAGTCTTTAATGGATTCACATTCTCTCTTAGCAAGTTCCTTTGAAATAAATTATAGCCAGTTCCTTTAAAATAAATTATAAAGAAAAAAATACAAAGCTTTGCTATCCCTTGCAAGTTTTAAACATTCCCCCTTTGCACCTTACTTTCTTTGTTGCCTTTTATAGCTCTCAGCCCAATAAATATCTACTTTTCCTTGTTTCTTCTTCATAACTTTTTAATTGTTTCAAATATTCATCTACTTCCCTTTGCCACTTTCACTCGTGTTTGTTAAGACAATCCAGGTTCTAATAATTTCTGCGTAAAAGAAACTCCCAAGTTCTCCCCAAATTCTGGCGAACTAGAAGGAAAACCACTGCAGAAGTGGAATGGCAATGAAACAGAGGATAGGTGAAAAATAATAGAAACCGAAACAGCGGAGGAACTCCATAGTAAAGAAAACAATCAAACAGAATGTTAAAGGCAACCAAACAAGAAATAATGCAAACATACCTCAAAAGACAAAGGTTGAAGCAAACATTAAACCAAGGGAGGTGAATAATTAAAAAGCAATTGAATCAAATGTCAGTAAACTATTCACATAGATGGGCAGCACGGTGGCTCAGTGGTTAGCACTGCTGCCGCACAGCACTGAGGACCCGGGTTTGATCCCGGCCCGTGTGGAGTTTGCACATTCTCCCAGTGTCTGCGTGGGTCTCACCTCACAACCCAAAAAGGTGTGCAGTGTAAGTGAATTGGCCAAGCTAAATTGCCCCTGAATTGGGAAAAAAATTGTGTACTCGAAATTTAAAAAAAAAACTATTCACACAGATAATCATAAATGTCAAGTATGAATATCTAAGGCAAGGAAGAAAAGTCAAACAATTTTGGAAAGACGACTTATGGATAATTACAGTTCACAAATTCTTTATACAGGCTTTTACAAGTGTGGAAATCTGCTCTCATTGTGAGGGTCACACTTCAATTCCCATCCACACTCTTTCACATGCGGTCTCTGGAGTGAGGTGGTGATAATGTGGCTTGCAGTTGAAGGGTTTAAACATTTGCCCTGCCTATCTGGATTGGAAGTACGAATTGCCTCACCAACCATTTTAGATGCCTGATTTTAGTAATTTACCCCAGATAATTTGAGGCTGTGCCCCTGCCTGACCAGTTCAGAGGTTACAAGATCAGGTATAGAGATTAATTCTTGCAGACATTATAAGAAAGAAAACAGATGCTCATTGAACAGAAACTCAAAAGCCTGTGTTTTTTCCAAGTCTGAGCACTGCACCCTGACAACTTGGAAATTCTGAGAGAGCACTAGCTGGAAAGCTAGAAGGAAAAGTGCAGTCAAACACTTCCGTCACAATTTAAGAGTGAAGGGAGTTTATACTCTTAAGTCCGACAGCCACAGCTGTGGGCTGGGACAGAAGCAGCTGGACAGATACGTTGAAAGACTGATGTGAAAGAAGAACAAATGCCTTATTGATTTTCTGAAAGCACGAACACTGCAGAGTTTTGTACACTGAACACACAGGGCTCAGTGAATAGCTAGCACTCTCTTGGGTGAACAGTGAGTCTACACCAGTCCACAGACAAGGCGGGGTGTGCAAGTCTCCAGTTTGTAAGGCAGGTGCATGCTAAGTATCTTTTAACTCGAGACATGTGAAGTTAGCATGGGAGAGTGGGACTGGGCGCTGAAGCAAAGCGTCAGTCCACAAAGCAAGTGCAGCATCCAGGTTAGCATAGCGCCTCAACTCTATGCATCACTATGAGCATTTGGCAAGTGAGCTCTTCTGGCACCAGTTAATAAGAGCTCATTTGTTGTGAGCAAAAATGTACAGAGAACATCTTCTGAGGTAATAACCACACATGTATCATTACTGATATTAGAAAATAAACAGGCGCCGGAATGTGGCGACTAGGGGCTTTTCACAGTAACTTCATTTGAAGTCTACTTGTGACAATAATCGATTTTCATTTCAGTTCAAACACAAGGGCACAAAAGGACTTTGGGTCCATCAACCTGATTTAATTTCAAGACCATGAGCGATTATCTTTTGGGGGATTTGCTTCATAAATCATTCAATTCTAAAGCAGAGGTGTCCGGGCATCAATCAACCATGGCTTTGGACATCATTCTTAGCCAGGTGTTCAAAGGTTGCGGGTGCACGCTTATTCCAGAGATTTTACGTGACCTAGGCTGACAATGCAGTTCAGTATTGAGGGAGTACTGCATTTCCAAAAGTACTTATTTAAGTGAGATCCCATCTGCCCCATCAGGTAGGCATAAGACATCCCATTTGGCATTTTAAAAAAAAGAGTTCATCCAGTGTCCTGGCCAATATTTATCCCTCAACCAATATCACATAATTCTATTATCTCATCACGTGCAAAATAGCTGCTGCATTTGCCTACATTACTTAATGACTCCACTTGAGAAGTATTTGCTTTAGGACATTGAAATTGTGAAAGTCAATGGATAAAAGCTGGCTTTTTCTTCACCTTTCTTTCCATATGTCATCCTATGAGTACATTTGACTGCTGGGCCCTGGAAACAGTGATAACTGTTTTTGTTTCTTCTTTGATAGATTGGCCTGTTTGAATTTCACAGGCAGAGAGATTTGGAAAGGTCTGTTTGTAATACCGTTACCTCATTGTTGGATAATTCCTAAATCAAAACATCAAGTTCTGATCCTATCATGAATTTGAAACATCAGCAGATCAATGGGGGCGATCATTTGTATACATCTTAAGTTATTGATACCAACTTTAGTTTGGTTTGGATTTATCCATGATACTTTGTGGCCCTTCAGAACCTCTTTCCTCACCCTCTGAAATAATACCAGTGCTGCAAATTTTTCTGTAATCATTGTCTCCACAGCTCTGTAACCCAGAAGTACAGCTCTCTGGGAGCCTGTTTCACAGGTCCACTATCCAGCAAAAATAATCTCTTTAAGCTTACGAATGTTGCACTCATACCTTGTGATGTGCTCACTGTCCCAGCAAAATATATTACATATGCTTTTATTTTAAAGATGCGTACTATAATTCCTTAGTTTTTTTCAATTAAAATTTTGGTGAGCCTTTCATAAGAGTCCCTGCAGTGCAGAAGGCCATTCGGCCCATCGAATTTGCACCGACCCTCTGAAAGAACACCCTAACCTCAACTCACTCCCCGTAGTATCCCCATAACCCCACCTAACCTACGAGTCAATTCTTAACATGGCCAGTTAACGTAACCTGAACATCTTTGGATTGTGGGAGGAAACCGGAACACCCAGAGGAAACCCATGTAGACATGGGGAGAATGTGCAAACTTCACACAGTCACCCAAGGGCCAGAATTGAACCTGGGTCCCTGGCGCTGTGAAGCAGCAATGCTAACGCCTGTACCACCGTGCCGCCTGATGTTGTGATCTGTGAATTGGTTCTGAAGGGCTTGTGGGCCACCCAACAACCCCACGGGTGACCGGATAAGCCTTAAAACCAGAGAAAACCTGGGAAGAAATGCTGCTGCTTAAATTAAAACAAATTATTTATTAGTTGCCTGTTACTTCAGGACCTGTGGCAGGTGGGATGAAGTTCAAAGCAAAGGAAGGTTGCCAATTTTGTTACCAAAACAATTTAGCTGACTTGGAAAGGTGTGCTGCATTTATTGGGCCATTCGATGTTCAACACCAACAATTCTGAATGAGACATTAATAATTTTAATTTATGTTGAGCTGATCAATCACTGGCTTTGAAATTACATCATGGGAATATTATCCACTGGATTGAAGCTGCTGTGCTTGTTATTTTAATAAAGGCGTTGTTAGCCTATTTAAAATAGCCACCCTGTTAACAGCATTTCATACAAGAGCGTGAAACATTTGCATGCTTATTCAAATGAAAGAGTTGGGCAAAGGTCAAAGTGTAGTGGAGTGCAGAGGTGGTAGCAGCTCAGTACAGCACGAGACAGAGCACTGGACAAGGATCAACGAGAGGGGAGATGTTTCAAAAACATTCTGTTTAATTTACTTTGCATCAATGATTTTCATGTAGAAATTATTTAATTTCTCACTAACAATGAGGGATGTTTGTAATTGTTCAGTTAAAAACAATATCTCAGAAAGGATGACTATTAATTAATACGCATTTATCAAACAGGACACTGGGCCTTATTGAAGTATAGCAGGTGTGAGGTGTGCAAAGGGCTACTTGTGGCCCAGACAGTGTGTGTTACTACTGGAGTGAGGGGGTTAAGTGGGACACAAATTCTCTTTTGTAAACTCTTGGCTGAAGCCTGCTTACTCATTGGCTCCTGCCCACTGATCAGCTCTGCTACACGCCTAACGACATGGTTCAGCTGACGGTCAGCCTCAGCCCTGGCCACAGGCCAGCCTGCAATCAGTGGGACAAATACTCCCTTTCATATTGCTTGTGTGGCTCATATTCTCCATTTTCCACATGCCTGTTGGATTTGGAGAGCAGAAAGTAAAACACAGCATTCCTGGGTTGGCCAGCAACACGTGGGCCTCCTTTTGTTAGTTTGCTAAAGCAGCCCCATTTTGTGGGCTGGAGGATTGTTAGTTCAGCCAAGGGACTGTTTGCTCCAAATGGAAATCAGGCAAGTTCAGGAGGAGGCCACGGAAGCAATATATATATATATATATATAGTGTGCCGGCCAATCCCACAGCCCCTTGTTAGCACAGGATAACATTCAGAGCTCTTTTACATTGTTTATTGCTGCTCTATCCCATTTACACTGGTTTATATCTTAATTTGAAATCAACCATGAATCTGTGTGCGCAGATTAAGTCAGTAAACAGGGCCCTATTAATCAACAGAGCGCTGAAGAAAGGCTTCAATGCTACAAGTTTCAAGTGTTCACTTTGTTTACAAAATTACAGAGTTAAGGAGGGAAAATCAACACCTAAATGGGCATGTCTCATGATTAGATCCACTTTTTAAAAACCATTACACCAATCTCTAACATTCTTTTGTTACTGAAATAAATCAGAATTGTCCCCATATTCTAAAGGAACTAATCTACAAGCATATTTCAGTACCCTTGCCCAAGATGCATGGAACACTGGCTCATTATTGGGGACATCATTGCAGAGACTGATTTTGCTCTGTCAACAGGAGTTAGATAAGTGCTAGTGACATCATTTAAGAGCGTCGCTTCAGTTGCTCGCTGAATGAACTTCATAACGTGGGCCTGCAGATCTGAGCTTCTCTTTGAATAAACCCCAACAAACAAGTCAATTTAATTACAATTTAACTTTATCCACTGAAATAATGGAATAAATCCAGATTGTGTCAACACTACTCTGCAACGGACTTCCGGTTGCGGCGATGCACTGCTAAGCCGCACGTTTCGGCAGCTCCCGTTCTAACAGAATTTTGGGCTCTTTTCGGGAGCCCCAACGGAAATTTTTCCAGACCAAACCCAGTGTGGGGTGACGAAGGAAGGTGTCCCCCCCGGGTGTGTATGGAAAGGACCGGTGGCAGTGGCCAGATTGCGAAGGATCCTCTGGAGCAGCGGCAGAGAAGAGAAGGAAGAAGCAAGATGGCGGCGGATGGAGCCCAGACGACATGGGGCCCGGACCAGCAGTAATTCCTCCGACGGTTTGCGGAGGAACTAAAGAAGGAGGTGCTGGCGCCGATGTTATTGGCAATCGATGGGCTAAGAGAAACACAAAAGGCCCAGGCGATAGAGCTCCGTGGGGTGAAGGCAAAGGCAGCCGAAAACGAGGATGAGATACAGGGCCTTGTGGTAAAAATGGAGACGCATGAGGCGCTACATAAGAGGTGTATCGAAAGGCTCGAAGTCCTGGAGAACAGCTCGAGGAGGAAGAACCTCCGGATTCTGGGTCTCCCCGAAGGAATAGAGGGAGCTGACGTTGGGGCTTATGTGAGCACGATGCTTCATACGCTAATGGGAGCTGAGGCCCCAATCGGGCCCCCTGGAGGTGGAAGGGGCTCACCGGGTCCTTGTGAGAAGACCAAAGGCTGGAGAACTACCAAGGGTGATAGTGGTGAGATTTCACCGCTTCACGGACAGAGAGGCTGTCTTGAGCTGGGCCAAGAAGGTACGGAGTAGCAGGTGGGAGAATGCGGTGATACGAGTGTATCAGGACTGGAGCGCGGAGGTGGCGAGAAGGAGGGCTAGCGTTAATCGGGCCAAGGCGGTGCTTCACAGGAAGAAAATAAAATTTGGGATGCTGCAGCCGGCGCGATTGTGGGTCACGCACCAGGGCAAGCACTACTACTTTGAAACATCAGATGAGGCATGGACCTTCAATCGGGCTGATCCCGTGGAATGTGAGAGGCCTAAATGGGCCGATTAAGAGGGCCCAAGTGTTCGCGCACTTAAAAAGACTGAAGGCAGATGTGGTCATGCTTCAGGAGACGCATCTGAAGGTGGCGGATCAGGTTAGGTTAAGGAAAGGATGGGTGGGACAGGTGTTCCACTCAGGGTTGGACGCGAAGAATGGGGGGGGGGGGGGGGGTGGCGATATTGGTGGGGAAACAGGTGTCGTTCGAGGCTAGGAATATAGTGGTGAATAACGGGGGTAGATACGTGATGGTGAGTGGTAGATTGCAGGGAAAGGAGGTCGTGCTGGTAAATGTTAATGCCCCGAACTGGGATGACGCGGGATTTATGAAGCGGATGCTGGGACGTATCCCGGACCTGGAGGGTGGGAAGCCTGGTAATGGGGGGGGGGGGGGGGGGGGGGGGGGGGATTTCAATACTGTGCTGGATCCAGGGCTAGACCGGTCTAGATCCAGGACCGGAAGAAGGCCGGCAGCGGCCAAGGTGCTTAGGGGGTTCATGAAGCAAATGGGGGGAGTGGATCAGTGGAGATTTGCTAGGCCGTTGGCCAAAGAGTTCTCCTTTTTCTCCCATGTCCACAAGGTATACTCCCGAATAGATTTCTTTGTTTTGAGCAGAGCACTGATCTCGAAGGTGGCAGGAACGGAGTATTCGGCCATAGCCGTTTCAGACCATGCCCCGCACTGGGTGGATCTGGAATTAGGAGAGGAGAGGGACCAACGCCCGCTGTGGCGTCTGGATGTGGGATTACTGGCGGATGAGGGGGTCTGTGGAAGGGTGCGAGGATGTATTGAGAGGTACCTGGAGGCCAATGATGATGGTGAGATCCAGGTGGGGGTAGTATGGGAAGCGCTGAAGGCAGTGGTTAGGGGAGAGTTGATCTCCATTAGGGCTTACAAGGAGAAAACAGAGGCCAAAGAGAGGGAGAGATTACTGGGGGAGATTTTGAGTGTGGATAAAAGATATGCGGAGGCCCCGGACGAAGGACTATATAGAGAGAGGCGAAGACTTCAGACGGAGTTTGACCTGTTGACCACAGGAAAGGCTGAGGCACAGTGGAGGAAGGCACAGGGGATGAGATACGAATATGGGGAAAAGGCGAGCCGGCTGCTGGCCCACCAACTTCGCAAGAGGATAGCGGCGAGGGAAATTGGGGGAGTTAGGGATGAAACGGGAACTACGGAGCGGAGAGCAGGGAAGGTGTTTAAGACCTTTTATGGGAGGTTATATAGGTCCCAACCCCCGGAGGGAAAAGAGGGAATGCAACAGTTTCTGGACCAACTAAGGTTCCCGAGGGTGGAGGAGCAGGAGGTGGCAGGTCTGGGGGCGCCAATTGAGGTGGATGAGGTGACTAAAGGGCTGGGGAACATGCAGGCAGGGAAGGCCCCGGGACCAGACGAGTTCCCGGTGGAATTTTACAGGAAATATGTGGACTTGTTGGCCCCGCTGCTGGCGAGAACCTTTAACGAGGCCAGAGAAGGGGGGATTCTACCCCCGACAATGTCGGAGGCGACGATATCACTAATCCTGAAGCGGGATAAAGATCCGCTGCAATGCGGGTCATATAGGCCTATCTCACTCCTGAATGTAGACGCCAAGCTGCTGGCAAAAGTGCTGGCGACGAGGAGCGAGGATTGTGTCCCGGGGGTGGTGCATGAAGACCAGACAGGGTTTGTAAAGGGGAGACAACTGAATGTCAACTTGTGACGTCTGTTGGGGGTGATAATGATGCCCCCAGCGGAGGGGGAGGCAGAGATAGTGGTGGCGATGGATGCAGAGAAGGCATTCGATAGGGTAGAGTGGGAGTATCTATGGGAGGTGTCGAGGAGGTTTGGGTTCGGGGAGGGGTTTGTCAGTTGGGTCAGACTCCTATATGGGGCCCCAGTGGCAAGTGTAGTCACAAACCGGCAAAGATCGGAGTATTTTCGGTTACATAGAGGAACAAGGCAGAGGTGCCCCCTGTCCCCATTACTGTTCGCGTTGGCAATTGAACCACTGGCCATAGCGTTGAGAGACTCTAAGAAATGGAGGGGGGGTGGTTAGAGGGGGAGAGGAACATCGATTGTCACTCTACGCAGGTGACCTACTGCTATATGTGGCGGATCCTGTAGAGGGGATGACAGAGGTTATGCAGATATTGAGGGAGTTTGGAGATTTTTCGGGATATAGGCTAAATATGAGGAAGAGTGAGCTTTTCGTAATACACCCTGGGGATCAGGGAAGAGGAATAGACGCCCTGCCGTTAAGGAGAGTGGAAAGGAGCTTCCGATATTTGGGGATTCAGGTAGCTAGGAGCTGGGGAACTCTACACAAACTCAATCTGATGCGGCTGGTGGAGCGGATGGAGGAGGATTTCAAGAGGTGGGATATGCTGCCGCTCTCACTTGCGGGCAGAGTGCAGGCGGTAAAAATGATGGTTCTCCCAAGGTTTCTTTTTGTGTTTCAATGTCTCCCCATTCTGATCACGAAGGCCTTTTTCAAGAAAATAGACAGGAGCGTTATGAGTTTTGTGTGGGCAGGGAAGACCCCGAGGGTAAGGAGGGGGTTCCTGCAGCGTAGCAGGGACAGAGGGGGACTGGCTTTGCCGAATCTGGACGACTACTACTGGGCCGCCAATGTGGCGATGGTTTGTAAGTGGATGAGGGAGGGAGAGGGGGCGGCATGGAAGCGGCTGGAGGTGGCGTCCTGTAAGGCGCTGGTGACGGCGCCGCTGCTGCTCTCCCCGAAAAGGTATACCACAAACCCAGTGGTGGTGGCAACCTTAAGGATCTGGGGGCAATGGAGGCGACACAGGGGGGTGATGGGTGCCTCGGTGTGGTCCCCGATCAGGAACCATAGGTTTGTCCCAGGAAGGATGGACGGAGGGTTCCAGAGCTTTCTGTCTCACGATGGTGCCTTTAAGTATTCTTGCAATTTCATTTCAAATATCCTCGAATATTCTAGATGGATTTGCAATGACATGTTCTTACTCTAGGAGTGCAGCGACGGTTTACCTGGGATGGCAGGACTAGCGCATGAGGAGAGATTGGAATCGTTAGGAAAAGCTGGTTTAGCTCAGTGGGCTAGACAGCTGGTTGTAATGCAGAACAAGGCCAGCAGCGCGGGTTCAATTCCCGTACCAGCTTACCCGAACAGGCGCCGGAATGTGGCGACTAGGGGCTTTTCACAGTAACTTCATACTTGTGACAATAAAAGATTATTATTGTTATTGTATTTGCTACAGTTCAGAAGAATGAGGGAAGATCTCATAGAAACCTATAAACTTCTAACAGTACTGGACAGGGTAGATGCAGGAAGGATGTTCCCAATGGTGGGTGCGTTCAGAACCGGGGTCATAGTCTGAGGATACGGAGTAGACCATTTAGGACAGAGATGAAGAGAAATTTCTTCACCCAGAGAGTGGTCGGCCCGTGGAATTCGTTACCACAGGAAGTAGTTCAGGCCAAAATATTGCATGTTTTCAAGAAGCAGTTGGGGTGGTGGGGATCAATGGATATTTTGGGGGGGGGGGGGGGGGGGGGGGGAGAGAGCAGGATTGGACTATTGAGTTGGATAATCAGCCATGATCATAATGAATGGTGGGGCAGGCTCCAAGGGCCAAATTGCCTCCTCCTGCTCCTATTTTCTCTGTATCTTTGTTTAGCCTTCATGCATGTAGAAAGAAAAATTTATTGAATGCTGACTGAAGCAGTATACGTGTGCCAACATGCACAACCTTTCAAAACAAATGTTAACAAAGTCAACAAATGCAATAGTTCACTACATAAACTGAGAGCTGGATAGAAACCAAAAACTCTTATTTGAAGGTGGAAAAACTGAAGGAATAGTCCAAAGATATACACATGATACGGAGGGTAATGATTGATGTAATTTTGTGGCTCTGGAGTCCCTGAAATTGCCCCCCACTAAAATGACAACAAAAATGATATGCTGATAGATGTATAACAGTAAATGAAAGCAAAAGCTCTGCTTTTTGTAAGTTACTCTTGGAACCGGTTTATAGTTTTATGTCTTTTCAACATCACCCCGAGTGCATATTTCACTTATGGTTCTGTTCTCGCTCATACAGAATCACTATGTTTTGCAAGAAACACGTGTTTTGTCCATGGTTCAGGAAACAATCATTTGGAGAATACGTCTCCAGCACACTTGTAGTCTTTTCTGGGTCAACTCTACCTGTTTTGCATCTGTTCCTTTTGTTTATTTTGTCAGCAGAGGTCAAACCAGAAACATTTCTTTGTTTCACCTGCACCGTAATCTATTCCTCCGTGAAGAGGCAAGAAATGGTACATTCACATTTTAAATTCCTCTTTCGCCTCAGATTGGGAACTGAACCAGTCTATGAATTGTTATATGATTGCTTCGAGCAGAAGTATACACAAATTGAAAACACATCTTTAGATGACTAATTTCAATTTATGAACTCAAAGAGACAATTTTTCATTTGGACAAGAAACAACTGACACTGCCAAATTAAGATTTACCACGCCAACTCCTACTCAACACATTATTTTTCTCAAGAACTCAGAACTGTGGAACTCCCCACCTATCCTTTTTAATCTCTTCCAATCTAGTTTTCTAAAAACTCATTCTCGGCTCTCTTTTAGAATCACTACATTGCAAAAGGAGGGCATTCGGCCCATCTAGTCTGCACCGACCCTCTGAAAGAGCACCCTGCCTAGACCCCCACCTATCCCCGTACCTCACCTAACCCTTTGGACACTAACGGGCAATTTAGCATGGCCAATCCACCTAACCTGCACATCTTTGGACTACGGGAGGAAACCGGAGCACCCGGAGGAAACCCATGCAGACACGGGGAGAAAGTGCAAACTCCACACAGACAGTGACCCAAGGCTGGAATTGAACCCAGGTCCCTGATGTTGAGGGGCAGCAGTGCTAATCACTGCCACTGTGCTGCTCTTTTCCCTATCATTTTCAATGTTTAAAATTTTATTTATTTATTTATTTTATTTTTTAAAAGAGTGCCCAATCCACCTAGCCGGCACATTTTTGGGTTGTGGGGGCGAAACCCACGCAGGTATGGGGAGAATGTGCAAACTTCACACGGACAGTGACCCAGAGCCGGGATCGAACCTGAGACCTCGGCGCCGTGAGGCTGCAGTGCTAACCTGCCTCACCTCAAAATGGGCGAGTAAAAAACTGGATGCCTGCAGCAACAATAAAACGATGCTACCACCGTGCTGCCCACCATTTTCAATGTTGATGCTTACTGCACATAATGGACCCTCGCTTCTTCACCCAGGTTTCCCTAAAGCACAGGTTTATACTGGCAACAGTACACACATAAACGGCACTTTTTTGTTACTTACTAAATTCATGTTGCCATGAGTTTAATACCAGGACTAGTTATGGACGGTGCCATAGGTACAGTGTACTTGAACTGGCACTGCATAGAACATAACAGCGCAGTACAGGCCCTTCGGCCCTCGATGTTGCGTCGATCTGTGAAACCACTCTCAAGCCCACCTACACTATTCCCTTATCGTCCATATGTCTATCCAATGACCATTTGAATGCCCTTAGTGTTGGCGAGTCCACTACTGTTGTAGGCAGGGCATTCCACGCCCTTACTACTCTGAGTAAAGAACCTACCTCTGACATCTGTCTTATATCTATCTCCCCTCAATTTAAAGCTATGTCCCCTCGTGCTAGACATCACCATCCGAGGAAAAAGGCTCTCACTGTCCACCCTATCCAATCCTCTGATCATCTTGTATGCCTCAATTAAGTCACTTCTTAACCTTCTTCTCTCTAACGAAAACAGCCGCAGATATAATTAAATAAACTTGTATCTGCACAAGAGTACATATGACGAATGAGCAGTAATTGACTTGTGTGAATCCAAAACAGTGTTCCTCACAGATAATTGATTGACCAAATGTGTGCTTGCAGCTTTTTCTGTTTTTGTTTCGGATTTATAGCGTTTTACTTTTTATACAAGGCTAGTCACCATTTGCTCTATAGACAACTGAGCTGCACAACAGGTTTAAGTAGATCTTAAGCAGTGTGAACACAACTCAGTATTAAATATGAGAGCATTGCCATCACCCTTCTATTAGGAGAATGCATGCTCAGAAAGGCAGTGGATAAAACACGGCAACAATTCACCAGAATGACCAGATGCATGAAAGTTATGTTAAGCGCCTGGGTTATATTGCCCAGAAATGAGGGCAGTAATGTTGATCTCCAAATTTCTTTCTCTGTCAGTCTGGCCTCAATAAAAGTTGAGACGGATTCGCACGTAAACAGAAGTTATTTATTTAGCTTGCAAGCTTGAATCATCTTACAGAAATGTAACAGGACATCCAGCCTCTTACACTCCAGAAAACGACTGAACTAACAGACAAAGGGATCTCTGCAAAATCAGTTCAAATGGTATCAAGTTTCACATACTCGACGGACATAGGTCAGCCTAGGTCCCTCCTGACCTGTTCGATCTATTCTGATTGGCTCACTTCCAATCCCTTTCTCTGGCCCCTATCAATGAAGCATCACCCTCATAGACACACCTCTTCCTGCTTTTTCCATGCGGTCTCAAATTCCTTTGTCCCTAACTGCAAAAATCAAAGTGGCTTATTTCTACATTACATTAACTAGTAACTCTAAAGTAACTATTTTATATCACATTCGTCAGTAAGAGGTGGTCTGATTATGTGCTTAAAAGAATGATGGGAATAGGCAGGGTATACAGCTAAGTAATACAAAGCAAAACGCACAGATGAAAGAAATCGGAAATAAAAATAGAAAATGGTAGGAAAACTCAGCAGACCATGCGGTCCCTGTAGAGAGAGAAGCAGAGCTAACATTTCAGGCCAATGATCTTTCACCAGAACTGGTTAAATGTTAACGTATTTTTTATTCTTTTAAGGGATGTGGGTGTCATTGGCAAGGACACCATTTACTGCCCATCCTTAATTTCCCTTGAACGCAGTAGCTTGTTCAGTCATTTCAGGGGGCAATTGAGTCAACCATATTGTTCTGGAGTCACACGTAGGCCAGACCAGTGAACCAGTTTAAAAAATATATATATTTTTATTCCCCTCCTTTTCATATTTTCTCCCAAATTTACACCCACCAATAATAAACAATAATCAATAACAAATATGTCAATCCCCATATCAATAACAAAGATCCCATCCTCCCACCAAACCTCATACATTAGCCCGCATGTTCACAAAAACAAATGACAAAAATGAATCAGGGATCACCCATAGTCGCCATTAACACACACAGCCCCCATCCCCCCAACCCTCCCACCCACACGCCGCAACTCATGTTCGATGTTATCCAGTTCTTGAAAGTGCATAGTGAATAATGCCCATGAATTGTAGAACCCCGCCATCCTTCCCCTCAGTTCAAACTTAACCTTCTCAAGAGTCAAAAATTCCAACAAGTCCCCCCGCTACGCCAGGGCACAGGGTGGAGAGGCTGCTCTCCAACCTATCAGGATCCGCCTTTGGGCGATCAACGAGGCGAAGGCTACAACATCTGCCTCCGCACCCGTTTCCAACCCTAGCTGGTCCGACACCCCGAATATGGCCTCCCGGGGGCCCGGGTCCAGTTTCACGTGCACCACTTTAGAAATTATCCTAAAAACCTTCCAGTAATCCTCCAGCTTTGGACAGGATCAAAACATATGAACGTGATTGGCGGGGCCCCCCCGCAACGTTCACACACATCTTCTACTCCTTCAAAGAATCGGTTCATCCTCGCCCTCGTGAGGTGTGCTCTGTATACCACCTTCAGCTGTATCAGCCCCAACCTCGCGCACGAGGTGGAGGCAATCACTTTCCGGAGCACCTCACACCAAAACCCCTCCTCCATATCCTCGCCCAACTCTTCCTCCCACTTTGCTTTGATCCCTTCCAGTGGTGCCTTCTCCTCTTCCAAAACAGCTCCGTAAACAGCTGACACTGCCCCCTTCTCCAGTCCCCCTGTCGTCAGCACCTCCTCCAGCAATGTGCAGGCCGGCTCCACCGGGAAGCTCTGTATCTCCTTTCTGGCAAAATCTCGAACATGCATGTATCTAAACATTTCCCCCTGCTCCAGCCCATACTTCGCTTCCAGCTCCTTCAATCCTGCAAACCGACCCCTCAGAAACAAATCTTTTAGTGTCTTAATCCCCTTCTCCTCCCATTTCCAAAAATTTCCATTCCACCTCCCTGGCTCAAATCTGTGGTTCCCCCTAATCGGCATTTCCCTTGACCCTGCCCCCAACCCGAAGTGTTGGCGAAACTGACTCCAAATTCTCAATGAAGCTATTATTACCGGACTCCCTGAGTATTTCCCCGGGGCCATCGAGAGCGGCGCTGTTGCTAGAGCTTTCAATCCCTACCCCCTGCACAAACTCTCCTCCATTATGACCCACTGGGAATCAATCCCTCTGACCCAGCTCCGCACCTTCTCCACATTCGCCCCCCAGTAATAATACATCAGGTTCGGAAGACCCAAACCCCCTGCCTGCCTTCCCCTCTGTAGCAGCATCTTTCCAACTCTGGCCACCTTCCCTCCCCGTGTGAATGAAGTAATCCTTCTCTCAATCTCTCTGAAAAAAGCCTTTGGCAGGTAAATCGGCAGGCATTGGAAAACAGAAATCGCAGCAACACATTCATTCAAACCGCCTGTACCCGACCCGCCAGTGACAGAGGGAGACCATCCCACCTTGCCAGATCAGCTTTCACTCTCCCCACCAAACTACAAATGTTGTACCTGCGGAGCCCCATCCCACTCCCGGGAAACCTGCACCCCCAGGTACCTAAAGTGAGTCCCTGCCCTACGGAATGGCGGCCCCCCCAACCCTGCCCCGACCCCCGGCCGAGACACCACAAAATACTCACTCTGGTCTAGATCTTTGTACCCCGAGAAAGACACTCGAAGCAGCTCCAATATTCAATATTCCCCCCATTTGCACACTCGGTTCCGACAGCAAGTCAACGGCATACAAGGACACCCTATGCTCTATCCCCCCCTCCGCACTATTCCTTTCCATA
Source organism: Scyliorhinus torazame (assembly GCF_047496885.1). Lineage (NCBI taxonomy): Eukaryota > Metazoa > Chordata > Chondrichthyes > Carcharhiniformes > Scyliorhinidae > Scyliorhinus > Scyliorhinus torazame. The sequence continues at coordinate 42,228,044 of NC_092722.1, forward strand.
CCCCCAAACTTCTTAATGTGATGGCCAACGGCTCAATCGCGAGTGTAAACAGCAGGGGGGGACATAGGACATCCCTGCCTAGTCCCATGTGGAGAGAAAAGTATCTCGAGCTGATGTTGTTTGTGCGGACACTCGCCCTCAGCTCCTTATATAGCAGCGTTACCCAGTTCACAAATCTTGGTCCAATCCCAAACCGCTCCAGAACTGCCATCAAGTACCCCCATTCTACCCGGTCAAATGCCTTCTCAGCTTCCAATGCCACAACCACCTCTGTTTCCTTCCCCTCTGCCGGTGCCAGAACAACGTTCAATACCCATCTAACGTTTGAAAATAGCTGCCCCCCACTCACAAACCCCTTCTGATCTTCACCTATCACCTTTGGGAGGCACTCCTCCAGCCTACCCGCCAGTACCTTTCGCCAATACTTTTGCGTCCACATTCAGAAGTGATATGGACCTATACGACCCACACTCCGTCGGATCCTTATCTTGTTTTAGCAACAGGGAAATCGATGCCTGCCCTAAAGTTTGTGGCAACAACCCCTTCCCTATCGCCTCTTCAAACATCCCCATCATCAGGGGTGCCAGCTTATCCATGAATCTTTAATAATATTCCACCGGAAACCCATCAAGCCCTGCCCCCTTCCCCGACCGCATCCTCCCAATCACATCCTTTATCTCCTGCTCCACTATCGCTCCTTCTCATGTAGCCCTGTCCCCCTCCCCTAACCTCGGGTACTCCAACCCATCTAGAAATTTCTGCATCTCACGATCTCCCCCAGGTGGCTCTGACCTGTACAACCTCATAAAATTCCTCAAAAACCTTGTTAATCAGATCCGGAGCCACCACCAACTTCCCTGCCCTATCCCTCACCTGAACAATTTCCCTTACCGCTGCCTCCCTCCGGAGCTGACCTAACATATATAGCTGACCTAACATAGCTGACCTTATCTCCACGTTCGTAAACTGCACCCATTGCTCGTCTCAATTAAGAGTTATGCTCGTCTCAGATAGGAGTTATGCAGAAGATGGGGACCCTGTGAAGCCTTCCTGGTAGATAGTCGGTCAAAGCTCGCCTGCAGTTCCTTCCTCTTTTCCAGCTTCGCTGGGTCCCCATCTTCTGCATAATTCCTATCTACCTCCAACATCTCATCTATTACCCTCTGCCGCTCCAACCTCTCCTCTTTGTCCACCCTGGTCTTAAACAAAATCACCTCACCCCTCACCACCGCCTTTAGAGCCTCCCAAACAACTGCCTTCGACACCTCACCCGTACAGTTGAAACCTACATATTCCTCAATTACCGTTTCAATTTTGTCACAGAACCCTTGGTCCCCCAAAAGTCCCACATCTAATTTCCACCCCGGCCTCTGTGCTACCCCCTTCTCCAGCACCATATCCACCCAATGCGGAACATGATCTGACACTGCAATTGCAGAGTATTCCGACCCCTTAACCCCAGCCAGCAAAGCCTTCCCCACCACAAAAAAGTTGATCCGCGAGTATACCTTATGGACTGCTGAGAAAAACGAGTACTCTCATTCCCTCAGGTGCAGAAACCTCCAAGGGTCCACCCCTCCCATTTCCACCATTAGCCCAACCAACGCCTTCGCCCCCCCTGATGGGACCAGCGAGCGCGGCCGTGACCTGTGCAACCTTGGCTCCTGCACCAAGTTCCAGCCCCCACCTCCCCACTATCAGTCCGCGTGTGTCCAAGTCGGGGATGGCCCTAAACACCTTCTTTGCGAATCCCACATCGTCCCAATTGGGACCGTATACACTTAACAGCGCCACTAACCTGCCCTCCAGTGCCCCTGTCACAATCACATATCTACCTCCCTGATCTGCCACCACCTTCTCCACCTGGAAGCGTACTCTTTTGCTGACCATTACCGCTACCCCTCGAGCCCTTCCGTCAAATCCAGAGTGAAACACCTGACTAACCCAGCCCTTTTTAAGTCCCACCTGGTCCTTCACCTTCAAGTGAGTCTCCTGCAGCATTGCTACATCAGCTTTCCACCTTTTAAGATGCGCAAGCACCCTTGACCTCATGACCGGACCTCCTAACCCCCTCACGTTCCATGTGACTATCCTAACTGGGGGCCTCTTCCCCCCCGCCCAAACTGGGGATCTCTCACTCCCCCACACCCTTCTTATCCACCATCATCATACCACCTGGCCCTACCCATGAGCCTAACCTGCTCCTATCCATTATTAACATCGAACCCCTTCCCCCCCCCCCTCCCAAACCACCCCCCCTACAATTCCTCTCAAAAAAACATCTCCCAGCATCAATCTTTCCCCCCCCCCCCTCGCTCTCCTCGTAGGCCCATTAAAACCTGCTAACCACGTTCCAATGTCCGCAGCCCTCCTCTCACCTCACCTCTGTTCACTAGCCGACTTTAGTTAGCTGCCGCGGGTGGCTCTCCCCGCCAAGGTATACCGTCCCCTCCCACCCAGTCCCAGAGAAAGAAAAAACAAAAACAACAATCCAACCCATACAATTCACTAAAATAAGATATAACTGTCGCAACACAGAATGCCAATCAACCCAACCAATCACTTGAACTCTGTAACAATGTGATGTGAAGTAAATTACAATACACGTCAGTAAAAAATAAAGTTAAAGCATTTATACATTTTCCAGCTCCCCAATCACAGTCCACAGTCTCTCGTCCAGCTCCTCTCGTCACGTCTGTCCCAAGCCTTCTGCCCTCACGAATGCCTCAGCCGCCTCCACTGTCTCAAAATAAGTCTTTGGCATCATACGTCACCCTCAGCTTCAACGGGTACACCATACCAAATCGCACCCTCTTTATGTACAGTGCCGCCTTCACTCGTCCGAACTCCGCTCGCCTTTTTGCCAACTCCACCGTCAAGTCCTGGTAGATCCGAACTCCAGCACCATCCCACTGCACCGCGCGCTTCTCCTTCATGCAGTACTTATGGAAGCAGATAATTACTGCTCTTGGCGGCTCATTCAATTTGGGCTTCGGCCTTAATGGCCGATGAGCTCGGTCCAGCTCGTACCGGGAGGGGTTCTCACCCTCCCCCATCAACTCTGCCAACTTCTTAGCGAAGTACTCTGTTGGCCTTGGGCCCTCTGTCCCTTCGGGCAAGCCCACAGTTCTCAAATTGTGCCGCATCGAGCGGTTCTCCACGTCCTCGAGCTTTGCTCGGAGTCCTCTGTTGACCTCCACCACCCTCCGCAGCTCGTCCCCCTTCGAGGTGAATTGGTCGCTGTGCTGCGACATGGTCTCCTCCACTTCCTTCATCGTCTCGCCCTGTTCTCTCACCTTGGCCGATGTCTTTGCCACAGCTACCCTCACCGGGGCGATTGCCTCCTCCACCAATGACTTCAATGCAACCGCCATCTCCTTCCTCAAAGCCTCCATGTGCCTCGTAAACTGCTTTCCAGCTCCACCACCTCGGTCATCTTCTCCACCGTAAGTAGTGCGGCCCCACCATGCGGTCTGGAATCCGCCATCTTGTCAGCACTTTTGCTGGTCCTCTCATTCAACGGCAAGCCCGCGTTTCCTCCCTTCCTCGATGCTGCTTTTCGCATCCTTTAATGACTTACTATTTTTCTTTTTTTTTCCACCATTCTTTCCTTCTTCAATCTCTTTTTTTATTATGTAAAAACAAAAAATTCTTCCTTCAAAAATAAACTTTCACCAAGTTTCTTTAAAACGTCTTCTCTTCTTTTTTGTATTCCTCCAGAATTTCCCTGGGACCGGACTTCAGTCTTCTTACAACATTCTAGACGGGAGCCACCCGATGTGGGACATCTCACCTACATCGGCAGGCTTCGGGCATGCTGCCTCGACCTTTTTGGCTCCACCCCCGCTGCTCCGACCTCTGCGCGCGCTGGGCCCAACGCCTCAGCACCAGCCGCCCGACACCCGAGCGGGGTCCCTCGCCGGTTTTCAAACCGGCCCTGCTTGATGCCGGGACGGCCCCAAAGGCCTACAATAATCAAGGTGGGGGGAACGAAGAATCGGGGAAACTCCCCAAAGTGCTGCAAATAGTGGCCACCGGCGGGAGCTCCACTCGATGCGGCCGACCCGCTCGCAAACGCAACCGGAAGTCAGTGAACCAGTTTTTAGATAACAATCGATACTACCGGTCTTGGTCATCATTACTGAGACTAGCTTTGTATTCCAGATATATTAACCAAATCCAAATTCCACCATCTGCTGTAGTGGGATTTGAACACATATCCCCAGAGCACGGGTCTCCATCTCCGAGGTTACCACTTCAGTGATATTACCACTTCGCCACAGATTTTCGGCGGGAGCAGTGGCCAGGGGTCTGTCGGGAAGGTAAGTTTAACCTTTAAAAACTTACCTTGCAGGAGAAGCGGCCTTCAGATTTTCGGCGGGAGCAGTGGCCAGGGGTCTGTTGGGAAGGAAAGTTTACCTCTTTAAAAACGTACCTTCAGAGCTGCAGGAAGTCGGCCGTGGGGATTTCTGGGAAGATTTGTTAGTACCTGTATATAAGTTGGGCGGTTGCTAAACCCGAGACACTACACTTGTAGTGTCCCCCACCCTCCCACCTCCTCTAACCTAAGGGGTTGAGTGAATATCAGGTAAGTTCTTCCTTTCTTTTTCTTGTTTTATCTGGAGGGAATGGCAGGGAAGGCAGTGCAATGTTCCTCCAGCAGAATGTTTGAGGTGAGGGACGCTGTCAGTGTCCCTGCTGATTTCACCCGTAGGAAGTGCACCCATCTCCAGCTCCTCAGAAACCGTGTTAGGGAACTGGAGCTGGAGCTGGATGAACTTCGGATCATTCGGGAGGCAGAGGTGGTCATAGATAGAAGCTTCAGGGATGTAGTTACTCCAAAGACTAAAGATAGATGGGTGACGGTGAGAGGGGCTGGGAGGAAGCAGTCAGTACAGGGATCCCCTGTGGTCGTTCCCTTCAGTAACAAGTATACCGCTTTGGATACTGTTGGGGGGGGGATGACTTACCAGGGGTACGCCATGGGGTACAGGTCTCTGGCACAGAGTCTGTCCCTGTTGCTCAGAAGGGAAGGGGGGAGAGGAGTAGAGCATTAGTCATTACAGACTCCATAGTTAGGGGGATAGATAGGAGATTCTGTGGGAACGAGAGAGACTCGCGGTTGGCGTGTTGCCTCCCAGGTGCCAGGGTGCGCGATGTCTCCGATCATGTTTTTGGGATCCTTAAGGGGGAGGGGGAGCAGCCCCAAGTCGTGGTCCACATAGGCACCAATGGCATAGGCAGGAAAAGGGATAGGGATGTAAGGCAGGAATTCAGGGAGCTAGGGTGGAAACTTAGATCTAGGACAAACAGAGTTATTATCTCTGGGTTGTTACCCGTGCCACGTGATAGCGAGACGAGGATTAGGGAGAGCAGTTGAACACGTGGCTACAGGGATGGTGCAGGAGGGAGGGTTTCAGATACCTGGATAATTAGGGCTCATTCTGGGGTAGGTGGGACCAAACAGGATGGTCTATAGCTGGACTGGAGGGGTACCAATATCCTGGGGGGGAAATTTGCGAATGCTCTTCGGGAGGGTTTAAACTAGTTCAGCAGGGGGTTGGGAACCTGAGTTGTAGCTCCAGTATACAGGAGGTTGAGAGTAGTGAGGTCATGAGTAAGGTTTCAAAGTTGCAGGAGTGTACCGGCAGGCAGGAACGTGGTTTAAAGTGTGTCTATTTCAATGCCAGGAGCATCCGGAATAAGGTGGGTGAACTTGCGGCATGGATTGGTACCTAGGACTTCGGTGTTGTGGCCATTTCAGAGACATGGATAGAGCAGGGACAGGAATGGTTGTTGCAGGTGCCGGGGTTTAGATATTTCAGTAAGCTCAGGGAAGGTGATAAAAGAGTGGGAGGGGTGGCATTGTTTGTCAAGGAAAGTATTACGGTGGCAGAAAGGACGTTTGATGAGGACTCGTCTACAGAGGTAGTATGGGCTGAGTTTAGAAACAGGAAAGGAGAGGTCACCCTGTTCGGAGTTTTCTATAGGCCTCCGAAAAGTTCCAGAGATGTAGGGTAAAGGATTGCAAAGATGATTCTGTATGGAGCGAAAGTAACAGGGCAGTACGGTGGCGCAGTGGTTAGCATTGCTGCCTACGGCGCTGAGGACCCGGGTTCAAATCCCAGCCTTGGGCCACCGTCCGTGTGGAGTTTGCACATTCTCCCCGTGTCTGAGTGAGTTTCGTCCGTACAACCCAAAAGATGTGCAGGATAGGTGGATTGGCCACGTTAAATTGCCCCTTAATTGTACTCGAACAGGCGCCGGAATGTAACTTTTCACAGTAACTTCATTGCAGTGTTCATGTCAGCCTACTTGTGACAATAAAGATTATTAGAAGGGCAGCACGGTAGCATTGTGGATAGCACAATTGCTTCACAGCTCCAGGGTCCCAGGTTCGATTCCCGGCTTGGGTCACTGTGTGTGCAGAGTTTGCACATCCTCCCCGTGTCTGCGTGGGTTTCCTCCAGATGCTCCGATTTCCTCCCATAGTCCAAAGATGTGCAGGTTAGGTGGATTGGCCATGATAAATTGCCCTTAGTGTAGGTGATTCTGGATAGGAGCGAAAGTAACAGGGCAGTACGGTGGTGCAGTGGTTAGCATTGCTGCCTACGGCGCTGAGGACCTGGGTTCAAATCCCAGCCTTGGGCCCTTAGTGTTGGGTGGGGTTACTGGGTTATGGGGATAGGGCGGAGGTACTAACCTTGGGGAATGTGCGCTTTCCAAGAGCCGGTGCAGACTCGATGGGCCAAATGGCCTCCTTCTGCACTGTAAATTCTATGAAAACAGGATAGTTGTTATGGGGGACTTTAACTTTCCAAATATTAACTGGAAACGCTATAGTTCGAGTACTTTAGAAGGGTCCGTTTTTGTCCAATGTGTGCAGGAGGGTTTCCTGACACAGTATGTAGATAGGCCAATGAGAGGCGAGGCCATATTAGATTTGGTACTGGGCAATGAACCTGGACAGGTGTTAGATTTGGAGGTAGGTGAGCACCTTGGTGATAGTGACCACAATTCGATTATATTTACTTTAGCGATGGAAAGGGATAGGTATATGCCGCAGGGCAAGAGTTATATCTGCGATGAGGCAAGACTTAGGATGCATCGGATGGGGAGGGAAACTGCAGGGGATGGGCACAATTGAAATGTGGAGCTTGTTCAAGGAACAGCTACTGCGTGTCCTTGATAAGTATGTACCTGTCAGGCAGGGAGGAAGTGGTCGAGCGAGGGAACCGTGGTTTACTAAAGTAGTTGAATCACTTGTCAAGAGGAAGAAGGAGGCTTATGTAAAGATGAGATGTGACAGTTCAGTTAGAGCGCTCGAGAGTTACAAATTAGCTAGGAAGGACCTAAAGAGAGAGCTAAGAGGAGCCAGGAGGGGACATGAGAAGTCTTTGGCAGGTAGGATAAAGGATAACCCTAAGGTTTTCTATAGATATGTCAGGAATAAAAGAATGACAAGGGTAATAGTAGAGCCAGTCAAGGACAGTAGTGGGAAGTTGTGTGTGGAGTCCGAGGAGATAGGAGAGGTGCTAAATGCATATTTTTCGTCAGTATTCACACAGGAAAAAGACAATGTTGTCGAGGAGAATACAGAGATACAGGCTACTAGACTAGAAGGGCTTGAGTTTCATAAGGAGGAGGTGTTAGCAATTCTGGAAAGTGTGAAAACAGATAAGTACCCTACGCTGGATGGGATTTATCCAAGGATTCGCTGGGAAGCTAGGGAGGAGTTTGCTGAGCCTTTGGCTTTGATCTTTATGTCAACATTGTCTACAGGAATAGTGCCAGAAGACTGGAGGATAGCAAATGTTGTCCCCTTGTCCAAGAAGGGGAGTAGAGACAACCCCGGTAACTATAGACCAGTGAGCCTTACTTCTGCTGTGGGCGAAGTCTTGGAAAGGTTTATAAGAGATAGGATGTATAATCATCTGGAGAGGAATCATTTGATTAGAGATAGTCAACACGGTTTTGTGAAGGGTAGGTCATGCCTCACAAACCTTATTGAGTTCTTTGATAAGGTGACCAAACAGGTGGAAGAGGGTAATGCAGTTGATGTGGTGTATATGGATTTCAGTAAAGCGTTTGATAAGGTTCCCCATGGTAGGCTATTGCAGAAAATACTGAGGCATGGGATTCAGGGTGATTTAGCAGTTTGGATCAGAAATTGGCTAGCTGGAAGAAGACAAAGGGTTGTGGTTGATGGGAAATGTTCAGCCTGGAGTCCAGTTACTAGTGGTGTACCACAAGGATCTGTTTTGGGGCCACTGCTGTTTGTTATTTTTATAAATGACCTGGAGGAGGGCACAGAAGGATGGGCGAGTAAATTTGCAGTTAACACCAAAGTCGGTGGAGTTGTGGACAGTGCGGAAGGATGTTACAAGTTACAGAGGGACATAGATAAGCTGCAGCGCTGGGCTGAGAGGTGGCAAATGGAGTTTAATGCAGAAAAGTGTGAGGTGATTCATTTTGGAAGGAATAACAGGAAGACAGAATACTGGACTAATGGTAAGATTCTTGGTAGTGTGGATGAGCAGAGATATCTCGGTGTCCATGTACATGGATCCCTGAAAGTTGCCACCCAGGTTGAGAGGGTTGTTAAGAAGGCGTACGGTGTGTGAGCTTTTATTGGTAGAGGGATTGAGTTCCGGAGCCATGAGGTCATGTTGCAGCTGTACAAAACTCTGGTGCTGCCGCATTTGGGGTATTGCGTGCAATTCTGGTCGCCGCATTATAGGAAGGATGTGGAAGCATTGGAAAGGATGCAGAGGAGATTTACCAGGATGTTGCCTGGTATGGAGGGACAATCTAATGAGGAAAGGCTGAGGGACTTGAGGCTGTTTTCGTTAGAGAGAAGAAGGTTAAGAGGTGACTTAATTGAGGCATGCAAGATGATCAGAGGATTGGATAGGGTGGACAGTGGGAGCCTTTTTCCTTGGATGGTGATGTCTAGCATGAGGGGACATAGCTTTAAATTGAGGGGAGATATAGGACAGATGTCAGAAGTAGGTTCTTTACTCAGAGAGTAGTAAGGGCGTGGAATGCCCTGCCTGCAACAGTAGTGGACTCGCCAACATTAGGGGCATTTAAATGGTCATTGGATAAACATATGGATGATAAGGGAATAGTGTAGATGGGCTTTAGAGTGGTTTCACAGTCGGCGCAACATCGAGGGCCGAAGGGCCTGTACTGCGCTGTAATGTTCTATGTTGTTCTATGTCTCCCCCTATTTCTCTCTTCACCGATATATCTCAATTTGATCATTTCCAGTACTTTCTGCTCTTGTATATTATAAAAAAGCTACTTTTCCATCTACTTCAGGAATCAAAACAATCTTGGAGCTGAAGTGAGAAAGTTGTCTTCACATAAGGGATTTTGCGAATGTAGAAGTCAAAACAATGGCCATAAGATCAAGGGATGTGAATGAGTACGTGATGAACGGCTAACCTCCTGACCCCATAATATTTCTCCACCATATATTAGACTCAACTCAGAGTATGATGGAATACTCACCACCTATTTTGATGGGCGAAGATGCAACAACACAAAAAGAAAAGCACCATACAAGACCGAGCAGCTCACTTGAGTGATAATTTTGCTGTTGAACTTAATACTCATTTCCTTTATTACTAGCATGATGTGGCTACTGTACACCCTATCTACAGGATGCATTGCAGGATCTCACTGTGCTTAATGACAATTGCTTCCTTATCCTCTCCCAGAAAGACAAGAGCAGCAATATTGTGGGAATATCACGATCTCCAATTCCAAGTCACACACTGCTCTCACTTGGGCAAGTAGAAGAATTTCTTCATTGCCAGCGTCAGTATGAAATTCCATAGCTATCATCACCACCATTCAGGCGGCAAAGTAGCTAGCACTGTTGCTTCACAGCGCCAGGGACCCAGGGTTCGATTCCTGCTTGGGTCACTGACTGTGCGGAGTCTTCACATTCTCCCCGTCTGCGTGGGTTTCCTTCGGGTGCTCCGGTTTCCTCCCACAAGTCCGGAAAGATGTGCTTGTTTGGTGAATTGGATATTTGGAATTCCCCCTCTGTGTTCCTGAACAGGCGCCGGAGTGTGGAGACTAGGGGATTTTCACAGTAACTTCATTGCAGTGTTAATGTAAGCCTACGTGTGACGATAAAGATTATTTATTTATTTACCACAGCTGCAGCAGTTCAAGAGGGTAGCAACACTCTAGGTATCTAGGGATGGGCAATGAATGAAACTTTGCTAACATCAGTGATGTCCCAAGAACACACAAAAAAAAGAGGGACAAGAGTTTAGTCCAAAATTACTTGGCAGCTGTTATGCTTGAAGAAATGTAGAAGCAAGACTGTTCCATTTGTCCAACCAAGGAGGTGGAGACAGCAACTGAAATTCTCTCTTTCCCAGGCCACGTTTGTTTGTCACACTACTGAAAGTGCTGAGTACACATAGAATCATGGAATTTACAGTGTAGAAGGAGGCCATTCAGCCCATTGAGTCTCCACCAGCCCTTGTAAAGAGCACCCTACACCCTATCCCTGTAACTCAATCTAACCTTTTTGGACACAAAGGTCAATTTAGCATGGCCAATCCACCTAACTTGCACATCTTTGGACTGTGGGAGGAAACCGGAGCACCCGGAGGAAACCCACGCAGACACGGGGAGAACGTGCAGACTCCGCACAGACAATGACCCAAGCCGGGAATCGAACCTGGGACCCTGGAGCTGTGAAGCAACCGTGCTAACCACCGTGCTCCAAGGATCTCCCGCCTATGTGGGTCAATTCTTTACATGTGAGCTGTTTGACCATGGAGGGAATGAGAGCTAAAGTTTTTCTTTTTCTTGCTCTGCATTGATGGGTGGACTTGTTTACAGGCTTGAATTAGGTATTTCAATGCTTCCATAGTTAACGTGTACACAAGCCTAGACTGTTTACATGCAATTTAAGTAACTTTGGACTCCATTGCAGGGTTAGCTCTTGGTTAAAGTTTTATTGTAAAACTAATTCACTTGTTTGAATATTTATTGTCGGGGCAGCACGATGGCGCAGTGGGTTAGCCCTGCTGCCTCATGGCGCCGAGGTCCCAGGTTCGATCCCGGCTCTGGGTCACTGTCCATGTGGAGTTTGCACATTCTCCCCGTGTTTGCATGGGTTTCACCCCCACAACCCAACGATGTACAGGCTAGGTGGATTGGCCATGCTAAATTCCCCCTTCATTGGAAAAAATGAATTGGGTACTCTAAATTAAAAAAAATACATATTTATTGCCTCTGACCAAATGGTAATTCTTGTAGTTATGGGCTTGAGTAACTAATAATAAACTAAAGTGGGGAAAAAAATCCTCAAACCTCAGGGTTGGCATCTGCCCATCTTGCAATATCATTGCAGTCAATTTTCACATCGGTGTTATCAGCAGCCACAGGGTGAAGGCAACATTTAACTGCTTTTGGAGATAACCGTTTCTAAATTTGCTTCCCTTGCCTTCAACAAATGAAGTCTTATATAATTTCCTATATATATATATGTATATATATATATATATATTAAAGCATGGATTTCTGGAATGACAGTGCACTGTAATTATTTGCCTTGATGTCTCTTTATGTACATGCAATAAATCAAATGTCACATATGATTTCATGAATGAAATGTATGTACAATCCGGTGTGAAGTCTGAAAAACTCTGTTGACCCAATATTCTTAGCACCACAAAGACAAAATGCAAACATGAATTCCACTCACAATAAGAGCTCAGTGTCACGGTAAAAACCTTTGCATCCAGACAATGTACTGGAGTAATAATTGGCGACTTGTGGTTTTCTGTAAAAGGCTTTTTCCTCCCTCCTTTGTCAGTTGGTGCTGTTTATACAGATCTAACCCTCCCTGCCAAACCTGACACCTTCACACAGCCGCCTGCAAACAATAACACGCCCACAGATCCATGACAAGATTTTAAAAAAACAGGACATTGGCTGAACTCTGACTGAACCTGGGAGGCTGATCTATTACAGCTCTCTTGCTGATAATGGCTGGGTTCAAGGCAGTGTCAGATCACCTGGCTGCACGCACGCTTGCTCGCTCAAGAGAGTTCAGTATGTTCAACTGTCTCTCCACGCCTGTTTACACAGCAGTTACTGTACAGCACTGCACACAGTACATGGCCCTTCACTGAAGTGGCTTCAAGCTTTCAGCTGCCAACAGAAATAGCTCTCGTTACATTGCTAATCTGTGTACCACTGTAGTGGAAAAGGACAGGAGTTCTAAACCACACACGCAATAGAAACCAGGCTGATGTGTGACAAAAGAATGAAAATGTTTTAACCGGGTGAAATCCCAATTGCAACAGTTAATAATTCCAATTATAGATTACATACACTTTCTTCGATGATAAATGCCTCGTCAAGGAAACGACGTCGGCATTTTTGTGTTTCAAGATCACAGGACTCTACCTGTACTAGTTCAAGGTGCTTCCATACCTGGTATTTGAAAATCCTTGATTTAATTATTTGCATTCGAGCTTAAATTAATATTCCACATTTATATTTTCCTCAACGTTTTTTCACTGACAGTGGACAGGCCTGTGCACATTCAGTAGAGATGATGTTATGGGTTACACAGGGGGTTGATCCGAACAATGTGACCATGGGAAATCCTCAATTAGCTGACAACGCAACAGATGTTAACCAGTAGCCATTTTATTTCAGGGTCAGGTGGCTGTGAATTGATTCTCTGGACAGTTCAAAGCACTCACTCCCATTAAAGATAACAAAGCCACTCCACACTCACGCAAAACACACTACCAGGTACAATTCCTGTGAAAAATTGAGGGAAGGGAAGTTAATGCAGATTTAATATATACCGTTTAATGGATAATTTTCATGGGGAAGAGCTGCAGAAGAACGGGGAAAAAATTGTTCAGAGTTTTAAGCAGTTCCTATTTCTCCCAAAAGTTAATTTATAAATTATGCTGGAATGGATGGGAGAAAACTCTGTGAGTGCAACCTTCTTGCAGCATGTTAAAACTAGTTAGAAGTCTGCTACTGTGACAATGTTGTGGAAACTGATGTGCAAATCAGTGGTGATGGGAATCTCATTTATAATCTTTGTTGTATTGAACCAGGTGCGTCTGCTCCATTTCTGCCCAGCACCGGATTGGAAAACGAAATTTGGTGGAAACGTAAACAGTGAACAGCAGCTGAAAGGCTGTTAAAGAACTTCTTTGCCGAGATAATGTCAGAGTATTTTGTCAATATGAACTGAATGGACTGCTCGCCACTATAACTGCGCTCTCACATCTGGGTATTAAAGAAGTTTTCTCACTGGCCCTGTGTGGTGAATGTATCACGGCAACTATTCACCACTGTACTGCATTGTACTATGTTGGTGCCCTTGTGGGCTCCGCCCCCCTTGGGGAAGGTATATAGATCTGGTGCCCTGCAGGCGGCTCTTAGTGCAGAGCAATCGCAGGCAGCCACAGTTCTAGCTGATTAAAACCACTGTTCACTTCAACTCTCCGTCTCGTGTGAATTGATGGTCGCATCAATTTAACCAGCTACAACATCGTGATGGAAGCAGCCCTCAAACCTGATCGACTGGAACTCGACCCACCGGCCGCTGAAGCCAAAGGGATTTTTTCGCACTGGCTCCGCTGTTTTGAGGCCTACCTTGCCGCCTCCTCCTCGCCCTCCGTCAACGATGAACAGAAACTGAGCCTCCTCCACGCCCGGGTGAGCCACAGAATCTCCGTGCAAATTGAGGAAGCGACCACGTACGCAGACGCGGTCGCAATCATAAAAAGGCAATACGTGAGGCCGGTGAACGAAGTGCTCATGCGGTATCTCCTCACCACTCGCCGCCAACGCCCGGGGAATCGCTGGAGGAGTACCTACGCGACCAGAAAGTACTCGCGCGAAGCTGCAACTACAAGGCCGTCACGGCCTCACAACACATGGAACTCGCCATCCGGGACGCCTACGTGGCTGGGGTCCGATCCAACTACTCCTCCAGCGATTCCCCGGGGCGTTGGCGGCGAGTGGTGAGGAGATACCGCGTGAACACTTCGTTCACTGGCCTCACGTATTGCCTTTTTAGGATTGCGACCGCGTCTGCGTACGTGGTCGCTTCCTCAAGTACAAAAGGTGAAGTCACACGGGATCAGGGGTGAGCTGGCAAGGTGGATACAGAACTGGCTAGGTCATAGAAGGCAGAGAGTAGCAATGGAAGGATGCTTTTCTAATTGGAGGGCTGTGACCAGTGGTGTTCCACAGGGATCAGTGCTGGGACCGTTGCTCTTTGTAGTATATATAAATGATTTGGAGGAAAATGTAACTGGTCTGATTAGTAAGTTTGCAGACGACGCAAAGGTTGGTGGAATTGCGGATAGCGATGAGGACTGTCAGAGGATACAGCAGGATTTAGATTGATTGGAGACTTGGGCGGAGAGATGGCAGATGGAGTTTAATCCGGACAAATGTGAGGTAATGCATTTTAGAAGGTCTAATGCAGGTAGGGAATATACAGTGAATGGTAGAACCCTCAAGGGTATTGAAAGTCAAAGAGATCTAGGAGTACAGGTCCACAGGTCATTGAAAGGGGCAACACAGGTGGAGAAGGTAGTCAAGAAGGCATACGGCATGTTTGCCTTCATTGGCCGGGGCATTGAGTATACGAATTGGCAAGTCATGTTGCAGCTGTATAGAACCTTAGTTAGGCCACACTTGGAGTATAGTGTTCAATTCTGGTCGCCACACTACCAGAAGGATGTGGAGGCTTTAGAGAGGGTGCAGAAGAGATTTACCAGAATGTTGCCTGGTATGGAGGGCATTAGCTATGAGGAGCGGTTGAATAAACTCGGTTTGTTCTCACTGGAACGAAGGAGGTTGAGGGGAGACCTGATAGAGGTCTACAAAATTATGAGGGGCATAGACAGAGTGGATAGTCAGAGGCTTTTCCCCAGGGTAGAGGGGTCAATTACTAGGGGGCATAGGTTTAAGGTGAGAGGGGCAAGGTTTAGAGTAGATGTACGAGGCAAGTTTTTTACGCAGAGGGTAGTGGGTGCCTGGAACTCGCTACCGGAGGTGGTGGTGGAAGCAGGGACGATAGTGACATTTAAGGGGCATCTTGACAAATACATAAATAGGATGGGAATAGAGGGATACGGACCCAGGAAGTGTAGAAGATTGTAGTTTAGTCGGGCAGCATGGTCGGCACGGGCTTGGTGGGCCGAAGGGCCTGTTCCTGTGCTGTACATTTCTTTGTTCTTTGTACGTCAGACAGCACTTGCTCGAGAAGGGCGCCTCGACCTAGAATAGACGGTAAAACTAGCCACCTCCCTAGAAGTAGTGTTTCAGGGCGTTTTCCCCTCTGACCACGCGACCCCCTCGTGGACACCCAACCAGAGGGTGCCCCAGGCCTGTGCCGCGCAGCTGCCCGCCCAACCCGGGGGGGCTGCCCTGCTATTTCTGCGGCCAGCACCAATACCCCAGGCAGGGTTGCCCGGCTCTGAACGCGACCTGTAGCGACTGCGGCATGAAAGGACACTTTGCCAAAGTCTGCCTGGCCAGGCCTAAAACCTCCAAATCGCAGGCCCGACTTTCGGACTCTCAGGCCCGCAGACCCCGCAGCGTGGCTGCTGGCTCAGCCCCCTCCGGACGGGTCATCTGCCTTGTGTTGACCGTAGGGGCAGCCACCTCCGACTCTACTCAACACGGGCAACTCACGGGGGCCACCATCTTGGCCGCCGTCTCCCTCACGGCCCGCCATGTGCGACTCATGGGGGCCGCCATCTTGGCCGCCGCCCAACACGTACGACCGACGGGGGCAGCCATCTTGGCCGCAATCTTCATCACCGCCCGACACGTGCGACCGACGGGGGCAGCCATCTTGGGGCCACCCCATCACCTCCGACCATGCCGGCTACCCGCAACCCGGCGTGGTCACCCTCGACCAGTCACGCCCGAAGCGCCTCAGGAACTCGATGATGACCGCCCGGGTCAATGGGCCCGAAACGCCCTGCTTGTTTGACTCCGGGAGCACGGAGGGCTTCGTACACCCAGACACGGTAAGGCGCTGTTCTCTCCCAATTTCCCCCGCATCTCAAACAATCTCCCTCGCTTCCGGATCGCATTCAGTGCAGATCCGGGGGTACTGTGTCGCATACCTCGCAATACAGGGCGCCTTGTACGCCAATTTAAAACTATATGTACTCCCCGATCTCTGCACTCCTTTCCTGTTGGGACTGGACTTCCAGTGCAACCTCAGGAGCCTGACCTGAAGTTCGACGGGCCCCTGCCCCCTCTCACTGTGTGTAGCCTCGCGACCTTAAAGGTCGACCCTTCCCCACTCTTCGCGAACCACACCGCAGACTGTAGACACGTTGCCTCCAGGAGCAGACGGTACAGTATCCAGGACAGGACTTTTATAAAGTCCGAAGTCCAGCGGCTCTTGAAGGAAGGCATCATCGAGGCCAGTAATAGCCCCTGGACTGGAGAGACCTGGTAGTGGTCGTCCGGACTTGGGAGAAGAACCGGATGGTTGTAGACTACAGCCAAACCATAAACCGGTACACGCACCTCGATGTGTACCCCCTGCCCCGGATAGCGGACATAGTGAATCAGATTGCACACTACCGGGTGTTCTCCACGGTATATCTGAAGTCCGCCTACCATCAGCTCCCAATCCGCCCGGGGGACCGCCACTACACAGCTTTGAGGCAGGCGGCTGCCTCTTCCATTTCCTCCGAGTCCCCTTCGGCGTCACCAACGGGGTCTCGGTCTTCCAAAGAACGATGGACCGAATGGTGGACCAGAACGGGCTGCGGGCCACATTTCCGTACTTGGACAACGTCACCATCTGCAGCCACGACCAGCAGGACCACAACGATAACCGTCAGAAGTTTCTCCAAACCGCCCAAGCCCTCAACTTCACTTATAACAAGGAGAAATGCGTTTTCCGCACAACCCGGCTGGCCATCCTCGGCTATGTCGTGGAAAACGGAGTCCTAGGGCCCGACCCCGACCGCATGCGCCCCCTCCTGCAACCCTCCCTCCCCCACTGCCTCAAGGCCCTGAAAAGACGCCTCGGGTTCTTTTCCTATTATGCCCAGTGGGTCCCCAACTATGCGGACAGAGCTCGCCCATTGATCAAAGCCACCATCTTCCCCGTCGGCTGAGGCCCGCCAGATTTTCAGCCGCATCAAGGCAGATATTGCCAAAGCCGCGATGCGTGCGGTGGACGAGTCCATCCCCTTCCAGGTGGAGAGCGACGCGTCAGAGGTCGCTCTCGCCGCTACCCTTAACCAGGCGGGCAGGCCCGTAGCCTTTTTCTCCCATACCCTCAACACCTCCGAGATTTGACACTCCTCAGTCGAAAAAGAGGCTCAAGCCATCGTGGAAGCTGTACGGCACTGGAGGCACTACCTCGCTGGTAGGAGGTTTACCTTCGTCACCGACCAACGATCGTGAGCCTTCATGTTCGACAATACACTGCGGGGCAAGATCAAGAACGATAAAATCTTGAGGTGGAGGATTGAATTCTCCACCAAAAATTATGACATTCGGTATCGTCCTGGGAAGCTCAATGAGCCCCCAGATGCCCTGTCCGGCAGCACGTGCGCCAGATGACCGATTCCGGGCCATCCACAACGACCCTCTGCCACCCGGGGGTCACTCGGCTTCTCCACTACATCAAGGCCCGCAACCTGCCCTACTCCACCGGAGGAGGTCAGGGCCATGACCAGGGACTGCCAGATCTGTGCGGAGTGTAAGCCGCACTTCTATCGACCAGATAAGGCCCACCTGGTAAAGGCATCCCGGCCCTTCGAGCGCCTCAGCATCGACTTCAAAGGGCCCCTCTGCTCTACCAACCGCAACGCGTATTTCCTCAACGTCGTTGACGAGTACTCCTGCTTCCCCTTTTTCAATCCCTGGCCCCGACATGACCGTGGCCACTGTCATTAAGGCCCTGCATAGTATCTTCACCTTGTTCGGTTTCCCCACTTACATCCACAGTGACCGGGGCTCCTCGTTTATGAGCGACGAACTGCGTCAGTATCTGCTCGGTATGGGCATTGCCTCAAGCAGGACTACCAGTTATAACCCCCGAGGAAACGGGCAGGTGGAGAGGGAGAACGCGCTGGTATGGAAGGCCGTCCTCCTGGCCCTACGGTCTAGGAATCTCTCAGTTTCCCACTGGCAGGAGGTCCTCCCCGACGCGCTCCACTCCATTAGGTCACTCCTTTACACAGCCACGAACGAGGCCCCTCATGACCGCCTATTTGTTTTCCCTAGAAAATCCACCTCTGGGGTCTCGCTTCCGGCCTGGTTGACGACACTGCGGCCCGTACACCTCAGAAAACACTTGAGGAGCCATAAGTCCGACCCCCTGGTCAAGAAGGTCCAGCTCCTTCACGCCAACCCCCAGTATGCCTACGTGGCGCACCCCGACGGCCGACAAGATACGGTCTCCCTCCGGGACCTGGCACCCGCAGGTTCCCCTACAACCATCACCTAACCCCCCCCCCCCCCCCCACTACCTACACTGAACAGCGCCCCCGCCCCTGCATGGCCTATACCCCCCCTCCTACACCCCTTCCCCCATTGCCGACCTACAGGGATGAAGCCCCAGAAGACACGCTCCTGGAGTTAACACCCATGCCCGCAGCGATGAGTTCAACATCCATGCCAGCAGCGAGACCACAACTCAGGCGATCGCAGCGCACGATCAAGGCGCCGGACAGACTCAACCTGTGAGCCACTTCACCCCCGCTGGACTTCAATTTTTTAACAGGGGGTGAATGTTTCACGGCAACTATTCACCACTGTATTGCATTGTACTATGTTGTTGCCCTTGTGGGCTCCACCTATGGACCATTGTATCACATTACATCGCACTGTATCATGTTGGTGCCCTTGCGGGCTCCGCCCCCCCTTGGGGGAGGTATATAGATCTGCTGCCCTGCAGGCGGCTCTCAGTGCAGAGCAGTCGCAGGCAGGCATAGTTCTAGCTGATTAAAACCACTGTTCACTTCAACTCTCCGTCTCGTGTGAATTGATGGTCGCATCACCCTGTTTTAGCTCAGATTATGGGATGATGGTGCTGTGACCCAGCTCTGGCATTTTTGTACTCATGATCAAGTCCAGCTAATGAAAGAAGACCGAAGACACTTGAAAAATAGGGTAGATATTTGTCAATGGTACAAATAGATCAATTTAGCAGAATGGATGTAGGGAGATAGTTGGTTGCAAACCGAAATGAAATAAGGCCAATGCAAAAGCAGCTAAAATATCTCTCCTGCCGAAGACCGCAGACAAATATTGGCAGCAATCAAGGGGTCGGCACTGCAGCACAAATGTAAATGCGTTGGAATCTTCTTTAGACCTCTGTTGCTTCTTTATATTTGATGAACCCAATTATCAACCAATTTGAACAGCACAAAGACTTGACAGAAGAGTTCTGTTGCTACAACTGCCCCTAGTGCTACTCTTCAGGAAGGTGAACTAAAAGGCAACCAGGATTCTTGTTGAGTGCAAAGCGTTCATGTAAGGTGGAACCTTGAGGAGGTGACAAGACTCTCAGCACCAGTTGGAGAGCTGGCGAAACCGCCCCACTGCCTCTTTTAGGGAAGGCCTGCTGCATCTTGTTTCACTTGGGCACTTGACAGGGTAGCAGTGGGCCTACCCCCGGGGTCCATGGTCCGGGGGGGCAGAAACCAATTAGCGGCTGACAGTTCGATTGAGCAGCTGCACCACTGGGGAAGTGGTGGCTGCTGCCGGTACGACACTCTGTCGAGGCCTAGGATTATTGCTGGATCCTAAGACAGAGGTGAATGATGGTGGGAGAGGGGTCACAGGGTGGGGGTCAGCAGCAAGGGCAAGGGGTGGCTTTCAGTCACCACCCCAACTCATTCCACCCCCCCCCCGCCCCCATGTCAGATCTTTCGATCAGGCACTGAGTGCCTTCGAGCAAGTGGCCACCCCCCCATATCAACTGGGAGCCTACAAGCGACCCCGCATATGTTTGTTCGTCATGCTCCCCACGAGAGACATCCCTGTCTGCTGCTCGGTCAATACGTGTGGCGGGGTATGAGGCCCTCATGGGCATAGGCCTTATTATAAAATATTTAATCAGGGTGGAGGTGGGAGGGTGGCGTGGTTCTCACCTCCCACCAAACTTGCTAGGGGCAAAGGCAAAAGTTACAGCTGTCAAGAGCAAGAAAAAGAACGACTTTAACTCTTTCCCTCCATGGTGAAACAGCGCATATGTAAAGAACATCTCACATGGGTGGGATATCCTTGGATGTGTACTCAGTACCTTGAGTAGTATGACAAAAAAAAATGGGGCTGGGGAAAGAGAAGACTTCATTTGCTACATCCACCCTCTTGGTTGGACAAATGGAACAGTCTGTATTCTACATTTCTTCATGCTTACCATCAATACCACTTGGTGATCATTGAACAGGAAGTGCGTGTTTCTGTGGGTGAGACTGGTCAAGCTGGTTTTTCTTTCTTCCCAGATTACAATCTCAGATGTACTTTAGGCATTGGAAACGCCAACGCAGTTTCCAGCACCAGAAATATTGATATTGCTGCCATAGCAATATTTATAATTTATTCAATGGAATAAAAAGGTTTTCTAGTAATATTACACTTTCACACTAGCTGCACACAACACAAATAATTTAAGCTACAAATGTGTCAAATGATTTGGCTATAGAAAACAATCTCAGAGCACAATAGCACAAATAATTCTGTTATAATCCCACTTTTTCTCTGCAAAAGATGTATTCCCATCTTGATTCAGTCTTAGCACTCTTTCCTATGGATTGAAGCCTCATTCAATCCAGAATCTACAAGCACCTAAGTACTGAGGGACTGCTGCATTGTTGCAGGCCCATCCTTCAGATTAAAGTCTCTGTTTGGCTGCTGCAGTAGCTCAGGTGGCTATCAAAGATTCCACGGTGCTACTTGACAACAGTCAGGGAATTCGTCCAATGTCCTGGTCACATCTGCCCTCTACTAATGCCACCAAGAACAGATTAACTGGGGATCTGTTTCAGTGTGGGATTTTTGCCATATTCGAAATGGTTACCACATTTGCCTGCATCAAAGTAACTCACATGTGCAAGGTAGGTGGATTGAACACGCTAAATTGCCCCTTAATTGGAAAAAAATGAATTGGGTACACAAAATTTATGAAAAAAAAGTAACTCACAAAAGTGTAAATGGAGTAATTTTTCACTTCTGAGTAGTTAGCCTCATTCAACAAGTGGACGGGCTGGAGAATGTGCTACATCACTGTAGAAGTCATTCTTTAAACCACATTCCTGCCAAACAAGCTTCCCTCATCTGGAGTGAATATTAAATTGGAGTCAACATTGAGTTCAATCATTCCAGACCATGATTCTGTTTTTTTGCCATATGTCGGTTTGAATCTTGTTTTTCACATTTTTGCTTTTGCACAGAGTTGTTAATTATCCACACGTTCACACTCTGGACCATAGCTTTGTCTCCTTACTACAACCATGACCATTCTCTTTGCCTTTTGTTTCATGACGTAGATCATAGAATTTACAGTGCAGAAGGAGGCCTCCTGAGCGTGGTGGAGGCAGGGTGATAAAATATTTTTAAGACAGAGATAGATAGATCCTCGAATAACAAGGTAGAAAATGTATTGGAGATAAACAGAAAAGGGCTACAATCAGATCAGCCATAATCTTATCAAATGGCTGAGCAGGTTTGAGGGGCCAAATAGCTTCCACCTGCGACTAATTTGTATGTTCATATATACGCTATCACAGAATAATACAGCACAGAAGAGGTTCTTCGCCCCATCGAGCCTGCACCGATGCATGAAAAATGCCTGACCAGCCTACCTAATCCCATTTGCCAGCACTTGGCCCATAGCTTTGAATGTTATGACGTACCAAGTGCTCATCCAGGTGCATTTTAATGGATGTGCGACAACCCGCCTCTACCACCTTCCTTGACCGTCCAACTTTTGTTCTTCCTCTCATTCCCCCTTTTGATGGCACATTCCTACCCTCTAAAATAAAAGCAAAATACTGTGGATGCTGGAAATCGGAAACAAAAGCAGAAAATGCTGGAAAATCTCAGTAGGTCTGGCAACATCTGTGGACAGTGAAACAGTTAAAAAAACATTTTTTCACTCCTTCTGAGCTATAAAGCCAATGTGCAGAGTGGACAGGACACACACTTAATAAATCTCCTTGCTCGCTCCAACAAGTAATTCAAATTCAAAATGAATCCAATTCATGATCCCCACAAGAGACAAACTTGATCCAAGCTGACAAAACAGGCATTACACCTGATCCTGGGCTTGATCTCAGCCAAAAGGCCAAGAAACAAACCGTATGACTCAAGACCGTGAGATTCTTCTTCAGAGCGTGAGGCATAAACGGGATGCATATGATACAGTTGAAGAGGGGATGGAGCAGGTGAAGCAAAATAGAAGGTCAGGGATAGGTGGGAGATCAGGAGAGATGGACACAAATCAAAGAGACTGGTAATGATAGTGTTAAAGACAAAGGCAGATGCACATTTCTACCTCTCCTCAGCTCTGAAGGAGAGTCTTAAGGACTCAAAACATTAACTCTTGTTTCTCTCTCCACAGATGTTGCCAGACCTGCTAAACTTTTCCAGCACTTTGTTTTTAGACGCAAACATTTTCAATATTCTATTAATTTGCACACAGAAACTATTATAATGTTTGCAGCACCATGTTGACTCAGAATGCCCCAGGTTTTAAAAAGAAATTCCAATTAGGGGCAATTGAGCTTGGCCAATCCACCTACCCTGCACATCTTGTGGGAGAGAGACCCATGCAGACATGGGTAGAATGTGCAAACTCCACAAGGACAGTGACCCAGGACCGGGATCAAACCCTAGGCGCCGTGAGGCAGCAGTGCTAACCACTGCACCACTGTGCTGCCCCAGAATGCTTCAAGTTACCACCTCAGTGTGTTGAGCTATCCAAGCTCAGCCAGAGTAGCAGTAGGGGCACCTCAATTTAATCAGCATCCCTCGGCTAGTTGGAGGAAATTTAATCAAGACTTGGCTCTCAATCACTATGCAGTGATCTGAAATGCGAAGATACACTTGCGTAGACATGGAATGAGGACAGCACCAGGGCCTGCTGTGATGTACCCTAAAACTAGTCGTCCTGTATT
This sequence comes from Scyliorhinus torazame, assembly GCF_047496885.1. NCBI lineage: Eukaryota > Metazoa > Chordata > Chondrichthyes > Carcharhiniformes > Scyliorhinidae > Scyliorhinus > Scyliorhinus torazame. Next base: position 42,251,224 of record NC_092722.1, read on the forward strand.
ACATATTGAGAATGGCAGTTTGGTTGACGGTATCCGAGACTGACAGCATCTGTAGAATTGGTCACTAGCAATGTTTTCAGAAGAAGCAATGGAAGGGAGGATAAAAAACATTCAGTGTACGTTTAAAACAAAACGGCTGCCAGCGACTATCGTAAAAGAAACAATGAAGCCCACTAGTACACATTATATTAAGCTGCATTCAGTTAACACAATAGTATATTGTCTCACCATGATTATGGCTAGACTCCAGGGATATAAAAACAGGCCTTTTTGGCAGAATTCTCATCTGACATGCCTTTGCTCAGGGTTTTGTTTTATTTTTAAAAGCACACTTTGTTCCTATGCCCACAAAGTGGTTGCTGTGTGCTGTTTCAGAAGGCAAAGACTGGAATTCGCTCCAGAAAGGCCTGAACTTGGGGACTACATGGTAAAGCACACATAGAATGGTGGGCTGTTAAATGAGCTAATCTACAGTGGAGCTACAGTACCTGTGGTATGCAGAGCGCTCCTTTTGCCAGTAAACGTTAACTGTAACCATTTGTACTGAATAGCTAAGCCGGGGATGGAAAAGCACCACCGAGAAACACATTGTGCAGCCACTGGCCATTTGGAATTTTACACATTCAGGACAATTGTGGTTAGCACAATTGCTTCACAGCTTCAGTGTCCCGGGTTCGATTCCCGGCTTGGGTCACTGTCTGTGCGGAGTCTGCACGTTCTCCCCGTGTGTGTGTGGGTTTCCTCTGGGTGCTCTGGTTTCCTCCCACAGTCCAAAGATGCGCAGATTAGGTGGATTGGCCATGATAAATTGTCCTTAGTGTCCAAAATTGCCCTTAGTGTTGGGCGGGGTTACTGGGTAATGGGGATAGGGTGGAGGTATGGGCTTGGGTAGGGTGCTCTTTCCAAGAGCCGGTGCAGACTCGATGGGTCGAATGGCCTCCTTCTGCACTGTAAATTCTATGACATGCAAGCTATTTCCTACCATCTGAAAATGTGAGTTTCTCCAATTCTAAAGCTGAACTGTATATTTTTAATTGAAGAATGCCATATCGGGCCTGGGAGAACGCTGGTAATGGGAAATAACATTTGAATTCTGGAAAGATAACATGGGTCCATCGGTATCCGAAAAATAAAAACCCAGCTTATTACTTTGGGTGTAGAGACTCTTGAGGGGGATCAATTTAGGTTTATTTTGGTTACAGTTGGATGAGCTGTCGATTTCCTGCATTTTGGGCATCTCCCCCTCTGAACTCAGCATAATCAAGGTTTGAACCCAGTCATCTGCTTACCAGATAAAGTCATTGACACTTCAGGGACTTCTGATACAAGATTATATTTAAAAAGTTCAAATTCTATCTGACACGTAATTTCCATTTTTATTTTGTTCTCTTTGTAATTTTGATATGGAAGCATTATTTAATAAGCTCACCTGCTTCATTAACATATAGGGCCAAGGAACTAAGGTGCTCCCCAAGTCTGCCATGACTGGCAGCTCACCAATATGGTTTAACATCATTTTGAGCTTTTACCTATGAGAACCACAGTTTCAAACTGATCTTAAATAATAGTCTGGATTTTCACGCAGAGTTGAGGAACGTTCTGGCTCGCCAAATTCGCCTTGGAAGAAACTGCCTCGAATGGCTGGATTTTCATCAAGGGGATAGGTGCATTTTGGTAGATCAAATCAGGGCAGGATCCATTCAGTTAATGATAGGAGTTGGGGTGAGTTACAGAACAAAGAGATCTAAGAATACAGGTTCAAAACTCCTTGAAGGTGGAGTCGCAGGTGGACAGGGTGGTGAAGAAGGCATTCAAGCATGCTTTGGTCAGAATATTGAATACAGGAAGTCTTGTTGAAGTTGTACAAGACATTGGTAAGACCACACATGGAATACTGTGTTCCGTTCTGGTCATCCTATTATAGGAAGGATATTGTTAAACTCGAAAGAGTGCAGAAGAGATTCATGAGGATGCTGCCAGGACTTGATGGACTGAGTTATAAGGAGAGGCTGGGACATTTTTCCCTGGAGCATGTGAGGCTTAGGGGTCTATAAAATAATGAGGAGCATCGATAAGGTGACATCTTTTTCCAAAGGTAGAGGTGTCTAGAACTAGAGGGCATAGGTTTAAGGTGAGAGGGGAGACCAGAGGCAGTGGTAGAAGTGGGTACAATTTTGTCCTTTAAAAAGCAGTTACACAGTTACACGGGCAGGGTGGGTATAGAGGGATATGGGCCAAATGCAGCAAGTGGGACTAGCTTAGTGATAGAAATTGGGCAGCATGGACCATAGAACATAGAACATAGAAAATACAGCACAGAACAGGCCCTTCGGCCCACGATGTTGTGCCGAACCTTTGTCCTAGATTAATCATAGATTATCATTGAATTTACAGTGCAGAAGGAGGCCATTCGGCCCTTTGAGTCTGCACCGGCTCTTGGAAAGAGCACCCTACCCAAACTCAACACCTCCACCCAACACCAAGGGCAATTTGGACATTAAGGGCAATTTATCATTGGCCAATTCACCTAACCCGCACATCTTTGGACTGTGGGAGGAAACCGGAGCACCCGGAGGAAACCCACGCAGACACGGGGAGGACATGCAGACTCCGCACAGACAATGACCCAAGCCGGAATCGAACCTGGGACCATGGAGCTGTGAAGCAATTGTGCTATCCACAATGCTACCGTGCTGCCCTTAAGAACAAATAAATCTACATTATATCATTTTACCGTAATCCATGTACCTATCCAATAGCTGCTTGAAGGTCCCTAATGTTTCCGACTCAACTACTTCCACAGGCAGTGCATTCCATGCCCCCACTACTCTCTGGGTAAAGAACCTACCTCTGATATCCCTCCGATATCTTCCACCTTTCACCTTAAATTTATGTCCCCTTGTAATGGTGTGTTCCACCCGGGGAAAAAGTCTCTGACTGTCTACTCTATCTATTCCCCTGATCATCTTATAAACCTCTATCAAGTCGCCCCTCATCCTTCTCCGCTCTAATGAGAAAAGGCCTAGCACCCTCAACCTTTCCTCGTAAGACCTACTCTCCATTCCAGGCAACATCCTGGTAAATCTTCTTTGCACCTTTTCCAGAGCTTCCACATCCTTCCTAAAATGAGGCGACCAGAACTGTACACAGTACTCCAAATGTGGCCTTACCAAAGTTTTGTACAGCTGCATCATCACCTCACGGCTCTTAAATTCAATCCCTCTGTTAAAGACCAGCTGGGCCTGTTTCCATGCTGTAAACATCGATGACTTTATGAGTTGGGCCTGCCTTCCCCAGAAACAGGGGCTGCCAATTGTTGAGGCAACCTGGTTAAAAGGGCCGTCTTAGTGCTCTGTGACTTAGCTCCAGTTGTAATAAAAGCAGTTAGGCCCTCTAGCCTTCATCCGCCACATGCCCACCTATTCCTCATGCACCATCCAAGCTAGTTCATGCCACTCACTAACCCGCATGGCTCCTCATACCATCCATACCAACCCATGTCGCTCTACCCGACCCCGCATGGCCCCTTAGCCCCTATGCCAATTTAATACTAACTCATCCCAACACATGAAACCCCATTCACCCCCATGGCCTTCTCTAGCCCCCAACATCAATGGATGGCAACCTATGTCGCCCACCCACCAACCTTTACCCTTACACCTTCCATGACAATTCACCCAGTATCCAGCATGTGCAGACCTCAGGAGTCATGCTGAGATGAAATAAAATACATTTCTAAGTATTTATTACAGACTTCACGGTATACAAGACCACTCATTGAGAAAATCCCATTTAATACCTTTAAATGTCCTCAAGTACATCATCTCTTATAAAAACAAACACTTTTATTCATAGCCCCACATCAAAGGCAGCCAATCCCTTAATAATCTTTTGGAGCAGTCATTCAAACTGCCAACTTACAACGCTGGCACTCTGATAATGATTGGTTGTGAAAGCAGTCGATCAGTAAAAACATAATAATAATAATATTTATTGTCACAAGTTGGCTTACATTGCAATGAAGTTACTGTGAAAAGCCCCTTGTCGCCACATTTTGGTGCCTGTACAGAGGGAGAATTCAGAACATCCAAATTACCTAACAGCATGTCTTTCAGGACTAGTGGGAGGAAACTGGAGCACCCGGAGGAAACCAACGCAGACACGGGGAGAACGTGCAGACTCCGCACAGACAGTGACCCAGCCGGGAATCGAACCTGAGACCCTGGCGCTGTGAAGCCACAATGCTGTACCTACTGATGCTGCAAGTAAAGATTTTGTTCAATTCGAGATACAACAGGCTTTTCTTTTTCAAAATTAAAAAAGCAGGGGATTTAAATACCTTGACAGCTAGACAGTTCCACAGCGTTATCCACCTTTTATGAGTATTCACATCTACTTTTAAAAATCTAAGTTGCACACTGTAGGAAAAAGACCTGTCTACAGTGAAAGTAGGGCATGTTTGATCTCAGCACTGTGTTCAAATGGCCTGGCTGGGTTTGGATTTCCTCCATGTGCAAATTACATCTGGCTCCCTTGCCCCTGGCGATGAAAATAGAATGTCAGACATGGGATAGAACTTCTGGATCCCGGTTCCTGCCACCAGTTTGGATGGTGTTGCCATGACACCGCAAAAATTCAGGCCAATATTTACATTGCAGTTATCATTACATTCTTTGAGCCTGAACTTAGATGTCTTGGACAACTCTGAAAACCTGTGTCCTGCAAAGGAGACCACCGGCCACCATGACTTGTGCGGTTCTTGTTAAGTTAACCAAAAAGTAGGATCAGTGAAGCTTTTTGACTGAGAACACACTTTGGGCAGAACAATAAGCCCTTCCTCCAGAAGCAGAATAAGATATGCCTCACAGAACAGTACATTTTCAGTCAAATTTTCCATGTAGGCAGTTCAGGTACAGGAAGCAATAAGGTCACTCACGTGGAAGTAGACTGCAATACCACAACACTAGAGCTAGATCAACTTAAACAGTGGAGAAGGATATTACTGTGGATGCTGGAATCTGAAACAAAAACAGAAAATACTGGGCAATCTCAGCAGGTCTCACAGTGGAGAAGGACAGATGGTTATCTTCTCTTTATGTTGAGGGTAATCCCGCTGAGGACCCGGGTTCGATCCCGGCCCCGGGTCACTGTCCATGTGGAGTTTGCACATTCTCTCTGTGTCTGCGTGGATTTCGCCCCACAACCTAAAGATGTGCAGATTAGGTGGATTGGCTACATTAAATTGCCCCTTAATTGGAAAAAAATAACTGGATACTCTAAATTTATTTTTTAAAAATGTTGAGGGTAATCCGTCAAGATAGATTATCTTTGTTTAATATAGAGGCATTGTTACATTACTGGCACTGTTTTGAGATGGACACAGCATACGTGTGTCCATGGGCAGGTAGTCCAAGTTAAACTGCCAAATAAGTCACTCACCAGTTGTGGTAAAGGAATTCTATGCATTCGCTCATTGGAAATCCAATAAAGTTTTGATATTAACAGATAGTTGGCTGATTTCATTGTGTTGTGCCACTTTTGAAAATCTCAAAATGAAGCTTCAGGAGTTTCAGGCAGTCCAACTCACTCGGCTGAAATACTGGACCGAAGACTGACTGAAGTGTTTGTTTTGGCTTTAATTCAGAGCTCAGTTCCCTATTCCAAAAAAAAATTACCTAACATGACATATGTGTAAAATTAATTATGATGGGAAGGATCCAGGGCCGGACAGCTTTCCGGTGGAATTTTATAAAATATTTGCGGCAGAGTTGGCACATTTGTTGGGGATGTTTAGTGAGGCGTAGGAGAAGCTGCCAGAGACACTGACACAGGCATCGATCATGCTAATCCCGAAGAAGGGGAAGGATCTGGTGGAGTGTGAGTCGTAGAGGCTCATTTTGTTGTTGAACACAGACATGGAAGTGCTGACTAAGCTAGTGGCAGGGAGGGTGGAGGGATGTGTGTCAGGGGTGGTCTCTGAGGATCAAACTGCTTTGTAAAGGGTAGACAGCTCTCTAGTAACATTAGGAAGGTGTTAAATGTGGTTATGGCTCCGTCAGTGGGGCGGGTGCCAGAGGTTATTGTCTCTATGGATGTAGGGAAGCCTTTTGATCGGGTGGAGTGGAGGTATTTCTTTGAGAACTTGGGGAGGTTTGGGTTTGGCCCGAAGTTTGGGGCATGGGTACGTCTGTTGTATGTAGTCCCGGTGGTAAGTGTACGTACAAATGGGATGAGTTCACAGAGTTTTGGACTTCACAAGGGAATGAGACAGGGGTGTTCGCTGTCACCGTTGTTCACGCTGGCGGTTGAGCCCTTGGCGATGGCCCTTAGGGGGCCTGTGGAGCAGTGGGGGATTGTGAGGGGGGAACAACTGTACAAACTGCGGACTGTGAGTTGTGGACTACGTTTTGGATATATGTTGCTGTTTTCTACACATGTTTGGAATAAAATATTATGATGATTTGTTTAGCCTTTCTAGGAGCACAGACAAATATCACACCATGACAGCCACAGCCTTGGCAGTTGTTGGTCTACTTAGGCAGTTGACCTTCCAGGTGAGCAGAATATCCGCATGCTGCATGGATGCACCATATGTTAGCTATAATCGAAGTGGAACTAGCAGGATGTCTAGTGGATGCTGTAAAATTGCCTTTGTGTGTTGCCCACAGGGAAAGGATTTTATGTGAAATGTTGATGAGGTCAGGGCCAAAAAGGCAGATTAGCATAAAGTGGGTTCCGTTCCAAATGCAGCAGGAATTTCAGGGCTCTTCTAGATTAATTTGTGGTAGCACATATGCAGGGAATTTAACCACCTAAATTAAAATTCCACTGATGGGAGAAAAACACAAGAGAAAGGAGACAATGGCTGTTTTTACATTGCATAACTTTGTGTTGCTGCTGCAGGTTTCTGGAAGCACGGGCCTTGTGTAACTTGCTGCAAACCATTACATGGGCCATAAACCATTTTTAGTGGGTCAGCAAGTCCTAGTCATTTTACATTCTGTTTGCAGTGGTAGTAACCAAAACTCCACCAAGGCGATCACGACTGCAATGGTATTTCTAGCTTACTGCATGCCACACAGCATGGTTCAATTACTTTTCAATTATATTAGGATGAAAATGGCAGCAATCCTATCCTCAGTTAGAAGTATGCAATCTCATAGGAACAGGAATAAGTTATTCATCCCCTTCAGCTTCTTCTGCGATTCAATTATATTATGGCCGATCTGTACCTTAACTCCATTTGCAGAGCTTTGTTCCTCAGGGCAGCACGGTAGCATAAGTGGCTAGCACTGTGGCTTCACAGCGCCAGGGTCCCAGGTTCGATTCCCCGCTGGGTCACTGTCTGTGCGGAGTCTGCATGTCCTCCCTGTGTCTGCATGGGTTACCTCCGGGTGCTCTGGTTTCCTCCCGCAGTCCAAAGACGTGCAGGTTAGGTGGATTGGCTTTTTGTTTGAACAGTAAAAAAATAAGGCCAAACGGTACAAACACTAATTTTGTGTTGGAGAAACCGGGTACCCTCCCGTCATTACCAATGTACGGGGAGGGGGGAGTGGATACTCTGATTATTAAAACAGTTCACATGTTTCTACAAAAAACAAATGGTACAAGCACTAAACTTTGCGCTGGAGAGACCAGATACCCTCATCTCTGTACCAACAGAAGGGAAAGGAATGTTGGTGAAGAGGAGGGGGGGGGGGGGGGGGGGGGGGGGGGGGGGGGGGGGGGGGCAAATAGGGCACTGCCTGAACTATCTACGGAGGCAGCAGAAAAACAAAAGAACCTTCAATTATGATGTGCCAGATTCCGGGAGTCCCCCAGAGGGGGTGACACAGTGTCAGGCACGAGTGAGACCCGCACCCCACTACAGAGTGTCTCGATTGGCCATGCTAAATTGCCCTGAGTGTCCAAAGAGGTTAGGAGGGGTCATTGGGTCATGGGGATAGGGTGGAAGTGGGGGTTTAAGTGGGACGGTGCAGACACAATGGGCCGAATGGCCTCCTTCTGCACTGTATGTTTTATATAACCCTTAATACCCACAACTAATAACCTTTCACTGCAGTTACTTGTTAAATCTTGATTGGAACTGAAAATCATGAACAGGCTTAACGATTAATGACCAATTGCCATTTGAATCTCAGTGAAACTAGTTTGGGACTGTTAGTTTTGCCATTAAAGGATTAAGGCTCATGGTGCAGGATATCAAGGCTGGGAAAATCAAAACTAGACTTTGACTATTGGAAGGGCCAACCTTGGGTTTCAAGGAACGATACGCAAAGACATGAAGCAGCCTTCATACTGGTGTTGGAAATGTCTGTGCTCCTATTACTTGATGCTCATATCTCAGACAGCCGGCAGCAAACCACAATGTATAAACCTGCCAGTTTCACGGAGGTATCTGGGAAAAACTGGTTTCAAAATGAGTTATTGGTTATGTTTACTGTGATGATGCCACTGCCTGCAGCAAAATTACAAAACTGGAGAACAAAAACCTCCCCATCTCAATGCCATTCTACAAGCAGTCTGACAAGAGGCAATAAGTTGTACAGGTTGGGGATGCAGGGAAATGACGAGTTACAGGAGAAGATACAAAATTTCAAGCTGGTGAGAGGAGTGTATAAATAGAGTATCTGGAGAAACCGAATAAAATATTATTATTGATCAAGATAGAAAGACAAGGGGCGAAATTCTTCTACCTGCCCCGCCACATTTCTGCGCCGACCGGCCGGCGGGAGTCTCCGTAACACCGGCCGGTCAATGGGGTTTCCCATTGTGGGGCAGCCCCACGCCGTCGGGAAACCCCCCGGTGCCGGCAAAACGGAGACTCCCGTCGGCGGAGAATGACGCCCAAGATTTGAGTTCGCTGACGGTTGCAAATCTAGATCAATCTATAAATCGATTCCCGTTTTGAAAATACTTGGCAAGTAAGATTGTTTCAGAGCTATCTTAAGCAAAAAATGATACAGATCCATTCCAATGACTGTTACAATGCAGAGTCCTTCCTCAGGCTGCATTAAATTATTCACACACAGCCAAGTGTTCAGATGACTCAAGAGAAATCAATTTAAGTTCAAATTACAATGCTGAGGGAAGCTCAAATGGACACTTGGACTAAGCACAGTTGCATTAATAAGGTCTGAAAAATCTGGTTTTGCTCGTAAAACACACACTAAAGTCATCAGTCATTCTGGTTACAATTGAAACTTCCTGTTTAAATCCTTGTGTGCATTACGAGCTTTGAAGCATCCTGTTAAACAATGCACTAAAGGCCACTTCACATTCTACTGACTTTCTGGAACTCAGTCACACTTCACCAAATTCACTGTTTGCTATTAAAGGAGTGTTGGCAGACTTGCTTCAGCAGAAAGCTTTACTTAATAAGACTTCAGGACATTGAATGCGAACCTGGGTCAGAAATCAGCACAAAACACACACTAAAAGGTGAGCCTTGAGGTCTGGGAGAAGCATTGTTAAAGAGAGTATGGGACAACAAAAGCAGCTTTAAAAAAAATAATTGCACTGCTTCATACATAGCTCTAATATTTTTTGGGGAGGGGATGTTTTAGAATTTACAGCTGTCATAAATCCAAACACACTACCAAATGGTGCCAATTAACAATGTTGTCCATTCAGCTTAAATCCCATAGGTCTATTTTCAGACGAGGAAGTATATGACCGTGAACAGTTCAAAGAGATCATAGCGCAGCTAAACTTCTACTTTCTCACAGTTGCCACCAAGTAAACCTGGCCCTGTAAGCAATGTGTAGGGTGTGAAAAAAGACCCACTGCTGCAGTAAAAAAGCCCAAGAAGAGTAGAAACAGATCAAACAGTTTAGGGGATATGACCAAAGAATTTTAACTAGCACCCAGTGCGACCAGACTCAAATTAGTTTTTTTTAGACGTTCTTCAATAAATCTGTTACATATTACACAATGCAACAGGTAGCACATATCTAAAATGGGCTGATTTTCACCTTCATACTTCTATCCAACTCTCTAATTTGAGCACCTGGGATAGGTAGTCAATAAGCTTAACGTATATAAATAGATAGATATATGCATTTGCTATAGCGGCAGTTAACTCTATGGCTTGCAGCATGTCTGATTCTTATTCAACTGTAGACTTTTAAACAGTTGGTGGGCCAGATGTCACCCAGCAGTGGCTTCATTACCGTTATCTGTTTGACTCTTCAACATGCAAGCTTGCCCATCGCATCCCAGGCTTTTGTAACTGCTGACACTCTGGGACTCACCCCAGTGTAAATGGGGCAAATTCAGTCACATGATGAATGTGGATCCGCAACATAAACATCCTGCAGCTACAGATAAATGGACAGCCCATATTTGGAATGATTCATATGTTAATATGTAGGAAATTTTATCTGCAGAGGTAAAAGGGTGGTTTCTTTTACTGGCACTCGAGCAAGAAACCAAATCCAGCACCATGGTTGGTTGGTGCCTCAGCACGCTTTTGTGTCCTGAGCTCTCGGGATTAGGTTTTGATCCCTACGAGTAGTTCCACATGGTTTGTAATCGGGCTTTGGTTTTCATTTACAGTTTTGTGTTTTGGTTTAATCAGTTGCCTTGCTTGGGGGGCCTAAAAGGTCAAATCTTTGCCTTTAGCTGCACGTGCCTAATGCTAGCCCTGATTGCAACGCAAATGCTGCACAACCCAACAATGTGAAACATTTCTCTGCTTATAGTTTGCATAAAGCCCCTAAAGTAACTCCTTGCATATGCTGCTTGTGACTGTCTTTTGGCTGAGTTGGCATCATTGCTGCTCCTCAGTCAGGTCAGGTGGCAGAGCTGTTAAGATGGCCGTTAAAGATCCCACAGCATTATTAAAAGAGCAACTTTTACTGATCTTTGGCAACAACTCCCTATTCAGCCAACACCACCAAATAAAGAACCGGCCACCACATTGCTGGAGGAGGTGCTGTCGATAGGGGGACTTGAGAAGGGGGTAGTGTCAACGGTTTACGGAGCTATTTTGGAAGAGGATAAGGCATCACTGGAAGGGATCAAAGCAAAGTGGGAGGAAGAGTTGGGCAAGGTTATAGAGGAGTGGTTCTGTTGTGAGGTGCTCCGGAGAGTAAATGCCTCCACCTCGTGCGGGAGGTTGGGGCTGACACAGCTGAAGGTGGTATACAGAGCACACCTCACGAGGGCGAGGATGAGCCGATTCTTTGAAGGAGTAGAAGATGTGTGTGAGCATTGCCCCGGGGGGGGGGGGGGGGGGGGGGGGGGGGGGGGAGTGTGCCCTGGCGTGGCAGGGGACCTGTTGGAATTCTTGACTCTTGAGAAGGTTAAGTTTGAACTGAGGGGAAGGACGGAGGGGTTCTACAATTCATGGGCCTTATTCATTATGCACTTTCAAGAACTTGATAACATCGACCATTCGTTCGGGGGGGATGGGTGGGAGGGACGGGGGCTGTGTGCATTTAGGGTGACTATGGGTGATCCCTGAATCCTTTTTGTCATTTATTTATGTAAACACGCGGGCTAATGTTTGGGGTTTGGTGGGAGGATGGGATTGTTGTTATTGTTATGGGGATTGACATATGTGTTGCTGATTATTGTTTATTGTTGGTGGGTGTAAATGTGGGAGAAAATGTGAAAAAGGAGAATAAAAATATATTTTTTAAAATCAAATTGGAACTATGGCAAGTTTGTTAGTCGAAGTATTTTGCTGCTTTACAACCTGTAAATATGAGAAGTATGGGTTACGGCGTGATAAAAGAAACACAAGATAGTACAGTCTGCAATGCCCCATGGGCAGTATTATACCCAGCGATTTGGATGGTTTACATTGTGCGCAGGTAGGATTGTATTTCGTGCAGGGTAACTCATTGCAATGTGTTACCATCCTATACTTAACAGAAACCACCAGATGCAAATGACAGAGAAAGTTCAACTGAGGTAGCATGGGCAGGGAAAGTGATCTGGTGTGGCGTAACATTACGTGACAAATCTCTCAAATATCTATGCTTACCATGAATAGTGCAATCCGCTCAGGGTATTGCGAATTTGCATAGTAATTCCAATTAGTAGTAAGAATACAGGATACTTTGTGACAGCAAATCATTTGTCTACCGTGGGGAATATGGTCCAAGTTCTTTATCATGGTCATTTGAACCCTGGGACTTAATGCAAAATCGTAACACCCTCTTAAATGTCATTTTTTTTTAAAGAAAGCTTTACTCTATTTAGATTTGTTCCGTTTTGATTTTGCTAGCTGCACATTTCATTTACACCAAGGAGCAATTTTCTGTTTTACTTCACTATAAATTACAGGGATGACAGCACACCTTGCACGTACAGTATTAGTAATCCCTGTATGCACAGTATTTAAATTTAAAAAAAATTAAAAAAAAAATTTTTTTTATAAAGAGTACCCAATTATTTTTTTTCCAATTAAGGAGCAATTTAGCGTGGCCAATCCACCTAACCTGCACATCTTTGGGTTGTGGGGGTGAAACCCACGCAGACAAGAGGAGAACGTGCAAACTCCACACAGACAGTGACCCAGGGCCGTGATTCGAACCCGGGTCCTCAGCGCCGCAGTCCCAGTGCTAACCACTGCACCACATGCCACCCCTGTATGCACAGTATTAATACGTCCCTTACAAATAGTGTCACTGTTCTTGACACACTATTAGTACATTCTCTAAATGCAGTAGAGAACCTCTTTCTTACAGTATCACATTCTGTTCATATATTTGAACATATGTACAGTATTAACCTAGACATTGAAACCGGCACACTTCAAAGGCAATGTGAACACTGTTGATGTTGTAACATCTAAGTTATAGTAGAGAAACAAAGCATTGTTTAAAAAAGGCTGAAGACCTGTTCAGTTTTGAAACGGGCAGTCCAGAAATTTCTAAAAGGTAAACCGGACACCTGAAGACCACTGCTTAAAATAAAGCCCATTATCGTTCCTGTTACTTTTCTCCCTCCTGATGTGGAGCATTAATCATTAATGTCAATGGATTCAACTAATTTTCACCAGCAGCAATGCAAACATCACTGTTCAAGCTTCAATCCCATCTGCTGCCTGTTCTGGGCTGCATGGGTGAACCCGAACATCTCAAAGTCTCCAACCTCTTAATACAGATGCTTTTCTGATTGAAGTACTGAAAATTGTATTTGCATCAAAAACTAGAAAAAATAATGAGTGTTTTTAAAGGTGACTGGAGTATCCCCATTCTTAATGTTCTTTCTTGCTGTAATTGCATGCAGTGTTAATTGTGTTTCTACCTTTACCTGTGGTTGCTTATTGTTGTGGTTTCCCGCACAGCCTGAGCGGTCTCTGAAGCAAAGTCAAGAGCACCTGCCACTGGTTTGGTTACCGTGCCGACCAGTCCCTTTCCAAGGCCTGAGAAAAAACCGCTGACGCCACCGTCTGTTTTCACCCCTTCTACCGTTGAAGTGATGACACTGGTGAATCCACCAAGAATACCTGTGGGAGACAGACAAGGAAGTATTTTTTTTAAACCCCATCAATTTACTAGTGCCGAGACTGGATGATTTTAAGAAAGCATAATCTGAAAACGAGACCCAAGACAAACTAGTTTCCCTTCCTATCTCTGTACAAAGTTCATTGCAGTGTTAATGTTAGCCTACTTGTGACAATAAAGATTATTATTAATTAAAAGTTCACATTAAAAAACGGTTGAACCTTTGCAGCCGTGTTAGTGGAGAACTCAGCTTTTGCGAGCATTATCAAACAGAATTTGGCATGCAGCCACATAAGGAGACATGAGGGCAGATGACAAAAAACTAATCACTGTAGTAGGTTTTAAGAAGTGCCTTAAAAGGAGGAGAGGGGCAGGTCAGGAGTGGTCAAGATGCCAGAGCTAGAGCACTGAGATCTCAGGGGATTGGAGGAGTTACAGAAAGGGAGGGGAAAGGAAATGGATGGATTTGAAAACATTTTATCATAGCACTACTTAAACAACAGCCAATATAAGTCAGTGAGCTCGGGAGTAATGGGTGAATGGGGCTTGGTGCAAGTTAGGACACTGGCAGCAGAGCTTTTTTATGATCTCACGTTCACAAAGGATAGAATATGGGAAGGAGGCCAGGAGTGTGTTGGAATCGTCAAGCCTAGAGGTAACCATGTCTTGTATGAGGGTTTCAGAGCAGATAGCTGAAGCAAAGGCTGAGTTAGTAATGTTGTAGAGGCGGTTTTGGTGATGGCACAGCTATGTGGTCAAAAGCTCATCTCCGCAGGTTAGGTTAAGAAGGGGATGGGTAGGACAGGTATTTCACTCGGGACTGGACGCAAAAAATAGAGGGGTGGCAATTCTGGTGGGAAAGCATGTGTCATTTGAGGCCAAGACTATGGTAGTGGATAATGGAGGGAGATATGTGATGGTGAGTGGTAGGTTGCAAGGGACGTGGGTGGTGTTGGTAAATGTATACGCCCCGAACTGGGATGATGCTGGATTCATGAAGCGCATTCCGGACCTGGAGGTAGGAGGACTGATAATGGGAGGGGACTTCAACACAGTGCTGGATCCAGCACCAGACCGCTCCAGATCAAGGACGGGAAAGAGGCCGGCGGCGGCCAAGGTGCTCAGGGGGTTTATGGATCAGATGGGGGGAGTGGACCCATGGAGGTTTGCAAGACCGCAGGCCAGGGAATCTTTTTCTTTTCCCACGTGCACAAGGCCTACTCCCGGATGGATTTCTTTGTTCTGGGCAGGGGCTCATCCCGAGGGTGGAGGGGACGGAGTATTCGGCCATAGCCGTTTCGGACCATGCCCCGCACTGGGTGGAAATGGGGCTGGGAGAGGAGAGGGACCAATGCCCACTGTGGCGGCTGGACGTGGGACTGCTGGCAGATGAGGTGGTGTGTGGGAAGGTGAGGGGGTGTATCGAAAGGTACTTGGAGGCCAACGACAACGGGGAGGTGCGAGTGGGGGTGGTATGGGAGGCGTTGAAGGCGGTGATCAGGGGAGAGCTAATCTCCATCAGGGCTCATAGGGAGAAGACAGAGGTCATGAAAAGGGAGAGGCTAGTGGGGGAGATTTTGTGAGTGGGCAGGAGATACGCAGAGTCTTCCGGAGGAAAGATTACTTGGGGAAAAGCGACGGCTCCAGACGGAGTTTGACCTGTTGACCACAGGGAAGGCGGAGGCACAGTGGAGGAAGGCGCAGGGGGCGACCTACGAGTACGGGGAAAAGGCCAGTCGGATGCTGGCACGCCAGCTCCATAAGAGGACGGCAGTGAGGGAAATAGGGGGAATCAAAGATGGAGGGGGAACCACGGTTCAGAGTGCAACGAAAATAAACAAGGTATTCAAGGCCTTCTATGAAGAGCTGTACAGATCCCAGCCCCTAGGGGGGGGGGAAGAGGGGATGAGACGATTCCTAGGCCAACTGCGGTTCCCGAGGGTGGAGGAGCAAGCGGTGGCTGGTTTGGGGGCACCAATCGGGTTGGAGGAGCTGAGTAAGGGTTTGGGGAGCATGCAGGCGGGGAAGGCCCCGGGGCCAGACGGGTTCCCGGTGGAATTCTACAGAAAGTATGTGGACCTGTTGGCCCCGCTACTAGTGAGGACCTTTAACGAGGCAAGAGAGGAGGGGACCCTGCCCCCGACAATGTCGGCGGCGACAATTTCCTTGATTCTGAAGCGAGACAAGGACCCACTGCAATGTGGATCGTACAGGCCGATTTCGCTCCTTAATGTGGACGCTAAGTTATTGGCAAAAGTGCTGGCCACGAGGATTGAGGACTGTGTCCCGGGGGTGATTCATGAGGACCAGACGGGATTCGTAAAGGGCAGGCAATTAAATACCAATGTGCGGCGGCTATTAAACGTGATAATGATGACATCGGAGGAGGGAGAGGCGGAGATAGTGGCAGCTGTGGACGCGGAAAAGGCCTTTGACCGAGTAGAGTTGGAGTACCTCTGGGAGGTGTTGCGTAGGTTTGGGTTCGGGGGAGGGTTTATTAGCTGGGTTAAGCTCCTTTACAGCGCCCCGGTGGCGAGTGTGGTGACGAACCGGCGGAGGTCGGAGTACTTTCGGCTGTACCGAGGAACGAGGCAGGGGTGCCCCCTGTCCCCCCTGTTGTTAGCATTGGCGATCGAACCCTTGGCCATATCACTGAGGGAGTCTAATAAATGGAGGGGGTGGTCCGCGGGGGAGAAGAGCATCGGGTGTCGCTATACGCGGATGACCTGCTGCTGTACGTGGCGGACCCAATGGAGGGGATGGTGGAGGTCATGCAGACTCTGAGGGAGTTTGGGGAGTCCTCGGGCTATAAGCTCAATGTAGGGAAGAGTGAGCTTTTTGTACTACAGGCAGGGGACCAAGAAAGAGGGATATGGGACCTACCGCTGAGGAGGGCGGTGGGGAGTTTTCGGTATCTGGGGATCCAGATAGTTGGGGGGCCCTACACAAATTGAATCTGACGAGGTTAGTGGACCAAATGGAGGTGGACTTCAAAAGATGGGACACGTTGCCGCTCTCGTTGGCGGGTAGAGTGCAGTCGGTCAAAATGGTGGTCCTTCCGAGGTTTTTGTTTGTGTTTCAGTGCCTTCCCATCGTGATCACCAAGGGCTTTTTCAAGAGAGTAGGTAGGAGTATTATGGGGTTTGTGTGGGCGAATAAGAACCTGAGGATAAGGAGAGGGTTCCTGGAACGCAGTAGGGACCGAGGAGGGCTGGCGCTGTCAAACCTAGGGAGCTACTACTGGGCAGCAAATGTGGCGATGATCCGCAAGTGGGTTATGGAGGGAGAGGGAGCGGCATGGAAGAGGATGGAGATGGCGTCCTGTAAAGGAACGAGCTTGGGGGCGTTGGTGACGGCACCGCTGCCGCTCTCGCCATCAAAGTATACCACGAGCCCGGTGGTGGCGGCAACGTTAAGGATCTGGGGCCAGTGGAGATGGCACAGGGGTGCAGTGGGAGCCTTGGTGTGGTCCCCGATCAGGGGTAACCACCGGTTTGTCCCGGGGAAGATGGATGGGGGGTTCCAGGGCTGGCATCGGGCGGGGATTAGAAGATTGGGGGACCTGTTCATTGATGGGACATTTGCGAGCCTAGGGGCACTGGAGGAGAAGTTTGAGTTATCCCCGGGAAATGCATTTAGATATATGCAGGTGAGGGCTTTTGTGAGGAGACAGGTCGGGGAATTCCCGTTACTCCCGGCACAAGAAATTCAAGACAGGGTGATCTCGGGTGTATGGGTCGGGGAGGGCAAGGTTTCGGCAATACACCAAGAGATGAAAGAAGAGGGGGAAACGCTGGTAGAAGAGTTGAAGGGTAAATGGGAGGAGGAGTTGGGGGAGGAGATCGAGGAAGGTTTGTGGGCTGATGCCCTGGGTAGGGTTAATTCCTCCTCCTCATGTGCCAGGCTCAGCCTTATACAATTTAAGGTGGTTCACAGAGCGCACTTGACGGGGGCGAGGTTGAGTAGGTTCTTTGGGGTAGAGGACAGATGTGGAAGGTGTTCAGGGAGTCCGGCGAACCATGTCCACATGTTTTGGTCATGCCCGGTACTGGAGGGGTTCTGGAGAGGAGTGGCGGGAGCAATATCTCAGGTGGTGAAAGTCCGGGTCAAGCCAAGCTGGGGGCTAGCAATATTCGGAGTAGTGGATGAGCCGGGAGTGCAGGAGGCGAAAGAGGCCGGCATTCTGGCCTTTGCGTCCCTAGTAGCCCGGCGAAGGATCTTGCTAATGTGGAAGGAGGCAAAGCCCACCAGCGTGGAGGCCTGGATAAACAACATGGCTGGGTTCATAAAGCTGGAGAGGATTAAGTTTGCCTTGAAAGGGTCTGCACAGGGGTTCTACAGGCGATGGCAACCGTTCCTAGACTACCTCACGGAGCGTTAGAGGAATGTCGGTCAGCAGCAGCAACCCTGGGGGGGGGGGGGGGGGGGGGGGGGGGGGAAACGAGAGACTGTTTGAGGGGATGGATAAGCAGGAGATAACATGGAGGGTGGGGGAAACTGGCACGTGCGGGCGAGAGCCAGTGTATAAAGCTATGCAAATATACCATTTTGCCATGTATATATCTTGCTCAGTGCAATTTTGTGTTATTTTGTTACGGGGGGGGGGGGGTTGTTGTTTGTAAGGGGAAAAAATTGTGTTGTTAAAAAACTTTAATAAATATATTTTGAAAAAAGCTCATCTCAGAGTCATGTACGATAGCAAGGTTGTAAACAAACAGTTGTCAAGGAGGCATGGCATCAGTGGCTAAAGGACAAAATTTGTGGCAGGATCATAAGAAAATGGCTTTTGCTCCTCACAATGTTTAGTTGGTGTAA
Organism: Scyliorhinus torazame; assembly: GCF_047496885.1. NCBI lineage: Eukaryota > Metazoa > Chordata > Chondrichthyes > Carcharhiniformes > Scyliorhinidae > Scyliorhinus > Scyliorhinus torazame. The sequence goes on from NC_092722.1 coordinate 42,269,499, forward strand.
ATTTCTGCTCATCCACTGCTGGATGCTGGACAAGCGATGTGACATGTAAGAAGCAGTGGAGCTGTAGTGAGGTGTGGGTGAGGTGGAACTGAGTGTCTTCAGTGTAGTGTGGAAACTGACACTGCGTTTTCAGATGGTGTTGCCAAGGGGAAGCGCTTGGATGAGTAATAGGAGATAAATGGGTTGGGAAAAATTTAGAGGATTACTGGACTGGATTCCAAGTCCAAAGATATGCAGATAAGGTGGATTGGCCATGATCAATGTGCGACTTTAAGGGGATAGGGCGGGGGAGTGGGCCTAGGTAGAGTAGTCTTTCGGAGAGTCGGTGCAGACTTGATAAGCCGAATGGTCTCCTTGTGCACTTCTGGGATTTTATGATTCTATCTCTCCACAACAGCACAATATACTGACGGAGGAGAATACCATCCAGCGATTAAGTTGATTAAGCCTTTATCTAAGTGTGCTACAGCCTCCACATGTAGATATATTTCACATCAATGGAAGTCAATGAAGATATAGGTAGATGGCACTTAACACAAATTTTGAAGTAACTAACTGGCACTGATGGGGTGGAGAAGGGTTGGGAAAGACAAAATAGCAGCAATCATGCAAAGTAATCTTTAAAATAGTTAATAAAACGGAAACTAAATAAAATTTTCTCACTGAAGGGGACTTAACAACTTATGAAGCAGAAAAAAACAATTTTTGTTATCCGAGTCTGCGTATTCATGCTGCACAAGGCAGCACAATAAATCTAAAGATCCACCTCAGATTTGGGAAGTGACTTTATTGGGTAGGCAAAGATTAAAACACTCAGGGTGGAATTTGCTTAATTAGACAGTGTTCTGAGGGATTTTCCACCGTATGATGCTGAACATTCCAAACTGAGCATGAACAAACAAGGAAAAATGGACTTTCTGCTTACAAAGAACTTCTGTCTCTGAGAACAGGACATCTGAAATGCATTACTCTGAAATTCAATCATTATGGAGCATGACAACTTTAATGTTATGAATTCAGCTGGACAGCAGACTATGATCAATGAAAGGTCCTATTGTAAAAAAGAAATCCATCTCAAAAGCCATAGGAATGGTAAAATATATCCTAGAAATGACATGCCCACAGTTGGATAGAGTACACAGAAGATATTTATAATTATTTCTCCCAGCTATGGATTTTAACTGGTATTAATCCGAAATCTTTAACCATTCACAGTGGTGAACTAAACTAGAATTGCCTCTTTCACATACTCACCATGAGCTAGGCCTTGAATTCCAGCCACAAGGTGTTCACCACTGGTCACTGCTTGATAGCGGATAGATTCCCGCTCGGCCTGATGTCTGATGTCCATCGTCTTTCCCAACCCATCTGATAAGGTCCCAGCAAACTGTAAGAGGGAAGAGAAACAAGATGATACTTTAAAAGACAAGGGAGTTAGGCACAACAGCACTGTGCTGAACCCAAAATCCGAACGCACACCAGATTCAGCTGACAAATCCCGAAATTCATATCTCTCTATCCCGTTCTACACCACAGAAGATCTGAGACAATTATTGCATTGAAATTTTCCCAGAAAAGAATTTGCATAGACAATTCCAGTTATGTGGATCTGTAACAGTGTAAATTTTCCTCTTACATGGTCCTGCTGGGAGTGGTGCAAATATAAACCGGGGATTCTCACTGGTCTCTACAGTTCAGCTAATGACCATCTTAATCGGTTTAGCAATTAAATATTTAAAACTAAATTGGTTCACTCACCAAAAAAAAGAGAAAAACCAAGTCTGATCCTCTATTGATAGTATGTGACTAGGTGTTTCTCAGTCTTTTAATCTATAACATACATGTCCGAGATACAGTATCACATTCGGGCAGGTTATCATTACTCAATGTTTTTGATCTGTTGATTCCACGGGCAAATTTTCCAACAGGTTTCGAGGCCCTAACATTAGGATCAAATGGGGGTCCTAAGTCGGCACTTGCCAGGAGGCAGCCTCCCCATAGGCCAACTCCACAGTCCGTGAATGTGCCTCAAAATGGTGGTGCCATCGGAAAATTTAAATCAAGATTTCAGAGTGGTCAAGCCAGTAAGTTGGCCCATTCGATTGGAGGACACCCCAATGCTGGTCGCATTTCCAGCCACAGGTGCCGTCTTTTGTGCCAACGGCCCTCTTTTAAGCCTTCAAATTCAATTACCTCTCCCAGTCTGCCGCAGGATCTGACGGACTCCAGGTGTGGCAAAATGCTGCTGTGCTGCCGGCAAATGCACCAGCAGTGCTGTAAAATCATCCCTAATTGGGGACTTAAGTAATTAAATGGCTGCCCGACTCTTTTCAGCGGGTAAGCGATTCCTTTCCCGCTTGGGAAATATACCTGGCAGCAAGTGCTGGCTGGGGAGTGGTCCCAAAGCAACTCCTGGCCCCCAGCCTCCAAGCCCACCAGGACCAGAACATTTCAGCCGCTTGATTCCGAATTGGGCATTGAAGTCTAATTTATTTCCTAGATTAAGAATCCAGTTCCAACCACATTTAATTCTCAAGGCGTTCATAAAAGATTTATTTCAAAGCAAAAGAAGGATAATCGGAGTTACCAGCATCTCTCACAAACTAAATTACAACGTGATAAGGGATGGCGGAACAAGGTTTCTGTACATTTCCCCAAGTAATGAATTCCTGAATCGGGCTGTGGTTAGGTGAACATATTTACAAGGCACAAGAGACATGCCAAGGAAATTGCACAGGACATAAAGAATCTTTTTTGAGGGAAGGGGATTCTGTACTACCTCAATCCATAAATAGTCAAGTAAAAGCTCAATGTTGTGATTGTGTACTTGCTTAAACACAGCAGGCTTTGATTCCTGCTATTTACAAAAGAAATTCTCTCCTTCCAGCAGGTTTAAGGCAAATAGATGATTTGCTTTGCCCTGGACCCCACAAAGATTAAAACAGGTTTCACACTCCGGCATACACTGTGCAAATAAGTCCACCCTATGCAATCTTCTTCATCGCAATCAGTTTAAAAATAAATATGGTAGATTCTTCCAAAGTAATCCATGGGAATAGAGCTCAGTTCAGTAGATAAATACGCTTTGCAAAATGCAACTACACATGGGAACTCTCAGGCTCAAACCCTGGTGTGCTGATTTCAGCTGTTTTTATTTTATTAATTCCAGCAAGTTTTCCTTTGGATTGCAGTCAACCAGACAAGACTTATGAGCCCAGAACTGATGTCACTCGCAGATCTCAAGTAATATAAAGGAAGCTTTTTTTTAAAAAGTGGATCTCTGCTGGGCCTACAGCTTTAAGGTTGCAATGGTGGCCCGACTCAGCACCCCCAGGCTGAGCAGAAATAAAAATCAGTGAGCTTCAGATTGCTGTTCGGTGGTCCCTGTTGGAAAATGCACATTTGCAGATGACTGGCATGGGCAACATTAAATTAGGTCCGCCAAGGGGACGGCGCAGTGGTTAGCACTGCTGCCTCACGGCGCCGAGGGCCCGGGTTCGGTCCTGGCCTCGGGTCACTGTCCGTGTGGAGCTTACACATTCTCCCCCAACAAACCCAAAGATGTGCAGCATAGGTAGATTGGCCACGCTAAATTGCCCCTTAATTGGAAAAAAAATGAATTGGGTACTCTAAATCTTAAAAAAAATTAGGTCTGCTCCGGTTGGATGTCTGCAGCCACTCATTGTCCATGCTCCCAAACGGTTACTGCTGACTTGGATACACTACTGAAGTAGGCCAAACCAGATGGAACAGTGCAGTCTCTTCAGGAGAGGGAGGAAGAAACAAAGAGAGCAAAATCCCTGGTCATTGTAGATATGTAATTACATCCTGACGTAACTTGACATTAGCACAATGTCCATTTATTCACTGTATATCTGAACAGTACAGTCTGCCTGTAGTCTGATTGGAGTGTGAATCGTCAGCCAATAAAAACCGTGGCAATGAATTTTTTGGTGCTGAGCCCAGCATGCGTTGCCTGGACTGTCAACAAGACTTTATATAAATGACTGCTTCCCCACTGCTCTCACTACCTCACCCCCCGATTACCCATCAATTTGACAGCCGATACATAAAGAAACAGTCGATCACCACAACTTAATTTTGGGCTAAAAAAATTAATAACAGGTGAAAAGTTCACCTCTTATAAGCAGACAGAGCCACTCCAAAGACGACAGCTAATAGTTCAACAATGAGAGCTTTTTCAGATTACTGTTCCAACAGCTGTTCTACATTGTTACTTTCAGAGTTCAATAGTTTACATGGCAATTATTACATGTTGAATTCTCCTACAAAATGATTAGGTTACATTCCAAACGTGAAGACTATATTGCGGTTATAGTGCACCCTCCAGCAAGTTTAATGCTGGTTAGAGAGAGGCAGAGAAGGTATTCAAAAAGAGGGCAAACAACCAACTAGAAACTCCTTGCGCAGTCTGGTATGAGAATCTATAACAGCCTAATTAAAAACACTTGTTGTGCAGAGCCACACAGGCCAGAAGGTCCCAAGTCTGCTCCGTGGTCTGCGTTGAGTTACTTGATCTCCTTTGAGGTAGCAGTAGGAGCTCTACAGTTGGTCTCAACAGCCCGGGAGGCAAGCCTAGACAGTAGTTCAAGTTCCTGTTGCTAGACTGTCCAGGTTCTCAGTGGTTAGAATGGAATTTGTTAGAAGTGATCCACCTCTCCCATTCCCGTGTAATCTTATATCACGTGGCACGGGATAAATTGCGTTGCTGATTATCTATTTTACCATGAATGTTACTGTGAATATGTCCTCATGTAGGAGTTTCTAGTAAAATTCGAAAATGTGTTTCAAAAATTTGAAGTGTTTACAATTTTATTAGAAATGCTGACTGAAGTATCAATGGGTGAATTTATGTCACTACTAATTGTGGCAAATTAAACATGTAGTAATGAGTTGGATTGATAGTAACCAAACAATTCTCTTTTATAACCTTCAGTACTGCCAGCTCACGGCTGCCTTGGCCATTAAAAAAAATAAGTTGCATTTACATGGGACTTTATTGCATCCCTCAAATGCCCCAAAGCAGTTCACATAGAAAACTGCTTTGTCAGGAAAGACAGGAGTTATTTTGTGTACAAGGTTGCACAGTGATCAGAATGTGATGTTAGTCAAGGGAGAAATGTTGATCAAGAGATCCACAGAACTGTCTGCTCTTCTTCAAATAGTGTCACATGCCATCTGAAAGGCAGCAACATTGACACTGTAGAATTTTCTCTATTATGCATGAAAATGCCAGGTAAGATCTGCCTTGGGTTGGGTTTAACTCACGATCACGCGACTCTGAGACAAGAGTACCACCAAATGACGCAAGTTCCACTTCTACAAAGAAAGAAAGCATGCAGCAAAGTTCATGATATGGGACATTTTTCTGGAGACACAAAGGGAGTGTTCATTAAAGTTCACTGTGTTATTTTTAAAGCAGACAAACAAGACATTTAACAAAGATCATTATCGTGATTTAAAAATGAAGAACAGTAAAGTTCATGATCGCAGAATTAATTTTTAAAAAGATGGGGCGAGAATCATTTTTAAAAAACTAATAGGAAAACCAGAGTACATTTTCCTAGTATGGGTAGGACAAAAAATAAGGCATGACTATTTCACAAAACTAGTGCACAAAGAAGTTAATTTAAGGCAGTTAGTTAACAAAAAAGCACCGGAACATTTAGCTGCAATTTTCCTGAGGCTATTATGATACTGATGCCTGGACAAGTCAGGTTCGGAAAGTTCATCTCTGCAAGTCAGATTTTGGTGCTTACACCACTATACTGCGTTAAGATTCACGTTTGTGATTCCCGATCAGGGCAGCTCAGCCCCTGCTTGAGATCTGCTTGTTTGGAGTAGCTGTCAGTTAACACTGGTTGGTCTTGGCACAAAATAAATTCAGCTGAAATATGACTCAAGCCCTGCAGTAGAATCGTAGAACAAGAAGAAATGGGTGATTTCCAGGATTCTGACCTAAACAAGTGCTGTATAAAAGCAGTATTTAACATAAAGAGAATGTTTGTGGGGAGTGGGAGGAAGAGGGGACCCGCCATCTGTTTTATTTAAAGGGTTCAAAACATTACGCCAGACATTAAATCACTTTTTCCCTTGAAGAAAGTGATATTGTAATACATCCTTTTTTCCTTGCCTTTATCAAATATGATTCCTCATTGTCATCTTACTTTGGGAGATCAAAAACTTGCATCCCTTTGCTCCAGGGCAAACACATGGAGAATGGATAATGATAGGCCTTTACACTGCGTTTATAGAGAGGAAGGAGGACATGTTCCTAGAGAATGAAGAACAGCAATTTTCTTAATGCCACAAATGAAGGTCTCATTTCTGTTTGGTTCTGGAAATGCAATCTTATCAAGTGCATTATCCTGGCTTAACATAGTCATGAGACTCCTCCATGAGACGATGGCTGTCATTACTAATCAGTTCAATAAAGCCTCTCACTGAGAACACACTGAAGCAGTACAGCTGTGCTTGTACATGAAACATGGCATCAGGGCGTGAAGAAAAAAATAGATTTTGGAACCCTGGAACTGGTGCAGAGAAGACACCGTTCAGAAAGGTACACAGAAATGTTCAAATCTGAAAAAAGCTGCTAAAAAGTCCAGGAAACGGATTGAACCGCAGAGCAAGAACAAATAAAAAGCAAACACAAAAGAGAAGGAAACATTTAGGGCTGAAAGTAAAGGCAGGATGAGTGAACATGGCAAACTATCCAATCTCACGTCGTCAAAATGAATTGTTGCATGTACAAACACAGCTGTACTGCTTCTTCAGTGTGTTCTCAGTGAGAGGGTTTATTGAACTGACCAGGAATGGCAGTCTACAGTCAGCTTGCCTCATGGCAGAGTCACATAACTATGACAAGTCAGGTAGTACACTTAGTAAGATTGCACTTCCAAAACCCAAACGCTCCCCTCTTCATATTGAATAAAAGATACAAACGTAATAATAATATGTGGCAGAATTGGCAGTTTTCCCACTTACGATGAACAACTAAACGCGATGACAGAGATTCTGAAAGCCTTGAAGGAACACTTTGAACCCTGAGTGAATGTTACACATCAATGCTATGTATTCGACTTCCGGGTGCGGCGATGACCAGCTAAGTCGCATGTTTCGGCAGCTCCCGGTGGAAAGGACTTTTGGGCTCTTAATAGGAGCCCCAACGGCAATTTTAACGGCTAAAAACACTGTGCGATAAACCAGAAGGGAATCCCCCCTGGACACGGATGGAAAAAGGAGAGGAAAGTGGCCGGATTGCGGTGGATCCTCTAGAGCAGCGGCCAGGAAGGCAGGCACAAAGCAAGATGGCGTCGGAAGGAGGCAGTTTAATATGGGGCCCTGACCAACAAGAGTTCCTGCGGCGTTGCGTGGAAGAACTTAAAAAGGAGATGAAGAAGGAGCTGTTGGCCCCGATATTACAGGCGATTGAAGGGCTAAAGGAGGGGCAAAAGACCCAGGAGCAGGAGCTTCGGGTCGTGAAGGAAAAGGCTGCTGAGAATGAGGACGACATACAGGGCCTGGTGGTGAAGACAGAGATGCACGAGGCACAACACAAAAGGTGTGTGGAAAGGCTGGAGGTGCTGGAGAATAATGAGAGGAGGAAGAATTTAAGGATTCTTGGTCTTCCCGCAGGTGCGGAAGGGGCGGACGTCGGGGCATATGTGAGCACGATGCTGCACTCGTTAATGGGATCGGAGGCCCCGACGGGCCCGTTGGAGGTGGAGGGAGCCTATCGAGTTATGGCGCGAAGACCGAGGGCTGGAGAAATTCCTCGAGCCATAGTGGTGAGATTTCACCGATATAAGGACAGAGAGATGGTCCTCAGATGGGCAAAGAAAACTCGGAGCAGTAGGTGGGAGAAAGCGGTTATCCGCGTATATCAAGATTGGAGTGCGGAGGTGGCGAGAAGGAGGGCAAGCTTTAATCGGGCCAAGGCGGTGCTGCACAAAAGGAAGGTTAAATTTGGAATGCTGCAGCCGGCAAGACTGTGGGTCACACATCAAAGGAAACACCACTACTTTGAAACGGCAGAAGAGGCGTGGACATTTATTGTCGAGGATAACTGGAATAAGCGGGCTAGAAAAAGAACGTTTGGGACAAAGTGGTGGGGCGAATATGTGGGGTGAAGAGGGGGAAAAGATGATTTCCCAAGTTGTCAATCCTGCGACCCTGTAACTTTTCTCTCTTCCCCATGTCGCGGGGGAGGGGGGGAGGGAGGATGAGGAGCTGGGGGCGCCAGCCATTGGGGGCGGGGCCAAATGGGAAGCGCGGGCTTTGTTCCCGCGCTATAGTAATCATGGCGGGAACAGGGAAGCAGGAAGGAGGGGGCCTCGCACAGTGGGAGCCGAGGTCACGGGGGGAAGCCGAGGTCGACCAGTTTGCTGACTTCTGGGAGCAACATGGGGGGTGCAATTACACTAGTGAGGGATCTAGCGGGGGGGGGGGGTTAACTGGGTTGCTGCTGCTGGGGAGAAGGGGGAGCTGGTATGGGGTGGGGTGGTCGGGGCGGGAGGGCGCCGTTGGCGCGAGATACGGCTACGTGGGAACCGGGTGAGGAGCTGGATTGAAAAAGGAGATGGCTAGTCGACAAGGGGGGGGGGGGGTAAAGAGCCCCCCAACCCGGCTGATCACGTGGAATGTGAGAGGGCTGAACGGGCCGATAAAGAGGGCATGGGTACTCGCACACCTAAAGAAACTTAAGGCAGATGTGGTAATGCTGCAGGAGACGCATCTGAAACTGATAGACCAGGTCAGACTACACAAAGGATGGGTGGGACAGGTGTTTCATTTGGGGCTAGACGCAAAAAACAGGGGGTGGCTATACTAGTGGGGAAGCGGGTAATGTTTGAGGCAAAGACCATAGTGGCGGATAGTGGGGGCAGATACGTGATGGTGAGTGGCAAATTGCAAGGGGAGGCGGTGGTCTTAGTGAACGTATATGCCCCGAACTGGGATGATGCCAACTTTATGAGGCGTATGTTAGGACGTATCCCGGACCTAGAGGTGGGGAAGTTGGTAATGGGTGGAGATTTTAATACGGTGCTGGACCCAGGGCTGGACAGATCGAGGTCCAGGACCAGAAGGAGGCCAGCTGCAGCTAGGGTGCTTAAGGACTTTATGGAGCAGATGGGAGGAGTAGACCCCTGGAGATTTAGTAGACCTAGGAGTAAGGAGTTTTCGTTTTTCTCCTATGTCCACAAAGTTTATTCACGGATAGACTTTTTTGTTTTGGGAAGGGCACTGATCCCGAAGGTGACGGGGATGGAGTACACGACTATAGCTATTTCGGATCACGCTCCACATTGGGTGGACCTGGAGATAGGGGAGGAAAAAGAACAGCGTCCACCCTGGAGAATGGACATGGGATTATTGGCAGATGAGGGGGTGTGTTTAAGGGTGAGGGGGTGTATTGAAAGGTACTTGGAACTCAATGATAATGGGGAGGTTCAGATGGGAGTGGTCTGGGAGGCGCTGAAGGCAGTGGTTAGAGGGGAGCTGATATCTATTAGGGTACATAAAGTAAAGCAGGAAGGTAGGGAAAGGGAGCGGTTGTTGAAAGAACTTCTGAGGGTGGACAGACAATATGCGGAGGCACCGGAGGAGGGACTGTACAGAGAAAGGCAAAGGCTACATGTAGAATTTGACTTGTTGACTACGGGTAATGCAGAGGCACAATGGAGGAAGGCACAGGGTGTACAGTACGAATATGGGGAGAAGGCGAGCAGGTTGCTGGCCCACCAACTGAGGAAGAGGGGAGCAGCGAGGGAGATAGGGGGGGTGAGAGATGAGGAGGGAGAGATGGAGCAGGGAGCGGAGAGAGTGAACGGAGTGTTCAAGGCATTTTATGAAAGATTATATGAAGCTCAGCCCCCGGATGGGAAGGAGAGAATGATGTGCTTTCTGGATCAGTTGGAATTTCCTAAGGTGGAGGAGCAGGAGAGGGCGGGACTGGGAGCACAGATTGAGGCGGAGGAAGTAGTGAAAGGGATTGGGAGCATGCAGGCGAGAAAGGCCTCGGGACCAGACGGATTCCCAGTTGAATTCTATAGGAAATATATGGACTTGCTGGCTCCGCTACTGATGAGAACCTTTAATGAGGCGAGGGAAAGGGGGCAGCTGCCTCCGACTATGTCAGAGGCAACGATATCGCTCCTCCTAAAGAAGGAAAAAGACCCGCTGCAATGCGGGTCCTATAGGCCTATTTCCCTCCTGAATGTGGACGCTAAGATTCTGGCCAAGGTAATGGCAACAAGGATAGATGATTGTGTCCCGGGGGTGGTTCATGAGGACCAAACTGGGTTTGTGAAGGGGAGACAGCTGAATACAAATATACGGAGGCTGCTAGGGGTAATGATGATGCCCCCACCAGAGGGGGAAGCGGAGATAGTGGTGGCGATGGATGCCGAGAAAGCATTTGATAGAGTGGAGTGGGATTATTTGTGGGAGGTGTTGAGGAGATTTGGCTTTGGGGACGGGTATATCAGGTGGGTACAGTTGCTGTATAGGGCCCCGATGGCGAGTGTGGTCACGAATGGACGGGGGTCTGACTATTTTCGGCTCCATAGAGGGACGAGGCAGGGATGTCCTCTGTCCCCGTTATTGTTTGCACTGGCGATTGAGCCCCTGGCCATGGCACTGAGGGGTTCCAGGAAGCGGAGGGGAGTACTTAGGGGGGGAGAAGAACACCGGGTATCTCTGTATGCGGATGATTTGTTGTTATATGTGGCGGACCCGGCGGAGGGGATGCCAGAGATAATGCGGATACTTGGGGAGTTTGGGGATTTTTCAGGGTATAAACTGAACATGGGGAAAAGTGAGCTATTTGTGGTGCATCCGGGGGAGCAGAGCAGAGACATAGAGGATTTACCGTTGAGGAAGGTAACAAGGGACTTCCGGTACCTGGGGATCCAGATAGCCAAGAATTGGGGTACATTACATAGGCTTAATTTAACACGGTTGGTGGAACAGATGGAGGAGGATTTCAAGAGATGGGACATGGTGTCCCTGTCATTGGCAGGTAGGGTGCAGGCGGTTAAAATGGTGGTTCTCCCGAGATTCCTTTTTGTGTTCCAGTGCCTCCCGGTGGTGATCACGAAGGCTTTTTTCAAAAGAATTGAGAAGAGCATTATGAGTTTTGTGTGGGCTGGGAAGACCCCGAGAGTGAGGCGGGGATTCTTGCAGCGTAGTAGGGACAGGGGGGGGGCTGGCACTACCGAGCCTCAGTGAGTACTACTGGGCCGCCAATGTTTCAATGGTGTGTAAGTGGATGGGAGAAGGGGAGGGAGCGGCGTGGAAGAGATTGGAGAGGGCGTCCTGCAGGGGGACTAGCTTGCAAGCAATGGTGACGGCGCCGTTGCCGTTCTCACCAAAGAAATACACCACAAGCCCGGTGGTGGTGGCTACATTGAAAATTTGGGGGCAGTGGAGACGGCATAGGGGAGGGATGGGAGCTTCGGTGCGGTCCCCGATAAGAAACAATCACAGGTTTGTTCCGGGGAGAATGGATGGGGGATTTGGAGCATGGCAAAGAGCTGGGGTAGTACAATTAAGAGATCTATTTGTAGATGGGACGTTTGCGAGTCTGGGAGCGCTGACGGAGAAATATGGGTTGCCCCAAGAGAATGCATTTCGGTATATGCAATTGAGGGCTTTTGCGAGGCAACAGGTGAGGGAATTCCCGCAGCTCCCGACGCAGGAAGTGCAGGATAGAGTGTTCTCAGAGACATGGGTGGGGGACGGTAAGGTGGCGGACATATACAGGGAGATGAGGGGCGAGGGGGAGATCATGGTAGATGAGCTGAAAGGGAAATGGGAAGAAGAACTGGGGGAGGAGATTGGGAAGGGGCTGTGGGCTGATGCCCTACGTAGGGTAAACTCATCGTCCTCGTGTGCCAGGCTAAGCCTGATACAATTTAAGGTGCTACACAGGGCGCATATGACTGGAGCACGGCTTGGTAAATTTTTTGGGGTAGAGGATAGGTGTGCGAGATGCTCGAGAGGCCCAATGAATCACACCCACATGTTCTGGTCATGCCCGGCACTACAGGGGTTCTGGGTGGGGGTGACAAAGGTGCTTTCGAAGGTGGTGGGGGTCCGGGTCGAAGCAAGCTGGGGGTTGGCTATATTTGGGGTTGCAGAAGAGCCGGGAGTGCAGGAGGCGAGAGAGGCTGATGTGTTGGCCTTTGCGTCCCTCGTAGCCCGGCGCAGGATATTGTTAATGTAGAAGGAAGCCAAACCCCCGGGGGTGGAGACCTGGATAAACGATATGGCAGGGTTCATGAGGTTGGAACGGATTAAGTTCGTGTTAAGGGGTTCGGCTCAGGGGTTCACCAGGCGGTGGCAACCGTTCGTCGACTACCTCACAGAAAGATAGAGGGAATGGAAAAGAAATAGACAACAGCAGCAACCCAGGGGGGAGGGGGGGGGGGGGGGGGGGGGGGGAGGAACCGGATGGACTCCCAGGGATGTTATTGTATATGTATAGGTATTTGGTATATGTAATTGTATATTGGATTGTTGGATTGTATTTTTGGAGAGTATCTATTTTGGACAAGGCAGTTGCCATGTAGTTTTGTTTTTGTTTATATATTATTTATTTATTTGTTTAAAACTGGCCACGGTTATTTATATTGCTTTATTGTTGTGTAAAAGAAACACTACGCATTGTTATGTTTGGCCAAAAAGCTTGAATAAAATATATTAAAAAAAAAAAAATCAATGCTATGTATTCAACACTAGACCACAGGGTGCACAAAAAACCATTGAACAGTACGTGGCTGCAGTTACACAGCTTGCAGAAACATGTGAATTTGGACAGATAAAAGATGATCTGATTAAAGATAGGTTAGTCTTAGGCGTGCAAGACCCATCGGTGAAAGCAAGTCTGCTGAAGGTTGAGGTTCTGATGCTAAATTTGCGTTGAATTTCAAAAGTTGTGTAACATCAGCTAAAGCATATGCATGGCAAGGAGAACCTACAGAATCCCTACAATGCAGGAGCCATTCGACCCATCAAGTCTGCACCGATCCTCCGAAAGAGCACTGTACCTAGGCTCATCTCCTGCACTATTCCCATAACCCCGCACATTGATCATGGCCAATTCACCTAACCTGCACACCTTTGTACTGTGGGAGGAAACCGGTTGGCAGACACAGGGAGAACGTGCAAACTCCACACAATCACCCAAGGCCGGAATCGAACCTGGGTTCCTGGCGCTGTGAAGCAGCAGTGCTAACCATTGTGCCACCATGCCCAACAGGAGATACATTGTGCTGAGAGACAGGCTAGGGCAATGGAACTGAGCAATCACAGACAAAGGGCAGATGCCAGTACTCGGGAGGACACCATACAAAGGAAAAGAAGAATTGCCCAGCATGGGAAATGCAGTGCTGTAACTGCAGAAAAATCATTTTGCACACAATGTATGGTGAGAAAAAAGCAAAACAACCCTGCACAGATGACCATTGGAGAGAAGAGTATTGTATACCATTCAATGGGTTGGTTCAACCAAGTCTATAGGTGACAAATGGTTTATGACTGTTATCAAAATGACTGCAGTGTGAGAGTATAAAGCGAACAAGAAACACCAAATAGACACTGGTGCACCGTGCAACATAATGACTGTCACAGATCTGTGTGACGTTGTTCAATATGACAATCCAAAAATGCGGCCCTCGAAGGTAAGACTGAGGCTGTATGATGGCACGATACTCATATTGAGAGACAAAGTAGTCTGAACCAAATGCAATAACAAAGAGGAAGATCTGGGGTTCCTGATCACAGATGGGATGCAATGGCCATATCAGATGGTGTAAAGCTTGCACTGATGAACTTAAACGTTGAAACAGAGAAAGCGAAAAGATTCCAGAGCAAAGGAGACGTTATGTAATAAATCACAAGAAGTTTGCTGACCACATCAGTGCAAGGAAATGCATGAGAAGGCGGCAAATGAAGCAGTTCTACAGGAAACTGTACACATCAGAGCTTAACTGGAAGATTTGAAGTTTCCAACTGAGTATATATCGCACGATAAACTGAGGCCTTCAATGGACCAAGTTGTGAAAGATCAGAACAAACAAATTTCAGAGTCGACGCCGAGGTACCAGGAGGAAAGAATGACCCACAATTCCACAATTGGTATCTTAAAGTGGAGGCTGAAAAAACTCAATCAGATATACAGGCACAACCATAGGCCTATACAATCAATGAGCGAAACTGCTCCTTCCCTGCAATCAGCTGGTCAGGAAGAAGGGATCTCACCATTTGTACGGAGTACAGAACGACCATCAATCCCAAAAGAACACAAATCCTCTACAACTGCAATGGAACAACAACAATCACCAAGGTAACAAGAGCCATGGGAAGGCACTCTCCAGACAAAGAGTATCACCCAAACGAACAGCCAACGTCAATGGGCACGGGTTCCATTAAGATACAGTTTAAAGACTGCACAATACATGTGCAGAGGCTGGCTAGTAGAACAAACATCTGTTAATGTAACAGTGGGTGCATAGTGGATAACTTTGGTAACTCAGTCACACAGGATCGAGCATGCAAATTTGATTTGTTTTATATGAAAAGGGAGATGTTTGGGTTTTGAGAATGAAATCTTACAAGTGTACTACCTGGCTTGACATAGTCATGTGACTCTGCCATGAGGCAAGCTGACTATAGGCTGCCATTTCTGACTAGTTCAATAAAGCCTCTCATTGAGGACACACTGAAGTACAATTTGCAGGTAACAATTTCCACAAAGTAGTTCTCTTTTTTCATGAAGATCGCAGAGAACAGCTGTCTGGACAGCACAAAATGAGTTTGCTCAGCGAATAGTTAAACATCACAACGGGTCAAGTGTGAAGTCGGTTTGGTGCAGAAATCACTGATCTCAACTCTGGTGTTTGTACAACTGATGTTCTAGGTTAAGAAAAGGAAAATTTGCAAGAGTTTCCGCTCCCAATGACCCATACTGAAGCATATGCTTGTGAAGTGAGAACAGGATCAGACTTGGAGGTGACGTTCTACGTAGCCAAATAATTCGGGAGAAATTAGTAAATGTGCACAGAAGATGGAGGAAAATAAAAATCAAATGTCTATAACTAATTCTCAACAGCCTATGTATCTATAAAACACTGAAGATGATACTTCAAACGCAGTGGCAACCATCAGAAGTTTGATTTTCTGAAAATGTCCAGCTTTGAATGTTTAAAAACTCATGACAAGTTAAAAATAAAAAATTCTCGTGTCAGTCAAAATCAGAGACTGGCCCAGCCTGTTGTTACATCCTGCTTATACTCGGTGCCTAGGGCGAAGTACATTCACAAGATCACAATGCAATTATGGATAAGGCCTTTTGACTCATTTTATTTCATCCAAGCAGAGAATTCCAAGGTCACCCCAATGTAGCATTCAATTGTTTCTGAAATGAATTTCAGGAATTTTGACCCATTATTTAATCTGGACTTAACATTGTTCACTCTTTGTATGCATAATTTCTGATTAAAGTTATATCTTAAAAAGCTGGATTAAAAACTGCATGATGATGACAGGATGACCATTCTTGCATTGTCAGAAGGTAAGAGACACGATGCCCGAATACTTAAAAATAATTGCCTTCAGAAAAATGACTGCTCTATAATTTCACTTGAAGGCCAAAATGATAATAACTCTCTGTGTCCTATAACAACAGATAAAATAATTTATTTTATGTTGGTGGGGATGTTATTGGCAAACTGGTAATCTCAAAATCGAGCTGGATTCACCAAACTGTGAGCAGCTTGGTAAAACAAATGGATTACTGAGCCCATCAGGGAGTTACTGCTGGTTGCACAAGACCCGAGTCTTGGGTCTTGTGGCATCCCTATTGGCATTAACATAACAGTCCATTATAGACAACCATGGTTCAAAGGCACCATTTTACTGTAGGCATGGGGCAGCACAGAGGCTCAGTGGGTAGCACTGCTCCCTCACGGCGCCGAGGTCCCAGGTTCGATCCTGGCTCTGGATCACTGTCTGTGTGGAGTTTGCACATTCTCCCCGTGTTTGCGTGGGTTTCGCCCCCACAACCCAAAGATGTGCAGGCTAGGTGGATTGGCCACGCTAAATTGCCCCTTAATTGAAAAAAGTGAATTGGGTATTCTAAATTAATTTTTTTTTTAAACAAAAGAAACCAAACAAAAAAAAAACTGTAGACATTCAGGGTGGACTAGGGAACATTGGTACCTTTCCATTGGTACCCACAGGTCTGATACCCAAGGCAGTACTAAGGGCCTGTGAATTCCTATTGGATTTGTTCACTCCACTTCTGGCCAGTGGCTAATGGAAAACAGCATAGGGTCAAAATGTCACTGGAAAAAGTAGCATCAGCAATTCAATGTAGGGGCGCTGTTTTGAAACTGTATGAGTTTCTTTGAACCAGAACACTGCATGCTTTTGCCATTTAGCTCCAGGGCTTCCAATCCTGTGTTCTCTCACAATACATGCCCTAGAAATTCAATTATATTCTTTACCGCATTCTTTCCAATGGTACCCTGCTGCACAGGTAATACTCGTTCATGGAGTAGCAAATATTTTCAATGAAATTTTTTTTGTGTGTTCTCGTCCCCTATTAGCAGCATTTACAGTTCAGTAACAGGCTATTGAGCCCAATTAGAAACATGGAATTGCCACAGCACAGGAGGCCTGTCGTGTCTGTGCCAGCTCTCGGCAAGATCAATTTACCGTGCCTCTCCCCTGCCCTTTCATGCAGCCCTACAAATGTTTCCTCATCAGATCATGATCCAATTCTCTTTTGAAAGTTACAACTGAATCTACCTCCACCATACTCTCAGGCAGTTCATTCCAGATCCTAATCACTCGCTACATAAATAGTTTTTCCTCATGTTGCCGTTGGTTCTTTTGCCAATTATCTTAAATCGGCGTCCTGAAGAAATCTCCCAGGTTTAGAGATCCAAGGAACACTGGAGAATGAGGAATTTAAGGAAATTAGTATTAGTAAGAAGGTTGAATTGAAGAAATTAATAAGACTGAAGGTCGTTAAGTCATTGGGACCTAATATTCCATATCCCAGAGTGTTGAAAGAGGTGTCTATGGAGATGGTGGATGCATAGGTAATCATCTTCCAAAATTCTACAGCTGTGGAATGATTTCTGAAGAATGGAAGGTATCAAATGTCACCCCATTATTTAAGGGAGGCAGAGAGAAAAAAAGAGGACTACAGACCTGTTACCCTCATATCAGAAGTCAGGAAAATGCAAGAATCTATTCTAAAGGACGTGATGAATGGACACTTGGATAATAATGATTCCATTGGACATAGTCAACATGGATTTATCAAGGGAAAGCATAATTTACAAACCTGTTGGGAGGTTTTTGAGGGTGTTGCTAACAGGATTGATAAAAGGGGAGTTGGTAGGCGCAGAATAATTGGATTTTCAGAAACTCTTCGATAAAGTCTGCCAAAGGAGGTTGGTTCGCAAAATTAAAACACATAGGTTCGTAGGAAATTGGCTGGCATGGGTTAAGAATTGGTTAAAAGACAGAAAACAGAAAGAAAGAATAAACAGATCATTATTATTGTCAGAGTGTGCAACAAGGATTCACCAGACTTGTTCCTGGGATGGCGAGACTGCCCTATGAATGGCGAGACTGCCCCATGAAGAGAAATTGGGGAAAATGGGCCTGTATTCTCCAGAATTTCAAAGGAGAGGTGATCTCAATAAAACCTACAAAATCATAGAATCCCTACAGTACAGAAGGATGCCATTTGGCCCAGTGAGTCTATACTGACCTGCTAAAAATGCACCTTACCTAGACCCACTACCTCGCAAGAAACCTGTACCCCCATAACCCCACCTAACCATTAGACACTAAGAAATAATTTATTACGGCCAATCCACCTCACCTCCATATCTTTGGACTGTAGGAGGAAACCCACGGAGACACGGGAAGAAAATGCAAACTTGACACAGTCATCCAAGGTTCGAATTGAACCCGGATCCCTGGCGCTGTGAGGCAGCAGTGCTAATCACTGTGCCACCCATATATTTAAAGGAATGGACAGGGTAGATGTAGATAAGATGTTTCCCCTGGTTAGGGAGTCTAGAACCAGGGGGAAGCCACTTAGATCTGAGATGAAGAGAATTTATTTTACTTATGAATCTTTGATAGTCTCTTCTCCAGGGCGCTGTGGAAGATCAATCATTGGGTATGCTTAAAGCTGATTGCTTTTAAGATTGCGGGCAGCACAGAGGCACACTACTCCCTTCTTTCTCTATCCTGGTGTCTATAATTCACGCAAAGCTCCTTCCATCCCATTTCAACTCACCCCATCAACATAATCTTCTATTCCTCTCTCCCTCAATTCTTATCTGCCCCTGAATTTCATCTCTGGCATTCACTTTAACCAGAACATGATGTTCTTTACTCTAGTGGTGAATCCAACATATCACTACTTTTTTGCACTTTCCATAGAATCTCTACAGTGCAAATGGAGGCCATTTGGCCCATCGGGTTTTCACCGACTCTCCTACCTAGGCCCACTCCAACGCCCAATCCCCGCAACCCTGTGCATTGATCATGGCCAATCCACCTAATCGGCACATCTTTTGGATGTGGGGGTGAAACCCACGCAGACACGGGGGAGAATGTGCAAACACCACACGGACAGTGACTCAGGGCCGGGATTCAAACCCGGATCCTCAGCGCCGTAGTCCCAGTTGTTATGCGTCCGGGTTTACAGAACCCCAAAGTGTTTCATGGAGTTCAACCGACCCACAACTTTTAATAGATTGCGGTGTGGGAAGCACACGGTGTACTCTCCAGGTGTGATGCAGCAGAAATGGGCAAATGGTTTTTAAAACAAAACAATGTTTATTATATGAACTCAAGTTAACCTTTTAAAGACAAACATTGAATATGTTAACACCCATTACTTCAAAGATAACCCTGAAAGACTACAACACTAAATAATCCTTCAGTCTGTTCCTTTAAACATTCAAAAGACTTCAAACCTTCAAAAATTGGAACATATTAGGTTACATTTAATATATTTATAGTCTTTGGATTTCAGAAATCAACAGACCAGCTGTGTTTCTTCCTGCATCTCTCAGCAAAATACACAGACACTCCCAGCTGCCTTCTCAAACTGAAACTCAAAAAAGCAGAAGTGAGCTCAGCTCCCCCCACCCTCTGACATCACTTCAGTAATATGATCAGCTCCATTTCTTAAAGGTACATTGCTTAAACATCCATTTCTTAAAGGTACTCTCACATGACACAGTGCTAACCAATGCACCGTGTGCCCATTTACCTGCATTAGTGTTGTCTTACAATGCGAAGACAAAATTGTACTAAGAATTCTCCATGTTCCTTTTTCCAAACTTGCCCAAGCTCTTCTCTCAGATTTCTGTTACAACAAACTGATGGCCTGTGTGCTCCTACATTTTATTTCAGTGTTCGTAATTGGGTAAAGGTTACGTCAGATACTGTCTATCTCACATCGAGGACCAGAGACTTCCCAACACAATTGATGATGGAGATCTCAAACCGCTACAAAGTCTAAAAGGAATGAAACCGGACGCATCACCTGGCATCGACCTAGGTGCCAGAAACGACGATGGCAAACCCAGCGCGTCAACCATGCAAATTTCTCCATACTCACTGCTGGGGGCTTGTGCCAAAATTGGGAGAGCATTCCCACAGATTGGTAAGCAACAGTTTGACAGGTTATACTCACCGAATAATATCTTATAGACAATGTCCCTGTCTATACCATCACCATTCCTAGGTACGTCCTGTCCCACTGGCATGACAGATTCACCAGACAGATCCACATGGGTGAAGTGCTCATTCGAAGGGTCGGTGCAGACACGATGGGCCGAATGTCCTCCTTCTGCGCTGTAGGGGTTCTATGATACTTGTGTGCCAAACAGCAGAACCAGCGAGTAATAGACAGAGTGATTCCACAATGAACGCAGCAAATCTAAGCTCTGCAGTCCTGCCACATCCAGCCATGAATGGTGGTGGACAATTAAACGAATCACTGGAGAAAGAGGCTCCACAAATATCCCCATCCTCAATGATGGAAGAGCCAGGAACAACTGTGCAAAAGACAAGGCCGAAGCATTCGCAATAATCTTCAACCAGAAGTACCGAGTGGATGATCCGTCACAGTCTCCAGCTTCACAGGTGTCAGTCTTCAGCCAATACGATTCACTCTACATGATAAGAAACGGCTGAAGGCACTGGATACTGCAAAGGCTATGGGCCCTGACAATATTCCGGCAATAGTACTGAAGATTTGTGCTCCAGAACTTGCCACACCTCTAGACAAGCTGTTCCAGTACAGTTATAACACTGGAATCTATCCGGCAATGTGAAAAATTGTCCAGTCCAGTACACAAGAAATAGGACAAATTCAACCCAGTAAATTACTGCCCTATCAGTCTACTCTACATCATCAGCAAAGTGATGGAAGGAGTCATCAACAATGCTATCAAGTGGCACTTACTCAGCAATTGCCTGCTTAAGGATGCTCAGCTTGCATTCCACCAGGGTCACTCAGCTCCTGACCTCATTACAGCCTTGGTTCAAACATGCATAAAAAAGCTGAATGCCAGAGGTGAGATGAGAGTGACTGCCCTTAATATCAAGGCAGCATTTGATTGAGTATGGCATCAAGGAACCCTAGCAAAACAGGAGTCAATGGGAATCAGGGGGGAAACTCCATTGTTTGGAGTTATACTTGGCACGAAAGATGATGATTGTGGCGGTTGGAGGTCAATCATCTCAGCTCCAGGACATCAATGCAGGAGTTCCTCACGGTCATGTCCTGGGCCCAACCATCTTCAGCTCCTTCATCAATGACCTGCCTTCCATCATAAGGTCAGAGGTCGGCACGTTCGTTGATGACTGCACAATGTTCAGCACCATTCACAACTCCTCAGATAATGAAGCAGTTCATGTTCAAATGCAGTAAGACCTGGATAATATCTAGGCTTGGGCTGACAAGTGCAAGTAACATTTTCACCACACAAGTGGCAGGGAATGACCATCTCCTACAAGAAAGGATCTAACCATCACCCCTTGATATTCAATGGCATTACCATCGTTGAATCCCCCACAATCAACATCCTGGAGGTTACCATTGATCAGAAATTGAACTGGACTAGTCACATTAATACTGTGGCCAACAGGCAGGTCAAAGGCTAGGAATCCTATGATGAGTAACTCACCTTCTGACCCTCCCCAAAGACTGTCCACCATCTACAAGGCCCAAGTCAGGAGTGTGATTGATTACTCTCCATTTGCCTAGATGAGTGCAGCACCAACAATATTCAAGAAACTCGACACCATCCAGGACAAAGCATCCCACTTGATTGCTCCCCTTCCACAACTTTCAATCCCTCCACCACTGGCGAACAGTGGCAGCTGGGTGTACCATTTACAAGATACATTACAGGAACTCGTCAAGGCTCCTTAGGCAGCACCTTCCAAACCCATGGCCACGACCATCTAGAAAGACAAGAGCAGCATACCTGGGAACCCCATCACCCGGAGGTTCCCCTCCAAGTCACTGACCACCCTGATTTGGAAATATATTGCTGTTTCTTCACTGTTGCTGGTTAAAATCCTGGAACTCCCTCTCTAAAAGCACGGTGGGTGTATTTACACCTCAGGGCCTGCAGCAGTTCAGGAAGGCAGCTCACCACCACCTTCTGAAGGGCAACTAGGGATGGGCAATAAATGCTGGTCTAGCCAGCAGTGCCTACATCTGTAAATGAATTTTTTTTAATCTCAAAAAGAAACCTTTGTCTGAACTGCGATGTGTGATTATATGTTAATAAGCTTTTCAATGCAATTCTGCAGTCGCATTCTGCCCCAGGGAAAACAGTCCTGCTGGTAATTTAATACCATTCAGCATGTAATGTGGATCAGGGCAATTCAATACTGAAGAGGCTTTGAGACGTGGCTTAGTAGGACTGTTGGCAACCAGCCCCAGGGGCAACCGAAAAATCTATTTGCTGTTACTGGCAAAATTTGGCAAAAAAGTACCGGCAACACTGCATCCAGAGCAATCAAAATATCACAGATGGCAGTTTTCTCAAGGGTGTTCCAAATGCAAATGCCAACCGCTGCTGTTTTGCTGTCATTTTGTGTTCGCCAGTAGAACACTCACTCTACTGCCCCTGGGCAGAACCAACTTCCTCCAGATGAACATAAAACTTTAAAAAACAATTATCCCAGCGAGGTAGCCACACAGACAATGGCAAATGTAAGCAAATAGCTGCTGCCTACCTTTCCTTCTGGCTGCACATAAGCTAAACAATCAACATTACACTCTCTGATTGGTGACCTCCCCAGGCACCTGGGAAGCAGCGTGAACAGCATCAAAAAGTGCAATTGTGACCTTCAAGTAACTGTGACACACAAAAGACAGTTAATGTTTCAGAGTGAGATTGATGCTGTCAACTCAGCCTTAGAGTTTAATTGGGCAGTTCACAGTGCCCGCTGGAGCAGTTCAGTAATATGCAGAAGGCATCGGTGGACATTTGGCTGAGCAAGACTTTGGCTCTTTTGTATCGAACTGAAAACAAATGGCCCAGTTGCTGTTTTTTCCTGAGCCATAATTGAACAAACGTGTGACTATTTGCAGGGTTCTAAGGATTCTGTTATTCTTGCTGTCACATTCTCTGAGCGCCAGCCCTTAATCAGCTCCCCCTCTTGTTGTTAGCTTGGGGCAGTAATGCATTCTGACAATAGCACATTGGCGATTTAACCTGGGAGCAAACCCCTTACTGAGCTGTCTGTGAGGATGTCTGATTAGCTGGGTAGCCCAGTGAGACCCCCCTCTGCGCTGTCTCCACAGATGCCTGATTAGGTTGGTAGCTCCCCTGAGCAACCCCTGTGGATTTGCCCCTGCAGATGCCGAATGGAAATTGGTTTGTGTTACTGGCCTGAGTGACTGATCCCTGTAGGGGTCCCCAAACCGGTTCATACACAGGACAGTCAAAAGTCCACACTGTGAACTTGGAATGACCCCAAATGCTGGCTTCCTTCGCAGGTTCATCCAGAGGGCAGCCACAGTTTGTTACATAGATGTGATACTCTGTCCCTGGGTAACAACAAGCAGATCAAACAAACGAGCTATTTCAGTCCGACAGTGGAACACCACCAGTTACAAAAAGAGAGGGAGCAGAACATTCTACTTAAGTCAATGAGACGTGCCTTTTTAAACTAAATAAGTGTTCAGTAGAGTGGAATTAAACATGTAAAATAGAGTTCACAGCAACATTCTGTCATGTAGATTACAGTTCAAGCTGGCATTCCCACTATTAAAGTAAAGAAAATTATGGTGATCAAGTTGGACGTATAGAAGGGTAAATTTTGTGACACTGTGCTCCCAATATAGAGGCCTGCATTCTATTCAAATAAGAATCTAGACGGGCAATACAGCCCATAAAATTTACCGTAACAAATAACCCCAATCATTTTCTACGGGAACTACCTAAATTAATAAGGCATTTAAACCAAGGCAAAAACAAGCTCCTTAAATGTTCTTCCTGCATCCTGCTTAGGAAGAGAAAAGCCTGAGCCACTCTCCCATGTCAATTCTTGGCCTGGAGAGCCAGTTTCACAAGGTATTCTGGGTTCATTTTCACGAGAGTGAAATGCTTGCTGTGAGCGCTGCCTGCCTGCATTCACATTTTTTTGGGTTCCTGGAAACACAGCTCGTTTCGCGATAGCTACTTAAAATTGGGTTACGTGCTGTGGCAGTGCCATTGGCTCCCAATGCACAGGGCTCAAGCAGGTATAAAACTGCTGGATTTATTTATCAACGGTTTACATTAAGTTTCTGTGGTGACTGTTCATGGTGAATAAACCATGGAAAGTTACTAATGGCTGCTGGGGTTAGTGATAGTACAGCAGTATAAATGCAACTTATCAAATGTAGCTAATGGCTGGAACCGGGAATTCCTTTCCTTTGATGTATCTTACCAACGGAAAACTCACAAGATCAGCTGTAGGATAAGTATCCTAGGTCCTTTCATAAAGAATCAACCATACCCCAAATGTTGATATTTTCCTCTTTCAGATGTTTACTGATCTGTTTCACATTTGCAGAACGTCTGTGTTGATCAAGTTTCAATCACTTGCACTGTTTAGTTCAGCAATTTTTTATCAGGTCATTTTGCAACAGGGGTTGGCTCTCCTCCCGCAATAGCAAAATGTTTTTCTCCCATTTTATGTCAATAAATCCGCTGAACATCAACAACTTGTATTTATATAGCACCTTTAATGTAATGAAACACCCAGAGTACTTCACAGGAGCATTATGACACCAAGATAGCAGGTCAGATGACCGAAAGCCTGGACAGAGTTGGCAAACAATGTTCAAGGCCACAGACTCTTGTATAATTTTGCTAGTAAGTTGAAATAGGATTAACTTGTGTTAGCACGCGCTAGCAAATAGCAAGACACCGTCAATGTAATGATCCCAGCAAATGATAATTCACATTTGAAAACAACATGATTAAATACTCCCAGTAAACATCCAGCGTAGAAAATGTGTCCGCACGCAAATTAGGTCAGGATGGCGTAATCACAAGAACATTAATACAAAGTGTAGACAGACGTACTCCAGTCAGTAGGACCCATAGAAATGCTAGAAGGAGCCCATTCGGCTCATCAAGTCTGCACCGAACATCCAAAAGAGGTCTCTACTACCTGGCCCACTCCTTTGCCCTGTCTCTGTAGCCCCCACGCATTGATCATGGCCAATTCATCCAATCTGGACAGCTTTGGACTGTGGAGGGAAACCGGAGCACCCAGAGGAAACCCACTCAGATACAGGGAGAAGGTGCAAACTCCACACAGACAGTAACCCAAGACCATAATTGGACCCGGGTCCCTGACACCGTGAGGCAGCAGTGCCCTTCCACTCCAGAAGACTTTGTGGTTGCAAAACACTGATCTGGCCCAATATCCAGAAATTGTAAATTATAACCGGCATTGAAAATGTTTTGGGAAAATTCGATTTCTCCATGAGTGTACAGAGTACAAATTTTACAGGACAAGGTAGTAGAATCAGATTTTTAAAAAGTTTTACATTATTAAACATTTGTTACCTTAATTCCGAATAATGTCACTCCATCTTCATATATAAGTGCACTGAATTAATAGTAAGAAATCTTACAATACCACGTTAGGTCCGACAGGTTAGTTTCGAATCACTAGCTTTCGGAGCGCAGCTCCTTCATCAAGTGAGGAAGGAGCAGCGCTCCGAAAGTTAGTGATTCGAAACAAACCTGTTTGTCTTTAACCTGGTGTTGTAAGAATTCTTACTGTGCCCACCCCAATCAAACGCTGGGATCTCCACATCATGAATAGGTTACGGGATAAGTTTCCAGCTGACCTTTCTATGCACTGTGGTACAAACAGGGTGCTGCAAATTATTTTGGATGCAACCTAAAACCATTTAAAATGGAACATCTTCAGGCCTCTGCATTAAAACTGGGCAGCTGCTTGGTCATCATTTAGATGGAGTAAGACAGCTTTGTGAGCCCCTGATTTACAAAATAACTTGTCCAATCATATCACAATCTTGAATACTTATCGCAATGCAGCTCAGAAATTAGAGGTAAAGATACAATGCTTATATTCAGAATAAAGTTGAATCAGGAAAATGTAAAAATATTGCTGCTTTTCCTTCCCATCGGAGTTTCTAAGTCAATTTCCACACTTTATGGTCTGCAGCACAACAAGCTGAAACTGCACTGAAGCTGCCACAGTGTTTGCAGTTTGTTAAATGTGACTAACAGGGAAGCAACGTAAAATAACTTCCTTGTGAACAAAAACCAAAGGAAAATGCATCTTTATACATTCCTCTGGTTTATTCCCATTTTCGTGAACTATACTAAGTAAAATATGTAAAGTCAAGTCTTGAGAAGAATGATTTCTCTCTGGTGACTATATTTAGGATCAAAGTACTGTTTAAATCTAAAAGATAGACTGTGTAGCAAAAGGACAAGTGCAGAGCCAGCTGATGTGAACTTTCTTTCAACCTCAACTATGTGCCAAGATAAATATGTTGAATTGCTCTCGATGGGTTAGACTTAAACGGGGAGAGTTCGCCTAGTGGTGCTCTGACAAAATGGAAAAGCAATTATACTTTATATGAACTAGAACGGCCACATTAATCTGAAATGTTCTGAACAAAACCAAAAAGACAAACACGGAAAACACTCAAAGCTCTTTGTTTCCAGGTCGTGCTCTGCAATTAATAAGACTAATAAAACAATTGCTTTTATTGACTTTTAAAGTGGATATGAAAAACCCTTGCAGAGGCACACGCACACATTTTTTAATGCCACTCTTAGACACATTGATGAGAACTGTATCCTAATTATACATCTCACTTTCACTTTTGGCCATTTGATTTTTTAAAACTTATATTTTCAAAGAAGTTAAAAAATATATATAATCAGTTCATGCTCATCACTTAATTGTCCCTCAGAGGGATTGTTGCAAGACCCTGAACATCGTTTATACCATTATTCTTTCTGGACAGGCCCTCCCTCTGGCCTCTTACCTGCTCTTGATCTTTGTATTAAGAACTGCTGGGGTAACATAGAATTCCTACAGTGCAGATGGAGGCCATTCTGCCCATCAATTCTGCACCGACCCTCAGAAAGGGCACTCTAACTGGGCCTACTCCTCCACCCTATCCCTGTAATCCCATAACCCCACCCAACCTTTGGACACAAAATAACAATTTAGCATGGCTAATCCACCTAAATCTGCACATCTTTGAACATTAGCAATCTTATTTTCTCTGCTCCCTTTACTTACCCTAAACTGTCTCCCTCTGAACTTTGCGCACTCCATTTTCTCAGGTCTAACTCTGACATTATCAAATCTGCTGACAAAACGGGGTTGCTCCAGTTGTCTAACAAACTGATCTCTACTTTGCAGAAGCTATGTCAACTCTCCAACACTTCCTCCTACTTCCCCCTAGAGTCTCGAGTAGACCCATGACCCCACCACCAAATATTAAGTCATCCTTTCCAGAACAGTCAGTTCTGATGATCTTTCTTCAACCGATTCCCACATCATAACTCCCCAACCTCATACAGCTCACTCCTATCTCCTTCCTAAGATACATAAACATGACTGTTCAGATAGACCTATTGTGTCAGCCTATCCCGGCCCCACTGAAGATACTTCTTCCTACCTTGACTTATTCCCCCCCCCCATTATCCAGTCTTGCCACATCCATGACTTTTTTATGCCCTCCATCACTTAAAAAACTTCCAACGTCCTGGCCCCAATCATCACCTCTTTACCATGCACGTGCAATCTGTCTCAACCTCTATTCCTCACTAGGATGGTGTAAGTGTCTCTGCTGCTGCCTTGAATGAGGGCCCAACCAATTTTCATTAACTATCATCTTCCTCCACTTAGCTGAACTTGTTTTCTCACTGAACAATTTATCCTTCAACTCATCTCACTTACTCCAAATAAAAGATGCTGCTGTGGGTCTCCCATGGGTCATCACTGGATTGGGGGTTTGCCCTTATCCGCAATCTGAGCCCTTTCTTTGTAACTCAGAAAAAGTAAAAAAAATTTTAATTAAAAAAAGAGGGAAAAAAATGAAAATGGTCTTAGCAAAACCTGGTCATGTTGGGGATTATTCTAAACAACCACCTTCGTATATCCTCACTGTGTTGATATCTAGCTTACTTAGGTTTCTTTCCCATTTCCTCCTGTACCCACTCCAAATTCATCTCATTCCCTCTGTGAGACCCACTTTCTGGTCCCATGACTCCATTCTGACTGAATTCTTGAGCACTCAATTTCTCTTCCTGGCCTTCTCATGCAAGCTACCATTGTGAACAGTTCCTTGTGCATTGTCCAGCTCTTTAAAAAAAAACCTACCCTGTCATTGCAAGTGTTTAAACTCTAGCTTCCCTTTTTTCTCCAAGATCTGTGAACATGCGGTCATGTCCTGAAATCATACCTCTACGTTTTGCCGAAATTCCATATTTGAATACTTCTAATCAAATTCCTGCTCATCACAACGCCAAAACTAATGTGACATTTTCTATCACTGTGGTGCATCATTCTTCACTGTCTTCCTTCACCTGCTGTCCATACCTGTGACCTGTTATTTTGTTCAGTGAGATTGTGTTCATTTGTTTCCAATATTACCTATATGACTGACATCTCTAGCAATTACTTCTCGCCCCAACCCTCAACATTACCAACAACTTAGGTGTGGAATCTGGCATTCTTCCCAAACTTGATGCCTTGGCTCTGGATTTTGGCCCTTCACCCAGATGTCTCAGTTTTAAAAACTGCAGTAGCCCGAATATGCTATATTAGTGATGCTTGTGAGAAGACTGCCAAAGAATGTTGAATTATGGATAATTCTTGGTCACAGTCTCATACCACTAAAGGCATTACCCCAAACTCCAGAAACAGCACGGCGGCACAGTAGTTAGCACTGCTGCCTCACAGCTCCATGGTCCCGGGTTCAATTCCAGCCTCGGGTGACTGTCTTTGTGGAGTTTGCACTTTCTTCCCGTGTCTGCGTGGGCTTCTTCTGGGTGCTCCGGTTTCCTCCCACTGTCTAAAGATGTGCAGGTTAGATGGACTGGCCATGCTAAATTACCCCTTAGTGCCCAAAAGGTTAGGTCGGGTTACTGGGTTACGGGGATAGGGTGGAGGCAGAAGCGTAAGCAGCATCCTCTTTCCAAGGGCTGGTGCAGACTCGATGGGCAAAATGGCCTCCTTCTGCTCTGTAAATTCTATGAAACTCTCTTCATTTACAACTCTTACACTTGTCAAACGAAACTGAAACTCTAGCAATCGTGCCTGAGTATTAATTCGGAATAATTTAGAAACTGGGTGGGTCTCCTTCATGCCCAATCCCAGATATTTACTCCTCCTGCATGAAGCTCTGCACCTGGAGTACTTATCCACATACTTACTCACTGAATTGGTGGACAACATAGAGTCATTTTCGACATACACGTTCATTCTCCAGTTATAATCCGAGGACATGACATGATTACTTTAAAAAAAATCTTAGTTAAGGGTACTTTAGTGTGGCCAATCCACCTACCCTGTGGGTTGTGGGAGTGAGACTTTCGCAGACACAGGGAGAATGTGCAAACTCCTCATGGACAGTAACCCGGGGTCAGTCCTCGGCGCCATGAGGCAGCAATGCTAACTACTACGCCAGCATGCCGCCCCACAAGACTACTTTAAACTGTGATTGAGAACTGTCGATAAAGAAAGAATGTTGGGCTTTTGTTTTAAAAGCTGGAAAAGTGTGGTATTTCTATTTAAATAGCAACAATGGCCTCACTCAACCCCCTACCCCAAATTAGCGTGTTGTGACTTATATGCTGGCATTTACAGCAATTATGAAATAGAGAAGTAAACTAGAGGAGGAAATAATTTAGTTGCAAAAGTAAAAGATAATTCTTAATTATAACTTACTGCTCTTCACACAGGGTCCCACCCTTTTGGCTTTCTAGATTCAGCCAACAGCCACACACTTAATGTCAGCAAAAACAAAGTATTTGCTGCTGGAGCTCTGTTTGGAGAATGAAGCCACTTAAAATGGCTAACTCCCGATTTAAAATGGCGAACGGCAAAGGCTGATGGGAAAGTCAGCCAACAGGACAAAAACGAGCAGCTGCAGGTTGACTGTGTATTTACCTCTGGAAAGGCCAGACCAGATCGATACCAGCAACCATCAGCATAACAAAACACCAGCCATCTGCATACTAATGAGCAATCCCCAGGAACAATGAAATGAAAAATGAAATGAAAATCGCTTATTGTCACAAGTAGGCTTCAATGAAGTTACTGTGAAAAGCCCCTAGTCGCCACATTCCGGCGCCTGTTCGGGGAGGCTGGTATGGGAATTGAACCGTGCTGCTGGCCTGCCTGGATCTGCTTTCAAAGCCAGCGATTTAGCCCTGTGCTAAATGAGCAACATTTAGACACATGAAGCAAAACCAGACTCTTCGGCGCCAGCAGACGCCTACACAATGGGAGGTGAACGGCCACCTCAGGACCGCCCATCAATCAGGGAACCGCTTCAGCATTGGAGAAAATCGAACCAAGTGATTGGGACAAAGTCCAATCACTTGGAACCAGGTACAGGGTCTGCCCCGAAAGGCGGGAAGCCCCTGGGGACGATAAGAATTAAGCCCAAGTTCAAATCGTTCTTCTTGACCAGGTACCTCAGCAACGCGAACCAACCCTTGACAGTGACTGGTTCAGCCGCCGCCGATATCCAGTAAGTCTTACTTCAACGCTCGCTACGAGATAGGCGCTCCTAGCTACCAATCTGTACCAACTTCGAATCCCGCAAGCTCAGAACCCGAACGAAAGGCCATTTGTTTCCCTGACCTGGTGGGCCAGTTCCAAGTTAAGTATTGGCCTGTTAACTGTAGAAGTAGCTTAGACGTAGAATTTATGCATGAGTAGTGATTACTGTGGAAAATAAATGTGCTTTGATTTAAATCTTACTAAGTGGTGTATTGGATTATTGATCATTACTCGGACTTGAACCACGTGGCGGTATCATAATGATACCTGGCGACTCAAGAGTAAAGGTGATAAAACAGGGCAATTAAACTAAGGCAAAGTTAGCAGCATTATTTGGCGACATCCTGACGGGACCCGATCTGGAAGTGGAAAACCACTCCGGGAGAACCCAGAATTTGAATTAGAGATCCAATTGGAAACAGAAAACCACAAGTGTTCAGGCAGTTCTGATCAATACTCATAATTCGGAAGTGTGTGTATGCATGCGTAACTAACAGGGCGATAAGGTAAAACTGATAGATTTTTTGTTGCGACAAAACTGTTGGAAGTTTGTATGTCGGAAAGTAGCGAAAGCCGTACCCGTATTTACAGCACCGCCTTAATACCCCTGTCCCAAATTTGAAGAGCAGCATTCGGATTAAAACCCCTGTCCCAAACTTGAAGAGTAGCATTCGGATTAAAACCCCTGTCCCAAAATTTGAAGAGCAGCATTCGGATAGGAAAGGTGGCAATGCAGCGCCTAATGAACCGAAAGGAATTTGCGGTCGCAGCGACCAGCAACAGTAGAGTGAGTGGGACAATGTCCCATTTGGGAGGAAGAGATCAGGAAATATCTCAAAGAGAAAGGATGACCCCTTTGGAATGAATTCTGTGACAATGAGGAATCAGGTCCCGGGAGTATAGGACATACTTGGTGGGAGAACCTGAGCGAGATCCACAAAACGAGCTTAGGGAAAGCTCGCAAGCCGATGGCAATCGTGTCCTGCTGGGCACAATTGCGAGGCACAGAGGAGGTCATCAGGACGCTCCGGAAAGAAGTTGAGGGCACTCATCGAATGAGTAAGGTCGATGTAAGCGAGGTAGAAAAGGAGAATTTAGAATTGAGAAGAAAGTTGGCAGCAAAAGATGTAGAGATGGAGGATGCCAAAAGGGCACACCAGTCTTGTCTGGCGCACTTAAGCAACTTCCAGTCTCAATACGAAAAGGCCTATGAGGACACGCAACGTGCAGTCCTGGTACGTGAAGAAACAGAAAAGCAGGTAGAGGCATTACAGAAACAGTGTAGTGACCTCAAGGCAGCATTAAGAGCACTCCATGCTGCCACCACTGAACAAAGACAAAGCACGCTAGATCACGCAAAGTGCTGGAAGCAGATTGCAGAGCTGCAATTGCTGCTTTCTGTTCAAAAAGGTTTCCAGGAAACCTTTGGAGAAAGATTAGATCAGGAAGACGGCCCTGATTGAAAAGAATTGAACGAAACAGCGCAGAGATATGTTCAGGAAACATGTGTGCAGGGAAAGCCACAAAAGGAAAAAGCTCCCCAACCCCCCACGCAGCAGATAGTTCAAGCTCCAATGAACCCAGTAACCACCCACCGCACAGCCACATCGGACGATGCGGAATTTCTATATGCCGCTCCCTTAACAGTGACCCAATTAAGGGATGCGTGCGATAAAATCACACCGTTCCTCCCCACCTCAGACCCTCACCATTTCTTTGCTACAGTTAAGCATCAGGCGACCATGTAGGGCCTGGATGAACGAGAGCATGTAAAGCTCACCGTTTTAAGTTTAGACCCTTCAGTAGCAGCAGCCCTTCCGACCCACAGAACGTAGGAGGAGGCACCCTTGCAGAAATGCATACCGTGATCCTGGATGCGATCGGGTAAACCGGGGTGACCCCGTAGATGGCCTCAACAAATGTAGGCAAAAGAAATCCGAGCACCCCACAGCGTTTGCTGGACGCCTGTGGACTCACTTTGCAGCAGTCTTTGGAGACTTAGACCGTGCCCATTTGTCCCCACACAACATGGCCAAATGGACCCGCACCCTTATCTCCCATGCCGAAACAGGACAGAAAGCCTGCGCGAGTTATGATCCCTCAGAGGAGGCCCATAACGAGAAGTGGGTAGTGAAAAGATTGTCCCGCACTTGGGAGCAATCTGTTCAAAGTAAACCCGCAGTTAAGAATACTGAGGAAAAGCAGGCCGCCGCAGATATGCAGGCAGTAAAAACACACCAGAACCCCGCATGGGTGAATAGAATCATAGAATCATAGAAGTTTACAGCATGGAAACAGGCCCTTCGGCCCAACCAGTCCATGCCGCCCAGTTTTTACCATTAAGCTAGTCCCAGTTGCCCGCACTTGGCCCATAACCCTCTATACCCATCTTACCCATGTAACTATCTAAATGCTTTTTGAAAGACACAATTGTACCCGCCTCTACTACTACCTCTGGCAGCCCATTCCAGACACTCACTACCCTCTGAGTGAAGAAATTGCCCCTCTGGGCCCTTCTGAATCTCTCCCCTCTCACCTTAAACCTATGCCCTCTAGTTTTAGACTCCCCTACCTTTGGGAAAAGATGTTGACTATCTACCTTATCTATACCCCTCATTATTTTATAGACCTCTATAAGATCACCCCTAAGCCTCCTACGCTCCAGGGAAAAAAGTCCCAGTCTATCCAGCCTCTCCTTATAACTCAAACCATCAAGTCCCGGCAACATCCTAGTAAATCTTTTCTGCACTCTTTCTAGTTTAATAATATCCTTTCTATAATAGGGTGACCAGAACTGCACACAGTATTCCAAGTGTGGCCGTACCAATGTCTTGTACAACTTCAACAAGACGTCCCAACTCCTGTATTCAATGTTCTGACCAATGAAACCAAGCATGCCGAATGCCTTCTTCACCACCCTGTCCACCTGCGACTCCACCTTCAAGGAGCTATGAACCTGTACTCCTAGATCTCTTTGTTCTATAACTCTCCCCAACGCCATACCATTAACTGAGTAGGTCCTGGCCTGATTCGATCTGCCAAAATGCATCACCTCACATTTATCTAAATTAAACTCCATCTGCCATTCGTCGGCCCACTGGCCTAATTGATCAAGATCCCGTTGCAATCCTAGATAACCTTCTTGAGGGAAAGCACAGCCCCCCAGCCAAGTCACAGGAGTGTTACAACTGCGGACAGTTGGGACACTTCGCAAGAGAGTGCAATGCCCCTAAAAAGCCACAGAGAGCCCAACAGACGGGCACTCTGAGTAAGAAAAAGACAGAGCACATTCATAGCGTTAGCGCCCGTTCAGATCAGATGGACTTGACCGGAACGGACTGACGGTGTATGGGCTCCCCCAGTTGGGTCTGCGACACCCTTTGGGATAGGTCCGGACGAACGGTAGTTGCAGCAAAAATCCGGGGACAGCCCACCGAATTTCTCTGGGACACAGGAGGGTCCCGCACCACAATAAATTCCTCCACCATGTTCCAAAAGGACACGTGGCCCACTACAGCCACTATCACCCTCAGCGGCTTTACAGGCCACTCACAGCAGGGACACATCACAGCCCCTGTACCCATTCAAATCGGCACCATCACCACCAAGCACCCCGTAGTTTTAGTTGACCTGCTCCACACAGCAGAACACATTCTGGGAATCGATTTCATGAATTCCCAAAATCTTTCATTTGATCCAGTCAACCAGTGTGTCTGGAAGATGGCAAAATCCGCAAGAGCCCCCGCAACGCTCAACATAGGAGAGTACACGAACAAAATTAGCACAGTAGGCGAATTTTGGTTCAACCCGACCACGCTTAGTACGGACAAGCAGGTTAGGGCAGTTCTGCAAAAGAACAGGGCAGCATTCGCGACCCACAAGCACGACTGTGGACAGATGACTGGCTCCGTACAAGTAACAGGACCTGACCCTAGACCCCAAAAACAATATGGATTTCCCCAAGAGGCAGAGGGAGAAATCTCCAAGGTAATAGAAAGCTTATTAGAGCATGGCGTACTTAGATCAGTAGCCTCCACTAATAATGCCCCGATTTGGCCAGTGAGAAAGCCCGATGGATCATGGCGACTGACCATCAATTACCGGGAACTCAACAAAATCACCCCCGCAGCAGCCCCCACAGTAGCCACAAGTCCCGAGACCATGCTCAGGGAGGGACTCAATTCCCGATTCTTTACGGTTTTGGATGTCAGTAATGGATTCTGGTCCATTCCATTGGCAAAGGCGTGCCAGTACAAATTTGCCTTCACCTTTAAAGCACAGCAGTACACGTGGACATGCCAGCCACAAGGCTTCCACAACTCCCCCTCCATTTTCCACCAACAGCTGGCAAATGGTTTAGCCAAATTTTCTCGCCCCGAATGTCTGGTACAGTACGTAGACGACCTACTACTGCAGACAGACACCAAGGAAGAGCACATTGAGCTTCTGTCCGAATTCCTGGAACTATTACACTCAATCGGTTGTAAAGTCAACCCCAAAAAGGCCCAGATTTTGGAAGAAAAAGTGATATATTTGGGAACAATTATCACACATGCTAAATGCGAGATCGAGCATAAAAGGATTGACTCGATTGCTAAATTGCCCCTTCCCCAGAACGTTTCAGCCCTCCGGTCGTTTTTAGGACTGGTTGGCTACTGCCGAAACCATATTGACAGTTTCGCCAGCAAGGCAGCAACCCGCTCCGACCTCCTAAAGAAAGAAGCCCCCTGGGAATGGCTTCCGCAGCATACGGATGCTGTGGACTCTTTAAAACAGGCACTCATAGCAGCCCCCGCACTACAAGTTCCAGACCCGCTTTCCCCTTACGCCATAGAGATAGCGACCACAGATCGCACCCTTTCGACTGTGCTCCTCCAGGAACGGCACGACCAGTTAAGGCCCGTAGTTTACGCCTCCAGAATTTTAGATGCTGTGGAGCAGGGATTTTCAGCCTGTGAGAGGCACCTGCTCACAGTATTTTGGGCAGTGCAGTATTTTTCATATATTACCGGACTGAACCCCATTACAATTCTCACCGAACATACCCCCACCCAACTTTTACTGGACGGATGACTCAAGGATGGTACAGTAAGCCAGATTAGAGCAGCGAGATGGACCCTTCTCTTGCAGGGACGGGACATCACTGTTAAAAGGCAAAGACGCACACCTATTTAGCCGACAAATTACAGTACCCCGGAACCCCCCATGAATGTGAAATTATCTCTCCACACCACAACACAGGCCCCTTTATCGCTAAAACCCCCCCCAGAAAGATAGGTAGTTCAACCCAGAGCCCCCAGTACACGGACACGTGTGAGCAAATAAAGATCTATGTGGATGGATCTTCCACAGTCTTGGATGGGAAGCGCATAACAGGTTGCGGTATCTATGTCGAGGACGCGCAGGGACGCGCCCTTGAGAAAATATCGTTAAAACTTCCAGGCCACTTAGGCGCGCAGGCAGCAGGGCTCACGGCCATCGCATATATAGTTGAACACCCAGATTCCTTCCCCAGCCCAGCAGACATATACTCAGATAGCCTCCATGTCTGCAACAGCCTCACGGAATTTCTGCCCCTGTGGAAAGCAAGAGGATTTGTTTCCGCAGACGGAAAACCCCTCCCCTCAGCCCCATTATATTTTAGAAAGAGCCCAGAACAGGACTTTTGGGATAATCAAAGTCCGCAGTCACCATCGTTCCTCCCCCCCCTGGAAATGTGAAAGCCGACGCACTGGCTAAAGCAGGTTCCAGACATGGATACTTTTGGACACCCCCCGAAAGCGCACCAGTGAGTGCAGTTCAGGTCTCACAGACAAAGATCGAGGATCTAGTAGAGGCCCAGAAACAGGACAGCAATCTCAGGGAGATTGTATAAGGAAAATATCCAGCACCCTATGAGAGGTTCAAAAATGCACTGACCACACATGACGGTGTGGTGTTCAAAGACACCCTTTATGTGGTTCCTGAACAGGACAGGAATCAACTGATTTGTTTGGTCCATGACGGTCATGGACATCAGGGAATCGATCCCACTACAGCCCATCTCAAGCAGCTTTGTTGGTGGCCGACTTTAAAGGATGATGTAAACCATTACATCGAGAACTGTCTTATCTGTGCCCAGAATAATCCGGACAGATATGCCAAAAAGGCTCAACTCAGCCACACCTGACCCGTTAATGACTCCTGGACTAACCTCCAAATTGATTTTATAGGACCATTGCCCCCTTGCAGGAATGGCTATAAATATGTACTTGTGGTAATTGACACATTTACGAAATGGGTGGAAGCATTCCCAGCCCGCACAAACACTGCAAAAACCACAGGCAAAATTTTGACCCACCACATCTTTACAAGATGGGAACTCCTCCGCAGCATTGAATCCGACCAAGGTTCCCATTTTACAGGACGTGTCATGCAGAACGCCCTCACGATATTTGGCATCACCCAAAAATTCCACATAGCATACCACCCACAGTCGAGTGGTATCGTGGAGCGCATGAATCGGACCCTACAATCCACCCTCTGAAAAATGGTCCAGCAGAACACCACCACTTGGGACTCAGTCCTCCCTTTTGCGCTGATGTTTTTGCGTAACACAATTTCTACTTCCACAGGTTACACCCCACACACCCTCCTGACCGGACGACCCACGAAAGGCACCGAATATTTATTGGGTTTAGACTTGACCAGCCCCGAAGTGACGGCCCTCACGCACGAGAAAGCATTAGAACAATTAGTGGAAAATGTTAAAACGGCTCAGCTAGCAGCCGCAGTAAAATTGGGCACCAGAAAGAAACAGAGCAAGGCTTGTTTCAACAAGACAGTGCATGCGACTGAGTACAGTATAGGACAGGAAGTTATGCTCTCTGTATATAGCCCCAGCACATTCCTGTCACCAAAATACTCGGGTCCCTACTCCCTTGCGGATAAAGTAAGCCCTTCCGTGTATAAAATAAAGTACCCCAACGGTAAGACTGCGTGGTTCCATATAAACCAGCTGAAGGCATATGGAACACAGTCTAACCACGCACACCACGTCATGCTCGACGCAGCACACCACACCTCGCCCACAGCCAACGTAACCCTACCATCCCCCAACACGTCCGGCCCAGCCACAGACTCGACCTCGACTCCACCCCCGAAATATACACTCCGCCCCGGAACGCCCACAGACTGCAGCAGCAGAGACAGCGACTGTGACTCGGACGATAGCCACAGTAGGCCTCCCTACTAACCCCATGCAATAGGACCCACACCAAGCGACCCCGACTACGATCCAAATGATCCCTTCATGATCACTTTCCGAAATAAACCCCACCACCGACCACCGAACTACACGGACAACCCCGATTCTGTCCCCACACAGCTAGGCACCAATTACTGGCACCGAGATAACTCGTCCCGACTTGTCCGCAACGACGAGAGCGACCCCACCTCACACCATGCAGCCCTTTCAGCCCTGATACACTCAAGAGTTTGGCACCCGGGAGAAGATGACGACCTTGGGTCTGACTCCCAAACCGAGAACCCCTTTGCGACCCTGTTCGCAACCGAGAACTGAGGTGTCCAGATGATGTTTTAAAAGGAACCGCTTGGGAGAAGTGGAGTCCTTTCTGATGGAACTTGCAGAATGTTTTATGTTGTTTGTAAGTTTGTTAAATGTTGTATGTCCGACAGGAGAATTTTTTTTCTCACTGCCCCACGCCTATTCGGCCGTAACCTCTGAGGACTTGCCTACAGAGACTCACTATGGCCAGACACTAGTTCAGAGGAACTAGCTTGTCTGCAGAGGCTGGTTAAGGAACCAGACGCCTGTTCGTAACTGCCCTTCTGGTTCAAGGAAAGAACCACTACGGCAGCCCCCACCACGATGACTACATTTCTTGCCCGTTCTTGTCGGTTGTTCAGGCAGTGGAGAAACGGCTTGGGACCCGTCCTGCCTGGGAACCCCCCCCTCTGGTCAACTACGCTCGGGTAGGAGAGACAAGGCATTGGTAACCGTCCTACCCGGGGACTCCATCCAACTCTTACCCGTCGCGGCCCATACGCACCTCATTTTGGAAATTTTAGTTCAAAAAGTTTTGTTTTGTTTCAGGTAACCCTTAGGTTGCAAACCACATGCTATTTACATCCTGAAACATTTGGATGGTAAATTGCACAGTCTGCGAGACGGCTCGCACTGGTTCATTATTGGGAAGTGTGTCTTGTCCTAAAATTCGATTTTTGATAAAAAATGAGGGAGTCACACATAGTGACCAATTATAAAGGGAGTAATTGGCACTACAGGACAGACACACTATCGTACGAGATATTAAACAAAGATAGTTACAGACACTATGCTTGTTTCCACAGAACTCCAGAAGCTCCAGGACCGGAGAAGAGAAGAAAAGGAAAGAGAAGAGCCATGAGGACTTCCTTCACATGGATCAGCATCATATTTATGGACATTTGGTTGCGCGTGAACGCGAACCCCATGACTTCAAGCCCCCCAGCCGTTAATGTTTCACTTCCCCGCAGTACCCAGAGCCCAGTCACCAGCGACATCACATCATCTTGGTGTGCCAGGTTTATAACCTGGTACTCTCTTGTCCTATGTAATAGAAACATTACTGGTATTAGCGATACTCTGCTGCATAGTGCAGACTATGCGTCTACGGAAATGGAGAAGGATAGCCTACCGCGCTCGAACCCTGGTATGTAGGATTAGATCCCCTATTTTCGGATACGACCAGACACCCGTGATCTATAATAAAGAACATTCACTTGCGTTTATTGTAAAGAACCGTTCATGAGCAAATTGTACGATCCTGAGCTTGACTGCCAAGCCAGGAAGACTGATGTATAAACTGCTATGAGCAACATTTAGACACATAAAGCAAAACCAGACTCTTCGGCGCCAGCAGAAGCCTACACAAAAGGAGGTGAACGGCCACCTCAGGACCGCCCATCAATCAGGGAACCGCTCCAGCATTGGAGAAAATCGAACCAAGTGATTGGGACAAAGTCCAATCACTTGGAACCAGGTACAGGGTCTGCCCCGAAAGGCGGGAAGCCCCTGGGGACTATAAGAATTAAGCCCAAGTTCAAATCATTCTTCTTGACCGGGTCACTCAGCAACTCGAACCAACCCTTGACAGTGACTGGTTCAGCCGCCGCCGATATCCAGTAAGTCTTACTTCAACGCTCGCTACGAGATAGGCGCTCCTAGCTACCAATCTGTACCAACTTCGAATCCCGCAGGCTCAGAACCCGAACGAAAGGCCATTCGTTTCCCTGACCTGGTGGGCCAGTTCCAAGTTAAGTATTGGCCTGTTAGCTGTAGAAGTAGCTTAGACGTAGAATTTATGCATAAGTAGTGATTACTGTGTATAATAAATGTGCTTTGATTTAAATCTTACTAAGCGGTAATTATTGATCATTACTCGGACTTGTAGCACGTGGCGGTATCATAAAGATACCTGGCGACTCAAGAGCAAAGGTGATAAAACAGAGCAATTAAACTAAGGCAAAGTTAGCAACAAGAACAAATGCACCTTTCCAACAGGAAGCTGAAATAACCCGTTCATTCAGTCCTGTTTTTCCCCAGTTTCCAGTTCCAGGGAGTGATGACATCTGCACCATGAACCTGTCCTTTCTCATTACAGATGTTGACCTGCTGTGCTTTTCCAGCAGTACATGTACATAAACGTCCCTGTTGCAGTGCTTTGCGGGTTGATATTTGCAAACACGGTCAGAAATGCAAATGA
This sequence comes from Scyliorhinus torazame, assembly GCF_047496885.1. Classification (NCBI taxonomy): domain Eukaryota; kingdom Metazoa; phylum Chordata; class Chondrichthyes; order Carcharhiniformes; family Scyliorhinidae; genus Scyliorhinus; species Scyliorhinus torazame. The sequence continues at coordinate 42,309,614 of NC_092722.1, forward strand.
AAATTGTCAGAAAATTGGAATTTTTACAAACTGGATACACTCACCTGTGCTGCTGACTGTTTTGAAATATGTTCCCACTGAAAAGACCTGTGTTAGGAATCACGTCTGACATAATTTACACCGTCGGTCACTTGAGTTATTTGTGTATTGATGGGAGTATGCAATTTTAAAAAACGGCCATTTAGTCTATAATAGAGTTTAGCACTGTGCCAATACGCTTTGTGTGATGCTTTTAATATATAATTTCCCATTCTCCACTGACAAGACTTGGAATCACTCCAGTGTTGCCCAGCTCAAAGTGTTTGCATCAAGCACAATTTACGACTGGAAGGGCAAATTCTACAATCACATTGCTGGGCGTTGTCGGTGTTCAGAAAGAAAATGAACCAGCATTTATTTATTTATTTTCTAAATTCCAATTAATGGGCAATTTAGTGTGGCCAATGCACATCCTTGGTTGTGGGGCTGAGACCCCCAAGGACAGTGACCCGGGGCCGCGACCTATCCCGGGTCCTCGGCGCTCTCAGGCAGCAGTGCTAACCACTGTGCCACCGTGCCGCCCTCGAACTTGCATTTATAAAGTGCCTTTCACAATCTCAGGATGTCTTAGAGCTCTTTCTCAGCTACTATCTTATTTTTGATGTACAGTCCCAGTTGCAATGTGAAGTGAATTTAGCATAAGCATTTTCAATATCCAGCATGAGGTGGCTTCAAAGTCCTGAGGAAAATAAAGCACCCAGTGTGACTGTGAATTTTACATACACATCATTACATCTTATTGATAACTCACTGGAATTTCCTACTTCAATGTTTTCAAAACCAGAGCATCAACATATAACAGGCTAAAACAGACTTCACTTAGAAACACTGATCATATGCTCAAAGTTTCTGTTTTAAAAGAAGAAATTCTCAGCCCGTAGATGGACATAGATATATGCACATTAACATTAGCATCCTGAATAAAACACCGATCAACTTGATTTATGTTTGTGTGGTGTACCTTAGCAGCTGAATTGGAGACACCATGCGTGACATTTCGTATTAGGCCTCCAACGTTTCCATATTTGATCAGTCCTGAGACGCCCTCCGATACATCGTTCAACAGTCCCATGGGGTTACCCAAAAAGTCCACCGAGCCCAGGATTCGAGTCGCCTGACTCATCAACTCCTGATAATAAAGACAGATTTTACTGGCTGTGAAACTGCTTTTTTAATATTCACTCTCGGGTTTTGGCATTACATTATGGACCTTCCTTGCGATGTTATGCACCTGAGTGGCTGTCAAGGCTGTACAAAGGACAGATAAGAGTCAATCACATTGGTGTGGGACTGGATATCTCACAGAAGCCAGACTGGGTAAGTTGGCTTTCTTATAGGGCATTCTATGACAATTCAATTGTCAATTTTTTATTAATACCAGCTTGCTATTTCCAGATTTTTCTTTAAACAGCAATTCATATTCTCAAACTACCATGGTAGGATTTGAACTCCCGGTTCTTTGGGCTACCAGTTTAGTAACAATACCACTACATTACGATACTGATTCAATTGAAAGAAGTGGTCATACAGAGCTTTGACTTGAAAAACAATTCAGATCAGAGGCCCAATGGAGAAAATCAAGATAAACGATGTAGGTACTTTTGAAACTATTTTCTTCCCAGACCTTTCCTCTTTAATAGTAATTTTGAAGTTCCCTTCACCACATATGACCTAATTCCCTGAAGGCACTGACTCATGCTAGGTCTACATCCATCACCATCAGCAGGTCTACTGTACCCCACCCAAGAACACATTCAATGTGTATAAACACAGAAACTGATCAGCGACAGGCTACTGGGATGTGGGAGGGATGGGGAATCATTTTCCTTCAAAATAAAGGGATCAGTCAAGATCAATCCTGAGCTTAAAATGGTCAAATATAGTGCCCTGACCATTATCTTAGCTAGGAGTAGATAAATTATCACAAAGACGGAAATGAATCGCTGACATGCCTTTAAGACGATTACAGTCTGTATGATTCAACATTATATTATGTAGTGCCTTTATCCTCTGAACCATGACTGAAGTCACCGATCTGGACAACTGAGATAAGACTACACTTATATCATGAACTAATTTTACAGAGTCTTACAAACCAGGTTAAAGTCCAACAGGTTTGTTTCGATGTCACTAGCTTTCGGAGCGCTGCTCCTTCCTCAGGTGAATGAAGAGCTATGTTCCAGAAACACATATATAGACAAATTCAAAGATGCCAAACAATGCTTGGAATGCGACCATTAGCAGGTGATTAAATCTTTACAGATCCAGAGATGGGGTAACCCCAGGTTAAAGAGGTGTGAATTGTATCAAGCCAGGACAGTTGGTAGGATTTCGCAGGCCAGATGGTGGGGGGTGAATGTAATGCTACATGAATCCCAGGTCCCGCCTTCAGGACGCGCAACAACGTAGAATCGGCAAGCAGAAACTTATAGCCAAGTTCCGCACACATGAGTGCGGCCTCAACCGGGACCTGGGATTCATGTCGCATTACATTCATCCCCCACCATCTGGCCTGCGAAATCCTACAAACTGTCCTGGCTTGATGTAATTCACACCTCTTTAACCTGGGGTTACCCCATCTCTGGATCTGTAAAGATTTAATCACCTGCTAATGGTCGCATTCCAAGCATTGTTTGGCATCTTTGAATTTGTCTATATATGTGTTTCAGGAACATACCTCTTCATTCACCTGAGGAAGGAGCAGCGCTCCGAAAGCTAGTGACATCGAAACAAACCTGTTGGACTTTAACCTGGTGTTGTAAGACTTCGTACTGTGCTCACCCCAGTCCAACGCCGGCATCTCCACATCATAATTTTACAGAGGCAGCACAGCGGCACAGTGGTCAGCACTGCTGTCTCACAGTGCTGAGGACCCGGGTTCGATCCTGGCCCCGGGTCACTCTCCGTGTGGAGTTTTCACATTCTCCCCGTGTTTGCGCAATTGAGGGAGGGGTAGTTACAATTACAGTAATGAATACACATGGGATAATGATGTGTTGTACGCATTAACAGACAGGGCATTGCTTTAGGCTGCACAAAGAACTCAATTTATTGCAAATTAATATTGACTGTTGGGAGTCAGCAATGTCACCAACTAATGATGATGATTCATGCACATTGAATGTGGTACTTGCAAATGTTTAAAGTTGCAAAATCTATGTTTCTTTAACAGAGGATTTAGTAAGTGCACCGCCCTGTCTGGTATTGAGTCATGCAGATCTGAAATGTCCCAGAATCAACCCATGACCCCTGTTAAGTTAGCTGATGTGAACAAGGGTGTCACAACTGGTAGCTTTCCTTCTTATAGGCAGTGGGATGAGAATCAGCCAGAGTTCTCACTGTATTTGGAATGTACACACAAAAGTGGATGTTGAGCAAAGGCAGTACTGGATTCAGCTTGGCTGCTCCTAGAGGAATTTAAGAGTCTGTCGTTACTTAGGGTACAGGTTCACACATGAAGAATGACAAGATTATAAACTAAGGGTTTGCCTACGTGGCTCTCTTTGTGGTCAAAACAACATAACTCTAACTCCAAGACAGGAAGTAAGAAAATTAGTCTGAAAATCTTAATAACAGGAATCCAATATTGTGCAAAATAAAACCAAAGTAACTAAGAAATGATGCCTGGGTTACCTTAACCACTCGAGGGGTGGTGGTACAGAAGTAAGTGCTGGCAGAAGTAAGACACATTTGATATAGTTTTACAGTCTGCACAAACTAAAAACATATAATAGCAGTAGGCCATCCAGCACTTTCCTGCTCTGTCATTCAATTATGGCTTTAATTGACAACTCTGGGCAGTACTCTCATCACCTGTATCTCTGCTTAGGCTGATAAAGTTTATTCTTAGAGGGAATCATCACTTCCCATTTGGGACACATTCACACACTGGAAAATAGGAATTTTGTTGTCTGTGACCAACAACGCAAGATCTGACCTGGTCGCTCTAATCCTCACCTCCTTAAAGTGCTTGAGAATGTCATTGATGATAAATTCCTGTGTCTCGTACGGGTGCACTCTGGTGTATGGATCCAAGTGAATAACTGCATCTTCAAACCGGATCAACCGGATTCCCAGAATGCCTTTCAAAGCCTACAACAACAAAAACACATCAAATTGATACTTGCATGTCAGCAGCAAATGTCTGGGAGGTCACAGGGGACACTAGTTGGAATGTTATGTTACAGGCAGCGCAAAGCTTCAGGCTACTGTATGAAACTAACCCGTCATTTTTATTTTATTTACTGACAACTGGCTTTGACAGCCAGTTGGGAGTGAGACATGTCACAAGATTAGGATGATTCACATAGTTCGCAAAGACCTAAAGTCTGAATGTTGTGATAAGGACCTAAAAACAGTGACAGGAACAAGAAAAGCCCATTCAGCAGCATGGGTTCATTTCTCTCGTATTCCAACCCTCCTATCTTTTTTTTTTAAATTTAGAGTAATCAATTCATTATTACCAATTAAGGGGCAATTTAGCGTGTTCAATCCACCTACCTTGCACATCTTTGGGTTGCGGGGGCGAAACCCACGCAAACACGGGGAGAATGTGCAAACTCCACACGGACAGTGACCCAGAGCCGGGATCGAACCTGGGACCTCGGCGCCGTGAGACTGCAGTGCTACCACTGCGCCACCGTGCTGCCCCCCAACCCTCCTATCTAATCATAATTGAATAACCTGTTATTTTACTTATTTTTTCTTGCTTGGGGGATTATTCCAAACATATCCCTGAACCTCTTTCTGATATTGGTTTTGGCGAAGGTCCTGGGTGAAAATGCATCCACACATCCTTTGAGAGAGGGATCCACATTATGAGGACCAAAGGAAAATTGTAGTTTATCCTGCAGACTATTTGTGTGCTAGTGTGGGCTTTGGGAGCCCAAACAAAATCTCCATAGAAAGTTTACGACCACTGGGGGAAGCCGGTTGAAAAATCTGGAACATTCTGAAAAGAGGTGGGGAGAGAAGGACGAGGAGGATGAAAAGGATGAAAAAGGAGGGAGAGGGACAAAAAGGTAGGGAAGGGTGAAAGATGAAGAAAGGGAATGGTGAAAAGGAGAAGGTGAAAAAGAGGGAAGGGAGCAATACCATAGGTTTTTCATGCTCTGGTACTTTGTATGTGCTCAGTTATATATAAATTTCATTGAGAAATAATCAGTATTGGAGCCAGAAAAAGGCAACTGCAAAGAATTATAATACAAAGCATCCAATACAAGGAATACACATAAATGTATACTACCCAAGCCAAGTTACAGGCTTAAATGAAAAAATATGTATAATTAACTACACACTGTCTCCAAACTAAGCTGTAAGTGAATTGCTTGAATTTGGCATTACTATCTGAAGTTGCTGCTCTTTTGCAAAAGATACAGCAGAAGGATAAGTCACTGGGGTTCACAAATCAAGTACAACAGTGGCTGTATTTCAGCCAGCTCTTATGTACCATGTGTTGCTTCATTTATTATTTAGCATTAGTAATATGTTTATCAAATCCATTACTGTGGTCAGCATTATGGAATCCTCTGGCCATCACCAACATTACCAAGTCTCTTTTAAAAAACATTTTGTGTTAAGATGTATACAGTGGGGCCTGAAGAAACTCACCTTGAGCTCAACAGGTAATTTGCTGGAAGTAAACACGCTCATCTTGATTTGCGGCATGCTGAGCTTGAGATTTTCAAAATAGTAGCGTTTTGCTGTCCCACCTTGCTCACTGGTCTGTTCAGGGGCATTTTCATCTGGTTTTTCTACATCTGTGGGCGAAGGGAGGAAATAAAGTGACAGGCAGCTTAAAGTACTAGGCTCTTGTCAACCCTTCATATCAGAGGAATGATTTGCTCCTTTCGTAATAAATGCAATCCAATAGGTGGCTTTTGGGGCTGTTTGCTCTGTAGACAGCCAGAGTTAAAAATGCTTATCAACCGTACTCAATTATAATCTTCACTGCTCATCGGTAATGTGATGATGACAGGTGTTTTAATCTGATATTAAACAATCATTAAATAATACTGATAGTAATTTCAATCAAACGTAAACTTTACACACTTTGCCATTCATTAATGGCATCTTTAGAGGATCAGAGAGGGGCTAATCTACTGTAAAAAAAATATTTTTAGCTCTGTAGAATTCACCACTACCATACTGTAATAGAGTCTCACAACCTTTTTCAAGAGCTCTTTGCTGTGCAGTCATGTGATGCGCTTAAACGTTAATGGTGGTCAAACAGGGATGTGGAGGGAAGACCCATCCCTTAGGCTACCCAAGGGAATCCTAACCCAGCAAATTCCTTTGCAACTGCTTCAACAAACATGCTATAATAGAGGAAAAGTATGCATAGATTTCAGTTCAATACAGAATTTCAAACGGCACATGCACTTCGTTAAATTTCTGTGGGTCTAAAGTTAGATGATTCCCCATTCCAGTAACAGATTAAAGGTCTTCCCTATCAGGCATACAGTTACATAAATTTACCATGGAATTTGTAACTAATTAGATCATACTTTTTTCAATTTGTCATTGGAAACATTAACGACCCTGATCCTTCCTTCCAGCTGAACATCAATGAAGTGAGGTATGCTAGCAGTTAGTATCAATAGTGAGTGCCACTGAGAATTAAAATTGAATGAAACTACCTCGCAAAAGAGTGTGGATTATGATATATGTATCCTAGAGGGATTGAGACTGCAAATTAACCACAAGATTCAGGAAAAAACGACAGAACTCTTTTGAACTCCTCAATTAGGTTTCAGCAACCCACTGCTGCATTTCCGTTAATATGAATCATCCAAGCCTCTCAGTTAGTTTCTCGCCTGTAACTAACTCCAAATAGTCACTATTTCATACAACAGGAGGGTCCAAGTTTTTAACATTAATGGGGCATATAGGTACATATCAGAGAGCTCCATAGATCACAGGTAAAGCTTGAATCCTTTCTCCTTCAGTTTGCATTTATCTCAAGCTATTAATATGAATATGTAGTGTTCAGAATTTATCCACCAATGGAGCAACAACCCCCCAAAATGGTTATTTCCAGACCTCCAGATCCAAGAAATACCAATAGGACAGCACGGTAGCATTGTGGATAGCACAATTGCTTCACAGCTCTAGGGTCCCAGGTTCGATTCCGGCTTGGGTCACTGTCTGTGCGGAGTCTGCACATCCTCCCCGTGTGTGCGTGGGTTTCCTCCGGGTGCTCCGGTTTCCTCCCACAGTCCAAAAGGTGTGCAGGTTAGGTGGATTGGCCATGATAAATTGCCCTTAAGTGTCCAAAATTGCCTTTAGTGTTGGGTGGAGGTGTTGACCTTGGGTAGGGTGCTCTTTCCAAGAGTCGGTGCAGACTCGATGGGCCGGGTGGCCTCCTTCTGCACTGTAAATTCTATGATAATCTATGACAAACCAGCAAGTAGACGTAAGCATACATGGACTCGGACTCATGATTTGGACTGCCAAAATTCATGTCAGAAATGGCCCTGCTCTAGCCAACTCCGCTGCATCATAGAAAACTCTCCACTGGAGATAGTAACCGTCAGAAAATGCACAAAATTCTGACCACACACCAGAAGGTCATAACAGAGTAGAAATATATGAATGATTCAATGTTTTCTAAAAAAGAAAGTAATTCAATAAAAAAAGTCCTTTAACAACTTTGCTAATGGTTCAGTAAGTAAGGCTCTAGGTTTGACGTTGAGTTAGTTGACAGACTCCCTGAGCTCATAAGGGAAAAAGAGGAAGAAAAATGAACCTCTTATCACCACTCAGAAATCTTGCTGGAAATCTACATGGGCTCAATTGGTGATACCTCTGAAAATCTCTCACCACTCAGCTTGTTGGCATCAATTCAAAAGCCCTTGGGTTTCAGGCCAGGCTGTAGACATGTTACTCTATGATGCATACATTTCAATGTTAGGTAAATGCAAATTAAACCAACTTGTGGAATGACAGTGATTTAATTTGGTGTAATGAGGTTTTGTAAAAGAGATGTGCACTGCAATCAGTGTTCTTAAATATCTGGTAAAACTGGATTGTACAAATAATTAAAATCACCAATCCCAAAAGCCAGGAAGGGTAAATAAAGGGTTAGCTGTATAATTAGCAGCCTAAACTATTGAACTCTTCAGGGAGGCTGCAGTCCTCTGCACTCGCCACGTGCACTTTCAAGTTGAGTTAATTAAAGCTTCTACATCAACAAATTTCTTGTTGAATTTGAAACATTACTAAACAATGAATAAATATATTTACAAAGAAACTGGGTAATACATTCCCCCCACCTCTGGGATACGAGTTCAAATGCAGCCCGACTGACTGAATGAAATCCCTGGTTCTTGCCTGTAGTAATTCCCAAGGCAAAATAAACTGGAATTAGCTCAGTGCAGCTCCGTGAGTGTGTGTGAGTACAGCTTTAAATTAACCCTAAATGAACATTACAAGACAATTACAAAAGGGCGAAATGAATGGCTGATGTGGGAAAACAAATTAACACCAATGCTTAAGGGATGAATGTTGTTCCTTGGTATTTGGGACACAGCATAGAAAAAACAAATTACATACCAGGCTTGAAAATATTAACTGGAACGTTCAGCAAGAAAGGCTAATTTTCTCTAAATTGTTTGGTAACAGCATTGAAATTCTCTATATGGTTTAAAACACGTTAAGTTAAACAAAATACGAGTCAATTTTTTCCCCTTTTTTGGTACTTGAGCACAAAAACTCAAGATTGCTGCTCTGGTGCAGTACTGAGGGAGTGCTGCACTGTCAGAGGGTCAGTACTGAGGGAGTGCTGCACTGTCAGAGGATCAGTACTGAGGGAGTGCTGCACTGACAGAGGGTCAGTACTGAGGGAGTGCTGCACTGTCAGAGGGTCAGTACTGAGGGAGTGCTGCACTGTCAGAGGGTCAGTACTGAGGGAGTGCTGCACTGTCAAAGGGTCAGTACTGAGGGAGTGCTGCACTATCAGAGGGTCAGTACTGAGGGAGTGCTGCACTATCAGAGGGTCAGTACTGAGGGAGTGCTGCACTGTCAGAGGGTCAGTACTGAGGGAGTGCTGCACTGTCAAAGGGTCAGTACTGAGGGAGTGCTGCACTATCAGAGGGTCAGTACTGAGGGAGTGCTGCACTATCAGAAGGTCAGTACTGAGGGAGTGCTGCACTATCAGAGGGTCAGTACTGAGGGAGTGCTGCACTGTCAGAGGGTCAGTACTGAGGGAGTGCTGCACTGTCAGAGGGTCAGTACTGAGGGAGTGCTGCACTGTCAGAGGGTCAGTACTGAGGGAGTGCTGCACTGACAGAGGGTCAGTACTGAGGGAGTGCGCTGTCAGAGGGTCAGTACTGAGGGAGTGCTGCACTATCTGAAGGTCAGTACTGAGGAAGTGCTGCACTGTCAGAGGGTCAGTACTGAGGGACTGCTGCACTATCAGAGGGTCGGTACTGAGGGAGTGCTGCACTATCAGAGGGTCAGTACTGAGGGAGTGCTGCACTATCAGAGGTGCCACCTTTGAGAAGTTAAGTCAAGGCCCTGTCTTCTTAGGTGGATGTAAATGATCCCATGACACCATTTTGAAGTAGAACAGGGGTGTTATCCCTGGTGCCCTGGCCAATATTCATTGCACAATCAACATCACAAAATTAGATTATCTGTTGCTGTTTGTGGGAGCTTAGTTGTGCAAATTGGCAGTCTCATTTCATACAGTATAATAGTGGCCAAGCTTCAAAAGTACTTAATTGACTGTAATTAATTTTTTACATTTTTTATTAAAAAGAATATCCAATTTTTTTTTCTAATTAAGGGGCAATTTAACATGTCCAATCCACCTAACCCGCACATCTTTGTGTTGTGGGGGTGAAACCCACGTAAACACGGGGAGAATGTGAAAACTCCACAGACAGTGACCCGGGGCCGGGATCGAACGTGGGTCCTCAGCACTGTAGGCAGCAATGCTTAATTGACTGTAATACAACTATTGTGACATTCAATAGATGTGAAAGGCTCTATATAAATGCAAGTTTCTCCTTTTTGTTTTAGTCAAGAAAAGACAAGTGGTAGTGGGTGAGCAACAATTCCATTGTTTTTTGGCTTATTCAGCAGTATTCATTGTAGAAACTTTACATAAAGCAAATATGCTTTCAATTGCTGAGCTGCTTTTAAATTCATCATCTAAATTGTTCGAACCACTACCACAACATGATATCCAATACCTCGCCAGTACTTTAGCCTTCTGTAATGCGTCTCAAAATTCTTTCTAGATGTGTCCCAAATGTGGGAGGATAAAACCTATAACAGTACGGTTGTGTATTTTTAACAGTTCAAGCAGAAAATTTCAGACACCCACCATTGTTCTTCGTTAAAATCCTTGAGGCAACATTGAACTCTCCTCCCACTTTCTCCTCTCTCCATAAGAGAGGTGTCCTATGAATACAGATGGCACTACAGAGTGCTAGTTTTACAGAAATCAAGAATAGAAAAAAACAAACCTGTTTTCAAATACTTGTGTAGGTTTAAAGGCTACTGTTACTGGAAAACACCGCTATAGACTCCTTTATCCAAGGGTGCACCATCCCATTATCTCTCCTGGACTCCCCAAGAGGTGGGCCAGATAAAATGGAGAATTCAGTGGTAAACATGCTTATGCAGTCATGATAATTTTTACCAAACACGTCAGTATATCAACATAATTCAACAGGCACCCCTGTGCAGTTTGCAAAACCCAATGTTAACATGCAATGGGACAATCAGCAACAGCTATTTTACTGGGCACGTGGTTTATATCTTGTACCTTGATCCAACTGCCCCAAGCCAAAGAAATGCAGCAGCTTCAGCAAGAGTTTCTCTTCGATTTGAACTGTTAGTTTCCGCACTGTAATCATGAGATGCTGCAGATTCAGAAATATAGCCAGTCACATAAAATGAGACAACTTAAAACACAATATAACTAATTTCTCTGGCAACCTCAAATCAAATCTAACAGGCTTCCGTGATTACCACTTTAGCTTTAGTAACTCTATTTTCAAATATTTTCTCCACTTTTTTTCTCACCCCTCTCCAAAAGAAGCCCAATATTATCAGGGGAAGGCACCATGTACTCAAATTCTTAAGTCTCTGTAATTGGTTACTGGATAGTGACAGAACCACTGATTTTCCTGCCCTTGGCAGAAGTTGCTTTCTCCTTCATCCCATCCAGATGCCTAACAGGCCAAGTGGGAGATGCTATTTCTTAACAATTGGGGGGGGGGGGAAAGCTTGCTGAGAGTGGGTTGATTTCAGCCAAGGCAGCAGCTGAAGTGTGAGTGGCCTCATTACTGAAAACTAAGGGGCAGGGGGGGTGGGAGAATGGTGTGTGTGTCTGTGTGTTTTTTTTTTTGGGGGGGGGGTCAGCCAAGGTTCATGTTTCATTCCTATACAGTAACCCTGCTGAAAAATGTTGGCATGTCAATATATAGTGAAGGCAGGACTGGGCTCAGTTGTGATGCCCCTCAAAGTAAAATTTGCTTGTTGATACTTTACGCCTAGGCTCACTTGTTAAGACTGGCCACTTGCGTAAAGTATTGGGGCTGCCAGCACTTGAGAAACTGTCTGCAGTATGATATTTCCTTTGAGAAAGAGAAGAAATCTGAAGAGATAGGATATGACATTAAAATAATTACATTAGTCAAACCTAAAGCTCCTTTTACACAATGGTGTTAGCGCCCAAATTAAACTAGCATGGTTGTCATCTGTGAAGCCAATGCCTGCCAGTGAAGGAATTTACTAGAATAAAAGCCTTGGTTTCTGGTTCTTTGACACCAATGCTGCACCAAGAATACAGCCCCGGAATGGCACTTAATCAATGCTCAGAGCTGACAACACCAGAAAAATTGAGACTTTGTGATCAAGAAACAGTGAGGCGGATTGTGGACCCAATAAACACATGGAACTATGTTCCTTTCTTGGAATGGCTTCCCAGTGGGAATGGGCCTCAATTTAAATGAGTTAGAGTAGGCAGCCTCATCAACGGGGATATCGAAGGGATATAGAATCATTGATTTCACCCTGGTCTCCAAACTGCAGGATAAAGCAACTTTTCATCATTGGGAAACAAGTCTGGATGGTTAACCACATATCCAAGATGGAGGCAACTTCAAATTCCACATCACGGATGTCATGCTGTGGGCAGATCTTATAGGTTGTGTTTGCCACCTGGTGGCCACAAGAGATGTGCAAAATCAGATTGGTAAAAGCCACTTTTCTCCCCTCAAGGTGTTGGAAGCCCTCCATTATGATTCACATGCAGGATGGCATGTTGGCATGGTATTTAACTATGTTAGTGCTTCACAATCAAATTTGTTCCTGTTCTCACCCAATATTCACACCCATGAATTTTCTTGCAGCTAACACTGGCTGGTGAGCAAGTGCAGAATGCTAGCTGAACGTTCCTCTACTTAGAGATACTAAGACCAACTATAGTGCCGCAACTAACATACCAGCTAAGATCAGCTGAGTCTGGGCAACAAACCCAAGGCCTTCTGGTTTTACACTAGATGGTATCTCTACAAACGAAGCAGTTGGGAGTAGAGGTCTATTCTGCTTATTGAAAACTACCCACTACTCACAAAGCACTCACTATTGAAGGTAAAGTTAGGAGTATATCCAGTGAAACTAGAGACAACAGAATATCAGTCTCCATTATAAATATTTGATTCAGATCTTAATTGTATTGAAAACCTATTTCAACTCGGATTAAAGGTGTTGGTAGAATTAGATGAAGAGGGATAGGAGGAAGCTTGTGTGGAGCAGGGACAAGTTGTGCCCTATGGCTTGTGTCTGTCCTGTAACTCTGTTATTTTACTTTTCACCAATTAATATCGAACATATCAGTATTCAAGATACTTAAAACAGTGGCATTATTGAGCACACACCTTGAAGAGTTCAGTCAGTGCACTCTTGCTGGGGATCTTCATTGCATTGATCTGAACAGCAGGACCTGTATCAATACAATCGATTTCACTTTCAAGGCTGTTGGGTGTCAGTGAGAGTATCACAGGTTGGGTTGTCCCCAAGAGCTGGTTATCAATCTTGTGAAATACAGAAATAAACAAGTCTTAGCACCATTTAATTTCTAATAATAAAACAACGAAGTCAGCCTTTCTCTGTGTGTGAGCAAATGTGAATTTCCAGGCGGCATGTACTAATAGTGTCAAGAACAGTGACACTATATGTAAGGGACATATTAATGCTGTGCATACAGGTGGCATGTGGTGCAGTGGTTAGCACTGGGACTGCGGCGCTGAGGACCCGGGTTCGAATCCCGGCCCTGGGTCACTGTCCGTGTGGAGTTTGCACTTTCTCCCCGTGTCTGCGTGGGTTTCACCCCCACAACCCAATGCTAAATTGTCCCTTAATAGGAAAAAAAAAATTGGGTACTCAATAAGTTTTTTAAAAAAGTTAATTTCCAAAACAAAAGCTTTCTTGTACAAATCTAATGGCTCCCTCCAGTTCCCTTTTAATGGAGATTTATTGCTATCAGGACCATTTCCCAATCAAACAAATTGCAGTCCATGAATGGTAGAAATAATTCATAGGGATTTCCAAGTAGTCATCTGTCCTCTCCAATACATCATATTCCGCAACTTAAGGGATCGTTACATTTACTGCAATACATTTCCACAGATGCTGACAATCTCAACAAGTCAAACCTAGCAAATGCTGGCAGTGTGTTTGATCACGGGGGCACTAGAACGGATTCCACAGAGTTAGAACAATTTACAGCACAGATGGACCCCCTGCTGGCTCTTTGTTAGAGTAATCCAAGACTAATCAACATTGTCCTACTCACTCTCTCAGTCTTCAATGTTTCTCTGCGACTGAACCATAGGAAATTCTCAGCTGCATATAGGGCAAATCTGCCTCTAGCTGCCCCTCCATTTTGATGGTCCTTTCTCATGCTCCAACCAATCACCTGAACTATTTTCCACTTCCCTGCCTTGATTTCAGCCTGAATCTGGAACCTCCATACTGCAACGAGGAAAGTTTGCAATTCTTTCAACTGCTCTGCTAGCCATACCATTTTAGGATTTGTTTTTGAAATATCCTGGATAGGACTTCAGAATGTCCAACCTTCCGAGAATATGGAAGTGCATTGCTAAAATAATTAAATTACCTGTACATCCTGAATGCTGACCTCCAGCATCTGACAGGTGGCAGTCTGTGTGTAATGAACATCTATCCCTGTTAAAGTGGTAAATACCAATTCCTCAGGGGCTTTGTTCGTCAGCGACAAACCAACTCCTCCATCCAGTTTCACCAAAATCTGCAAATTTACAGCACAGTGTAAGTTACAATTTTACATTGGCACAATATTTAATTGCAAAGTACTGTTAATGAAGATGACTCTCCTTACACTGATTTTTAAAAAAAATTATTCTCCTCAAGTACTGACTCTTGGGCAGTTTCTCAGGCGTGACAAAACCTCACCCATGTGTGGCCCTTGACATTGAATGTCAGGAGGCCAGCAGATCATCACAGCCCACCGATTTGCATATCCACTAGATACCTGTGCAGTTTGCAGACTATTAACAGAAATTAGGGTGGGAAATGGCCGACTTAAAAGACTATGAATGAAACTTGAATGTTCTGTTTTGCATGGCTTGTGTGCAACACCGTACGGAAGCATTTATTCACCGAGCCCCAAAGGATCCTGCATGGTGCAATTACAGAACTGCGGGGCAGAACCGGATAGGAATTAGCTCACACAGATGGCTGGGATGTCAACCAGAAGTGGTTTTATCTTCCTTCAAGAGAAAGAAAGCTGTCAGGAAACACAAGAGTCAGGTAATCCAGCAAGCTACAGCTGAACTCAGCTACGGGCAGAACGGTAGGATAGTGGTTAGCACAGTAGCTTCACAGCTCCAGAGTGCCAGGTTTGATTCCTGGCTTGGGTCACTGTCTGTGCGGAGTCTGCACATTCTCCCCGTGTTTGCATGGGTTTTCCCCGGGTGCTCCGGTTTCCTCCCACAGTCCAAAGATGTGCAGGTTAGCTGGATTGGCCATGCTAAATTGCCATTAGTGTCCTAAATGGTTGGGTATCGTTGCTGGGTTACGGGGATAGGGTGGAGGTGTGGGCTTGGGTAGGGTGCTCTTTCCAAGGGCCAGTGCAGACCCAATTGGGCCAAATGGCCTTCATCTGCACTGTAAATTCTATGAACTACCGGAAATCCAATTTGCCTTACAAAAGTTGCGTTGAACTGAATCCATCCTGGACTATATCAGAGGATGATTGAACACTGTCAAAATGTGCTCTCTGATTCAGGAGGCCTTGCAACGCAGACCTGAGTAAATATACATTGAAGAATAAAAGGATAGAGTACTGAAGTAAGATGTTGGGGGCTAAAGTGTCTGTGCCTACTCTTTGTTATCGCAATCCAAAACTAATCTGACTGTCTTGCTCTCTCTCTCTTCGTGGTACTCTGCTTCAATTTTTAATCCTCTTTCCCTTCCGAAAAAACCCCCAATGGATTCTACCTTAACCACTTCCTGTGGAAAATCATTCCAAAAGATTTTTTCTGATTGCTCTCCTCAATCTTTTAGTATGAAAAGGAGAATTTTCTCATTCCTCCTGCCCTTCACCCATTAAGAAGGGGCATACGAATACAGTTGTCATTAACTACTGTGTTCCGATAATACATATCCACCATTGGCAATTTCATGTGTCAAGGATGATTGTTCTTTGCAGATTGCTGGGGTAAAATGCCAATTTTGGTTGTGGGTTTGCAGATACACTGGTAAGGAAGTTGCACTTGATTAATAATTCAATAAATGATTTATTAAATTTAGGCTATTTACCATTTGGTGGTTTATTTCACTAGATCTTCACATTCATGTTTACCTGACAGAAAGGGGTTTTGCAAATGTCTCAAATACAAAGTCAAACATGGGTTCTTTATTGGCTACAAGCAAACAAATGAATGAAACCCTCACTCACCTCTAATTCTTGTTCAGCTTCCAAATTCTTTAACCTCCGAATTTCGCTGATTTCAACTACTGGACAGTCTTCATTTCCTGTGAGGGAGCGATTTGTTCTGCGATGCTGTTGGTCAGTAATCTGTAACAAACCAATTCGGTTAGGAGGTCAACTAAATTAAAATAATTGATATGGATCCAAAAACAAAAAAATTGGACCCAATGGAATCTGTGCAATTTCATGAAATTACAAACAGAAAAAGGTTTGAATTCTGGGAAATTCACAAACTAATCTTATTCAGAAACAGAGCATTCTGATATAGTTAGCGGTGGCGTAGTGGTAACTCAGAGACGCAGGGGACTTGGGTTTGGATCCCACCACGGCAGTTGGTGAGGTTTGAAGCCAATAAAATCTGGAATTAAAAAGTAAATGATGACCACAAAACCATTGTTGACTGTCGTAAAAACCCATCTGGTTCACTAATGTATTTTAGGGAAGGAAATCTGCCGTCCTTACCTGTTCTGGTCTACATGTGACTCCAGATCCACAGCAATGTGGTTGACTCTGAAGTACCCTCTGAAATGGCCCAGCAGGCCACACTGTTCAAGGGTAATTGGGGATGAACAATAAATGCTGGCCCAGCCAGTGACACCCACATCCCATGAATGTTTTGAGTATAATCCATGGTCAGAATTCAGAAATGCAAGGACAAAAGGAGGAAGGAAGATACAGAGAGATAATTAATTGATAGATGATAAAACTCAACTCAGTGAAACAATGTAAAAACATTCAAAGGGCATGCAATAAGCAAAGGTGAAAATGGCAAAAGGGGACCATGAAAAGAAAAGAGGAACATTGAAAATAAACTTGAGTGAATCTTGCAAATATCGGGAAAAAAATACTGCTGAAAGCACAGGTTGGTTTGTCACTCAAAAAGAAAATCAGGCCAACATCTTGGGTTAAAAATACATTTGGTTAAAAGCTTTGTATCAAAAAACATTAACCGTTGGAACTGTTTAGAATGAACAAGTCTGCCCCATGACACCAGTAACCTCGACTGTAAAGTAAATGGAAATGGTGTTTAGATCTGAAGTGACAAGGAAAATATGACATTGTATTCCTAAATTTTGGAACAATTGGAAGCCCAGAGACAGCAAAGGCAGAGTGGCTAAAATGCTGAGGGACGTCAAGGTCACACTTGTGGACAGAACAAGGTTTTTGGGCACAGCTGTCAACTAATTTGTGTTTGGGTGCTCCAGTGTAAAGCAAACAACATCACGATCAACAAAAACTACATTATTAGTACACAGTGCCATATTAGGAGGAAATAGTTTCAGTGTGAGACACTGTGTATGTGTGGAAACATGGTCTTCAGCGTAGGGGCAGGTGAATGAATTAAGTGCTGCATCCGTTGCTGTTGCATGTGAAGGTGCTGAGAACTGGAAGTTGGGAAACTGGGAATTGGGATGCTGAAAGAGTAATGAATGATATCCTGGAAAGAATGGTGGAAAGTACAGGGAAATTTTGTGTGGCAGTGGAACTGTGTAGACAGAATGACAAATAATCTGTTGAATGCAGTGGGATAGAAAATGAGTTTAAAAAACTCAGTTTTACTTCCATGAGAGTAGGAGTAGAGACCACAGGTGCAAGAAATGAGGCACAGAAGAACTAGAGTTATTTGGACCACTGGGAATTCTTGTTTGAGAAAAAAAGTACAACATTTTCGAAGCTCTGGTAAGGAAAGTGAACTCATCAGATCAAATACAATAAAGATAAAGAATCAAGGAGAAAGGGACAGAGCCTTTACAGAAGCCATTGTAGGCCGGAGTATATCCAGGTAATTGCGAGATTCAGGATCAGATGTCTGTGGGAAGCTCATTGTCAGCTTGAAGAGGAGAAATCCAGGAAGGAGAGGAAAGAGGTAGAGTTGAACCATATAAAGGTGAGGGATGGGTGAAAATTGAAATTCTGACGGTAAGAGTGAAAGCAGTATTGACATTTGTGTATGTAATGGAGGCAATCGTTAAGAAGGTGGCATAATTAGCAATGTAATAACAAGTCCTCCACATATCTCAAAAAAGACAAGCACAGTTAGGAAATAATGGGGTCCGAGTGGGACATCTTTTACCTGAGGAAATGAAATGTAAGGAGTAGCTGTTCCAATGAAGGCAAGGGTGGTGATGAATAGGAACTGATTGAACCATTGTTCAAGGAAAAGGTTCTTCTGGTAATGGATTGAGGAGTAGAACAATTGTGTGTTCATGATGAGAAGATGATTGTTGGCAGAAAAATTAAAATAGTCAAATGGTAGAAGGTGACAGAAGAATCTTGGCATAGGTTTGTACTAAGTATACAAGACAGAGGTTTGGGGAAGAACAGACTTGAGATGATTAGTGCGATAGCAGGTTCAAATAATCGATATCAAGGAAGGTCACGTTAATACATTTTGTGGAGGTGGTAAAAATGGGTTATAATCAGATTGGAAAAAAACAGGGATGGATGCAATGTGAGGGGGTAGCAAGGAAGCTCTTCTTATTATCAACAGTCTGGGAAATTATGTTTTAGTGTTTGGTAATACAGTCATGATCCAGAGGCGGATAGAGCATTCAACCAAGAAAATTACCTTCTATTCAAAATGCCCTCTTTGTCAGCAGGTTTGATAATAATGTTTCATTAATCTTACATTTTAGTTGCACTTGTGAATTGATAGGCAATAGGTTACCTGCAACACTCGTGTTGGACCATCAGGAATGACACGCAAAGCCAGAACTCCTGAACCAGGTCTCATCTTCTGGTTTATGAACTGCTGTTCATTTGGAACTTGTTCTAGACCAAGGGAAGTATCTGGACCCAGTATTACTTCTGCTCCATCGTGTAAGCCTGAAATGCCTTTTGATGCCTGGATAAATTAGCACAGATACAGTCAATTGACAATCAATAACCCTCCACACTGATTCTGTATACACCTCCCGCTGCCTCAGGAAGGCAGACAGCATTATCAGAGACCCCTCCCACCCAGGCATTGCCTTCTTCCAGACCCTTCCATCAGGCAGAAGGTACAGAAGTCTGAAGACTCGCACATCCAGACATAGGAACAGCTTCTTCCCCACAGCTACAAGACTCCTCAACGACTCCCCCTCGGATGATCTGTTCCCTGTAAGAACACTATTCACAACACCCTATGCTGCTCTTGCTCATGTATTTGCTTTGTTTGCCTCCTTGTTCCGCACTGTGACCAATCACTGTTCTGTCAATGTACCATTTGTCAATGTTCTCTGTTGATTATTCTTGTGTCTACTATGTACGTACTGTGTACGTTCCTCGGCCGCAGAAAAATACTTTTCACTGTACTTCGGTACATGTGACAATAAATCAAATAAAAATCAAAAAATAAAAATAAAATAACCTCACAAGCACATTAAGGTCTGGGCATATTTTCATTCTGCACCTGGTCAATGTGCTAAGTACATATAGGTGGACCACTGGTGCAGGTTAGCAACGAAGCAGCCATGTTGTGGCATGAGCCAACAAACTTTCAATGTACTTTCTACCTAAAGTATTCTAACCCACACCAAGCCCCATTTAACCCTGCAATGATTGAGCTACAATGGCTCCTGGTGCACCAATAGATAGGATTTGGAAACTTCATCCCTGTGTTCAAATCCCTCCATGGCCTTATCCCTTCATCTCTGAAACTTCTGCCTGCCCTACAACTGATTTCTTCCCAATTTTGGCCTTGTTACCCATCCACTAGTTCACCACCCCACAAAGTAGTCCAAACACATCATCCTTCATCAAAGGGCTGAATAGGCCAGTTCACGTATATGTTTACAAGCTCAACAATATCACTGATGGATTATACTGTATTGTTTTGAGGCAGGCAGGAGGAGAAACTCTATTTGAGAACATTTCACCTCCTGAGACAACTTGGGCAAAACTGGCTAAATTTCCTGGGAACTAACGAACAAACATCAATCAAGTTTGGGATCTGAACTTGGGTCTTTTTGTGAGCCGCCCTATGTTCCACTTTAATGGAGTAGTCAAAGAAGAAAATTAAAAAAAATTTAGAGTATCCAATTCCTTTTTACCAATTAAGGGGCAATTTAGCGTGGCCAATCCACCAACCTGGCACAACTTTGGTCTGTGGGCACGAAACCCACGCAAACACGGGGAGAATATGCAAACTCCACACGGACAGTGACCCAGAGCCGGGATCGAACCTGGGACCTCGGCTTCGCGAGGCAGCAAAGCTAACCACTATGCCATCGTTCCGCCTGAAGGTATTTTATTTTATCAGGGGTATTAGCTTGAACCTATCTCCACATTACTTCTTGACTATGTAACATGCCATTGCAAGTAACTAATTGTACGTGGAATCCTCCGGAAGTCCCCAAAATCACAGACGTCAGCCAATTCAATTCACCCCATTTGATATCACGAAATGGCACACATGGAACAAGTTTACAAATCTCTTTGCAGACCTGTTCGCAACCAGCAACTAATTAGAGAAGGGGGTAACAGATAGGAAGGGAGGGAGTAGAGGGGAGCAGGGAGCACTGTCTGGATGAAAGGGAGGTCGCGTATAGCAGAGGAGGAATGGGAACGAAGACCACTCGCAGAAGGGGACACTGAACCCTCCCACATGGGCCAAACCAGGAAGGCAATTCATCCTAACCTCCCCTGAGAACTCATGGGAACAGGATTCCCCACCCCACCACCACCTCAGCAAATCGAATGTAACTATAAACGATGTAGAGCGTCCTGGCAGTAATTGTAAACACGTGTGTAAAGTTGTGTATAATTCTTCTTACAAAATGTTAAATTTCCCAACAAGAACACTTTAAAAAAACAGTATGATACACACTACTGTTAATATTGTTGGGAAATGATAGAACTGGACCACTGACCCAGAAACGGCAGCAGCTTGTGATACTTGTGTTGGAGGTGTTATTGTTTTGGTTATTATTATTGTTCTATATTGTTCTGCAAAGTTTTGATATTAAGTGCAAAAATTCCAATAAAAATATTTTCAAACAAGAAAAGGTCCTGAAGACTTGTGCTCCAGAACTTGTCACATCCCAAGCAAATCTGTTCCAGAACAACGACAACACTGGCATCTACGTGGCAATGTGGAAATCTCCCAGGTCTGTCTTGTACACAAGGAACAGGACAAATCCAACCAGGCCAATTACCACACCATCAGTCTACTCTCCAACATCGGCAAAGTGATGGAAGGGGCCATCAACAGTGCTACTAAGCAGCATTTACTCAGAAAAAACCTGCTCACAGACGCTCAGTTTGGGTTCTGCCAGATCACTCAGCTCCTGACCTCATTATAGCCTTGGTTCAAACATGGACAAAACAGCAGAGTGCCAGAGGTGAGGTGAGAGTGACTGCCCTTGACATTAAGGCAGCATTTGACAGAGAATGGCATCAAGGAGCCTGATCAAAACTCGAGTTAATAGAAATCGGGGAAAACTCTCCGCTGGTTGGAGTCATATCCGGCACAAAGGAAGATGGTTGTGGTGGTTGGACGTCAATCATCTCACTCCAGGATATCACTGCAGGAATTCCTCAGGGTAGTATCAGAGGCCCAACCAACTTCAGCTCCTTCATCCTATCTTCCATCATAAGGTCAGAAGTAGGGATTTTCGCAGAATACTGTACAATGTTCAGCACCATTTGTGATTCATCGTATATTGAAGTAATTCATGTCCAAATGCAGCAAGACCTGGACAATAAACAGGCTTGAGCTGACAAATGGCAAGCAACATTCGCTCCACACAAAAGTGTCAAGCAATGACCACTTTCAAAATGAGAGGATCTAACCATTGCCCCATTACATTCAACAGCATTACCATTGCTGAATACTCCACAATCAACATCCTGGGGTTATTATTGACCAGAAACTTAACTGGACTCGCCTTAAATATACGGTGGCTGCCAGAGGAGATCAAAGGCTAGGAATCCTGTGCCGAGTAACCCACCTCCTGACACCCCCAAAGTCTGTCCACCATCTACAAGGAAGTCAGGAGTGTAATGGAATACTCTCCACTTGCCTGGATGAGTGCAGCTCCAACACCACTCAAAAAGCTTGACACCATCTTGAATAAGGCAGTCCCGCTTGATTGCTACTACTTCCATAAACATTAATTCTCTCCACCACTGACGAATAGTGGCAGCCATGTGTCCCATCTACAAGATACACTGCAGGAACAGGAACTCATCAAGATTCGTAGGGCATCACCTTCCAAACCCATGACCACTACCATCTAGAAGGACAAGCAGCAGATACTGGTAACCACACCTTCTGGAGGTTTCCATTCAAGTCACTCACAATCGTGATTTGGAAATATATCGTCGTTCCTTCACTGTCGCTGTGTCAAAATCATGGCATTCCCACCCTAACAGCACTGTGCATGTAGCTACACCTCAGGGACCGTAGCGGTTCAAGAAGGCAGCTCACCATCACCGTCTCAAGGAATGGGCAATAAATGCTGGCCTGGCCAGAGACACCCATATCCTGTAAATGAATTTTTAGAATATTTCTGAGTGGTGTGATAAGCTACTATATAAATACAAGCCTGCCTTTTTTCAAATTAAAGTGGCAGAAGTATCAATCCAGACAGAGCAGAAGGTAGCAAGCTTAATTGTAGACTTGTTTCAACAAGGGCAGCAGTTAGTGTGTTCCAGTGTAGAGCAGGGCTTTTCAGTGGGTGGGTCTCAGTTGAGTGTCGGGAGGGTAGCGGAGCAATCGGTTGTGTTGTTCCCACGGTGGTACCAGTCATGAGAGAAGCGCCAAACAGCCGCTTTGCGGCTGCTGCCACCTTTTTAATGGAGATACATTCAGCTGTGTGGAGTCTTCTGGCCAGAAACGGCAGCAGAGAGCTGGCAATGCACCCAGCACGAAGAATTGGCGTGAAACACCGTCCAGGTACGTGCTTTTGGCGCCAAAGCAGGGAACATGGTTGCCTCGATCTTCCAGTTGCTGGCAAGCAAGGCATGTGAACTGTGAAGATGAATGGTTTCCTTAAAAGTAAGAGACGGTCAGGGACCCAAATAGGCAGCTTACCTATTGGACAGGATCTCACAACAAATCTGCTGGAGAGAGCTGCGCAGGAGAGTCCACGGCAGGTCAGAGCAGTGCTACTGTTAGCTCTGCACAGAGCTCCAGGGCCTCTGGTTAACAGTCTACAAAGAAATATAAAGATGATTTCTTGAGGTATAAATTTTATTAATTGTGCCAATGCAAATAAGGATGCAAAGCTCATGTGTGTCATATGCAAGGAAGTACTGGTAAATGAGAGAAGTTTCATATTTTGAAAAAGTGATAGGTGGAAATTCCTTGAGGTTGCGACCCCAGAGTCAGTTATTAACTTAGAGCTGACTCCAGATGAAGACTACACTGCTATAGCTGACCTGTAATACCACATTAAAAACATGCCAAAAGCCCATGAGGCTGTCAGCATTCTGGTGTAGCATCTCCCAGGAGTATCCAGTGCTGAATAAAACATATATTTTGTTGCTTTGGCCTTCACAACATCCTATATGTCCGAGGTTGAATTTTCCTTTTCATCAAGATGGCAAAAAGGAACTGGTGAAAGTCTGCACATGATATGCGCATTGCCCTCTCCTTCTTTGAACCTGACTCAAGTGAGATCGAGAAGACCAAGCAGGCTCCTCTTTCGCATTAAAGGTAAGCAAACGTGGCACGTGTCGCGAAGGTTGGTTGGCATGGGTCCCGAAGGTCGGCAAAAGTGGGTCCCGGAAAAAAATGTTTGAAAAACACTGGGGTAGAGAAAGGGGAATTATTATTTATTTAGTGATTCTTGTGAAAAGTACATCAGTGGATGTTGGAAGCGAATAGAATTAAGGTCAAGTGAGAAATCCAGCACTCACTAATACAAATTAAGATTGTTGCAAGGATTGCAATGATTATGCCCATAAAAGAGGAAATCAGAGATAAAAGGCTTTGTAAAAAAAATGAAACTAGCTGTTTTGTGTCAGCAAAATTATGATTGCCAAATATTTAAAGATAACTTCAGACTGAAGAATGCCATGCACCTTCATAAGAAATACAATCCTTGCTAATATCATTTACATTTCCCCTTCCCTTTTTTGGTGCCCAAAATGATCCATTATTCTCGCTTTGACAGGCTGGGCACCAGACCTGCTTTCAGGCCCAATCCAATCTTCCTCTGATAGCGTTCAAATTAGAAATTGCATCAAGACAGCTCAGGTGACACTGCCAACTTCATCCCTCTTTCCTCACTGACCAGAAGTGTTGTTTCATTTTGTTTCTTCAGCAACTAGTCAAAATTCACAAATGGTTAGTCATATCTGCAGCTAACTCTGCTGGTCACCAGATGTCTTGCAGTAGAGCACAATGATGGCAGTGTGAAATACTCGCCCTAACAAAGACACTGCAATGTTACCTCCTACACAAGCTTCCATCTGGCGAGGTTCCAGATTTGTAAATTTTGCTACAATTTGTAAAATTGACTCATATGCATGGCAATGCTGGAAAACATCCAGAGAAGTACACCATTATACATTTTGTCCTTTTAAACTTGGATAGTCTGAACAGTTTGACCAAACACAAGGCTGGAGCACTGATGATTACAGATCTGCCACTGGGAGCAGTAATGGATGAGAGCTATTTAAGCTGGCAAATTAAGAGCAATATGCTAAAGGTGAATAGGCTGAACTTGGGTTTTGCTATAATGTATCAGTACCAGCATGCTGAACAAGTCCTGAAATTGTCCCGTGTTGCTATTCTGTTCCCTCGCTCATTTTCTCATTGTACAGACTAACGCGGGATAGAACTAAAGTGACTGTTGAACCACTTCCATTGCAACTTATCGGTGGCGGCAATATAAATCTGTGAAGGTTTATTCTGACACTGTCATTGTTTTACCTGCACTATCATTCTTGCCATGCCACAGCTCAGACGTCCATCTCGAAAACACCATGTCTGTGTACAACTGCGACGTCGCTCTGGCTTTTTCAGCATGAGTGGCTCATTTCTGCAGATAGAAAGCGAGGAGAAATTAGATAAATATACATAAAAATTAATAACCCGCATACACACTCTGCAAATAAATATAAAACAGAGTCCCCTTTTTGCTGGCCTAGTGGATAAGTATGCTGCACAATATAATAAATTAGAGCAGACAGTCTCAGGCTTAAAACCCAGACGCCTTGACATCTGGGATATAAAATTTGTCGTACAGACTTCCTGAACTAATGAGGGAAAAATTAGTTACGTTTTCTGCTCCCAATTGCAATTTGATGATTTAGATGCAAGTGTGGACAACGTGAAATCGCAGGTTCAAGTTAAGCTGTACCCTGTGGTGATCCCCCATCCGAGTAGACAACTTGCAATCATCAAAGACTGGAGAATGCATGGAGGAACTCAAAAACCCCGAAGTCGGAGACCTGGCTATCGGACATGGCTAGCTTTCTCTGTTTGGAGAAAATGAAGCTCGCCTTGAGAGGGTCACTGTTAGGGTTCACCCGGAGGTGGCAACCGTTCGTTGACTTCTTTGCGGGAAATTAATCGTCAGCAGACCCGGGGGGGGAGCAGTTCGCTGACTTTAAAAAAAAAAGGGTTGCTCCACCACGATAACATGCTGGGGGCAGCCTGAACAAGCTGAGAATGGGATTTTGCCCTTTCGGTGACAGGAAATCCTGCTCCCAAGAGTTCTGCTCAATCTAATTGGCTGGCAGCTGAGTTGTCCCAGCAGTGCCAGCGTGCACAATGGAGTCATGAGAAGATGACAATGGAAACCTGGCTTGAAGGTAAATTCGGGGTCAGCGAAGGATTGGGGGCTCTAGCGAGGGGAGGTTTGTGGGTTGGGTTCAATAGGTTGACAGCATCTTGTGGTGGTGCCTCCAATGGGCAAGGGGGCTCCCCCAAATGAGGTAACCCCCCCCCCCAACTCACCCACACACACGTCCTTCCTGCCTTTTCCCTGGAGTTCAGTTGTGGGCTTACCACTACTATATGATAACAGCGAAGACAGGGAGATTCTGAAATGGCCTTTAATTGGCGAACTAAGGGCCCCAATAGGTCTGGGGGTAAGTGGGCTGGCTGACGATTCACCAACCCACTGTAATATGGGAGACAGGGGCTGGAGAGGAAGCTGGTGGGCTAGCCATCTGTTTTATTTTTCATGCCTCCCCCACCTTTTCAACATTTTTGCTTTTGAGTTGAAGTAATTTCACAGACTTCATTTAGTCTCCCTTATCATGGACACTACCCTATCCATTTAACATCTTGAAAAAAAGTGCTTCCTCAATTCTCCAATCCCCAAAGGTAAGCAAGAAAAGGATTGGAATTTTCTGTCATCGTCATACTATTCATTCATTGAAGGGAACACGGAGAGCTGGTGGCAAGTAAGTTACATGGAGAACTATTAACACTCTTAATACACCGCCAGAAATGAAAAGACATTGATGTCACATCACTGGGTATCAAATCTTGAATCTTTTGGTCACTGTTGAACCTGGAAATGAAATGAAAATTGCTTATTGTCACAAGTAGGCTTCAAATGGAGTTACTGCGAAAAACCCCTAGTTGCCACATTCCGGCACCTGTTCGGGGAGGCTGGTACGGGAATTGAACCGTGCTGCTGGCCTGCCTTGGTCTGCTTTAAAAGCCAGCTATTTAGCCCAGTGTGCTAAACCAGCCCCATGGGAACCTTGGACACTAACATGAAGGAGATGAATGTGTCCCTTAAAATACAAAATAAGGCAGTTTACAATTCCACAAAACCTTATAATTGCTCACAAAATCTGAATGGTCTTGTTCCCTATCAGAATGTTAAAGTTTGAATTCCTATCCCTGACTTGAACGCCCAGATGATTTAACTGGAACATCATCTTCCCCTGCTCTCCTTGCCCGAGTTTACCTGCTGTCAGTGATGGCAGCCAAGCCTGCAATGTCTAGGACCAATCCAGAGTCTGAATGTCTACTGGATGAGGGTTTGTTGGGGTTATGAGGAGGAGAAGAGCCCTCATGGCATAACGTCCCATTTCCAGTCATGCGCCAAAGCTGTGATCTTTTACCTGGTTCCTGGATTTGCATAGATTAAAATAGAATCTTATTATGCGTTATAGATTAAAAAACTGAATAAGACACACGCTAGAACTGTGATATAACACAAGCTAAGTATAACAAAATATTTTAACTGCAATAGATTCCTCCTGAAGACATCTACACTTACCATGCTGTGGTTGCAGGGCACAAACTGCCTCTGGTGCCTTGCCCATGTGGCCATTTTTCATGCTCAAATGTTGACACTGAGTTTGAACTTACTCACCCAACCATGAAGAGCACTGCAGCTATGTGGCATGGTGGCACAGTGGTTAGCACTACTGCCTTGCAGCGCTAGGGACCCGGATTCAATTCCAGCCTTGGATGAGTGTGTAGAGTTTGCACATTTTCCCAGAGTCAGCTTGGGGTTTCCTCTGGGTGCTCCGGTTTCCTCCCACAGTCCAAAGATGTGCAGGTTAGGTTGGGTTACAGCAATAGGGTGGGGCAGTGGGCCGAGGTACAGTACGCCGACCCACAGCTACAACACTATGTATGTATGAGTACACCTTAAAAGTACATAATTGGCTGTAAAGCGCTTTGTGATGTCTGGTGGTCATGAAAGGTCCTATCATAGAATTTACAGTGCAGGAGGAGGGCATTTGGCCCATCGAGTCTGCACCGGTCCTTGGAAAGAGCACCCTACTCAAGCCTACACCTCCACCCTATCCCCAGAACAAGATACTTTTGAATAAAAAATCATTTTAACACTAAACAGTGCAAACGACTCTATCCTAAACAATACCACCTGATCACCTGTGCCTTTGGGAATTAAACCTCTTGAACTAAAGTCAATTTCATAGCAGCCTCAATAGAAATTAAAACAAAATCCATTTCAAATGCATGAAAATCTCAAAATGCTACAATAATTCAACACAATCCTATTTAGGTTGCAACATCTCTACTCAAAATGAAGAAACAAGTTCAAATTGGCTACACAGGCAAAATATACATTAACAAAGCATTCAGGTGTGATGCCCAAGATCTCATAGGATCAAAAGAAAGGTTAGTAGTTGTCCTTAATGTTTCAAATATTTATAGGCGTGATTATGATCAAGGGTTAAAATCAACCATTAAATAAATTCCTCAAATCTCAAACGGATTACCAAATATATACATATATAGTGGTAGAGTGTGGCTTCTGCCCATAACCACCTATTCATTTTCAATCTTAGGAAGGGAAAAACGTCAAGCTATAACCAAAAAAAAGGAGGGGAGGGAAAAAGCACATCACTCGTGACCATCTCCAGGTAGGTATTTTTTCAATTGTGGTAAAAAGTTAGGAACAGGTTGTATACTTTGTCAGCGCAGAGACAATGGAAAATAATCAAGTAGAAAAAAATACCAGTTGAGAAATTAAACTAACTCCTTCCTTGCATACTCACAGGTTTCACTGCAATCATTTTACGGTCAAAAAGAAATTTGAATTTACGTTACACTTTTAACATTAGAAAAGTTCCAATGTGTTTCACAGCTTAGAAACTAAACCACTAAAAACTCAGCTGCCAATGGTGATATGAACAAGTGAAGCCCAATGAGGGATTTGAACAAAGTATCAAGATGTCAGTGAACTGGGAGCCAATGCAGCTCACCGAACACAGGCAATACGTATATGGAGCTTTGTGCAAGTTAGTATATGGACAGCAGATAACAGGAGGCTGGCCAAGAGAGCATTGGAATAGTTGAGTGATCATGTCAAGGTCACAGATAAAAGTTTAAGCATCTGATAAGCTGACACAGCGGCCAAGATATTTGTGCTGGTACACAGATAGAAGTTTTGAAGGGAAGAGGCAACACTGAACTTGCTTCATTATTATTGGGCGGCGAATGTGGACAATGTGCGGTGGTGGTGGGTAAGAGGGGTAGAGTGGGCTAGGATGGAGGAGGAATCTTGTAAGGGGTCTAGTTTGAGGGCTATGATGATAGCAGCGTTTCCAATGGCTCCGAGTAGGTATTCAGGGAGCCTGGTGGTGCAAACCACGGTGAAGATATGGAATCAGTTGAGGAGTCATTTTAGATTTTAGGGCGGAAAGGATGTCAGTGCTAATGCCGCTGTGCGAGAATCATAGGTTTGAGCCGGGAGATGGAGGAAAGTGGGGCTGGCCAAGGTGAGGAATCTGTATTTGGAGGAAGAGTTTGCCAGTCTGCAGGAGCTAAAGGAGAGGGTAGAACTGCCGTGGTCGAGTGAGTTCAGCTATCTGCAGCTTGAGGACTTTGCGCAAAAGGTCTGGAGGGGGTTCCCTAGGTTGCCGAGATAGAGCCTGCTGAAGTGACTGTTGCTTACGGACATGGAAAGGGAGGGAAGAATTGGGGATATATACAAATGGCTGGGGGAGCAGGGAGGTGAGCGGGTGATGAAGATCAAGGAGAAATGGGAAGCGGAGTTGGGAGGGGACGCAAGGACAAGGCATTTTTTCCCATGTGCTGCAGCTATTTATATAGCTTGAAGTAAACAGGAGTGCAGGGCTATTGATTCTCTATTGCACTATCTTTGTGTGCACTATCACAGGTCAAGTAATCTTAACCAACAAAATTTAGTTTTCAATCTGATCTATTTATAACAGTTCCATAAGTGTCATACTGGTTTTGTTCCACTCATCCTGCTGCTGTCCTCAACTCCTCATCCGATTGTCATTCTGACAACTCCCCAGGCTTTCAAATGCAAATACATTGACTGAATCCAGGAAAGACCATTATTCCTCTCCCCTCCACCAAATGTGAATAATAAAAATGCAAATTCCTTCCACTGTCATGGGGCTAACAGAATTGGTAAAAATAAATTAAAACTCACTACTGCGCCTTGCAGACCAAGCCGGTCCTCAATGCAATCCTGTCTCTGCAGAATTAACTAATCTGTGAAACTGCGCTACAATTGATACCATCACCCTGGACTGGGTTGCAGTAGAAACTGCTATCTAGAATAGAATTGGACTCGGCTGTGATATTCTCCATCATCAAATAGTAGAAAAATCTCAGCTGAGCACAATACGTACTTTCTAGGTCCCTCTATGAATATCTGTGAAAGAGATAGAACTGCACGGCAGTAAGTGTCAACATCTTCTGGAGAGGAAAAGGAGACGTATACATACATGTGCCTTGAAAGGGTCAGAAAAATGTCACAGCCATACTTATAAATTGCATCTATCGAGGGTGGCACAGTGCCGGTGGTTAACACTGCTGCCTCACGGCGCCGAGGACCCCGGGTTCAATCCCAGCCCTGGGTCACTGTTCGAGTGGTTTGCACATTCTCCCCGTGCCTGCTCCATATCTTGCCCCCACAACCCAAAGATGTGCAGAGTAGGTAGATTGGTCACGCTAAATTGCCTCTTAATTGGGGGAAAAAAATAATTGGATAGTCTAAATTTTTACAAAATAAAATTGAATCTATCGTATTTGTTCAATTCCAACTGCATTGAAAATATTCCTTGCAACAAAGTTGGGAAAAAAAAGCAACAGAGATGTACATTCTTTGTGTTTACCTTTTTCTTTTAAAAAAACAACATACTTTATTGCAAACTTGTATCGAAGCAGGTTACAGCAAGTAAACACCCTGGGAAACTATACAGTCTGTACAGACTTTTCTCCTTTTCACCCTCCCTCTCCCCATCACCCACCACCTCCCCACGATAAATAGCTCCTCAAACAGTCACAAACATCCCCCACCTTGTCTCAAACTCCCCCGCTAAGCCACTCAACTCATACTTTATCTTCTCTAACCACAGGAAGCCGTACAGATCACCCAACCAAGCCACTACCCCTGGTGACGATGCCGACCGCTACTCCAGCACAATTCGCCGCCGTGCAATCAGAGAGGCGAAGGCCAAGACATCGGCCTTCCTCCTCTCCATGAGCTCCGGCTTCTCTGAAACCCCAAATAGCGCCGCCAAAGGATCGGGTCCACCTCCTCCACTATCCTGGCTAAGACCGCAAACAGTCCCGCCCAGAACCTTCCCAATTTTTCCCACCCCAAAACATGTGCGCGTGATTCGCTGGCCCCCGCCCACACCTCTCACACTCATCTGCTACCCCCTGAAAGAACCCACTCATTCTCGCCCGAGTAATATGCACCCTGTGCACCACCTTAAACTGAATCAGGTTCATCCTTGCACAAGAGGAGGTCCCGTTTACCCTTCGCAGTGCCTCACTCCATACTCCCCAATTGATCTCTATTCCCAACTCCGCTTCCCATTTCTCCTTGATCTTCACCACCCGCTCACCTCCCAGCTCCCCCAGCCACTTATATATATCCCCAATTTTTCCCTCCCCTTCCACATCCGGAAGCAGCAGTCGCTCGAGCAGGGTGTATCCCGGCAACCTAGGGAACCCCTTCCAGCCCTTTTGTGCAAAGTCCCTAACCTGCAGATACCGGAACTCACTACCCCTCAGCAACTCTACCCTCTCCCTGAGCTCCTCCAGACTGGCAAACCCCTCCAAATACAAATTCCTCACCTTGACCAGCCCTGCTTCCCTACAACTCCTGTGTACACTATCCATCCCTCCCGGCTCAAACCCATGATTCTCGCACAGCGGGGTTAGCACCGACATCCCTTCCACCCTAAAATGCCTCCTCAGTTGATTCCATATCTTGACCGGGGACTGCACCACTGGGCTCCCTGAATACCTACTCGGAGCCATTGGCAATGCTGCCATCACCATAGCCCTCAAACTAGACGCCTTACAAGATTCCGCCTCCATCCTAACCCACTCTACCCCTTCTCCTTCCCACCACTGCCGCACCTTGTCCATATTCGCCGCCCAATAATAATGAAGTAAGTTCGGCAATGCCAACCCCCCCGCTGCCTCTGCAGCAGGGTCCTCCCTACCCACGGCACCTTCCCCGCCATACCAAGTTCGAGATGATCGTGTCCACTTTCCAAAAAAAGGCCTTTGGTATAAAGATCGGGAGAGCCTGAAAGATAAACAAGAACCTCGACAGAATATTCATTTTCACCATTTGGAGTGTTTACCTTTTTCTTCAGTATCACTCTTCCAGTTTTAGGTGCAACATCCAGCACTAATTCCGCACATCTAACATTTTTCTTTCCGGAACCTCGAGTAACCGGCCTGCCTGAAGATTCTGTGAGCCTAATTTAAAGAAACCACAAAGCTAACATCACAGGTTTCATACATCTAAATTGCACCTTTCACAACCTCAGCACCTATTTGAGTGCTCCACAGTCAATCAAGTGCTTTTAAAGTGAAATCACTGATTTAATACAAGAAAATGGGGCAGCCAATAGTGTAGAGCAAAAACGGCCAGAGAATAGCCGGGTCTGTGGCCACGCATGCGCACGGCAACGGGCTACAGAGGTCGCGCCGTACAACATGGTGCCGGCCGCGAGTGTACCTGACCTGTCAGATAGTGCACCTCTGGACCACCATCGCCTCCCCTGGACCACCCCCCACCTGTCCCCCCAGCCCTCGCCGAAGCCCCCCCGGCCAGCGGCATGGCTTGCCCCCAACTGTGGCGGTGCTGGACATAGGGCGGAGCGTTGGCGGAGGGCCTTCAGGTAACGTCCTGAGGCTGTACCAATGGTGTGCGGTGTACTCCGATGATGCCGTTTGGGAGGGGTCGGAGCATCTGAAAACAGGCACCGCACCCAGTTCGGTCGTAAAAAGGGATTCTACGCCAGATCGCCGATCACGAAATCGGCATTGGCAAGCAGAGAATCCCACCCCAGATCTTTTTCCAAGTTTATGGCAAGTTTAGAGAGATAAATTCTAGAATGAAAAGTAGCTTTCATTCTCTAATGGTACAAGGACTGAGGGACACAGATTTAAGACTTTGGGTATGAGATCTTTTTTTAATTTTAAGCAAATTGTAATGAGCTGGAACTTGCTGCCTACAAGGGTGATGGAAGTGGAGACAATGGTTTCAAAAGGAAACTGGGTGAGCATGAGGGAAATAAACTTCAGGACTACTGGGATAGGAGGGGAGGAATGGGATTGGCTAGATTTCTCTAGAGTTGGACGCAATGTGCTCAGTTACCTCTTCCTGTGCCAAAATAATTCTATCAATCTTTGAGAGGGTAGACAGAGCCTCACATTTGATGTGAAATATCACATTTGATGTGAAAGAGGGCACCTTCGGCACTGCACGGAATGTCAGCCTATTATGTGAACAAGTCTCTAGGCAACATTTTACTGCCACCCGGACCAGGATGCGCCGCTTAGGGACTGTTTAGCATAGGGCTAAATCGCTGGCTTTGAAAGCAGATCCAGGCAGGCCAGCAGCACGGTTCAATTCCCGTAACAGCCTCCCCGAACAGGCGCTGGAATATGGCGACTAGGGGCTTTTCACAGTAACTTCATTTAAAGCCTACTTGTGACAATAAGCGATTTTCATTTCATTTCATTGCATTTCTTGCTGCCTACATGCCCCAACTTGCCCCTTCTGCAAGCTTACCTGCAGCAAGGGAGGTGCTGGGTAACCCAAAAGCTAACTGAAACCCATAAGAGTCCAAGTAATATCCACTTAACAACCTTTTCCTCCCGCTGCTGGAATTGTACCCATGGTTGGGTGACCGTCATCAAGTACCCACCCCGCCATGTTTCATCCAGTGGTTGGGGGAGGAAAGGAAGTTCTTTCTTTCAGACAATTCCCCCTTATCCATTTTGCTGGGTCCTACCAGTCTGACCCCGGCAAAACCCTGGACTTATTGTGGCCACTGCTCCCAGTGGCGCTGTTAGGACGAGGGAGCTGGCAGCTCTCAAGAGGCAGGATTTCCTCCCTGATGAGGTTGTATGGCCCGCCACAAGTCAATTAATGGCTGTTAAATAGCTGCAAAGCAAGCCGGACAAGTGGACACAGGCTGGATCCAGAAGTTTACATTATTTGAAAAAAAAAGAAAATCGCTTATTGTCACGAGTAGGTTTCAATGAAGTTACTGTGAAAAGCCCCTAGTCGCCACATTCCGGCCCCTGTTCGGGGAGGCTGGTACGGGAATTGAGCCTGCCTTGGTCTGCTTTAAAAGCCAGCGATTTAGCCCAGTGTGCTAAACCAGCCCCTGTTGTAATGTAAAACTAGTTAGAACACCAGAAACCATCTAAAGTATCAGAACTATTAAAAATACTGTTATAAATTACTATTCATTTTTTAATTATTCAGTATTTAAGTGACATCCTCATATAGTCACTGTTGTCCAGAAGAGGAGATTCAGGGGGACTTTTCAGTTTTCACACTCCCTGCTGGGGAGCTTGCCAACTGGTAACACAGTCTGGAAGTCTGAGCATGCAAAAAATCATTTCCTGCCCATTTAATTGAATGTTCAGAAAATAGTGTGTACTGTACACTTAAATTTACAATATGTACTATCAGTGTACAAGGTTCCCTAACAGGAGCACAAAGTTGGAAATGTATCCCTTTCTCCCTCTAAGTACTGAATTCCACTGCAATTAGGTCATTTAAATCGGAACATTTTGTGCAGAATATATGTGTAAGTTGCTCTCTTATTTTAAAATGTTTATTGAGTACATTCTGACCTCTGAGCTACTTGCTTCCCTTCTTTCTTCCAGAACGGGGCAGCATTAACTTTACAAATGGGCTAGTTATTTTATTTCCCTTCAAATTCTTAAATAGTCCACTAATTAGTTAAGGAGAAGGTAGGAAACTTCGTCCCAGTCAGCTGTCTTCACTATTTTTGAAGTTCGATTTGAGGTTTTCTGCTTTCTTGTGCTAGAGATACCTGGCTTCTACCTGGAAGCTACTGCATATTGTGGTCAAACATGTAAACGTCCAGTGCAGTATACAAGACCACAAACACATTGTTTACCAGATTAGTTGATCTTGGCATGGGAAGAAACTGAGGGACAATACAGGAGTCACTAAAATGTTAACATTTCCAAATAAAATGTATTTAGATTTCTTCCCCAGCAAAGACCTTCCCTCGGTCTACCTTGACTACACACCTCCCTCTGACTACACACTTCCACCCTGCCCTCTGACCAACTACCTTGACAACACACGAAGAAAACAATTTTAAATACAGTTCTGGAACTAACTGGTGAGCTGCTATGTAACATTGTTGGCTGCATTACGCTTAAAGGTTGGATATTTCCTTGGTTCCTATAGAACTCTAATCTTGAAATTTACATAATTACAGACAATTATATAGAAACAATACATTACTTCCAGTTGAGAATATCTTTTGAAAGCACCAAAACAATGATTCATGGCGCCTGAAGTTGCAACCAATTATTGAAAACCAACAGAGTACATTAAAAAGCTGACAGCAAGTTTAATTCCAAGCAACAGAAATCTGAAGCCTACCCAGAGAAGGTGTATGTGGCAGCAATGTAGATGAAATTTTCATAGTAAAGCTGTTTAGACTCTTTGAAATCATTCATATCACAGGTAATTTCTGATGAACCTGCCCCTTTCACTGTTAGCGTGATGAACTGCTGAAGGACAGGCTCGTCCCAGGCATAATTCAGTGAGGTGCCTGGTTTTACCTCTGTCTTTAGTCTTGGTTCTACCACCCCATGTTGATTGAAAATGATTGCAACCTGATGCAAAAGAGAAAGAGGAGAGTTCAGGAGTTTGCTGTGAAGGCTGAATATATATTTTGCTACTCCACTTCATTGGTATAACATTGGTGGCACGGTAGCATAGTGGTTAGCACAATTGCTTCACAGCTCCAGGGTCCCAGGTTCGATTCCTGGCTTGGGTCACTGTCTGTGCGGAGTCTGCACGTTCTCCCCGTGTGTGCGAGAGTTTCCTCCGGGTGCGCTGGTTTCCTCCCACAATCTAAAGATGTGCAGGTTAGGTGGATTGGCCATGCTAAATTGCCCTTAGTGTCCAAAAAGGTTAAATGGGGTTACTGGGTTATGGGACTAGGGTGGAGGAATGGGCTTAGGTAAGGTGCCCGTTCCAAGGGCTGGTGCAGACTCGATGGGCCGAATGGCCTCCTTCTGCACTGTAAATTCTATGATTAGGTTCCCTAAAGCTCCTTGTGCTTGCTAGACGGCAGGAATAGCTCTCTGTAGGAATACCTAAGTTGTCATGAACAAACATGGCAGCACGGTAGCATTGTGGATAGCATAATTGCTTCACAGCTCCAGGGTCCCAGGTTCGATTCTGGCTTGGGTCACTGTCTGTGCGGAGTCTGCACATCCTCCCCGTGTGCGCGTGGGTTTCCTCCGGGTGCTCCGGTTTCCTCCCACAGTCCAAAGATGTGCAGGTTAGGTGGATTGGCCATGATAAATTGCCCTTAGTAACCACAATTGCCCTTAGTGTTGGGTGGGGTCGCTGGGTTATGGGCATAGGGTGGAGGTGTTGACCTTGGGTAGGGTGCTCTTTCCAAGAGCCGGTGCAGACTCGATGGGCCGAATGGCCTCCTTCTGCACTGTAAATTCCATGATAACATCAATCAGAGGTTGAAGCACAAAATTGGAAGTATTGTAAATTTATGGTTGGTTATCTGACCTTCGGACTCAATACATGGTAACAATACAAAAATCAACTTCTACCAATTGGCATGTTGGGTTCCAATACATTGAACTACCTAGTTTAAACTGATGCGTCTGATTTCAGTCACATATTGTGGCAAAGAAACAAACACGGTCAACAATTGACTTGAATGTCCAAGAATAGTTTCAGCACTTTTATATTAATCCAGTGCTAATAACATAAACATAAGAAACTTTAAAAATAATTTTCTGTGTTTTCTTGCCTGGGTTCTTGGCTCACTATTTTCTTTTATATTTAGTTCAATTGCCTGGCTAATATAATCTGCCTTCTCTTAATTTTTAACAATTAAATACTTTCCGTGTCCTTTTTCCTGTATCCATCAGATCTATTCTGGAGGCAGAAAATCCTCCAGCAAAATGCAAAAGTCTTAAGATTGACTTGTTCTTAGGTATACCCAGTCAACTTTGTACACGTCTTAGCATGTCAAACAGGTGACACGTAAGCAGAATGAGTCATCTCCCATTTGTGGTGACTACATACAGATAAGTTAAGTTATTTGCAATTAGTTTTGTGATTTGTCCTTCACGATTCATGAGGAGCTGATTGCAAATCATGAATATTACTATAGATGTGTAGGTTTAAGTGTGGTAAAAACAGCCCATGGGGATTTACTTCTGAAAAGTTGTCGATGCGGAACGGCGGCGGCAGCTGTTCAGAGTTGCTGAATGCAATATGGTATGTTGCTCCTTTCAGAGTGATCTCCACTCGCAGAAGGTGGCAGCTGCCTTGAGTATCTCTGCAACAAAAAAATTGTTAGGTCAGAAAGTCCTTTGTGCCAGCTTGTTACACAGTACGAAACAACAAGGAATGAGGACAGACAATGTGTACAACTTGAAACCAACATCAGGTTTTTATGACTAATTGCATTGTTAGATCCAACTCCTGTGAACTCAGCGATCTTGTTAAAAAAATACACACTGATTTTCGACAAGACAGACAGCTTCTGTGTGCAGAGATACTGTCGAACCTGCTGAAGACTTCCAGCATTTTCTGGTTTTATTTAAGATTCCCAGCATCCACTGTATTTTGCTTTAGTACTCTGATTTTTCTTTATGCTTTTCATAGGGTGATTCAGTCTGGGATTCTTCCTTGGGAGGGAGGTCCTGAAGTATTTTGCCCACTTATATGTTCTTCACACACAGTGGGAGCAGATGGGATATTTAGTCATGAGGTTAACCTTGATTTTGTTTTCTCACAGGCACAAGTTTTCCTCAGGAATTTCATATTAGGCTAAGGAAGGGGAAATCACAGCCAATTTTCCATTGACTAGTTTAGAGATCTTGAAGCCAAATGTACCACATTTGTCATTGTGGTTAAAATCAAATAGCACAACGTACGTCAGACATCAAATTTGTGTACGCAGCCACAATACATTTAGCCACAATGCCAACAGGATAGGGAGTCCAATGCTTGCCAACATGCATCGCTTGCTTTCTTGGGCAGTCCCTCAGCGTCAAGGATGCTTGCTTCCACTCTGGGGAGGGGGTGGGTTCTGCGGTGGTTGAATTGTCCAAACCACTGCCACAGATTTGGCAGGTGGTGTTTGATGCGGAGGGTGGGACACTCTGGACTCTGCACTCTCCTTCCCCAGTTTATGCTTGGCATCTGCATACTCCACCCTATGACGCTCGAGGTAACTAGCACCCTTGCTTTCTCTCCTGTTTGTGCACTCTAAGGCAAGTGATTCCCAAGTGTCGATGGGGATGTTGCATTTATTTAGGGATGCTTTCAGAGTGTCCTTGTAGCCTATCCTCTGCCCTCCTTGTGATTGCTTGCCATTGCAGAGCTCGGAGTAGAGCACTTGCATAAATGTAGTATCAATAACCCTTCTGCTTTTCTTTGCACATTAGACTTTTTATTCAGGCTTGTAATTATGTCACAGTTTCATCACAATGACTGGAGTATAAATTATCTTTACAGGGTAACAGTACTTGAAAAAAACTATTAATCGGTGTTGAAAGCTTTATAGAAAATACAGTAAATGGTTTAAAAAAAGTCCCAACTTGTGCTGTTGGTCTTGTAACCATGAGTGCCAGAAAATGATAATTTTTGTTCTTTTTTGAAAAGGAGATTGAGAAAATCATCTCCAAAGATGGAGGGGAAACCCCTGTACGGCAAAGGTCATAGGACTGAAAAAACTCTTCTACTCAACTGTTGTGCGTGCTACAATTTATTTCCAATATCCTTTCTCCAATCAGAAATCAACACATTTAAGTTCACCGTCCATTTAAAAATCCAAGTTATAACGCAAAACGAAATGCCAAACAAAGAATGTAGACGGCAGATCCTGGCAATACCTAATTATGGTGGAAGTTCCTTCACAAATCTGAATTGACTCAAAGGAACTGCAACACAGGGTACAATAAATGAAATGAAGAGGGTAATAATTACACTTAAGGTAAGCAAGTACCCAGTATTTACATTATTCAATCAGGAGTAACTGAGCCTGAGTTCACAGGTGGCAGATCTAAAGTTTCAACCCAAAAGTAAAATAAATAAACAAACAAAATCCAACACACCAAGAGAGCCTAAACAGGTTCCCAAACATTAGTATTTTACAGATTTTTGATCGTGGTCCACCCCTTGCTTCTGGTGTGGGGGAACTATATTGGCTCTCAGCTAAGCCAGGTCTCAATTTTAAAACTCTTATCTTCGTTTTCAAATCCAAAGCCTCATCACCCCCCCCCGTAATCTGCTCCAGCGCTTTGTCCCGCCAATTCTGGGCTTTTGATCATCCCAGATTTTAATCACTAAACCATTGAGGGCCACAGCCCTCATCTCTGGAATACCCTCTCTAATTCTCAGTCTAATTTCCTCTCTTTCCTCCTCTAAGAGGCTCCATACAGGCGACTACATTCCCCACTAAAGAAGTGTACAACACTCCTGCTGTAAAGTGTGACCAGAAGAATCCTAACCAATCTGACATCACACACTGCCACTGATGGCAGAAGTCCCAGTTATTGATTGCAAATTAAATCTGTACTTTTCTATCAGGGATCCTGGTCCATTAACTAGTATCACATTTCTTTTAGGATACTATTCTCACCTCATGTTGACGTGGAAGGAGTTGTTCTTGCTCACCTCGAAGCCACCTGACCAAGTGCAATTGGCAACATCCATCAGGCGCACACATAATAGCTGATCATAATCATTTCTTGGCCAATGAAATACAACGCTGGCACCAGGTAGAGTTGAAATGTAACCATCTGGATTTTGAGTGCCCTGAGAAAGCATGTTACAGTTATTATAACACTGGTGGATGAGTGAACTGTACAAAGAGTGCCAGAAAACTGAACACTGCCCAGGTCACACCTCGAGTCTGGTGTATGGTTTTGGTCAACAAGCCTAGGGAGGGACTTAAGCCCTTAAACTGTTTCAGAAAGGAAGAGGGGTGGGGGCAAAGAAGAGGTGGAGCCAGGGTGGGGAGAAGAACACAAAAGAGTGGCCGAGGGGAAGCAAAAGAGGGGTGGGGGAAGGAAGGCACTAACTAACATTTTACCTTATCGTTCTTAACCTGCCTGCAGTTTTGGTATGGTTGCCCATACTATCCTCCTCCACCATTATCCAGCTGCTGCAACTGCTTGCTTCCATCTCCATTGCATTGCAGGACTCCACTCCTGCCTCAGCTGTTGCTAACTTTTGGTTGGTTCACTTGGCTCTGTTTTATAACCTTTGCTCTCGAGTCGCCAGGTATCTTTATGATACCGCCACAAGGTTCAAGTTCGAGCAATGACCAATAACTCAATACACCGATTAGTAAGATTTAAATCAAAGCACATTTATTATACACAGTAATCGCTACTCATGCACAAATTCTACGTCTAAGCTACGTCTACGACGAACAGGCCTGTACTTAACTTCGGACTGGCCCACCAGGTCAGGGGAACAAATGGCCTTTCGTTCGGGTTCTGAGTCTGCCGGATTCGAAGTTGGTATGGATTGGTAGCTAGGAGCGCCTATCTCGTAGCGAGCGTTGACTTAAGACTTACGATCTCTCGGCGGCAGTTGAACTGGTCACGGTCAATGTTGGTTCGCGTTGCTGGGTGACCCGGTCAAGAAGAACGATTTGAACTTGGGGGCTTAACTTTATAGTCCCCAGGGGCTTCCCGCCTTTCAGGGCGGACCCTGTACCTGGTTCTAGGTGATTGGACTTTGTTCCAATCACTTGGTTCGATTTCTCCAATACTGGAGCGGTTCCCTGATCGATGGGCGGTCTTGAGGTGTCCGTTAACCTCTTTTGTGTTGGCTCCTGCTGGCGCCGGGGAGTCTGGCTTAGTTTTGTTTGTCCCAAATGTTGCTATTGTTCCCGAGGACTGCTTATTAGTATGTAGATGGTTGCTACATTATTATGCAGATGGCTGCTAGTATCGATGCTGTCTGGGCCTTTGCAGAGTTAAATACACAGCAAACTTGCACCTGCTGGTTTCTGCCTGTGTTGGCTGAATTTCCCTTCAGCCTTTGCCGTTCGCCATTTTAAATCGGGACTTGGCCAACTCAGGTGGCTACACAGCTCACCTACCACTGAAACCCTCATCCATGCCTTTGCTACTTCTAGACTTGACCATTTTAATGCACTTTTGGCAGTTTCCCAGGTTATAAACTAGAGGTCATCGAAAACCCTTCTGTCCAGGTCCTAACTCGGAACAAGTCCCACTCACCCTTGCTTGTGGGGTGAGTCATGGCCTCAATCTTAAAACATTCATCCTAGTTTTCCAATCCATCCATGGCCTTTCCAATCCCGATCCCTGTAATCTGCTCCTGTGCTTTGTCCCACCAATTCTGCACCTTCTTAAAATAAATTTGACAGTACTCAATTCATTTTTTCCAATTAAGGGGCAATTTAGTGTGGCCAATCCACCTACCCTGCACATCTTTGGGTTGTGGGGGCAAAACCCACGCAAACACGGGGAGAATGTGCAAACTCCACACGGACAGTGA
Organism: Scyliorhinus torazame; assembly: GCF_047496885.1. NCBI lineage: Eukaryota > Metazoa > Chordata > Chondrichthyes > Carcharhiniformes > Scyliorhinidae > Scyliorhinus > Scyliorhinus torazame. The sequence goes on from NC_092722.1 coordinate 42,351,089, forward strand.
CCCAGAGCCGGGATCGAACCTGGGACCTCGGCGCCATGAGGCTGCAGTGCTACCACTGCGCCACCATGCTGCCCTGTAATTCTACACTTTTGAACATCCCTGATTTTAATCACTACACCATTGGTGGCCATATCTTCAGAGGCCTCGGCCCTAAGCTCTGGAATTCTCTCCCTAAACCCCATGGTTTCATTTCCTCTACTGTGTCCTTCAGTAGACTCCTTAATACCTATCTCTTTGACCAATGTTTTGGTCATCTGCCCTACGTGGTTCAGAATTAAATGTTGCTTGATAACACTCCTGTGAAGTACCTTGGGATATTTTATTATGTTAAAGGTGCTACATAAATACAAGTGGTTGCGCTGAGGACATCCCAAAATGCTTCAAATCCAATTAAATACTTTTGAAGTGCAGTTATTCTTGGTTTATACACACCTAGAATCCAATTCGCACACAGCAAGAACAAACAGCAAATAAGATGATTGAATAATTAAATTGAGAGTGTTGGCTGCCGGGTAGAAACAAACGTTGATCAGGATATAGGGTGGGAGGGAAATTCACTGCTCTTCTTCATATAGAGCAAGGCAAATTTTACATCCAGCTGGGAACGCAGACAGTACTTCGGTTAATCCAAAAGACAGTACCTCGAAGAATGAATTAGTATCTTACCGAAATGTAGGCCTCTATGTATTTGAATCTCAAAAAGGGGCTTGGCAACAACTCAAAGGTCAGAGAGCTATCAAATGAGATATGTTAACACTCAAAGAGTCACAACAGTGGTATTTAGCAGAATGAAGAACGAGTTAGGAGAAAAGTGCAGAATCCCAGACTTTTCAAACATGAAAAGAGGTGACCGGGTGGTATATAAATATTTATATACAGGTACATAAATAAGATGAAAAACCCGTATAGAAAAAGATAAATGCAGAACATTGCTTCAAGCTAAACTGCAATGGTAAAGCAAAGTGACACAAGTTCAAAAGGCAGATACTAATGTCAGAAAGTGCCTGTTAACACAGAGTGAAATTGACTTATAGAAAAAGGTGGCGGAGGTGAAAACCAAATAGTTACTTAAGCATCAGCTGAATGATACGATAACAGGACTATAGCATCTTTCCTAATGAATAAGCTAAAATGAGTTGAATGATCTTCGCTGTACCTTTCTTGTGCTAACAGAGGCATACATACCAACAGTCTGAAAGATAAAACTGGACAGCATTCAATGTGCAATATCCATACAACGGATTATTGCTTTCGAAGAAATCAAAAGCAGTCCTATAATGTCAGATGGGTCAATTGAAGACTAATTAAAGCCACTAACAATGTGCAACACAAATGGAATAAGCTGATCATATTACATTAACTGCTCCAACATTCACCCTCTGGTGTCTGTTCAGGTTATTCATGTTGCTATTTAAAGCAATTGTGCAAGTGTTTCAAGCACCATCAAATTCCTCTCTCTACTACTTTAATAAATGTCTTAATCCAGGGGTTCAATAAGTGTGTTTATGTTCATCTGATATTGTTCCTTGAAGTTACAGGTTTTCACTGTGTTTAGGAACACACTTTGTTTTAAAATTAGATTAACATCCCCACCTGGCCTCTGGCGAATTCACGTTGTGCGAAGGCCAGCTTGTGCGAGGATTTGTTGTCCAGTAAGTATCGCGGTGCAAAGGTCACTATATTGGTATCTCTGTAGCGTCCTCTACCTTTCCTGATATCAATTCCTGAGGTACAAAGATGAAAGCAATGTAACAAGTAACCTAAAGTAATAATTGCTACACAAGTTACATTGCAGTTACCAAATCTGTTACTCAAAGCATAACTCAGTGCTCTGCTTTGCCTCTTTAACCCTTAGATTTCCCTTTAGGTCACAAAAGCATTTATTTACTCTCACCAATACTGTAAATGAGTCCTGGCCTGTTCCCATGCTGAATCACTTTCACTGCTCGTACACCACTGCCTCCATCTGGGGAGAATTCCTGACACCAACCAGGAACGGCATCTGGATGGATCCCCTTCCCAGTCCGCATGGTACACCTGCAGGGATCAGAGAGAACATGAAACTAAATCAACTCACTCAGATTAGTAAGACTGGGAGGAGATGATTTCTTGGTTGTTGAATTCACAGATAACGATAAATCACATGGTAATGTCAGGAACCTAGGAGGAGGAAATAAGATTACAGCTGGATTTGATAAATTCAAGAAGCGCTCCCAAGATTGGGAATTGCCTTTATTGTAGATCATTGTGCGCTCAGGAATACAGATGCACAAAATTTAGATACATAGTATAGCATGAATTGGTTAAAATTAACAGGAAAATGGCAGACTTGGGAGTGGTCAGTTGCGAACGGTTAAAGATTCAAGCACAACTTCAGGAGCAAACTGGGTTCTGAGTTGCATTACCTTGATGGTTCAGTGCAAACAAGGGCCATGATAATAGGGTTATACAGTATAAGGTTATGGTTAGACCTTTTCTGGAGCACTATGTACCATTTTGGCTCCCCCCAACTCTTCCAACCTCAAGGAAGATATTGTGGCTATAGAGAAGGTATAGAGAAAGGTAAAGTGAATGCTATCCAGTTTAAGTTCACAGAGTTATGAAAATGGTCTTTGTGTAATGGGTTTTGAATTGTTGAATAGGCGTGGATTTCAAAAATAAAGGACATTGATAACATACAAATTAATGTGTTATTTGAGGTAAAGGAGCAGATAATACTCGGACTATCCATTTATCTCGAGATTGGATCTGCAGAAGTTTGTTTTCCTCTGAGAACGGCTAACCTGTGAGAACTGCATTCCCCAGGTGGTAATGAGGGCTGGGCCCTCGCCGTTCAAGGAGGTGTCAAGATATATTTTTGAAAAGTTATGCATCAAGCAGAAGGAAGGCAAGGTTATGGGTGAAAATTAAGGGCTTGAGATTCCGGGGGCTTGCCTGATCACGTCCGAGGGATCAGAAAATAGTTTTGTGACAAGACTTCTCCTAAATTGGTTACAGATGCCTCTGCTTTATGTCTGCCCCAGGAGGTGGAGCAGCAGGAGGATGGTCACATGTGGCTAAATCCAACAAAAAGATTGTTGTATTCATCGGGAAGTACCATTGGCCTGGTGACTATTTGCTAACTCTTGCTGAAAGTACACATGTATATGACTGAGGACAGAATCAAAGCAGCAGTGATGCTGGGTGACGCTCACGCATCCAGAACGGAATGATTTGTTTTGTGGAGTTCGATCCCAACATTAATCTTCACCTTTAGGAGAAAATAAAGAGGAAAATGGGTATGTAAAAATCTCTTCAACTGCAAAGTTGTAGTTACAAGGTCAAGGGGGCTGGTTTCACAAGGGAATAAATACAGGTATTTAGAACAAAGCCATTGGCCTGTCTACAGTGCCCCATTTATAGATCTACATCCAGATTCATTCAGTCACATGTACATATTTCACATGGACAGACATATCACAAGTTACGAGCCAAAATGATTGAGCAGGACAGATCCTGTTCATATTTACAAACTATCCACATTCACAACCATTACCCGAGTACATCAGATGAGTCAGGGATGTGCTTGCACGCTTTACTCACATGTTAGGTTGCTCCTTGTCAGTAAAGCTGAACAGGAGGGGGCTGAGGCTTCGAGCAAGCTCGTGCTCCTCGAATTGTCCTGCTGCATCAGCCTTGGCATTGTCCTGTCGAAAAATTAATGGCAGCCCTGAAGAAAGATGGGAATGAAACAGAACTCTTCAGGCCACTGATTTTCAGGCACCGCTTGCAGTTTTGAAAATAAACAACAGTACATCGTGCACCTATTTTTACTTTGGAATTTGAATTATTTTCCGAACCTGTCTTGTTGAGGAGCCAGTAAGGTGCAGAAATGAGTATCTTCAGGGAGCCCTCTGCTCTGCACACGATTCGAATGCTCAGGTTCAGCAGGCGTTTCTTGGTGTCATAAAGACGCATCCGAACATGATAGTTGGTGGTTCCTGCTGGTATTAGGAGTTCCTTGCACACAGGAAAGTTTTCTAGTGTAATTCCTGACAAGTAAATTGTGATTTTAAAATGTTTTGAAATTGGAAGGACTATTTTACATTTTGATTATCTCTGAAAATTAATTGAAGTTTTTTAAAATAAATTGCTCAAACATCACCACTCTCCTTCCTAGAGATAACTTATGGTATTTGTGTCTGATTTTAATTTATTTGCACATTCAGGATATGACATTTATAAAATAATTATATAAAAAATAATATATCTAGTGCATCATCGTGGCTCAACATACAATGAATTACTTCAAAAGGCTCACTCGTTTCATGTCGACAAGAGCTGTAATCATGATGCATACAAGATCTCACAATTATCATTGATGTGAAGAGCCAATTTGTTTATTTTAGTGGTACTAGCACAGTGGACTAAAAAGCTGGCTTGTAATGCAGAACAAGGCCAGCAGCACAAGTTCAATTCCCGTACTGGCCTCCCCGAACAGACGACGGAATGTGGCGGCTAGGGGCTTTTCACAGTAACTTCATTGAAGCCTACTTGTGACAATAAGCGACTATTGTTATTATTGCTGTTTGAGGGGGGAATGATAGCCAAGACATCAGGGGAAATGCACATCTCTCTGAATTATGCCAAGTGAGCTTTCATACATCTAGAATATTTGTTCAAGTCTGTTGTGGAGTTTAAACACAAATTCTTCAAAGCCAGACATAAGAGCTATCCTCTGAACCAAACTTGCTTTTAAATGCCATTTGGTAGCCAGATGAAAAATACCCATCTATTTAGTTGACATGGCATTCATTTGACAGCACACTGGACATAAATCATTTGCATTTGTCACAGGGTCTATCTGGAATGTAACTCAAAGGCAGGCATAAAACACACGCTGGTTAGTTTCATTTCTTGTAGATCTGTTGGGTCGTACTTACAAATCCATTTGTTTCCATGAGAGAAAGTTTGAATGGAAGACACTTCTTCATATTTTGGGTCTCTACCTATAAACATAGACTGTTTCTCCTCCAGTTGATGAGAGAGAGGTGTATTTCCTGCCTTTCTGTTGATTTGATTTTCTCACTGCATGCCAAGAACTGTGCAACTTACCATTAATGAAAATCAGTGCTTCTGCAGAATACAAGATGCAGCCTATTTTGCCATCTAACAAACTGAAAAATGCCCTCTGCGTTTGTGGCTAGCGAGACGCAAAAAGGATGCAACAATTATACATCTTACCAAGCTCAATGTTCTGAGATGTGTCAGCCGCATGCAGCACAGCATCTTTCCCCTGTTTTAATGGTCCATTGATGGAGGTGCCTTTCACGTAGTAGGAAAGCTCACAGGGTAGAAGATTTGTCAGGACAAGGGTAGGTAGCAAGTAGATTGTGTGGCCTGGCTGTCGGTAAACTTGCATAGCATTGCCAGACATCAAATTTAAGGGCAAGTAGTCAGGGTAGTTCTCCTTCTTAACTGCTACACAATACCTAGAAGTAATAACAAAAACATTTGAACATATCTCAAAATTTCAGCAACAGGTCCACATTTTTAATAGACAACCTCCAGAACTTCTAATGTAGAAAAACAGGCAATGATGGAAGCCGTGACAAAAGAGGTGATTTAGAAAGTGTTGATCAGAGGTATGTTTTAGGGATGAGGAGGAGTTAAAGGGGGTGGGTTTAGGGACAGAATTGCAAAGCACGAGGCTTAGATGGCTGAAGGAACAGCTATCAAAAGTGGAGCAAATGGAGAAATGGGAGGATGCATGGGACAGCCAGAGTCAGTGAAGCAGGGTAAAGGAGTTAAACATGAGGGCGAGCATTTAAAATTAGAGGTGCTGGCTGCACTTGAAACATCCTGTTCATGAAACTGGTTTCAAAGGTATATTTGTTCCTTAGACAATTTATTGCCCTTACATAGGGTCTAAGTGTGAATAGGCCCATGGCTTAATTTGGTGACATTTTTCAGTTTATCAACGTAAAGGATATAATATTATGCAAAAGAAAGTAGACTGTTTTCTTTTCCCTCTAATGACAATACCAAGCACAGAAAGTTTTCTGATTTAGCTTTTACTGATTTTACTTCTGGAAATTGAGGAACTTTGCAACATCGCTAACTTGCTGCCAGCTTCAAAAGATTTGATTTCAAGTCCAAGGTCAAGTTGAAATCCCAGAAGGTCAAGTTGAAATCCCAGAAGTTCAGTGGAAATCTGTGCTGAAGCTGTTCAGCGTTCTGGCCAGGCCAGACTTGGAGTGCTGTATTCAGTTCTGGTAGTCATGGCATAAGAGAGCCATTCAGGCCCTAAGGGCAGTCCAAGAAGACTAATCCCTGGCATTGCACGGATAAACTTTTAGGAATGATGTGACAAGCTGGTGCTCCAGTTTCAAAAACAGAAGCTTCAAGGCTGAAACAAATTCTGATACATCAAAGCAAGGCAACAGGACGGACAGTACTGGTCCATGATTGTGAAATGTAAAATTAAGGCTGATGTCAGTGAGTATTTCTTTGCACAGAACGTGATAAACATCCGGAATGCATTGCCAGGATGAGAAGTTGAGACCTGGGCATGACTTTTTTTAAAAACAGCTGGTTCCTAAGAATGTGAAATCTGTAAGATTGGTTTTCTGTAAGAATGAGAACAAATAGGCTTGAAGTGCTGCCCTCATCCAAACCTATTTTGCATCTTTCATTTGAGAAATATTATATCTTTTCAAATAAATACAAAAAGAATTGCAAAATAAGCGCCAATTGTTATTTTAAATAAACTAAAACTGAGAAACTACATAAACAATAAGAAGTGCTTTTGTTACGTTTTGGCAATATTGAATTTGCTCCAATTTTTGTACAGCGATGACAATGATTTAAAATATTTGAAAATTTTCCAGGGGAAAATTCCAGGCAAGAATGAGCTGCAGAGTAAAGTTCTCTCTACACTGCCTGATTAAGCAGTTCAGGTCAGGTATAGCATAGATGAGATGCAGAGTACAGCTCCCTCTATTTTGCCCTAATAGTGCGATTTGACTCCAAAGTCAGTGTGCTCTTCTGTAACATACAGCAATCCCCTTTCTATTTTGGTGACTGTCGATGGCAAGGATACAACTAATGTTAAGTTTTTGGTGAACTTTAATTTTGAATTTTAATAAGGAAAAAAGGTGCATGACCAGAAACACAATAGATCAATTAACATCTGTGCAGACAAAAAGCAGGTCAAATGTTTCGAACCAGGCTGTTCTTCAGAAGTGGAATTTTATATGCAGTGACTAAGTGTTGCTTCATGTTCTGAAGATAGCACAGAAAATGCTAGACAATTCTCGATCATAAACTTACACCCAAAACATCTTAGGAATTTACAGAAATAGGTGCAACTGACAGCAGAACAGATTGTGTACCTGTAGGAACAGCTGTCATCACAGTCTGACGAATGACACTCGCGCTTGCTGCTGTTCACCTCCCCTACTTTTGCCACACTGGTCCAATGGATGGGTGTTTTACAGAAGAACAGCCCAAGTCCCTTTGGTCTTGCTTGTAGGCGCCAAGATGTTAGGTGCAAGGGAATTGCTAATGAATCGCCTGGTACCACAGCTGGCAGCACCATAGGTTCTGAAATCAGCGGAATTAGTTTGCATAAATTTGAGAACATACGAAAACAAGGAACAATCTTTGTAAACTATTGCCCGAGAAAATAACAGTACCAGTACTAGTCTTTTAAAAAAAAAATGTAGAATACCCAATTCATTTATCCAATTAAGGGGCAATTTAGCCTGGCCAATTCACCTATCCTGCACATCTTTGGGTTGTGGGGGCGAAACCCACGCAAACACGGGGAGAATGTGCAAACTCCACACGGACAGTGACCCAGAGCCGGGATCAAACCTGGGACCTTGGTGCCATGAGGCATCAGGGCTAACCCACTGCGCCACCGTGCTGCCCACCAGTACTAGTCTTAACTCAGAGCCCATCAATGTAATTGCTCCAAGGGCATTGAAGCTGAGAGAAGAGACTGAAGAGAGACAGGCATCACATTTTTCTAATCTTCTTTCAACTGATCACGGATGAGGAAGGCCAGTCAACCCATCTTAATTCATAACCACCCACCGCCCACTGCAGGGTCCAACTGGAAATAATTCTGGAGCCTTTTTTATCCCACTACTCTATCGCAAAGTTTGCTCCATACGCTGATTACTCTATGCAAAGAAAAATATTTTTATTTTAAAAAAATTAGTAAAAATTTTTTTTTTGAGTATCCAATTCCTTTTTTTCCCAATTAAGGGGAAATGTACCGTGGCCAATCCACCTACCCTGCATATCCCCGGACCGTGGGGGCGAGACGCCCGCAGACACAGGGAGAATGCGCAAACTCCACACGGACAGCGTCCCGGGGCCGGGATCGAACCCGGGTCCTCAGTGCACGAGGCAGCAGTGCTAACCACTGCACCACCGTGCCACCCATGCAAAGAGAAATATACAGACACCCCCCTAAATTTGCTTTTTAGTTGTTTGGATTTAATTCCCCTGTCCTACTCTCAATTTAACTTCATGCTATTCTACATTTATCTTTTCCATTATCATATCTACCTGCATGATTATCTCTGACACCACCCTTCCAGACTGGAAGGCCCAGAGTGTCTCCAGTCTTTGCTCATATTTCAGGCCTTTGACACAAGTAATCAACCTTGTCATTCTATTCTGCAAATGCCTAGGGCCTGAATGTGATGTCCATGCCTTGGTGATCAGAACTGGACACATTGCTCAAAATATGATCTGCCCAAAGAACTACAGACTGATCTGGTTACACTAGTTTAATATTCTGTTGTCTTTTGTTGATTATCATTCTGCTTTTGTCTCTGAGCAGCTTCTGTGAATAGGTTATTCAACCATGGAACCATCACAACAGAGCCTAACACATTGTCCACAATCAATGTCCACAGCTCTTTCTAGCGCAGACTAGCCACAGCCAGTTATTGATCAGAACCCTATTTGATTTTCCCTTCATCAGCCCAGGTCAATTAACTCAATTATAGTGCAAAGATAAATGAAAAGGTGCATTCACCAACTAAGCCTCTGGAGAAATAATGAGTACATTACAAGAACAGGAAAACTCAGTAATGGTAGCCTAGGGCTGTGCAACATACCATTAGTGCTAAGTCAAAACGCGATAATAGGTTAAAAAAAGGTTTCTCATTTATAGAAGTATGTAGAGTGGTAAATAGTCTTTTGGTAGTACAGAACTTGAATATTGCTGAAAAGAGAGACATGCTATTGAAGCTTTTTGACTTGCACTGATCAGGACAGCTACATAAGATAAAAGGAACAAGAATTTATACTGCAGAAGAATGCTGATTGGTTGGCAAGTGGACTCTGATTGGTAGAGGCCCAGGAGAATGCAACAGGTAACAGTTAACTGCCAAACCTTTATTTCAAATTGAAACTAGGCAGGTTGACTGAGTAGGCAAGGCATTGCCATGAGGAATGAACCAGGGAATGGCTGTCCCCCAAGTTGTGTTTAGTTGAAAGCAGCGTAATGCCTGCACATGCTCCTTCTGTCTGCAAAGGACAGGGTTGTATGTGTGAATGTGTGGCTTCTAGTAATTGAGCCACGCTGCGAGCCCGACAGATAATCTTAAATTTGTTTTCAATGTAATTCTTAGCACAATCAGGATTGTTTATCATGTGTTATCTAATCGCGGAAAAACACATCTAATGTTAGTCACTATGTTTGGTGTTCCGCAAGCACAGGCTGGTTGGGTACGGTCAGTACTTTGCCTGTTGTGCACAGCTGAAGGGACGTGCTATTTAATATGAATTGCCAGTCATTAGGACATACCGACTACATACCTGGCATCACACTGGCACTTCAATTTATATAGCACATTACACATTTGTGTGATAGGCAGAACATCTTTTTGGCAATTAGTGAAGAAACCCATTCCTGTTGGTACTGTACAGTAACAGGTTGCAAAGGCTAGCTTCAGCTGTTAGAACATAGAACAGTACAGCACAGTAGAGGCCCTTAGGCCCACGGTGTTATGCCGATCATTTATCCTAATCAAAGATTAACCTAACCTACACCCCTTCAATTTACTGCAGTCCATGTGCCTGTCCAAGAGTAGCTTATATGTCCCTAATGACTCTGACTCTACCACCTCCGCTGGCAGTGCATTCCACGCACCCACCACTTTCTGTGTAAAGAACCTACCTCTGACGTCTCCCCTATACCTTCCTCCAATCACCTTAAACTTATCTCCCCTCGTGACAGCCATTTCCGCCTGGGGAAAAGTCTCTGGCTGTCCACTATATCCATGCCTCTCATTACCTCGTACACCTCTATCAAGTCACCTCTCTTCCTTCTTCGCTCCAGTGAGAAAAGCCCTAGCGCCCTCAACCTTTCTTAATAAGGCATGCCCTCCAGTCCAGGCAGCATCCTGGTAAATCTCCTCTGCACCCTCTCCAAAGCATCCACATCCTTTCTATAATCAGGCGACCAGAACTGGACACGATATTCCAAGTGTGGTCTAACCAGGATTTTATAGAACTGCAGCAAAACCTCGCGGCTCTTAAACTCAATCCCCCTGTTAATGAAAGCCAACACACCATATGCCTTCTTAACAACCCGATCAACCTGGATGGCAACTTTGAGGGATCTATGTACGTAGACACCAAGATCCCTCTGTTCCTCCACACTTCCAAGAATCCTGCCTTTAACCCTGTATTCCGCATTCAAATTCGACTTTCCAAAATGAATCACTTCACATTTATCTAGGTTGAACTCCATCTGCCACTTCTCAGCCCAGCTCTGCAACCTGCAACAAACCTCGGCACGAACTACAACTCCACCAACCTTCGTGTCATCAACAAATTTACTTACCCACTCTTCCACTTCCTTATCCAAGTCATTTATAAAAACCACAAGAGCAGAGGTCCCAGAACAGATCCCTGCAGGACCCCACTGGTCACTGACCTCCAGGCGGAATACTTTCCATCCACCACCACTCGCTGTCATCTTTCGGCCAGCCAATTTTGTATTAATACTGACAGATTTTTCTGTATCCCATCCCCTCTGACTTTCTGAATGAGCCTACCATGGGGAACCATATCATATACACCACATCCACTGCCCGGCCGTCATCAATGTTTCGTCACATCCTCAAAGAATTGAATGAGGCTTGTGAGGCATGACCTGCCCCTCACAAGCCATGCTGACTACCTTTAATCAAACTATGTTTTTTTAAATAATCACAAATCCTATCTCTCAAAATCCTTTCCAGTATTTTGCTTACCACAGACGCAAGACTGACTGGTCTGTAATTCCCAGGAATTTCCCGATTTCCTTTCTTGAACAGAGGAACAATATTCGCCGCCCTCCAATTATCCGGTACTACTCCAGTGGAGAGTGAGGACGCAAAGATCATTCCCAACGGTGCAGCAATCTCTTCTCTCACTTCCCATAGGAACCTTGGGTATATCCCGTCTGGCCCAGGGGACTTATCTATCCTGATGCTTTTCAAAATTTCCAGCATATCCTCCTTCTTAATATTAACCTGTTCGAGCCTATTAACATGGTTCACGTTGTTCTCACGAGCAACAAGTCCCTCTCTCTCGTGAAAACTAAAGCAAAATATTCATTTAGGGCCTCCCCTACCTCCTCAGACTCTAGGCAGAAGTTCCCTCTGCTATTGCTCAAATCTTTGAAACACCTTGCCCTTCCAGACTAATCTGAGGTAGACTGGACACTTTTCAGGGCCAAACGTAGCGGCCTCAGGCCCATTCATGAGTTTGCGCGATATACAGCGAACAATCATTTGATCAGGGTAGCCATTATCCTGCAAGATGACTTTGATGTGTCCTATTTCAGCATCAAGCTTGCGTGGTGAGCATGTGTCCGATTTGATGAAAAAACAAATTGTTTCAGCAATATTAAAGTCGCAAATGTTCACACATACTGCCAAGGAAATTAATAAAGAAATTACCAATCTAATTTAAAAAAAAATGATTACTATCTAATTCACTATCTGCTTTACAATTGAAATGGCCGAATTGATGGTTACCGAAAAGTGAATGGTCAAGGTTATGAGATTATTTCGTTCCATAGTGGAGATATTTTGTATTTTCCAATGACAGCTTTTAGAAAGGATGTTTAAACCATCAGTTTACAACGAAAAAGGTGGTTGTTTTTAGACTTTCCTCAAAAATAGCTAAAATTAGTCTCTTTGTTTTACTTTTGAGGACAGCGTGTGAGCTTATACCATAAATGGGTGGAATGGGTCTGGAAGGTCTGATGATTCTTGTCAAATTTGCCTCACTGATGCACTGTTGAGCTATTGCTGAAATTCCAGAATAATTGTTAAGGAATATCCTGCTACATTGGTTAATGACTTACTGTCTGGAGCAGATGGGCTGTCGAGTCGCAGTTCCATGGGTACCTCCAGTTTGTTTTTCACAATCAGCGCTGAGCGGACAGTTATCACTTTTCTTGCACTCCCCTCCAGAGTTACAGAAAAAACAACCCGCACAGGCGGCAATGCTGAGAACTACAGGAGAGAGAAACATTGTTGAAAGCTCCTTTTATGAATAGAGTGTGTCAATGTGACTGAAGAATACCATACAGAAAATCTGATCCATAATATTTCCTCGATAAAACAAACTTAAAAAAATTACCATACATTTCAGTCTATATAATTATTATATTTTTATATAAATTTAGAGTACCCAATTATTGTTTTTTCCTAATTAAGGGGCAATTTAGTGTGGCCAATCCACCTAACCTGCACATCTTTGGTTGTGGGGGTGAAACCCACGCAGACACGTGGAGAATGTGCAAACTCCACACGGACAGTGACCCAGGGCCGGGATTCGAACCCGGGTCCTGAGCGCCGCAGTCCCAGTGCTAACAACTGTGCCACATGCCACTCCCAGTCTATATAATATAACCCCAGTTTAATGTTGTGTTTTGCCAGAAACTGCAAACTCACATGCCAAGAGAGCATAAAACATGCCTGAACATATATTATTTACAGCAGTTCTGTATTAAAAAGGGCAGAATTTCCAAGCTATGCATTCCTTGTACGAACACTAAGCATCAATTCACTACACTGGCCTTAATATAGAACAATATATAGAACAATGTTCATTTGGTATGGCATGTTAAAATATTTGTAAGTAACCTGAACTGATAATTTCTACCTTCTATGAATATCTCCAAAGCTAAATTCAGAGTGTTACATTTAATAATGTTAGACTCATGACCTGACCAGGTGCATGCAAGCAAGAAGTTGCATTTATATAGTTCCTAACCATAATAGAATACATCAAAGGAATTCATTGTTCTTCATGTAGACAAATATACCAGCCAATTTAAACACAGTAAAGTCTAATAAATGGAAAATGAGATGAGTGTCCAGTTAATCTGATGTTGGTGATGTTGGTTGAGCAGGGATTATTGGCCAGGACACTGAGAAAACGTTGTGCTTTTCTTTGATTAGTCTCACAGGGACCTCTCCACTCACAAAACAAATAGAAACTCAAATTTAATGCTTCAACCAAAACCTGGTACCTGGGGCAATGCAGCACTCCTTCAGTAATGCGCTCTAATGGACTTTCGGTGGAGGCTATGAAGGAGTAGGTCGCACATTTGGTGGCTCCTGCTCGGGTCGGAAATTTGGACCTTTCCCTCCGATTTTTTGTCGGATATTAAGTGGAAAATTGATGTTGGATACAACTGTGACGAGGAATCGTACATCAGTGCATGGAGAAGCGGACCAGGAGTGCTCGCAAAGGAAGAAATGGGCGAACGGAGAAGGCTTGGGCTGAGGCTGCAGCGGGAGAAAGCATGGCGGAGGGCCGGAGTTCTGGCTTGACGACTCAGCGGTCGACGGAACAGTTGATGCAGTTTATACAGGAAGGCTTCGCCAAGCAGAAACAGGGCTGCTTGAACCCGATTAATGAGTTGATTGCGCGACTGGAACTCAGACTGGATGCTCAAGATCGGGCGATCCAGAAAGTGGAGAAGGCACTGACTGTGCAGGAGGAGCACCAAGCTGCAGTGGAGTTGGAGGTGGGAATGTTGAGAGACCAACAGAAAAGGCTCCAGAAGGTGGAGGATCTAGATCTCAGGTCCCGCCGGCAGAACCTGAGAATCGTGGGTCTCCCGGAGGGATCCGAAGGAACGGACGCAGGGGCATACATAGCGGCTATGTTTGAGAAGCTACTGGGGGAGGGGACGTTCTCCCGACCCTTTGAGGTGGACAGGGCGCACAGAGCGCTAGCGAGGAAGCCGCGTGTAGGTGACCCCCGAGAGCAATGGTGGTGAGATTCCACAGGTACTTTGACAAGGAGTGCATTCTACGGCAGGCCAGGCAGATGCGGAGCTGCAAATGGGAGAACAGCGTCCTGCGTATAGATCAGGATCTGAGCGTGGACGTGGCCAGGAGAAGAGCGGGGTTCAACCAGGTAAAATCGACCCTTTTTAAGAAGGTAAAGTTTGGACTACTGTACATAGAATTTACAGTGCAGTAGGAGGCCATTCGGCCCTTCGAGTCTGCACCGGCTCTTGGAAAGAGCACCCTACCGAAGACCACACCTCCACCCTATCCCCATAACCCAGTAACCTCACCCAACACTGAGGGCAATTTTGGACACTAAGGACAATTTAGCATGGCCAATCCACCTAACCTGCACATCTTTGGGCTGTGGGAGGAAACCGCAGCACCCAGAGGAAACCCACGTAGACACGGTGAGAACGTGCAGACTCCGCACAGACAGTGACCCAAGCCAGGAATCGAACCTAGGACCCTGGAGCGGTGAAGCAATTGTGCTAACCACTATGCTACCGTGCTACCTTGCCCGTCTTTGGGTTACGCACGAAGAACAACATTTCCACTTCGAGTCGCCCGAGGAGGCGATGGACTTTGGGAGAAGGAAAGGGCTGGTAGCGGACTGAGGTGTTTGGGCTGAACTTTGCTGCAGTGCTCATGTGTTTTTTTTTTCCTCTTCTCTTCAGTTATATTTTTTTTAAAAAGAAAAGTTTTTGCCTTTGGATGTTACTTGTAATGTGTTTTGTACTGAGTTGGGGGTCTGTGGGGGGGGTGAGCAGATGGTCTGCTTGTTGGAGGGGACTGTGTGCATAGTGCTGTTACTTGGTGGGGGGGGGGGGGGGGGGGGGGAGAAATGTTCTGCTGACGGGGAGGGACTTTTGCTGTGGGACAATAGGGAGGTCAGAGATGGAGGCTGCCGGGGGCGGGCCTACGGATGCGTGGGGCGCGGGCTGGATACTGGTCCAGGAAAGGCGATGGCTGATCGGTTGGGGGGGGGGGGGGCAAGAAGCCCCCCAACCAGGCTGATCACATGGAATGTCAGAGGGCTAAATGGGCCGGTTAAGAGGGCACGCGTGTTCGCGCATTTGAGGGGACTGAAGGCGGACGTGGCAATGTTGCAGGAGACGCACCTTAGAGTAACTAACCAGGTCAGGCTAAGGAAGGGATGGGTCGGACAGGTTTTCCACTCGGGGCTGGACCCTAAGACTAGAGGGATCGCGATCCTGATTAATATGCGAATGTCATTCAAAGCGGGAAGAATAGTTGCGGACGTGGGGGGTCGGTACCTAATGGTCAGTGGAAAAATGGAGGGGCTGCCAGTGGTACTCGTGAATGTGTACGTGCCCAATTGGGATGATGTGGAGTTCATAAGGAGGATGTTGGGGAAATTGACTGATTATTTTAAGCTAAATAGAACATGAAATGGTTAGAGAGAGGGTGGATAAGAGAAAGAGATGAACTTTTGATGAAAAGATTATTTGCATAAGCTGGTTATTGGGGGGACGGACCTCAACACAGTCATTAACCCAGGGCTAGACCGATCTAGCTCAAGGACAGGCAGGGTGCCAACAATGGCAAAGGAGCTAAAGGGGTTTATGGAGCAGATGGGGGGGGGGGGTGGACCCATGGAAGTTAGGGCGGCCGAGAGTGCATAAAATGTACTCCCGGATTGACTTTTTGATCCTGAACAGGGCTTTACTGATGGGGGTAGTGGACACTGAGTATTCAGCGATCACAATCTCAGATCATGCCCTGCACTGGGTTGACCTACAGGTGAGCAAGGAGAGTAGCCAGCGCCTGCACTGGAGGCTGGACGTGGGACATTTAGCTGATGAGGTGGTGTGTGGGCGGCTCACAAAATGTATCCAGAACTATCTGAAAGTTAACGATACGGGGGAAGTTTCGGCTGCGGTGGTCTGGGAGGGCTTAAGGCGGTGGTTAGAGGGGAGCTGATCTCGATACGGGCCCACAGGGAGAAGGCAGCCAGAGCAGAGATGGACCGACTGATAAAGAAAATACTACAGGTCGACAGGAGGTATGCGGAGACGCCAGAGGCAGGGCTTCTAAGGGAACGACGGAGGCTACAGATGGAGTTTGGCTTGTTAACTACAGGGAAGGCGGTAGAGCAGCTGAGGAAGGCGAGGGGGGCAATCTATGAACATGGGGAGAAGGCCAGTAGCATGCTTGCGCAGCAGCTGAGAAAGCGGGAGGCGGCCAGGGAGATTGGGAAAGTAAGGGACAGAGATGGGAACCTGGTCGGAGATTCAGCTGGGGTCAATAAGGCGTTCGAGCAATTCTACAGCAGGCTGTATGAGTTGGAACTCGGAACCCAAAGCTGGGACGGAGGGGATGAGGCAATTCTTTGGGGGGCTGAAGTCCCCGAAGGCTGATGAAGACTTGGTAAAAGGACTGGGGACCCCGATCAGGTTGGAAGAGATAGCAGATGGGCTGAAGGCCATGCAGTCAGCTAAAGCCCCAGGACCGGATGGGTACGCCTTGGAGTTTTACAAAATGTTCTCTGGGATGCTGGGGTCACTGTTGATGAGGACATTTAATGAGGCAAGGGAGAGATGGGGCCTTCCCCCCATGATGTCACAGGCCACAATCTCATTGATCCTGAAGGGGAATAAGGACTCGGAGTTATGCGGGTCCTACAGACTGATCTCTCTACTAAATGTAGACCCAAATTGTTAGTTAAGATCTTGTCCTCAAGGATTGAGGACTGCGTCCCGTACGTGATCGGGGAAGACCAGACGGGATTTGTTAAGGGGAGGCAGATGGCGGCCAACATAAGAAGGCTGATGAATGTTATCATGATGCCCACAGAGGGTAGGAACGTAGAGGTAGTGGTCGCAATGGACACAGAGAAGGCATTTGACCGGGTGGAATGGGATTATCTGTGGGAGGTACTGGGGCGGTTTGGATTTGGGCGGGGCTTCATTGACTGGGTCGGGCGAACAGGCTGACATTGGGCTATTTTAGGCTGCACCAGGGGACGAGGCAGGGATGCCCCCTCTCCCCGCTGTTGTTCGCACTGGCCATAGAACCGCTGGCAATTGCGTTGAGAGCCTCAAAGGGCAGGAAGGGACTGGTCCGGGGGTGGGTGGAACACAGAGTCTCGCTGTACGCGGACGATCTGCTCTTATACGTGTCGGACCCATTGGAAGAAATTATGGGGATTCTGGGATATTTCGGTCGGTTTTCGGGTTATAACTTGGACATGGGGAAAAGCGAGATGTTCGCGATCCAGGCAAGGGGGCAGGAGAGGCGATTGGGAGAGCTGCCATTTAGAGTGGGAAGCTTTCGGTACCTAGGCATCCAGGTGGCGCGGGAATGGGAACGGCTGCACACGCTTAATCTGGCCCGACTGGTAGACCAAATGAAGGAGATTTGGAGGTGGGACGTGCTCCCACTGCCACTGGTTGGGAGGGTACAGACAGTGAAAATGACGGTTCTCCCGAGATTCCTGTTTGTGTTTCAGTGCCTCCCATCTTTATTCCTCGGTACTTTTTTTAAACGGGTCAACAAGGTGATCTCGGGCTTTGTATGGGCAGGTAAGACCCCGTGAGTTAAAAAGGGGATGTTGGAGAGCGGCCGGGGTGGTGGTGGGGGGGGAGCAAATATAGCCATGATTAGGAAGTGGATGGTGGGGGTCAGTGTGGGAGCGAGTAGAGGCGGCATCTTGTAAGGGCACTAGTTTGGGGGCGTTGGTAACAGCGCCTCTGCCATTCCCACCGGCACGCTACTCCACCAGCCCCGTGGTGGTTGCGGCCCTGAGAATCTGGGGGCAATGGAGGAGACATGTGGGAGCAGAGGGAGCATCTGTAGCCACCTGTGTTGGCCACTTCCAGACTTAAAATGGAGATCCGCAAAGACTAAAGGGAAATTCAGCCAACACAGGCAAAAACTAGCAAGTGCAAAAATCTTGTGTATTAGAACTTGCAAAAGCCCAGACAGCACTGAAACTCACAGACATCTGCATATTAATGAGCGATCCCCGGGTACAATTGAAACATGTAAGGTGAATAAGGCCAAGTCTGACTCCTCGGCTCCAGCAGGAGCCAAGACAAAGGAAGGCCAACGGACACTCAGGGACCGCCCAGCGATCAGGGAACCGCTCCAGTATTGGAGGAATCGATTCAAGTGATCGTAACATAGTCCAATCACTTGGAACCAGATACGAGGTCTGCCCCAAAGGGGCGTGAAGCCCCTGGAGACTCTAAAATAGAGTCCCCAAGTTCAAATGGGTCTTCTTTGGCAGGGTCACTGAGCAACTTGAATCAACCCGTGAGAGTGACCTGTCTAAGCTGCCGCATCAACCAAGTAAGTCTCCAGTCAACGCTCGCTACGAGATAGGCGTTCCTAGATACAAGTCCATACCAGCTTTTGAAACCTGCAGACTCAGGACCTGAACGAAAGGCCATTTGTTCCCCTGACCTTCCCACTCATACCAACAAGGGGGATACATGATAGGGTAGTTTCCAGAGTGTGGGTGGGAGAAGGGAGGGTTTCGGACATTTATAAGGAACTTATGGGGTCAGAGGAAACACAGACCGAGGAGCTGAGACACAAATGGGAAGAGGAGTTAGGTGGAGAGTTAGAGGATGGTCTCTGGGCAGATGCGTTGAGTAGAGTCAACGCGTCCACAACATGTGCCAGGCTCAGCCTGATACAGTTCAAGGTCGTTCACCGGGCTCACTGACAGTGGCCCGGATGAGGAGGTTCTTTGGGGTGGGAGACAGGTGCACAAGGTGTGCGGGAGGACCAGCGTACCACGTTCACATGTTTTGGACATGCCCGAAGCTTAGGGGATTCTGGCAGGGGTTTGCAGATGTCATGTCCAAAGTATTGAAAACAAGGGTGGTGCCAAGTCCAGAGGTGGCGATTTTCGGGGTGTTGGAAATCTGGGAATCCAGGAGGAGAAAGAGGCAGACGTTCTGGCCTTTGCTTCCCTGGTAGCCCGGAGACGGATATTAATAGCTTGGAGGGACTCAAAGCCCCCGAAGCCAGAGACCTGGCTAACTGACATGGCTAGCTTTCTCTGTCTGGAGAAAATCAAGTTCGCCTTGAGAGGGTCACTGTTAGGGTTCACCCGGAGGTGGCAGCCGAATGTCGACTTCTTTAGGGAAAATTAATCGTCAGCAGAAGGGTGGGGAGAGGGGGGGGGGGGGGGGGGGGGGGGGGGGGGGGGGGCTGTGGGAGTAGTTTAGTGTAGTGTAAGAGGCTAGAAAAGGTGGGAACTGTGAGTGAGGAAGACGACCTTTGCACTATGTTTATAATTGTATTTATACTGTTTCTTCTGTTACTGTTATAAAACCATAAATACCTCAATAAAATGTTTATTAAAAAAAAGTAATGCGCTCTAATCTCAGACTTAACCTGTCAAATCCCAGTGCTTAAACACACAAACTTCTAACTCAAGTAACATAACCACCAAAATGAAGCAGAGAAAACCGGGAGATAATTCAATCAGATAAATGAGCATCAGAAATAAATGCAACCATATCAAAAATATAAATCATGAACAAGATTACAAAATCATATACAATGTATTGTTTTGTATGTAAGAAAATCAATAATCCAATTATTTCAACCATTCAATACTAATAAAATAACAATGTGGAAACTGTGTGTGTCGCGGCCTCAGTTGATGTTATAACTGGACGGGAAGATCCCAGCATGGAACCCTGGCTCAAAAGACCATAAATTCTACTTTTTAAAATTTGAAATGTGGAGGAACAGAGTCACAGGACTGCTAATCAGTTTTAACCACAAGAAAAAAACATTTATTAAACATGAAAAGTTGGATTCTTATACAATACTCCTTTACTCCCCTTCCCCCCCCCCCAAGCTTAACAAATACACACAAATTTTAAGATTAACATGGATTCCAAAGTACATCTTAAACTACAATGGTCTCAGTAATACTGTTTCTTTTAAGCACACAGATTGGATGTAGTCAAATACACGCACACTGCTCTGAACCCAAGTTAGTATCGGGAGATTTCTCCTTAAAATCCCTCCAGATTATTGTCACATTCCAAATTTCACTCCCAAAAACAGGCTTTAAAGTCTTCTCTCATAATAATGCTTTCCCTTAGTAATTTGCATTCCGAAATCCAGACCAGGTTTTCCAAATGATACTTTTAAACAAAACTTCCGCTCCACTTTTAACAATTAATCAAGTCCAGGATTTACACTACCCCTTTAGAATTTATTTTGCCTTAAAGGCTTTTACACAAACTCTTGAGGTCCAGCTACCAATTTCCACAACTATTTCAAACAACACCTCCCAAATTGTAGTAATTTCTCACAAACTTTAACACTACTGCAGATATCTTCCTGCCCTCTCACACCCAATTGCCTTTTCAACTCTGTGACTTTACTGAACAATAATTTGTTCTGGTTCCCAGTTTCCTCTGCTCCGTTAACCACAGACTTCTTGGAAACTTCTCCTAATTTATCTAGTTTCCTTAACTAGCCGGACTTAGGGGCAGCATGGTGGCGTAGTGGTTAGCACTGCTGCCTCATGGCACCAAGGACCCGGGTTCGATCCCAGGTCACTGTTGTGTGGAGTTTGCACATTGTCCCAGTGTCTGCGTGGGTCTCACCCACACAGCCCAAAGATGTGCAAGGTAGATGGATAGGCAATGCTAAATTGCCCTTAATTGGAAAAACATTTTAAAAATTAGCTGGACTTAGGTTTCCGGCATTTGTTTTCTTAACCATTACTCCATAGTATGGCTTTTCTTCTAGCAAGGCTGAGAGAGGTTACTTCCATAGCCTTCTAAAACCAACTACTTCTAGCACAGCTGTGAGAGCTGCCTTCTCTCTCACTACCTTTCTTCAAGTGCCAACAAATTCAGCTAAAACTAAAACATAAAAGCCTGTTTTATCTTTGCAAGGGCTTCCAGTTGCTAAGCAACCTCTGCGAGTTCCATTTATTCTTCACGCCATAAGAAGTGCTAACCACTGCGCCACCGTGCTGCCCCCATGTCCAGCCTCTATTTATTCTTCACGCCAAAAGCCTCTCTAAGCACAATGAGATCGCAGTGGGAATTGAAACCAACTCTCATACACATACAAACACCATTGTTCAGCCTAAATCTAGATATAGGTTTTTACCCTTACTCACACAGAAACAATAAATTAAACCCCCGGAAAACTATACGGGGGGCACAGTGGTTAGCATTGCTGCCTCATACGTCAGGGACACAGATTTGATTCAGACCTCGGGTATCTGACTGTGTGGAGTTTGCACTTTCGCCCTGTGCTTGCATGGGTTTCCTCCGAGTGCTCCGGTTTCCTCTCTCAGTCCAAAGATGTGCAGGTTAGGTGGATTGGCCATGCTAAATTGCCCACAAATCTCCAATGGTTAGGTGGGGCTATGGGGTTATGAGGATAGGGTGGGGGATTGGGCCTAGTTAGGGTGCTCTTTCAGAGGGTCGGTGCAGTCTCGATGGGCCAAATGGTCTCCTTCTGCTCTGTAGGAATTCCATGATTTTAATACAAATATAAATCTCTTAAAGCTACCTTTGTTTTCCTAACAGCTGTTAAAAATTGAATTATTAAATCTGAAATAATGAAATTTAAATTAAAGTAGATTAAAATCTGATGATGGATATACAGAAAGAATGCTTACATAGACATGTGGATGTATGATATTGGTCTTGCTGATGGGACTCCCAACCTACATTAGCGAGAAAGTAGATTTGCATTACACACAACAAATAAATGGTTTTACATTAAGGGCTGGAATAGCTAACAGCAAAAATGAAAGCTTTTATGTAAATTTAAAATTGTGGAATATCAAACCAATCTTCAAAAATATAGACTCTCAGAATTATATAGGTTTTGACAAATGACAAGCTCACAGTATATCATACGCACCATGGAAGATTGGTTATTTCGATCAGGTGCTGCACACCGGAAGAAGATGCCAACTTTGTCCACAGACACCGGGTTCACTTGTTCCCACCCATTCACCCGCACTAAAAGCTGGTGAATCTTCAATTCATGAGTGTGTCTAGTCAATACAAAAGCAAGAATAAGAAACTACTGCATCTTATGCAAACATAGTTATGAGCACACAAAGATCTTCCATTAAAATGTCACCAGGACAATGCTACATGAATATAGTCACTGATTATTAAAGAGATATAAAAAGACTATAGAGTGAGCACTGTGTTATCTTATTTCATTCACCTGTGTCTTAGCTTTTCTCTGGCTTCAAATTCAAAAGGCACTTCTTCTCCTGGGAGCACCTCACGCCACTGGCTAACATTGTGTGTGTCATCAAGTTCTGCAACAGATCCTTCATGTATGAAACCAGGACTCTCACTGTGAGAAAGTGCCACTCTACAATGGAAAACAGCAGCAACACAATATCATACTCAGTGTATTATAACACTCTTATTCACACTCAACCTGCATGCTCCATCAGTTCAATCAAATGATAATATGTTTCCAAGATTTTGAAGACTTTAAATTCTGCACGCTGAAAAACGGAAAAAAAATCTAATTTGGGAGAGGGAACCAGGGCATCAATTGAGCCAAATGCTTGTTGAATATATAAGTTAATGCAGCTTGGTTAGGGATCTGCAGTCTCCATCAAATCTACCATATAATGGAGCACAGCCTTTTCTGCCACTGCCCCTTCACACATGAGGCTTGGATATGTACTTGCAGCCTCTACATCAAGCCTAACCTGTAACAGGGCATAGAATAAAGACTGCCAAAGGAGATGATGGAAGGAGTTAATAATAATTCATTCAAATGCAAATTATATAGATTTCTTTCAGAAAATATTTTGGGAGAGTGAGAGACTAATTTGAGTCGTGACATGGGTTAAGTATAACATGGAGGAACATGGGATTCAAAACTCTCCAATACTGGGTTGTTCCTCACATTCTGCCAGGTTCCACTGAAGACTAACTGATCAAGGTTAATTACAATGATCAGTTAATAACCTCACTATCATTGTATCACGTGACTACGAGGATGGTTGGAAGAAAGGTAGAAGAACTGTGAACCTTTTTTGCAGAGAAATTCTTATTGTTCGCCGAGACTGCAGGCACATCAACAGCTCAAACGTGCATAGCAGATGCCTACCATAACCTAAAACCTCTGCCTAGGGTGGGAGGGAGAACAATCAACAATGGAAAAGAGTGAGGAAGAAAAAGCACAGTAGAGTCCAAATGTTACATTGCGAGAAGGTTTTTAAAGGTGGGAAGAGGTGTAACAAAGCAGGAAAGGGATGGTTTTGGAGTGTTCCAGAGTACAGATAATGTTGTGTAACTGATGCTGAAACATGAGGGGAAGACAGCACACTGTACTGGACTCAAATGTCAATAATAAACCGGTGTACAGCAGTGTATTTTGCACCCTTAGATCTTGCAGTTGCACAGCTTTGCCAAACGTAGCAAAATACTGCTGAACATTAAGCAAAATTAACAGGATAATACCAATGTTGCACCAATGACCAAAAACATCTGAAAGTGTGAATCAAAGCCCACCTGTCCTATATTAAAATGGGTCATTTTTTCTGTCTTTCTCCAACAGTTCAACAGCCTACTCTTTCTAACAAATATATGCAGATATTTATTTGCTTAACCCAATGATAATGACAGATCCTGGTTATACATCAAATGACAAGGAAAGCAAAACCATAACCCTTACAGGTTACACTCAACCAGATCGAACGTTTGTTATGCAAAGTCAGCACGTTAACCAGTATTGGAAAAAGAGTTCATGAAATGTTGTACAGAAGAGATTTCACACCTAGTTGGAGTGGTGGTGAGTGTGGCAAACCACATGGTGCAGCCAGTGTGGTTCCTGAGGGCATATGGCACGAATGGCTGTCGTCGTTTTGGTATCTTCCCTTCTGCTGTAAGGGAAAGCAAATGAGTTAGAACGGAAACCACAGGCTGTTATAGAGAATTTCCAGCTGGAGATGTGATGTGTCTTTTCAGAAGTTCTGATTAAAACATGACGCTGGAAATCATACTGAATTATATCTTTCAAATTCTGAACACAACTGTGGAAATAATTTTGTAAAATATGTTACATATAAATAAAACTATGGGCTAACATCTGTTAAAATAACAGACAATCATTCTAAACCCTCTAACATTGCTCAATGGAATGACAAAGCCGCAATTTGACATTTGAAAATTATAACAGTGAAGCATCCTTAATAAAATTATGACAGACAGGATTTGGCCAATTGTCCTCCTTTCAGACATAGATTGAGTTTTGACCACTTGTCGTAAACAAGCCTGAATCCTGAATGAATAATTATACAGGCCTCTCATGAAGTCTCTATGATAGATTCAACATAGAAGGTACTTGCCTCCAGGAGTTAGAACAGCAATTTGGAGAAAAAAATCTCTTGTAATGGAGGAAACTAGCTTTTAATAAATCTAGATGATTAATCTCAATGGTGAAGACAGAAAATGCTGGAAATTTCAAGACCGTGTCCTTTGAGCAGAATTGGTGAAAGGTCAAATTGAAATATTAACTCTGTTTCCCTCTCCACAAATGCTGCCAGCCCGGAATATTTCCAGAATTTTTTGGTTTTCCCCTGATTTTCTGAAACCATGGTATTTTGCTTTTGTATCAGAAGTAAAGAACTGTTTTGAAAAACTGGCCTGCGCCATGCATTCCATCCAATTAACAATCAATGAGCAGCAAATATAACAACCATTGGAAATTTGTACTCCAGATTACCCAGTATCAATTCATAGTTTATCCGGAGATTAGCTTTTCAAGAGCAGTTTCCCAAGCTGCAAACACACTGGTCTACACATTCTTTGTCCTTGTACTATAGAACTTTAGATTCATCATACAATCTTCTACTCTAACTCATATTACCCCACAGTGTGCTGTGGAATTCCTTCAATCTTCCCTTTCTCCCTGATCTAGATATTTAAAACCTAGAAGAGGCAACCTGCTTCCTGATTTGTTTCATATTGTCTCCTACTCTTTGCAACTTAGATGGTATACTTTACACATTGAGCTTTAATCCTTGACCTACTTTTCTCAATATAAAACCTTCTTAGTTACCAAATAAAATTCTGAATGGCTTGTTCAAAAATCCGACAGTCAGCAATATTTTGAACAGAAAGGCATTATTTAAAAAGGTGTTAAGATCAAGCCATAGGGATTTTTCACATGATTTTTCAGTGCAAGAATTCAAGGCCATTAACATCCAAATCTATGCCAGAATTAAGGCATATTTATAAATGGCTGGACTACTAGTACAGAGATAAAATGAATCCTATAAATTACAAATCAACTTGAAAATTTCTAATGATACGATTAAGCACTGGTCCCCCTGATCCAGAATAATATGCTCAGCAGAGTACTGGTGATACTAACAGACTGTCTTGGGTAGATCAAGAATTTGGATACCAATGCAACAGTGCTACATGCCACTGGCAGACAAAGTGTCATGAACAGGCTTTATACAAACCACACAAGTTGTGTTTGTGTACATAAGTGCAGAGTGAGCACACTGTAATTTCTAATACAGCATGTTGGCAAGCCTGTAGTCGTTAACTTGCAAATGTGTGACTTCTGTGAATTCCTTTCCAGCAATCTTAATTTCAAAACCCAGCTCCCACAATAGCTTCAACACTGCTGGCATCAACACTGACACACAACAGTTAGTAACCAATCATCTATTACAGCCAAATAAGCAAGTCATGAAAGGTGACACCGACTGTCATTAGCAGTCCAAAATCAGGAAACTCTTAACACAGACATTATCTGATCTCTTCAACTTGCAAAGATTTATAATTTAGATATTTAGGGAAAAAGAAATTCAGGGTTTGAATTACATTAAAAATATCAGAAGAAGGGTTAACACTGCTGTCTCACAGCACCAGGGGCCCGGGTTCAATTCGGCTTTGGGTGACTGTGTGGAGTTTGCACTTTCTCCCCCTGTCTGCGTGGGTTTCCTCCGGGTGCTCCAGTTTCCTCCCACAGTTCAAAGATTTGCAGGTTAGGTGGATTGGCTATGATAAAATTGCCCCTTAGTGTCCAGGGATGTACACGTTAGGTTATGGGAATGGGGCAGAGGAGTGGGCCTGGGTGGGGTGCTCTTTCAGGGGGTCGGTGCAGACTCAATGGGCCAAATGGCCTTCTTCTGTACTGTAGGAATTCTATGATTCTATTATATGGTTCTATTTTTTAAAAACACCAGCAGTGTTGCATTGGCAGGAGGCCTCAGACAAACATCTGATTCATGATCTATCCAACTTTCTGGTTATCAAATTTAATCACCAGAAATTTAGGGCTGTGTAGTGATATCATGGTTGTGTTGGAATTCACCGACTGACCATTAGGAGTCTCATTAGTATATAAGTGAATGTTAAGAGTCAGGTGGCCTCAGACTGATGAGGGAGCTGGAAGAGAGAGGTTGTTTGTGCATGTTAATACTGTTATTCAAGTGCTGTTTTGTATATATTTGACCCACAGTTAATGTTAATAAATCATTTATAGCTTTAGCTACAAGTATTCTTGTAATATAAATCAGACCATCCGACAAGGACATTACATGGTACCAGGGTTGGATGGTATTAAACACTGAGAAAAAACAAGCCTGCCACGAGGTCCACAGAGATTTGAAGACTGCAAGAATTCACAACATGGGAGTCGTTGAAGCAACCAATGATCTCAGATTTCATAGTAATGTGGACAGCAATTGTAGTGTGTTTAAACGACAATTTAATCTGTTTCTTAATGCTGTAAATTTAGATAAATCAGATTTGTGTAAGGTAGCAATGCTCCTAACAGCGGCAAGGCCCGAAGCAATTGCTGTGTTTAATACGTTAAAACTTTCATGAAGTAATTCGAAGATTTGATGAAAATTGCATCCCCAGAAAGAATTAAATTTATGAACGCTGTGTGTTTAGATCATGTTTACAGAAGACAGAAGAATCCATAGGTTATTTCATCACTGATTTAAAAGCGAAAACCTGTAATATTTGTGTGGTGGAATCTTCCATGATTTGGGACCAGATTATGTTTGGTGTGAATTAAAATAAGCTGAGGGAACAGTTGCTGTGGGAATCAGAGCTGTCTTTGGAAAAAACAGTTAAGATTTATCAGGCTCACAAGCTAGCAGCACAGCATTCTAAAATGTTTCTCAGTTAAGACGGCATTTTCTTGGAGGAAAGCACTCCGGATGCAGTCCTTTTTCCAAAAAAGGAAACTTCCAAAAAAAGACGGGAAAGTTTCTGTAGCTCCTCGCACACCAACAAACAGGTTAAAGATCTGGACAAAGTATTTCTGTGTAAAAGATGTGGTCAAAGGCACAAATTAAGGAAGCGTCCAGCGTTTGGCAAGTTTTGTTCCAGGCGCAAAGGAAAAATCACTTTGCTCAGAATTGTTACACTAAGCTCAACCCTAGATCAGTTGGCACAGTGGAAGAGGCAGTCAGCAGTGATGAAGCATCATTGTATGTTGGAGTAATAACAGAGTTATTACTCCAACATTGATGTTTTGGAGACATCAAAAAATTCTCCAGCACTTAAAAAAAAAGCAAACTGATATTCCATTTAAAATAAATGCAGTTGATGGGGACAAATAGCTGCTAACACTTGAAGTGAATGGTACAGTGGTCCAATTGAGGTTAGACACTGGTGCCAAAGCCAATTAAATCAGCATGATTGATTTTTAAAAATCTGAAAATTCAGCTGAATAGAAGAAACCACAAAATATCTCTAAGAGATTATAATGGTTCAAGCATTATAGGTTATGGTGCTTGTGACCTGAGTGTGGTGGTGAAGAACACAAATTTATTCCGTCCCATTCTATATTGTATCCAAGGGCTTGGATTCATTATTAGGTATCAGTCCTGTGAAGAATTAGGTCTAGTACAGTTGGTATATAGCATCCACAAAGGATTGGATCAACACTCCAATGATTCTGAGAACATTATCAGCAAATTCAGTGATTCACAGGTTTTGGTACATTATCATTCCCCTACAAGATACAAATCAAGAGGATCCAAACCTGTGATCCATGCACCAAGAAGAGTACCTGCACCACTTCGGGGTCGCCTCAAAAAGGAACTAGTCAGAATGACAAAATTAGAAGTAATCAGAAAGATAGAAGAACCAACCGATTGGGTAAATTCCATGGCATATGTAAAGAAAAAGAGTGGCGATATTCGCATTTGTATGGATCCCAAAGATCTTGACAAAAATATCAAAAGAGAACACAATCAAATATCAAAGCTTGAGGAGGTCACATCTGAGATGGCTGGTGCACAGTTCTTTACGAAACTTGACACATCTCACGGTTTCTGGCAGCTAAAACTAGAGGAACAAAGTACTGTATTTTTAATATGCCATTTGGACAGTACTGCTTTCTGAGAATGCATAATTTTGGCATCTGAAATTTTTCACCATGCCATGGAGCACATAATCGAAGGCATCTCAGGTGTCCTTGCGTACATGGGTATCATCATTTGGGGCTCAAGCACAGAAGAGCACAATACGGGGTTGCTTAAAGTTTTAATGTGCATCAGGAGAAATGGGCTGAAGCTCAACAGGCAAAAGTGCCAATTTGGAGCAACTGTGGTCACATTCCTAGGTGACAAGTTCTCATAGCATGGCACTGAACCTGACAAGGACAAAATCCAAGCAATTCTCAACATGCCAAAACCACACAAGAAAACCAACTTAAGAGTGATTGGTATGATCGATTTTATACGAAAATTCATTCCAAACCTGTCAGCAAAAACAACACATCTCTGTGACCTCTTGCTCAAGACTACGGATTTCACTTGGACTGAGCAACATGAGCACGAGTGGAAGAAGCTCAAGACTTCACTAACCACACCAATTCTCACATTTTTTGACCTAATTAAGCAGATTAAAGTGTCAACAGACAATTTGAAAGATGGTCTAGGAACAGTTCTTCTGCAACTCGAGCATGACGATTGGGAACCAATCGCATATGCATCACGATCCATGATGACAACAGAGCAGGTACACTCAAATCAAAAAAGAATGCCTAGGTTTAGTTGTAGGCTTGGAGAAATTCCACGTCTACGTATATGGGCCTCCAACTTTCACAGTTGAGACAGATAATTGTCCTTTGGTTATCAAGAAGAATCTCAACCAAATGTCTCCACACATTCCGAGGTTGATGATGAAGTTACAGCGCCATGACTTCATTTACACGCCAGGCAAATATTTGTTCTTCGCAGATGCATTATCAAGAGGGTCGATACAAAATATTAGTAGTGAAATTGCTGAAGATGTAGATCTGAATGTCAATCTTATTTCCACACTCCTACCAGTATCAGACACAAAACTACGCAATATCCAAGAGACCTGGAAGGATCAAACTCTTCAAGAGGTGATGAGGAACATCAACTCAGACTGGCCCAGAGGTCAATGTATGGAGTTCTACAATATAAGATCTGAACTCAGTATCATTAATGGAATGGTACTTCAATTGAACATAGTTATATCTCAATCTCTTCGCAAGGATGTACTTAAGAGGATACATGAAGGGCAACTCTGGTTGAGAAGTGTAAATAGAGAGCTTGTGACTCTGTTTACTGGCCAGGTATAAATCAGGATATTGATAGGATGTGACACATGCGAGGTGCATCGTTGCAAGCAAACAAGACAACCTATGCAAATATCTGATTTACCTACGGCGCCATGGCAGAAAGTAGCTATGGATCTCTTTCACCTACGAGGGAAAGATTATGTAATTATCATAGACTATTTTTCAAACTATCCCGAAATGCCTCTACTGTCAAGCATAACGGCAAGCAGTGTAATACTGCATACCAAGTCAATTTTTGCTAGATATGGAATTCCTCAAGTCGTCATGAGTGACAACGGTCCTTGCTTTAACTGCGCAGAATGGGCTAAATAGCTGGCTTGTAATGGAGAACAAGGCAGCAGCACGGGTTCAATTCCCATACCGGCCTCCCCGAACAGGCGCCGGAATGTGGCGACTAGGGGCTTTTCACAGTAACTTCATTTGAAGCCTACTTGTGACAATAAGTTTTTCATATCTCGCACTATTGAGTTACAGAGTGTCACCACTGTCACATGGTAGATCGGCAGCAGAGTTACTCATGAATAGAAGGTTGCGTACGACATTTCCATACTTGGAAAAGGAGGAGAATGCAATGGTACTGCAGGAAATGCAAAACATTACAGCAAAACAGAAGCAGTTCTATGATAGAGAGTCTAGAACTTTACCACCTCTGAGTAGTGGTGACATTGTGAGAATAGAAGATTCAGGCAATTGGTCGAAAAAAGCCATTGTACTTGAAGTAGTACCTCATTCTTACAATGTACAAACAAAGGACAGGTTGGTTTTAAGAAGAAATCGTCGCACGTTCTTGAAAACCAGGGAAGACTTTCACAATAATGTGATGGATGATGAATCTACATCAGAATCAACAGAAGATCAACCAGAGTCAGAAGAAAACCTGATTGACTCAATTTGTAGATTCGGACTATTTGTACATATATGCTTGCTGTTCATATATAGATATATATAATATATATATATATATTTATTTATTAAGCCAGTTAAAAAAAATTAAAAGAAAAGGTTAATATTGTTAGACACACAGGCTAATGATATCACATATAAATATACTGATGATAATGTATTAATTTATTCCTTCAAAGGAAAGGGGATGTAGTGATATCATGGTTGTGCTGTAATTCACCGACTGACCACTAGGAGTCTCATTAGTATATAAGTGAATGTTCGAGTCAGGTGACTTCAGACTGACTGGGGAGCTGGAAGAGAGAGGTTGCTTGTGCATGTTAATGCTGTTATTCAAGTGTTGTTCTTTATATATTTGACCCACAGTTAATGTTAATAAATTGTTTATAGCTTTAGCTACAAGTGTTTTTGTAATATAAATTAGGCAATACGACAAGAAAATTACAGGCTGTGGTTTGGGAGTGCTGACCTCCAAATCCGTTTAGCCTGTCCATTGAGGTGCTGCTCCAGTAACGTTAAAGTGAAAATGTACTCATTAATTACAATCTTTTCATCAGTACAATTGAATAATTACCTAGGAAATGGTTTGGTCCTTAAGAAGCACAACATAAAGAGAAAAAGAACAATTCTGTATAAGAAACAATACTGAACAGAGAGACAAAGTATTTATGTTATGCTCATCTATGGAACAATAAAAAGTCCTTAAAATAACTGTCTGACAATCCTGGTCTTGTCAGCTGAAATCTAAGCTGCTAAAAAAGCAAACCTTGTGTCTGAGATGAATTGCAAGTGTGTAAATTACCACTGGGAGGTGGAGATTTACTTTTAAAACTGACACATGAATCTGCTACTCTTAATTGTGATGCTTCTCAAATTACAATCAGAGTGCTTGGTGCAGTATTTTAATATGCAGATTTTCAGAGAACAAATGAGGGAGAACCGACTTGTATTTTTTATACTTTGAGTCTTCTGTTAGTTGACTGGAAAAAAACACTCATCAAGCTGAACTGCTCTTATTTCAGTTAACTAATACAAACTCAGCCACAACTTGCAATTTTAAGCAGCCTCACACAAGACTTGGCCTGATGCTCCAGCAATTGCCAGAATTGTTAAATTGATGGGGAAGATCTGGATTGGTACCGAATGCATGCAACAGGCTCAAGAGGACAAAGAAGTAACGCTCAAAATAGCACACACCATTAAAAGTTAAAGTGGAAATTTTTTATCTTATTGTTGTTTATTGGGTAACACTTATTGGGTAAATACAGAAAACGGTTATATATAAACAGGAATTAGCAAAAGTAGCAATCCACATTTTTCCATCTGTCAATCATTGTTACACTTACCGAAATTCAAAGTATCATGCTTAAAGATCAACTGCATTCGGTCAAGTATCATTTAATACAAAAAACATTTTCAGGTAAATCTGGTCCAGGGTCATTGAATATCAACGCCTTAGTGATAATATTGTAATAAATTAAGTGAGAATAGGATCTTCCTGACAGCAACTCTGAAGAGTCTCCCTTAAGAAATTAGATCAAATTAGATTAGATACCCTGTCTTTCTAATACACTTTTACAGTTTAATCCTGGGGTTTAATGCCAATTTATAAAGTTAACAAAACTAATGACAATGGTTGGATATTATACTCACTGCCAAGCATTGGCCATGTAAATGTGGTCCAGCAGGTCATTGACTGGTCCCTGGATTAAACCAGCGTTTAATCTAACTGCCAATTAGAACAGTGCTTCAGTTGACAGTTATTTGATTGGAAAATAAATGGTTTAGCTTCGATATTAATGGATGGGGCAGCCTGATAGTGGGTGATGAGCCGGCGAGGAAGGGCCATCGAGTCCCTGACTATTTTAATGGCAGGGCCTCATTCAAATAGCTCTTCACTGACTCCCACCTAATACCCGTCCTGATCGACTGCCTGACTAGCAGGCGGGAGTTGGAATTTACCAGCAGGAGGCTACAGCTAGGAAACCATAACAATGGTCCCATCAGACAATGGAAAGAGGGTTATGCAGGATATCTAGAAGATTGGAGGGAAGGGAGTGGTATGGGGCTGATGGTGCAAGAAGTCATGGCTGGAGTGGCCCCAAGGGTCCCTGGGCAGAGCACTCCTGTTCCTCCTGGCACACAAGAAGTTCTAAGAGGAACAGATCTTTAGCATCCATTATTTGAATGCAAATACCAGCTTTGAGATTTTCTTTCATTCATTAACTAAGACTGGATACAAAACAAGGTACTGAAGTAAAAAAATGGCTGATTAGAGAGTGACAATAGAAGTGTTCTTCAACTAGCACAGCCACTTCTTCACTGCTAAATGAAACAGTGAAGCAAATAGCCAGTGAAGCAAGATAGCAAATAGATGCAAAGAAACAAAATATTTGAACAGAAAACAGAAAAACAAAGGGACATTTACATCCTGCACTCTCATCAGCATTCAAACTGAAGCCATATAAAATGAAATATTAAAAGGTATCAACTAATTTTCATTGGTATGTCACACTACAACTTATCTGATAAAAGCCACGGGACGTTTTCTTCATTTCTCCCATTCCCTGGTACATTACCTCTGGCAAATATCTGCCGCTCTAGGTTTGTCAGACTGGCAGTGCTTCTAGTTCTAAGAAAGGCAAGAGGATTGCCTGACAGAGAAAGAAAGGTCTAGTTAGAGAGAAAAAAAAGTTCAACTTGTCCAGGCAAACCGAGAACAGAAAAGGACATTGTTCCAACTTACAGCAAGGAAAGAAATGACAGATGAAGATGAACGTAATGAAGGAAGATGTCATGTTTCAAATCTTACCTCTATATTGAATATCTATTAATGGCATTTTGGTAGTCACTAATGTTCTTACTCCTGATTAGACACAGCCTGGATCTTATCCATCAGTGAATCTATACTCCCAATGATAGCTAACAGCTAGGTAAGTCAAGTGATTATCAGTCTTTTTCTTCCCTGGTACTGTTAATTGCGCTTGGGAAGGAGCTTCAGATGAGGGCAAGGCAAGTAGAGGGAAAGTTGTATCACCCAGTCACTTAATAGGAAAGTAAAAGACTCTCAGCCCTTTCAGCTGTTGGAAATTATTATATCAGAAATGGGGAAAACTCAAAAAGTTGTGTCCATTATAGCAAAGCAATGTTTGTTCTTCATATCCGACAGGTGTTAGACAATTTATTTAATTGTGGATTATATGTTTTGGGTTTAGTTGTCTCATTTGAACATAAAATAGTCCTGCAGATAAATCATCCACCAGCTTGCATCAAATATTCCACTTTTGCCCTTGATCAGGAAGCAGTTCATTCATCAAGGTTGAGGTAGAAAGGTTCAAACATATTACTTCATTAAACTACTGTGCATTGGAGATACCCAAACTAAAGTAACTTATGACTTGCCAACCAATCAGCACCCTTTCCCCATGCAGTATAAATTGTTGGTCCCTTTGGAATTTGCCATTCTCACGGCTGCTCTGATGAGTGCAAGATGAAAAGCTTCAACAGCAGGACTCTTTTTCCAGCAATACTCAAATATACAGGAGTTTGGAGATGTTTATTTGTTTCTTTTAGAATCATAGAATTTACAATGCAGAAGGAGGCCATTTGGCCCATCGGGTCTGCACCGGCCACGTCTATTCTGATCGCCATAACCCCAGCTATCCTTGTGGACACTAACGGAAATTTCGCAAGGCCAATCCACCTAACTCTTTGGACTGTGGGAGGAAACCGGTGCACCCGGAGGAAACCCACTTAGACACAGGAAGAAAGTGCAAACTCCACCCAGACAGTTACCTGAGGCTGAAATTGAAGCTGGGTCCCTGGAGCTGTGAGGCAGCAGTGCTAACCATTGTGCCACTGTGCCGTGTCATGAATTAAGTAATATCCTGTAAGCGAGTGGTTTGCAATGCTGAATGCTCACAATTTAATTTATATTTTTAATAAGCCTGATTCCTAGCTTATTGCACAAGACATAGCGTTTCTTCCACGAGGAGGGTAGGAATAGGGCAGGCATCATTCCCAATGAGTATTCTCCATTTTTTGTTTTCAGACAATGGGTTAAATGAGGCATGGCTTGAAATTGAGGCGCACTATTGGTTCTATTGCTGAATCATAGAATCCCTACAGTGCAGGAGGCCATTTGGCCCACTGAGTCTGCACCGACCCTTCGAATGACCACACTACCCAAGACCAACCTGCCTGTTCTATTCTTGAACCCCACCCTAAGGGGTAATTTAGCATGGCCAATCCACCTAACCTGCATATCTTTGGGCTGTGGGAAGTAACCGGAGCATCTGGAGGAAACCCACACAGATAGGTGGAGAATGTATAAACTCCACACCTGAGGGAGGGATCGAACCTGGGTCCCTGGCGCTGTGAGGCAGCAGTGCTAACCACTGTCCTGTCCCAAACTTCAGAGAAAAATCTAAAGGAAGTCAAAACCTGTGATAAACAGAATTACATTTGGCATATCGGAAGCTATACTCCCAGTCTCTGCTGAGAACAACACATCGACAACTCACATTTGTTTGCACATCTATAAACCTTTTCGTAGCTGTGCTTGGATACAGAAGCTTAACTCTGGATTATAAATAGGGCCGAAAATAAATTACAGTTAAAAAGACAGGACTCCATACGAATATTACTGACAATATAAGTGCTTCATCTATGACCCTCAAAATGGCACTTTTCATAAGTACTTCTTAAGTTCCAATAATGTAATAACTTGCAGAACATAATGGTTCTACCTCAGCAGTTAAAAGAGAACCAGGTTGTTTCAGTACTTTACAAGCCTGCCATCTTTTGTAAGATCGCAGCAGTAAAGACCTTCATGTCAGACCCATATGCTCACAGATCAACTATTGCTGGCAAGCAGACATCCAAAAACAAGTAAAAAGGACTTGGATTTTTACATTTCCTTTTCACGTCTCTGAGAAGGTGCCTGAAAGCACATCACATGGAATTAATTGCTTCAATGTCCACCAGCTATTGCTGTTTGAGCACATTTAACTGCCATTTTGCACATAGCAATGAGGCGACAGACCAGCTGGCCTTTTCTTGGTGACATTGGCGAACGGAGAAATGTTGATGAGGACACTCGGGAAAACCCCTGCTGCTGCCCTTTAAAAAAAAAATTGTGCCATAGGATCTTTAGAAATCAATCGGGCATGTACAGTCAAGTGGGGGTTTGGGGGGGGGGGGGGGGGGCAGGTGGGCTTGATCTCTGACTCCAGGGGCAGTGTTGAAGCGGGGAGGGGGTTGTGGGTGTGAACTCCAGAGGTCATCCTCCTGGCCTCAAGGAATGCTGGAAAGGCAGTTAACTTAAGAAGCCTCCCTTCAATTGCCTGATTTCTCAAGACCTGGGGAATCTGGCAGATCACGGATAAACCTGAAAAACAGGTTAAATAAGAGGGTAACAGTGTCAAAAATATTTAAATTTCCTCGGGGGGGGATGGGAGTCATTGATTATCTGCTCCTTGTCCTGCCTTCATTAAAGCTGGAAGTGGGTGGGTTGGGGTTTGGTTTCAAAGTTTTTAAATGTTAACCGTTGACCTGATCCCAACCCCAGGATGTTAAAATGTAGCCCTGTAGCTCCAGAGATGACCAAGTCCTTTTCCAAAGCTCCACTTACCCAGTCAAACCTATACTTGACTCCGGTCCCAATTACATAGTTGACCCTTAATGGCTTCAGGGTAACTACAGATAATCATGAAATGCTGTCTGCAGTGTCATCAAGCTCAATTAAAGATTTTTTTTTTTTACTAAACCTGCTGTCATTCTCCCCAAAGGCATAATGCCATGGATCAAGAGACTGACTGTTCACTGATTCTGATGCAAGCAAGTCGACGGGGAACTGGGTCTGCAGTACACTTATATAACATAGAGAAACTAAGGCTTCAAACTGACAGAATAAGACCATTAAATTGAATGATGTTACGGTCAAAGTAAAGATAAGATCCATGGTGCTTGATATTGATTTGTAGATTTAAGAGTGTGAGGGTATAGTTAATGGAATGAAAGTGAGTGGAGGGTGGGTGAAGATAATTTCAAAACTTACAACAAAGAAACAACAGCAACTTGAAGCAAAAACATTTTCAATAGTTTTATAACCACTTGAATAAATCCAGTAGTTATCAAAGCATCAACCAAATTCCAAATAATACCAAATTCACAAAAATCATAGCCATATTACAAACTATATTAAACTGTCCATCTGTTCCATATTAAATAGTTAACAATTATGCTTTTCATTTAACTTCACTATTGGACGAATATTGAAATGTATGAAACCATTCAAATTCTAATTAAAGAAGGGAAATCTTAAATTTAAGGTACTCTCCATTTTTTGCAAGAAAACAAGTCCAAAAAAAGTCCATGTTACCACTGGCCCAGTGATCAACAAGTAGGCTTTCTCTAATGATGCCTATTATAGGAATTGACCTCTGTTTGGCTCCCAGGTTGGACAGCCTAACTTCAAAGCAGCACAAGGGCCATTTTGGGAACCTATTCTACAGACTGGGAATGTGTAAGTTATTAAAATAGCAAAGAAAATGAGAATAAAGCAGTTATTTTCTTCGATAAAAAGATTACTTTGAAGGCACCCTCTTGCTAAACCTTTGTTGAGTATTTTACACGACCCCACAAGCTTCTTGAAATATTAACCCACTGACCAACAGTGTTTTTGTTTCAATATAGTCAAAGTTCTTTAACTCCAAATAAAACAAACAGATTAGCAGGTCCTGTTAGTAAAAACCATAAATTGAAATTATTTGGGGCTTACAGAAGGAAGCTGGAGACTATTTTTTCAGGAGGCAGGGTGGGTGGGAAAGAGAAAGGGAGTTTTTGCTAAAGGCAAACTCACAAGGCTCTGGTAATGAGACTGCACAACATCCTTCATCTTTAATAGCAGTATATTTGCTCCTCGAGATTCACTTGACAAAATAGCATTATATTATTAAAACAAAGCAGTCTTTATTTTTTTTTAAATGGCTGGTCAACAAGCCTGGGATTTTCATTTATCAAACAGATGAAGACACTGAAATTGTTCTGTGATTGTTTTCATCTCATGATAAAACTGCACCCCATAAAAATATATCTGTGATTTTATCCGAAAAGTCATTCCTATGACCATGCATTGTCTATTGTTAACATTCACAGCAAATATTTGCTTCTACGTTTTCAATTGTTCTAAACCATTTAACATTTTTAGAATTCTAAAAATACCCTATGGCCATTACTCAGTATGGAAAATTCCCTCCATTCCTGGAGTGATGACAGATTTGACAGCAGGAGTATAACATGACCGGCACAATTTCTGACCCATGCTTCAATTCAGCGAAACGTGCTCGCCGAATTATAACCTTACTGCATTTGCTATTAAAATCCGCCAGTCCACAATACTGTATGCTCAGTTGGGAACATGCGTGCAACCCGCAGTGTTGACTGTGGATCATGCAAAGATGGCCTCACGGCCAACTTGCCAGGCGGTGCATTTTAACAGCAGGTAACCTAGACAAGCTTAACACTTTCAATTTTTGTGATTAACGCTAACAATAACTAACACAAAGTAAATTTGCCTCTTTGATGTACTTACTCTGTCCAAGCATTAATGGATCGAGATACATCCCTGTCCTCCACTGAGATGTTCCTGGACACTCCCTTTCTTCCTTCTTACAGTAATCAGCAATCCAGGAGGCTTTTGTCCTCTTATACTGCTCTGTAATGCAATATGGAGAATAACAGTAACAAGTTGGGAACTAGATTGGGATTTATGCTCTTAGATTTAATTACATCATGGTCTAACTTCATGGATGGCATTGTGCTTTTATGCACCGTGTAATATTAAACCATTCAGAACAGAGTATGAAGATCTGATCCTCAAGTTAGCTGAACTCAGCTGGCATCATCTTTTTCATAGATCGATTGAGGAAGGTCAATTCAAGAGACAGAGAAAAGTCTCCCTCCTGAGAACAGAAAGTAGTCTCAAAACAAAAAGCAAAAAAATTGCAGATACCGGAAAGATGACAGAGAAACAGAAAATGCTGGAACAGGTCAGTTAACCTCTGAAGAGACTTCATCAGAACTCCTCGTTCTTCAAGTCATCCTCCAACAAGAAAAGGGACAACAACAGAACCAATTATGAAAGTACGATAGTGATGCATAGAAGCAGATTTCACACTGTAAATCTAAAAGTGCCATATTCGCACACAGAGGAACCCAGACATTGCCAGACACTTTCACACTGCTAATGAACAGTCCCCTTGCCACTTCTGATATTTTCTCTCTCACGACTAACTGTATGATTTATCTAAAAATGACTATATGCTAATCTCTCTGCCTGTTCTATCTCACCGCTGAATCCCAGTCTTCATTTGGTCAATATTGCATGGTACTGCTCATTCAAATTTTTCTTTCCCTCTTTTTCCCAAGGTGCAAATATGCCAAAAAATATGCTCTGCCTTCCTATGCCTTTGCTATGTTCAAAATAAAGGTTTATCTCGCTGTCTCCTACTCTAATTCACATCTCCAAGGATGTTAACTTCTCTCCTCATTTCCTATTACCTTCCTCTTCCAACCTATCTTTTAAAATCCTAGCTTAATTTCAAGTAATTACTATTTCCCTATTTACCTCTTGATCTTTCATACCAATAGGAACCTGGGAATTAGGAGTGGAAGTAGGCAATCCAGCCCTTCGAGTCTGCTCCGCCAGTCAATCAGATCACGGCTGATCACTTCCTGGTCTCAAATTCACCTCCTTGCCTGTTCCCCATATCCCTTTAACCCATTTTTAAAATCAGAAATGTATCTATCTCCTTCTTGAAACCATTTAATGATTCAGACGCCACAGCACTATGGGGCAGTTGAGTTTCACAAATCCGCCACCCTCTGCGAGTAATAGGTCCTCCTCATCTCAGTTCTGAATCTACTGCCTCTCAACCTATGTCTGTGACCTCTCCTTCTACATTGCCCCACAAGGGGGAACATTTGGCCTACGTTTACTTCATCAATCCCTTTTAGTAATTTATATACCTCGATCGGATCCCCTCTCATTCTTCTAAATTCCAGAGAGTTTAAGCCCAAACTGTTCAATCTCTCCTCATGTGTCAACTTTTTCATCCCCTGAATCAATCTGGTGAACCTCCTCTGAACTGCCTCCAATGCTACCACATGGGTGGCACAGTGGAACAGTAGTTAGCACTGCTGCCTGACAGCGCCAGAGCCACGGGTTCGATTCAGACCTCGGGTGACTGTGTGGAGTTTCTACGTTCTTCCCGTGTCTGTGTGGGTTTCCTCTGGGTGCGCCAGTTTTCTCCCACAGTACAAAGATGTGCAGGTTAGGTGGATTGGCCATGCTAAATTACCTCTAGGGCGGAGTATTGGGCCTCGGTAGGGTGCTCTTTCAGAGGGTTGGTGCAGACTCGATGGGCCAAATGGCCTCCTTCTGCACTGAAGTGATTCTATGTCCTTCCTCAAATAAGGGGACCAAAACTGGAGACGATACTCCAGATGTGGTCTCACCAACACCCTATGCAATTGCAACAACACTTCTCTATTTTTATACTCTAGTCCTTTTGCAATAAATGTTAAAATTCCATTTGCCGTTTTAATTACATGTGGACTTTCTGCGATTCATGAAGACACTCAGAGCCTTCCACCAGATGCATTTTTGAATCTGCTTTTCATTGAGATAATAATTTGCCTTTATTTTTTTGGCCAAAATGGATAACCTCACATTTATCCGCATTAAACTCCACCTGCCAAATTTTGGCTCATTCTCCTAGCCTATCTTTATCCGTCTGTAAACTCTTCATCTCCTCTCCACTGTCTACTTTCCTGCTTTCCCATCTATTTTAGCATCATGTCACCCTTGGTGCCACTCTGCACTGTAACCCAGATTGCTCAATTTAATAAATGATTTTGTGTCATCTACTTTAATAAGTTGGTAATTTACCTTATCCTTTCAGTATTTCTTTACCATAGATTAATATGGAGCAGTGGCTCTTGCCCGGTTTAGGGGCAAGCAGGTACAGCACATAGATCAAACTCTCCAGTAATTTTCAACACTAACGGCCCATCCAAAAGAATAAGGATGATCCTCAAATTAAGGGCAATGAACATTTGCGTTTTTGTGAAATGCTAGCACTAAGCGCAGCCTAGCGCAGTACTGTCAAAGGTTCCATACCCATCAGGACAGATGTAATATTGATATCAAGTCGTTGTTTCGCCTGCAGCTCCAACTTAAGACGCGGTGGATGTAGACGGCTGGCTGCCTGCTGCTGCCAGCTCAGAAAAGATGTCCAAGGCTCAGCAAAAGGTTCCCAGCCTGGAAAGTGATAACATTGGGAAAATCAAAAACATATCTAAACTAGTAATGGCACACTTGTTTCACATATGTATACTGCTAAATACTTCAACAGTTGATCTATTATATTGAGATCTCCTCAGGACATCTGCGTTACAGTGTGCCAGGTGTACCACCCAGTCAAACTCTGCCACTATCACTGGAGCCCCTGGTCGCTTCTGACTAGAAGTGAGAGCCCATTGGCGCTCGCCTCACCAGGGAAGTGTAAAAACATTAAGAGCAGTGGTACCTCACTGGTGGTCGAGGCCTCCCACTTATTCTACGCCACAGTGCCAGACTACAGTCAAGCTCAACAGGCTGTTAAGGATTAAAAATGGAATCAAGCCTTGCAGAGACCCATTTCTGCGTGTCATTCTGACTCTCACACCATGTTTTGGTATGGTCTATTAGTGCAATGTTAGTTCAGGGAGACTAACCTCAGTTGTCAGTTAACCTCACTAGCCTGTAGCTGTACATATATTAGACAATTACACTGTGTATAATTGAGGTGGCACAGTGGTTAGCACTGCTGCCTCACAGCACCAGGGACCCGGGTTGATTTCCAGTTTTGGGTGACTGGCTGTGTGGAGTTTGCACTTTCTCCTGTATCTGCGTGTGTTTCCTCTGGGGTGCTTTGGTTTCCTCCCACAGTCCAAAGATGTTAAGTGTATTGGCAATGATAAATTGCCACTTAAGTGTCCAAAGGTGTGCAGGTTAGATAGGGTATTGGGGTTACGGAGCTAGGGTGGAGGAGTGGGCCTAGGTAGGGTGCTCTCTCAGAGGGTTGGTGCTGACTCGATGGGCTGAATGGCTTTCTTCTGCACTTTAGGAATTCTATGATGCAGCATTTCTAGGTGCAGCAACAGTTAAATTCTAAAATAAACGAGTCTCAAAACTGAAAAGGGAGCTTAAAACAAAGCAACAATTTAGTTACCAAAATTAAAATAAATTTCCACGGTTCAGATTCGAATGAATAGAGTACTTGTATTTCTCCCCCTTCAACTCTCCCTCACAACCCCCACTCTCTGCTGAAGGACTCAAGTGGGCAGAGTTCCACTGGTGTCAGCAAAACTCTAGTTGGCCACTTAAGTGGGCAATCTACATACAAGAGTCTAGTAGAGCACTGGCCGGTTATTTAACTCTCACAAATCAGCCTGCACCAGTTGCTACATTTTCAAGCAGCAGTCACTGGACAACCATGGGAATCAGAGGGCTAAGCTCAATACTGCTCTTGAAGCTTGTTAACTCAGCAGAGAATGGGGGGTCAAAGCTAAGATCTCTTCATCTGCATAGTTCAATTCTACACTACTTTGATCCTGTCTGAAGAAAACAGGAAGCTTAACTGTACATAGTTTAAGGTTCCCAAGTCTTAGCTCTGCCTATTTGTATCTAAACTCTCTGCATTTCTATACAACATGACAAAATTAGTACGTCAGCCTGTACAAATTTCTTAATAACTTGGGCAAAAATTTAAATCTAACAGTCTGTGTCAAACACCCTATTGACCAAAAAAGATCAGGCAACCAACAGGTGGACTTGAATTTGTACAGCTCATCTGAAACAGAAATCCTTCAACATTAAGGCTTAGTAACACCATATATTACTGCATTTCTTTGGCAAACTGGGTCTCAACGCTTTAGATTAAGCAAATTTCAGAGCAATATTGTCCTAAATGCCCAGCACCACAGCAATGTGGTCTGGAAATAACACATTCTGAATACAGAAACCTTTTCTTTAAAAAAAATCAAGCAACACTAACTACTACTCTGTTCTTTCTGCAGGGATTTGGCCACTACTGAAAGACTTTGTTGTCTGTGTATAGACATTAAGTCTTTGGTGTTAGAAAATCCTATCCAGCAGTCTGTTAGCTAATATGCTACGTCAGCCAGAAATCAAAAGAATGGACACAAAACGTAGCATGTCCCATGCTCCAGTGTATTGTGATTTAAATGATTCCAATGAACTCTGGGGTGGGGGTGGTGGGGGGAGGGAGAGGAGACAGTGTGGAGATTGGAACCAAACAAAGCAAAAGCTCCCACATAGCCAGAAAAGGGCAGAAGGTTTGCAAATTTGCAGCAATGGTGATCTCTCGGAAATTTCTACATCATGGCATTTTCAAAAGCTGATTAAAAATGTGCCTAACATAATATGTTTCGAGCTTTAGCCATGCAACTCTCCATAGTGGACATTCAATTAAAACCAGCCAGCAATGCCTTTATTGATGCCACTGCACTGAAAAATCAAGGCAGCTATTTAACATTCGAACACGATTCGAAAAATTATATACCCAGAGGCGACCCACAGGACATTGCCAAAGCAACAACGAAGGCATTATTGAAGGGATAGATCCTCAATCCTAAAACAAACCAGCTGGTGAAAATTAAAACTAAAACAAAAAGCTAGAAATTCACATCAGGTCAGTCAGCATTAGATAGAGAAGACACATGTTCCCAAGAACACTTTGGCATTCCTATGAAACAAAAGGGTTAAAACGCAGACGAACTTGCTATGTATTTCCAGAATTTTCTGCTTTTGTTTCCAGTATTTGCATGATTTTCCAACATCTCAAGTGAGATGATGTGGCACATACCCCCACTCCTGAGTTAGTTTTTAGCCCCATCTAGTGGTTATTATAACTTGTACAGATTTAAACGACCTCCTGCGTTGTCCTGTTATACATTCACTTTAGTCTAATGGTCACACAGGCATAATAGTGCAAAGGCTTTCTCTTGTGGATCATTTGTTCCACTGCATTGGAATCAGTGATATTTGCAGTGTCTAAAGTTCATTTATAAAGCAGCTCTTCTCCCTCGCGCAAGTTTGAGTATCGTCAAAGTGTATTCTATATGTAAACATTGTATCTGCCGTTAATAAATGAAAGACTTAGGGCAGCACGGTGGCATAGTGGTTAGCACAGCTGCCTCACGGCACTGAGGTCCCAGGTTCGATCCCGGCTCTGGGTCACTGTGTGTGTGGAGTTTGCACATTCTCCCCGTGTCTGCGTGGGTTTCACCCCCACAACCCAAAAATGTGCAGGTTAGGTGGCCACACTAAATTGCCCCTTAATTGGAAAAAATAATTGGGTAATCTAAATTTATAAATAACAAATAAATAAATGAATGAAAGACTTAAATTAATCGGAAAAAAAGAGGGCTAACAGAATAAATCCAGGATTAGATAGGTCGGGCCCATTACATTCTCAAATTGGGCATATCTGGAACTCTGTCCTACAGCACACATAGCACAGTCCCCACAAATGTGTACCTTCAGCACGATTACTTTTGGAATATTTAGGATCTTACCTGACAGCTCCCGGTTATAGTAATCTCCGGAAAAGGTAAAATTGGCGGAACCTTCTGGGCTTGTCCCGACTCTCTGCAGGAAGTATAGTCCTAAAACACAGAAGAAAACTCGATCACCGAATTCTGACCCGATTCATCAATTAAAACTACGGATAGGAGTTTAAGAATATCTCAAGTTACCCCAGAATCTGTACTCACCAGGTGTCAGCTTTGACCTCACAATCCTCCACAGACTGAAATAATTTTCGTGCCTTAAGCACACATGACGTCCCTTCAGTAATTCCTAAATCATTTTTCTGCTAACTGTGCTGATGCGTAAAATAAGGAAACTGATGCAATATTGAGTATATACAGCTTGGCCCATGACAAGTCCAAGA
The DNA here is from genome assembly GCF_047496885.1 of Scyliorhinus torazame. Classification (NCBI taxonomy): domain Eukaryota; kingdom Metazoa; phylum Chordata; class Chondrichthyes; order Carcharhiniformes; family Scyliorhinidae; genus Scyliorhinus; species Scyliorhinus torazame. Next base: position 42,395,898 of record NC_092722.1, read on the forward strand.
CTTACTTTGTTCTTGATTCAATTCCTTGTCTTTAAAAAAAATTCATTTATGGGATGTGATCATCGGTGCAAAAGCCAACATTTATTGCCTATGCATACCTGCATCGAGAAGGTGATTGTGAGCTGCCTTTCTGACCCACTGCAGTCTATGATGACGATACATCTACACTGGTGTTAGGGAGGGAGCTCAAGGATTTTTACCCAGTCACGCTGAAGGAGCAACACTATATTTCCCAAGTTAGGACGGGATATGCCTTGAATGGGAACTTGCAGGTGATTGTATTCCCAGGCACCAGCAACCCTTGCTCTTCTAGCTGGTTGAGGCTGCGGGCTGGAAAGGTGTGCAAACAAATCTTGGCGAGCTGCAGCGCATCCACAAATGGTACACACTGCTGTCATGGTGCACCAGTGGTGGAGGAAATTAATGTTTTAGATGGTGGACAGGGAGTCTATGCAGTGGATGGTTTGTCTCAAAACGGTGTCGTGTTTCGAAGCGTTGTTGGAACTGCACGCATCTCTGCAAGTGGACTGCAGTAGTTCAAGGTGACAGCTGACCACCACCTTCTCAATGACAATTAGGGATGAGCAATGAATGCTGGACTAGCCAGTGATGCTCACATCCTATGAATGAATAAAAAAGATAGGGAGCATTCCATTACACTTCTAACTTTTGTATTGTAGATGGTGGAAAGGCTTTGGGGAGTTAGGAGGCGAGTCACACATTGCAGAATACCCAGCATTTTGACTTGCTCTTGTAGAATTTATATGGCTGGCACAGGTAAGTTTCTGGTTAATATACATTGCTGAAAGGGAGGATTTGGCAATGGCAATGCTGTTAAGTGTAATGGGGAGGAGGTGGACACTGTTGGAAACGGTCTTTGACTGGCACTTGTGTAGCACGAATGTTATTTGTCAGTAACCAGCCCAATCCTGCATATTATCCAGGTCTTGTTGCATTTGGGCACAGGCTGCTTCATTATCTGAGGAGTTCCAACTGGACTTGAACAACTTTAATCATCATTGAACAGACCAAGGACATGCCCTGAAAAACTCCTACAGCGATATCCTGAGACTGACATAACCGACCTCCAACACTCTCTCTCCCAGAGTGAGATTTAGCTAATTTTTTTTGTTTGATTGTAAATGAGTGGAACCCAAACTGAGCATCGGTGAGCAGGTTATTGGCGAGAAAGTGACACTTCATAGCTGTTTTCGACTCCTTTTATCACTTTGCTGATGATAGAGAGTACACTGATGGGGGTAATTGGCTGAATTGGATTTATCCCGTTTTTTGTGGGCAGGACATATCAGGGCAATTTTCTACATTGTCAGGTAGATGTTAGTTGTGTTGGAACAACTTGATTCGAGGTGTGGCTCGTTCTGGACCTCAAATCTTCAGCAGTATAGCCAAGATTTTGTTAGGGTCCATAGAGCCTTTATATCCTGTGCACCCAGCTGTTTCTTGATATCACGTGGAGTGCATCAAAATGGCTGAAGAGCGGCTTTTGCAGCCCACTACATTTCTTCCAGTGGTGGTCAACACAGAAGAGTACCAATTCATTAGCTGAGGGAGGGTGGTAGATGGAGATCAGGAGGATCTGCGCCCATGTTTGATCTCAAGCCACAAGACCTCAAGAGAACTGGAGTCAGGTTCAGGACTTCCAGGCTCCCTCCCTCCTGATGTTCTTGCACTGAGCCATTGTCTCAACCACTGGTGGGTTTGTCCTTCTGTTGGGATAGGTCCACCCATATCCATGGACACTGATGGAGGTCTCAGGGATGTCGGCTGGAAGATATGATTCTGCAAGTATGACTAAGTGAGGCTGCTGCTTCACAGCCCTTCCCATTTTGGAGCAAGTTTCCAAATGCTGGAAAGGACTTTCCAAGGCTGATTATGCAGAGTTAGCCTTTGCTGTGCCTTTGCCAATGCAGCAATATCCATCCAGTTTTAATTTTATTATTGTTTATCGTAGAAGTTTATTACAACTGAATGGCTTGCTAAGCTAGCTGAGGGAACAATTAAGAGTCAACTACTTATAGGTTTGGCTCTGAAAGGACAACAGAATTCCTTCACTGAATGACTGTTTTAAAAAAAACAACCCAGTAGTTTCATGAGAACGTTTACTGATGTTAGATTTTAAAAGGGGCGACATGGTGGCGGTGGTTCGCACTGCTGCCTCATGGCGCCGAGGACCCGGGTTTGATCCCACCCCCCGGGGTCACTATCCGTGTGGAGTTTGCACATTCGCCCTGCGTGGGTCTCACCCCCACAACCCAAAAATGTACAGGGTAGGTGGATTGGCCATGCTAAATTGGCCCTTAATTGGAAAAAAAAAGAATTGGGTACTTTAAATTTATTAAAAATAAGTTTGTTTTAAATCCAAACTTATTTAACTATCAGGGGATGTGATGCCGTCGTGGTATTGTCACTGGACTAGTAATCCAGAGACCCAGGGAATTGCTCTGGGGACCTGGGTTTGAAGCCCACCACAGCAAATGATGAAATTTGAATTCAATAAAAAAAAATCTGGAATTAAAAGTCTAATGATATCCATGAAACCATTGTTGATCGTCATTAAAACCCATCTGGTTCAATAATATCCTTTCGGGAAGTAAATCTGCCATCCTTATCTGGTCTGGCTTACGTCGGGCCTCTGATCCATAGCAATGTGATTCACTCTCAAAAGGCCTAGCAAGCCACTCAGTCCAGCCAACGTTTAAATTATTTTATTTAATCTAAACTCCCTAGTCTCCGGGGTGGTAGTAACAATCACTATGCAACTTTGGTTGAATCACATGAGCCGAGTGGATGATGGCCGCATGCTCTACAGCGAGCTTGCCATCGGCAAAAGATCAACAAGTTGCCCACGTAAGGGCGTCTGCAAGCGAAACCTCAAGGACAAAAGAAATGTCCAGATGGTGGGGGAAAAAAGTCCACTGGGAGAAAAATAAAACATTAGCTGATCTCAGACCAATGCTTTTCATCTGCCCCAGCTGTGGAAGGGGCATCCACTCACAAATCAACTTCTACAGCCACAAGAGATAGTGTTCAATCCAGAAGTGATGTACACCCTTGGTGCAGTCCATCATCTCCCATGACGGCGGATGCCATCACCACAGCTAGACTGGATCACCTTGCCACTAAGGGGACTGAAGCTCAGTTTGAACTGGTTTGCCGAGAAAACCTACTTGAAAAGGTAAGCTCAGCAAGAGGTACATCGCAATCCATGCAGTCATCAATCAGGCAGATACAGATGTTCTCAGCTTTCACCTCGATCCCAGAGACCAGCAATGCTGTGCCTGTCCCACGACCATTGCTGCTGGTTGCTGCTCCGTTTGCGGACACTGGTTCAGCATTCTTGAATAGCCAGGTGGCAGCCTGATTCAGCTGGCCTATACAATTCAGAATAGAACAGGAATAAAGTTATTAGATGCAAAAGACAACTTTGTTACTGGAGAACTTTACCATACATCGCCGGCAAACCTGAATGCTGCTTGGATAGGGGAATGCTATGGAAGGAAGGCAGTGCCATGCCTAATGCTTCAGCATACTATGTAACCAGGCTGCTCAATAAAGGCTCTGTGCTAGGAAAGGAGAGCAATCAGGCAAGCCTACCACATTTTTCACTTAGATTTTTCATTAATTTATTGCTTCTTTGAAATGGCTGAGACACTGCAGTTGTTCACCTTCAACCCTCATATTTCTGGAATTCTTCGCCTTAAAGGCAGAAACCCCTGATATATACAATTTAATAAACTATTCACTGTTACAGTGAGCGATAAACCATTCCATTAGCTAAGTTTTTACTTTCCACCTCTGACAAATTACTTTTCAGGAGCCTTTTCCCTTCTAATAATAGCAACACAACCAAGGATGCACTAGCAAATATAAGAAACTAGCTTAAGTGCTGTGGGGCGAATTAGGAAATTGTGTGTTTTCTACCTTTGCTTAGTAGCAGTGCTCTGCGACAATCTTCCAGACTGAACCCAAGGTCCTGGAGTCGATCCAGCTGCAATTCTGTAAAAAAAGTAACAAAGCTGATATATAATTAGTCAACAATCCCTGCATTCTACATTAGAGGCAAAGACAATTTAAACATTGTAATTAACCATCCATATAATTCAAAGACCACACAGAAATCATCTCCATAGCAAAATTACAATACTTCTCTCCTGTTAATGTAACGACGTGTGGGAATGAAGTGTAAATGCTGCTACAATTCACCAAATTGTTAGCTGTCCTGAGATGCTGCACCTTGATCAGTTAAGTGAGAATGCTTGTTTTAAAACTGAGTTGAGATTGGAATATTGCCCCACTTTCAAACCTGAAGCTTTCTTGTTGCTAAGCTGACTGAATTTGTATACTACCAAGTGAACAGAACAAAATCCACTTGTCTTGGCACTCAATCAAGCACTAAGACACTCTGAAATTCCTCAATTACAAGAGTTTGTGCCAGAAACTTGTAAGAGCAGGGCATTCTTTCATGAGATATTCATGAAATCTTATGAATTAGAATAAAATTACTTGGAGGGATGGTTGAGCCATCTTTTGACCATGAGTTTAAATCTAGCCCAGAGTGATGCAATGAAAAGTTACCCTCTCAGTTGCCCTGGATTAAATGTCACGAAGGCAATTTAAATCCTGTTTCTAATATCAACTTCATAAAACAAAGCAGTTGATACAACTTGGTATTAACTGGAAATCTCATTCAGAAAAAACAGAAAAATGACTGGTATGGAAAATAGATATCTTACATTGGTGAAGCAAATGCTCAAATGTGCTATCAGTGATGTAATGGGAATTTAATCTGTGAAATACATTGCGAACATTTGGAAAACTGGGGAAAAAAGGATTTTCCCCCCTCAGCCTCAAAGCTTTTAATAATAATAATAATCTTTATTGTCACAAGTAGGCTTACTGCAATGAAGTTACTGTGAAAATCCCGTAGTTGCCACACTCCGGCGCCTGTTTGGATACAGAGGGAGAATTCAGAATGTCCAAATTACCTAACAGCAAGTCTTTCGGGACTTGTGGGAGGAAACCGGAGCACCCAGAGGAAACCCATGCAGACACGGGGAGAACGTGCAGATTCCACACAGTGACCCAAGCTGGGAATCGAACCTGGGACCCTGGAGCTGTGAAACAACAGTGCTATCCACTGTGCTACCCACGTTTGCTGTTTAACTCAAATCCAGTCAATACTTTTATCTGTATGACCTGATATCATTCCTTATTCCGACTTCTAAATTCCCTATTGATGTGAGCAGAGAGGAGAGTGTTCGAAAAGAATAAAACTTCAACGTACTTCTGAAAAACCTTTGCGCCTACTTGAGAGGGCAGAAGGCACCTCGCTTTAATGTGCTATCTGAATGAAGGCATCTTCCACAATGTAGCAACATAATTAAATTCCTGTCTGAATTAGCAGGTCTTCAAGTCCTGCTTTGATTGCTGGTCACATAACTTTCAAAAGAAACAGCCTACTGTATAAAAGCTACATATTCCAGCAAGTGCCCTCAGATTAGTCTGTGAATGGCCTTTTATTCCTCTGCCCAACACTTACCAAGGACAGGATCTATCTGGTATTTTGTTGTCTCTCTTTTCCCAGATCCTGCTGTTGAGCTGCCTGTCAAACGAACCGGGCTGGTGCTTCCATCCATTGAATCAGGATCAGGCATAGTGGACATTGCAGTCGTTTGCTTAGGAAAAGACTTCACAATGGCCAGAAACAGCTGGACATCATTGTAGGACAGCCTGATATCAAGGGTAGAGAACTGAATCTGCAGCACAAAAGGGGACGGGATGAAAGGGAACATCGGAATGGATAAGATCAGAACAGATGCGAAAGGTCCCCTTCTGTGTTTTGTCATTCAATAGTTCTATTCTATGTATCAAATAGTCTTCCCTCCACCTTTGAGCTATGCCAAAGAAGACAATAGTACAAAGCGCCTTTTAGTTCACCTCTCCTTTATTGTGGTTGTTCACAGAATTTAGAGCCCAGGAGGCCAACTGACCCCTCATACCTGTGTTCTTCAAAGGCAGCTGTCTACTTGATTCAATTTCCCTTCTCTTTCCCGATATCCTTTTACATTCTTTTTTTAAATTCATTTTTAAATATTTTGGTCAGTCTATGTTCTAATGACCTTTAGACAAAAAAAAATCTTGTAAACCCTAGTGGTAATCCTGAGTATATGCCTCATTTTTACTGATTTACCAATGAACGGAACTTTGTTTTATTTTCACTGGGTCGTGGACATCACTGTCAAGGCCAGCACTGTTGTTCATCCCTAACTGCCCTTGAGAAGATGCTGTGGAAGATTTGCTATACCATGCCTACCTCAGCCTGGCAGGCTTTGAAATATTGACGGCTAGTTTTCATGGCTTTTCAGCCCTCTTTTCTCACTCTCCAGCAAATTGACTGGAATATTAATAGAAGATTCCTTACAGCCAGGGAAAGACTCCCGTTGCAGGAGAACAATCAAACAGAATACTTTTCCCTCTCTCTTTTTTTGAGTGGAAATGCCTGCCATCCATTGAACTGGCCAGTGGCACGAATCTAGCTGCCAGGATTCAGTTGTGCAAGTCTGCTGGTTGAGGCAATGGCGGGTGCTGGCTGCTTTTCTGCTCCCTCAGCTTAATTAACATTTTCGAGGTGCAGATGAATATTCCGTTGCCTACTGACACATGAATGGGTGCTATTAGAATCAAAAAGATCTGAAATACTTGTAAAAGCCAGAAATAGAAAATTACATCTTCTACGGTGGATGTTAGCGAGAAGGACTATGGCACCCATTTTGTTTTGAACTTTGACAATATAGCAGTCACCACAGTTTAATGTTTTATAGTTGCTTAGTTTTTTTAATTTAGAGTACCCAATTATTATTTTTTCCAATTAAGGAGCAATTTAGCGTGGTTAATCCACCTAGCCTGCACATCTTTGGGTTGTGGGGGTGAGACCCTTGCAAACACAGGGGGAATGTGCAAACTCCACACAGACAGTGACCTGGAGCCTGGATCGAACCCGGGTCCTCAACACCGTGAGGCTAACCACTACACCATCTTATAGCTGCGTAATTTAGGTAAATAAATATGTATGGTAATTCACAAAAGAAAGCTCAATATATATTAAGGCCTTGATTTCTGTAAGAATAACAAATTTAAGGCAGCATGGTGGCACAGTGGTTAGCACTACTCCCTCCCTGCCCCGAGGTCCCAGGTTCGATCCCGGCTCCGGATCACTGTTCATGTGGAGTTTGCACATTCTCCCCGTGTTTGCGTGGGTTTCGCCCCACAACCCAAAGGTGTGCAGGGTAGGTGGATTGACCACGCTAAATTGCCCCTTAATTGGAAATAAAATGAATTGGGTACTCTAAATTTAATTTTTTTTAATGAATAACAAGTTTTAAAAAAAAATTAACTTATTTTTTCTCCCCCCCCCCCCCCCACACTGGAGACCTTTAGCGTCAGTTGAATGAACTTTGGCTACCCTCCAGTACCTCACACTCAAGAGGCCATTCTTCGTGTGTGAGCTTAGACGGTCCGTACAGCTGCTCAAAACATTACCTCACTGTGGTAAATCCATTGAGAATAACCTAATCTTGTCTCAATCTTTAAAACGGAATAAACCTACAAGTAATCATGATGCATGGCATAAAAGATGTACAGCCAGAAACTCAGCTCCCCCCCCCCTTCAATCTGCTCTATCTCCCCCCCCCTCAATCTGCTCTATCCCATGCTTGTTTTGTTTCCACTGGAGAATGGTGTGTTTATAATTTGGGGTTCAAGCTCTGGTGTTAGTAACTCCACCTTTCCATGTCATATCAGGAAAAGTAACCATGTAACGGTATTTCAATAATTAGAACTGGATTACTGATAGATTTCTCTATTCACTGCCGGTCTCCTGTAATCAAACTTTGAAAAGAACTTCATTACTTCTACAAGGTTAGCACAGGTTTAAGTTTGTATTGACTCACCCTCATACGATGGATTAGATTGTTCAAATTAAAACTCTTGATACAGAATTTCATGTGCATTGTAAAGTCAGGCATGGAAGGCAGTGTGCCCATTAATTTTACTGGGCAAAGATTATGCAGGGTGCACTGATCTTCACGCAACATTTCTTCATTTTCTACTTAACTCTGCACAGGAGCATTACATTTGTGACATCCGAGTATACCCCTGTTGGATTGTTACTTTGTGTACTGCTCAAAATGTTAAAATTACAGAGGTTAAAAATGTCGAGTCCCCCTGCTTGTTTTAAAACTCCTCTTTTAAAAGCCTAAAGCGCTGTTTTCCTCCCTAGTGATTTATGGCTATTATAGCAATAACTTACAGCTGGAAATCTTCTATGGCTTTAATTTGACTTCCTTTGCTTCTCTGATCTATAATCCAAAAACACTAGTTTCTAATCCTGGGCTGAATGCATCAAGGTGATTTGCAAACTATGACCTATGCTTAAAGTAATGTGGTAAATATGGTACTATGGATGGGGTAAAAGAAAGAAGCATTTTCTCCTCGGGATTCTTGTATTTATGACCTATATAACACAGGTTTGAAGCTACAACTGTTGATGTCGGTGGTTGATGAAGAGCTGGCAAAACAGCTCATTCTAACTGCCACTGGTGGTTTGTCTTTTTCCCCTTACAAATAGCTGTAATCAGCATCCTGGGGGTTACCATTGACCAGACACTGAACCGGAATAACCAAATAAATACTGTGGCTACAAGAGCAGGTCAAAGGTTAGGAATCCTGCGCTGAATAACTCATCTCCTGACTCCCTAAAGCCTGTCTGCAATCTACAAGGCACAATGGAATACTCTCCACTTGCCTGGACGAGTGCAGCTCCACAGCACTCAAGAAGCTCAACACCATCCAGGACAAAGCAGCCCACTTGATTGGCATCCCATCCACAAACATTCACTCCCTCCATCATCGATGAACAGTGGAAGCAGAATGTACCATCTACAAGTTCCACTGCAGGAACTCACCAAGGTTCCTAAAGCAGCACCTTCCAAACCCATGACCGTTACCATCTATAAGGACAAGGGCGGCAGATAGCTGGCAACACCACCACCTGGAGGTTCCCCTCCAAGTTATTCATCATCGTAACTTGGAAATATATAATAATAATCTTTATTAGTGTCACAGGTAGGCTTACATTAACACTGCAATTAAGTTACTGTGAAAACCCCCTCGTCACTACACTACGGCGCCTGTTCAGGTACACTGAGGGAGAATTCAGAATGTCTAATTCAGCTAAATATCGTTGTTCCTTACTATTGCTGAGCCAATTTCCTAGAACTCCCTCCCTAGCAGCACTGTGGGTGTACCTACCCCACAGGGACTGCAGTGATTCAAGAAGGCAGCTCACCACCACCTTCTCAAGGGCAATTAGGGATGGACAATAAATGCTGGTGTAGCCAGCGATGTCCACATCCTGTAAAATGCTTTTAAAAAGCACTTCAATCACATTTGTGTTGTTCAGCTCAGGTCATCTTAAAATCATCTTTATTGTAGTCAAGATATGTTAACTTGAATGTGAAATGCAGCGCTCATATACAAAATTCATAAGTCAAGACATGTTACTTGAATAAGAAATGCAGCGCTCATATACAAAAATCATTATCAACAGTGGTGATTTTCTTACCCTTAAAGAGGATGTGTACAATTACTAGACAGTCCCTTCCCTTCCTGAGTGCTTCCTGTGTCCAGCGGTACATGAGGCAGACGGAACATGTGCTTATGTCTGTTCCATGGCTAGTGTTTCCTGGAGCATGTTGCTAGGATGTCACCAGGATATCAGCTTGAGGGGCGGCACTCCACATTAATAATGGATGACCAGGAGACTCTCCCATTTTTACCATATGCCGTGGGAGCATTGGAAGGATTTACAGGTTGAGAATGAGTCTGGCTCTGTTACGAATGTACCGTCCTTAGTCATCAAGTCCTGGAGTCGGACTTGAACCTGGATCTTCTGGCTCAGAAGTGAAGATATTTCCCACTACACTAGACAACAATTAGCTACTATTTGAAATAAACATCTTCCCTCAATTTTCTCCCATTCTTGTGAAAGCACAGACTCTCATTAGCATGTGACGCTACAGACAGCCGTGACTTTCAGGTGTTTTGCTACTGTAAGTGGCTATTCCTATTATATCAGCGTAAAATCGGATTTTTATTCAAGCTGAAAGACATCAAAGCTGAGTGCATTATGGATCAGAATCTAACCAGCTAACCACATATGTAGTCCACTGGAAAGTAACCACGAATGGGAACACGGAATTTCTTTCTCCCTTCTTAACCAGGAATGTCAATCCAGTTGCAGAACATTGAACTGCTGCTTGGTTAATATCAGTTAACACCACAGAGTTCTACGTCTGATACAATGTTACCTCAAGCACTGGTGGGAAATCTTCACTGCCAAAGGCATCCAGTAGCCCCGAGCTCTTCTGGTAAATGGGGTTTCCAATCAATTCCATCTGCACATTTACAGGATCTATGATGGACAGAGCAGTCTCTTGTTCATTTCCAAGTCGGCACGAAAACACCTGTAAATAGGCATTTGGATTCATATAATTCATTGCAGAAATTAGACATTAAACCATCCAGTGTTTACTGTAGTTTTCAAAGAGCAAATTAAAATACATAAAATGAGGGCGGCAGGGTGGTGCATGGTTAGCACTGCTGTCCCACAGAGCCATGAACCTGGGTTCGAACCCGGCCATTGTCCTTGTGGAGTTTGCACATTCTTCCCATGTCTGTGTGGGCCTCACCCATAACTCAAAGATGTGCAAGGTAGGTGGATTGGCCACGCCAAAGTGCCCCTTAATTGGAAACTTTAAAAAGAAAAAAAATCCATAAAATTTACATTGAGAATAGTGACACAGCACATGGTTGGGAATGTGATTTACCACTCTATCAAGGTCTGACTTCAGTCATTCCACTGAGAATGCAGCAATGAGTGCCAAAGTATCACTCCATAATTGTATGAACCTGTACCCCAGCAGGACAAGGCAAATCACTGTTATATCGCTAGACTTCTATCTAGAAATAGCTGATACTGGGATGGTGGGGGCTATATTCCCAGGAAAGGTTGGGCCTGTATGTATCCACTGGATTTAGAAGATTAAGATTTGATCTTACTCAAACGTACAAGACCCTGAGGGGACTTGACAGGGTAGATGTTGAAAGGATGTTTCCCTTTTGGGAGGGGGGGTGGGGGGGGCTCAAATTAAGGGACATAGTTTAAAACTAAGGGGTCTCCCATTTAAGACAGAGATGACAAGAATTGTTTTCTGAGTGTTCTGAAACGTTGGAACTCCTTTCCTAGGACAGCAGTGAAAGTAGGGTACTGAATAATTTGAAGGTAGAGCCAGATAGATTCTTGAGGTTATGGGGGTAGGTGGAATATGCAGTTCAGGCCACAATTAGATCAGCCATGATCTTACTGAATGATGAAGCAGGCTTGAGTGGTCAAACGGCCTAGTCCTGCTCCAAATTTGTATGTTTGTATAGAGAGGGCCCAAAGCTGAAATGAAGTTGATGGATCTTTATATTTGATTTTGCTTGGTTCCCATGTGGTTGGCACTTCAGCATTGCCATCCAGGAAAAAAAGTGATTACAGATAAGGAGTACATCACAATCAGTTAACCTGCTGTTTTCCAAGTTTCCCATGTTAAGTCTCCAAGCCAGCCGTTGAAACAACTAAGATTACGCTTGGTATTTTTTTTTAATATAAAGGAGCTATGAACAAAGTTCTACTTTGATAGCACAGTGACAAAATAAAAATCTCACTGCTTCACATTGCAAAAGGAAATCATTGTACATCAGAAAATAAAACTATGGGCCAAATCTTTTGTGGGGTGGTAATCTCCAACGGATTGCCAATCCACTCACCTTTGATCCTGACACATTTGATCCAAGACATCTGATCCTGCCTGGTGAGAAACATGCAGCGCAGCTATGTCTGGGGTCCGTCAGTGCAGCATAGGATTGTCAGGGGAATATCATGCCTCCTTTTTACGGCACTGACTGGAGGTGGTGGGGGAAGGAACGGTGGATGAGCGTGTGTGTGTGGGGGGGACGTCCAGCAGGGGGCTTCGGCGCTAGTTACCCAAGAGAACGGATTTTAATACATCTAACATTTCCTGGGTAACTATTCTACTAAGTGAGTCAGAACGATCTGAGGTCTGCGACTTTAAATCAGAATTCCGGAGGGTTCCAGACCCAAGGTAATTGCCCAACAGAATTTCTCGGGCAATTCCCATGGAGTCCTTGTGTGTGGACTTCCGGGGAGTCCCTCCCCAACCCCCAAACAAATCTTTCAGGTACATCCAGGGCATGAACCATAAGCAAACTGAGGATCTGGGCCATTATTACCTTGGAGGAATGTCTGCGAGTCAAGTTTTTCTTTTACCTCAATTCCACCAAGACTGCCAGAGAATGGTCGATCCACAAGCCGTGGCTTATAGGTGAGCACAGTGGTTGCCTTCAGAATGATTGCATTTGTATCGTGGCATGACATGTCTTCGACCACGACAAATTCAGTTCCTGTGAAAGAAATTAAAGATGTTTATTAAATACAATGTAGGCCAGGGTGGAAGACAGAAGCAACAGTAATCTCTGAATTACCATTTTGAAAAGGTAATCCCCTTGAATATTATCCTACATGCTATTGTCTGTTATTTTCAAACATTTGCTTTGAGCATGTTCTTGGAGCAGGCTGCTCAATCCTGGTTGTTCAAAAAGCATTTAAATCAATTCCGTATCACAGGACAGAACTGCAGTACTGCACTCCTGTATGCTTCACCCAATGCCTGCGTCGATGTATTGACATTATGTATTTATGTATGCCCTATGTTTTATTTCCATATATGGAATGATTTGTCTGGGCTGTATGCAGAACAATACTTTTCACTGTACCCCAGTACACGTGACAATAAATCAAATCCAATCCAACTGCAAGCCCATGATTACCAGGTTTATCAAATTTAATTCCACCATCTGCCATGGTCAGATCTGAACCAGGCCAGTACCATAACAACAAGGCTACTGTAGGTATTACCTTATGTCCCAGGGCAATAATTATGGATTGACTGTACAGAAAGTTAATTGACAGCAGCATTACAAATGTAAAGAGCAATTGTTTCAATTCGTGACTAACGTTGCTTTTTGCAAGAGGAATGCTCAGTAGTAGGCACTTTAATCCCGCCACATTATTCCCATGTGCGAAAATATTGAGTCTTGTCAGTTTATGGCTTCATGATGATCAATGCCAGCTGGTCTTATCATGTAGATGACGATCCCTTATGTGTGAACCGAGAAAGTGAATGCCGGGAGTTTAGTGAAATACATTCTCACCTCAACAGAACATCCACACTTTCCTGTAGATGCCATCAGATAGTCATCAGGAGTGGAAGCTTAGTCTTAATCAAGCTTTCCCAGTCCAGAAGCACTCATGCTAAACTACAGTGCCCCTACTACATCCCAAGTAAGAACAGCTCATTCGGACTGGCTGTCTGGTCCATATGGGATAAAAATACATCAAGTAAAGCTCTTTTCCAATTGGTTGGTTTCTTTTTATGAACGATAGAATTACTGTATCTCAAAATGATATACACTTGTAAAACAGATCTGGAAATGAATAGAACATTAAAGAAAACAATCATCTGTTTGTCTAAAGATTAGAGAGGTTGGCTTGAAAGCAGTTTTTACCAGTTACATTGATTTTCACTTCCAAGTACTTCTCATTCGGCATAGGCACAGAAGACCGCTTTGTGATAACTCCATACTTCACCGTTTTGGGGACCAAAACTTCGCCACCAACCTTTCGATCACGGGCTGGTGAGGCATTTTCTGGTTTCTTTGGGCTGTTAGATGTTTGCAGGAAATCCCGCACAAGCATCAGCCAATCAAATATAACAAAGACACGCAGGTTGTTCAGCACCACAGTGAAGCATGAAGCATCTCTGGTCGATCTGGAAAATCAAGAAAGGCTTTCAGTACTTCTGACTGAAGTCGAGATAGGATTCAACTTCTCAGCACTATCCAGCGCAGAGTTTATATAACGGATTTAATAATTGAAAAACCTACTCAGAAATAAACAAGAGTCATTGATAATAATTATAAATTTTCTCTCGAACAGCATCACGACAGTTAGAAACTTTCATTGCATGAGTTTCCAGCAGAACCCAGGTCTTATCATTACATATATTGCCTTATTCAACATTCAAGGAAACTCAGTGGAATAACTTAATAACAAAGGCATGGGTGAGGGTTTCAGCAGCACAGAAACTGAGGTAGGATGGAGGCATATAATATTGCAGAGGGGGAAGTAGATTTTTTTTGTAGAAAGAGTATGGCATCAGAAGTTCAGCTCAGTTAGGAATAAAATAAAAAGATTGTAAGCAGTCTAATGCAGCCACATATAGCCAGGAAGGGCATGGAATTCACAACAGGCAAGGTGTCATAGTCCATCCGGCAAGATTCAGTTCAGTGCATTATCTATAATATCCTCATATTCTTTTGGATATTTCCAAATTATTCTTCTCTTTCTCCTCAAACTGTAAGGCTGTTCTTTGCATCAGATTACTTAAAATGTAGATTAACTGTCCAAATGGATATTTTTCCAGACTACTGGCCTGCTACCCAGAACACTAGTGAGGCTCTATCATTAAGACAATGTTGATATGATCATTTTTCCTCTGTTCTCATGGTAGAATCTTATTTTATCTACCAGCTTAATGAAGAAATAATCTTTACCAGTCACATTTACCATGACCGTGGGCTTCAACCATGAATAACAGATAGGCAAGCATGTATTTCCATTCTGTGGCAAATTATGATGGCTACAAGTACTGAAACTATTGTTTCCTTGGTACTGGCTGTGACCATTGCATTTTGTAGCCCCTCCCATTTTCTTTACTGCTCTCTTGGAGATGCTAACTTTTGCAGGGGTACTGTTCAATGACAGCTGTTCAACTCTAGCAACTGGCCAAACTAACTCCCCTTCCGATGTAAGCTTGAACAATGATATGGATACTGTACTTATAAGGTATGCACAGACCTTTTGGAAATGGTCACCAGTATTAGTCAGTATTTGAGGCTATTCAGTGCTATTCAGTGCTACAACTGCTAAACTGTTTCACACCTGTAATGCAGTTCCATCTGCAGAGAGGCTTGGTTGCTACTGCTCTTTGATGCATCCAAAATGCATCTAAATACATTTGGTTTGGTGTCTGGGTTCATTGTTTGTCCGGTGCTTCGGGTGTCATATGCCATCATTGAGTGAGAGACCAGATTTACGGACTTTGTTGTGTTTGAAAAGCTCTCATAAAGCAGCTTTGACTTTTTGAAATCAAACCTGGAAAGGAAATAGCTAAGTTAATACAGAAACAAAACAGAAATTAATTTAGAATGCATGATTCACAAAGGGAATATATCTAGTTATTAAAAATATTGCATTTTTACTCCCTGTTACCTTCATTTTTTTCATTACTCATTCCTGCGCCCATATTTATAATGGAAACTGCCTGCATAAACTTGTCATGCAATTGCAACCTCCTACCCATGGTGGTGCTAAAGCACCTCAATTTTGCACCTCCGTTTCTCTACTTATTTTGCAGTCAGTTCGCTGCACTCCTGATTAGGCCATGCTTGCCCCCTGGCTTGCCACTATTTATTGCTTTCAAAAGCACACGAGTGTTACAGTCGGGGCTTACATTGCAACAAACTTCACTGCCTTGTTTCCCAAATTCTGGTCAGATTTACATTTCAATATGAATAATCAAAACATAGAAAAATCCAAGTATTACATAACAATATGGACAGATTGGACAACTTTAAGCTCTCTAACTCTTCACCCAAAGACTACACTTGATCTTGCTTCAATGTGGGCAAGATCACTAAAGAACAATCTGCTAATCAATTATATGAAATGTAGGACGGATGGCAGATTATTAACATTCAAAAATACAAATATTCAGAAATACATCTGACAAACACAAAGGGCAGCGTACTGGGTGGTCCATGGTGTTAGGAACAGCACCAGATCATTCGATCCCTTAACTCTGCCATTTCCCTCTGACTACAAGGAGGTAAAAATTTGTTTCTTCGCTGGGTGTAGGGACTCAGCAGGCTCTGATCAATCTCAGAAGCCAAAAGCTCAAGTTCACAGCGTAAAACTGGTCACAATTCAGTACAAAATAAAAAAACTGGCAATGTTACACACAAGCTATAGAATGGCATCTGTGGGGAAGGGAAGGGAGCAGTACTAAATTGGGATTAATGCTATGTGCTCTTTCAAAACAAAACTCTGTTGGCTGCACTCCTAATCAAGGTTGCCAATATTGCAGTTACCAAAGCCAGGCTTCAAATCCCAGCCCTTTACTCCCTTCTCACTCCCCACTATTCATTTCTTTCAAAGCATGTTCTTGTAACACTGAGATTGAGGTTTATCATTTTGCCAAAACGATCATCAATGCCAAGTGAAATAAATAAAGATCATTCCCCCAGGGCTTTGGAGGTAACAAAGGAGGGGGGATGGAAGGAAAGGCAAAAACAATGGATGGATGATCATGCTGGGTTCTTCCTATGCACCATTTAAGTGCTGCCTACAGAGCAGCAAAGGTCCTCAGAGACAGTGACCTATATTGTCAGAGCCATGGAGCACAAAATAAAAAAAGCACACTGCAGGAGAGATGCATACATGTGAATATCTGTCAATACCTTGCCAGTGAACTGCTGCTCGTGTTCTTGCCCTTTGACTCCAGGAGCTCCAAGCTAACGTTCATCATATCTATCAGAAAGGACATGTTCGTGTATACTTCTCCAGTAAGGACTGTCTAAGAGGGATAGAATAAAATAAAATAAAATAAACCAAATGCCTGAACAGAAAATACAAGCCAAAAATACCTATATCCAGTAATAATTCTAAACAAAATGACATGTTCAAACATTCATGCTGTAATGGGTCATACTTTGCTGTGATGGGGTAATTACTGGTGCCTGCCATTAGTTAGACTTCCCTTTTCACATTTAGGTTCCAAAATCTTTTATGTGATAAGTTGCTGTAAATTCAAGATGCTATTGTTGCAGTGTGAGATCACAGGGCAAGCAACTGAGAACCCCTTCAATCAATTAAATAGAACGATTGTGAAATTAACAGCTCAAGGACTGAGGAACTATAAATTAGAGTAAATTCAATGTCAAACTGGGCGCAAAGAGAAATAAAGGGAGAAAAGGAAATAATGCAGTAAGATGGAGAAAGAAAACTGAGACAGAAAGGAAAAGGTTAACCTCTTATATTTTTAAAATCTCAAACAAGAAAAGTCTGAAGGAATGAGGCTCGAACTTGTAATAGCTAATTTTCAGAGCAAGAGAAAGTTGGCTGTTAGTAATTAATACTTATCAAATGCTCAAACATTGAGCAGGCACTTAAACCAAAATGAAGAAGATTTAATTTTATGTGGCAAACTTATTTCATTTTTACTGCACAAATACAGCGAATCTCTTTCAATAATGACGCAGCAAAATGTAATTTTTGCAATGTTAATGGTAGAGCAGTACAACTAACTTTTGGTTATGAGTTTAATCATGCAAATGCAACTTGCTTGAACAAATAATTGCCAATATAATCTGCCTTACTGTTATTTTGACTGCAAATTATGGCGCATGTTGTGAAACCATCCCAGTTTCCTTGGCTGTCAGTTAAGGCACTTTTTAGGGATGCTTCTTGTAGGGGAGCATGGAAATCAGTCTTGTTAAAGGCAGGCACTGACATGGACATGGCAGCAAAATTTCACACACTCGCAGAGAATGGTGCATGGACAAGAGAAAAACTTAAGAGGGGGAAAAGGATGAATTTCTATATTTTCTAATGTGTATGACAAAAGATTTTCAGTGAGTTAAAACTCTAGCCTTCCGCCCCGGAGCCTACTTTAAATCCAGATCAGAGTAATAGATAGAACAAAAGGTTCCCGCATCTGCAAGAATTGTGTGTGAAATTAGTTTGATCCCACAGGGCAAAACTCTGTTTAATTTGACAGTAATTGGCAATCTCACTTAGCAAAGCTACCAGATGTGGGAAATAGGAATATGTCACACTGGAAGAGTAGGTGATTTTTTTTTTAAGGTTAGGGCTGAGGTACATTGATAGCACAGAAATAAGCAGCTTTACACTACATGCATCTGTCTCAGTGACATGGGGTGCTTGACGCAGATATTAGTTGTCCAATATTGGAAAATGTCCCTTTTCCCCAGGACTTACATTCCTCAGAAATCCACAAACCAAGTCAATAGATGGTATAAAATGATTGTCCAACAACTGTTTAGCATTCCTTGCATCTTAAGTATGCCTTAAAGCAATCAATACTATTAGTAACGAGGCTGAGCGCAAATGTAGAGTTTCATCTCATTTAACACGAGGTAAATTTACAGAAATTGGCCTGGCTTTTCAGGACCAGATTGCTAATGGCTGATTTTGAACTATAAATGGATAATTTAATAACCAAGCTGCGCATACCCTGCCACACCCGACAATTAGGCAAGTACTGTCAGGAAAGCTCAACAGCAGAATATGAACAGAACAAAATGTACTACAAATAGAACCCACTGCAAATTACTTCAAAATCCAAAACTTTGGCAGCTTACTTTACAATTAAACACTCATTTATTTTTCCTTCTGCCAATTTTCAAGATATTTATTAACCGTCAATGGTCTTCTGTACAACTAGTTTGAGCAAGATAAAAAGGAGAGAGGAGAGAAGAGGTCAAAAAGAAAAGAGAAAGCCAGGATGCAGGATAGCTGAAGGCATTTCAGGGTGAGGAATATTTGATGTGAAAGACCCCAGAATCATATTTCATTCATATATACTTTACACATATTACTCAGTAGAACCAATGCAACATCCAGCAATTGGGAAAAAAATGTCTGCGTCCACAATGCAATGATGTTCTCAGCAACAAAATAAATCTCAACCCTGGTCAATTAACTCCTCTAATTATTACCATGCAATGCTATTTTTCCACACTTACATGTATGCTGGGATCTTGCAAGTCAAACGGTCTCATGAACTCTTCAATGGGTTCCCCCAAGTTGTTTTGAATTAATCCATGAATCAATTTGTATTTATTAAGATCCAGAGAGCAGTGTACCGATGAGAGACTACCATGGATAGCCACATCAGGGACAGCATGGCTTATCTCCCTAAAGCAACAGATATACAGTCATGACTCGATACGGTGCAGCCAACAGAAATATTTCATACGGTGCAGCTCCACAATTGAGGTTAAAACCAAAAATGTGAAAGGGAAACAGTGGGTTGTTTGAACAATCAGGTCTTGTATTGTTTTCTTCTCAAACTTTAACCTACGCCTCAACTTGCTAAGATAGGTAAGCAGTCTTTGAGATAAAAAAAATTTCAAGTTTCTCCTTGACCCTCGAAAACAACCAATCAATGCTCCTGACGGGCAGCACGGTGGCACAGTGGTTAGCATTGCTGCTTCACAGCGCTGAGGTCCTAGGTTCGATCCCAGCAGCCTTTGAGAATAAAAAAAATGTCAAGTTTCTCCTTGACCCTTGAAAACAACCAATCAATGCTCCTGAAGGGCAGCACGGTGGCGCAGTGGTTAGCATTGCTGCTTCATGGCACCGAGATCCTAGGTTCGATCCTGGCTCTGGGTCACTGTCTGTGTGCAGTTTGCACATTCTCCCTGTGTTTGCGTGGGTTTCACCCCCACAACCCAAAGATGTGCAAGGTAGGTGGGGATTGGCCATGCTAAATTGCCCCTTAATTGGAAAAAATAAATTGGGTACTCTAAATTTTTTTAAAAATTAATGCTCCTGAAAATGAAAAATACACTGGGCCTGATTTTAACCCATTCAAAGTTCACCCGTTTGTTCAGAGTTCATATCAGACCTGTTGTTCCCCCTATAGAGAGTCATGTCTATTTTTATCACCTGCAATCCCATTCATTTCTCAACCTTTGCTCTGTAATTCTCCCTGTTCCTCTTTAAATGTGCTATGTCAGGGACAGGTGCAGTAGCCGTCCAATAGCTCCATCTGTGACTCTGAGCTTCTGTCAATTGCTTTTCCCCACCATTTAAGCTATGTGGATCACTTCTAATATTTTAACACTCACAAAATCAGTCACTATATTATGCCTGCAGGTGTCTGTTTAAAAATGTGCCACTCTTAATATTTATACAATTACTGTATAAATATTCCTGTTCATGGAGAATTCCATGTGCAGTATGCAAAACAAGAATGTTTCACAGTAGCCTTGCATAAGGAATTTAGTAAAACAGTGATGTGTCCAACATCCTGCATTTCACCAACTTGAACGGTGGAAAAACACCCAGTAAAACATTTAGATATTTTGTCTTTCCAAATGTGAGCTGTGCCTGAAAGGCTGTATTGAGTCTATAACATTATAATTAACTAATATTAGTGGCTGTAGAATTGTTACTGGTGTTGTGAACTGTCGGAGGTTGCAAAGATAGGCAGAGGTGAGGTGGACCATTGAGCCGATTCAGCTTATTCTTTCATACAAGTATGAGAAGTGTGGGAATTTTTGACTGGGCCTAACAAGATTAATGGGTAATGTGGTAGAGTTCCTCTGGATTATGAAGGATGGGTGGCACGGTGGCGTAATGGTTAGCACTGCTGCCTCATGACGCTGAGGAAATGGGTTCGATCCCAGCCCGAGGTCACTGTCCATGTGGAGTTTGCACATTCTCCCCGTGGCTGCATGGGTCTCACCCCCATAACCCAAAGATGTGCAGGGTAGGTGGATTGGCCACACTAAATTGCCCCTTAATTGGAAATTTAAAAAATGATTATGAAGGCTTAAGGTTTAGAGCTTCGACTGGTTAGCAAGAAAGTAATAAGGGAACAATCAATATAATTACAAGAATAACTTATGGGGAGGTTATGATAAATGATTTGCAGGAGGTTATGATAAATGATTTGCAGGACAATGGTTACAATGTAGGTTTCTTTGGCACAGCCCATAAATTTGCTGAAAAGGGAATGAGATAATTACATTCAGAATTATTAAAGGCTATGGGGAGGAGGTCTAGAGTTAGGTTAGATCGTTCACGTGGTAAGAAACACAAGCTCCAAGTTGATGGGATGAATGTCTATTTATGGGGCAGCACGGTGGCATTGTGGATAGCACAAATGCTTCACAGCTCCAGGGTCCCAGGTTCGATTCCGGCTTGGGTCACTGTCTGTGCGGAGTCTGCACATCCTCCCCGTGTGTGCGTGGGTTTCCTCCGGGTGCTCCGGTTTCCTCCCACAGTCCAAAGATGTGCGGGTTAGGTGGATTGGCCATGCTAAATTGCCCATAGTGTCCAAAATTGCCCTTAGTGTAGGGTGGGGTTACTGGGTTATGGGGATAGGGTGGAGGTGTGGACCTTGGGTAGGGTGCTCTTTCCAAGAGCCGGTGCAGACTCGATGGGCCGAATGGCCTCCTTCTGCACTGTAAATTCTATGAAATTCTATGAAAAATTCTATGACAGAACAATAACTATGTCCTCCCAAGTGACTCAAATTTTTGCTTCCAATTTCCTATCCAAGTCCATTCCAGATAATAATCACTGTGAAGAAATGCTTCTTGACATTAGTCTTTATTTTGCCACTAACTTCTACATTTTACACAACTTTCTCTATTTTAAATAATATCTTGCATTCCTCCGTAACATCCCCTCTCCCATGCAAGGTTAATGAAATTCCAGACTTTCAACTTGCCCTCATAATTCAAGCCTCTCACTGGACTATCACAGAAGGTGCATTCGATGCTTTAAAATGCAATTGAAGACTTGAGTGAAATTTTCCTGCTACTAATTGGTGGCCACACACCAAACTAAGTATCATATAAAATTCAAAGAGACAAAAATGGGCAGAACTTCAAATGTAATTTTTTCTATCAATGAGATTGCCATTTTGAAGAAACTCAGCAGCCAGATGAATGGTAAACACTCACTTATCCAGGTTCCGCTCAACTTTCAGCTTCAGCCAGCACCGCTCCTTCAGCAGGTTCCCATCTACATGTCTCACCAGATAAGATGGAAAAGACAAGTCTGAACCACAGCTCTCAGATCTTCCAGCAAGGTCTCTGGGATGCCTCTCCGCAGTGAAGATATCCATGTCCTGAAGATCAACCACGATACAGTCCAGGAGGCAGATATGTTCATCTGAAACAAAGATTTACATTGAGATCCCAAAAACATGAACATTTTATTTTGCTTTCCAAACATTAGAGGAGGGAATTCCTAATTCTGGCCAATGTCACTGTAAACTAGGAAGATTTGACCCACCCACATTTACATAGGAATAACTTAGGAACAGTAATAGGCCATTCAGCTCTGCTCCACCATTGAATAAGATCATGACTGACCTACGTTCCTGTCTGGTAGGTGAACACTCGACTCCCTTGTCCATCAAATATCTGCACAACTCAGCCTTGGATAAATTCAATGCCTCGGCTCCACTGCTTTCTGGGGAAGAGAATTCCACAGACTAACAACCTACTGAGAGAAAACATATTCTCCTCCTCTCCATCTTAAAAGGGAGACCACTTATTTTTAAGCTGTCCCCCCTGGTTCCACAGGATCAAATATCCTCCCAGTGTCCATCCTATCAAGTCTCCTCATACAAGTTTCTTATGTTTCAATAAGATCCATCTGTCATTCTTCTAAACTCCAATGGGTATAGGCCCAACTTTTCTTCATTAGATAAACCCCTCATCCCAGAAATGAGTCAAGTGAACCTTCTCTGAATTGCCTCTAACGCAACTAAACCCTTTTCCAAATAACAGATCAAAACTGCACACACTATTCCAGATTTGATCTCACCAAGGCCCTGTGCAACTGCAGTAAAACTCCCCTACTTTTACATTCCATTTTCCTTGCAATCATTACCAACATTTAATTTGCCTTCCTAATCCCATGCTGTACCTGTATACTAGCTTTTTGTGGTTCATGTACCAGTACACCCAGATCCCTCTGTACCACTCATTCTGCGGTCTCTCTCAATTTAAACTGTACACCACTTTTCTATTCTTCCTACCAAAGTGGACAAGTTCACAATTTCCCACATTATACTGTAGCCATCTGGGATGGCCACTTAGAACTAGGTACAGAGAAACTCGCAAAGCCTAGTGGGTAAAATGGACAAGCCAAGACTCAGGCAGGCTCAGAGCCTGAAATGCATATTTGTAAGCAAGAAGTCCAGGCGGTATCGAAACTCCGACCAATTAGCATTTTAATGGGGCCGATTAGCATTTGATGGCCCATCTTCACCAAAACAAAGGACTGGTACTCGGGCAACCGGTACAGTCCCAGACATTTCGGCGCCAGTCCCTGCTCAAAGGAAATGCAAACAACGGGGTCAGTGACCGCTTGGGACACGCCCAGCCATCCAGATCCCCGCCCACTTATTGGTTAGGAATCGAACCGAGTGATCAGGGATCACCCAATTAGTAAGGCCCAAATCGAAGGACCACCCAAAAGAGCGCAAAAACCCCCAAGTATAAGAAGAAGAGTCCGCCACATGTTCGTCTTCTCTTGGTCCTGGTGCCACGGTCACGGCCATCTCCAAGTGCAGCAACACCAGAAGCAAGTACAAGTTCAATGCTTGCTACCAGACGGATGAGCCTAGCTGAGTAGCAGTTACTCCTTCGGACTCGATAGATCCAGAATCGAACAGCGGCCACTGGTCTCTGACCTAAGCCGGGTGCCCGAAGTTAAGTACAGGTTGTCTTAGTCGATAGATGTAGTTAACTAGTAGTGTTTATGTTGCATGACTAAGTGTGTGTAAATAAAGTACCCTTGACCTTGAACTAACTAACCGGTGTTTGGCTCTTTGATCGATAGCCGGTTGAAACTTGTGGTGGTATCATTTGATACCTGGCGACTCTAAGCATTAGGAAATAGATAACATAGAAAGAAGGGCAAATTCACTGATTGCCATAATTGGAACAGAGCCACAGAAAGGACAGAGTAAAAGAGTATAGAAAAGAAAAGGTAACAATACTCCATCTGCCATTTTCTCCCCCCCCCCCCCCCCCCCCCCCCCCCACTCACTCAACTTGTCGATATCCCTTTGCAGACTCTCTACCTCCTTGACAACTTTACTGGCAAAGTTAGCAATCATTCAATCTTTTCATCTAAATCATTGATATAGATTGTAAATAATTGAGGCCCTACCATTTGTCCCTGTTCCAGATTCTTTTCTGGAGCTAATATTTAAGTGAACAAGTTGAGCTTCTAGACTTTTTCACATTATAAATGTTCCCTCCAGCCTGCAGCTAGTTTCTCCAGGTAAAGACAGCTTCCAAGAAAAAGTTTTGTAAATTGCTTTCTTACCCTCAGAATCCTGTAGCTCCACAATCTGTGGCTGGCCATGCTGCCTCTCTTGTGATTTGCAATGAGTGCTCGGTCCAGATTCAGTTTGCGGCTTATTAAGATTTGCTTTGTCAGAGGAGCTGGCCCCAGTACTCAGTTTGTCTGGTCTGCAGGGAATGGACTGGGGATTGCCAGTGCTAGTTGCCGTTGTCTTCTGAGTGTATAGTGGGGTATCTTGAGGCAGAGGGGAGCTCTCAGGGTTCTGTCACAAAAAGGTCAAATGCTATCAGAAAGCAGAAGAGCTAAACATGGTATTTTAAAACTGCACAACCTTGCAATGAAAGGTTTACAATATGTAATTCAAATACAGTACTGAAAAATTATGTAGAGTACTGCTAACCCGTATTTTTGGCACCTGTGCAGTGGTGGAGGCACATGTGGATTCCCCCCCGCCCACGCACCCCCCACCATAAACCACAACATTAGTTTTGCAGAGGGCATTTGGTGCAGTAAAATGCCTCAAGTGTCTCCCATAAGCAGAGATGAGAGAGAGAGAGAGACAGACAGAGAGACTCAATCTCTCATTGAGCACAATCATGTCTCCCGAGTGACATTAGGCAGCAACATGGGGCAATGTTGAACATTTATCATTTCAAACATAAATAGTGCCCAAGGCCAGAAAGATCCAAAAATCCAATGAGGAGAGATTTCAGATGCACACACAATTTAAGAAGGATTAATGGCAACATAATAGCAATGCATTTTCTCTGCCTACTTACACAGCACACAAAATGACTTTTGGAGGGACTCATTCAGTATCTATCCCTTTAGGCTGGAAATGTAAAATAGGAAGGAGAGGGGATCGTGAGATTAATTATTTAAATTTCCGGACTGTTTGGTACAGAGAAAACATCTCACGACTTTCATACAACAAAATCAGATCAGTCCCAATGTACTAATTGCGGAGTTAGAATTTAACAAGTTTGCCATATCTCTTCCTAGGTAAAGCTACTCTGCCACTTCTGTTTTTGTTGCAAATAATTTGGACTCGGGTACTAAACAGATTCCAGACAGGCGCAGTGTTGCACACATAACATCACTTCACATCAATGTGCCAAATCGATTTTTAAAGCGCCCAGTGATCTCCTGGGCACTGTAAAACTCTAAGCAGATTTGTTTAAATTGAACTAACATTCAGATGCTTCGATCCACATTATCAAAATATACATGTTTCTGATACAGTACAAGAGCCTCGTGGATGTGACAGCTGCATTTGCAGGTAGGTAGAGCAAGGTTTGCAGTAGCAACAACGTTGTCACTACTTATCGGAGATTGGCAGTGAGTGATCGCAGAAGAATGTTTCATTGGTTTTGAATGAGTATCCCACAAGGTATGTTTTATTTAGATTTTGCTTATGTAAATATGAAGGAAATACGATAAAAATGTGAAGAGTTGGGATTGATCACTTGAGCTGGTTGGAATTTTGGAGATGAAATAAAATATTACAAATTCTGAAAATCATATAAAATATAAAACGGTGCACTCTTTCATTTTTCGATTCAGTCAGGCGATGTGGGCATTGCTGCCAAGACCAACGTTTATCCTCTATCGCATTCCTGATCATTATTAGGGGCTTGTTTAGCACAGGGCTAAAGAGCTGGCCTTTAAAGCAGACCAAGGCAGGCCAGCAGCATGGTTCAATTCCTGTACCAGAGACCCAGAGTACTCCCTTCAAATCCCTTCACTGCAGATGATGAAATTTGAATTCAATAAAAATCTGGAATTAAAAATCTAAGTGATGACCATGAAACCATTGTCGATTGTCGTAAAAACTCATTTGGTTCACTAATGTCCTTTAGGGAAGGAAATCTGTCAAGCTTACCTGGTCTGGCCTATTTGTGACTCCAGACACAGCAATTTTGTTGACTCTTAACTGCCCCTCAAGGGCAATTAGGGATGGGCAGTAAATGCTGGCAAAGCCTGCGAGACCCATGTCCCATGAACGAATAATTTTAAAAACAGGTTCGATCCCGGCTCTGGGTCACTGCCATGTGGCGTTTGCACATTCTCCCTGTGTCTGCGTGGGTCTCACCCCCACAATCCCAAGATGTGCAGGATCGGTGGATTGGCCACACTAAATTGCCCCTTAATTAGAAAAACATCTTTAAAAATTGTGTTGCCATTCACAGTCCAAGAGCCTGCTAGCATCTGCTGCTTATGCTCAGAATGGGGCAGTGCCATTGGGGCAAGTGCTGGATTACCTCAGCAAACATGGCATGGAAGTCTTGCATGAGCCATCATCTTTGGCAAAGAAATACAAAGACAATCTGATGCGGCCATATTCTTGTTTTTACTATTAGTAAGTATTAATATACCTCATGACCATTTGAAATTACCATGCTTTTAGCAATATTGGTGACTTTAGCTAGCTGTTCCATGGGATGTGGGTGACGCTGGCTAGGTCAGCATTTACTACCCATCCCTAATAGCCCTCAAGTGGTGTAGTAAGAAACCTTACAACACCAGGTTAAAGTCCAACAGGTATGTTTCAAATCACTAGCTTTCGGAGCATTGCTCCTTCCTCAGGTGAATGAAGAGGTATGTTCCAGAACCATATATATAGACAAAGTCAAAGATGCAAGACAATGTTTGAATGCGAGCATTTGCAGATAATTAAGTCTTTACAGATCCAGAGATAGGGGTAACCCCAGGTTAAAGAGGTGTGAATTGTCTCAAGGCTTGTAAGACGTGTTGTAAGACTTCTTACTGTGCTCACCTCAGTCCAACGCCGGCCGGCATCTCCACATCATGGCCCTCAAGTGGTGGTAGTGTGCTGCCTTCTTGAACCGGCACAGTTAGTACAATAGGCGGCATGGTGACACAATGGTTAGCACAGTTGTTTCACAGTGCCAGCTTGGGTCATTGCCTGTGCGGAGTCTGCATGTTCTCCCAATGTCTGCGTGCGTTTCCTCCGGGTGCTTTGGATTCCTCCCACAAGTCCCGAAAGACGTGCTGTTAGGTGAATTTGACATTCTGAATTCTCCCTCTGTGTACCTGATCAGGCGCCGGAATTTGGCGACTAGGGGATTTTCACAGTAACTTCATTGCAGTGTTAATGTAAGCTTACTTGTGAAAATAAGAAAGATTATTAGTTCATGTGATGTAGGAATACCCAGAGTGCTGTAGGAATTTGACCCACCAACAGTGAAGGAATGGCAATATAGTTCCATGTCAGCATGGCATGTGACCTCGAGGGGAACTTGTAGATGGTGATGTTCCCATACACCTGCCCCGCTTGTCCTTCTACTGGGTAGAGGTCATGGATTTGGAACATGCAGTCGAATGAGCCTTGGTGAGGTGCTGCACTTCATCTTGTATATGATACACACCACTGCTTCTGTGCATTGGTGGCGGACGGAGTCAATGTTTAAGGGAGTGGATGGGGTCCCAATCAAGTGAGCTGCTTTGTCCTGGATGATGTTGACCTCAAAGAGTGTTGCTGGATCTGAGCAAACACAGGGAGGTGAGTATTCCATCACACTCCTGAATTGTGCCTTGCAGATGGTGGATGTGCTTTGGGGAGTCAGGAGGTGAGTTACTCTCTGTAGAATTCCCAGCCTCTGAAAGCTCTTGTAGCCACTGTATTTATATGGCTATTCCTGCTCAGTTTCTGGTTAATGGTAACCCACAGGATGTTAATCGTGTAATGCCATTGAATGTCATGGGGAGATGGTTAGATTCTCTCTTGTTGGAGATGGGCATTGCCTTGTACTTGAGTGGTGCGAATGTTACTTGCTATGAATTGCTTCAGTATCTGAGTCGTTACAAATGGTGCTGAACATCGTGCAATCATCA
The DNA here is from genome assembly GCF_047496885.1 of Scyliorhinus torazame. NCBI lineage: Eukaryota > Metazoa > Chordata > Chondrichthyes > Carcharhiniformes > Scyliorhinidae > Scyliorhinus > Scyliorhinus torazame. The sequence continues at coordinate 42,424,096 of NC_092722.1, forward strand.
GTAAACATCCTCAATTCTGATCTTGTGATGGACGGAAGGCCACTAATGAAACAGTTGAAGATGATTGGGCCTAAGACACTAACCTGAGGAACTTCTGCAGTGATGTCCCAGGACTGAGATGACTGATCTCCAACAACCACAACCATTTTCCTTTGTGCTAGGTATTGCTTCAGACAGTTGAGAGATTTTCCCTATTCTCATAGACTTGTTTTGCTAGGGCTCCTCGATGCCACACTTTGTCAAATGTTGCCTTGATGTCAATGGTAATGGTAGAGTGGGGGGTATGCCAGGCCATGAGGTTACAGATTGGGATTGTATACAATTCTGCTGCTGATTGCCCACAGCGCCTCATGGATGTCTAGTTTAGAGTTGCTAGAGCTTTTCGAAATCTATCCCATTCAGCGGAGTGGTAGTATCGCACAACATGATGGAAGGTATCCTCAGTGTGAAGATGGTACTTTGTCTCCACAAGGACTGTGCAGTAGTCACTCCTATCAATACTGTCATGGACAGATGCATCTACGACAGGTAGATTGGCGAGGGAACGGTCAAGTCAGGTTTTCTCTCTTATTGGTTCCCTCACCATGTGCCAAAGACTCAGTCGAGCAGTTATGTCCTTTATGACGCAGCCAGCCCAATCTGTACTGGTGCTACTGTGCCACACTTGGTGATGGACATTGAAGTCGCCTCATTCTTTACCCTTGCCACTTCAGTGCTTCCTCCAAGTGGTGTTCAGCATGAGGACGACTGAACCTTTAGCTGAGGGGGTGGATGGTAACCAGCAATAGATTTTCTGATCCATGTTTGACCTGATGCCAGAACTGATGTTCAGGACTCCCAAAACAGCTCCATCCTGACTGCATATCACTGTGCTGCTAACACCTCTGGTGGATCTGTACAATCGCTGAGACAAGATATATCCAGGAATGGTGATGGTGGTGTCTGGGACATTGTCTGTATGGTATGATTCTATGCGAGTATAACTATGTCAGGCTGTTGCTTGACTAATCTGTTGGATGGTTCTTCCCAATTATGGTATAAGTCCCAGATGTTCGTAAATAAACATTTACAGGATTGACAGGGCTGGGTGTGTCGTTGTCATTTCCGGTGCATAGGTCGATGCTGTCATAGGTCAGTCCGGTTTTTGTAGAGGTTTGATACGACTGGGTGACCTGCTCTGCCATTTCAGAGGGCACTTAAGAGTCAACCACATTGTTGTGGCCAGACCAGGTAAGGATGGCAGATTACCTTCCCTGAAGAATAAAATGGGTTTTAATGACAATTGTGTTGTGGTCACCATTAGACTAGATTTTAATTCCCGATTAATTAGCTGAATTTAAATTCCATCAGTGGCCGTGGTGGGATTTGAACTCGTATCCCCAGAGCATTAGCATGGGCCACTGGATTGCTAGTTCAGTGACATTACCACTACGTCACCTCCACCTCATCATCATCTGTCACAAGAACCGAAATATGATACTGTACTCTTAATTTCAGACAGTTCATTAAAAAAAAAAAAAAAGGAGTAATTTAACATGGCCAATCCACTTACCCTGCACATCTTTGGGTTGTTGGGGTGAAACCCACACAGACATGGGAAGAATGTGCAAACTCCACAGACAGTCCCGGGTCCTCAGCACCATAGGCAGCAGTGCTCACCACTGTGCTGCCTTATTTCAGACAGTTCATACTGAGAAGGACAAATAACGTGTTCCTGCAATTTTCTCTCTTAAAATAACTGAGTTTCATGCTAGGGCAGTAATGACAGGTATTAGTCCATTTTTGTAGCCAGTGGCATTCTTCAGTAGATTAGTGTGAAATTATTTTAAACTACTAGGCTGTTCCTACTTTAGAATGAATTGACAGGGTGTCAATGAGCTCATTCAGTAGCTGTGAAACCATAATCCCATTCCTGACCAGTCAGGCCGACTGAAAGGCTTGCATTACAGCATTAAATTCTGACTAAAAATTAGTTAGATTTTGTAGGGTCAGTAGATTCTTATTTCAGTATACAGTTAATGCACAATAAAAGCATAGTGTCCAAATGAGTTAAACTAGTAAATTTGCATTCCAAATCTTTAGGATAGTTTGGGGCTGGCAGCTGCAAAGCAGCTGTCAGGCCACCATCAAAAAGAAAAGAAATTACAAGTGAACCTGTTCCCTTCTTTCCACAAAAGACCGTGTCATGCCGAGCAGATTGGAGAACATTCGTGGTTTTTTAAACAACCTGTATGCCATCTTTAAAAAGGACATTGTTGATATTTAGGATGTCTGCCAGAGTCACCTGACATTTGTAACCTAAAATGGATGACAACGGACATACCCACACATGCTTGCGGAATGTCGCACCTACCGTTGTCAGGACTGACCCCAAAACAACCAGGACAAGTCCTCAGACTTTCTGACTCCAGATCTGGTAGGTAACAAAGGAGAGCTAACAAAACTGAATATTCACAAGGAATTGGTAAGGATTTCTATCCGCCTCTGTTGTAAGTCAATGGTACTGATTGTGGGTGGTGGAAGCTCCTTCATTAATATGAACAGACAATCGATTGTTTTGTATCATGACTTTGATTTTTGTAAGCTTTTTATTATAAAGTTCTGCTTGCTTTGGAGCAGTCAGCAGAAGTCACAACGGAAGAAACAAAACTGCAAAAACCAGGCTGTAACATCTGGCCTTTACAGAGCCAGAAGGCTTAAAGTTTAGTGCCTCATTGAAACCTGGCAAAGGAAACTGGAACTCTGGCTCCAAGAATTACCGAAGCTGTCTACTATCTTATTCTGAAGAAACTCCATGGGATCCTGTTGTCAGCTATCTAGACTTGTCTGAACTTTAACTCTAGGTGGAAAAGGTCCCCCTCCCACTGGACTTTTACAATCTTAGGATTTTAGTTGTGCACGTCACTGATTATATACCTACAACTGAAACATGCTCAGGCATGACAAGGCAGATGTAATTCTGCAATGTTGGCAAGGGGCACACAAAATTCAAGTTAGAATATTTCAGGTTTGTTTGGCCAGCTGCACATCCTACAGTACAGTGTAAGTGCGTTGTGTTGCCATGTGTCTGTGTGCGCCGTGTGGTGCTTGTGTTTGCCTGCATACATATGAGTCCCACAAGGATATTTTCTGCACCCTCTACATAAATTTCTTTAAAATATATCCAATTATGGGGCAATTTAGTGTGGCCAGCCAGTCCAGCTACTCTGCACGGCTTTTAGGTCGTGGGGGTGAGACCCGCCCAGACACGGGGGAAATGTGCAAACTCCACACGGACAGTGACTCGGGGCCGGGATCGAATCCAGGTCCTCAGCGCCGTGATGCAGCAGTGCTAACCACTTCATCACCCGTGCCATCCTACCTTCTACACAGATATTGCCAGTCAAGTGCCTCTTATGGCCACCAGATCTCTCTCAATGCTTTACTGCCAATGGAATACTTCTGAGGTTTGGTCACTGCGAAAATGCAGAAAATGTGGCAGCAAATTTGGACACAGCAAACTCCCATGAACGGCAATATGGTTTTGACTGTATAATCTGCTTTTGTGATGATGATTGAGCGATAAATGTTGACTAGGACATTAGGATAACTTCTGGTCTTCTTCAAAATAGTGCCTTAAGATCTTTCACATCCACCTGAGGGGGCAGATGGGGCCTCAGTTTAATATCTCATGTGAAAGATGCAAGAATCTCTGACAATGTATCACTTCCTCAGCAGTACAGTAGGGTGCTGGAGTGGGTCTTGAAAACCCAAAATCTTATAAGAATGTAACAATTTGCTCAGATATTTACCAGTTTAATTCTGCTATAATAAACTTGAAATACATTAGTTATCAGTTTGTGTATGCAATCCTAACTGTGGTATAAATATAGAACAGTGATCGAGGTCCCAGGTTCGATCCCGGCTCAGGGTCACTGTCTGTGTGGTGTTTGCACGTTCTCCCAGTGTTTGCGTGGGTTTTGTCCCCACAACCCAAAAGATGTGCAGGCTAGTTGGATTGGCCACACTAAATTGCCCCTTAATTGCAAAACAAATGAATTGGGTACTCTAAATTTAAAAAATACAAAAAAAACCCAAATAGAATAGTGATTAGCACTGCTGCCTCACAGCGCCAGGGATCTGGGTTCAATTTCGGCCTCAGGTGACTGTGTGGTGTTTGCACATTCTCCCTGTGTCTGCATGGGTTTCCTCCGGGTGCTTCGTTTTTTCCCCAGTCCAAGGGGTACAGGTTACGTGGAGTGGCTGTGCTAAATTGCCCCTTAGTATCAAAAGGTTAAGTGGGGTTATGGGGATAGGATGGGGGATGTGGGCCTAGTTAGGGTGTTCTTTCAGATGGTCGGTGCACACCCAATGGGCCGAATGGCCTCCTTCTGCACTGTAGGGAATCCATGATGATGATAATATGTAGCAGGGCACTGATGTACACACATCAAGCCCAATCAGAAATAAGGATTCCATAACCCATTTGAGAGTAGGTTGAGCTGCATTGCTTTCCTTGCCAATTGGTTTACAAATAACTATGTAAGCATAGATTATTTTGTGGTGACTGGATACAATTAATTATATTAATTTCACTGTAGTTGCATGGGATTATGCACTACAATGAAACCCAAGGGTCATTCAATGCAAGATTAAGAACTATAAAGAACACAAAGCAATTTTCATGCAGGCATTTGAAACATGGGCCACAGGCGGTGCTTTCACTTCACACTGGTGCAAGGTTCTTCTCATAACACATCACATGCAAAAACTAGGGTCAAACCAACTCGCACACACCCCTCTACAGATGCATTGGCTGTTGAAAGATCTCAGTGTGTTCATATACAAATCAAAGAAAGATATGCTTTTATCTATTCTTCTAGTTGGATAGAAACATGTTCACATGAATGCTGACACACACAAATACTTCCTCTTACACACAGAGTGGGCACAAAAATACTTTCTCAGATATATTTCCATCTTGAGCACTGGCACGTTTATAACCCATTTTCCCCCAACATTAAAAGACGGGAGTTACTGTTAACAACCCATTTCATTCTCAAAATTAAGGAGGTGCAAATATCCTCAACCAACCCACTCCAACTCAGGGCCGAGAAATGCGGTATTCTTCTTCATCTCATTCAACCCATGACTATGACGCACCAAATTCTAAAGCTGAATGTATCGTTAAGGAATGTGAACCACCATTAGTGAATTTTCAGCATTTCAGATTTCATTTGAAGACCCTCACATGCATGCCCAACCATAATCATGTTTTAAAAACTTAAACCTGTGCCATTATTAAACACTCGGATATCCTTTAGAGTATGCAAACGAGACCTATCTACTATACATACATATATAGATATATAGACATATCATTTTCCATAAATGGAAACAACTTGGAGGCACTTTGAAAAGTGCATGAACACACAAAAGGAAGCTGCTATACTACCACATCACCTCTGCAAAAACTTCCAAACAAACAGGTGATCTTGTCTGTGTACCTGCAGTAATGACGGGTCCTTGTATGAATTGGCGTGCAAAATCAAATTCTCAGAAGAAAAAAAGGGCAAAAAAATGTAAATTTTCATAATATCACGTGGCCAGCAGAAACGGATTAAAAATTCAACACTTTCAACTATGTAGTGAATGCAAAAGATTAAATGAATAGCATGCTAGCTTTCTGCAGGAAGATCACTAGCAGAATTCTGCAGTCAATTATACATATTGTCCAAGGTTCCTTTGAAGTTTTGAATTTACAATTACGACTTACTTTCCACTGCACTAAATACTAAATTAATGTGACTATCACGTAGGACATGTTTACACTGTACATGACTAAAGTTTGAAGAGTATTTTCTGTACTGACGAGTGAGGACTCTGAATACTGGATAATGCAGTCTTTTGAACTCCTGTCACATAGGAAAAGCTCATTATCCAGACAGCCTCAAACCTAGGTCATGTACAGGATACGAGCTATTATCCTGACAACGCGGCCTCTACCTCAGGTCATGCACAGCCCATCAGTCACTACCCGATAGCATAGCTTAAATGCCAGCAAATGTGCAATTAACCTGACAACACAGCCTGATTCAATACAGAATCACAAATCATTGTCAGTCTCAAGTCAGCTTTTGGATCACAGTCATTATCCTTACAAGACAGCCTGAAATCCAGATTACATATATACAAACTCATCCATTATCTTGACAATATCTTAAACCTGGAATATGCAGCAGAGACTCATTATCCTCACAGTATGGTCTCAGCCCCAGGTCAAACACAGGAACCTAATTATCCTGCCAACACTGCCTCAATCTCAACTTTATCCCTTGCATGTTTTTAATATAAAAACAAACTCTGCCTCAATAAGTAGAAGAGTAGGAGTTTTAAGCTATTAATTTTTTCCTTTTATTCTTCCTCTTTTCTGCTTTCTCATGAAACTACAGAATATTTTGAGGCCATGGCTCAACAAGCTACCTTGTCCAAAAGGGTATATTCTATTTGTGAGCTGAGATCATGAATATCAAAGAGTGTATGGCTAAGCAGGTGTCACAACTGAGCCTGTTACTGACCTCATCCAACATCAACCTGCCTACAATTTCTATCAGCAGATGTGCCTCTCTCTCTTGTCGCACCAGCGTTTCAATGCCATCTGCAGTATTCCAGCACGAACGGGGGAATCACAAGTGAGAATCTCTGGCCTGGGTGGCTCAGTTATAGTCTGCTTTTGTCAACCAAGCTTTCAGGGATATCCCTAATATTGCATCAATGTAACCTCCATCAGAAATTAATGAACCCCTATTTATAAGCTCAACTTTCCAACCCTATCTTTCTCACATTACCACAACCATTGGTTTTGCCTACATTACTACAACCAACCCTCGAAACGTACTGTATGTCTCAACTAAGTTCTTCAGCTCGCTGATTCTAGATTCCAATTAATTCCTTTACGCTTCATTCGTCATGTTACTGTCTGGATCCTACGCTTTAAAAAAAATTACTTTATCAGAGTTACAAAGCCAGAGCTCAGAGTGTGGACAGGGGCAAACCCCTAATCCCTGGCAGCAGCGCCCCCTCCCTGATGAACTCAATGCATTCTATGCTCGGTTCGAGCAGGTAACCAACAATCCTCTAGCGAGTGCCCCAGCAGTCCATAATTCACCCATACCCACCATCACAGCTTCCGAAGTCAGATTGGCCTTCCAGAAAGTGAACCCTCAGAAGGCGACGGGCCCAGACGGGATCCCTGGTCGTGCACTCAGAGCCTGCGCGGACCAACTGGCAGAGGTATTCACGGACATCGTTAACCTGTCCCTACTCCACTCCGAGGTCCCCATCTGCTTCAAGAAGACCACCATCATACCGGTACCAAAGAAGAACCAGGCAACGTGCCTCAATGACTACCGACCAGTGGCCCTGACTTCAGTCGTAATGAAGTGCTTCGAGAGGTTGATCATGAAGCGCATCACCTCCATACTCCCAGAATGCCTTGATCCACTGCATACCGCTGCAACCAGTCCACATCAGACACCATTTCCCTGGCCCTACACTCATCCCTAGAGCATCTCGAAAACAAGGACTCCTACATTAGACTCCTATTTATTGACTACAGCTCCGCCTTCAACACCATAATCCCAGCCAAGCTCATATCAAAGCTCCAAAACCTAGGACTTGGCTCCCCACTCTGCAACTGGATCCTCGATTTTCTGACCAACAGACCACAATCAGTAAGAATGAACAACAACATCTCCTCCACAATAGTCCTCACCACCGGCGCCCCGCAAGGCTGCGTACTTAGCTCCCTACTCTACTCCCTGTACACACACGACTGCGTGGCAAAACTTGGTTCCAACTCCATCTACAAGTTTGCTGACGATACGACCATAGTGGGCCGGATCTCGAATAACGATGAGTCCGAATACAGGAGGGAGATAGAGAGCCTAGTGGAGTGGTGTAGCGACAACAATCTCTCCCTCAATGCCAGCAAAACTAAAGAGCTGGTAATTGACTTCAGGAAGCAAAGTACTGTACACACCCCTGCCAGCATCAACGGGGCCGAGGTGGAGATGGTTAGCAGTTTCAAATTCCTAGGGATGCACATCTCCAAAAATCTGTCCTGGTCCACCCACGTCGCGCTACCACCAAGAAAGCACAACAGCGCCTATACTTCCTCAGGAAACTAAGGAAATTCGGCATGTTCACATTGACTCTTACCAACTTTTACAGATGCACCATAGAAAGCATCCTATCGGGCTGCATCACAGCCTGGTATGGCAACTGCTCGGCCCAGGACCGCAAGAAACTTCAGAGAGTCGTGAACACCGCCCAGTCCATCACACGAACCTGCCTCCCATCCATTGACTCCATCTACACGTCCCGCTGCCTGGGGAAAGCGGGCAATATAATCAAAGATCCCTCCCACCCGGCTTACTCACTCTTCCAACTTCTTCCATCGGGCAGGAGATACAGAGGTCTGAGAACACACACGAACAGACTCAAAAACAGCTTCTTCCCCAGTTACCAGACTCCTAAATGACCCTCTTATGGACTGACTTCATTAACACCACATCCTGTATGCTTCATCCGATGCCAGTGCTTATGCAGTTACATTGTATATGTTGTGTTGCCCTATTATGTATTTTATTTTATTCCCTTTTCTTCTCATGAACTTAATGATCTGTTGAGCTGCTCGCAGAAAAATACTTTTCACTGTACCTCGGTCCACGTGACAATAAACAAATCCAATCCAAACCAATCCAATCCAATCCAGCTCCTTGCCTGATCCAAGAAACAATTCAAATTGAATCCAATTCATTAAAAATTTTTTTTAAGAGTATCCAATTCATTTCTTCCAATTAAGGGGCAATAGCGTGGCCAATCCGCCTACCCTGCACATCTTTGGGTTGTGGGGGCGAAACCCACGCAAACACAGGGAGAATGTGCAAACTCCACTCAGCAGTGACCCAGAGCCAGGATCGAACCTGGGACCTCAGTGCAGTGAGGCAGCAGTGCTAACCACTGAGCCACCATGCTGCCCCTTGAATCCAATTCATGGTCCCTGGAAACACATACCAGATCCAGGCATTACACCTTACCCACGCTCATCTCAGCCAAAAGGTCGAGAAGCGATTGGATCCTACGCTTTTAAACTTTCTCCCTAAACCTCACCAACCTGCTACTTCTCAGTCTTAAAAAAGGCGCAGAGCTTATATTTGCAACCATGTTTCCAGTCATCTTATTTAACTTGAACTCTTCCATTTCCTCTCTAACTACTCAGACCTTGACAAGATCAACGTGCAACAGTTGTTGACCAGCAAGTACTCCACAGACCCCGAACCATCACCCAATTTTCAAACACCGTGGTTCCTGCAGTAGAAGGATGCAGTCTTCCGTCTAAGCATGCATTTCGAGAACACACGCGGACATAACATGAGTGAAACTGGCCAAAAAAAATAACAGAACAAAAAAGGGACAAATTTCACCAGTTGGAGAAAAAAGACATGAACCATGGTAATTTTTTCTACCTTGTCTTGCAGCGAAAATGTGCCCGGTGATCGAGCAAAAAAGAACTGGTTCTTCACTTTCAGTTTACCAAGGTTTGCCACAATCAGCTGATTTGATTTGGAGCTTTCTGGGATCAGTAGGACTGGAGCACCAGCCTCAATATCGAGTAGGATCCGAGATGCTCTCTGTGCCCTGTCTCGCACCTAGAATCCATAAAGCAGATGAGAAGAGAAGATAAAGAGGATTAACCACTGTAAAGAAAAAAAAACTACAAACTTGGAATCTAGAAACGCAAGTAATAAAGTGGCAAATACATAGGTCAGTCAGCACCCGTAAAGAGGAAAAACAGGCTTATATTTCAGACATAACTTATCAGAACATTAATAGCCATTAACTCCTTTTACAGTATCTTCAACTAGTTTCACATATCATGCTGTCCTAGAAGCACTGAAAGGGTCAGTCTTCTAAAGGATATCTTGTGTTTTGCTTGGTCTTACTCACTGGTATTCAAATTACAACCCATAGGCAAACATGCAATCTGCAAGCTCTGATAGCCTACTCCACTAAAGTCCAGATGTCTCAATTCCTATTACATACTGATTTGCCAAGTCTAAATTTCATGAGCCTAGAGCTATGCAATGGTTTCCTTTACCATTTTTGCCTCATTGCAGAATAATTCGAAATCAGAATACCATGATCTCTTGAGATAGAAAGCAATTAGTTGCTTTACGAGTACTGTGGCTACAAGGTCAGAGGCTGGGAATTCTATGGCAAATAACTCAACTCTTACCTCCCTAAAGTCTGTCCACAATCTACAAGGTACAAACCAGGAGTGTAACAACCCTTTCCACTTGATAAGGGAGGGGATGAAAAGTTATCGGGGGTAGGCAGGAATGTGGAGCTACAGTTAAAATCAGAATAGCCATAACCTTATTGAATGGTGTAGACCTGAAGGGCCAATTGGCCTACTCCTGCTTCTAATTCATATGTTCGCATGTTGCCTAGATGAGTGCAGCTCCTACAAACCTCAAGAAGCACATCATGATCCAGGATAAAGCAGCCGTTTGATTAGAGCCCCATCTACTACCTTAAACATTTACTCCCTCCACTACTGATGCACAGTGGTAGCAATGTGTAGCCTCCATCAGCCACTCATCAAGACACCTTCGACAGCACCTTCCAAACCACAACCTCTATCACCTCAAAGGACAAGGGCAGCTGACAGCAGACAGCTTCTTCCCCACTGTCACCAGACTCCTAAATGACCCTCTTATGGACTGACCTCATTAACACTACACCCTGTATGCTTCATCCGATGCCAGTGCTTATGTAGTTACATTGTATATGTTGTGTGCCCTATTATGTATTTTTTTTTCTTCCCTTTTCTTCCCATGTATTTAATGATCTGTTGAGCTGCTCGCAGAAAAATGCTTTTCACTGTACCTCGGTACACGTGACAATAAACAAATCCAATCCATCCAATCCAATGTATGGGAGTGCCACCATCTAGTTCCCCTCTGTCATTCACCATCCTGACATGGAACTATATCGCTATTCCTTCACTGTGGCTTGGTCAAAATCTTGGAACTCCTTTCGTAATAGCAGAGTGTACCTACACCAAATGGACTGCAACGTTTCAAGAAGGCAGCACGGTAGCACAGTGGTTAGCACAGTTGCTTCACAACTCCAGGGTCCCAGGTTGAGTCACTGTTGTGTGGAGTTTGCACGTTCTCCCCGTGTCTGCGTGGGTTTCCACCGGGTGCTCCAGTTTCCTCCCACAGTCCAAAGATGTGCAGGATAGGTGGATTGGCAATGATAAATTGCCCATAGTGCCCAAAAAGGTTAGGTGGGTTTACTGGGTTACGGAGATAGGGTGGAGCCGTGGGCTTAGGTTCCAAGGGCCGGTGCAGACCTGATAAGCCCAATGGCTTCCTTCTGCACTGTATGACCGATCCCGGCCCCGGGTCACTGTCCGTGTGGAGTTTGCACATTCTCCCCGTGTCTTGTGTGGGTCTCAACCCAAAGATGTGCAGGGTAGGTGGATTCCACACTACAAGGAAAAAGAAGAAATAAAAATTCTTCAGCTCTCCAATTCTCAATTGTGCTGTATTGCTTCCAGGATATCCTTCCTTCAGTTTGGTCTGCTGTATTCGCTGCTCCCAATGCTAAACACAAGCTGCATGACAGCTTTGCTGAACGCCTTCGCTTCAGCCTGCAAGCATAACACCAACTTTCCTGTTGCCTATGATTTTAGCTCAGCACCTTGCTCTCTTGCCCACATGTCCATCCTTGGCCGAATGCGGTGCCCAGTGAAGCCCAACATAAGCTGGAGGAGCAGTACCTGATCTTCTGAGCAGGCACATTACAGCCCTCAGGGTTCAACACTCAGTTCAACAACTTTAGACTGTGGCCTTTCTCCTCCCATTTTAAACCCGTTGCAAAAGAAATCCCATACGTTTGTTTCAATGGACTAACCCCCCTGCCACTCACACAGCAGGCCAACTGACACCTGTTCTTAAGGTTGCTACATCTTGTTGCAATCTCTCCCAGCTAGTTTAATATCCATCACATTTCTCCCTCTCTTTAGTTCTGATGAGTCAGATGGGCGGGACGGCATGGTGGCTCAGTGGTTAAGCACTGCTGTCTCACGGCGCCAAGGACCTGGGTTCAATCCCAGCCCCGGGTCACAGCGCCTGTGGAGTTCGCATATTCTCCCCGTGTCTGTGTCGGTCTCACCCCCACAACCACAAAGATGTGCAGGGTAGGTGGATTGGCCACACTAAATTGCTCCTTAATTGGGGAATTAAAAAAAAAAAATCAGTCAGATGGCCTTGAAACATTAACTGTTTCTCTCTCCATACAGATGCTGCCAGACCTGCTGAGTTTTTCCAGCATCCTCTGTTTGTGTTTCAGATTCCAGCATCTGCACTATTTTATTGTTTATCATTTTTGTTGATCCTTTTCGAATCCTCATACCTGCTGTTTCAGAATACTGATAGCAGCTGTTTGTAGAATTAACTGTAGATTCAAACAATATTTGAACTATACTTTCATTACTCCAGTCAGTAAGGATATCCAAAACCCTTTCTGCTACATCTTGCCTAATAGCATATCCTCACTCTATTTCAACATTCTCTATTTGCCTCCAGATCTCTATAAACACCATATTTCTCCTTAGGAAGTTCTATTTTCCTGTATTATTTGCAAACTTCCAGATATTGTACTTTCAAACCCATTCAAAATTATTTTAAAAAACAAGTAACCGGGCCTGGGTTGCATTGAAAACTTTCTGCGCTAATATGCAATTGAGAATTGTAACATGCAATTACTGAGCCTTTCTTCAAGCCCTTCACTCTGTCTGAGATTAGTAATATCAAATCTTATTATTCCCAAAGAAGTGGCTGTTAATTATATAATTTTATATTACGGCAAAATGCAATGGTGCGAAGTTATTTCATTCAAGCATTTTTGATTGAAATCAACTGGTAAAGTCATATATTTGCAGAAATCTATCTTTTAAAAAATCTTCATTTTTTCCAATTAAGGGGCAATTTAGCGTGGCCAATCCACCTACCCTGCACATCTTTGGGTTGTGGGGGTGAGACGCACGCAGACACAGGGAGAATATGCAAACGACACACGGACAATGACCGGGGCCGGGATCGAACACAGGTCCTCGGTGCTGTGAGACAGCAGTGCTAACCACTGCGCCGCCTTGCTGCCCACAGAAAATTATCTCAGTAAAATTATTCTAATACAGAAAATCAATGTAAATTTGAAATATGAACAGAAAATGTTAGAAATGCACAGATATGACAGAACTTAGAAGGTAAAATGCCAAGAAAACATGTATGTCCTTTTTATGATATTTCTGTGAGTTAACCATTGAACAATGTTGCTCATTTTTCATACCCTGGGAGCCTCCTCTCAGTTAGGGTAGATATTAGCTATGAAACTCAACATTGCCTCCAGTGTACCTGTACCAGTACAGCCTTTGGTCATCTGAGTAAAAGACTATTTGATGACAAAGACCTCAAACCCGGAACCAAGCTCACTATCCACAGGGCTGCAGTGCTGCATACCCTCCCATATGCATCATATTGCTGGGCAATGCGCAGCAGATAAGGAAATCCCTGGAGAAATATCACCTCCGCAAAATCCTGCAAATTCAGTGGCAGGATAGGCGCTCCAACATCTGTATCCTCCCTCAGGCTAACACCCCCAGTGTCGAGGCACTGGTTATAATTTATCAGCTGCGTTGAACATATCATCTACATGCCTGACAAAAGACTGCCAAAACAAGCACTCCACTCCAAACTTCCCGCAACCACTTATCAGGACGTCCACAAAGCCTCACTGAAAAAAAATGCAACAACCCCACCAATTTGTGGGAATCTCTTGCTCTAGACCGCCCAAACTGGAGAAGAAGCATCCGTGAAGGTGCCAACCATTTTGAACATTTCGAACAGACCAAGAGCAAACAGCAGAAGGGGCATATAAAAATCCGAGTATCCTACCCACCTGCTCATCAAACAGTACCTGCCTCACTTCAGGCAGACCTTACTTTGCAGCATTGGACTTTTTAGTCACCTCAGGACCCTGGAGTGGAAGAAAGCCTTCCTAGGTCCCGAGGGATTGCCTACGAGAAGGTATAATAAATGCCCATTTCACCTAGAGCAGGAGCAAACTGTAGGCCTACTGATTATTGGACTACTTTCACCCATCTTTCCATCGGATTTGAAATTGTGGGTAGTTTTGATTATTTTAAGATAGAAAACCTCAGCACTGAGTCACTGATGCACTTTTCCACAGTTTGGAGTGCCGGCGAGTGATGAATGTAACACTAGCTGGTTACTGTAACTCAATTGTCAACAACACATTAGCACTTTAAACAGCTGAGCAGGAAATCAAAGAAGAGGCTCAGTAATGAGAACTTGCCAAAATGTCCAACATTTCAAAATCATCGCAGCTGGTCAGTTTAGCACCATTGACGTGTTACTTTTAATTAACACTGAAGTCTGCTTTTAAGTTATATTTACTCAGAAAGTAGGCAGCCAAACTAAGAATGAGTTTAATGCACAACCACGAGACAATTTCTACATTCCAACAATTACTACGCTTTTCATTGGCTGTAAAGTGCTTCGAGGCAGGGTCATGAAAAGTGTGATATAAATACAAGTCGTTATTTTATTTCAACGGACCAATCAATAGAGCCATTGAAAGTCAACACACCCAGCCTGATCAACCTATTAAATCAGAATTAGCATTTGTATTAAAGGCAATAACCGGTCAGTTTGACTCAGAATAGGAACATTGTGGGTTCAAGTCTAAACCCAGGAGCAGATAATCTAGTTTTTGCAGTATTGCGACATGGTGAATTTCAGATGAGACGTTACAGTTCATGTGGTTCAGGTGGATGTTAGAAACCCCATGATACTGCCTGAAGATGATCAGTGGTTCTCATTTTACCCTGTCTCACATTCCACTTTCAATCAATGCTAAATTAAACTCTCAGATGTTTACAGGATCTTGATGTTTATGCCCAAGACCTCATGGGCAATTTTAAACGAATCCAGGAAGCTGCCAAGATCGAGTGCAACACTGGTTTCATGCGCAGTCTGATTTTACTCCTCAAAGAAGCGAGTCGAGAGCAATATTGGCCAGGGTGTAAAATAAGTGTTCTGCTCAATTCCATGGGTTTGCTGCCTGGCAAGTTTTAAAATGTTTTCTTTTTAAAAAAATTTAGAGTACCCAATTATTTTTTCCCCAATTAAAGGGCAATTTATCGTGGCCAATCCACCGACCCTGCACATCTTTGGGTTATGGGGGTGAGACCCATGCATAAACGTCAGTGACCTGGTACCGGGATCGAACCTGGGACCTCGGCGACGTGAGGCAGCAGTGCTAACCACTGTGCCACCGTGCCGCCCACATGCTGCCTGGCAGTTAAAATTACTTCCCTCATCTCATAGATTTTTGTGTACAACATGGTTGCTACATTTGCCTACAACATAACAGCCACTGCATTACAAAACAATTCACTGTCTTTGGAGCCAAATGCTTCTGAGAGTTGTGATGAAGTATTATGAAAGTGAAATCTGCCTTTATTTGAGGGAGTTTGATTTTTGGCCTTCATCTTATTCAATTCAACTCAGAAGCAGAGCTATGTTAATTTATCATGGGAGTGTCTGCGTTAGTACTGATCACCCCCATCAACTTTTCTGACATGTTGCAGATGGCAGCCTTGATTTCAGTCTTGCTTTTGTCTCCAGGAAGGCCAAGAGTGGCTAGATGCACTACCTCAATGGTAATATAAGCATTGCTGTTAAGATTGCAGACAACCACGTTCTGCAAATGTTGGGAGGTTGAGCAATTCACCCAACATGTACAAGCTAACAGAACGTTCTGCTAACATGCCCTGTGCTCACTCAGCTACTAGGTTATCATTCAGAAAGATATGTATCCCAAAACCAAAGTTCATCCTACTGCCCTTCAGGTGGCAAAGTTTGAATGCAAAGTTAAAAACTATAACGTGTATTAATTGGAAATTGTGGAATCCTCCTTTAACATAAATAGCAATTTCCTCAGAATTTACGACTTCTTACAGCTACCATTATGCAAAGGACAAGAGGTGCTGATTTAAGTTTCTGAAAAAGTATCTGTTTCCATGACAATTTTGACCAATCGTACTCAGCAGCAACTACTGCATTAACATATGACATCTGCTTGATCCACGGATCTTTTTGTTCACATCACCTAACAAAGCTCAGGTATCAACTCCCTCTAATCCCTTTTCTGTTCCACAAGGTTAATGCAGTACTACTTAATTGAGAAACAAAGAAGTTAAATTCACACAGTGCCCATCAGAAACCTAGGTACATCTCAAAGCACTTCACGGCCAATTACGTCTTTTGAAGAGACAGTGTTGTAATGTAGGGGATGTGACAGTCAATTATGCATGTTAATTGGATTTGAACAGCAACCACCAGATAATCTGTTCTGCCAGTGGTGATTATAGAGTAAATGTTGGCCAGGAGGTTGGAGAACTGCCTTGTTCTTCCACTGAGAGTGCTATGGGATCTTTCAGCCAGCCTGGGAGGCAATTAAGGTAGACTCGGAGTCTATGTCAATTAACTATTCCACAGCCCGCCTAAAGTACATGCATCACTGTTGGTCAATGCTGGTTATAGTAAATGTTGCCTCTCATATACAGAGCACTGGGGAGTGCTGAATCACTCCAGTAAGTCCCAACACCAGAAAATCTAACCAAGGAAAGCAGCCAATGTCTAATGAATGGGTGGGTCTACAATTTAACCAATTGACCTTATGGTTAAGGTAGACTGTTTCACCCACAAGTTATTTTGCACACTTAGTTGGGTTTGGATCATATCACATATTGCAGTACTCTGTGCCCTAACCATATTGAATTGCCGCTTATTCAGCAGGATAAGAGTTAAACTGCATCTGCTTTTCATTAGCCTTATTTTCAGAATTCTGCACAGAAGTGGAGTTATCATCAGCTTCACAAGAAAATTCCAGAGTGAGACCATCTGTGTGATATTTAGCTATTGACCCCAGAGGGAGGCTGCCAAATCTAGCACAACACTGGCTTAAATACATAACCATTTGTACCAATTCACACACAACAGCTCTCAGCTATGCCATGAGGTACATTGCAGACGTTGGCAACTCTAGCCGCAAACCACCAAGTAAGAAAATTAAAAATAAATAAGACTGGAAACAAATAACAGATCTACCAGCATCTGAACAGAGGGACAAGAAGTTAACTTTTTGAATAGACGTTCTTTGATCTGAATCTCTTTTCAGGAAATCAAAATGAAGAGGAGGGGTAACATGTGAAAAGTTCAGTATCACTGTTACATAGAGACACTTGTTAGATTTGGGCTTGCAAAATATAGTTTCCATAATTTTCAAAATTTGCACATAAAATTAAATAATAGTGAATTATGAGTGCTGACCTTGAAGAATAAAGAAGAACGAGATAAAGCAAATGTCTGCAGGAAGTTCCGATCAAATTGACATTTTTAAGGTTATTGTGAACAGATGCAGCCACTGTGTTCAGTGTGTCTCAACAGGGCTCGAATGGCTGGATCAGGCACACAAACTGGCACCCAAACTTTACTTGCTGATAACAAATGAAAACAGAAAATGTGGCAACACTAGGCAAGCGTGGCAGGATCCACGGTGAGGCAAAGAGTTAACATTTCAGCTCTGTGGCCTTTCTTCAGAATTCTGATGATAGGTTCCAGACCTGAAACATTAGCTGTTTCTCTCTCCACTGTTGCTGCCAGACCTGCAGAGCGTTTTCAGTACTTTTTGTTTATCATTCTGATTTCCAGCATTCGCAGTACTTTGCTTTTGTATTATTCAAGTTCACCAATATTCTCATAGTCCGAGACAGAATGCCAAGCTGTAACATAGTATTCCCTTATGAGGTTAAGGAGGAAAAACGCGGTAAAGCCAGCTCCAAAACTATAGAAACACAAGCCATTAGTCTGAGAAAGCTGAACATAGTCATGAAATATGAGACCCACTCCTTGATTCACAAAAAACAGTAGCAAAAGTCAGGAATGAATGGCTTAAAGGAAAAAAAGAAAAGAAAAATGTCAATCTGGGCAGCACAGTGGCGCAGTGGTTAGCACTTGCCCCTTAATTGGAAAAATGAATTGGGTACTAGGTCTAGGAAAAAAATGCCAATCAAAAAATAGTTCATTTTCATACCCTGGGAGAATCATTTCAATACCCTTCCCTCTCTGTGTGCCCTTTGGAACCTGTGGCCCACATTTCTTGATCAACATAGTTACAATACAAACATTTACCTGACAAATGGCCACTTATGGCGTCCACAAAAAATTAGAAAGAAGAAATCCATTCTGGTCAATTCCCACCCTTTCAGTCTCCTCACAATCATCAGCAAACTGATAGGTGTTGTGGACAGTGTATTCAAGGTGCACTTGTAAATTCATAGAATCCCTACAGTGCAGTCGGAGGCCATTCGGTCCATCGAATTTGTAGCGACCCTCCAAAAAAAAACACCCTACTTCGACCCACTTCCCCCACATTATCCCCGTTCCCCACCTAACCGTCGCACAATACGAAGCAATTTAGCATGGCCATCTAACCTGCACATCTTTGGACTGTGGGAGGAAACTGGAGCACCTGGAGGAAACCCCCCAGTCACGGGGCGAACGTGCAAACTCCACACAGATAAGGTCGGAATTGAACCTGGGATCCTGGCGCTATGAGGTAGCAGTGCTAACCATTGTGCCCATTTATTCACTTATTCAGCAACAACCTGCTCACTGGTGTTCAGTTTGGGTTCCACCAGGGCGACTCAACTCTAGACGTCAATACAGCCTTGGTCCAAAGATGGACAAAAGAGTTGAGATTCAGAGGAATTAAAGGGGTGCAGGAGCGGAAGGACTTGAATGTATAAGTGCATAGATCATTGAAAGTGGCAGGATGGTGGAGAGAGCAGTTAATAAAGCATACAGTATCCTGGGCTTCAATATTGGGGCATAGAGCACAAAAGCAAGGAGATTCATGAGACACTAGTTAGACCTCAGCTGGAATATTGTCTACAGTTCTGGGCGCTACACGATAGGCGGTGAACTCATTGGAGAGAGTGCAGAAGAGGTTTACAAGAATTGTTCCAGGGATGAGAAACTTCAGTTATGAGGATAGATTGGAGGCGTTGGGACTGTTCCCCTTGGAGAGAAGGTTAAGAGCAGATTTGATAGAGATCTTCAAATTCACGAGGTGACTGGACAAAGTAGATAGGGAGAAATTGTTCATATTCATTAAAAGATCAAGAACGAGGCACAGATTTAAATTGATTTGCAAAAGAAGCAAATGTGATGGGAGAAAAAACCTTTTCACACGACGAGTGGTTCAGGTCTGGAATGCACTGCCTGGAAGTGTTGTTGGGGCAGATTCATGGAGGCATTCAAAAGGGCAGGAGATGGTTACTTGAATAAAAGCAATGTGCTGGGGTGCAGGGAATAGACAGGGGAATGGCACTAACGCACGATGCTTGTTTGGAGAGCCGGTACAGACACGATGGGCCAAAGGGCCTCCTTCTGCGTCTTAATTCTGTGATTTAGAACATACAGCGCAGAAGGAGGCCATTCGGCCCATCGAGTCTGCACCGACCCACTTAAGTCCTCACTTCCACCCTATCTCTGTAACCCAATAACCCCTCCTAACCTTTTTGGACACTAAGGGCAATTTAGCATGGCTAATTCACCTAACCTGCACATCTTTGGACTGTGGGAGGAAACCGGAGCACCCGGAGGAAACCCACGCAGACATGGGGAGAACGTGCAGACTCTGCACGGACAGTGAACCAGTGGGGAATCAAATCTGGGACCCTGGCGCTGTGAAGCCACAGTGCTAGCCACTTGTGCTACCGTGCTGCCCAATTGGGTGGGATGAAAGTGAATGCTCTTGACATCAAGGCAGCATTTGTCTGAGTGCGGCATCAAGGAGACCTATCAAAACTGGAGTCAATGGGAATAAGGGGGGAAAGTCTCCACAGGTTTAAGTCTTTAGCACAAAAGATGGTTGTGGTTGTTGGAGGTTAAACATCTCAGTCCAAGGACACTGCTGCAGGTGTTCCTCATAGTTGGCCCAACCGTTTTCAGCTGCTTCATCAATGGCCTTCCCTTGAATATGAGGCCAGAATTGGTAAAGTTTGTTGATAATTGAAGTGTTCAGTACCGTTTTCAACTCCTGATATACTGAAGCAGTCTGGAGCAGCATTTGAGGTTGGAGTTGCAAGTCTCAGGAGTGACCCGTGCCCCTCCAAAATGAGAATAAATTTGTGTTGTAGAACACCAAGGAAATATCTGGAGCTTGCACAGATGTCACTTGTTAATCGTGGCATTGTAAGCAAAAGTGGCAAGTTAAGAGCATTAGAGAAAAAGGCTTTTTGTTTAAATATGACTTTTCCTATCGTATACTGATGCCAATGTATTAAATCAAATTTGTAGTATAATTGTATAAAGAGAAATCAGCAAAACAAATAACATAAGAAACTGGAGAAATATGCAAAATCATAGAATCCCTACTGTGCAGGAGGCCACTTGGCCCATCGAGTCTGCAGCGACTCTCCAAAAGAGCACTTCACCCATGTCCACGCCACCCTATCCCCGTAATCCCATAACTTGCACATCCCTGGACACAAAGTGACAATTAATCCTGGCCAATGCATCTAACCCGCACATCTTTGGACTGTGGGAGGAAACCGGAGCACCCGGAAGAAACCCACGCAAACACAGGGTGAAAGTACAAACTCCACACAGAGAGTGACCCAAGGCCGGAATTTAACCTGGCCTGTGAGGCAGTAGAGCTAACCACTGTGCTGCCGTGTCGCCCATAAATTGATCTCAAATTACTTTGCAGAACCACAAATCATAAAGCAGTGAAATATAACTATGTTGATTCTTTCACAATGGTTAGGTTGACCCTGGAATGTGACTTGTGCATTAAAAAAATGCGAACGTTAATTCTGGCTCTTCATGGCACAAAGCCATTAAAGAAAAAAACAGTGCCGAGTAAAAGAAAACAGTACAACAATCAAGTAACTGTAAACAGACCAATTCATCTAGGCGATTCCAATGTCTCATTATTTATCTTTAGACTTGGCTATGTGCTAAATACTGCTTCTTTTCACTATCAATAATTGCACTCATATAGCAGTTCGATGGCACAGTGCATCCAAGCTATTAGTCTGTTTGACTTAATTCCACCACGTCACCTCATTGACCTTCATTTCCCAGCGTCAGGCAGCTAAAACCAGCTAAAAGGCTGCCTGCCTGGCAACCACACAACTAACCAACATATTAGATAAAAGCAAAATACTGTGGATGCTGGAAATCTGAAATAAGAACTGAAAATGTCAGATAAACTCAGCAGATCTGGCAGCATCTGTGGAGAGAGAAACAGAGTTAATGTTTCGAGTCCACATGATCCTTCTTCAGATAGCAGATTGTCTACAGTGCTGTCAACAGTGAAATATTGTCATGCCATTCAATGGCTGCAGTTACATTTGGAGACTCTGAGGCGGAGGTGGGGCACCTAGGAGACCTTTGTAAAACGCTGAGGGCAAAGGTGGAGGAGCAGGAGAATGCCTCGAGAAGGCAGAACCTGCGAATAGTGGGCCTGCATGAAGGAGTGGAAGGTTCGAGTGCCACGAGGTACGTCTCGAGGATGCTGGCGGGACTGGTGGCAGACGGGGTGCGGGATAAGGCACCTGAAGCAGACCGAGTGCATAGGTCTCGGAGGCAAAAGCCTAGAGCTGGGAGCCGCCGCGGGCGGTGATCGTGAGACTCCATAAATTTGTGGAGAAAGAGAAAATTCTACGGTGGGCCAGAGAGAGGCATAGCTGCTACTGGGAGGGAAATAACGTCCGGATTTATCAGGACATCGGAGTTGGCAAAACGGCGGGCAGGTTTCAACAAGGCCAAGGCGGTGCTGTATCGGCGGCAGATCAGGTTTGGTGTGCTCTACCCGGCAAAATTATGGGTGATGTTCGGAGTCCGGGAGTATTATTTCGAGACCCCAGAAATGGGGCTGGTTTAGCACACTGGGCTAAATAGCTGGCTTTTAAAGCAGACCAAAGCAGGCCAGCAGCATGGTTCAATTCCTGTACCAGCCTCCCAGAACAGGCACCGGAATGTGGCGACTAGGGGAGGGCTACTTGTGACAATAAGCGATTTTCATTTCATATCATTCAGAAGCGGCTGAAGACTTCATTAAGGAGCATAAACTGGGGGAGAACTGAGTGGACAATGCTTGGGAACCGGGGTGCTGGCACTATGTAATGGTCGGGAGCATGGGGGATTTTCGCCTTTTGTGTGTGGGGGGGGGGGGTTCTGTTCAATGTTGAGATTGTAAGGAGTTGTAGGGGTGAAACGTTTATGGGGGATGGATTTTATGGGACTGTTTGTGTTTAACATCTGTTTGTTTGTTTTTGGAGAAGGCTACCTGGAGTTCAGGAGAAGTCCTTGTTTGGGTGGGGAAGGGGAAGGCCAGCAGGAGGCCTTCTTCCTTGAGCGGAGGAGTGAGGGGGTCATTAGGATGTGCCTTTGGGCAGGGGCAGCCGCGCTAGCAGGTCATGCGGGTGAACGGAAGTGAGGTAGTGGGGGAGAAGGCCAAGAGGGGTGGCCGGGGGGAGGGGGAAAAGGGGGGGGGGCGTGGGGGGAGAAGAAGGGGAAGGGGAAAAGCGGTGGGGGGGGGGGTACTGCGATGCGGCAGGGGGTGAGAGATGACATGGTCAAGGGCGAAGAAAGGGGCCATCTAGGATGGGCTAGGTACAGAGTGGAATTAAAGGGGCAGGAGTTAAGTGGGGAAGATGACAGACGGTAGAGGGGATTGGAGGCACAAGCCTCCGGTATGGTTGGTAACGCGGAACATCCGGGGACTGAATGGGCCGGTTAAAAGGTCCCGGGTGTTCGTGTACCTCAGGAGCTTGAAAGCGGGGGTGGTCTTTCTGCAGGAGACCCACCCAGGTTAGGTTAAGGAAGGGGTGGGTCGTGCAGGTTTTTCACTCGGGGTTTGATTTGAAGTCGAGGAGTGTGCCGATTTTAATGAGCAAAAAAATGGAATTTGAGAGTGCGAAGGAGGTGAGGGATCCAGGTGGGAGATATGTGATTGTGAGTGGGGTATTGGAAGGGGCACCGGTCGTGTTGGTAAATGTGTATGCCCCAAATTGGGATGATGTGTGTTTAGCACACTGGGCTAAATCGCTGGCTTTTAAAGCAGACCAAGGCAGGCCAGCAGCACGGTTCAATTCCCATACCAGCCTCCCCGAACAGGCGCCGGAATGTGGCGACTAGGGGCTTTTCACAGTAACTTCATTGAAGCCTGCTTGTGACAATAAGCGATTTTCATTTCATTTCATTTCATTTCATGAGGGGGTTGCTGACAGCAATCCCGGATTTTGGCACGTACCAGTTGATCACGGGAGGAGATTTTAACCGTGTCCTGGAGCCGAGGGTGGATAGATCGAGCCCCAGGTCGATGGGTAGGGTACGAATGGCAAGGGAGCTGGGGAGGTTTATGGAAAGGATGGGTATGGTGGATCCATGGCGCTTTCAGAACCCAGGGGGAAGGGAGTATTCCTTCTTTTCACACGTCTATAAGGTGTATTCGAGGAATGATTACTCTGTAGTGAGTCGGGAGATTTTGGTTGGGGTGGAGGAGGCAGAGTATGCGGGGATAGTAATCTCGGACCACTGGCTGGATATTCGGTTCAGTACGGGACGAGAGCAGAGGCTGGAGTGGAGGTTTGATCATAGAATTTACAATGCAGAAGGAGGCCATTCGGCCCATCAAGTCTGTACCGGCTCTTGGAAAGAGCACCCTACCCTAGGTCAACACCTCCACCCTATCCCCATAACCCAGTAACCCCACCCAACACTAAGGGCAATTTTGGACACGAAGGACAATTTATCATGGCCAATCCACCTAACCTGCACATCTTTGGATTGTGGGAGGAAACCGGAGCACCCGGAGGAAACCCACACACACACGGGGAGGATGAGCAGACTCCGCACAGACAGTGACCCAAGCCGGAATCGAACCTGGGACCCTGGAGCTATGAAGCAATTGTCTATCCACAATGCTACCGTGCTGCCCGTTGACTTGGGATTGTTGGCGGATGGAGGTTTTTGTGATAAGGTGCGGTCGGCGATTAGGGATTATGTGGCGTTCAATCAGAATGGGGAGGTGTTGGCAGGCATTTTTTGGGAAGCACTGAAGGCAGTGGTCCGGGGAGAAATTATCTCATTTACGGTTCGTGCGAATAAGGAAAGGAGGGCGGAACATGACTGCCTAGTGAGCGAGATAGTGGAGGTGGACAGGGAACATTCAAGAGTGCCCACAGTGGGGGGATTGGTAAGGAGGAAAATGTTGCAGGGGCACTTTGACAGGCTGACAACGGGGAGGGCGGTAGGGCAACTGCGTAGGGCAAGAGGGGTGCAATACGAGTATGGGGAGAAGGCGAACCGCATGCTGGCGCACCAGCTGCAGAGGCAGGCTGCGTCCAGGGAAATAGTGAAGATCCGGACTGGGGCTGAGGATGTGGTGTCAGAGCCAGGGAAGATAAATGAGGCATTTAAAGAGTATTACCAGGGACTTTATAAGGCAGACCCAGGAGGAGAGGAGGGGGACATTGGGTGGTTTCTGGACGAGCTGGTATTTCCCCAGGTGGAGGAAGCAAAGAGGCAGGCGTTGGAGGAGCCCCTGGGGCTGAGGGAGGTGCTGGATAGTATCAGGGGTATGAAGTCGGGGAAGGCCCCTGGGCCGGATGGGTACCCGGCAGAATTTTATAAGGAATTTGCGGCGGACCTGGCACCACATCTGTTGGGGGCCTTTAATGAAGCACTGGAGAAGGGGGAGTTGCCGGAGACGATGAAGCAGGCAGTAATCACACTAATCCCCAAAAAAGGGAAGGATTCGGTGGAATGTGGGTCGCATAGACCCATATCACTATCGAACACGATGTGAAAGTATTGGCTAAGTTGTGGCAGGGAGGATGGAGGATTGCGTCCTGGGGTGGTTACAGAAGATCAAACAGGCTTCGTGAAGGGCAGGCAGCTCACGAGTAATATAAGACGGAAGTTGAATGTTGTGATGAATCCGTCGAGAGCTCTGGTACCGGAGGTGGTGGTGTCCATGGACGCGGAGAAAGCATTTGATCGGGTGGAGTGGTGGTACTTGTTCAAAGTTTTGGGAAGGTTTGGGCCGAGATTTGTGGCATGGGTGCGGTTGCTGTATGTGGCGCCAAGAGAGGGTGAGGACGAACGATATGAGCTCACAAAGCTTTGACTTACACAGGGGTACGAGGCAGGGGTGCCCGCTGTCGCCGCTGCTGTTTGCGCTGGCCATAGAGCCATTGGCGATGGCTCTCAGGGGGTCGGCAGAGTGGCAGGGGATAATGAAGGGACAGAGGGAGCATTGGGTGTCGCTCTATGCCGATGACCTCTTGCTATATGCTTCGGAACCGTTGGAGAGTGTGGGAAGGATTATGGGCCTGTTGGGGAGATTTGGAGGGTTCTCGGGATACAAGCTGAACGTAGGGAAAAGCGAGGTCTCCCAGTGAATGAGCTGGCACAGCGGGCTAATTTAGGGGGGGATGCCATTTACGGTAGCGAGGGATAGGTTTAGGTACTTGGGGTTTCAGGTAGCGAGAGAATGGACGGGGTTCCATAAGTGGAACTTAACGAAGCTGTGGAGGAGGCCAGGGAGGATCTTAAAAGGTGGGATACACTGCACTTAACGTTGGCGGTGAGGGTCCAAGTGGTGAAAATGAATATTCTGCCGAGGTTCTTGTTAATCTTTGAGGCTCTCCCGATCTTTATACCAAAGGCCTTTTTTCGGAAAGTGTACACGATCATCTCTGACTTTGTATGGGCGGGGAAGGTGCCGAGGGTGGGGAGGACCCTGCTAGAGGCAGAGGCAGAGGGGGGGGTTGGCATTGCCAAACTTGCTTCATTATTATTGGGCAGCGAATGTGGACAAGGTGCGGAGATAGATCTGTATTGTTGATTGTTGGGAAGAATGTTTCCCGGGGTGTTTATTTGCTGTAACCTACTTTGATACAAGTTTGAATAAAATGAGTTTAAAAAAAAGTAGTTGGTAAGGTAAATATCTTACTGCTTGTCCCTCTATAGCTGCTCTCTGTCGCCCCAGCACGTCCTGTAGCTGTGTGAAGTTCTGAATAAATGCCACCACCTCAGCCTGGAAGCGTTGGGTGTGCACATACTGCACTGATGCCATTTGAAGACTTACTCTCATATCACAATCTCGCTTCAGCTTCGGGTCTGCTCTGCCATACCTGGTTTCAGACAAAAAAAATTGCCTTATTCACCAACAACTTGCATTTGGTATTTCAATGGTGCAAGCGGACAACAAGCCAAAGTAGGAGATAGTAGGAAAGGTGATTAAAAGCTTAGTTAAAAAGGGGGAGAGGTGGAAAGGATTAGGAACAGAATTCCAAAGTCCGAGGTAACTGAAAGCATTGTAACCAATGATAGGGTGAAGGAAGGTGGAGGGATGCACTGGAGATCAGAGCAACTGAGAGTTTGGGATTGCACAGTAATGCTGGTTGGTGAGAAAGGGAGGGGACAAGGACATGAAGGATTTGAACACAAGAATGCAAATTTTAAATTTGAAGTGTTTAGAATCGGCAACTAAGGTAGTTCAGCAAAGGCAGGGGTGACAGATAGAATCATAGAATTTACAGTGCAGAAGGAGGCCATTCAGCCCATCGAGGCTGCACCGGCCCTTACAAAGAGCACCCTACTGAAGCTCATATCTACCCTATCCCTGTAACCCCCACTTAACATTTTTTTGGATACTAAGGACAATTTAGCATGGCCAATCCCCCTAATCCGCACATCTTTGGACTGTGGGAGAAAACCGGAGCACCCGGAGGAAACCCACGCAGACACGGGGAGAACGTGTAGACTCCACGCACACAGTGACTCAAGCCGGGAATCGAACCTGGGACTCAGGAGCTGTGAAGCAACTGTGTTAACCACTATGCTACTGTGCTGCCCTAGATAATAGAGGAGTCTAACCTGACATGAGACAGGATCAGGGCAACAGAATTTGGATCAGCTGGTGCTTACGGAGGGTAGATTATGGGAAGTCAGCCAAAACAGTCAAGGAGCAATTGAGTTTGGTGTCGAGACATAGGTAAGGGTTTCAGCTGCATGTGGAATGAGGCAAGGGAAGAGCTGTGCAATATTTTAGAGGTGAAAGCAGACACTGCAGTGGAAAGGATAGTGGCCATGGTAGAAGATCAATAAACTTCGCTGTGTAACAAAGAATGGAAAAATGTATTTTTTTAAAAATAAAGTTTGAGTACCCAATTATTTATTTTTTTCCAATTAAGGGGCAGTCCACCTAATCTTTGTGGGGGTGAAACCCACGCAGACACGGGGAGAATGTGCAAACTCCAAATGGACAGTGACCCAGGGCCAGCATTTGAACCCGGATCCTCAGCGCCACAGTCCCAGTACTAACCACTGTGCCATGTGCCGCCCCGGAAAAATATATTATAAAAGTTTCCATGAGTGTGTTAAAATCTCACCCATATTTGGGTCAGCTTTAACAAAAAGAATACAATCAGTTCACACAGAGCAACTTTAGTTTTAAGACTGCACTAATACAATTCAAATATCATGGCCTCAATATGTATCTCAGTTGGTGTCAAAGCCAATTGGTTCTCCAATATGGACATACTGACTGATCACAATTCGCCAGCTGTCCATCATGGAGAGATATCAAGTAGAGACTGCACTCTTATACATGAGAAATAATCACTGTATTCATCCCCAAGGGGTTCCAGCAACCAAATGGGACAGTGGTTAGCCAAGCTTTGGAGTTGGAGGATGTGGTATTATAGGTATTACGGTACCTGATAGGCTAAAGCACCATTGGTGGAAACTGTATGCTTTCTATTGGTTAGAATGTATGATAGCTCCGCCCTGCTAGGCGGGGTATAAGAACCCCTGCCGCCCCAGCAGCCTTCATTCTGTACCTGAGCTGCTGGGGGAACACCTAGCTTATTAAAGTCTTCAGTTGGACTACAACCTCGCTTTAGTGGTCATTGATCGTGCATCAATTTAATAAGCTAGTTTTTTTAAGAAGAAAGGATGGAGCTCCGAATCAAGCCGGAGTGTCTGCAACTTAGCCCCCACGCGGCGAACTCAGTGGCAATCTTTAAGCACTGGCTGGCGTGCTTTAAAGGGTATCTCGGGACGGCCGAATACGCACCCACAGGAGAGCAGAAACTGCACGTCCTGCACTCAAGGGTGAGCCCGGAGATTTACACCCTCATCGAGGAAGCGCAAGACTTCGATGCAGCAACAGAGCTGCTAAAAGGACACGAAATTTGCCCGGTCTACGCCCGGCACCAGCTTGCAACAAGGCGACAAACCCCTGGGGATTCGCTGGAGGAATTCTACCGTGCACTCCTGGTGTTGGGAAGAAGCTGCAGCTGCCCGCAGGTTTCGGCGAGCGAACACACGCAACTCTTAGTCCGGGACGCTTTTGTGGCAGGTATGCTATCTTTACAAATTCGCCAGCGTCTGTTAGAAAAGGACACCCTAGGTCTCAGGGAGGCACGGGCCCTTGCAGGCTCCCTGGACGTGGCCTCCAGGAACACCCACGCTTACTTTCCCGACCGCGCGGCAGCGTGGAACCCCTCCGCGGCCGACCATTCCCCCACAGGCCTGCGCTGCAAGGCGGTCTGGCAATCCTGAGGGGCCCCGCTGCTACTTTTGCGGGCAGGCCAAGCACCCCCGCCAGCGCTGCCCGGCCCGCGCATCCGCCTGCAAGGGATGCGGCAAAAAGGGCCATTTCGTGGGGGTATGCCAGGCCCGTGCGGTTGCCGTGGTCTCCGGCGGCGAATGCGGACCACAACTACAAGCTTCTCCACGGGCCCCGTGCGGCTAGCGGTCGCCGCTATCTTCATATTCCAGGGCCACGTGCGGACCCCGGGCGCCGCCATCTTGTTCCGCGGACGCCACGTTGGAGGGATGGGCGCTGCCATTTTGTGCATCCCCAGCCATGTGCGACCAACGGGACGGCATCTTGGATGAAGCCCCAGGACCCCAGCTCAGCTGACCACGCACTGCCCGAACAGAACTCTCAACTGCTGCGATTAGCCTCGGTGAGTCTGGATCAGTCTCGGCCCCGAACACTCTCAACTGCTACGACGACCGTATTCATCAACGGGCACGAGACGTCGTCCTGCCTAATCGACTCTGGGGGCACGGAGAGTTTCATACATCCTGACACGGTAAGGCGCTGTTCTCTCCTCATCCACCCAATTAATCAAAAACATCTCCCTGGCTTCCGGTTCACACTCAGTGGAGATAAAGGGGTTTTGTGTAGCAAACCTCACAGTCCAGGGAAGGGAGTTCAAAAATTTCCGTCTCTACATCCTTCCCCACCTCTGCGCGGCTACAGTCCTGGGTTTAGACTTTAGTGTAACCTTCAAAGTCTGACCTTCAAATCCGGCGGCCCTATACCCCCCCTTACTGTCTGCGGCCTCGCGACCCTTAAGATCGACCCGCCTTCCATGTTTGCGAACCTCACCCCGGATTGCAAACCCGTCGCCACCAGGAGCAGACGCTACAGTGCCCAGGACCGGATCTTTATTAGGTCAGAGGTCCAAAGGCTACTGAGGGAAGGGGTCATTGAAGCCAGTAACAGCCCCTGGAGAGCTCAAGTAGTGGTGGTAAAGACCGGGGAGAAGCATAGGATGGTCATCGACTAGTCAGACCATCAACAGGTTTACGCAGCTGGACGCGTACCCTCTCCCCCGCATATCCGACCTGGTAAACAGGATCGTGCATTATAAGGTCTTCTCCACGGTGGATCTCAAGTCCACCTACCACCAGCTCCCCATCCGTACTAGTGACCGCAAATACACTGCCTTCGAGGCAGATGGGCGGCTCTATCACTTCTTAAGGGTTCCCTTCGGTGTCACCAACGGGGTCTCGGTCTTCCAGCGCGAGATGGACCGAATGGTTGACCGGTACGGTTTACGGGCAACATTCCCATATCTCGATAATGTCACCATCTGCGGCCATGACCAGCAGGACCACGACACCAACCTCCGAAAATTTCTCCAGACCGCTAAAATCCTTAACCTTACATACAACAAGGATAAATGCGTGTTCAGCACCGACTGCCTAGCCATCCTTGGCTACATAGTGCGAAGTGGAGTTATAGGCCCCGACCCTGAACGCATGCGCCCCCTTATGGAGTTCCCCCTCCCTCACTGCTCCAAGGCCCTGAAACGTTGCCTAGGTTTTTTTTAGCTACTACGCCCAGTGGGTCCCCAACTACTCGGACAAGGCCCGTCCCGATCCAATCCACAGCTTTTCCCCTGTCGATAAGAGGCACGCCAGGCCTTCAGCCGCATCAAAGCAGACATTGCAAAGGCCACGATGCACGCCATCGACGAGTCGCTCCCCTTCCAGGTCAAGAGCGATGCGTCCGATGTAGCTCCGGCCGCCACCCTCAACCAAGCGGGCAGACCCGTGGCCTTCTTCTCTTGTACCCTCCATGCTTCCGAAATCCGCCACTCCTCAGTCGAAAAGGAGGCCCAGGCCATAGTAGAAGCTGTGCGACATTGGAGGCATTACCTGGCCGGCAGGAGATTCACTCTCCTCACGGACCAACGGTTGGTTGCTTTCATGTTTGATAATGCACAGCGGGGCAAGATAAAAAACGACAAGATCTTGCGGTGGAGGATCGAACTCTCCACCTACAACTACGAGATCATGTATCATCCCGGGAAGCTAAACGAGCCTCCTGACGTCCTGTCCCGCGGCACATGTGCCACTGCACAAGTGGACCGCCTCCGAGCCCTCCACGAGGACCTCTGCCACCCGGGGGTCACTCGCTTTTTCCATTTTATCAAGACCCGCAACCTGCCCTACTCCATCGAGGAGGTCAGGACAGCCACCAGGGACTGCCAAATCTGCGCGGAGTGCAAACCGCACTTCTACCGACCAGAGAAAGCGCACCTGATAAAGGCTTCCCGTCCCTTTGATCGTCTCAGCATGGACTTCAAAGGCCCCTTCCCCTCCACCGACCGCAACACGTACTTCCTGAACGTGATTGACGAGAACTCCCGGTTCCCATTCGCCATCCTCTGCCCCGACATGACCGCAACCACCGTCATCAAGGCCCTCCATAGCATCTTTGCACTGTTCGGGTTCCCCGCTTACATACAGTGATAGGGGGTCCTCCTTTATGAGCGACGAACTGCGTCAATTCCTGCTCAGCAAGGGCATCGCCTCGAGCAGGACGACCAGTTACAACCCCCGGGGTTACGGACAGGTAGAGAGGGAGAACAGAACGGTCTGGAAGACCGTCCTGCTGGCCCTACGGTCCAGGAACCTCCCAGTCTCCCGCTGGCAAGAAGTCCTCCCGGATGCCCTCCACTCCATCCGGTCACTGCTTTGTATGACCACCAATTAGACACCCCACGAACGTCTCCTTGTCTTCCCTAGGAAGTCCTCCTCTGGGACCTCGCTCCCGACCTGGCTGGCATCCTGCTCCGAAAACACGTGCGGGCGCACAAGTCGGACCCATTGGTCGAGAGGGTAACCCCCAGTACGCCTATGTGGCGTACCCCGACGGCCGACAAGATACGGTCTCCCTACGAGACCTGGCGCCTGCCGGATCCCCACGCACATCCCAGCCACCAGTCCCACCCTCCCCTCCACCGCAGCACCTTACAGCAGGATCGGTCCTTCCGCCGACCCCGTCTAGGCCCCCTCCCCCCCACCGATGCCCTCCGCAGGCGCTCCCTTCCCAGATCAACCGTTTTACCCACCAGCGCTGTCTAGGGATGCCGAAGCTGCCACAGAGTTCGAGGCCACGCTCCCGGAGTCACAGACGCCCGAGCCTCCACCGGAGTCACCACCGAAGCCCGGACGATCACAAAGGATGACCAGGGCCCCCAATCGACTGATTGTTTCATTTTAATTGTAAACTGTAAATATAAACCATCAAATGTACATAGCTATCAGAATTGTAAATGGTTACTAAACACTGTATGGAGGTAATACAGTACCTCCATAACTAATTATACCACGTTTCCATGTTTTGTAGTTTCAGGCCACCACCCCGCCGGACTCCTTTTTAACAGGGGGTGAATGTGGTATTATAGGTATTACGGTACCTGATAGGCTAAAGCACCATTGGTGGAAACTGTATGCTTTCTATTGGTTAGAATGAATGATCGCTCCGCCCTACTAGGCAGGGTATAAGAACCCGTGCCGCCCCAGCAGCCTTCATTCTGTACCTGAGCTGCTGGGGGAAACATCTAGCTTATTAAAGCCTTCAGTTGGACTGCAACCTCACTTTAGTGGTCCTTGATTGTGCATCAGAGGGCAGGGTCTACATGCACTCAGCACTACTGTATAGGTATTTGGGGCGGCATGGTGGCACAGTGGTTAGCACTGTAGCCTCACAGGGACCCAGGTTCAATTCTGGGCTTGGGTGACTGTGTGTGGAGTTTGCGCTTTCGCCCGTGTCTGCATGGGTTTCCTCCGGGTGCTCTGGTTTCCTCCCACAGCCCAAAGATGTACAGGGTAGGTGGATTGACCATACTAAAAATTGCCCGTTAGTGTCCAAAGATATTTAGGTTAGGTGGGGTTACAGGGATAGGGCAGCGAAGTTGCCCTAGATAGGGTACTCTTGCCGAGGTCCCAGGTTCGATCCCGGCTCTGGGTCACTGTCCGTGTAGAGTTTGCACATTCTCCCCGTGTTTGCGTGGTTTTCACCTCCATAATCCAAAGATGTGCAGGGTAGGTGGATTGGCCACGCTAAATTGCCCCTTAATCTAAATTTAAAATTAAAAAAAAAAAAATAGATAGGGTGCTCTTTCCGAGGGTCAGTGCAGACTTGATGGGCCGAATGGCCTTCTTCTGCTCTGTAGGGATTCTATGATTCTAACAAGGTGCACAAGCTGTGGAAAAGTAAAATAAATTCTTTTTAAAAGTACAAATGCAACATGAAACTCAATTCCAGGTGTACTAAAGATATTTTACTTGAGGCAAAATAAATTTTTACGATCAGTAGCAGTTTTTTTAATATATGATAAGTCAATCAGGATTTAATAGCAGCTGTATTTTGTCCCCTCAAGCACTCATGCTCATTACAATCCTCCAGCTGCAATCTTTTCTTTTACATTTTTTGTTGCCCGCACAGTTCTGGTGTAGAACATTGTGAAGTCAAACAGGAAAAATTTGACCTCCCTTTTAAACCATTCTCTGTCTGGGACTCTGTAGAACGAATGGAACGAATCTTTCAACTTCCTGCAGAATCACAGATATATCATAGCAGTTATTTAAAGACTGAGAGCTGCTCTTCTTTCATTTCGCAGCTTTGGACGACAAAATGAAATGCCAAAACCCAACCGGAGATTTTTCTTACTCCTCCATTTTATTTGCAAAGAACGCAGAAAGAATAGTTATAGCTTTCTATGAATAAGGTAAAAGTTAATAAAAACAACACACAAATGCATACTTGTAAATGTTGAACACAAGTGCCTCTTTGCCGCTAGTGGTAAAACGTTCCCTGTAAAGTTCTCCATGAGGCGTCAGGTCACTGAGGGAAAGGCTGCCAAGACTGCCTTGTAGAGCAAAGTCCCCATCTGCACAATATAAATGTAGTCACAATGAGCAAACAAGACTAACTGGTAAAACAATTCAGAATAAGAAGAAAATCTGATCAGCTTCAATCATATACAAACGAATGAGAAAATCAGACACTGAGCATACTTACATTACATATTTCAACATTAGTGTCAGAGGGGTTTGTGGAGGATAAATTTCTCTCAGCTTCCTCCCTAGCTATCGAACATGGATCCAGGGCAGTAGTATGATTACTCCATTCTCTATCCACTAAGGTGAACCTCCAGGTTAACTCTGCTACCATTAAGAATTAATAGTTTGGTGTGTCGGAAGATCCGGGAGTCCAGGGGGTGAGAGAAGCCAATGTTTTGGCTTTTGCCTCCCCGATAGCCCGGAGATGGATTTTGTTAGGGTGGCGAGACTCAGAGCCCCGAAAGCGTGAGTGTGGGTGAGTGACCATGCAGAATTCCTGAGGCTGGAGAAGGTCAAGTTCGCTCTGAGGGGGTCGAGATTTGCTGTGGTGGCAGTGGTTTTGGGGGGGGGGGGGCAATTTCAAATCAGTTCTTTAGTAGAAACACAACAGTCATACGGAAGTGGTCAATAATGGAAGACTAATACTGACTGATAGGAAAAGTTATGAGCCCTGAAACATTGTACTTAAAGTTTGCAGGAGAATATTGATGGAGTATTTAAGATGCTCATGTACTTTTAACACACTGCAGAAACCTAGTAAGTGGTTTACCAAATATTAATTACTTGTTTGCACATAGCAAGATTCCTCAAAGGGCAATTAGATGAACGATCAGCTAATCTATTTTTGGTCATGCAGTGGAAGGAGGAAGGTTAACCAGGATACTGAAAACACTCCCTCGTCTTCTAGAAATAGTGCCACGGGATCTAACTGAACATTCAGGCAACACTGAGGTTTAATGTCTCTTTAGAAAGGTGATGATGACGCTGCAGCACTCCTTTAGTACTGTAATAAAGAACCAAACAAGCTTACATGCTCAACATGAGATGGGCTTGAATCCAGAGGCACAGAGGCAAGAGTGCCTTCTAGCTAACAATACAATAGACTTTGAAGTGGGCTATTGTTGGGTAGATTACAAACAACAAGAGCTCAAACTGCAATGAGTAGCTTGGCCAGCTATTCTGTTTTGCTGATGTCAGCTGAAAGAGGAATGCTGGTTAAGATACTAAATGGAAGCTGTAATTATATCAACTCCAATCGCTAGCGAATAATTCTATTTGGTTTCCTCCTGAAGTTCCCATTAACATAGAAGTCAGTGTCCAGAAAATTAAGTTCTGTACACATGACATGGCAGCAGCTTGGAGTAATGGGCCAGGAAATGCTATGAGCCCTGATAAAAACCCAAATATAGTCCTAAAGATCTGTTCACGAGAGCTAGTCTTTTCATTATAGCTATTAAATTAGCATTTACCTAACAACATGGAAACTTTCCCAGCCATGGCCTATCCACAAGAAACCCTACCAATGACCACCCATTAGATTACTCCAAATCACTGAACTAATGGCAGGAATCATCAAAAGTTCCTTCACCCCACCACAGGTTCCACTAGAACCATTAAGCTCCTGACTTCATTGCAGTTCAGCTCAGATATGGATGCAAACACAAAGTCAAAGGAGAGGTAAGAGCAGCTGCCTTTAATACGCAGGCAGCATTTGACCAATGCACCTTGAAACACAAGAGATTACCATCGTTATAGGCGTGTTATTAGTGCCCTAAAGCATCACTGCGTAAGTACCTCAGGAAAACATTCTCAGCCCAATAATCTTCAGATACTTCATTGATGACAGTCCCTCTGTCCTAATGATAGGGGTAGATCTGATTACTGATAATTCCAGTGTTCACGTTTCTGATAATGAAGCACTGCATGCTAGTCTACCGCATGACCTAGATAATATCCAGACTTGGGTTGATATGTACTACATAACATTTGCACTGTGTAAGTGGCAGACAATCACCATCTTAAAGTCCAGCCATATCCCCCAAAGTACGATGACACCATCACTGCCGAATTTCCCACCAACATTTTGGGAGTCACTGCTCTTAAAAACATGTGAGTCAGCCATGATATTCTATGATATTTACACTGGGGCTACGAACGCAGAGTTGAGGCTGGACGCACCGCAGCAACTAGCTTGACTCCCGATTCCTCAAAGCTTGAATAGGCACCTGGGAAGATGGTGGCACCGTAGCATTGTCGCTGGATTAGTAATCTAGAGGCCCAAGGCAATGCTATGGGGGCCAGGGTTCAAATCCTGCCACTACAGGTGGTGAAATTTGAATTCAATAAAACTCAGGAATTAAAAGACCGATGAAACCATTGTCGATTGTCGTAAAAACCCATCTGGTTCACTATGTCCTTTAGGGAAGGAAAGCTGCCGTCCTTACCTGGTCTGGCCTACATGTGACTCCAGACCCATGGTTGGTTCTTAACTGCCCCCTCAAGGGCAATTAGGGATGGGCAATAAATGCTGGCCTGGCGAGCAATGTCCATGTCCCATGAACGAATAAAAAAAATAAAAAAAACGCCAAGGTGTAGTAGATTCTTAGATGCTAATCACAAATGGGTAAACCAATTGGCAGATTAGCTTAAAATACAAGGTCAAAATTGTCAATACATTTAAACTGATGTAACAAAAAATCTCATGTTTTCATTAAAACAACTAATTTTAGAATGATTTGAATGCACTTTGGGACAGAGGTTTGCTAAAGTACAATTATTTTTGTCCTTTAATACATTTTCTCAATTGAAATCGTAACCAAGTGGTTGGATGACACCTAGTGGTAGAACATTACAAGTTGAATACCCATATTGCACACGGACATCAAGTAAAGTCGCCATAGTCCCAGATGACCATAGGCTACTTTCCCCTTTGAAGAGCAGAGCTGACTGGTGTTGATTTAACTGGAGGATCATCACACCTCAGGCGAGGGATAAGGTTGAGAAGGCAGGGCCTTCATGAATAACCTCAGACAGTACGGGAACTGAACCTGTTGGCCTTGTTCTGCTTCACAAACCAGCTGTCCAGCCAACTGAATATTTCATTGTGAAGTCAATGTGCATTAAACTGCATGCTGCTCCTTGAGAGGAATACAGAGATTTCTTGGCACCAACATGCCTAAACTGATAGCAGTGTGTGTTTCAGGTGATCTGCTTAGTCAGTAGAATGGAGCAAAGAGAACTGATGAATAAATGGTTTGGTGAATGTGG
This sequence comes from Scyliorhinus torazame, assembly GCF_047496885.1. NCBI lineage: Eukaryota > Metazoa > Chordata > Chondrichthyes > Carcharhiniformes > Scyliorhinidae > Scyliorhinus > Scyliorhinus torazame. The sequence goes on from NC_092722.1 coordinate 42,461,016, forward strand.
GTCAAGATGATCATGTTGCAGGAATATTTACCCTCCTGGCATAGTTTGGGACAGGTGTTGTTTGAACTTCCTGGAATGGGTGCAAAGATATCCTGTTATTTGTCAGTCCTGGTAGGGGGCCAAATGTCTCTCATTTTGATTAGGAAATACAGCTGTTTCGGCCACATGTGTTGCCACTGGGGGTTGCGGGAGTGGGGGGGGGGGGGGGGGGGAAACGATTTTAAAGAAAAATCATTGAAGGGATCAAGGGATGGGGATTTCTGGTTAAGTCAGCATTTATTGCTCATCCCCAATCGCCCTTGAGGTGGTGGTGAGCTGACTTAACCCGCCGTGGTACACCCACAGTGCTGTCAACGAGGGAATTCCAGGATTCCAGTGATAGAGAAAGATGGCAATATAGTTCAAGTCAGGGTGGTGTGTAGCTTGGGAGGGAAACATCCAGATGGCGGTGTTCCCATGGAGTGACAGTAAAAGGGGAGAATCTACTTCTTCACAAATAATTTTAAAAACAGCTCCTCCACGCAAGACTGGTGAACTATAAATCAACTAGTGCAACAATTGGAAACATAGGGAAATATGCCCTCGCTTAACTAATAGATTTTTGCATTGAAGATGGGCATTCAACCCATCAAATTTTTGTTGGTTCTTTGCTAGGCCCATCAAAGATTTCTCTCAATAATTCTGCATCTCCCCAATTTCAAATATTTATCCAATTTTCCCTTCAGAAATACTATGGTTGCTGCCTGACCTACTCTCTGGTAAAGCATTCCATGTTCAAACAACACTCTACAGAAAATAAATCCTCTTAACTTCTTAATGACAATCTTCAATTGATGGTCCCTGATCATCAACTTCCCATTCAAGAAGGTAGTCTTATCTCATTCACTACCAGGACACTTCTACTAGAACACTTCATTATTTCAGATATTTTTGTGAAATCTCTTCTTAGCCTTCTATACTCCAGTGGAAGTACTCCCATCATCTCAAGTCTCTCCTCACATCTAGAATATCATTCCCCCTTGGTATCATGGTGAATTAATACTTTATACTACTCTGATTTTAATGTCCTTTCTATAAAACATTCCCCAAAATGCATACAGTGCATTATTTAAATGGAGAAAGACTGCAGAAAGTTGAAGGGTAGGATTTGGAGGCCCCCATGCATAAATCACGAAAAGTTAGCATGCAAGTTTAGTCAGCAACAGGGAAGGTAAATGGAATGTTCGTCTTTATTTCAAAAGGAAAGGGGGAAGTCATGCTAAAATTATACACCGCACTAGTTAGATCAAACTTGGAATACTGTGAACAGTCTTGGTCCCCTTATCTAAGGAAAGATTGGAGGCAGTTCAGAGAAGGTTCACGAGGTTGATCCCGGGTATGGAGTGATTTTCTTATGGGGAGAGGTTGACTAGGTTGGACCTGTACTCATTGAGTTTAGAAGAATGAGAGGTGACCTTATTGAAACATATAGGATTCTCAGGGGGCTTGACAGGGTCAACGCTGAGAGGCTGTTTCCCCTTGTGGGAGAGTCTAGGACGAGAGAGCATAATCTCAGAGTAAGGGGTCACCCATTTAAAACAGAGATGAGGAGGAATTGCTTCTATCAGAGGGTAGTGAATCTGTGGAATTCTTTACCGTAGAGGGCTCTAGAGGCTGGGTCGTTAATTATGTTCAAGGCTGAGATAGACAGATTTTTAATCAAGGGTTATGAGGATGGGGGGGGGGGGGGGGGGGGGGGGGAGAAGGTGGACTTGAGGATTATCATATCAGTCATGATCTCATTGAATGGCAGAGCAGACTCGATGGGTCGAATGGCCTACATCTTATGGTCTAGCATTGTAACTATGACCTAACTCTTGCTTGCACTGATAGAATACATTCTGTTTACAAACTGTGTATCAGACTTGGCTTGATTGGTAGTGCACATGCATGAGGTTCCAGGTTCAAGCCCAACTCCAGAACTTAAGCACAAAAATGAAGGCGGACACTCCAGTGCACTGCTGCGAGAATGCTGCAATGTTGGAGGTGCTGTCATCTGGATGAGTAGGGATCCTGTAGCTCTTTTGCCAATTATTTTACATTTATGACCTCTGGTTAAAATCCCATTTGCCAGAGGAAACATTTTCTCTCTACTTGCTACAACAAAATCTCTGCTGATACTGTATATCAGATTTTTTTTTTGAAAAGCCTCATGGAATATCTTCTGACAGTGCTTATACTTACAAATTTTGAATTTTAAGTTTGCCTACAACTGGCATCATCAGTTTCTCTTTCTCGACCTTTCTGAAAGAGTTAATTAATAAGGGGTTGTTTTTATGTTGTCGCTGCTACTATTCCATAAGTAGTATTGAGGTCCATGGTGGGTGTATTTATTCCTGGTTAATCAGCTGATGGATAAGAAGGGTGGGTATCTTAGCTCAAGTAGGCTGCAATGCCAAACACTGATCTGTTAAATTTTAGTTATTAGGCAACTTTACATATATTGCATTTAATTACACCTGCAATGAGTGATTGCACATGCTGAAGATGCCTTCACAATATATGCATATTTAATCCTGATTCATATTATATTGTACTGCTGCCGGAATCAGTACTCACCTATCAGTGCAAGATGTGCTACCAGTTTGGACACATTGGCTTTGGCAAGTTCATTTGTCTTCTTATTCAGCACCAGAGACAGCGAGTGAACCTGAGAGAGAAATAGTCAACACATTCATGCCAGGATATAATTACAGGAGTTTCCAAGCTTTTGTATTTGAGGGCCCCACATGAACATTAAAAATGCATGCTGCCATTAATTTGCTTATATAATCCTTGGTTAAGATGAACAGATCCCGGTTTCTGATGCAGGATTTGTCAATTAGGTGGTAACTGGAGTCAACAGTCTCTCCAAACTTGGAGGCAAACCAAAATCAAGCAGGGCACAGCAGCAATTTAAAAAATAAAAGTACAAGGAAATCGGGGCAGGGTTCAAGACCCAAATGGCCAGGGCTGGGGGCTGCAGGTTGGACGCTGCTAATGTAGTGAATCAGCCAGAGTAAAAACTGCAAATGAATCACATTGAGTGAATATAGGATTATACCATGTGAATGGGAGAGGCAGCAACCACACAATTCCTCAACCTCAAACAAAAGCAAGCTCAGCTGCACTGATTGAATTCAAGGGGAATAGGCCATACAAATAGATTAATATCCCTTGCATTTATGGGGCATCTGCAGCTTTCCATGACACCCTTAAAAATATATTCGGAAATATTATGCAAGTTGCAACGGTCGGATCTGCAACCGTATTTATGGGCAATGTAGAATGTCTGACAGCTGGTGCTTTGGACTGATTCTGCACCACTTTCTTATGCTACGACCATTTACATGAATCAAGGAACACCCATCAACTGAACTGGCAGTCTTAACCTGTGGAAGTGGGGTGGGGAGTTACTCAGAACGGAGCCCAGCCTAGGCTTCAGCACACTGATCAGCTGACATGGAAAAAGATATCAATCAATTTCCATACAATGATTGGTTGCAGAAGTGCCACTTGCATCTAATGTTGCCATGGTTACAATTGCAGAAATTACATTTAGCGACTCCATTCCTGCATTTGCAGCTACTCACTTATTAGTGGGCAGGCATATTATTCTCTGATCCAGAAATAATAGGTTGAAAAAGATTGGCCCAATTGTTGTCCAAAATATGTTTAAAAATTAAAATTTTTGGTCAGCCTTTTTTAAAAAATGTGCCAAAAGTCAAAGGCAAGGAACATTGCAGATACATTTGTATTTAAACTATGCACAACAACTAGCATCCCTGTCAATTTGTTACAGATTAGCTCATGCGCATCTAACAAGTAAAATGCAAAATAACCTTCAGATCCAACTTTGTATTTACTGGCTCCTGGCCTGCCCCAGGTAGAGCGCCTGCTTCATCGGATCTTGTCTGATGCTGAAGCTCCTCCACTGAAGGTTTCAAGCCATGGTTGTTGGCCGTTGAGCCAATCCCAAAGAAATCCAAGATCATCACCCAAGTCTGAAGTGTGATCAGCACATCTAAGCAGTTGAAATCCACATCCACATTCCTGTTGATATTGCTGTAACGTGTGGAAAATTCAGGATGCTTCTTATCCACCAGGAAAATATTAATGTGCACTAGTGAATCGTCAAAGTTTGTTCTGGTACAGTGCACCCTGGAATTTTTCAATGTTGGGGATGGTGGAGGTGTCAGAGGATACTCTGCGTCTTTGTCTACTTTACGTTTTCTGCGTGTGGTGGTCGGCCTCTGGTAAAACTGGAAGACATTTTGTGCCTCTTCCATGTGGGCTGGCAGAGATCGCGGCATCTCAGGATATTCGATATTGGAGACAGATGGACAAGACTGGGACAAATATTCCTTTTGGGTGAAACTGGATGGCTTTGGTGCCCCTCTAGACACCATTAAATGCTTATACTTTGAGTCTGGGTTCTTTTCCAGCAAATCTTCCATTAGCAACGACCGCAAAGCGATCTGAATAAAGAGTGTATGAGGTTGGTCTTTACTGAACTCAACTTCAAAGTCTTGAAATATTAAGCTAACCAAACCTTGCGATTCCAGAGCGAGATCCCCACACAGTTGGACCTGTAGCTCGGAGATGCAGAAATTAGCATGAATTTGGGTGAATGATCTTGAGTCTGGAATTAGAAAATCAACTGGTGTTGACGGATAGCTCACTTGGCCAAAGAGCCCGCTCCCGTTCCACTCACGTTGGAGGTCAGAAAATTTGGGGCTTCTCAATGTTGAAGAAGCACTGTGAGGTTCTGGCGTGGCAGTGGTTGAACTATGCGGAATTTTGCTTAGATCCTCATTGTACGTCAGGTTATCCAGTGTCTGTAGGACCTGTTCATAAACGTGTTTTGCTAACATTACCTGTACAACAATGAAACAATCATAGGTCATTACATTTGCCCTAGGTCCTGGGATAGCATGCAGTTGCAATGTGTCAAAACAGTCCCACTCATTTTGAAAATAGGGGTGTGAGAAAAACCATCAATATGAAGTATTAGCCCTCATTGTCCAGATGTTTTTTTAAAATGTATTTATTTAATTAAGGGGGCAATTTAGTGTGGCCAATGCACCTAACCTGCACATCTTTGGGTTGTGGGGGTGAAACTCACGCAGACAAGGGGAGAATGTGCAAACTCCAGACGGACAGTGACCCAGGGCCGGGATCAAACCCGGGCCCTCAGCGCCGTAGGCAGCAGTACTAACCACTGTGCTGATCTATGAGGCAGCAGTGCTAACCACTAGCCACCTTATGATGCTTTTTAGGGATCCACAACTAAGTGGTTGAGTTCATGGGTGGGAATGTGGCGGGAGGGTTAGAGTTGGCGTTTGTATGAACAAGCACCTTACTGAATGCAAGCCATGAAACCATTTCAGGGAATAATTATCGAATGAACCTGAGAGATTACCAGAGGAAGACACAAAAATTGTAACCCTGGCTCAAAAGGTAGTGATGGAATCACATTGTGCCGCGAGTCAGTCTCTAATTACCCAGGAATGGGAGCAGACAATTCAATATAATCTTGTGTTTATGAGCCTGATTCAATGTGACGAGAAAACTAGTCACAAGGACAACCTGCAGAAATCAGTACGATCTTGCTGCTTTACCTTAAGAGGATTGACAAACTTTCCCTCGATCTTCATCTTACTGGTGGTCTCGAAGGAATCTGGAGAATTTACGACTGGGAAAGACAACCCTGGATTTGGCTCAACTGGAATTTTTTCCAAGACAAACTGGATTGTGGTGTCATTCAGTATATGAAAGGCTGGAAAGAGTAATTAATAACATAAAGGTAGTATAACATTTTCCAAGTTATACACTGGTCTTTAACTAGAACTAGGTGTTCCTGACTTTAATACTTGCTTTAATGCTGACTTTAATACTCGCTTTTCAAAATGAAATCACAATTTTCTCCCCAGATTTCCACGGATGCAAGGCACTATGCAGTACCAGGAAAACCATGATCATTCCATGCATAAAAAGTGATTATCAGTCAAGGAAAGGCTCACACAATCTAGTCTTTACCTGCCCTCACCCAATATTTAAATGTAGCATAAACCATCCATTGAATCTGGAAGCTTATTAATCTGCAAAGTTCATATCCACAATGGGCAGCGTACGCCTCAACTGAGCCTTCAGGGAACTGACTTCACTCAGCGTTGGCGGGTATAAAACAAAAATGACCTTGAACTGACCTTGACCCTTGTGCACAGAGTCGAAGAAATCTTGTCGTGTGAAGTGCATTTCTTCTTGGCTGGAGGCACTGGCAGCACCCGAACCTGACCGAGGGGATTCACTGGCATCTGGCCTGCAGCTACGCATGTTGTTATTTAGGGAATACAGTTTAATGTCTTTAATTTCCACCTGCAGCCAGTTTTTCCCAGAATCATCCTCACCAGTCTCAAAGTTCTGGATGGAAGTCCGGCCCAAATGCCCCACCAGCAACTCAGAGCTTCCGGGTTTTCGTGGGATTGCGACCACTGGCGACTCGATGTTGATATTCAACATTAGTTTTACTGGGCTGTGCTGAGGAGATTCCATCCCACCATCTACATCATCTTCAATTTCAAAACCAAACATTTCCCGTGATTTCCGCGGTTTCTCGAAAAGCAAGACCATCTCGCTGTACTCTGCCGTTTTGTTCACCAGAACAGTGGAAACTTTGGAAGCTGCGCTCTTCAACATGCTTTGGAAGTTATCTTCAAGTTCATCCATGGATAAGGTGAGCTCTTTAAGAAATTTGGGTGAATGGTTATAATGTAAAGATGCCATGTGCAGACTCAGCAAAAACTCTTCCTCTGACAGTTCAACAAACTTGAAGCTCAGCGCTTCACTGTGGTTCACCTCAGTTTCAGATCTCATGAAGACAGACCGGAAGAAACCAAAGTCACTTACTGCCTCATATGCTTCTGTATTTCCAATGCTTACCACAAAATGGTTCTTTACTTCATCTTGGGTCAGATCCACTAACTGAAGGCAGCCAAGGGACCCATGCATTTCAAATCGGCTGCCCATGGAAACATTTACCTTTGTGCCATTGATACTAGCCGTAGCAATTTTTCTCCCCAATTTCTCACCACTTGCAAGTCCAACTGTCCGGAGGAGCAGCACATTGAGTCGATGGATTTCTACTGCCACCTGTGTGTTCTGATCGTAGGTAGACTGAACAGACTCTCTCTCCTCAAAACTCATTGCTGGATCAATAAATGAAGGCTGTGGACTTGCATCCTCTTTACCCTTTGGAAAGGACTTCTGAAGGAAGCCAATGAGTTCTACCATAGTTTCTGGGTTAAGGATAATGTCCAGGTTATTGACTTGCAATGACATGACCTGTAATGAGCTGTCTAAGTTCATAGAAGGGCAGTCAGAACTCACAAATTGATATTCCAGTTTGATTAGGACATCCTGATCCTGGGCAGGAGAGGACACAGGCACTTGTGCTCCCAATGCTGAAGAGTTATTCAATGTGCTTTTATTCTTATCCAATGAGGTACCATTTGCTATTGTAGTGACTGAGGGTTGAGGAGAGGCAGGAGATTGTGCCCCACTGTCTCGAAGACTGCCTGTGGGAACATCAAAACTCAAGTTTTTGTGTGAAGCCATCAGCAAGTCAAAGTCTGAGCCATAGGTCTGGACCGTGTCCACCAACAGCAACCCATGTACGGTTAATGTCACTTCATTGTCATAGGGCCTCTTTACAAAGTTGGAGTTGATGCCAAAAACCTTCAACACAGATATATATCTTCCACAACTCTCAACCCCCAGCTGCATGTAATTAACTTTAAACTCTGCCAGGAGGAGCTTAGACTCAACCAGTACCTCACGAGTATGCTGCTCAAGTGACATTACACTCTGTGTCAGAGACATCTTTGAATCCAGCAGCTTCCCTCGGCTATCCACTTTCTTAAATATTTTTTCTCGTCGCAGAGGCTGTTCACCTAATTTCTGCTGGACATCAGAAAAGGTCACCCTTGACAAAAAATTGCGCAATGCCGTGATTTTATCCTCATTTACGTGTATTTTAAGCTCAGGCAAGGTGCCAGAAAGCATGGCACCAGGATGATTTGGGTCAGAGGTGTACATTAACCGGCGTTCTAGTTGCAACAGCACATTAAATTTCTCCACCACATGTGTTGGCCCAACCTCACTGTCCTGAGCATGCTTCCAATTGTCCTGCACACGCCCAACCATGATCTGCATGTCCATAAAGGACAGTGAGTATTTCTCATAAAGCTTCTTGTTAATAAAATGTTGCTGCAATTGCTCCTCAGTAAATCCTAATGTCAGGAACTCTGGGTTTTTTGTTGCAGGATCAGCGTCAGGCTCTGTAGGAGGGCTGTTGGGCGGCGTGGCTAGTGGTGTCTTGTACTCATCATCACTGATCTCTTCGTCGTGGACAACATTGGCTCTATCTTTTGGGTCATCTGTAAATACAAAGAATGAAATTAAGGTGGTACTGATTTCATTGAAAATTGACAACAGTTTTCACGACAGTGAATTGATGCTGGTTGTAGGTTCACATGGTGAGGTTCAGGATATTGATAAATTTTAGTTGTGTAACTGGCATTATTGCTGTAACTAACATTAGGGAGGGTTCAGTTATATGGAAAATTAAAAAATCAAAGTTAAAGGAGAAGGCAGGAGTGCAGGTTAATGGGCAGCATGGTGGTGCAGTGGTTAGCACTGCTGCCTCACAGCACAGAGGACCCAGATTCGATCCCGGCCCTGGGTCACTGTCAGTGTGGAGTCTGCACATTTCCCTTGTGTCTGCCTGGGTTTCGCCCCCACAACCCAAAGATGTGCAGGGTAGGTGGATTGGCCACACTAAATTGCCCCTTAATTTGAATAAATGAATTGGGCACCAAATTTAAAGTGCAGGTTAATGATAAGGGCTTTAAACTAGTTGAGAGGTGGGGGGTGGAGGTGGGGGTATCACGCGCACGGCGCGGGTAAGGAGTGGTTAGTAAAGTTTCCAGAACAAGTAATAGAAAAGAGTATGGAAAGCGGGAGGAATCTAACTTCAGGTACAGCAGAAAAGGGACAAGTTTGAGAACGGGGCGGTCAACGCAGGACTGAGGGTGTTATACCTAAATGCACGCAGTATACAAAACAAGGTAAATAAGCTTGTAGCACACATTGAAATTGGTAGGTACAATGTTGTGGACATTACAGAGATGTGGCTGCAAGGGATCAGGGCTGGGATCAAATTACAGACTGTTTTTAAAAAATAATAATTTTTATTAAAGGTTTTCATAAAATATCAATAACAAAATGAGAAAGAAAAAACAACCCAACAGTGTTAAGTACAAAACATAATCTAAAAAAGCAACCCCCCAAACCCCTCCCCCCTGTACATAAATAATAAATTAACATTAACACCCCAACTTAACACAGCAGGTGTATACACCCCCTCAGACCCTCCAGTGTAAATAACATAAACAAAAATAAACACCCCCTCCCCCCTCCCCCCCCCCCCCCGAGCTGCTGCTGCCATTGACCATTGTCTATCGTTCTGCCAGAAAGTCTAAGAACAGTTGCCACCGCCTAAAGAATCCTCTCAAGGCAAATTTCACCCTCTCCAAATTAATGAACCCTGCCATATCGCTGATCCAGGATTCCACGCTTGGGGGCCTCGCATCTTTCCACTGAAGGAGAATCCTTCGCCGGGCTACCAGGAACGCAAAGGCCAGAATTCCAGCCTCTTTCGCCTCCTGCACTCCCGGCTCCTCTGCCACCCCAAATATTGCGAGCCCCCAGCCCGGTCTGACCCTGGATCCTACCACCCTCGACATCGTCCTCGCTACGCCTTCCAAAATTCCTCCAGCGCTGGGCATGCCCAGAACATATGGGTGTGATTTGCCTCACCCCCAAAGAACCGGCTCATCCTTGTCCCGGTCATGTGTGCCCTGTGCAGCACCTTAAACTGTATGAGGCTGAGCCTCACGCACGAAGAGGAAGAATTCACCCTCCCTAGGGCATCTGCCCACGTCCCCTCTTCGATCTCCTCTCCCAACTCCTCCTCCCACTTACCTTTCAACTCCACCGATCTCCTCTCCTCCTCCTGCATCACCTGGTAAGTTTCCGAGATCTCTCCCCACCCCCCCCCCCCCCCAACCCCCTCCCCCCCTCACCCCCGAGAGCACCCTGTCCTGTACGGTGTGTGGCAATAGCCGCGGGAATTCCACCACCTGCCGTCTGGCAAACGCCCTTACCTGTAAGTACCTGAAGGTGTTCCCCGGGGGGAGCCCGTACTTCTCCTCCAGCTCACCCAAGCTCGCGAACTTCCCGTCCACAAACAGGTCCCCCAACTTTCGTATCCCTGCCCTGTGCCACCCCAAAACCCCTCCACCTGTTCTTCCTGGGCGAACCGGTGGTTCCCCCGTAATGGGGTCCACGCCAATGTGCTGGTCTTGGAGGGGCTCCAGAGAAGGTTTACTAGAATAATCCTGGGAATAAAGGGCTTGTCATATGAGGAGCAGTTGAGGACTCTGGATCTGTATTCGATGGAGTTTAGAAGGATGTGGGTGGGTGGGTGAAATCTCATTGAAACTTACAGAATACTGAGAGGCCTAGATAGAATGGACTTGGAGAAGATGTTTCCATTAGTGGCAGAGATTAGAATCCAAGGGCACAGCCTCAGGCTTAAGGGATAATCTTTTAAAACCGAGATGAGGAGTAATTTCTTCAGCCAGAGGGTGGTGAATCTGTAGAACTCATTGCCACAGGAGGATGTGGAGGCCAAATCACTGAGTGTCTTTATGACATAGATAGATATGTTCTTGATTAATAAGGGGATCAAGGGTTATGGAGGGTAGGCAGGAGAATGGGGATGAGAAAAATATCAGCCACGATTGAAGGCGGAGCAGACTCGATGGGCCAAATGGCCTAATTATGCTCCTACATCTTGTCTTATCGATGTTATCTGGAAAATCTGTTTTGCCTCTAATTCCGGATTTAAGTGTAGAATTCTTCCACTGAATTTGTTTCTAATCTCAGTTATAGTACCTTTGGTTGACCTGATGGCTGAATTGATAAATGTCCTGCTCACTGATCTTGAGTTCAATTCCCCGTGTGTTGAGTTAGCCAATTTCAGTTTGGGTGGAAGCAAGTCAAAATAATTGCCTAGGTTGATGGGGAGGCACGCATGGAGGGAGAATGATAATCAGAGTCTCTGTTCTTGATCGCCATCAAGTTTAGCTGTGAAGCGACTATCCGAGCTAACTCCTGAAGAATGATCACTTGGATGAAGCACAAGATGGCAGCCAACACTCACAGAACTATAGTCAGAATGAGTAACATTTTTATGGAAGAACAACTGAGGAGAGGTTCAAAGGCACTCAGTGGCTGATCAGGGTGTACGGCATCAGGAAGGGGGGCCTTGAGAGCCAGCCTCCTGCCAAATCTCTTTCCCTGCAAACTCCCTCCTGCCGTCATTCACTGTGCCCAAGTCCTTGGGTGACCCTCAGCCTTGTGTGGTATCATACCAGCAACAGCCACTACCCTCCCTAGTGGCGCTGCTGAGCAATGAAGAGCTGCTTGCCTCTGATTGGCCAGAAGCTCTGTGGGTGGGACTTCCAAGCCCAGGGACCTCGATCCCGGGGAAGGATTGGCACTTAATTTGGTGGGACTTCTCGAAAAGCGGTGACATGGGCTCTCCAGCTGGTGGGAGTCATCCCTGCTCACCTCCATTAAATACTGCCCAGCATCTGACCCACAAGCCACTGGCGGTAATATGGCAACAAACGTAGCTGATCACGTGGATAGCTTGCAAACCTGTTAAATTGCACATCCATACACAGAATGTTACCAGAAACTGAGAATGATTCTTACAAAGGACAAATTTATTAGTTACTGTAGTTAATGATGGCTTGACTGAAGAAATATTACCTCCAAAATTAGTCAGCAAAATTCGACCCAGATCCACAACTACCAGCACAGAATCTGGGGATTTGAAATCATCTGGAAACATCACCTGAGGAGCAGAAATATCTAATTTCATCATCCAGCGTTTGTCGTTTTCCTACCGAAAGAAAAAGAAAATTGCCATGATTAAATTTATTAGATAGTGCTGTTACCTTCCATTTCCTGTCGCTGAAATCTCACTGACAGTGTCAGTAATTATGGAAAATTCCAAGATGGTTCATAATTTTATGCCCAATTCTTTGTATGATCGTCTGAAGCACAAGTTGGGTTACTGATGCCTTGATTGTCCGTAAGTCCCCCATAATGCAAATTTGGTCTCCTGAGTCCTGCTGACAACACAGTACCTTGTATTTGTAGTTAGTACCAATCCACTTTCACTTTGCCGGAGTCAGAGACAGATTGAGATTCAATCAGGGAACCAACAGTAATATTTAATTCAGTTTCTTTGGTTCCCTCCTAAAAACAAAATGCTTCGCAGCCCAAACTTATAGGATCAGTTCCATACTATGGTAGCTGTCCCTACCCAGAACTGACTCATTATTAGAATATGCCCTGCACGTTTTCGTGGAACTAGTACATCATCGCAGGAGGGACAAAATTATCCTGGTAATTTGGAATGCGCTTCTAAGGAGCCTTGGTGAGTTTCTGCAGTACATCTGTAAATTATACACATTGCTGCGAGTCGGTGGTGGAGGGAGTGAATGTTTCTGGATGAGGTGCCAATCAAGTAGGCATCTTTGTTTTAGATGGTGTCAAGCTTGTTGAGTGTTGTCGCAGCTGCACTCTTCCAGGCAAGGCGAGCGCAGGGTGGCACGATTGCACAGTGGTTATCACTGTTGCTTCACAGCACCAGGGTCCCAGGTTCAATTCCCCGCTTGGCTCTGTGAGGAGTCTGCACATTCTCCCCATGTCTGCGTGGGTTTCCTCCGGGTGCTCTGGTTTCCTCCCACAAGTCACGAAAGACGTGCTTGTTAGGAGAATTGGACATTCAGAATATTCCCTCTGTGTACCCGAAAAGGTGCCGGAGTGTGGTGACTAGGGACTTTTCACAGTAACTTTATTGCAATGTTAATGTAAGCCTACTTGTGACAATAATAAAGATTATTATTATTAAATTACACTCCGGACTCGTGCCTGGTGGTGATAGTGAAAACGCTTTGGAGAGTCAGGTGGTGAGTCACTCACTGCGGAACTTCCAGCTTCTGACATGCTCCTGTAGCCACTGCATTAGATGGTCCAGTTGAGTTTCTGGTCAATGGTGACCCCAGCATGTTGATGGGGGTGGGATGGAGTTTGATGATGGCGATGGTAACCAGGGTGCTGGTTGGGAAATGGTCATTGCCTGCCACTTGTGTGGCACAAAGGCTATTTGCCACTTCTCAACCCAGGCCTGAATGTTGTTCAGGTCATTCTGCGTGGAGGCACCGATTGCTTAAATAACTGAGGGATTGCGTATGGAACTGAAACTGTTCAGTCATCAACATACTTCCCCACTTCTAGCCATATGATAGGGGAAATTGATGAAGCAGCTGAAGATGTTTTAGACCTCAGCTGACATTCAGAAATCAGGATGTTAACCTTGCCACTCTCTTTTTGTTTGAATGATAACTAATACAAATGCTAACTTCAGTTACTAGACAAGAGTTTGGTTTAGACGATAAGATTTCATCAGCCTTAAGAGCGAGCTCTTTGTGGTGCATGCGAGGGGTCAGAAGAGGCTGGAGGAGCTGCCGCTCAAGAGGGTGGAGGAGTTTCCGATATTTGGGTATCCAGGTGGCCAAGAGTTGGGGGGTTCTGCATAAGCTCAACTTGGCGTGGTTGGTGGACCAGATGGAGGAGAACTTTAAGAGATGGGACGTGTTGCCACTCTCCCTGGCGGGCAGGGTGCAGTTCGTTAAGATGAGGGTCCTCCCTAGGTTCTTGTTCGTGTTCCAGTGCCTGCCTATTTTCATCCCTAAGGCCTTTTTCAAGTGAGTGAGCAAGAGCATTATGGGGTTTGTATGGGCAAGTAAGACCCCGAGGGTTAAGAGATTGTTCTTGGAGCGCAGTCGGGGGGGGCACTGGTGACGGCACTGTTGCCGCTACCGCCGACGCGGTATACCATGGGCCCGGTGGTGGTGGCGACATTGAGGATCTGACGGCAGTGGAGACAGCACAGGGGGGAGGCGGGGGCCTCAATCTGGTCCCCGATACTGAACCATAGGTTTGCACCGGGCAGGATGGATGGCGGATTCCTAAATTGGCATCGGACGGGAATTAAAAGGATGGGGGACTTATTCATTGATGGGACTTTTGCCAGTCTGAGGGCGCTGGAGGAGAAATTTGGGTTACCCCGGGAAATGTCTTCAGGTATAAGCAGGTTAGGGCGTTTGTGAGGATGCAGGTAGGGGAATTCCCGCTGCTGCCTGCCCGGAGCATACAGGACAGGGTGATTTTGGGCATGTGTGTCGGGGAGGGTAAGGTCTCGGCGATATACCAGGAGCTGCAGGAGGCGGAGGAAGCTTCGGTGGAGGAGCTGAAGGGCAAGTGGGAGGAGGAGCTGGGTGAGGAGCTGGATGAGGGCCTGTGGGCTGATGCCCTGGGCAAGGTTAATTCCTCCTCGTCTTGCGCCAGGCTCAGCCTGATCCTGTTTAAAGTGGTGCACAGGGCGCATATGACAGGGGCGAGGATGTGTACATTTTGTGGGGTAGAGGACAGGTGTGTGAGGTGTTCGGGGAGCCCAGCAAACCACGCCCATATGTTCTGGGCTTGTCCGGCACTTGCGGGTTTTGGAGGGGCTTCGCAAAGGCTATGTCCAAGGTCTTGGATACTCGGGTAAAACCGAGCTGGGGGATGGCAATATTTGGGGTGTCAAAATCGTTTAAGGGTTAGAGGATTAAGTTGCTTTGTTTGTTGGCGTATTGCCCTTTTTATTTTTCTTTCGTATATTTTCTTTCCTTTTTGGAGTGTTTTGTAAAAATTATTGAAAAACTTTGAATAAACATAGTTAAAAAAAAAGATTTCATCAGCCTTACCGGCAAAGTTCTGGTCAATCAGGACTCATCTGTGCTTGACTTTTAACTATTAAAGTCGTGGGCAAGAATGTTAACCCTGCTCTGAATATCAGGATATAAATTAAGCAGGGCAATGACATTAAACAGATTATTTATCTGACAAAACAGTCTGATTTTGAAAAACTGTTTTTTTACTTCAGGACTAGACCTCAGGTACAATCACCATTAGAGTTTTAAGTCAGAAACAAAGACGTGCGCAGGTCACATTAAAAATTGTGGGGCAATAATGCAATAACGTTTACAAACTATAAGCATATGCCATATGATTAGACACTGTATGATTGCATATTATGTCATAAGGTCTCCAGAAACAAAGCCAACCAAAGGTGGCAACGCAAAGTAAATTATAGTCGCACAGTACAGAAGAGGCCCTTCAGCCCATCAAATTTGCCCTGACAAATCGACACTAATCCCACTTCCAGCACTTGGACCATAGCCTTGAATGCAATGACATCTCAAGTGCTCATCCGCGTACTTTTTAAAGGCTATGAGGTTTCCCGCCTGTATACCCTCCCAGGTAGTGCATTCCAGACTCCCACCACCCTCTGGGTGAAACATTTTTTTCCTCATACCATCTTCTACAGCATTCAAATGACAGAATTACACAGTACAGACACGTTAAAAACCCTTGACCTACCTACCTAATCCCATTTACCAGCACTTGGCCTTGAATGTCATGATGTGCCAAGTGCTCACCCAGGTCCTTTTTAAAGGATATGAGGCAACCCACCTCTCCCACCCAGTGCATTGCAGACCGTCAACACCCTCCGGGTAAAAAAGCTTTTCCTCACATCCACTCTAAAGCTCTTGCCCCTCACCTTAAAATGATGCTCCTCATTATTGACCCATCAACTAAGGGGAACAGCTACTCTCTATCCACCCTGTCCATACCCCTCATAATCTGATACACCTCAATCAGGTCCTCCCTTAGCCTTCTCTGCTCTAAAGAAAACAACCCAAGCCCATCCAGCCTCTCTGCATAGTTCAAATAGTGGAATTTGCTTCCCCAGAGAGCAGTAGAGGTCGGGTCAGAGTATATTCAAGGCTGAGGTGGACAAGCGGACTTTTGACCACCAAGGGAGTCAAGGGTTATGCGAGTCAAGCGCATGGTTAAAAGTCAAGGCAGAAAGTGGAGTTACGACCACAATCATATTTTATTGATCTTACTGAATGGAGTGGCAGACTACTCCAAAATGGCCTACTCCTACTTCGTATGTCCTTAGGTAGTATATAATACCGAGCTTGGGTTTAAAAGCCTTGGATTATCGAGATGAGGAGAAAAAAAAAAAGAGGCCAATGATTTCACAGTTTTGAGGTCCTTGAAAAGAGTTGAGATAAAGGGTGATGAGTCCTTGGGATAAATTTTACGATATAGTGCTCCTGCACCAGAAGTTTGCACGACAAGAATGCATGTTGAGAATTCAGGCATGTATCAACAAGACATACATCGATGGCACGATGTTGGGGCAGCACGGTGGTGCAGAGAGGTTAGCACTGCTGCCTGCAGCGCTGAAGACCTGGGTTCGATCATGGCCTGGGTCACTGTCTGTGTGGAATTTGCACATTCTCCCCTTGTCTGCTTGGGTTTCACCCCCACAATCCAAAGGTGTGGAGGTTAGGTTGATTAGCCGCGCTAAATTGCCCCTTAATTGGGAAAAAAATAATTGGGTACGCAAATTTTTTTTTTATTGAAAAATAAATCGATTAATTTTAATTGAAAGGAAGCACTGTAGGTTATGGATTTTGAATAAGCACTCCAACTGACAAAGTCTGCTACACGATTCACCAAATCGTAAAATGTATCCCTTAATTTCAAAACAATGCGTCTGATGAGAAGTGTTTCTGAGGCAGTGCATTTGGAATACAGGTGGAGCAACGCTGCAAGTCATTGCTTATACGTTCCCTTCAAGAATTAGCGTAGTAATTTAAAAAAATTACATGATTTGGTTCATTCATGCAGTATGCAACTGTCCAACTTACAATAAACTCGCCCACCAGTAGCTGGTCGATGGTTTGTCTGATCTCCGCTTTGGTTTGCATCTTTAGTTTGTTGTATTGTCGCCGGGCAGCTTCTGCTACCCGTAGCTCCAGTTCTGACTGATAGCCAAAGCCTATGGAAGTGAAAAAAATGAATCCATAATGTAATTTCAAGATATATTTGTGCTAGCTCCGGGCCTTCCTGCCTCAACCTGGCGAGACCGCGCAAATTAGAGCTATTTTACATGTCATTGATGGGCAGAACGCACTGTTCACTAGCCAGCAAGGATGTTCCAGCCCACCCAGTTGGGAGTCTTTATGGTGTGAATTGGTGCAGGTATTAAGGAACTTGGATCTGGTGGCTTGTGGGCCGAGGGGCTGCAAGGTGACAAGTACCGTCCCAACAATCCCCACCAGGGTGCCGAGGGGAGTTCTACATGGAGGTGGGGCCAGGGGGGCTTGGGCTAGGCTGGAGTGTCTCAGGTCAGGGGTCATCCGTGGACTGGGGCTCGTTGACTGCTCTCCCCATATGGAGCCATTGAACCAAGGTTTTCTCATAACAAAGTGAAAGTGTTCTCACCTGTACCCCTAAACTATTTAAAGTCACTTAGTATCTCAGAAATACACATCCCTTATCAAAAAGTGAAAGTGCCCTCGTCTCTAACCCTAAACCCTGTCAGTCAATATGCCAAGTTTAAAGGTCTGTAAGATGAGAGTAATAGTGCTCCCTAAAAGTGGTGGAAACCTTTGAAGTGGATTTCACAGTCAATTTCATTGCCCTTTAAAGCATAGAAATCTGTGTGTATGGGTAGAAGGCTGAAAGTTTTCAAGTGGATTGTTTACATTCAATTTCACATTCCATTGCCTGCTGAAAACTTCTTGATTGACAGGTTGAGGCAGTTTCAAAGGGGAGAATAATGTTGTTTATTTTTCTAGCTCTGCAGGGGTCCATGAACTCAGGGGGGGTTCCTAACTGCAGTTTTCTTATGACTCTGCCTCTTTGCTCTCAAGTGCTTCCTACAAAGTGCAGCGACTGATTTTCCCGCTGGCGGGAGCCCTTAGTCGGTTTGGAAGGATTGTGCCCACTGTAAAATAATTCTCTATCTGCCCATTTGAAAATATTTTTGAATTTACTTCTTTTCTTTCCTGACCTGAGGTGTGCACTTTTCCCTTGTAGAAGAAATCTGCAACTTTCTTGATAACTAGAGGGTTATAGATGATGTTCAGAGGCCGAGTGCTGACTTCCAATCTCCTCTCATAGTTACTCCGAGCAGGATTTTTCTCATAAATCATTTCAAAAACTGGTAGCATCTTACAGAGAGAACCAAAAGCTGTAAAATATAACAAGCAAAATTAGACAAATTGCAAAAAAAAGGTCGCATCTTGGGCAATATGATGCTCACAGCTTTCCTCTAGCATTAGTGCCTTCTCCTTATCATGGAAATTGGCTATAATAATCGCTTTACTGAATACCAAGATGCAAAATTCTGGATAATGAAAACCCTCAGCAGCCCCAATACCGAGGCACTCCTACTGCTCCACCCATTAAAAATCATTGTGTTGAGTTTGTTAATTCAAGACCTGTTGGTTTGTTTTGATTTGTGATTATGTTTGTTGTGTGAAAATATAAATGCCTCAATAAAAATATTTTAAAAAATTAAAAAAAATTGTTGTGAAGAACTAAAAAGAGAAAACCTAACATCATCATGACATAATTTTTGGTTTAAATTCATTTACTTCCAGGTCAGGGTCACATTGACTTTCTTCCCATACCCTTCCCTCAAGACAACTCTGGATGGGGCGTGTCTAAGTAGAAGCCTTCCTGGACTAGGCTTAAATTGGCCATGCCTGGTACCTAGTTTTTGATTGTAAGTGGCCTTCATCTATGTTTCTCAGTAATAAAAAAAAGAAAGTGCTCCAGCATAATGCCTCAAAGTGCTCCAGCATAATGCCTCACCTGAATGCATACCGGCCGCATCAGACAATGTCGAGCGCATACCCAACGTTTGAGATAAGCTTGCAGCAGCATCTTTTTCCTATTAAAACAGAGAGGAGTCACATACAGATTAGATCCTCCACAGAGTTCGGTTTCCTCAGCTACAAATCTATTATTACCTTCAGATAAAACAACAGGAGTTAATTCAAATCAAATTAATTATGTCTTGCAGAGGCACTTCACTTCTCTCCCCCAGGAAAAGCACACCATTGGAAATACTGAGGAGGACTATTTTTAAATAAAGCTCAAAATAAATGGAAACATTTTCACTTGTATTCTAACATCTGATCCTAGTCTGGTCATTCGATAACATCTTCTGAGCCAACCCAACATTGGCAGACCCAATATATTCAGCTACAACCCATGCAGTACAATAAAATCAATGTAAATGATCAAAAGAATAATTTCTGGGACAACTGCATATATAACTGTCTTGCATTAATGCTTTTCTCAGCTAGCATTTTTAAAAGACAGCATGAGCCCATAAGTGCACTAATCGTGCATTAACCAGTAACCTTCATCATATAGTGACTTTAGCATAATTAAGCAAGCTGAGACTTTTCAGAAAAGGAGGTGCAGAAACCAATAGGAGTGGGGAGGAAAAATACAAGAGTCACAGATATTGCTATAAATTTAGGTTTAAGCAGGCTTTTGGAGATGAGCTGAGATAAGACAACAAAAAAGGAATTCTGGTCAGAATTCCAGACTATGGGGTTGAGTAGCCAAAGATGGGAGGGACAAGTTACTTTGTATTGATCAAAAGAAATTCAGGAATGGAGATACCCACGGATCCATGTGCACAAATCGTTGAAGGTGGCAGGGCAGGCTGAGAAAGTGGCTCCGGAGACATACAGGATTCCTGGGCTTTATAAACAGTTATTGAGAACAACAGCAAGAAAGTTATGATAAAGCTGTCTAAATTACTGGTTTGGTCTCAACTGGAGTACTGTGTCCACTCTGGTCACCACACTTCAGGAAGGATGTGAAGGCAATGGAAAGGCTACAGAAAAGATTTACAAAAATTTACAAGTCCCAGGCATGTGGGGCTTCAGCAAGTGTTTTGGAGGCAGATTCAATTATGGCTTTCCAACGGTTGTAGGGTAACTATCTGAAGATAAATAATTTTCAGGGTTACAGGGAAGTTATAAACTCCAGCACAGTTGACAATGTTGACACCTACCGGTTTGGGTGAGACAAGGACAGGGAATAAGGATCCTTGTGTAGCCAAGTCTCGCAGGAACAAGCCTCCCAGCTGCACTGAGAGCAGTGAGGATTCTGTGCGAGGGGAGGATTCCACACCGATTTTCACACCTGAAAATGTCATAGAAAGTATTGTAATAACTTTCTCCCACCTCTGAATTATACAATGTTTCACAGCAACACATTTCTGCACTTTCAGAACACCAAGAGGTTCCTCAATGTAAACTGGATGAGATGTTTGTCAGATATCCCAATGTATGACCAATCCTCCTACTCCCCCAGTTTTCTATTCTGAGCTAATAACATTTGCTACTGTTTTTAAAATTTACTATTCTGAAAAATGTTGGGACAGGAGAATTGATGGCACAAATAGAAGTACACACGTATGATCTATTTGCCATTACGGAATAGTGGTGGTAATGCAAGACATGGTATAAAACAGGAAATTAGAGGTGCATTAACAAGGGTAATACAGTAATCATGGGGGACTTCAATGTATATATAGGCAGGAAAAACCTAATTAGCAGTAATGCTGTGGAGGATGAATCGCTGGAATATATACACAATGGTTTTCTAGAACAGTATGTTGAGGAACCAACTGGAAAATGGGCTATTTTTGATCTCGTATTGCTTGGAGAAAGAGCTAATTATTATTATAGTCTCATTATAAAGGTGCCTTTAGGGAAGAGATATATATGACAGAATTTTACATCAAGTTTGAAAGTGGGCGGCAGTGGTTAGCACTGCTGCTGGGCGCTGAGGACCTGGGCTCGATCCCAGCCCCGGGTCAGTCTGTGTGGAGTTTGCACATTCTCCCCGCATCTGCGTGGATTTCACTCCCTCAACCCAAAGATGTGCAGATGGATTGGCCGCACTAAATTGCCCCTTAATTGGAAAACTCTAAATTTGTAAAAAAGGGAAAAAAAGTTTGAAAGTAATGCAACTCAATGTGAAACTAGAGTCTTAAATCTAAACAAAGGAAACTACGAAGGTATGAGGGGCAAATTGACTGTGGTAGATTGGAAAACTGCTTTAATAGATATAATGGTGGGCAGGCAATGGCTCGCATTTAAATAATTAATATATGGTTTACAGCAAATTTACATTCCTTTGAGGCACAAAATCCCAGTAGTAAAGGTGATCCAACCATGGCTAACAAGAGAAGTTAAAGACTGCATTAGACTAAAGGCTTATCAAGTTGCCATAAACATAGTAAGCCTGAGGAGTGGGAGTATTTTAGAATTTAGCAAAGGAGAACCAAGAAACTGATAAAGAGAAAGTAGAATATGAAAGTAAATTAGCAAAAAACAAAAACGGACTGCAAAAGCTTCAATAGGTATATAAAAAGGAAAAGATCAGCAAAGTCAAGTGTTGGCCCACTACAGACATAGACAGGAGAATTTATAATGGGGAATTAGAAAAGGCAGATTAACTAAACAAAGACTCTGGGTCTATTTTCATGGGAGAAGATACAAAATTCCTCAGAAACATTAGAGAACCAAGGGGCTAGCAAGAATGAGGAACTGAAGCAAACTCAATTTGGTAAAACGGTAGCACTGGAGAAATTAATGGAACTGAAAGTTAATGAATCCCCAGGACCCGATGGCCAAATCCCAGAATGTTGAAAGAGGTAGCTGTAGAGATGTTGCATACACTGGTGGTCATCTTCCAAAAGTCTATAGTTTCTGCCGTTTGGAAGGTGGCAAAAGTCACTACATTATTTCGGAACGTATGAAGAAAGAACACAGGTATCTACAGACCTGTTAGCCTGACATCAATGGTAGGGCAAGTGCTAGAATCTATCATAAATGGTGTGATAACTGGACACTTACAAAATAATGGTAGGATTGGGCAGAGTAGTGGGTACTGCAAGGGTCAGTGCTTGGGCCCCAGCTATTCACAATATATGCTAATGATTTAGATGCGGCAACCAATTGTAATATTTCCAAGTTTGATGACAGAAAACTAGGTGGGAATGTGAGTTGTGAGGAGGATGCAAAGAAGCTTCAAGGGAATTTAGACAGGCTAAGTGAGTGGGCAAGAACACGCCAGGTGGAATATAAATGTGGAAAAATGTGACGTTATCCTCTTTGGTAGAGAAAACAAAGGCAGAGTGAGATCAGGATGGGAATCGAGCAATACGGACAGGCATTAATGATCGGTGCAGACATGGAGGGATTGTTCCTGTGTACTGTTCTTTGTTGGTGTCAAAAGAAACCTGGGTCCGCTTGTTCATAGGTCACTGAAAGCTAACATGGAAGTGGAGCAAGCTATTAGAAAGATAAATTATATATTGGGTGTTATTGCAAGAGAATTTGAGTACAGGAGTAATGAAATTTTGATACAATTGTATGGAGCTTTGGTGAGATTTCTACATGTCAAAGATATCAAGGGATATGGGGATAGCGCAGGAAAATGGTGTTGAGGTAGAAGATCACCTATGATCCAGTTGAATGGTGGAGCAAAAGCTGGAGAAACCGCATGGCCTTTTCCTGCTCCTATTTCCTATATTCCTATTCTTTGGTAATATGGATTAATGGCCTTTACTCCGGAATTAGTGAAATTTATGTAGCCTGCAATATTTTAACAAAAGTATTGTTTAGCTGTAATTATTTTCCCTTTCTACTACCGTCCACAAGCTTTAAAACTCACGCTTGGTACCACACAAGCACAATTTTTACCTTATCCTGTCGTCCCTCCTGCTTCAGTGATATTGTTTGTGGTGCCCTACACTATGCAAATTGATACTTCAAAAAGGATGCACCATAAATAAAGGGAGATGACTCTCAGAAATCTCCGCAACCCAAGCATCTTTGTAAATTACCTGAAAACTCCAGTTCCACAAAAGCTGTCTCTATCTCACCAAGACTCATTTCCTTGTCATGTTTGAGCAAGCTGACAGTCCCACTTTGTAGCAGAAAGTTCAGTTTAACAAACACATGGTCCCTCCTTGTGAATGTGTTCATATTCGATGTGTCAGTCATAGTGTCAAAGATCTCATCAGCGTCTGCCAAACAATAAAAAAGTTGCCCACTGAATTTCTGAAGATAAACTATATAATATAATACGTAACCAATTATCTCACAGTACAATTGTCCAGCCTGGTGATCGGCCATATTAAAAGGGTTTAGACTTTACAAACATCAACAGCGTATAATAAATTCTACAAACATCAGCGTATAATAAATTCTAATTGTCGTGGTCACTATTAAGAGAATCCGATTCTCTCCACAAGCATCTTGCAAGGGTATATTCTTTTAAAAAAAAAAAAAATTTTATGAATGTTTTCACAAAATATCAACAACAAAATGTAAAAGGAACCCAATAGAATTAAATACAAAACAAAACAACCCCGTGCCCCCCCCCCCCCACCCCTATACATAAATAATAAATTAACACCCCGAATTAACACATAGCAAACATAGCAAATATATACAACCCCTCAGATCCCCCAGTATAGACAAACAAAAGTAACAGGACACTGAAAGAGAGGACACTGAAAGAGAGGACACTGAAAGAGAGGACACTGAAAGAGAGGACACTGAAAGAGAGGACACTGAAAGAGAGGACACTGAAAGAGAGGACACTGAAAGAGAGGACACTGAAAGAGAGGACACTGAAAGAGAGGACACTGAAAGAGAGGACACTGAAAGAGAGGACACTGAAAGAGAGGACACTGAAAGAGAGGACACTGAAAGAGAGGACACTGAAAGAGAGGACACTGAAAGAGAGGACACAGAAAGAGAGGACACAGAAAGAGAGGTCACAGAAAAAGAGGACACAGAAAAAGAGGACAGAGAGAGAGGAGTGAGGGTGCAGGAGAGAGGGTGCAGGAGAGAGGGTGCAGAGAGAGAGGGTGTGCAAGAGAGTGGGTGTGAAATGTGTGTGGGGGGGTTGTGTGTGAGAGAGGGTGTGTGTGAGGGTGTGTGTGCGCGTGTGTTTCAACAATTGTTTAATTTAATATTTTTTATATCTTTCCCTGGATTTTTCTTTTGTAGAATAAAAGTTAACATCTTATTCTCTTAAACTCAAAGCCAGTTTGGGTTCTTTGCAATCAGCACACAAATAGTACATCCTGTGACTACTGAAGCCAATCTGGCACGACTGTTTGAAAACCAGCTGTCCCTACCAGCAAAATAGCTTAATAGTAATTCACTGAATTCGCACATTTACCTTATAAATTTCAAAAAACTTTGTTATAATCAACTGAGGATAGGGAAAAGAGGAGAGCCCTTGAACTCATCCTCACCTGGTCATAATGCTATACAGTGACAGCTTCTGAAAACTATACAGCCACAGATGCCAAATGAGGGCAATGTGTGGGCTCAGCTGTATTCCCTCTCATGGCCAATTTGGCCCCTAAGTTCACTACTGAAAAATGGCTCCTTGAGAGATACCAAATAACATCTGTCATCAGTGGAAGTGTAGTTCAGCAAGGGGGAGGAAAGGGGAGAAGATTGATTGAAAAGTGTAAAGACCACAATAATATCACCTCCTCTAGAACAGGTCTTATGTCTTGATCTTTGGGAGCTTTGTGAAATTCACATTAATTAGCTAGATTTAATCTGATCAAAAAAATCTTAGTTACTCGTGGCAGAAAGCACCATTTCAAAGATGAAAATGTGATTGTGAATTGAGTTAGATACCATTGCCAGGGAGACACATTTAGTTAAAGTGTAACATTAATTCACTGTCTTTCAATAGAATTTCACAAAAATACAAAATTCCAGCAGAAAGCAAGATCAACTCAAACTACACCGTCAGTCACTCAGGTGCCCATTGTGAAGGAGTTGCACCAATAGAAGACTCATCATACCTAGCTCCTCTTCTGAATTCCACCGCTGCTGCTCCTCAGCTGTGAGGCCTTCTACAGTCACATTCTGATCCATCCGCTGAGGATTCTGGGAGTAGCCGTACCAGCCGCCCCATCCAGGGAACCACGACTGTAGGTACTGGATCATACCACTGCGATTTCCATGCATAGTCTCTGAGCGTGAGGAGGAACCCAGAGATTCTGATGGTGGCTCACGCAGGCTCTATCAGAATGGTAAAAAAAAACGCATGTTTAAACCTCTGGTGAATTCCAAAGAGATTCCATGTGTGAACTTAAAGCAGCCCTAAAATGATGAACAATTGCATAATTGGTATGGAAGGCAACTTTAGTTTTTTTAATATCCCATAATTACAAGCTGTATCCCACTCATCAGCCATTGTAAGAAATGCTTCAACACACTGCACCATGCTAAAATGGGGCTGCACCATTAATCCCCATAGGCTGTACTCCCAATTTCAAATCTGCCAGTTCCAGTAGCTTTCAGGTAAAGGCCTGCATTGTTGTCTCTCGGACAAATATGTCTATTAAAACTATGTTCTAGTTCGAATAGTTTATTCCACTTGCTTTATGCATACCCGTTCTTTCATTTTCTGGACAGTAAAGAGAAAAAGCACACTGTCAACTTGGCAACATTCCACAATCATCCACAACCGGATGATCAGAGAAACACAGAGTATACATATCAAGTCTCATGTAGTTATGGCAGCAGCCAGGTAACCCTGCTCCCAAGCTTTAGCAATATTACTCAAACCAGTTGTTCAGTGTACAAGAGACCTAGGCTGCTGCACATACTTTGCGCCTCTATTCCCAACCTCTAGGAGGCAGGCATTCTTCTCACTAGTTGGTGAAACTTCAGTGGCAGCACTGTTTTATCTGGAGAATCCACCATCAAGATTAACAGCCTGCAGAACACGATGCTGATGAATCTAACCTGTTTTTTTGTGATTGCCCAATTTCTACTCATAGGAACAAAATCACGTATCTATGTCCAAAGAGCTTAGGCACAGATCAAAAAAGCCTGAAGGTAAACAAGAGCACTACTCAATATCACTGGAATAAACTGCAGAGTTTACCACCATTGATAACCGTCCTGATGCTTGGCCCACTGAGGCAGGGTTATTTCCGGCAAGGTGGGAAGTACCCAAAATAAGTCTGCCTCTCCCAAGGTACATTAGTGAAGCAGGCTGGTTGATCAATTATCAACAGTGCTCTGCAATACTAGGAACCGCCATGGCTCAAGTATTAGATTCACTCAATAACATGATCTTGATTTTCATCATAAGTGTATCATCCTGGAACCACTTCCAATTGACAAGAGTCCGCAACGTAGCCATGGTTTGTTACTTCCCTTTTTATTATATATTGGTTTAATCCCAAAACACTAATTATGCAGAAAGGAGAATCTTTACTCCCAAATTCTGACCTCTGCAAGTGTGTCTTGCTTCTTGAATTGTTCATATACAATCTCTCGCAGGATTTTCAACTCTTCAAAGGTCTGTTCATCCTCAATTCGCTCCAACACCTGTTAATTAAAAGCAGCACAATATCAAACTACATTAGTCAGAGAGAGACGTGAGGGATAGGGCAGAAGTATGATTTCCCCATAGCTTTCCTAGATTATT
Organism: Scyliorhinus torazame; assembly: GCF_047496885.1. Taxonomy (NCBI): domain Eukaryota; kingdom Metazoa; phylum Chordata; class Chondrichthyes; order Carcharhiniformes; family Scyliorhinidae; genus Scyliorhinus; species Scyliorhinus torazame. The sequence goes on from NC_092722.1 coordinate 42,487,653, forward strand.
CCTACTTTTATTACCAAATATAAAATGAAGCATTTCATCAAATTAACAATGTCACGAATAGCAAACCATAAAAGCAATTTTTTTAGAAAACAAAGATCCCGCAAAGCGCACAACAGAAATGAGTCAGCACTGCACTGCTGGTATCAAGCAGCTTGCCCTTCCTCCCTTTCTTTGACCCAACATGATCGGCCCACATTCCATAAAAACCGACCCGATTGAGCTCCCAATATTCATTGTAAATGTGCTGGCCAAGTCCCCCCAGTATCCCCAATTTATACACTAAGAAAACGCACATTCCCAATGGAAACAGAAACTAATACTGACCCGCAACTCCCCCAAGCAAACCTTCTGCTTGACATACAAGCCTCCCTTCTCCTCCAAACAAACCAATATGTCCTCCAAGTATCCCCCACGCACACACTCATACATTAACTCTGTCCCTGAATTCCTAAAATATTGGAGCTGTTAAACTAATGAATGAATCAGAAATTCCCAGCTAAGGAGGACTTCCGGTTGCGGCGATGCCCAGCTAAGCCGCACGTTTCGACGGCTCCAGCTCAAACGGACCTTCGGGCTCTTTTAAGAGCCCCAACGGGGAATTTTTTCAGGACGAAACCCGGTGTGGGGTGAGTTAATAGGGAGTCCCCCCCAACGAAAGAGAAAAATATCGGCGGCGGCTACATCGCGAAGAATCCTCGACGATAGGGACAGGAGGAAAAAAGAAGCAAGATGGCGGCGGAGAAAGCCCAGGCGACATGGGGGCCCGATCAAGACGAATTCTTAAGACGGTGTGTGGAGCTACTTAAGAAGGAGGTGCTGACCCCGATGCTACAGGCAATTGAGGGGCTTAAGGAGGCACAAAGGACCCAGGAGACTGAGCTCCGCGTGGTGGAGCAGAAGGTGACGGATAATGAAGACGAGATCCTGGGCCTGGCGGTCAAAACACAGACGCACGAGGCGCTCCACAAAAAGTGCATTGAAAGGATTGAGGCCCTAGAAAACAGAGCACGAAGGAAGAACCTTCGGATCCTGGGTCTCCCTGAGGGAGTGGAAGGAGCGGACTGCGGGGCTTACGTGAGCACGATGCTAAGCTCGCTGATGGGAGCTGAGGCCCCATCGGGACCCTTAGAAGTGGAGGGGGCTCATCGGGTCCCTGCGAGGAGACCAAAGGCGGGAGAACCACCTAGGGCGACAATCGTGCGATTTCACCGCTTTAATGATAGAGAAGTGGTTCTGAGATGGGCCAAAAAGGTACGGAGTAGCAGATGGGAGAATGCGGTGGTACGGGTGTACCAGGATTGGAGTGCGGAGGTGGCGAGAAGGAGGGCGAGTTTTAATCGAGCCAAGGAGGTGTTACACAAGAAGGTGAAGTTCGGGATGCTGCAGCCGGCGCGACTATGGGTCACGTACCAGGAGAGACATCACTACTTCGAAACGTCAGAAGAAGCATGGACCTTTATTAAAGACGAGAAACTGGATTGGAACTGAGGGACTGATATTAGAGGGAAATGTCACTGTCGATGTATATAGAGATGTAAATTGGGAAGGGGGGGGACACTAAGTAATGTGGGCGCCGGTGGGGGGAAAGAAGAGACATAGGCGGAGGATGAGGAATGGGAGTGGGGCGGGAGAGGGAGCTGCGCCACAAGGGGCGGGACAGCTACAGAGAATATGGAGCCTACTGTCCTTGTTCCCGCGCCAGAAAGGTGATGGCGGGAAGATAGGCGCAAGGTAGATGGGAGTTCCCCACACGGGGGGGGGGGGGGGGTAGGTCAAGGAGTGAGCGGGAGAAGCCGGGGTCAGTTGAAGTCAGCTGACTTGCGGAAGTAATATGGGGGGAGCAATCACGCTAGATGGGGATCTAGCGGGGGGGGGGGGGGGGGGGGCGGGGGGGGGTAACTGGGTTGCTGCTGCAGAAATCAAAGAGGAACTGGCTAAAGAAAGGGTGGTCGGGGCTGGAATGCGCCACCTGGGGAACGAGTGGGAGCGTGGAATCGGGACGTGGGACTGGCCTAGAGAGGGTGATGGCTAGTCGACACGGGAAGGGGGCAGGTAGCCCCACAGTGCGGCTGATCACGTGGAACGTGAGAGGCCTAAATGGACCGATTAAAAGGGCCCGAGTGTTCGCGCACTTGAAAGGACTGAGGGCAGACGTGGCTATGCTCCAGGAGACGCACCTGAAGGCGGCGGACCAAGTTAGGTTAAGGAAAGGATGGGTGGGACAGGTGTTCCATTCAGGGCTGGATGCAAAGAATAGAGGGGTGGCCATACTGGTGGGGAAATGGGTATCATTCGAAGCAAGGAGCATTGTAGCAGATAGTGGAGGCAGATATGTGATGGTGAGTGGCAGGCTGGAGGGAATGGAGGTCGTGTTGGTTAACGTATATGCCCTGAATTGGGACGATGCGGGATTCATGAAGCGGATGCTGGGCCGTACACCGGACCTGGAGGTAGGAAACTTGATAATGGGGGGAGACTTCAACACCGTGCTGGACCCAGGGTTAGATAGATCCAGATCTAAGACCGGAAGAAGGCCGGCAGCGGCCAAGGTGCTTAAGGGGTTTATGGACCAAATGGAGGGAGTGGATCCATGGCGATTTGTTAGACCGAAGGCCAGGGAGTTCTCCTTCTTCTCCCATGTTCATAAGGTATACTCCCGGATAGATTTTTTTGTTTTGGGAAGGTCGTTGATCTCGAGGGTGGAAGAAACTGAGTATTCAGCCATAGCTATCTCGGATCATGCCCCACATTGGGTGGACCTGGAACTAGGAGGAGAGGGAGCAGCGTGCACTCTGGCGATTAGATGTGGGATTGTTGGCGGATGAGGGAGTCTGTGGAAGGGTGCGGGGATGTATCGAGAGATACCTGGAGGCCAATGACGACGGGGGGTCCGAGTGGGAGTGGTATGGAAAGCAATAAAGGCGGTGGTCAGAGGAGAGCTGATCTCCATCAGGGCCCACAAAGGGAAAACAGAGGCCAAGGAAAGGGAAAGATTACTGGGGGAGATCTTAAGGGTGGACAAAGAATATGCGGAGACCCCGGAGGAGGGACTGTACAGGGAGAGACGATGACTCGAGACGGAGTTCGACCTTCTGACCACCAGGAGGGCGGAGGTGCTGTGGAGGAAGGCACAGGGGATGAGATATGAATATGGGGAAAAGGCTAGTCGCCTGTTGACCCATCAGCTGCGAAAGAGGACAGCGGCGAGGGAGATAGGGGGAATTAGAGACGAAAAGGGAGCTACGGTGCGGAGAGCAGGGAAGATAAATGAGGCGTTTAAGACCTTTTACGAAAGACTTTATAGGTCCCAACCCCCGGAGGGAAAAGAGGAGATGCGGAAGTTTTTGGACCAATTAAGGTTCCCGAGGGTGGAGGAGCAGGAGGTGGAAGGCCTGGGGGCACCAATTGGGGTGGACGAGGTTACCAAGGGGCTGGGGAACATGCAGGCAGGGAAGGCCCCGGGACCAGATGGGTTCCCGGTGGAATCTTATAGAAAATATGTGGACTTGCTGGCCCCGCTGTTGCTGAGGACTTTTAACGAGGCCAGGGAAGGGGGGACTCTACCCCCGACAATGTCGGAGGCGACGATATCGCTAATTTTGAAGCGGGATAAAGATCCACTGCAGTGCGGGTCCTATAGGCCTATTTCACTTCTAAATGTGGACGCCAAATTGCTAGCAAAGGTGCTGGCATCGAGGATAGAGGACTGTGTCCCGGGAGTGGTGCACGAAGACCAGACAGGATTCGTAAAGGGGAGACAACTAAATGTCAACGTGCGACGGCTATTAGGGGTGATAATGTTGCCCCCAGTAGAGGGGGAGGCAGAGATAGTGGCGGCAATGGATGCAGAGAAGGCATTTGACAGGGTGGAGTGGGAGTATCTATGGGAGGTGCTGAGGAGGTTCGGGGACGGGTTTGTTAGCTGGGTCAAACTCCTCTATGGGGCCCCAACGGCAAGTGTGGTCACGGGTCGGCAAAGATCGGAGTATTTCCGACTATACAGGGGAACAAGACAGGGATGCCCGCTATCTCCATTACTGTTCGCGTTGGCAATTGTACCACTGGCCATGGCGCTGAGAGACTCCAGAAAATAAAGTGGGGTGATTAGAGGGGGAGAAGAACACCGAGTGTCACTCTACGCGGATGACCTACTGTTGTATGTGACGGACCCAGTGGGGGGGATGACAGAGGTCATGCAGATATTGAGGGAGTTCGGAGATTTCTCGGGATATAGGCTTAACATGGGGAAGAGTGAACTTTTCGTGATACACGCTGGGGGCCAGAGTAGAGGGATAGATGGCCTGCCTTTAAGGAAAGTGGAAAGAAACTTTCGATACCTGGGGATTCATATAGCCAGGAGCTGGGGAACCTTGCACAGGCTTAATCTGACACGACTGGTGGAACAAATGGAAGAGGACTTCAAGAGGTGGGACATGCAGCCACTGTCACTGGCGGGCAGAGTGCAGGCAATTTAGATGATGGTCCTCCCGAGGTTCCTATTTGTATTCCAATGTCTCCCTATACTGATCACTAAGGCCTTCTTTAAAAAAATAGACAGGAGCATCACGAGCTTCGTGTGGGCAGGGAAAGTTCCGAGGGTAAGGAGGGGGTTCTTACAACGTAGCAGAGACAGAGGGGGACTGGCGCTGCCGAATTTGGGCGACTACTACTGGGCCGCCAATGTGGCGATGATCCGTAAATGGATGATAGAGGGAGAGGGAGCGGCGTGGAAAAGACTAGAGAGAAAGTCCTGTAAAGGGACGAGTCTAGAGGCGCTGGTGACGCCACCACTACCGTTCTCACCAAAAAATTTTACCACAAACCCAGTGGTGGTGGCAACATTAAATATCTGGGGGCAATGGAGGCGACAGAGAGGTGTGCTGGGAGCCCTGGTGGGGTTCCCAATCAGGAACAACCATAGGTTTGCCCCAGGGAGGATGGATGGAGGATTCCAGAGCTGGCACCAGTTGGGAATTAGGAGGGTGGGAGATTTATTTATAGACGGGACGTTTGCGAGCTTGGGAGCGTTGGAGGAAAAGTATAAGCTGCCCCGGGGAAATTTCTTTAGGTATATGCAGGTGAGGGCGTTCACAAGACAACAGGTGAGGGAATTTCCATTTCTCCCGACACAGGGGATCCAGGATAGAATGCTCTCGGGGGTGTGGGTCGGGGAGGGCAAGGTGTCAGAGATATACCGAGAGATGAGAGAAGAGGGGGAGGAGCTGGTGGGCGAACTGAAAGGAAAGTGGGAAGAGCTCGGGAGGAGATAGAGGAGGGTCTGTGGGCTGATGCCCTAAGCAGGGTAAATTCCTCTTCCTCGTGTGCCAGGCTTAGCCTGATTCAATTTAAGGTGCTACATAGAGCACACATAACGGGAGCAAGATTGAGCAGGTTCTTCAGAGTGGAGGACAAGTGTGGGAGGTGCGGCGGAAGCCCGGCAAACCACACACATATGTTTTGGTTGTGCCCGGCACTGGAGGGGTATTGGAGGGGAGTGACGGGAGTGATTTTGAAGGTGGTGAAGGTCCGGGTCAAACCAGGCTGGGGGTTAGCTTTATTTGGAGTTGCGGATGAGCCGGGAGTGCAGGAGGCGAAAGAGGCCGATGTCGTGGCCTTTGCGTCCCTGGTAGCCCGGCGTAGGATTTTACTCATGTGGAAGGAAGCGAAACCCCCCGGACTGGAGGCCTGGATAAACGATATGGCGGGGTTCATAAAACTGGAGCAGATTAAGTTTGCACTGAGAGGATCGGCTCAAGGGTTCACCAGAAGGTGGCAACCATTCCTCGACTACCTAGCGGAACGTTAGAGGGAAAATAGATGACCAGCAGCAGCAACCCAGGGGGGGGGGGGGGGGAAGTTTCATTTTATGTTAATTGGTTAGTTTACCATGTTAGTTAGTTACTCTTTATTAGATTGTAGTTATCATGTTACTTGTACTGTTAAATTTTCTTTATGTTTGATGTGTAAGGGGAAAAAATTGTGAATGAAAAATTTCAATAAAATATATTTTAAAAAAAAAGAAATTCCCAGCTAAGGTTGCATCACCTCATCTTCAAAAGAATTCAGATTTCCTTTCAGCTTATGGTGGTATTTCTCGGTGTACAGCACAGCATCTCTTGCTCGTTGCAATACAAACATCCAGTTTAATCGTCTCCTCTGCTCGCGGATCGCAGCGAGATTTGCATTCAGGGCAAAATTCCACCACTCACGTGAACTATGTATAAGGAAAAATCAATGTGTAGAATAGAATTTTCCAAATCAAAATCTTTTATCAAGAAGCCCTACAGAATGAATTCCACTTATGCATACATAAAATAAACAGTTGACCTCCTGCGACACTGCACATAAGGAGTAGGATGTTGACTTTGGATGATAGTGTAAAATGGACATGATCAGATCTTCAATGGGAATGGAAATCAATTGAGATTTATAATGGGGGTTGATCTGATATCACCAGTTTCACACTACTCCCCAAAGCAAAATTATACCCCCCTCCTGGGAGTCAAGACCAAGTGTAGCTTTCAGATAATGCAGGCTTAGAGAGGAAAGCGTGCCAGAATGTGCAGATGAAAAGCCAAACAACGCTGTTGTTATTTTATGCTTTAAATTACCATGACCACATTTATAACACAAATTGCCTTTGCAAACAAATCATACTGTAACAAAGACAATATCACAGAGGCAATTTTCACTATAATCGTGGCTATAGGAATTTCTATGAAGAAATTATGGCAAGAACATGCAGACTCAAGATAGAATAGGTTTGATTATAAAAAGCTGAATCCTTCAGTGAGATGAATCAGTCAATTAGATCCCCATTCTGAACAGCACAGATCTACTCAGAGGTACTGCAGGCAATGTGTGGTATGTTTAGAGGTCAGCTGTCAGCCAGTCGGCATCAGGCACGACTAGTGTGCTTCATAACCTATCCAGCCTGAAATAGCTGCCAACATGGGATTCAAATAAAAACTGGAATGTAGAAGAATCTTCATAAGTGACTACTTACCACTTACAATCCTCCAGTTATTGCTCACTACTTTTCTTTCTTCTCCCAAAGATGCAAAACTCACTCTGGAGTACAGTCCTATGGCACCATTTGCTGTCCAGAATGAGTACTTTTTATGTATACATCTAGATTATGGGTGTCAGAAGACTGTTCGACTGTGGGGGCATCAAAGCCAAGCCCAATCCAGGCGTCGTCTGACATCCACACACTGCAGGAATCAATGGATACCAGTCAGGAACACAAACCCCGAGTGATCTATCCCACTGCAAGCCCATGGCAACTAAGGCCAATTTTAAATACTTAAGACTGCTGAGATCAATTAACTCAACACAGTCTGGCTACTGAAACTTGTACCTTCCTGGTCTATTGGTTCAGTACTGCAGCAATATGTTTTTATTCACTTAGCTATCAGAGAAGACACGCAAGATAATGTTTGCAATAATGTTTTAGGGCGGCATGGTGGCAAGCACTGCTGCCTCAGTGCCAGGGACCCGGGTTCAATTCTGATCTTGGGTGACTGTGTGGAGTTGGCACTTACTTCTCGGTGTCTGCGTGGGTTTCCTCTGAGTGCTCCGGTTTCCTCCCAGAGTCCAAAGAAGTGCTGGTTAGGTTGGTAGGTCAGATGAATTGCCCCTTAGTGTCCAAAAGGTTAGCTGGGGTTACTGGGATAAGGTGGGAACATGGGCCAGGTGGGTGCACTTTCAGAGGGTTGGTGCAGACTTGATGGGCTGAACGGCCTTCTGCACTGTAGTTATTCTATGAAATATGTAGTTTTACGATGATAATCAGATTGACCCAGATTTTGTGCGGCAAATGAAAGGTGCCATCAGTTCATTACACTATACTTTCCCACAGACTTTCAATGGGCTACTTTGGTACCATCTACAGGGGACCTGGAATGCGTGTGAACAGATTAGGCAACTGTGTATCTCCATAATTAGACAGATTGAAGAATCCTTACTAAGGGACGCAGTCCAAACTAGGAAGTATCAGCTAACGAGTTAATTTAAAGCCAGAAAGCACGGTGGCGCAGTGGTTAGCACTGTTGCCTCATGGCGCCGAGGTCCCAGGTTCGATCCCGGCTCTGGGTCACTGTCCGTGTGGAGTTTGCACATTCTCCCCGTGTTTGCGCGGGTTTTGACCCCACAACCCAAAGAGGTGCAGGTTAGGTGGATTGGCCACGCTAAATTGCCCCTTATTTGGAAAACATTAATTTGGTACTCTAAATTTATAGAAAAAAATTCAACGCCTAGCCATGTATTAAAATTGGAATAAAGAGTGGCAAGAAAGATGGAATGGAGAGAGAGAAATAAGAGACTGGGTAAAAATGTAATAAAAAGGAAAATATTTAAAATCTCCAACGATAATTAGAAACTGAAGCAATGGGACTTCACACCTGTAAAAGCTCATTTTCAGCAGCAGAAAGATTGTTTAGCAGAAATTAAGACTTACTGTACAGCTAAAACATTATTAATGCTGAAATGGACAAGCCCGAACTTGTTCTGGTGATTTTACTGGCTATCTAGCGGATAAATACAGCAAATTCAAGTTTCTTGGCAAGCTACTGGAATAGGAAAGCATCTAAAGGGGGAGAACTGCCAGATGTTGCTGTGCTCTTTACACTTTAAAAGCTGTGAGGCTGACAGCCTCACTGTTATATTTACTGCCGCTCCAGACCACCTTTTAAAATGTCATTACACATTTCTGTGATAATCAAAGAATTGAAAGCGTGCAATTTACATGTTGGTGAAAGGGGTTTTAAACAGGTTTTCAACATCATCGCTGTTGTTTGGAGAACAAAATAATTGCAGTATGCAGGAGCAGATTGTAACAATTGTAACAAGGCGCAACACAATTCTATAAACCACAAGAGAAAAGGCTCAACTGTCTATTGAAATCACACAGGCTCCTACAGTAAATTACAACCTTGAAAATGCTTGGGTGTTACATTTCTCAGTCTCGCTTGCAATTGGAGGACTGCATTTAATTGAACAGCACGTTTTTTTGGTATTCATTTTCTTGGGACAACGAAGCAGCATCCAACTAGTCTTGCTCATGCTTTCAAGCATCTACGCATAGATCACCACCGATGCCAATCTGGATGTGAAGATCAATAAATTCCCCCCCCAGGTGAACAAGATCACACGAACAAATGAAATGGTGGAAGCAGTAAAATAAGTCTATTCACTTTACTTACAGAAGTCAAAAGAAATATTAATCAGAGGAGAGATTTACTTTGATTTAATGGGAACTTTTGGCCTCCATTTTCTTAGTTGGAGCTGTCGCTCTTTCCTTTCCATTTCTTTCAGGAATGTCATCAGTTGTTGGTACTGTACCTGGGCACAAAAGAGGGGCACTAAAATAAGCAACCAGTTAAAAATCGATATCCGTGGGCGGCATGTGGCGCAGTGGTTAGCACTGGGACTGCGGCGCTGAGGACCCGGGTTCGAATCCCAGCCCTGGGTCACTGTCCGTGTGGAGTTTGCACATTCTCCCCATGTCTGCATGGGTTTCACCCCCACAACCTAAAGATGTGCAGGCTAAGTGGATTGGCCACAATAAATTGCCCCTTAATTGGAAAAAAATTGGGTACTCTAATTTTTTTTTAAAATCTATATCGGAAGAGACAAAAGATATGTCCATTAGAACAGAAAGCGGAACACCATTCACAGTCTACACCCAATTTTGTTTTTTAATAAAACACCAGATTGTGCTTCACATGAAATGTAGATCATCATTATTAGCAGGGTTTATAATTAAAAACCTATTACTAGGAGCATCTTTAATATCCCAAAGTCCTTAGCAGGACTGATATCTGGGGCTGTTTAGCACAAGGCTAAATCGCTGGCTTTGAAAGCAGACCAAGGCAAGCCAGCAGCACGGTTCAATTCCCGTAACAGCCTCCCCGAAAAGGCGCCGGAATGTGGCGACTAGGGGCTTTTCACAGTAACTTAATTTGAAGCCGACTTGTGACAATAAGCGATTTTCATTTCATTCATATCAAACAAAATTTGACACTGAGATATTAGGGCAGGTAACCAAATGTTTGGTCAAAACACAGGTTTTAAGGAGCCTCTTAAAGGGGGAAAGAGAGATAGAGAGAAGTGAAAAAAAAAGCCACAGCTTCGGAGCTTGGTAGCTGAAGGCACAACTGCCAATGGTGCAATGATTAAAATTGGAGATGTGCAAGATGTGAGAACTGGAGGAACACACACATCTTAGCGAATTATAGGGCTGGAGATGCAGGGAGGGAGAGGCCTCGTAAGGATTTATAAATAAGGGTGAGAATTTTACAATTGAGGCATTGCTTAACCGAGAGCCAGTGCAGCAAGTACAGAGGTGAAGATGAATGGGACTGGAGTTAAGGGCAGCAAAGCTTTGGATTCGTTTAAGTTTATGGAAGGTGAGAAACTGGTGAGCAGTACAAATAGTCAAGATTGAAGAAAACAAAGGCATGGCTCAGAGCTTTAGCAGATGAGCTGATGCAGGAGCAAAGTCAAGCAATTTTATGCAAGTACAATTAGGTGAACTTAGTGATGGTGCCGTTATGGGTGGAGGAAATTTCTACTTTTCCAGTACTGGCTGACAGACAAGCACTCTGAAAATTTTGGAGCCAGTGAAGAGGTCAAGAGAGGTGGTGGTGAGCCGATCTGGGAGTCATCAGTGTATATGCAAAACAGAATAATATTAATCTTTATTAGTCGGGGGGGGGGGGGAGGAGGTTATCAGGAAACCACAGATAATGGTGCAGGAGAGAAACCATTGCAGGTGATTCTCTGTGTCCCATTGGGTTGTAAAGAATGGGAATCAGGTGGGTGCAGTTGTACCCAGCTGGATGGCAGAGGAGAGGCGCTGGAGAAGGATTGTTTGGTCAACCTTGTCAATGGTTAGCGACAGGTTAAGAAAGATGAGGAGAGGTAGTTCACCTTTGTCAGTCACATGGGATGTCATTTGTGGCTTTGGTTAGAGGTGTTTCAGTATCGGAGCACGGCAGAAAACCGGATTGGAGCCATTTAAAAACTATTGAGCACCACAAAAAATAAGCACAGGGGCGAAATTCTCCGCAATTGGTGCGATGTCCGCCAAAAACGGCGCGAATCAGTCCGGCATCGCGCCGCCCCAAAGGTGCAGAATCCTCCGCATCTTCAGCGGCCGAGCCCTAACATTGAGGGGCTAGGCCCGCGCCGGACTGATTTCCGCCCCGCCAGCTGGCGGGAAAGGCCTTTGGTGCCCCGCCAGCTGACGCGGAAATGACTTTGCCAGGCGGCGCATGCACGGGAGCGTCAGCAGCCGCTCATGGCGTCCCCGCGCATGTGCAGTGGAGGGGGTCTCTTCCGCCTCCGCCATGGTGGAGATCGTGGCGAAGGCGGAAGGAAAAGAGTGCCCCCACGGCACAGGCCCGCCCACGGGTCAGTGGGCCTCGATCGCGGGCCAGGCCACCATGGGGGCACCCCCCGGGGCCAGATCGCCCCACGCCCCCCCCAGGACCCCAGAGCCCGCCCGCGCCGCCCTGTCCCGGCGGTAAAAGAGGTGGTTTAATCCACGCCGGCGAGACAGGCATTTCAGCAGCGGGACTTCGGCCCATCCGGGCCAGAGAATCGCCGGGGGGGGGTCGCCAACCGGCGCGGCGCGATTCCCGTCCCCGTCGAATATCCGGTGCCGGAGAATTCGGCAACCGGCGGGGTCGGGATTCATGCCAGCCCCCGGCGATTCTCCGACCCGGCGGGGGGTCGGAGAATCCCGCCCCAGATTTGGGAGGTGTCAGAACGTTCTTGGACCTTGAAAAGAAAGGGGCACCCTGCAGAGGGCAGGGTGGGTTCATGGGCTGATCTTTAGATTGGAGATTTGGTAATGGTAGATTTGAAGGTATGGGGAGATACTGTGACAGTATCTGAGGGGAGAGAACCATTATCAGCTACAATGGAGGTCATCAATCAAATTAGGGTAGTCAGTGGTTAATTGGAAATAATAATAATAATCTTTATTGTCACAAGTAGGCTTACATTATGAAGTTATTGTGAAAGCCCCTAATCGCCACATTCCGGCACCTGTTCATTTACACAGAGGGAGATTTCAGAATGTCCAAATGACCTAACAGCACGCCTTTTGGGGCTTGTGGGAGGAAACCCACACAGACGCAGGGAGAATGTGCAGACACCGCACAGACAGTGAACGAAGTTGGGAATCAAACCTGGGACCCTGGCGCTGTGAAGCAACAGTGCTAACCACTGGGGTGGCACGTGCACAGTGGTTAGCACTGCTGCCTGCTGTGCTGAGGACCTGGGTTTGAATCCCGGCCCTGGGTCACTGTCCGTGTGGAGTTTGCACATTCTCCCAGTGTCTGCATGGGTTTCGCCCCCACAACCCAAAGATGTGCAGGCTAGGTGGATTGGCCACACTAAATTGCCTCTTAATTGGAAAAAAAAATTGGTTACTCTCAATCTATTTTGAAAAAACAGTGCTAACCACTGTGCTGCCAAATAGAGTAGAGGAAGGTGGATCTCACGCATGAAGGGAGATAGCAAAAAAACGAAAGAAATAGGCAAGTTCAGGGTTATGCACTGGAGATCCTCACAGGAACTTTGGCCTGGTGGGTAGCTGGACAGATGGTCTCGACCTTAGAAACAAAGAATCCTATGAGTTATTCGGACTTGTCAGAGATGATGGTGGAGAAGGTAGGATAGAGGAGTTTAAGAAGACCATTTGTAGTAATGAAAAGAAAATTGGCAACTATTTTGAGTTTTAAATACTCACAGCACAGACCGAAATGCACTTTCAACCCAGGATTATATCCCAGGCTGAATGAACCAGCCGGGCTTCATGCTGTCAATTCCCTACATGTGCAAAGCACCCTGCAAATAAAATTAGTTAACCAACAAAACATAGCTCTACCAGTCCAATTCTACTCTGTCTAGCCAGGATGAATGGGCAGGCAAACATTTATGCTTTTTTGTTCACAAGGGAGGATATGTTATGTTAGATGTTTTTTAGTCTCCAATGTAACAGTTAGTATTAATCCCACTTTGGTCTTAATTTTCATCACCCGGTCCTCGGAGTTGGAACTGTGCCATCCACTATGCATCTTCCTCACTGCATCCTCATCACATCATTTATTGACATAGCTTCCCAGGATCTCCAACATGGAACTCTATCACCCCTTTCCCTTCAATTTAGTGCTTTTTAAAAGCAAAATTTGGAATCACCTAATTGTCACTTCTTCAGCTACTTTGCCTTTTCTCCTACTCTTTTCAACTTTGATCCTTCACCCATCACTTAAAGAGTTTTGATTAAACATAGAACATACAGTGCAGAAGGAGGCCATTTGGCCCATCGCGTCTGCACCGACCCACTTAAGTCCTCACTTCCATCCTATCCCCGTAACCCAATAACCCCTCCTAATCTTTTTTGGTCACTAAGGGCAATTTATCATGGCCAATCCACCTAACTGCACGTCTTTGGACTGTGGGAGGAAACCGGAGCACCCGGAGGAAACCCACGCAGACACCGGGAGAACGTGCAGACTCCACACAGACAGTGACCCAGCGAGGAATCTGGTGCTGTGAAGCCACAGTGCTATCCACTTGTGCTACAGTGCTGCCCAGATTGAGTTGCCATTTTTTTTTTGAAAATATGTTTATTAAGAATTTTTAACAGAATTTTCAACCATATAAACAGACACCCCGCCCCCCCCCCACCCCCATAACAAAAAAGAAGAAAAAACTTGCATAACAAGACATAAACATGACAAGTCAATACGATACAGAACTTTGTACATTGGATTCCTCCCGTACACATCAGTTTTCCGGATCGTTTATGTATGTTCTTGCTCAGATGTCCCCCAGAAACCCCCCCTTCCTATCCCCTATCCCCCCTCCCCCGCCCCCCCCCCGCCCCGCCCACCCCCGAGAAAGAGATATCTCCCCCCCGCTGGGTTGCTGCTGCTGTTGACCGAACTCCATCTAACGTTCCGCAAGATGGTCTCGGAACGGTTGCCACCGCCTGGAGAACCCCTGCGCAGACCCTCTCAAGGCAAACTTTATCCTCTCCAACTTAATAAACCCAGCCATATCATTTATCCAGGGTTCCACACTGGGGGGCTTCGCATCCTTCCACACTAACAAGATCCTTCGCCGGCCTACCAGGGCCGCAAAGGCCAGAATGCCGGCCTCTTTCGCCTCCTGCACTCCCGGCTCATCCACTACTCCAAATAGTGCTGGCCCCCAACTTGGCTTGACCTGGACTTTCACCACCTTAGATACTGTTCTCGCAACTCCCCTCCAGAACCCATCCAGAGCCGGGCATGACCAAAACATATGGACATGGTTCGCTGGGCTTCCTGAGCACCTCCCACATCTGTCCTCCACCCCAAAGAATCTACTCAGCCTCGCCCCCATCATATGCGCTCTGTGAACAACCTTAAATTGTATCAGGCTGAGCCTGGCACACGAGGAAGAGGAATTAACCCTGCTTAGGGCATCAGCCCATAGACCCTCCTCAATCTCCTCCCCCCAGCTCCTCTTCCCATTTACCCTTCAGCTCCTCTACCAGAGCCTCCCCCTCTTCTTTCATCTCCTGGTATATCGCCGACACCTTGCCCTCTCCGACCCATACGCCCAAAATCACCCCGTCTTGAATCCCCTGTGCCGGGAGCAGCGGGAATTTCCTCACCTGCCGCCTCACAAACGCGCTCACTTGCATGTACCTGAAAGCGTTTCCCGGGGTAGCCCAAACTTCTCCTCCAGCGCCCCTAAGCTCGCAAACGTCCCATCGATGAACAGGTCCCCCATTCTTCTAATCCCTGCCCGATGCCAGCTCTGAAACCCCCCGTCCATCCTTCCTGGGACAAACCGGTGGTTATCTCTGATCGGGGACCACACCGAGGCTCCCATTGCACCCCTGTGTCGTCTACACTGCCCCCAGATCTTTAGCGTTGCCGCCACCACCGGACACGTGGTGTACCTTGTCGGCGAGAGCGGCAGCGGTGCCGTCACCAGCGCCCCCAGGCTCGTTCCTTTGCAGGACGCCATCTCCAATCTCTTCCATGCCGCCTCCTCTCCCTCCATCACCCACTTACGGATCATCGTCACATTGGCTGCCCAGTAGCAGCCACCCAGATTCGGCAACACCAGCCCTCCTCTATCTCTGCTACGCTCCAGGAACCCCCTCCTTACCCTCGGGGTCATACTCGCCCACACAAATCCCATAATGCTCCTGCTTACCCTCTTAAAGAAGGCTTTGGTAATCACAATTGGGAGGCATTGGAATACAAAAAGAAACCTCAGGAGGACCACTATTTTAATCGACTGTACCCTACCCACTAGCGAGAGTGGCAACATGTCCCACCTTTTAAAGTCCTCCTCCATCTGTTCGACCAGCCGCGTCAAATTAAGTTTGTGCAGTGCTCCCCAGCTCCTAGCTACCTGGATCCCCAAGTATCGAAAGCTCCTTTCCGCCCTCCTCAGCGGTAGGTCGTCTATCCCTCTTCCCTGATCCCCCGGGTGCACCACAAAGAGCTCGCTCTTTCCCACATTGAGCTTATAGCCCGAGAAGTCTCCAAACTCCCTTAAGATCTGCATGACCTCAACCATCCCCTCCACTGGATCCGCCACATACAGCAACAGGTCGTCTGCGTACAGCGATACTCGATGCTCCTCTCCCCCTCGGACCACCCCCCTCCATTTCCACGACTCCCTTAACGCCATGGCCAAAGGTTCAATTGCTAATGCAAACAGCAGGGGAGACAGAGGGCACCCTGCCTAGTCCCTCGGTACAGCCGGAAATACTCCGACCTCCGCCGGTTCATGACCACACTCGCCACCGGGGCTTTATACAGGAGATTCACCCAACTAATAAACCCTCCCCCGAACCCAAACCTCTTCAACACTTCCCAGAGATACTCCCACTCTACCCGGTCAAAGGCCTTCTCCGCGTCCATGGCTGCCACTATCTCCGCCTCTCCCTCCACCGATGGCATCATAATCATTCAGCAGCCTCCGCACATTGGTATTTAGCTGCCTGCCCTTTACAAACCCCGTCTGGTCCTCGTGAATCACCCCCGGGACACAGTCCTCAATCCTCGTAGCTAACACTTTTGCCAGCAACTTAGCATCTAGGTTGAGGAGCGAGATCGGCCTATACGACCCACATTGCAGCGGGTCCTTATCCCGCTTCAGGATCAAAGAGATTGTCGCCTCCGACATTGTCGGGGGCAGGGTCCCCCCTCCCTTGCCTCATTGAAAGTCCTTACCAGCAACGGGGCTAACAGGTCTACATACTTTCTATAGAACTCCACCGGGAACCCATCGGTCCCGGGGCCTTCCCTGCCTGCATGCTCCTCTACCCCAGTTGGCGCTCCCAACCCAGCCACCTCCTGCTCCTCCACCCTCGGGAACCTCAGTTGGTCCTTGAATCGTCGCATCCCCTCTTTTCCCCCTGGGGGCTTGGACCTATACAGCTCCTCGTAGAAGGCCTTGAATGCCTCATTCACTTTCACCGCACTCTGCACCGTAGTTCCTCTTCCATCCTTGACTCCACCTATTTCCCTCTCTGCCATCCTCTTACGGAGCTGATGTGCCAGCATCCGGCTCGCCTTCTCCCCATATTCATACATTGCCCCCTGTGCCTTTCTCCACTGTGTCTCTGCCTTCCCTGTGGTCAACAGGTCGAACTCCGTCTGGAGACTTCGCCTCTCCCCGAGTAGTCCCTCATCAGGGGCCTCTGCATATCTCCTGTCCACTCTTAAAATCTCCCCCACAAACCTCTCCCTTTCCCTACCCTCTCTCTTCTCCCTATGAACCCTGATGGAGATTAACTCTCCCCTGACCACCGCCTTCAGCGCCTCCCATACGACACCCACCTGCACCTCCCCGCTGTCGTTGGCCTCCAGATACCTTTTGATGCACCCCCGCACCCTCCCACACACTTCCTCGTCTGCCAGCAGTCCCACATCCAACCGCCACAGCGGGCGTTGGTCCCTCTCCTCCCCCAGCTCTAATTCCACCCAGTGCAGGGCGTGATCCAAGACGGCTATGGCCGAATACTCCATTCCCTCCACTTTCGAGATCAATGTCCTGCCCAGAACAAAAAAATCTATCTGGGAGTAGGTCTTGTGTACATGGGAGAAAAAAGAAAATTCCCTGGCCAAAGGCCGAGCAAATCTCCACGGGTCTACTCCTCCCATCTGGTCCATAAACCCCCTGAGCACCTTGGCCGCAGCCGGCCTCTTTCTGGTCCTGGATCTGGAGCGATCCAGCACTGGGTCCAGCACCGTGTTGAAGCCCCCCCCCCCCCCATTATCAAACTTCCTACCTCCAAGTCCGGGATGCGCCCCAACATACGTTTCACGAATTCAGCGTCGTCCCAGTTCGGGGCGTATACATTTACCAATACCATCCCCGTCCCCTGCAACCTACCACTCACCATCACGTACCAGCCTCCGTTATCCACCACTATGTTCTTGGCCTCAAACGACCCGTATTCCCCACCAGTATTGCCACCCCTCTATTCTTCGCATCCAGCCCCGAATGGAACACCTGTCCTACCCATCCCTTTCTTAACCTGACCTGCTCTGCCATCTTCAGATGTGTCTCCTGAAGCATGACCACGTCTGCCTTCAGTCCCTTTAAGTGCGCGAGCACACGGGCCCTCTTAATCGGCCCATTTAGGCCTCTCACATTCCACGTGATCAGCCGGATTGGGGGGTACCAAACTCCTGCTGGTCTGGCCCCCATGCTGCTCGATCTCCGCCCTCCGCCATCTTGTTTTCTCCCCCTCGTTTCTGCCGCTGCTCCAAAGCTTCTTTTTTTGTCCCTCCACTTCTAGCCCCCTTATTACACGATGGGAGGGGGGCCTTACTTCACCTTCCCACACGGGATTCGATCAAAAAAGTTCAGTTGGGGCTCCGCCGGAGAGCCCAAAAGTGCGTTCTAGCGGGAGCTGCCGAAATGTCCTTGAGTTGCCATTTTAAGGGCTGTGTGTCAATGGTGCGCCTGTTGGTTACAGTGTTACACCAAGTTCTAAGGGCCACATTTCTCCATCTTTACTGTTCAGAATAGAAGCAGTAACAAAGCACAGACGGATTGTCTTGCCGATGAATATTTTACCCAATGTCGTAAAACTTCAAATACCTTCCCAATCTCTGAAGTTTGTGACTTACCTCTGATAGTTTTAATGGAATTGTCTTCAGTTTGACATCGCACTCAATGCGTGGAGTGTTTCGAGAGCGCAAGGGTTCTTTGGTTCCATTCCTCTTTAACAGCGCGGAGGCACAGACTGGTTCCAATATATATTTGTGGTCTCGATTTTCCAGGAAATAATCCATTGCTTTCTGGAAAGTCAAAATTGTGTACAAGGTGTGACTGTATCAATTACTTTATTCCAATATCATTCAGACCTTAGTCACAGGATTTATCAAAGTTATATTTTTACTCAATGGAGGAAGAAAGGTTTCTGTGACAACTTTTCATTCAAACGCTCATCTGTTTTCCAGAAGAAAATATTCGACTCAGTTGAATTTTAATGCTGCCTCTCCCCAATTTTATTTATATGAAAATTCTTGGCAGTCACCAAGATAGGCATTGAGGGAGACATCAAGCAAGAACCATTCTGGTGTCGATCCATTTTGAGGGGACAAGGATAATTTAAAACTGACCTAAAAGCCATTAGATTCCAGAAACGATATTTCCAGCAGTGGCAGTGAAATCTGCATTTGAAAGAGCTCTTATTCTGGTTTGGAGTGATAAAGCTATTTGCAATGGAGGACACAGAAACATATTAGCATTCCCATTAGCTACAACACCCCTATGGCCTTACAGAAAGGGGGTCCCTAATCAAGGATTTCCACCAGGGTCAAAGCATTTCTATTTTTGAAACAAACTCCATATATAGTTCCACAGCCATCAATATTTTCTCCCAGTAAACTAAGAGTGTACTGTAAATTAAAGAATACTTACCTTGGACTTCACTTCCTTAAGGAGTTTAAAGCTGCTCAATATTTAATAATATTTCTACTCCTGCTAGAAAGTACATGTGTCAAAATTAGATGAGCTTAGAACTATTTTTTTGGGGATGTGAACCAGTCAAAATAGCCTGTTGACCCCACCTGTCTAGACACGCTGATGAAATGTGACCACTGGGGTATGGTAATGGAGAGTGGAGAGTATCTAAAGCAATGTATCACAATATGGGTCAGCAACTTTAGAAGAGGAAAAAAAAGACACATGCAGACCAATATTAATGTTGCATACTTACAGATTTATACACCTATCATAATGCACACTTCATGTTTATCTACGCCTTTAACAATGCAACAATAATGCCCTGGGAGTTCAGTCTAGCATTGGAATACTTCATTCACATAGGCTAACCTGCATGAAATTTTCAAGCACGACTAACTGCGAAAGAAGGCGTCGTCCTGCTTAGCCAGCCAAACTATTTTCAATGATTAATTCAGTGACAATGATGCAGCCGAACAGCCTACGCAACTTCAACCAGCTATAACATCACAATAGGCAGGAGATCAGCGCATTACTGCAAGACTGCTCTAGCAAAGAACTGTTGCTAAGACAATGGCCTTCTATAATGTAGCTTTTAATGGTCTTGTGATTATATTGAATTGGATAGGGATTTTTACGTCAACACCTTTTACAAAATAAAAATCTAAATTATTGCTTTAAAAATATCTATTCCTATGTTTTCCCCTACAATTTTGTTTGTTTGAGAATAGGGGTCAAACCAAACAACGCAAAAACTAAATTTATAATCACTAAATTGAAATGACATGTGATGATATCAGGTCAAATGCCATTCATAATTCAGTCCATCCACATTGTCAGCTTTAAAACTTGCTTGAAACAAGTTCTCTTTTTGTCCCTTTCAATGAACATTTTTTAGTTAAAAAAAACTAATAAAAAATAAACAGTATTGAACCAACAGTTTTTAAAGGCTGGTGACCCTTGAAAATAGATGGTGGGAGTAGGATTGAGAATTGAGCCTCCTCCGCATCCACCTCTCTGCACCGCAGATCGATTGAAACACGAACCAGAGGTGAATGAACATCACTGTGGAATATTTGCACACCGTATTACTAAAACAATCGTACGCTACTCTTCAATGAAATATATTTGCCTTGGAACTCTGATCCCAAAGGCTGGGTGATAATCTGCCTCTGCTGATGGTTCATGCTTTAACAAGGGTGTCATAGTGTGAAGGTCAAAACTGTGGCTGATTGATTAATCTTTTAGTAATTGAACTTCAAACCTGGAGTTCAGTAGTAGGAATGTCCCTCAATAGCTCACAATCCACATCCCAGTAAATACTGAAATCCTCAATCTGTAGTCTCTTCTTCCTTATCGACTTCTCAACCTGAGAGATAAAAAATGTGATTAAGTAAAGCTGCAATGTTAATGTTGCAGGAAACCATTTGAGTTATGGATAACAGAATATGTCTGTTAAATTGACAGCTTTTGACTATCCCTTTCCAGTTCCCTATCTCTTACTTTTACAAAAGTGCCACAAACACTATGAGCTTGCACAAATGCACAGGCCAGGATTCTCCGGACACCAACCGCATGTCTCTCAGCGGCGGGATTCTATCCCCCCGCCGCTTGTCAATGGGATTTTCCATTGAAATCACCCCATGCCACCGTGAAACCTGCTGGCGGGGGTGCGCTGCCAGTGGGAAGAGTGAATCCCGACAACCGGAGAACTCTGGCCATGATCTCTCTTCCATAGGGGATTTTCAAGCTGCGTTACCCTGATCGTATAACTGCAAAAGAAAGCACCCTGTGATATGGTAGCCGTTTAATACCACAGGTAGTGAAACAGGACTCATTATCAACCAACATGATATGGATAGCATACATTTTTTAGGGCTAGGTTTTTGGATATGCTCCATTATTACATGTTCTACAACAGGACAGCATTGAGTGCAACATTGTCTGCATCTGCAATAAGTCTATCTCCTGTACATAATTTGTAAGCCGCTGTTCCCCAAACACGTTCCCCACTGGGGTCCCATTCCGATACTAAATTGCTAATTACTAATTGATTGGATCTTTATAAATTTACTTTTCCTATCTGCTTTTCCCACTATAAAAAATAAGTTCCCTTAGACAGCAGGCCAGATAAGCGGACGGGAAAGAAACCAGCATGGATTTGTGTAGAAACCAACTATTTTCTAATACACCTGATAGGTAAAAGATGGCTATTTAGTGTAAAATATTAAGCTCCAGTTTTAAATACCCATTTAAATTCACTCATAATCTCAGGTCATCTCAAAACAGATGACAGAACAGCATGACACAGCATAATTCACATATTTGTTCTAGCAAATACATTTGCAAGACAGTGTGACGTTAAAACACAAGCCGTACCAGATATCATCCAAGGACAAGGCAAGCACCATAGCAACATTAAGGCGCTATTGTCTACAATCTCGCTAACAGCTAAGTCAGCAGAAGTCCAGTTTAAACTGGTTGTAATAACTGCACAGAATTGCATTCCATAACATGCACAAGTATTCAGACATGAAACATTTGAAGCTAATGTTGTACATTAAAGATTGACAGCTAAACGTCAAATCAAACTCATTTGATTCTAACCCAAACCAATTAGGATGACTTAGAGATGTAGATAGATGGCTAAAGACTGATATGATTTCCTATAACCGTGAAGGTGCGTACAGCCATCTTTATCCGGATCATTCTATACTTTGATCTAAACTATTCGCTCTCTCTATTTTTCACTTTTCCACTCTAACTCTTGAAGTAAATGCAAGCTGCTGTGCCGTAAGCAAGAAACAATTTTGTATTATTTTAAAAGTTAAATTGTGTCCAAGTTGCTTCTCTTTAAGTCCTTTTTGCTAGCCGGACTTATTAGAGAATAAGATTTAAGTGACTCTCAATTGTAATCAAACAGAGGCAATAAATGATTCTTGTTTGCATCCGAGAAGTTTTAATGCAAATTTCTACAGAGTTTTAGTGTCGCAAGTTCCTCACTAATTCCGCATGGTAGATCTCTTACAATTTGAAAAAGGCAGGTCATGTTGGATGAACCTGATCAAATCTTTTTGAAGAGGTGACTAAAGTAAGACAGGAGAGTCTTTGAATGTTTTTATATAGAGTTTCAGGAGGCATTTAATAAAGTCCCTCATGGATTAAAATTGAAGCAGGTGGAATTGAAGGGAAATTATTAACCTAGTTAGGAAATTGGCTGAGCAGCAGCGGTCGGAGTGTGGATAATTCACAAGTACTCTAATTGTCAGGACAGGTTACTGGTGACCTTCCAAGAATCCATTTGGCTCAGCTCTTCACCATATTTACTATCCCACAGCTGTGGGATAGAAAGCCACGTAGCCAAGTTTGCTGATGACACAAACATTGATGGCACTGGAAGCAATGTGGATGGTGCGTAAAATTATAAAGGTATATTAATAGATTAACCCAAAACTGTGGCAAATGGATTTCAATGCATGCAAGTGCAAGGTCACCCACTTTGGACCTAAAAAGGGCAGAACAGAGTACTTTCTAAAATGGTGAAAAGCTTGAAACAGTGGCTGGCCAAAGGGACTTGGGTCCATGGACATAAATCATTAAACTGACAGATACAGAAAGTAATCAAAAAAGCTGATGGAATGCTGACCTTTATATCTGAAGAACTAGATACAAAGTCAAGACTATACAAAGGTATAGTTAAACCACACCTCAAGTACTGTGAGCAGTTCTGGACACGTGAGCACTGTAATTTACCAGAGTAATACCTGGATTTAAAGGGGTTAAATTATAATACAAGTTTGCATGAACTAAGATTGCATTTCTTGGAATATATATGGTTAAGGGGCTATTTGACCAAAGTTTTCAAAATATTATGGGGAACTGACGGGACACAGACAGAAACTATTTCCATTGGTTGGTGGGTGGGGGTACTAGGATTAGGAGGCATAACCTGAAGAATTCAAATCAGATCTTTCAGGATTTGCAACATCTGCAGTATTTTGCTTCTGCTTCCAGGAGTGTTGTTTCCAGGAGTGAAGTTGAGAAACATTTTTACATGCAAGGAATGGTAGAAGTTTGGATCTCATTTACACAAATGGCAATTAATGTAAAGTAATTGTTCAGTTTAAACCTGAACTTGATAGCTTTTGTTCATGAAAGGTGTTTAATTTGATTTGATTTGTCACGTGCACGGAGGTTCAGTGAAAAGTATTGTTCTGCGTACAGCCCAGATCATTCCATACATGAAAAAACATAGGACATACATAAATACACAATGTAAATACACAGACACAGGCATCGGGTAAAGCATATGGAATGTAGCACTACTCAGTAGAGAAGATGTGTGAAGAGATCAGTTCAGTCCAAGAGAGGGCCATTCAGGAGCCTGGTAACAGCAGGGAAGAAGCTGTTTTTGAACCTGTTAGTGTGTGTTCTCTGACTTTTGTATCTCCTGCCCGATGGAAGAGGTTGGAAGAGGGAATAACGCGGGTGGGATTGGTCTTTGATTATTAATCATAGGAGCCCTACAGCATAGAAGGAAACCATTCGGCCCATCGAGTCTGCACCGACCGTTCAAATGAGCACTCAACCCATGTCCACCCGCCCCATCCCTACAACCCCATAGCCTAATTTACACATCCCTGGACACTAAGGGGCATTTTAGCATGGCCAATTCATCGTGCCTGTACATTTTTGGACTGTGGGAGCAAACCGGAGCACCCAGGGAGAATGTACAAACTCCACACAGACAGTGACTCAAGGTCAGAATTGAACCCGGGTCCCTGGTGCTGAGGCAGCAGTGCTAACCACCCTGCCACTGTACCGTCCCAAATGCTGCCTGCTTTCCCAAGGAGGAGTAGACAGAGTCAATGGACGGGAGGTAGTTTTGTGTGATAGACTGCGCTGTGTTCACAACTCTCTGTAGTTTCTTACTACAGTGACGGCAGCACGGTAACACAAGTGACTAGCACTGTAGCTTCACAGAGCCAGGGTCCCAGGTTCGATTCCCCGCTGGGTCACTGTCTGTGCGGAGTCTGCACGTTCTCCCCATGTTTGCGTGGGTCTCACATCACAATCCAAAGATGTGCAGGCTAGGTGGATTGGCCATGCTAAATTGCCCTTAGTGTCCAAAAAAAAAAGTTAGGAGGGGTTAGTGGGTTGCGGGGCTAAGGTGGAAGTGAGGGCTTAAGTGGGTCGGTGCCGACTCGATGGGCCGAATGGTCTCCTTCTGCACTGTATGTTCTATGTTCTTACGGACTTGGGCCGAGCAGATACCTTACCAGACTGTGATTCAGCCAGATGTTGATGGAGACGGAGAAAAGTCAGGCTTAGGAAGTTAGGTCACCGGTCAGCTCTGAACTCACTGAATGGCAGAAGAGCCTTAAGGGGTTAAATGGCCTACTCCTGTTTCAAGGTTGTCAAAAGATCAAAAGCACTTTGCATACTTTGAAACTGATGGTTACCAAGAAAGCTATGTTATTTGCAGTTGATTGTTTGTGTTTATGTCAATGGTCCAGGCAGAAATCTGATGATTACATATCTGGCAAGTGGATATGACTTCTTAACACATTAGAATGTGATTGGGTCAGATTGGTATATTGGATAAAGAATGATTTCAATGCCCCTCGCTATTCATCTTAAATTACTAATTTTAGACTAGCTTAGAAAAGTGATTCCAATGAACAATTTTCATTAATAGATGGGAAAATTAAACAGAT
Organism: Scyliorhinus torazame; assembly: GCF_047496885.1. NCBI lineage: Eukaryota > Metazoa > Chordata > Chondrichthyes > Carcharhiniformes > Scyliorhinidae > Scyliorhinus > Scyliorhinus torazame. The sequence continues at coordinate 42,512,369 of NC_092722.1, forward strand.
CATGGCACTACATTTAGAGGAGGCAACAGCAAGCATATATAGTCCACTCAGATTTAACTTGCACCTATGTATAGGATGGCCTGCAGCATACATGCCTCACTGTACTCGAGTTATGTTTGGAATTAACACAGTTCCTTCACGTCACGGAGTCAAAATCCTTGAACGTTCTCTCCAACAGCATTACAGGTATATATGGAGTGCAGCATTCAAGGAGGCAGCTCTCATACAATTAGGGAACAATACGTGCTGACCTTGCAAATGATGCTTAAATCCCATGAAACTATTAAAAACATTGATATGTGGCAGCACGGTGGCGCAGTGGTAGCACTGCTGCCTCACGGCGTCGAGGTCCAATGTTCAATCCTGGCTCTGGGTCACTGTCCGTGTGGAGTTTGCACGTTCTCCCCGTGTTTGTGTGGGTTTCGCCCCCACAACCCAAAGATGTGCAGGGTAGGTGGATTGGCCACGCTAAATTGCCCCTTAATTTGGAAAAAATGAATTGTGTACTCCAAATTTTTTTTTTTTAAATCGATACAAGGACAGCACGATGGTGCAGTGGTTAGTACATCTGCCTTACAGCACTGAAGACCTGGGTTCGACCTCGGCCCCGAGTCACTGTCCGTGTGGCGTTTGCACATTCTCCCAGTGTCTGTGTGAGTCTCACCCCCACAACCCAAAAAGATGTGCAGGGTAGGTAGATTGGCCACGCTAAATTGCCCCTTAATTGGAACAAAATAATTAGGCACTCTAAATTTTGAAAAAAATAATATAAATGCTGCCATTCACTGCCTTGATGTTGGCACTTACCAACTCGTCTTCTGCATTCTGCACAGACACACTCTTGATACAGATCCCAAATGCAAATGGATGGTCAGGGTTGGTGATGTCATCTTCGAAACGTAAATGGACATTTCGCACCTTCAACTAGAAGGGTTGGGGGGGGGGTGGAATAGGGGAAGAAAACAGATTTGATAATCATTCTACTTCTCAAGTCTACAATTGTACTGCAAATAAGTCCTTCTAGAATTATGTCTGCACAGGTTTCTGAATTTCAAAAATAATTTGTCTGTAAAGCACTCAACATATCCCAACGATGTGAGCTACACAATATAAAAACAAGTTCCTTCTTGCACTGCAGTCAAAATCAATTCAAAAACAAAATCACCTATCATTGAATGGCATAAAAATGCATAACCAATTTATTGCATTACTGAGTACAGGTTTACTACTATAGTTTTGCTTAATGAGTACAAAATAAAATCCACATGAAACAACAGATTTAATGGTGATTTCATCGAATGGAATCAGATGCTTAGCTCCCAGAAGCAAAGATAAACATTAATCAGCTCCGTATGCCCAGCAACCTCGAATTAACCCCGGTACCAACAGCAAGGCTAATGTTCCCATCTTCCATCGCAATTTTCCACTTCCATTTCTAGAGTTACTGGGCGGGATTCTCTGCCGACGGGATTCTGTTTAGCCGGCGCCTGGGGGTTTCCCGGCGGCGTGGGGTTGGTGAGTGGCAAATTGCTAATGTACATATATATATATATATCCGGTTTGACTGACAATCAAGATAGACATCAAAAATATTCCCCTAAAGTACAAGATCTCAAGTATATCCATTTTTTAAACTGAATTTAGAGTACCAATTCAGTTTTTCCAATTAAGGGCAATGAAGCGTAGCCAATCCACCTACCCTGAACATCTTTTGGGTTGTGGGGGCGAAACCCAGGCAAATACGAGGAGAATGTGCAAACTCCACACAGACAGTGACCCAGAGCCGGGATCGAACCTCGGAGCCGTGAGGCAGCTGTGCTAACCACTGCGCCACCGTGCTGCCCCGATCTCAAGTATATCCTAACAAATCTCAGCCAAAGTTAAACTTTCACCGTCAACAATGGCCTTTCTTGAGCGGCATGGTGGTTAGCACTACCGCCTCACAGCGCCAAGGACCTGGTTTTGATCCTGGCCCCGGGTCACTGTCCGTGTGGAGTTTGCACATTCTCCCCATGTCTGTGAGGGTCTCACCCCCAACCCAAAAAGATATGTGGAGTAGGTGAACTGGCCATGCTAAATTGCCCCTTAATTGGTATAAAAAATTGGATACTCTAAATTTAAAAAAAAACAATGGCCTTTCTGGTGGGACAGGCATTACAGATAAGTGGCTAGATTCTCCGCAACCCGACGCCGAAATCGCGTTTGGCGATGGGGCGGGGAATCCATTTTGGAGGAGAGGCACCAGTTCTTCAATTCTCCACCCCCCCTGAAAATAGTCGTACTCCCGCCAAGTATCCACCGCCTCAGGCCATTGCCTGAGGCCCACCCTGCGATGCTCCATCTCCAACCGACAGAATTCCCGACGGCGTGGACCTCTCATGCTTCCGCTGACCTTTATCGTTGCGTGGCAGCTGCGGACTCTTCCGGGGCCGCCAGTCGGGGGAGGACCAATCGGCGGGCAGGGAGGGGCTTCATTTGGAGCTGGGGACAATGTATGTGGGCGATCCGGGGGGCGCGAGTGGCTGATGCGGGGCACAGGTCCGCGGACTGAGTCTGCCATGGAGTACAGCGTGGCTGCTGGAAGCTGCCGCCGTGCATATGCACGCCTCTGACCCGGACGTGCGGGGGGCCGTATCGGCAGCTACAGCTGCGAGCTCTACAACTGTTGCCTGCTGGCCCCCAGCAAAACGGGGAATCGGTGGCCTTTTGACACCAGTTTTTCTGGCGAAAAGACCACAGCTTTCCCGACGGCGTGGGGGACATAGTCCCAAAAACAGAGAAACCAGCCCAAGGGTTCTACTACTTTCTTGCCATGGCAAACTGAATTGAAGAAATTACCAAACCATTTTGCACTGACAGAGGACTGTTTACACACGCTCATACAAACAAGAAATACAACACCTCCCTAAACGCTCCTTTTTAAAGTCACAACTGCACTCAAGACAGGCCACTGTATTCCTCACTGTCCCCTGTACAAATACAAAGTTCTCTTCAAAGTTTACAATTGCTCTAACTACTTGGCCTAGTCATGAATTCTTAAAGAGATAAAATATATAATTTATTCTGAAATGATCCCGATCTGTATCATAGGCAGCTCAGCCTAGCTCAATCCTGTTCTCACAAGACACCACACATAAAACTGCACCTGAACACACAGGTCACTGGATAATGATTAGAAGCAGAAAACAAGTTTGCTGAGACCAATTACAATATCCTACTTTTAATTCAGTGGAGTTGAAAGAACTCCAGACTGCCACAATCTGACCTGGGCTATGCCTCCAGCCACACCAGACAATTGGAAGGATTCCAAATTTAATAGACATGTTTAACTCATACATATTAATCAGAAACAGTGAAGGATGGCACGTGTCCATTACAACATCCTTCACATTAAAAATGCAGAGATACAATATTTCAGAATCAAGTCAGATCTTCAACGGTCACTGCAGCAGAAATCACTTCTGAAAGCAAAAAAATTAACTTATGTCTTTATATAAAAGTGAAGACCATTTAAATGACCATTTTCCAACTCACCTCCACATTTTCCACAATCCTGGTTACCATGGAGGCAGTAGCAGAGTACCAGTAGGATTCACCTTTCTGCTGCTGGTTACTCTGAAATAAAATTATCAAGCAAAACAAACCATTTTAGTGCCTACAAGGAATGCAATATACACAGCAAAGTATCAACATTAATTGAAATTACATCCCAGGTTGTCACTGGTACTATTATATCTGTGCAGGTACTAGCTCCATGTTGGAGACATTTACTTTAAAGCCATCCTCTTGTTCTTTCCCCAAACCTTTTAATATCTTTCCTGAAGCATTTATCTAATTCACTCTCAAAATTATATGCTTCCATAGCTATTTGTGGTAGTGCATTTCGGACTGTAATAACTTACTTCAAAGTGTCTGATCAGTTCCTTTAGGCTTGCAGTAATAACCCTCATTTTGTGCTTCTTTGTTACCATTTCACCAACCAGCAAAAACGTTTCAAAATTTACTGTTTGAAATCTTTTTAATCTCTCTTTCGTTATTCCTTAAATGTCTTGGCTTCAGTGGAAATTAGGCCGACACTGGCAATGCTTAAACCAATGCAAGCAATTTTAGTATTTTGTTCATTTAAATTACATGATTCCACTAGCGTTCAATCAAGTAACAATTACATGATTACTAAGATTTTGTGATTATGGAGATTTGACAGAAATAATTGTGACAGAAATAATTATAGTTTTTCTTGCTTTTTAATTTGCACACAAAGGCTTTGAAGTTTGGCTGTGTGAAGGAAACAGTATGGACTCTTAAAGTTTGCAATCTTACCAGTGGCATTAAAATATTGAACTATGCATTCATTCGTACAATATCTTCATCTAATTCTGAGAGCAAGGTCTCACCAAAATTCACTTAAAGCCCATGGCATTAAAGTGCCAGTGGCTATTTCAAAATGAAATTGGCTAAGGGACAGGAATCAGAGATTAGTGGTATTAGGACCACCTGTTATTGTTCATATATGTTAATAAATTGAACTTGAGAACATGGGCATAATTGCAAAGTTTGCAGATGATACAAAACTCAGTGTAGTAAGCAATGAGGACAATGGAAAAAAAAACTTTGGGCGGGCATAAACAGACTGGTGAAATGGGCAAACACATGGCAAATGAAATTTGATTTAGAGAAGTGTGAGGTGATACATTTCGGTAGGAAGAACGAGGTGAGGTAATATTAAACTAAATTGAGGAAATAGGGAGGATAAGTAAGCACACATATTTTTGAATGTGCAGGACAGGTTGAGAAGACCGTGAAAAAATGTACAGGGGTCATGCATGAATAGTGCGGGCAGCATGGTAGCACAGTGGGTTAGCCCTGCTGCCTCACGGCGCCGAGGTCCCAGGTTCGACCCCGGCTCTGGGTCACTGTCCATGTGGAGTTTGCACATTCTCCCCGTGTTTGCGTGGGTTTCACCCTCACAACCCAAAGATGTGCAAGCTAGGTGGATTGGCCACGCTAAATTGCTGCTTAATTGGAAAATATGAATTGGGTACTCTAAATTTATTTTCAATTTTTTTTTTAATGCATGAACAGTGCACCAGCTTCAAAATCAAGGATGTTACAATAAGTGATTATAAAACACAGATTAGACCTTCCAGCTGGAGTGGTGTCCAATTCTATTCACATTTTAGGAAGGTTGTCAACACCTTAGAGAGGTTCTAGAAGAGATTTACTCCATTGGTACGAGAGATGAGAAAATTCAGTTATGTGGCGAGGTTAAAGAGCTGGTGTTGCCCTCCTTAGAGCAAAGAGGAGATTGATAGAGGTGATCAAAATCATGATTGGTTTTGGTAAGAATATATAAAGAGAGACTGGCCCCAGTGGCAGAACCTGAGGACACAGATTTTAGGTGATTGGCAACACGAGGGGCAACAAAAACGTATGAGTAAGTTGTGATCTAGAATGCGCTGTTTGAAACAGTGATGGAGGCAGATTCAGCAGCAACTTTGAAAAGGAAATCAGATAAATACTTGGGAATGGAAATATTGCAGGGCTATGGCGAAAGAATAGGGAATAGGATTCTTGGGTAACTCAACTAGAAAGTCAGCACAGGCAAAATGGGCTAAATGGCCTTGTTCGGTGCTGTAACATTTAGTGATTTTATGATCATAAACCTTCCTGTTTCAACAAGCTGAAAATATTACTAGGTTGCTAGATATTAGTAGCCTGCTCAACAATGTACAGCTTGATGTTCATGGTGCTGCACAAAAGACTGCGGCATTGGTAGGTAGATTTTGGTTTGGATAAGTCACTGATTGTATTCTTATAGACAAACATATTTATGGCAATGGCTTTTCCACGGGAAACAGTCTTAGCAGAGCCCAGGAAGGATTAGTTTTTGAGGCCTTTGCCCTTCACCTTCTTTATGAACATCTGGATGAGGGCACTGTGAGAACTGCCCACAAGTTCATGGATGATAAAAAGGCATATGTGGGTGTGAGGAGCTTAGATGGGAAAAACAGGCGACAGGCAGATGGAGATGCACTAGACAAGTGGATACGTAACTAGCTGAAGTCTTTTAATGTAGGCGAAAGCAGAATTATCTCCTAGGTAAGGATAATCTGAAGCGAGTGCACACCCTGGAGAAATGTGTGCTTAGGGCCATTGAGCACAAAGGGGATCTGGATATTAAAGTATGCAAATTATTGAAGATGCCATGAGGCTATTATAAAAGAGTCAGGATGCATTGCCAAGATAATTAAATACAAACAAGAAATACGATTCTTTCTTGTTAGCAGACCTTTGTCAGACCTCAACAAGAATGTAGAGGACCTGGAAAATGTTCATGAGGTGGTAATTAAATTGGCACCTAATTTAACATAATAGGCTAAGAGAGTGGGACTGTTACTCTAAAAAAGCACCTTTGACTTTGAAGAGATTTTGTAATTTTTAAAATAATGAAAGGATTACACTCCGTCCACATGGACAGCCTATGCAAGCTAGATGTAAATGAAACAAGCTAAGAGCAGGTTGGATGTTAAGCATTATTTCTCACTTCTAAGAACAAGTGGCTGGCATGTGCAATGAATGGATTTGCTGCAAGCATTCATAATTGAGCTGGACAAGTTCCTGAATGTGACCAAGTTAGTTGAACTAGAAGGTAGCTGTACAATAGTGATGTGCCTTCTAATCATGGTGGTCTCCTGCCTTATTTAATTGTCTTTCAAGCTCAGAAATTCCCCATAGTTTCTTCCCAAATTGGTATAAAGTTCCTCCCCATCTAGTTTTCTTTTTTAACTCTCCCAGTACATTGTGTGCCTAGTTGGTGGGGCCAGAGAAGGAAAAGGGTGTTTAGAAGTGACACAGCAGTAAGTGACAAACTTTTTAGTCCAGGAGGTTATTTTCTACTCTTTGTGCTGTATGTTCATCTCAGTCTAAACATGCTACTGTGATGTTTAATATATTTGATGTGCCATTTAAGGCTTCAAATATTTATTTCACAGGGTGTCGCTGGCTAGGCCAGCATTTGTTGTCCATCCCTAATTGCCAAGGGAAGATGGAAGTGAGCCACCTTGAACTGCTGCAGTCCCTGTGGTGTAGGTGCATCCACTGGGCCGATAGGAAGGGCATTCAGCGACAGAAGGAATGACGATATAGTTCCAAGTCAGGATGGTGAGTGACTTGTAGGGGAACTTGCAGGTCGTAGTGTTCCTATGCATCTGCTGCCCTTGTCTTTCTAGTTGGTAGAGGGTTTGGAAGGTGCCATTGAGGCTTGGTGAGTTCCTGCGGTACATCTTGTATATGGTAAACATTGCTACTACTGTGCGTCAATGGTGGAAGGAATGGATGTTTAAGGTATTGGTTAGGGTGCTAATAAGGCAGTCTACTTCATCCCAGATGGTGTCAAGTTTCAATGTTTTTGGAGCTGCACATAGCAAGTGGAGAGTATTCGTCATTCTCCTGACTGCCTTGTAAATAGCTGATGGCTTTGCGGAGTCAGGAGGAGAGTTACTCCCCGTAGAATTCAAAGCCTGCCAATTTTTCCTCTAACAATTCTCAGCCATGAAACGAACTTCCCAAAGAATGCACCAATTCACCGTAAGACATGAGATGCAAAAAGAATGAGGCTAGCTGGAAGAAGCTCTGGAAGCAAGGTGAGGATGTCTCCTTCACAACTTTTTGTGACATACAAAAATATAAAAACTAGAATGGGAAATTCATTAGAATAATCCAACAACCTTTGTTTCCTGAAAAGGACTTGTAAAGCAAAAATCAAAGCTAAGAAAAAGAATGGAGATCAACAGTGCAATCTACAATTGCATACCAATGTTAAAGCCACATCAGACAATCACAGGTTTGACAAGCTCAAGTTTAATTAGGCTTCACATGGAAATTTGTCAGCCTCAGCAGGGACATTCACATTAAAATATCTTGTCATACTGCTGCTCATGTCAAGCATTTTAAATTATACCTATCTGACACCAACCTTCCATTGAGCCTCCAGAGCATCCAGCAGCGCACACTTCCTCTCTCTGTCCAGTGAACGCTCGGTTTCTTCATCAAATTCAGACTGTTTAACTGGTGCACCGATCAGATAGAGTCCAGAGATGGATATTACCCATGGTTCCACGTGAGGCCGGTAGAATGGGATCTGCAACGTTATCTTCCCAATAAACCCTGAAAAGTTATGTATATGTTTTACATATTCATTCTTTGTACGTGGCATTGCATTCAAAGCCAAAATCTATCTGCAACTTATAAAATCTCCAAACTGGATCTGGGAAAATTGGTGTCTTTAATGAACAGCTTTAACGAGTGCTCATCTCCAGCTTTTTCCAAAGGACAGCAGGGAAGAAGAGTTCTCCCCAATTTTTCCTTCCCTTCAAACATTACACCAATATTAATTTTCTTGGGTCTGATTTAGAAAATACCACAACATATAAGACAATGCTGAAACCACATCCATGCCACACATATTCATTAACAGTCATCGCAGATCTGAAATGCGTATTGACGAAGCTAGTGACTGGAAAAAGGTGATGTGAACAGTTCAACTTACCTGCTTTCACCTCAAAAGGTAAATCCAACTCTTTGAGGGCATCTCTCTTCAGAGGGAGGTTTTCCAATTCAACAGCCCCTGCATAGAAGCAATGAGACAAGTTTTAATGCCATCGTATTCTATACATTAACTATCTGTGCTTGTTAAGGTGAGGGGGGGGGGGATGTCTTTTGCCTCTTTCAGCAGCAAGAACATCCAGGCCAAAATATTGATTGGTGCAGAATTAAACTCTCTTTGCTCTGCCCCAAAAGTACACATCAGATTCCAAACAGAGAAAAGCATTCCCTACTACATCAGTGCAACATTTCTATTAGCTCCCATGTTACAAACTTTGGATCTCAACTGGATATTCTCGAGTTTAGAGCCACACGTTATTTCCATAAGGAGACCTTGCAAACCCTTCGATCTCTAGGATCTAGACTTTTGCTACCTAATATCCAGTTGAACAAAAATGTGATTCAGAGCCACAAGAATAAGACCCCTCATTGTGGGTGCTGCTTTGAACATGCCTGGCACCAGATGCACTATGATGTGCGTGTCAAACAGATTTAGTTTAAGTGCATTATATGCACAAACACGATATGACTTGCACAGCAGGATTTACATTATTTCCTAATGTTTTATCCTCAGGTTGTACACTTGACATGCACATTGTAGATATCAAGGGTATCAGAACTGTATTGAAGCACCTCAGAGTGGAACATACTGTATTGGTGACAAGTCAAATTTTATTGCACTTTCAAATTTCAAGGCAAAATGTTTTATAATGTACTTTTATAAATCATGAACAAAGTACACATTTGAAAAAAATTATTTACATTTATTGTTTGTTTTTTAAAAATATATTTATTAAAGTTTTTTAACACAATTTTTCTCCCTTACAAACAATAACAACCCCCCCCCCCCCCGCCGTAACAAACAAAAACGAGAAATCGCGCAGAGCAAGATATATACATGGCAAAATGATATATTTACACAGCTTTGTACACTGGCCCTCACCCGTACGTGCCAGTTTCCCCAACCCTTCATGTTATCTCTTGCTCATCCGCCCTCCCAGGCAGTCCCCCCTTCTTCCCGCCCCCCCCTCCCAGGACGTCCCCTCCACCCCCTCCCCCCCAAGGTTGCTGCTGCTGCTGACCAACCTTCCTCTAACGCTCCGCGAGCTAGTCTAGGAACGGTTGCCACCGCCTGTAAAACCCCTGCGCAGACCCTCTCAAGGCGAACTTAATCCTCTCCAACTTTATGAACCCAGCCATATCATTTATCCAGGCCTCCAGGCTACATTTATTGTTGATCAATACAATACCCAAAAATCAACAAGATCAAAAGATGTAAGAAAATTAGGGGAAAATGCTACCAAAAAAAAGTCAAAAGGACAAGCATTTGTATCATGAGCCACTTAAGCTTTAACCAACATGGTGCATCAGCTGACACACTGTACCAATCAAGGTATACTCTTTTGAAACTCTGGCCTCTTGGACATTGCCGATTTTCATTGCTCCATCATTGACAGCCATGACTTCTGCCTTCTTGGCCCTAAGTCCTGGAATTCCCTGCCTAAATTTCTCCACCTTTTCTTTCACTCATCATTTAAGATGCACCTTAAAACATCTCTCTTTCACTGAGCTAGTGGTATTAATATCTCTTTATGTGGCTACGATTAAATTTTATCCAATAATGCTCCTGCACATAATAATATGAATCTTTATTAGTGTCACAAGTAGGCTTATATTAACACTGCAATGAAGTTCCTATGAAAATTTGGTGCCTGTTCAGGTAATCGGAGGAAGAATTCAGAATGTCCAATTCACCTAACAAGCACGTCTTTCGGGACTTGTGGGAGGAAACCGACGCACCTGGAGGAAGCCCATGCAGACATAAGGAGAATGTGCAGACTGCATAAAGAGCCAAGCTGGGAATCAAACCTGGGTCCCTGGCACTGTGAGGCAACAGTGCTAACCACTGTGCTACTATACCCCCCACATTAAAGGCGTGATAAAAAGTGTTGTTGAAATTTTTCAACCCCTTAACACATTCCCTATTTCAGTGGGCGGCACGGTGGTGTAGTGGTTAGCACTGCTGCCTAATGGTGGCGAAGACCCGGGTTCGACCCTGGCCCCGGGTCACTGGCCATGTCGAGTTTGCACATTCTCCCCGTGTCTGGGTGGGTCTCACCCCACTGAACCCAAAAGATGTGCAGGGTAGGTGGATTGGCCATGCTAAATTGTCCCTTAATTGGAAAAAAAAAGAATTGGGTACTCTAATGTTTTTAAAAAACGTTCCTCATTTCAAATGATGTTCACAGAATCATAGAATTTATAGTGCAGAAGGAGGCTATTCGGCCCATTGAGTCTGCACCGGCTCTTGGAAAGAGCACCCTACTTAATCCCACACCTCCACCCTATCCTCGTAACCCTGCAACCCCATCTAACCCAAGGGCAATTTAGCATGGCCAATGCACCTAACCTGCACATCTTTGGACTGTTGGAGGAAACTGGAGCACCCGGAGGAAACCCACGCAAACATGGGTAGAACGTGTGGACTCCGCACAGACAGTGATCCAAGCGGGAATCGAACCTGGAACCCTGGCGCTGTGAAGCCATAGTGCTAACCACAATGCTGCGTGCTGTCATGTTAATGCCCGATGTTAATGCAAACGAGGATAAAGCTTATTATCCCCTCAAACAGCAGGTACCCAATGCAAAGTCATAACTGGACTGAAGTGTGAAAGCAATTTGCCATGGTGAAATTTGACCATAGAATCACTGGGCCTTCAGTCCAGTATCACCACATTCCTGTACTTGCATTGGGACCAAGAGTTACAAGCTGACCTCCAGGATATCATCTCACACTGGTTAGATCACATTATGCAGACGATTTTGCGCCTGCACTCCCCATCGCAGGATTGGCGGCTCAGGCAGAAAATCCCACGGGAATCGGGAAAAGCGATTCTTGTCGGAGAGATCACGTTTCCCAATTTTCCTCGATGTCACGGGACTCGCAGCCACAAAGGGTGTGAGCCGCATTTGAATAGTATTGTTAGCACCCCTCCCTCCCCCAATGGTCAACGCAGGGAAATATTCAACCTGGCCCAGGGGCATTGGTGTGTGTTGCAGGTGGAGTGCGAGATGTAATTCCGTGTTGTTGGTGGAGAGGTTTCACTGCTGGCGGAGGGAAGGGGGTCATGATACCGGAGAGGATTGTCAGGTGGCGGGGGGAGCCGCGATACCTCTGTGGTGGGGCTGTGGGCTGTTAGGCAGCACCACTGATCGGAGTGACCATTAAAGATAGCATTCTGGAACAGCAGAGAGGGAGTGAGAGGATTGAGAGGATGGCACCATGGACAAAAAGAATAAAAAGGATAAGGGGAAGGGAGCTGATAAAATAGCAGCCAAAATGGAGAAAAATGCCTCGAAACGGTCGCAGGAGGAAGATCTAGAAACACGAATAGCTGAATTCAGGCAACCTGATGCAAAAAAGAGCCAAGTAACAGGGGTGGCCTGTTCTCTTCCTTTGCCATGTGTGAATGCATCATTTTTACCTTACCCTGAGAAAAATGTATTAAATCTCTTTGGGGGTGAATATTTCAATTGCCAAAAGACCTTTCACTGTAATGAACTATATTTGTACAACATCAAGAAGAACTCATGGACAAAATTGGAAATCCCAAATCCACCAGCACCTCGCTCTGCCCATCAGCTGTGGTGGTTTCTCAAGATGGTGGACAACTTTGGGTGTCTAGGGCAGCATGGTGGCTCTGGGTCACGGTCCGTGTGGAGTTTGTACATTCTCCCCACGTTTGCGTGGGTTTTGCCCCACAACCAAAGATGTGCAGGGTAGGTGGATTTGCCACCTTAAATTGTCCGTTAATTAGAAAATTGAATTGGGTACTGCATTACCATTATAAGGATCTTTGGCTGCTACATCTTGCAACTAAGACATGGGAACAAATCAAGGCAACAGGTGGATCTCAGGTCGAAGTGGACATCGGATGGCTGCTTGTAAAAGACAGATCTTAGTGTTTGGTGGAGTCCATGAGAATACAAGGGATTTTATTTCTTACAATGACATTTACTCCTTTAACCTGGATACACTCACATGGTCAAAGTTATTTCCATCTGGAACTGGTCCAGGTTGTCAAATGGTATCCACTACAAATGGCAACGGGATCATTTATGGAGGTTATTAAAACAGCAAATAAAGAAAGATGTAGAAAAGGGCATTGTTTATATTGATATGTTTCTCCTGAAAAGTGAAGGAAAAGGTAGTGCAGACAAATGGACTTGGGTTTGCATGAACCCTACAGGAGTGAAGCCATCACCACGATCAGGATTCTCTCTGGCTGTTTCCCCCAATAACCGTGCTATTCTTTTTGGCGGTATGTATGGTGAAGAGGAGGAAGAAGATATTCAAGGAGAGCTTTTTAATGACATTTATATTTATGATATAGTGAAGAATCGATGGTGTGCTGGGGAGTTAAAGGGATTCAAAGGGGAGAAAAAAAGCAAAGACGTGGAATAAGAGAGGACGAAGGGACAGAAGTGAAAACTAAAAGGCAAGAGTTGCAGTGTTCCACAGAAATAGTGAAAGAAGTTGTTACTGAAGATGGTACTCTCATGATTGTAAAATAGATCATACACAACCCTGAGGCCAAAGCAGGTACAGAAAGTGAGGAGAAGGTGGAGGAGGAGGATGCTTCTGAAACTGGCCCCATCATTGAGCCATCTCCCCAGTCCTGTGCCATGGCAGCCATTAAAAATGGCCTGTTTTACATCTATGGTGGAATGTTTGAAGTGGGAGACAGACAGTTTACTTTAAATGTCCTTTACGGATTGATCTGCATCAGATAGATGAATGGAAGGGTCTGGTGGAAACTGATTCAAAGACCCATGAGTAGCTGGATCAGGATGAGGAAGAGTGTGAAGGAGCTGCTGGAGAAGATGAGGAGGGGTCGATGACAGCAGTGAAGAAGAGGGAGATGACCACCCTCGAGTCCAACCAGCAGAACCTCATTCAGAATATAAGCCATGCACAGAGTCATACTGGATTCAACTGGCCAGGGATAATATGGGCCAAAATGCCAAAGAGAAAAAGACTTTGAAGGTGGCACACGCAATGGCAAAAACATTTTATGACATGGTCTGAAGGTCAAACGTTGTGTAGAACTGAAATCCTGCCAGTATTCATTTGTTAATATGCTGCAACTATTGCCTTTGAACTCAACTGCAAAGTTTATTGCTGATTTAATTAATTGCAATTATTTTATCTTTTCTATTTTGTCAGCCTTGAAGCCAATTTCAGACAAATTCAACATTACCGTTTCTGTATATTTTTTTCTGAATCTTAAAATTACACGAGGCATTAGCTTTAGTTTCTCAGCAATTCACTGTTTTACTATGATTGTATTGCTTTCTTAATGAGTTTTTCATTCAAATGCATCTTGCATTTTTCTAAATTCTAAACGGAAAAGTGAAGACTATTTGTGATTGTCCCCTTCACCTTACTGTGATTTAGAAGAAAAATAAAAATAATCTCTTAAAGATGGCATTCCGATCTCTTTGGAGCCGGTTGCCGGCTCAATGAGGCCCTGCCCGAGTGACGGTGTACACGCCCACTCATTTTGTTTTGTCGAACAGGCTCAAGATTTGGCAAAAAAAAATGGTCTGTTCAACTGGAGAGTTACATGTCAGGTTTTGGCTGAGCCTAACACTTTGCCCTATGTCTAATATAATTGCACTTTAACAGAAAAGGAACATAGGCGTTAGGAGCAGAAGTAGGCAATTCAGCCCTTTGAGCCTACTCTGTAATATTCAATATTCATGGCTGATCTCTTCCTGGTCTCAAATCCATCTCCCTACCAGTTCCCCATATCCCTTTAACCCATTTTAAAAAATCTGAAATATATCTATCTCCTTCTTGGAACCATTTAATGATTCAGACTCCGCCACACAGTGAGTTCCATAAATTCACCACCCTCTGCAAGAAGTAGTTCCTCCTCATCTCAGTTCTAAATCTACTGCCGCTCAACCAAAATCTGTGACCTCTTCATTTTAGATTGCCCTTCAAGGTGGAACATTTGGTCTACGTTTACTTTATCAACCCCTTTATTATTTTATATATCTCGATTAGATCCCCTCTCAGCCTTCTAATCTCCAGGGAGTACAAGCCCAAATTGTTTAACCCCTCCTCATCCATCAACCCTTTCATGGCCGGATCAATCTGGTGAACTTCCTCTCAACTGCTTCCAATGCCATCATATCCTTCCTCAAATAAGGAGACCAAAACTGGACACAATACTCCAGATATGGTCTCACCAATACCCTATAAAATTGCAACAACACTTCTCTACTTTTATACTTTAGCAATAAACATAACATTCCATGTGCCTCTTTAATTCAAGCAGCACGGTAACATAGTGGTTAGCACAATTGCTTCACAGCTCCAGCGTCTCAGGTTCGATTCCCCACTGGGTCACTGTCTGTGCGGAGTCTGCACGTTCTCCCCGTGTGTGTGTGGGTTTCCTCCGGGTGCTCCGGTTTCCTCCCACAGTCCAGGGATGTGCACGTTAGGTGGATTGGCCATGCTAAAATTGCCCTTAGTGTCCAAAATTGCCCTTAGTGTTGAGTGGGGTTACTGGGTTATGGGGATGGGGTGGGAGTGTGGGCTTGGGGGGGGTGCTCTTTCCAAGAGCCGGTGCAGACTCGATGGGCCGAATGGCCTCCTTCTGCCCTGTAAATTCTATTCTATGATAATTACATGCATACCAAATTACTGCGTTTCGTGAACAAAGACACCCAGATCCCTCTGCCCAGATGCATTTTGAATCTGCTTTCCATTTAGATCATAATTTGCCTTTCTATTTTTTCGGCCAAAATGAATAACCTCATACTTACCTACATTAAATTTCATCTGCCAAATTTTGGCCCAATCTCTTAGCCTATTTATATCTGTCTGTAAAATCTTTATCTCCACTTCACTGCATGCTTTTCTACCTATTTTAGTATCACCAGCAAATTTTGCTATATTACACTTTGTCCCTGCTTGCAGATCATTTATATAGAATCATAGATAGATTGCAAACAGTTGAGGTCCGAGGACTGACCCCTGCGGCACCCCGTTAGCCAGAGAAGGACCCATTTATCGCGACCCTCTGCTTTCTGTCAGTTCGCCAATCCCCAATCCAAACTAGTATTCTATCCCAATCGCCTGCGATCTCATGTTCTGGATCAGTCTTTTATGCAGCACCTTGTCAAATGCCTTCTAGAAGTCTAGATAAACCACATTCTCAGGTTCCCCATTATCCACCTTGCTGGTTATGTCCTCAAAGACGTCAAGCATGACTTATCCTTCATAAAACCTGAATGACACCGATGGATTGAGCTTTGTTTTTCCAAATGTTGTCATCTCCACCTGAATGATTGAAATCTTGCCTCTCACCTTAAATTAAATCTTAGCTTTGCATTTAGAACTTAAAATTTTTTTTTTTTTTAAAGAGTAACCAATTCTTTTTGTTCCAATTAAGGGGCGATTTAGCGTGGCCAATTCACCTACCCTGTACATCTTTAGGTTGTGGGGGTGAGACTCACGCAGACACGGGGAGATTGTACAAACTCCACACGGACAGTGCCCTGAAGCCGGGATCGAACCCAGGTCCTCGGCACCGAGGGGCAGCAGTGCTAACCACTGTGTCGCCAGTGTATCCAGCCAGAACTCTTGGTACGAGTTAGCAGTGTAACGCTGCTGAGCCTGCATGATAGGAATCCTTTCAAAAAATGGAAAGCCTTTTCGAAAATATAAACTGGATATATTTTATGCTTGAATTAGGATTCTGTAGAGAAGTGTCTAGTTTCCGGTGACATTAATTCAGAGTTTGGTAGGAAAAATAGAATGCAAAATCTTATCTGAATGGGGGGAGACTGCACAATGCTGCCGTACGCAAAGTTCTAGATATCCTTGTGCATGAAACACAAAACGTAGGCATGCAGGTACATCAAGTAAATAGGAAGGCAGATGGAACGGTGACCATTATTGCAAGAGGAATGCAGTATAAAAGTAGAGAAGTCTTGCTACAACTGCACAGGCCATTGGTGAGACCTCACCTAAAGTACTGAATACAGTTTGGGCCTCTTTATGTAAGGAGGGATATGCTTGCATTGGAAACAGTTCAGAGAAGGTTCACTAGGTTGATTCCTGGGATGAAGGGGTTTATTTTAGGAGGAAAGGCTGAGCAGGTTGAGCCTGTACTCATTGGAGTTTAGAAGAATAGCAGGTGATCTCTTTGAAACATACCAGATTCTGAGGGGGTGTGACGGGGTAGATGCTGAGATGATGTTTTCTCTCATGGGGGAAATCTAAAACTAAGGGGCACAGTTGCAGAAGAGGTCACTATTTAGGTCGGCACCAGGCAGGGAACAAGCACCCGGAGGAGAGGGCAATCCTTGGGGGCCGATCTGCGAAAGAGGCCAGGGATGGAGGTGACCTTGCCCCATTTCCTGCCTTGGGCACGAGCAGGCTGACCTACTGGGCTTTTTCCTCATGCCTGAACCCCTCCCTCCAGCCTACAAATTGGCCACTTAAGAACCTCAATTGGGGCAAGGGTGAGCAGGCTGCTCTGGGCTTTGCTTATCTCACCTAAAATTGTGGACAGGTCTCACAGTCTGAAAGGACATCAGTGGGATTTTATGGGACCCCCACATGCAAAGCTGATGGTGAGGGTCTGTAAAATTCTGCCCATTGAACATAATCAAGGCTGAGGTCGAAAGATTCCTGAACCAAGGGGTAGTCAAGGATTAAAGGAAATAGCCAGGAAAATGGAGTTGAGGACAAGATCAGATCAGCCATGATCTTATTGAATGGCAGAGCAGATGAGGGTCCTATGGCTTATCCCTACTCCGATTGTAGCCACCTAAATTGGCCAACTCCCGATTCAAAATGGCGAACAGCAAAGGCTGATGGAAAAGTCAGCCAACAAGACAGAACCCAGCAGCTGCAGCTTTGCTGTGTATTTACCTCTGCAAAAGCCAGACAACATCGATATCAGCGGTCATCAGCATAACAAAGTAGCAGCCATCTGCATACTGATGAGCAATCCCCAGGAACAATAAGTAACATTTTGGACACACAAAGCAAAGCCAGACTCCTCAACGCCAGCAGGAGCCAACACAAAGGAGGTGAACGAGCACCTCAAGACCGCCCATCGATCAGGGAACCGCTCCAATGTTGGAGAAAATCGAACCAAGCGATTGGGACAAAGTCCAATCACTTGGGACCAGGTACAGGGTCCGCCCCGAAAGGCGGGAAGCCCCTGGGGACTATAAGAGTTGAGCCCCATGTTCAAATCGCTCTCTTCACCTCTTCTTCACCTCTTCTTCACCTCTTCTTCCTGCCCGGGTCACCCAGCAACACGAACCAACATTGACCATGACCGGTGCAGTGATCGTCGACTAATGCAAGTCTTAATTCAACGCTCGCTACGAGATAGGCGCTCCTAGCTACCAATTCCTACCAACTTCGAATCCCGCAGACTCAGAACCCAAACGAAAGGCCATTTGTTCCCCTGACCTGGTGGGTCAGTCCGAAGTTAAGTATAGGCCTGTTAGTTGTAGAAGTAGCTTAGACGTAGAATTTGTGTATGAGTAGCGATTACTGTGTATAATAAATGTGCTTTGATTTAAATCTTACTAATCGGTGTATTGGGTTATTGATCATTACTCGGACTTGAACCTCGTGGCGGTATCATAAAGATACCTGGCGACTCGAGAGCAAAGGTAATAAAACAGAGCAATTGAACCAAGGAGAAAATCAGCAACACGATTACTTACATTGTTAGTCATGAAACATAACACAATCCAGTTCAGGTTTTAATTGTCAACATTGTTCAACACAGGAGCTGGACTTGGGACCATTTTACATTGCATCTACATCAGCATGCAGTGTGTGCACACAGCAACCTGAGCTGAAAGGAAACCAATGTGAGCTTGGCACTGTCCATGATTATTAACAGAACAGCTCCAATAATCTGCCACTGTGTCGCTGATTGCTTATTCCTATACTTTGTCTCTGCAGAAATTATATTTTCATGAATTCAATAAGAACTCTGCATCTTTGGAGCAGGTGTAGGAAGAGTTTGGAAATCAGAAATACTAGAATTGGATGGAAAATTGATATAAACACAATGTATTTACCACTTTCCAATGAGGGAAGTAAACATTTGGTTTCCCTCAGCAATACAACATACTCAAACTATTTACCATTCTAATCATTCATTCATTTCAGACCAAGAATTCAGAAAATTGGATCTAAATGCAAGATGCATAAAAACACTTACACAGGAGATTGTTGCAAAGTGGTTAGTTCTCAAAAGTTAAAGAACATAAACTAGACTTATTTAGCAAAGGTCACAACAGAAACACACACGTACGCACACACATAAATGTCAATACACTAAGCTGTGCCAATATGCTTGTGTAATATTCTTAGTCCGTCATCTCAAAGTCCTCCAAATGTGGCCATGCTATTATCAGACTTTACCCACCAGCCTTCACCACTGCCTTTCAAAACTCAAATTACTTTCTCCACACACAAGATTGGAATCCTGAAATGGACCTTCAACCACATATTGTCTACATCACAAAGACTGCCAACCTCCACCTCTGTAATGTTGCTCACCTCACTTATGGCTGAAATCCTCACCCATGCTTTGTCACTACCAGTCTCAAGTATGCAAAGGCTCTGTTTGGCAACCTTCCATGACTTCAACTCATCCAAATCTCTGCTGCCCAAATCCTTTCCCAGACTAAGACCCTCTCACCCCTGTGCTTGCTGACCTACATTGCCCAGTTTCCCAAGGCCTCAAATTTAAAAGTGTTCCTTATGTTTAAATCTCTTCATAACTCATCCACCCTAGCTCTGTATTATCTCCTTTAGTTCAACACCCACCCCCTCAAACTCTGTTTCTCTGTCACTGCATCCTCCTGCCTTAGCAACATCATCAGCAGTCATACCATTGGTTGTTTAAAACTCCCCTCGCCACCACCCTCTCCTTTAATAATTCCTTACAAGCCATTTCTTTCACCAAGCTTTTGATCACCCCTCCTACAATCCAGAAAATTTAAACAGCATATGTTACAAACATATTAGATGCTATGAAATTATTTCAAGGCAGTAGGTTTAATTTTGAATTCTATTTTCAGCTGTTACGGGACAATGAATTAGAGACAGATCAGACCATTGCGTGGAGTCGCCACGTTCTCCCTGTGTCTGCGTGGGTTTTACCATTACCACCATTTTCCTCCCTAGAAAAAGGCACAAATCCTTCCATTCTGCCAGCATTGGCAGAGTTTGAAAACTTACCACACTGCATTATAACGTACCACATTGAATTATTACAAAGGTAAGTGGCAAGTAACATTCACACCACACAAGTGCCACGTAATGACCATCTACAACACAAGGGAATGGAATTACCATCACTGAGACCTCTACCCCGGCGGTTACCAACGGCCAGAAACTGAACTTGACCAGATGACAAGAGCAAGGTAGGGGCTCGGAATTCTGCAGTAAATTCACCTCCTGTCTCCCCACTTGCTCACCATCTACAAGGCCTAAGTCAGGAGTGTGATGGAATACTCTCCACTTGCCTGGACGAGTGCAGCTCTAAAAACACTCAAGAAGCTCAACACCATCCAGGACAAAACAGCTCATTTAATCGTCACCTTAAACCACCGCCTTAAACATTCACTCCCTTTACCACCACCACCACATAATGGCAGTAGTTTGTAATATGCACAAGATGCAGTGTAGCCTCATCAAGCCTCTTTCAACTGTTGCTTCCAAATCCACAGCACTTGTTAGCAAGAAGGATGAGGCAGCAGATGCATGGGAACACTGCTACCTACAAGTTACCCCCAAGACATACACCATCTTGACCTGAACATATGTTGCTGTTGTTTCACTGTCACTGGATCAACAATTTTGAACTCCCATCATAATAGCATTTTGCATTTTGGGTTTATCTCCACCACATGGACTGCGGCGGTTCAAGGAGGCAGCCCATTACCACCTTCACAAGGGTAATTAGGGATGGACAAATGTTGGACCAGGCAAAAATGCTCAGACACTCTGAACAAACGTTATAAAATCTAAATTCAAGTTTTCAATGGCAATTGCCAATCTGGTTACTGACCAGATTTCCATATTGCTACTAACACCCCATCAAAAGAGGATGCGCTTAAACCAATACAAAATGCATCAACAGTCTCGTGACTATCCTAATTCATTAATAATAATATATCTTTCTTATTGTCACAAATAGGCTTACATTAACACTGCAATGAAGTTACTGTGAAAATCCCCATATCGCTACACTGAGAATTCAGAATGTCCAATTCCCCCCAACACATCATCTTTCGGGACTTGTGGGAGGAAACCGGATGGAGCACCCGGAGGAAACCCACGCAGACACAGGGAGAATGTGGCGACTCCACGCAGACAGTGACCCAAGCCAGGAATTGAACCTGGGACCCTGGCGGTGAAGCAACAGTGCTAACGACATGCTACCGTAGAATCCCTACAGTGCAGAAACAGCCCATTGAGTCTACACCCTCACACTCAAAGACCCATCCAGGCCCACTCCCCCACCCCATCCCTGTAACCTCATAACCCCACCTAACCTCTGGACACTATGGGCAATTTATCATGACCAATCCGCTTAACCTGCATAGCTTTGGACTGAGTGGAAACCAGAGCACCCGGAGGAAACCCATGCAGACACAGGGAGAATGTACAAACTCCACACAGAAAGTCACCCGAGGCTGGAATTGAACCTGGGTCCCTGTCGCTGTGAGGCAGAGGTGCTAACCACTGTGCCACCGTGTCCATCCCCTTTCCTCATCTAATTTTTTGGTCATGGGTTTGACTCAGCAGGCTGGAGCTTAAGACCACAGGGGCAGCTGACAAGGGCCAAACATCCAATTTTTAAAATGAACTTTTTTTTAGGGGAAACCAGGCGGAGGGTGAGAAAATGCATGTGCTGTTAAAGAAGGGCAATTCTTTTGAGAAAGTGAAACCACGCAGCCACAAGGGCAGGGTCAATTTTGTTAAAACAAGACCAGCTTCTTCCTGGGAAATAGCCCGCAGGCTGGCAGCAGGTTCATCAGCTAAAGTCACCAAGTATGTGATTATAATTAAAATAAGAAACATCACCGCAGCCTGGCTCTATCAGAATTGCCCGAGTTAAATGTTAAACCGTGAGATTTTAAAAGTTGCTGCAAAAAAAAAAAATCCTGATGAATTAAACACCAAAACAGAGAAGCAGTGGCACCTGCCCGAGTGACAGGGCAGCGCTAGTTAAAGTTGCTGATGTTCTGAGTACCTTTCATCAGGGCTATGGAGAGCTGGTCTGTGTTGAGGTTATTTACATATTTGCCAATGTAAGTGTTTAGGACCCAGGCTGCCAGTCCCTCCAGCATGGCTAGGCTAGGCCGGGGGTAGGTTCACGGTGAGATGGCTGTGTTGCTTGGTTTTGCCTCTTTGCCCTACGTTCGGCTCGGCCTCAGGCTCCGGCGAACAGGCAGCGTTGCTAAGGCCGCATTCAGATGACTCTCTCCCCCCACATCGCCTCACGCTCCGGCTCCGACCCAGAGAACAGAGCATGCGCACTCTGACAATCCAGCCTCCCTCCCAGGCTTCCGCTTCGGACCGCGCAACAATCTCCCGATTCCGCCTCCCGCGACAGCGACTCCCGGCGGCGCCTGACGGCGGCCGAGCGCCTCGCAGCTGCCATATTTGTAAAGGAGATTTCGCTGTCGGAACAGCCGTACCCGATGCTCCACTTCTCCAGCTTCCACCCTAAACACATTAAAGAAGTCATCTTCTATGGACAAGCCCTCCGTATACACAGGATCTGCTCAGATGTGGAGGAGCGTAACAGACATCTACAGATACTGAAAGATGCCTCGTACGATCAGGATATGGCGCTCGACTCATCGATCGACAGTTCCAACGCGCCACAGCAAAAAACTGCACCGACCTCCTCAGAAGACAAACACGGGACACAACCGACAGAGTACCCTTCGTCGTCCAGTACTTTCCCGGAGCGGAAAACTACGACATCTTCTTCGCAGCCTTCAACACGTCATCGATGAAGATGAACATCTTGCCAAGGTCATCCTCACACCCCCACTACTTGCCATCAAACAACCGCGCAACCTCAAACAAACCATTGTTTGCAGCAAACTACCCTGCCTTCAGAACAGTGACCACGACACCACACAACCCTGCCATTGCAATTTCTGCAAGACATGCCAGATCATCGACATGGATACCACCATTACATGTGAGAACACCACCCACCAGGTACGCGGTACATACTCGTGCGACTCGGCCAACGTTGTCTACCTCATACGCTGCAGGAAAGGATGTCCCGAAGCGTGGTACATTGGCGAGACCATGCAGACGCTGCAACAACGAATGAACAGACATTGCATGACAATCACCAGGCAGGAATGTTCCCTTCCAGTCGGGGAACACCTCAGCAGTCAAGGGCATTCAGCCTCTGATCTCCGGGTAAGCATTCTCCAAGGCGGCCTTCAGGACGCGCGACAACGCAGAATCGCCGAGCAGAAACTTATAGCCAAGTTCCGCACACGTGAGTGCGGCCTCAACCGGGACTTGGGAATCATGTCGCATTACATTCACCCCCCACCATCTGGCCTGGGCTTGCGAAATCCTACCAACTGTCCTGGCTTGAGACAATTCACACCTCTTTAACCTGGGGTTACCCCTATCTCTGGATATGTAAACACTTAATTAACTGCAAATGCTCGCATTCTAAGCATTGTCTTGCATCTTTGAATTTGTCTATATATATGTTTCTGGAACATACCTCTTCATTCACCTGAGGAAGGAGCTCTGAAAGCTAGTGTTTGAAACAAACCTGTTGGACTTTAACCTGGTGTTGTAAGACTTCTTACATATCTGTAAAGGCAGGTTACTGTCCTTTACGGGGCGGGCAAATTCTGTGGGCTGGAGGATGCACTCAATGAACTCAAACGTGAATTTGATTAACCCAACCATATGAGTTATGGGAGTTGTTGTTAATAATCTTTATTATTGTCACAAGTGGGCTTACATTAACGCTGCAATGAAGTTACTGTGAAAATCCCACAGAAGTTGCCCGCCCCTAGTCGCCACATGCCAGCGCCTGTTCTGGTACCTGGAGGGAGAATTCAGAATGTCCAATTTGCCTAACAAGCACATCTTTCGGGACTTGTGGGAGGAAATTGGAGCACCCAGAGGACACCCAAGCAGGCAGTGACCTAAGCCAGGAATTGAACCTGGGTTACTTGCGCTGTGAAGCAACAGTGCTAACCACTGTGCTGTCGTGAATGCAGAGTGCTGTAGACCTTTAATTTTTAACCTGCATATTGAGGAATCCTGCATTTTGAAATGTTATGTAATTATTTGTATACTGAAATGATCATAACTGTGCAACATTTTTATTATTCTATATTTTTATTTCAATGATTGCCCATAATTATGTTATGAATTCTGATAACTTGTTTTATTTGTAGCATCATCACAGTTCGCCACTTGCCACCATCCATCCGTCCGTTCAACATGTTGGTACCCGTCTATTAACCTTGCAGACAACGTTACTTCTGCACTACGAGAGCAATCTACCCGAATGGGAACAGAGAACCGTACCGAGCACATCTACCCAGATGTTTCCCAGCACACTATGCTATTGAACTCACATTTGGGTAGATATGGGGCCTCAGCAGGGAACGCCCCGATGAGGCTGCACTTAGTCCCATTTTCTGCAGAAGGAGATCAAGATCCTTTTTTTAAATGGCCCCCAATCGCTTGACCCCCTGACATGACCCCCAAACACCCCTAAAGCCCAACTCACCTATAAGGGGGTCCTCAGGCCCCCTCTGGCACCCTATCAGAAACATATACATGAGTTGATTGACAAGCATGGTAACTTGGCGATCACATTGCATACAATTAGCAGATTGCCTAAGCCAGTGAAAACAGATGATATATCCTTAGATCTATAAGTTAACTTCATTGACATTCTTGTCAAGGCCTTTCTTCTTCTAATACACGGGATGAGTGTCACCCTGTGTATGCTTTTTCAAAGCTACTACCCCCATGAAGATGACGATGAGTTGCGGTGGGAACACACCATGGTAATAATGACGTCTTTGTTTTATATTCAATTTATTGTTCAGCATCTCCTGAAGCCATGCCTGTAACCATAGGTTCCCTAGCCCAATTGTTATGACAGCTTTGGTTTTGTTTGTTTGCCTCTCCCTTGCTTACCCGCTACCAATCCAGTGTAAACCACTTATTATCCCGAATGAGCTAACTTGGTACCGGTCCTCTCGATGCGCTGTCCCAACCACGGAACCGGCTGTCTGTACGTTGCAATCTCACCATGAGAAATCCGTCTGCTTACCAGCTCCTTATTTGAGCACTAGCCCTGTGTCTCCAGAGCTTTACTTTGCAGCCAGTTTGCTGCGTTACGAACACTCGCTAATTCTATGACTTTGTTGTGGCCTGGCCGAAATGTGAAGGATCTTCTCATACTGTGTAGCTCGATCGAAGGCTGGTCACCGTGGTGTATTTGTACTTAATCTTGCTGCCAGCTGCCTTATCTCCATTGATCGTCATGTCACGTAATTATGATGTAATACCTTGGGTTTAGTTACTGTATTTACTTTGTTCAATATTTATTTATTTTCTTCAATATTCTAGATTAACTCTTTTCGTTTGAAGGTTACACACAGACATGGCTTCAGTCATTTTTAAGAAGTCACTGTCCAGTTTTAAAATTTTAGGAAGAGGTCCTGATTTTATAAATATATAACCCAGGTTCAATTCCGACCTCGGGTGACTTGTCTGTGTGCAGTTTGCACTTTCTCCCCGTCTCCGCATGGGCTTCCTCCGGGTGCTCCGGTTTCTTCCCACAGTCCAAAGATGCGTAGGTTAGGTGGATTGGCCATGATAAAATGCACATTAGTGTTAAAAGGTGTGTAGGTTAGGTGGAGCTACGGCACAAGGACACGGGATTGGGCATAGGTGGGGTGCTCTTTCAGAGGGTCGGTGCAGACTCGGTGTGCTGAATGACCTCCTTCTGCACTGTAGATTTTCTGTGAATTCTATGGATATAAGGTTAGGACTGGTTACTGGATTTACGGGGGTAGGGTGGAGGCATGGGCTTAAGTAGGATCCGCTTTCCAAGGGCCGGTGTAGACTTGATGGCCCGAATCCCTTCCTTCTGCACTGTAAATTCTATGATTCTATGATACGATGAAAACGATTTCGGGGATTTTGCAGCCCCTCCCTCTGGCAGGACCTACAGTCCCATCAACAAAGATTTGAATAGCTCCCTGGGTAGTGACGATCATAGTGTGAAGTCTTAGCTCTAATGTAACGTCATCGACCTGGAACATTAACTCTGATTCTCTCTCCACAGATGCTGAGTATTTCCAGTATTTTCTGTTTTTACTTCTGTACTCAACATTAAGTTCAACAATCTCAGATCAAACCACTATTTCCATTTCTGTGGACAGTATATGTTGGCAGTAGTTTCATTGCTCCCATTTACAACTTCTCTAGAACCACCCCTGCACTTCCTCTATGGCACGTGTGTCCTTCCTTAGATATGGGGACCAAAACTGTGCGCAATACTCCAGGTGAGGTCTCACCAAGGCTCTGTAGAATTGATGCAACACACCTTTACTCCTGCACTCAAATGCTCTTGTGATAAATGTCAACATACCATTTGCCTTCCGAATTGCTTGTTGCATCTGTATGTTATCTTTTAGTGACTTATGAACCCAGGTTCCAATCTCTCTCCATTAAAAAAAATACTCTGCACCTCCATCCAAAGTGGATAACATCACTCTTACTCACATTATATTCCAGATGCCAAGTTCTCAGCCTGTCCAAATCCCCTTGATGCTGATGTGTTAAGTAAGTTGGTTCAATGTTGACTGTAACTGGATGCAGTGAAACTAGAAACAGGATTCTGACACAGGAGATGGTCCAACACTGTTTTATTGAACTTCCTGATTGCTGGACATAGTCTGCTGTGAGTTGACACTCTATCAATCTAACTGATAACCTCCTACTGGATTGACCAGACTAACTCTCTACCTCATGGTGATAGTGCTCACTGGCTTGTGCACTCTTACTATCTCAGTAGCTGTGTCCTGTAGAGAAAGGGTGAGTCTTAATGCCCTGTGTGCTTTATAGTGGTGGTGTCCTGTCTGGTGATTGGTTGTTATGTGTCGTGTGTGTTCATTGGTTATCCTGTGTGCCAATCACTGCCTGTCTGCATCTCATTATATACATGAATGGATATTATGACATCTCCCCTTTTTGAAGTAAATTTTGGAACGTGGCGATATATATACATGCATGATCATATACAAGTGGTGAGTACATGGGAAGGTGTCTATCGTGCAGATACAGAGCAAACTGAACAAAATTGACAAGATTTAAGTCTATAGATTCAGTCTTTGTGGCGGGCGACAAATTCTTGTCGATCGCCTCAGAGGTGGAGGGGGGGACGCCGGCACTTGGACAGGTGGGATTGCTGCCCTGTCGGTGGCCTCATGGAGAGGCGGGATCATTGCCAGATCGGTGGCCTCGTGGTGCGAGATGTCCGGAGGAGGCATGATGACATGCAGAGAAGTGCGGTCAGGCGGTGGGCAGGGAACATTTCGTAGCGCCCTCCTGTTGTACCGTAGAATGGAGCTTCAGCCATTTGGATAATGAAGGACCTGACAACAATAGCTGGGGCTGACCAACCTCCCTCAGGCAACTGGACACGAACAAAATCGTCTGGAGCCAGCGCAGGTAGATCCTTGGCATGAGCACCATACGTGATCTGCTGCTGGTCCCTGAATCGCTACACTTTATGCAGCACCGTGAGGCGGTCAAGGTCTGGAACATGGATGGTTGGAACAGTCGTCCGCAGGTTGCGGTTCATGAGCAGCTGCGCCGGAGACAAACCAGTCGACAGAGGGGTTGCCCTGTATGCCAACAGCGCCAGGTTGAAGTCCGAGGCTGAGTCTGCAGCCTTGCACAGCAACCGCTTGACAATATGGACCCCTTTTTCAGCCTTCCCGTTTGATTGCGGGTAATGGGGACTGGATGTGATGTGACAGAAGTGGTAGGATCGTGCAAAGTCAGACCACTCTTGGCTGTAGAAACATGGGCCGTTGTCACTCATTACTGTGAGTGGTATGCCGTGCCTGGCAAACGTCTCTGCAGGCTTTAATCACTGACTTGGACGTGAGATCCGACAGTTTCACCACTTCGGGGTAGCTGGAGAAGTAGTTGACCAAGAGCACGTAATCACACCCATTTGCATGAAAGAGGTCTATCCCCACCTTGGACCACAGAGAAGTCACAATCTCGTGCTGTTGCAGTGTTTCCTTGGGCTGAGCTGGTTGGAAACTTTTGGCATGTTGTGCAGTTGAGGACCGTGTTGGCAATGTCCTGGCTGATGCCAGGCCAGTAGACTGCGTCAACATTTTCCGACCCCAAGGTGACCCTCATGGATCTGTCTGAGCACCATTGCTTGCATGCTTTGGGGAATGACGATTCTACCTAGTTTAAGAAGGATCCCCTCGACAGCCGTTAACTCGTCCTTAATGTTGAAGAACTGGGGACGCTGCCCCTTTTGCCAGCCATGGGCAACGTGTTGCATCACGTGCTGCAGTAGAAGATCTTTGGCAGTTTCTTCGCGTATCTGGACAACTCGTTCATCAGTGGCTGGGAGGTTGCTGCCACACAATTGCACCTGTGCCTCGATGTGGCGAATGAAGTCGCCCGGTTCACACGGCATGGTGATGGATCGGGATAGGGCATCCGCGACGATCAGCTCCTTGCCCGGTGTGTAGACGAGTTCGAAGTCATATCGGCGGAGACGAAGAAGAATTCGCTGCAGCCAAGGTGTCATGTCATTTAAATCCTTCTGGATTATGTGGACTAAAGGCCCGTGGTCTTGTTTCCACCGTGAACTTCGGCAGACCGTATATGTCATCATGAAACTTGACTATTCCTGTCAGGAGACCCAGACACTCCTTTTCGATCTGGGCATACCGTTGTTCGGTCGGAGTCATGGCCCTGGAGGCATATGCCACTGGAGCCCAGGACGAGGAATCGTCTCGCTGGAGGAGCACCGCCCCAATGCTATCCTGGCTTGCGTTTGTGGGTATTTTGGTATCCTTGATTGGGTCAAAGAACGCCAGCACTGGGGCTGTGGTGAGCTTCGCCTTCAGCTCAAGCCACTCCGCTTAATGTGCGGGAAGCCACTGGAACACTGTCAACTTTTTAACGAGATGCTGGAAGGCCGTGGTGTGGGATGCCATGTTGGGAATGAATTTTCCGAGAAAATTTACTATCCCGAGGAAGCGGAGGACCACCTTTTTGTCCTCTGGTGTCTTCATGGCATTGGCTGCCAGCACCTTGTCGGCGTCAGGTTGCACACCTTGCTGTGAAATGTGGTCACCTAAAAACCTGATAGCGGACCGCCCAAACGAGCATTTGGCCCTGTTGAGCTGGAGACCATTTTCATGAATCCTCTGGAAAACCTGTTTGAGGCGAGCAATGTGATCCTCGGGCGTCGTGGACCAGATGATCATGCCGTCCACATAGATTCGCACCCCCTCGATGCCCTCCATCATTTGCTCTATTATGCGATGAAATACTTCGGAAGCTGATATGATACCAAAAGGCATGCGGTTGTAGCAATACCTGCCGAACGGAGTGTTAAAAGTGCACAGCTTCCGACTGGACTCGTCCAGCTGAATTTGCCAGAAGCCACGGGCGGCATCCAGCTTCGTAAAGAATTTGGCGTGAGCCATCTCACAGGTCAATTCTTCATGCTACGGGATCGGGTAATGCTCTCGCATGATGTTGCGATTCAGGTCTTTGGGATCGATGCAAATGCGGAGTTCGCTAGTGGGTTTCTTGACGCATACCATGGAGCTGACCCAGTCTGTGGGTTCCGTGACCTTTGAGATGATGCCCTGGTCTTGGAGCTCTCGTAGCTGCGTTTTCAGACGATCCTTGAGAGGAACCGGCACCCGGCGTGGTGCATGGATGACTGGGGTGCATTCGGCTTGAGCAATATCTTGTAGCGATATGGGAGCATGCCCATCCCATCCAACACACTGTGGTATTGTGTGAGAATGTCGTCTATCTCAGCATGGAAATTCACATTGGGCAAGGCCGTCGCCGGTGTCGAGGACATGGCATGAACTCGCTGTACCAGATTTAGGAGTTTGCATGCGCGAGCACCGAGCAGGGATGCCTTGTCAGGCTGGACGATCTTGAATCTCAACGTCGCCTTGATTTCCTTGTGAGAGACACCTAGCTGACATGACCCACTGGCAGCTATAGCATTACCATTGTAGTCAAGGAGCTGGCAGGCTGGTGGAAGAATGCTAGGTTGGTGTCAGATGCTGTCGAGGTCCGACTGTGATATGAAGTTCACAGACGCGCCAGTGTCCAATTTAAATCGGATGCGAGATTGGTTGACCATGATGACGGCACACCATTCGTCGTCAGGATCCACACCGAGAATTGAAAGCCGGTTGGCAGGCACGGTAGAGACCAACTCGCTTGTGGTGATGATGCCCACCCGATATGGAGACTCGAGGCAGTCAGCATCGGGGTCCGTTGGGCTGTCTGGATCAGAATCCTGCATGCCTTGTTGTACGCAGCGGACACGTCTGCGCTGCAGCTGGGATCGCTGGCTGTTGTTCGGTGGAGCGGACCTGCAGAAGGCCGCGTAGTGGCAGGCTTTCCTCACTGTAGACATCGCCTGCCTTTGGCTGGACATTGCCGCTTTAAATGGGCGGAGCCACAATTCGGACGCGTCATGACGCTGACGGCAGCACGTTCTGTGCGCCATCGTGCAGGCGCATTGCAGTCGGCCGACGTTCGCGCATGCACTTCAGGGTCTTCGGCCTCATCGTCCACCCGGTTGTGGCGCGCATGCGTGGGGACCCGAGAAAAGCGTGCGAAGCGGCCATTCTCCTCGATGCTCAGGCCTTGCATTTTCGCTATGGCCTGCACCCTTTCTGCCTCGTGGGAGGCCAGTTTTGCAGTTTCTGCCGCCCTGATTCGGGAGTATCGATTTCTGGCATGCTCATGGACAACACACATTTCAATGGCGACGGAGAGGGTCAACTGTTTGATTTTGAGGAGCTGCTCCCGCACGGAGACGGACTGGACCCCGAAAACGATCTGATCCCGGATCATGGAATCAGTCGTCGAGTCATAATTACATGACTGCGCTAAGAAGCGGAGATGGGTCAAGAAGGACTGAAAAGGTTCATCCTTACCCTGAAGCCTCAAGGAAGACGTACCTTTCAAAGCTCTCATTCACCTCAATGTCGCAATGGCTGTCGAATTTCAGCAGAACTGTCTTGAACTTTGTCTTGTCTTCGCCATCGGCAAACGTAAGCGAGTTATAGATGTGGGTGGCGTGATCCCCCGCAGTTGACAGGAACAGCGCGATCTTTCTGGCATCCGATGCTGCCTTTAGGTCGGAGGCCTCGATGTACAGGAGGAACTTTTGTTTGAAGATTTTCCAGTTGGCGCCGAGGTTGCCGGAGATCCGGAGTTGCGAAGGAGGCTGGATCCTTTCCATGCCGCTGGATGGCTGCTTGCTGGTCATTGCAGAAGCACTCGAGGTAGGTTCGTTAGGATTAATAGCACTCTGGTACCATGATGTGTTAAGTAAGTTGGTTCAACGTTGACTGCAACTGGATGCAGTGAAACTAGAAACAGGCTTCTGACACAGGAGATGGTCCAACACTGTTTTATTGAATTTCCTGATTGTTGTACATAGTCTTCTGTGAGTTGACACTCTATTAATCTAACTGATAACCTCCTGCTGACTTGACCAGACTAACTCTCTACCTCATGGCGATAGTGCTCACTGGCTTGTGCACTCTTACTATCTCAGTAGCTGTGTCCTGTAGAGAGAGGGAGAGTCTTAATGCCTGTGTGCTTTATAGTGGCGGTGTCCTGTCTGGTGATTGGTTGTTATGTGTCGTGTGTGTTCATTGGTTATCTTGTGTGTCAATCACTGCCTGTCTGCATCTCATTATATACATGTGGATATTATGATAGAAGCCTCTTTGCATTCTCCTCACAACTCACATTCTCACCTAGTTTGGTGTCATCCACAGACTTGGAAAAATACATTTGGTCCCCACATCCAAATCATTGATATAGATTGTGAACAGCTAGGGCCCAAGCACTGATCCTTGCTGTGCCCCCTTAGCCACAGCCTGCCAACCTGCGAATGACCCATTTATTCCTACTTTATAGTAAGTTTAGCGCACGGTGAAGTCGAGACATCCTGAGTGAGTGAGACAGCTAGAGTGAGATTGAAACTTGGTAATTTGGAGCAGTGAGGTAATCAAGAAAGGTAAGAGTTGAACTCACCATGCTTAAGCTTCCAATATTTTTGAAGTTTTGAGTGTTTCAAACTTTAATTTGCCAATATTTCCCTGCATATAAAACACATGGGCTTTGCATCCTGATTACATTGGCACAATTAACAAAGCCATACCTCAAGAAATCATCTTTACACTGCTTTGTTCCTGATTTCATTTTTTCTTTGTTTACAACGATTCATCTTCAGTTCTTCGCAGTCCTGTTGCCTTGCTTGCTCACAGCTAGAAAAAGGAGGAATTTCTCCTCCGTGATTTCACACCAAAAGCACGGATATACAGGGCACGTGACATCAGTGTACATGCCAGGCATGTGACCTGCTCTCTGCTGCCGCTTCTGGCTGGAAGACTGCATCATTCTATTTAAAAGCCGGTTGCGGCAGGCTTTCTCAATTTAAAAATTGGTCACAGCCGTTAGTGTGCTTCTTCCGCGATCGGGAACGTCATGACTGACCGCCCCGCGACCCTCCCGACTCCCGCCCGCAATTTGAGACATCCTGCACTAGATTCACTTGTCCATGTATTTATACTGCTAGCACCATCCTCAATAAAACTACAACAGGTTTGTTGAACTTGATTTCCAGTTCATAAACCCTGTAGACTCTTTCCAATCAGATTATTTTCTAATGATCACATCCTTTAATATAGACTCTAGCATTTTCCCCTCTGCTGGCATCAGGCTAATAGGTCTTTGTTTCTGTTTTCTCTCTCTCCCTTCTTAAATAATAAAGTGACATTTCTACCTTCTATTCTGCAGTGACGATTCCGGAATCAAATGGATTTTGGAAGGTGACCACCCATACATCCACTATCTGTACAACCAACTCTTTCAACCCTCTAGGATGTAGATCATCAGGTCCTGGGATTTATCAACTTTAAGTTCCATTAATATCTCCAGTACTGTTTTTTTAAAAACAAATATTAATTTCCTTCAGTTCCTCATTCTGACTAGTCCCTTGGTTCACTATTATTTCTGGGATATTTCTCGTATCTTCCTCTGTGAAGACAGACGCAAAGTAATTATTTAACTTCTCTGCCAGTCTAGGTTCCATTATAAATTCCCCTGCCTCTGCCTTTAATGGAACCACATTTGTCCTTGTTAATCTTTTTCTTTTTACATACTCGTAGAAGCTTTTACTAGCTTTTCTTGCTAGTTCATGTTAATATCCTATTCTTCCTTTCTTCATCAGTTTCTTGGTCCTTCTTTGCTAATTCTAAAATCCTCCCAATCTTCATCTTATTACTTTCTTTTTGGCAACTTTATAATCCTCTTCCTTTGATTTAATGCAATCTTTAACTTCCTTTGTTAGCCACAGTTAATTCACTTTTCCTGATGGGGCTAGGGTCTACCATCAGACCTTCGTAATGTGTTTTCCAATTCATCACAACCAACTTGAACCTCATACCTTCATAATTCCCTTTGTCTAGTTTTAAAATCCTAATTTCGGATTGAACCACCTTGTCTTCAGACTTAATGCAAAATTCAATCTTCTGGTAACTATTCCCTCAGGATTCTTTAACGATAATATTATTAATTATCCCTCCTTCTCTCTTTGCATAATAGTAGAATGTAAATATTCTGTTCCTTTGTTGGTTCCTCAACATACTGCTCATTGATGCTCTATCACAGACCTTCCCGTTTGTCCTTTCCCCCTCACCCTTTTCCCTGCCTCTATACTTGTTTAAAAACTGGCACAGCTTTTATTTTTCCCAATCATTGACCCGCAATTTTAATGCTGTTTCCCTCTTCACAAAGGTTGCCAGACAAGTTGAACATTTCCAGTGTTTTCTCTTTTTTCCCCAGATTTCTCACATCTGCAGGATTTTGATTTGAATCTATCCATCTCTCGATCCAGCCATCTATCTAAATGGGCACCAGCCTTTCACTACATCTGTACATTACTCAGATGAAGATAGCAAGTGCGGTAGCACAGTAACTAATGTAGATGAGAGCAGAAAGCTACAAATGGACATTGATAGGTAAGTGATAGGTAAAACTGTGGTAGATGGAGTTTAATGTATGGAAGGTACATATTAGACCTAAGAAAGATAGACCAGAGAGTATTTCTAAATAATCAGAAGCAGAGACTATAGTGGAGCAGAGAAATTTAGGGATCCAAATGCAGAAATTACTAAATGCTAATAGACAAACACAAAATTTATTAAAATGACTCATGGAATATTGGCCTTAATTTCAAGGGGCTGAAATACAAAGGAGTAGAAGTCATATAACTTTTCTATAAAGCTCTGGTTAGACTAACATTTAGTGCTGCATTCATTTTCCATCACAAATCCTGTGGTAGGAAATATTGACCGTGGGAAGGGTGCAGTGCAGATTCGCCAGAGTAATTTCTGGCCAAAAATATTTAAATTATGAGAACAGATAACATAGACTGGGCTGGTAATTCCCTGAGTACAGATGATTAAGGAGTGATATTGTTGAGGTGCTTAAGATGATTAAAAGAGTCTATAGATTGAATTTATTTTTTATTTATTTTTACGGGAGGTGGACTTCGCTGGCTGGGCCACCATTTGTTGCCCATCATAATTGCCCTTGAGAAGGTGGTAGTGAGCTACCTTCTTGAACTGCTGCAGCCCTTGAGGTGCACTTTTTTTTTCAAATTTAGAGTAGCCAATTATTTTTCTTATCTCAATTAAGGGGCAATTTAGCGAGGCTAATCCACCTAACCAGCACATCTTTGGGTTGTGGGGGTGAAACCCACGCAGACACGGAGAGAATGTGCAAACTCCAAATGGACAGTGACCCAGGGCCGGGATTCGAACCCGGGTCCTCAGCGCCGCAGTCCCAGTGCTAACCACTGGGCCACATGCCACCCTCCTTGAGGTGTATTTACACCAACAGTGCTGTTAGGGAGGGAGTTCCAGGATGTTGCCCCAGCGACCCAGTGAAGGAACGGCAATATATTTCCAAGCCACAGTTGTGAGTGACTTGGAGGGGAAGTTCCAGGTGGTGGTGTTCCCAGGTATCTGTTGCCCTTATCCTTCTAGATGATAGTGGTCGTAGGTTTGGAAGGTGCTACCTAAGGAAGGCGAGTTCCTGAAGTGAAACTTGTAGATGGTACACACTGCTGCTACTGTGCGTCGATGGTGTAGGAATTGAATGTTTGTGGAAGGGGTGCCAATTTAGTGAGTTGCTTTGTTCTGGATGGTGTTGAGCTTCTTGAGTGCTATTGGAGCTTCACTCATTGATGAAGCAGCTGAAGATGGTTGGGCCTCGGACACTACCGTGAGGAATTTCTGCAGTGATGTCCCGGGAGTAAGATGACTGGCCTCCAGCAACCATTTTCCTTTGTGCAAGGTATGACTCCAGCCAGTGGAGAGCTTTCCTCCTGATTCCCATTGACTCCAGTTTTGCTTGCGATAGAGAGGAACTATTTCCTCAGGAGGAACAGTCCAAAACACGGGATGGTAACCTTAAAATTAGAGCTAGGCCATTCAAGGGTGATGTCAGGAAGTAATTGTTTATACAAGTGGTAGTAGATATCTGGAAGATTTTTCCTACAGATAGCTGTTTTGGAAGGTGTGTGAGGTGGGTGGGTTGGGGGGGGGGGGGGCGGTCGGGGGGGGGGGGGGGGTGGTAGAGTAGTGGTCAATTAAAAAATATCGTAACTGAGATTGATAGATTTTTGTTAGGGAGGAGAATGAAATAACAGAGCCAAGATAGATAAATGGTGTTAAGATACACATCAGCCACAATCCAATTAAATGGCAGAATGCTTGAAGAGGCTGAATAGCCTACTCAGTCCCCAGCCAAAAGGAAAAATCACTAAAAGTTGGAAATGAATGGTACCAGTAAAACCTGTCCAAACTGTTCTTGCATATCTTAAAATGGACCTCCAGTGTTGCTGGTGCCTGTATGGCTGGTTCTTACTGGGATTTGAACATTTGGAATTGTTTTTATTTCTGAGTATATGTTCCTATCTGACAGTCTGCCCATTTAAATCTTGAGTCTTGTTAGCTTTGGAAGTGAAATACCATGCAATACTTCATTCAATTAGAGCCTTAAAGTAGATATTACCATTCCTTCAATCAATGTCGTAGGCTAGATTAATGGTGGCATTTTCATCAGAGTCAGCAAGTGATGGATGAAGCCCCACTCCATGATTTAAGAACATTACATTGGTTGACACTTCTTTCCACTGCTCACAAAAATTATCAAATAAATGCTAGGCTGCCGTGGTTACCCAAGAGACATGTCTACATACAAAACCAACCACTCACGCCCTGTTCCCCCCCCCCCACCCCCCCCCACCTATTTATGTATAGATTACACTCGCTAGTAGGATTACCATCCTTTCTGGATTGGCCCGGAGTCTCTCAGAATTACATATTAATCCCCTAGATTCTCCGAAAAACAAAACGAGTTGAAAATCCTAGTGACATTTTTATTCCCTGATTCACTCCAGCCAGACTCACAGCAAACAGTAAGGTCATAACACAACCAGTATGCACTGTAGTCTTGGCATGAATACTGTGGTAAACAAGATAATGGACACAGCAGTATCTGCAGTAGTGACCATTGTGGAGATTGTAGCCACCATTCCTAACCATTTGATATACCGAGCAACCAATGGTGGGAGCATGGAGTGGTCGGAGGCGGCATGTCCATGATGGAAACTCCGGAATATGGCCCAATCAGAGTTGACAAACGTAATCAGTGACAAAAAAAAAGAAAATACTGGAAACTGAGATAAAAACGGTCAAATGCTGGGTTCTCACCTCCTGGTCCTCACATGGCATCCATAGGTTCCAGGAGTTAAACTAAAAAGTAGGACCTCAAAGGTAGTAATCTCAGGATTGCTACCAGTGCCACGAGCCAGTCAGAGTAGGAATGTCAGGATAGAGAGGATGAATGCGTGGCTCGAGAGATGGTGCAAGAGGAATGGTGTTATAACCTGCCCGGATCCTATTGGCTGGGGACAATTGGTTACCCTGTGCTTCTTGGGGAATAAGAGCTCGCCCAATGAGGGAGGCAGGGCAATCATTAGAAGTTGCAGCTGTATAAATAAAGCTGGCCAGTGTGGTACCGGCTAGAGAAGGACACAGTGGTGAACCACTGCTGCTGTGTGCATATTGTTGTAAATAAGTTACTTTCTGTTTGACTCTACAAACTCGTGCTGGATTCTTGGTGGCCCTCACAAAAACTGGCAACTCTTGATGTTCCCCCGTTAGGCTCCGGCCATCACACATCACCTGCTACTCTGGCTGAGATCAACTATCCGAGCCCAGGGGTAAAACATCTGACCTCCCTGGCTCGGCATCACAGTGGCAAGTTGTCCCATGAATCTGTCAAACCCTCTAAATGGCCAAAATATTTAATTGCCAAGAATATATTATAGAAGGACAAGTGAGAATTAGTTTTGTAATAATATAATAATAATAATAACTAGAGTTGAACAATAGGCATCGCATTATGAGGAATCTGTGGGATTTTTATAACTTGGAGGTGGGTCTCAGTAGCAAAACCTTGAGAACCTCTCGGATCTCAATTACACTGGACCAGTGAAGCTTAAACACAGATTTTTGTTTGTTAACTCAGAGACTCAGAGATGTGGCTACCAGCCATATGGTAACACTAAGTGAATCTGGAGTGACCCTCTACTTAAACACATGAACATATTGTGGTGAATGTATCATGCCAATAATCCACCATTGTATTTGTACCTGTGCTATGCTGTTGCCCTTGTGGGCTCCTCCTATGGGCCATTCATAGGGGAACATGTTGGGGCCTGTATGGGCTCTGCCCATGGCTCCTCCCCTTGAAGGGACGTATAAAGAGCAGTCGACCTGTAGGCGGTTCTCAGTCTTGGATCAGTCGCAGGCAGGCACTGTTCTAAGTTGATTAAAGCCACAGTTTACTTCTACTCCCGTCTCGAGTGAATTGATGGTCGCATCAATTTAATCAACTTAAACGCAACTATGGAATCGGCCCTCAAACCTGACCGACTGGAACTCGATCCGCAGGCTGCGGAGGCGAAAGACATTTTTTCGCACTGGCTCCGCTGCTTCAAGGCCTATCTCGCAGCCTCCTCCACGCCTTCCGTCACCGACGAACAGAAGCTGAGCCTCCTTCACGCACGGGTGAGCCATCAAATCTCTGTTCAACTCGACGAGGCCTCCTCCTACGCAGACGCCCTCGCGATGCTCGAACGCCTCTATGTACGGCCCGTGAACGAGGTCTACGCGCGACACATCCTCACTACTCACCACCAGTGCCCCGGGGAATCGCTAGAAGACTACCTACACGACCTCAAAGCCCTCGCGCGCAACTGTAACTACCAGGCGTTGCGGCCACTCAACATGTGGAACTCGCCGTCAGAGACGTCTACGTGGCAGGAGTCCAGTCCAACTACGTGAGACAGCTCCTACTCGAAAAGGGGGCCCTGGACCTGGATCAGATGGTAACGTTAGCCTCCTCTCTGGAAGTAGCGTTCCAGAGCTTTAACGCGTTCCCAGCCGACCACGCGACCCCCTCATGGACTCCCGATCAAAGACTACACCAGGCCTGTGCCGTGTGGCCGCCTGCCTGCCCGTGGATACCCTGCTATTTCTGCGGCCAGTCCCAACACCCCCGGCAGCACTGCGTAACGCGAACTGCAGCAGCTGCGGGAGAAAAGGACATTTCGCCAAAGTTTGCCTGGCCAGGTCTAAGAACTCTAAGTCACAGGCCCGATCCTCAGACTCACTAGCCCGCAGACCCCGCAGTGTGGCAGCGTGTCTGCCGACTCCGCTCCCTGTAGACACGTCATCAGCCTCGTGCTATCCGTGGGGGCAGCCATCTTCCAGCCCTCCACAGCATGTGCGACTCACAGGGGCCGCCATCTTGGATGCCATCTTCCTCACCGCCCGCCATGCTCTACCAACGGGGGCCGCCATCTTGGCCGCCATCTGCTACGCCGTTCGACGCGTACGATCAACAAGGGCAGCCATCGCGGAACCGCCCCAGCACCTCCGACCACGCCGGCTACCCGCAACTCACCGCGGTCACCCTGGACCAGTCGTGACCCAAGCACCTCCGGAGCTCCATGATGACCGTCCGGGTAAACGGACACGAGACACCTTGCCTTTTCAACTCCGGGAGCACAGAGAGCTTCATTCACCCGAACATGGTAAGACGCTGCTCGCTCCCAATTTTCCCGGCACACAAAACCATCTCCCTCGCCTCTGGGTCGCCCTTGGTGCAAATCCGAGGGTGCACTACCGCAACCCTAGCAATACAGGGCGCCGAGTACGCAAACATTAAATTATATGTGCTTCCAGACCTCTGCGCTCCTCTCCTATTGGGACTAGATTTCAAATGCAACCTCAGGAGCCTAACCCTGAAGTTCGGGGGGCCCCTACCCCCACTCACCATATGTAGCCTCGTGACCCTAAAAGTCGACCCTCCCCCACTCTTCGCAAACCTCACCGCCGACTGCAAACCAGTCGCCACCAGAAGCAGGCGGTATAGCATACAGGACAGGACTTTTATCAGGTCCGAGGTCCAGCGACTCTTGCGGGAGGGAATCATCGAGGCCAGCAATAGCACCTGGAGAGCTCAGGTGGTGGTCGTCAAGACCGGGGAAAAGAACCGGATGGTTGCAGATTACAGCCAAATCATAAACCGGTACACGCAACTCGATGCGTATCCCCTTCCCCGGATTGCAGACATGGTAAACCCCAGATCGCACACTACCGGGTTTCTCCATGGTGGATCTGAAGTCTGCATACCATCAGCTCCCAATCCGCCTGGAGGACCGCCACTGCATGGCTTTTGAGGCAAACGGCCACCTTTTCTACTTCCTCCGGGTCCCTTTTGGCGTCACGAGCGGGGCTTCGGTGTTCCAAAGAACAATGGACCGAATAGTGGACCGGTACGGGCTGCAGGCCACATTTCCATACTTGGACAATGTCACCATCTGCGGCCATGATCAGCAGGACCACGACGCCAACCTCCACAGATTTCTCCAAACCGCCCAAACCCTAAACCTCACGTACAACAAGGAGAAATGCGTTTTCCGCACAACCAGACTAGCCATCCTCAGCTACGTCGTGGAAAACGGGGTTCTAGGACCCGACCCTGACCGTATGCGCGCCCTCCTGCAACTCCCCCTCCCCCACTGCCCCAAGGCCCTGAAGAGGTGCCTCGGGTTCTTTTCATATTATGCCCAGTGGGTCCCCAACTATGCGGACAAAGCCCGCCCACTAATCAAGGCCACCATCTACCCACTGACGACTGAGGCCCGCCAGGCCTTCAGGTGCATCAAGGCGGACATCGCCAAAGCCGCGATGCGCACGGTGGACGAGTCCGTCCCCTTCCAGGTGGAGAGCGACGCATCAGAGGTCGCTCTCGCCGCTACCCTCAATCAAGCAGGCAGACCGGTAGCGTTTTTTCGCGCACCCTCACCACCTCCGAAATTCGGCACTCCTCAGTCGAAAAAGAGGCCCAAGCCATCGTGGAAGCCGTAAGGCACTGGAGGCACTACCTCGCTGGTAGGAGGTTTACCCTCGACACCGACCAACAATCGGTAGCCTTCATGTTCGATAAGACGCAGCGGGGCAAAATCAAGAACGATAAGATCTTGAGGTGGAGGATCGAACTCTCCACCGATAATTACGATATAGTATATCGTCCTGGGAAGCTCAACGAGCCCCCAGATGCCTTGTCCCACAGCACATGCGCCAGCGCGCAAGATGACCGACTACGGGCTATCCACGATGACTACTGCCACCCGGGGGTCACCCTTCTTATCCACTATATCAAGGCCCGCAACCTGCCCTCCTCCACCGAGGAGGTCAGAGCTATGACCAGGGACTGCCAGATCTGTGCGGAGTGTAAACCGCACTTCTATCAACCAGATAAGGCCCACCTGGTAAAGGCATCCCGGCCTTTTGAGCGCCTCAGTATCGATTTCAAAGGGCCCCTCCCCTCCAATAACCGCAATACAAATTTCCTCAACATTATTGATGAGTTCTCCTGCTTCCCCTTTGCAATCCCTTGCCCCGACCTGACCACGTCCACCGTCATTAAAGCCCTACATAGTGTCTTCACCCTGTTTGGTTTCC
The DNA here is from genome assembly GCF_047496885.1 of Scyliorhinus torazame. Classification (NCBI taxonomy): domain Eukaryota; kingdom Metazoa; phylum Chordata; class Chondrichthyes; order Carcharhiniformes; family Scyliorhinidae; genus Scyliorhinus; species Scyliorhinus torazame. The sequence goes on from NC_092722.1 coordinate 42,553,472, forward strand.
CCAAATATGCCCACAGTGACCGGGGCTCGTCGTTCATGAGCGACGAACCGCATCAGTACCTGCTCAGTAAGGGCATCGCCTCGAGCAGGACTACCAGTTATAACCCCAGGGGAAACGGGCAGGTGGAGAGGGAGAACGTGACGGTCTGGAAGACCGTCCTACTGACCCTGCGGTCCAGGAATCTCCCAGTTTCTCACTGGCAGGAGGTTCTCCCCGATGCGCTCCACTCTGTTAGGTCCCTACTTTGCATGGCCACAAACGAGATCCCTCATGACCGCCTATTTGTTTTCCCTAGGAGATCCACCTCAGGGGCCTCGCTTCCGTCCTGGCTGAAGACACCGGGGCCAGTCCTACTCAGAAAACACGTCAGGAGCCATAAGTCCGATCCTCTGGTAGAGAGGGTCCAGCTCCTACACTCCAACCCCTAGTACGCTTATATCGAACACCCCGATGGCCGACAGGATACGGTCTCCCTCCAGGATCTGGCACCCGCCGGTTCCACCACTACCACCACCACCGCCCCTCCACCATATCCCGCCCAGCCACCATGACCAGCGCCCCTGCCCCTATATGCCTCCCCCGCTCCCAGCCGCCCGCCATCCCCCCTTCACCGATCCACAGGAATGAAGCTCCAGAAGAGACGCTCCCGGAGTCCACATCTGTACCCGCACCGGCGCCCTCGCTACTGATGCCAGCACGGACGAGCTCAACACCCGGGCCAGCAACAACGCCAGAGCTTCGGTGATCACAGCGCACAATCCGTCACCCCCGCCGGACTTCATTTTTTAACAGGGGGTGAATATATTGTGCCAATAATCCACCATTGTATTTGTATCTGTGCTGTTGCCCTTGTATTTGTATCTGTGCTACGCTGTTGCCCTTGTGGGCTCCTCCTATGGGCCATTGTATGGCATTATCCATAGGGGAACATGTTGGGGCCTGTTTGGGCTCTACCCATGGCTCCTCCCCTTGAAGGGACGTATAAAGACCTGTAGGCGGTTCTCAGTATTGGATCAGTCGCAGGCAGGCACTGTTCTAAGTTGATTAAAGCCACAGTTTACTTCTACTCCCGTCTCAAGTGAATTGATGGTCGCATCACATATTCCACATGAATTAATATGGAGGGTAATCTAAAGTAGCTGCTAAGTTATAGCAGAAGCAGTGGTTAGCACTGCTGCCTCACGGCACCGAAGACCCGGATCACTGTCCGTGTTTGCACAATGTCTGCTTGGGTCTCACCCCCACAACCCAAAGATGTGCAGGGTAGGTGGACTGGCCACGCTAAATTGCCTCTTAATTGGAAAAAAAATAATTGGGTACTCTAAATTTAAAAAAATGTTATAGCAAATGTATATTGTAGCTGTACCACATTCACAACACAATGGCATCTGTAATTAGGAAGCATCAGCCATCACACTACATTAAGATCATCAGTTTAATTATAAATACATTATAATAGCAGTAATTTGCCATTGGGAGATGCTCACTTGATTTGTTAACATGAATTTCAGATGTAATTCTTCGTAACTTAACCTAATGTCCCATTATATCACAGTACACTGGTTCAGCATCATCAACAAAAATAACAATTTGTGTTTATAACCTTTCATTAATTTTTACGGGATGTGGGCTTCGCTGGCTACACCAGCAATAATTGTTGCCCATTCCTAATTGCCCTCGAGAAGATGGTGATGAGCTGCCTTTTTGGACCGCTGAAGTCCATGTGGTGTCGATGCACCCACAGTGCTGTTAGGGAAGGAGTTCCGGGCATTTGACACAGCGATAGTGAAGGAATTTCGATGTATTTCCATGTCATGATAGCGCAAGGCTTGGAGGGAAGTCTGCAGATGGCGCTTGTCATGATATCCAGATCAGCATATCATGGTGCAATCACACACACACTGATGGACAGGCAGTTGGACCAACCAGCACACACATAACATTGCAGCCAATCACCAGTGAGAGCACACGCACTATAAAACAGGGAACACCACAGTTCCCGCTCATTCTACCAGGAGATAGCTTAGAGCACAGAGCTCACAGCGTGCCACTCAGACATACACCATGTGCTGAGTGCCTCACTAAGATAGTGATAGGGCTGGGTCCACAGGTTAGCTGGTGAAGCAAGTACCCAAGCCAGCAGTTAGTTGTCACCGTTGTTTAGACAATAAAACAGAGTTGTACCATCTACAGCCGTGTTGGATCATTTGTGCATCAGAACACCCAACACGACATGATACCAGTAGTGGACGCAAACCAGCGACTGTGAGACCTACCTGCAGCCTTTCAGAAATCCGCCATCCTGTTCTATGGAAAACATCAGCCCGCCGCAGCCGCTCCGAATCGCTGGTAACCTTGGCGTAAACTGGAAGCTGTTTAAACAGCACTTCCAGCTCTTCCTAGAAGCCACAGACAGGGAGAATGCATCGGACACCAGGAAGATCGCCCTCGTCCTCTCCACGATGGGGCAACACGTCATCCACATCTGTAACTCCCTGGCATTCAGCGCCTGCAGGGTAAGGATGAGTCTTTCCAATCTTACTTGACACACCTCCGTATCCTCGCACAGTCCTGCGGCTATGAGGCCAGCACCGACTCCATGATACGGGATCAGATAGTTTTGGGGTCACCTCGGACACCCTACGCCAGCAGCTCCTTAAAATAAAGTACCTCACCCTAGCGACTGCCATCGAGACCTGCTTCCTCCATGAAAACGCGACCAGCCGGTACTCCCAAATCCAGGCGGCCGAAACGGCACGGCACGGGTCCTACGAGGCGGAGCGGGTCCAGTCGATCGAGTTCCTCCCGGCCCGCGGCCCGGATGAGGGCGACCATTTTGCGCGCTTTCTGAGGCCTCCCGCGCTTGTACGCGCCAAAAGAGGGGACATTGACGCAGAGGGACGTGATGCGCAGGCGCGCTCTAAGCAGGACCGCACCGCGCATGCGCGGTGGCGCAACGAACACAACGAACGCCATGACGTCATGACGTGTGGCAACTGTGGCTCCGCCCACTTAAAGCGGCAATGTCTGGCCAAAGCGCGACAGTGCCTCCGCTGTGGCAGGATGGGCCACTCTGCTGCCTGCTGTCGAGCAGCTCAACCTGCCAACTCCCAACAATTCCGCCAGCCTCGCAGGGATATGTGGGCGATTCAGCCCCCATACACTGAGTCATATCAAGATAGTATGCAGACCAGCGATACCGAAGACAGGGAGCCCTTCCGCATTGCGGTAATCCACGAGAACCGGATGTCCCCAAGTCGGAACCACCAGCCGCAGCCAGTGCACAGCATTGATCCAGGCGATTAGTGGTGTGCCACCATAATGGTCAACCGATCACAGATCACATTTCGCCTGGACACTGGTGCCTCCGCCAATCTCCTCGCATGGTCAGCCTTCCAGACCTTAAAGGTTAAACCACCAATTCTGCCATCCCACTGTCAGCTGGTTGACTACAATGGAAACGTCATCCCGGCCACGGGGTACTGCCAGCTCAATGTTACACACAACTCACTCAAAGCCACATTATCATTTGAAATCGTAGGATCCTCGAGGGACTCTCTGTTAGGCACACAGGCGTGCAAGATCTTCCACCTCGTTCAGCGGGTACACACTCTGTCTCCAGAAGGCACGTCCGATTTCCCGGATGCAGACTTTAGGGTGCAGCTCCACTCACTCCTCGCACACAACCAGGAGGTTTTCGAGGGCATGGGCACACTGCCCGACACTTACAGAATACGGCTCAAACTGGACGCCACCCCGGTCATTCACGCACCTCTTAGGGTCCCAGCATCACTCAAGGACCGCCTCAAGCAGCAGCTGCAGGACCTGCAGGACCAAGGAGTGCTTTCCCAGGTCACGGAGCCAACGCCATGGGTCAGCTCCATGGTGTGTGCCACGAAGCCCTCCGGGACCTCCGGGTGCGGCTATGCAGAGCTAGGTCGCATATTCGGTAGCTCCCGCTTGGTACGGACTTTTGGGCTCTTTACAGGGCCCCCACGGCATTTGTTTGACATTTCCCGGTGTGGGAAGAAGACTGCAACATTCCCCTGACAGTGTCCCCTAAGAATGGTATGTCTCTTGGTTACCAGACCCGGCAGAAACAGTAAAAGATTTGGCTGTAACTGTAGGGGAGAGAGGAGCCTCTTCCAGCATGCAGGCGGGGGAAGGGCAAGCTTAAAGCTGCAAGCTGACTTCAGGGCCTTTATTAAAGGTGAATTCTAGCAGCAGAGGGAACAACTGTGAAAAGATCTACCAAGGCCATTGAAGAAGCGGGGACAAGGCTTCCGGTGGCGGCCATAGAGGAGTAGGTCGCGCATTCGGCAGCTCCCGTCTGGAACGGACTCTCAGACCTTTTTCAGGAGTTTTCACAGACGTTTTGGGGCAGATTGGTGAAGCGAACACTGCCAAAAGGATTCCCTCTCGAGACTTCTGGTTGCGGCTATGTGGAGCTAAGTCCCACATTCGGCGGCTCCCGCAATAACGGACTTTTGGGCTCTTTTCAGG